>NC_092876.1:406202212-407450426 GCF_028372415.1 Notamacropus eugenii | reverse complement strand
TGCTTTCCCTTTCCTCCTCTGACTCTTAGAATTCCTAGATGCTTTCAGGACATACCTTAAGCACTACCTTCTGATAAAGCCTTTCCTGATCCCCATTTCCCAATGCCTTCCATTCAAAAATCTCCTTGTGCATATATGTGTGTGTGTGTGTGTGTGTGTGTGTGTATACACACACATACACATATATGCATGTATGTGTATATATGCGTGTGTGTATAAATATGTGTGTGTGTGTGTATATATAGCTAGATATTCTCATCACCAATTTGGCTCTTAGTATATGCTGATTATATTGTTAGTTTTATTTTTAATACATTTAACTTGTCCTCCCTGCCATCTAGATTATAAGCTCCTTAAGTTCAAGTACTGTGTGTCTATTCTTGTGTATTCCCCGTTGCACTTAGCTTAGCACCCTGTACTTAGTGATCATTCATTCATCAAGAAGGCACCTTGGAGTCATCCAGTTCAATCACCTCATTTTTTAGAGAGGTTAAGTGATTGGCCCAAGGTCACAGGTAGTAAGTAGCAGGATTTAAACACTGGTCTTGTAACCCCAAATTCAGCGTAGGCAGTAAATAACCATTTATTGTTTGATTTCCCATTTGTGTTGTGAGGCAACATCTCATTTCAAAAAGAAGAAATGAGTGAAACTGAGAGGGTACTTATAGTGGGTGCCAGACCACAATCAGTCTGGAGTTTCTTTGACTAGTTCACGGTCCCCTGTAAATTCATTCATTTGTTTTACACAGCGTTGCTTCCATCAGGGAAGAGGAGTACCCGCCAAATGGCAAAATCAATCCTGGCATAAATATAGTGAAACAACCATACTACACCTCATTATTATCTTAAGTAAAATAAACACTCCAAGTAAAGCTAAAATAAAGGCCTAGGGAAACATCTGAAAAGGATATATGCTAGCAGGCCTCCATCCTGATAGAAAAGAGCACCATATGAGTAGTCAGAAAACCAGAGTTCTCCTCTTGACCATAATAATTACTAATTAGTCACCTTGAACAAATCATGTCACCTCTCTAGAGCTCAGTTTTAGCATCTGTAAAATGATGGAACTGGACTTGGTGACCTTTAAGCTGTAATATTTTATGATTACATAAAGGTAAGGAATGCTAACATGTTTATGAGTGGATTATGTAACTTCACAGGGCAGTGTGATTATTAAATAAAATGTATTTATCCTTCCTTCTCTCTTTTTTTTGATAGGGGTACATCTAGAAATGAATGGGAGGTAGATGGACCCTTAAAACTGTTTCCATCTCTAAATCTGTGATTTTCCACAGTGGGCACCATTAAATCTTCTTAGGTTTACTAATATCATTTGGTCCCACCATTTTGGCTAAAACATGGATCAAGAACCCAAAACATGGATTAAGAACCCAACATATGTATTGCAGAGGCAGCTATGGTGTGTATGACGTAGAGAGATGGCCACGGGGTCAGGAAAACTCAGATTTAAATCTCAGTTCAGACATAGACGGACTCTAATCCTAAGCAGGTCATTTTACCCTCCCAATGCCTGATATTATTCTCTAAGATTACAAATTACAGAAGGGTTGCTGTGTGGTAGAGGAAGTGCTGAAATCTTCCCCTGCCTCGATGAAGTAAAATATCTGATCCCTCCAGTGCTTTTTGCCCCGAATGTGCCTTGCCATGTGCTGGACTATGAGTGAAAGACAAAATAAATAAGAAATGATCCTTTCTCTCAAGAAGCCCATGGTCTATTAGAGGTTACCAAAAAAGTGATATTAAAAATAAGTTTGATACAAACTTGAATACATTAAGTATGCTAGAGTTCTGTGAGATAATTTGAGAGATAAGTACCAGAAGGATTAAGGGTAGGGCCAGGGGAAAGAGAAGAGAGGAAACATTTATATAGTGCCTACTATGTGCCAGGCATTGGGCTAGGCACTTTACAAGTATATTTCATTTGATCCTCACAACCGTTGAGAAAACTGAGGCAAACAGAAGTTGTGACTTGCCCAGGGTTACGTAGCTAATGTCTGAAGTAGGATTTGAACTCAGGTCTTCCTAACTCCAGGTTCAGAGTTTTTACCACTGCACCACCTAGCTAGGAAACCTAGGGAAGTTTTCATTGAAGAGGTAGGCTTAAAAGGATAAGGGTAAGGAGAGGGTAAATGACTTGCTTAGGATTAGATTCTGTGTTAGAGGTAAGACTTAAACCTGGCTTTTCCTGACTTCATGGCCATTTCTGTATGCCTTACACCACAGCTGCCTCTGTAATACATATGTTGGGCTCTTTACCAATGTTTTCTGAAGCTGCAAGGTATACCTATTAGTCAGTCGTAGTCAAGATGGTAAAACCAAATGATATTAGTAAACCTAAGAAGATTTAATGGTGCCCACAGTGGAGAAATCATAGGTTTTAGAGATGGAAACAATCTTAGGGGTCATCTACATCAACCATCAGAGATGTGCACTGAAGTGTGGGTAATAATATGAGCAAAGGTGGTACATTATAGGACATGTTCAGAGAATGGCAGTTATCTAATTTTTCTGAAGCAATATCGTACATGGCAAGAACAATGTGAGACAAAACTTAAGAGGTTCTGCTAAATTTCATTCCTCCTAAACTTTGGCATGACAAGAATCTCCACAAGTTCAGGCTAGGGTAGGATCAGGGAAACCCACAAACTATTCTATTATCTATCCACTTTGGTGTATGGACCAAGGTAAACTATGGCCTGGGGCATAGATTAGTTTGAAAGACATGCCTGTGGGCACTAGTTCTACTGTTTTCCATGACATATGCCATTTGGCACCAATAGTAAGTTCCAGAATTATTTGGAACAGAGGATAAATGGATGTTAACCCAAGTATATAAAAGCTCTGCAAGAATAAAATTTCTCAGTTAATAAAGAGTGGACTTTTAATTTTTGAAGAAGTATCTCTTCATGGTGAGCTGTTATCAGTTAACTGTGAAAGTATTTAGGTTTCCCATTACTGGAAATCTTAGGGGTTCTATAACAATTTGCTGACAATATTTTAAAGGAAATTCCTGATCAACTATGGTTTTATACTATATGACCTCTGAGATGATGTTTAAGAACTGAGATTTGGTAATTCTGATTCTGTGATTCTGTGAGTGTGCTATGGCTACACATGCAAAAAGTAACAAAAATGGGAGAAAATTTACATGGCAGGGGTGATGTTCTTCTGTTTAGTGATGCTATTGGTCCCATCATTACCGTGATATTGGTAAAAGGAAAGGAGGCCAGAAAATATTTTATGGGCTAAATGAAAGACAATTGTAGACTTCCTTCCAGGCTCTTTCAAAGGATCATATTCACAATTTCTTCTGGGTATACTTTGAAACTGGCTGTGTTGGGCTTTGACATAATTTGAGGGCATTAAACATACTCAAGATTTATTTTATCTGTGGTTCAAGCCTTGTAAAGTGTATCAACAATAATAACAAAAAGAAATGAAATGGTTGAAAATGAACTGGAGAGGTGGTTTTCCTTAGTGCCTTAATACACATGCTACGCATGTGGTCGGCACTTAATGAAACGCTTGTTGGGTGAATGAATGAAAGTTCAAATGCGGAGGAGGCACCTATTTATACAGAATAATACCTTTCAATAAAAGAACCTTCACATCTATGATTAGAGTGTGCATGATTTAACATAATACATGTCATCGGCATGTTTCATTGTGGTTTTCACAGCATTTGCCTAGTTCTTTTCCTTCCTCTAAATTTGAGTGCGTCTTAGTTTTCATGAAACCGAGAGCGTGACAGCCTCCCCTTAAGCCAAGTCAAGAATGGTAGGGTAGGTACATATTTAACATTTCTGTTGTGTTTTGCTACCTTGATTTCTTATTCATTATTATGTGTTATTTTTCTTCTCAATGTGAGATACAGTGTGGTATAGTGGAAAGGACCCTGAACTTGGAATCAAAAGACCCAGATTGAAGTGCTATTTTCTCCCTTTTCTCTATGTGTGAACATGAAAGAGTCACTTTCTTAAACCTTGATTTTCTTATGTGTATAGTAGAGATAATGAAAGCTGATTTTATTGTGTTCGAAAGTTTTCAAAAACACTTTTTATGTGCGATCTCACTTGATCCTCATAAAAGCCCTGATGAGAAAGCTATGGCTTATAAAGGTCAATAGACTTACTCATGAGCACAGGATTAGTAAGGATCATGAACTCAGATATCTACTAGCAACAGGTTCAGTATTCTTTAAAATCTGTGCTACCTGCTTACAATAAAATATGTATAAAATATTCAAAAGTGAGAGTACATCATTGGTCAGAGGATTATAAGAACCTTAGGTCTAGAATTAGAAGGGACCTCAGACACTGTATTATACAACCCCCTCATCTTACATATGAGGAAACTGAGGTGCAGTGAGTCTAGGAAACTTGCCCAGGATCACATAAGCAAAAAGCAGAGATGTGATGTTAATGTTCAGTCCACTGTTAGAAATGGTACCCCGTACATGTTTGTTGATCCTATGATCATTTCAAAGTGTGCCACAAGTGGTTCACCCAACCAGCTTGCCCACCAAACCTTCCTCACTTTCCCTTAATATCACAAGGTTATCAGTGGAGCACTGACTGTTGATTAGCTTCCCAACTCTTACCACATGCCCATTCCCCCTTCTTTTTCCAATCACATATTGATTTGATTACATTGTTTTATTGTGGTTCTTCATAATTCTTTATTTGTTTGGTGATATGGTCGCTTCACAGTCATTGTGTTCCCCTCCACTGCATTCAGAGATATTAATTTTTTTAAATTCTTCACAGACGATAATGTTCCATGATGCATAGCCATCCAACAACATAAGTACTGGTTTTGAAAATCTGGGTCTGTATTTCAGGGAGAACTTTTGGGATCATTAAAGGGGCTTTGAAGTTTACCAATATAATTCAGAACTCCCTTTTCCTCCTTTCTAATTTTGGGCCCAACTCATTTTCCATCTGTAGTACCTGTCCAATGAGTGTGCGTGTGTTCTGGAAGTTATTCAACTAACTATATGTCAGATCTGGATAAGAAGCTTATGGATCTTGTTTAGGCCAAACTGTTCGAAATGGCTGTGGTTCTTATCCAGGAGACTTTGCAGTATTCCTGGACTTGATGTTATCTGCAAAGACCTTATGTTTTATGAGAAAGCACTTTTCATTTTGCTGTGTGATATCAAATATTATATATGTGCATATGTACATATTTTTGTTTACCCATGTATGTATATGTACATTTATAATACATACATAGTATGTATTATTATACACACATATAATATACATATATTGTTAATATATGTACATATAATATATAGCACTAATACATATATGTATATGTACATTTAATGTTAATCCATGATTAACTATAAACTGAACACATATAATTTCTCATTGCCTTAAAAAACCTAAAATGTGTTAGAACTAGAAATTGTTACTGGTATTGCTATTCTTTAGATACATGAATAGATTTATCTGGAACACCGAAAAACACAGAGACATTAATATATGTCTTCAAGTAACATTATACACAAAATCTAAGGGTCAATAAAATTTCCCTTATTTTCAAACATACCAGGGATGTTCTCCTTGATCATTTTAGTTGTAAAAACAATTTGCTTATCAGAACATTTAAAGCCCCTATTCCTAGAGAATACTGCAAGAAAACTTAAACATTTTGTATCTGCTACTTGTATTTTGATTATCTTTCATGAGAAAGAGCTTTTCGCTTTGATACGTAATGAATAAAATGCACAAATTTAAGGAATCAAGGTAATGAATTTGCAGGGTAATTTTGTTAGTTATCATGTTGTTGCATGCACTGTGAAACAGTCCTAGTATGTTCTGCTTAAAGCTGTTCTAGTAACATTTCTTACGCATCTCATCAAAGAGGACTACCCAGGATAGCTTTGGGGGTGAAGAGGTATTTATAATACAGAAAATAACACCAAAAAATTCCGGTGAACTTCTACAAATTGCGGGGTGCTAAATTACAATGATTTACTGCAAATTGCTGTGGCACATGAACAGAAAAGTTTAGAATAATTCTCATTTTACAAAATGACAATTTTCTGAGGAAATACATGGAATTGAAGGGATAAAGACACTAAAAAGTTAGAATACTTGATAATAATCACATATTTTAAAAAGATTGTTTACCTGTGGTGCTGATAACGTCTTAGAATTGCAGAACTAAAAAGCTTTTAACAATCTAATTTTCTTTTTTTTTTTGCCATTAAATTTTATATGATGTTTTGCTGGTTCCAAGTACATTTGATTTACTTGTATATTATTCATCCACTTCTGAACTCACTCAGCACAATGAAATTTGGTTTAGGTTTTCAGCAAAGCAAAAAGCGGTTTGAACTCAAATGTTCGCTTCCATTAACTTTAAAGATTGGGAACATTTTCACGTACTTGTTTAATGGTGGTTTTATTCTGCTATTTTTAATGTCTTCTATTTAGAAACCCATGATTCTAAGAATATTATGAATAAAGAGATTAGAGCAGCAAGAATCTTAGCCAGGCCCTTTAGCCTTACAAATTCTGCCCTTTTTGAGTCTTCAGTATCTTCCAGAGATCATCTCTTGACTAGCAGAATGTTTTTAGATTGCTTTTACTTTGAGATTGACAGATTGAAAAAAGTAATCAGTCCTTTGACCATTCTTACAGTTTCCCTAAACACTGGCTTAGAACACATTTAGGGCCATAAGCTGCAAAAGCGTTGGCTTGCTTTAGTTTAACAAGTGAAGCCAGGCCTCTCCCCCCGCCCCCAACAGAAAAAACAGACTTATTTGTGTATATTAGTGGAGGGTTAAAGTGAAGGGGGTGGACCTATTACCCTCATAATTACATCTTTCTTATTTTCCTGTTAAAGATGGTGCCTTTAAGCTGTAGTCATTCATTGCAGCTTCAAACTCATTTTAGCATTTTTGAACGTATGTGTAAGCATACAATAAATCTTTAATTTTGTCCTGTGCCTACAGGCAAAGGCCCAGAGAGCCTTACTTACAGATTATTTTACACTTTTTATGCACATTGTGTTCCCTTACTTCTGGCCAAATTTCTGGAACCTGTTTAAAAATCTTCTAAAAGCAACAACATTTATCTTCCGTGTTCTATTATTATGAGATTCCCCTTCACATTGGTGCCTTGCCTCTGTAGTTTATTTCCAGTTTAAATTGTGTATTTTTTGTTTATGCATAGTTGTTTATATGTTCTCTCCCCCATTGAATTGTATGTCCTTGAGAACTATTGTATATTGTGTTTGTCCTTTGTTCTCAAAGAGGACCATGACATCAAGACAAAGACATGGCTTACAGTTGACTTTGATTTGAGTGAGGGAGGGCTGTACAAGGTCACCAACCTCACTTTCTTCTTCTGAGCCATCTGGGTCCAGTGGCCAGATACTCATCAGGACACCTAGAGATGGCCTGGGATGCAATGGGAGACCCTGGCCCTATCAGGCTAAGGTCTTATCGCATTCTCACCTTGAGAACTAGAAATGACTTGTACCTTTCTTTATATTCCTAGTGCTTAGCAAATTTACACATAGTAGTAATGCATGGCAGATGCTTAATAAATGCTTCTTAAGTGAATGAGCTGGAGCTGCTTAGACAGGTTCAATTGTAGATTATAGGATTATAGATAGAAGGGATTTATAGAGGCCATATATTCCATTCTCTTCTCCCCCACTCTCTTCATTTTTCAGGTGAGGAAACTGATGCCAAAGGACATTAAATGACTTAACCATTTATAGCTATAAAATGACTTTCAAGGAAATAATATAGCACAATTTACCACACCAGTTAATATGACATCGTTTGATGCTCACTTCAACACATTCAGTTTCTGAATCATTTTGCTATTAAATAACACTACATTATTTGACTTAAAAGATGTTTTGTCAATTCTCCCGATTTGCTTTTGAACTTCCATACATTATATTATGTTTGCAAAAGAGACCACACTTTAAAAAGTAATTAATGAACCTTTTAAACCTTTTAAAATTCCCTAAAATTGTTTGCAATGACAGAAAACACATAACCCTTAAAATACTCCAGAGATGCTTTTCTGCACAGCAACCTGCAAATAAGAATCCAGGAGCTTCAAAGGATGGTTCTTCAAATAAGGCAGTCATCCAAAATCACTATTGCAAACGTCCAGAGGGTATGGAGGAAAACAGCCATACTGGAGACTATCAGATTGCAGGTAGAAATTAGATGGCAACTGTTCCCTAAAGTCAGTGAGATTAAAAAAAAAAAACTCTCTGCTCTGCTCTACAAAATGCACATTTATCATTTGGCCTCTTGTAGTTTCCATTTCCTTGGTTTGTTCTCCCTGCCCCTGAGAAGTCAGTCATTGGGGAGTGGGGGAGGGAGAGAGAAGGCAAGAGTGAAAAATCAAGCTTTTTTTGGCAGATTTGCATATACTCATATATTATACATCATCTGTGTTGTTTGTTTTATGTGATATTAAGAGCCCACTGTGATCTAAAAAAAAACGGCTTGTGAATAAACTCTTAAATATTAAAAATAGGAGATTACTATGACTGGAGTCATCCACTAAGACCAGCAGCAGCCGAGGGTTAGTGGAGATGATTAATCACCTCAGCACAAAAGGAGAGAAAAAGGAGATTTGTTCAGAATAAGCAGGGGGCAGAATGTCAGCTCCAGGGGTGAAACAATTGTCTGTTTAATATTGCAATTTTTAAAAGACTGTACCACATCAAAAGCAAAACACACAGCTGTAAGAAAATGAAATGAGAAAGCATTAGGCAAAATATTTGTCTCAGTGGACAAATGTTTAGGAAATTGTATTAGTAAGCACTTTGGTTTGACTCTTTGAAAAAAATCACCTTTTTTCCCAGTGGTGGAGGGTCCATGACCACCTTGTTGTTGTTGTTCAGTCATTTCAATCATGTCCAACTCTGCATGACCCCATTTGGGGTTTTCTTGGCAAAAATATTAGAGTGGTTTGCTATTTCCTTCTCCAGCTTATTTGGCAGATGAGGAAACTGAGACAAATAAGGTTAAGTGACTTGCCCAGGGCCATACAGCCAGAAGGTGTCTGAGATCAGAATTGAACTCAGGAAGATGAGACTTCTGGACTCCAGGTCTGGCACTCTCTCCACTATGCCATCCATACAGTGTTATATTGGACCTCATGACCACCAAAAAGGATTGGGTCGTTTAAATGCAGTGAGACTTCGTCTCTTTGAGGAACAGGATCCTAAACATCCTAACTGAACTATAGTCTAAACCTCCAGTTACCTCCACAGTCTACAAAGGGGCAGTGGGGAACACAGACAATTCTGTACCTTAATGCCCCCACTATTTTTCAGTCATCATGGTGCTAGATGTATCCTTCAGCCCCTTCTCTTCAATTGTCGAAGGTGAATTAGGGTAGGAGTCTAGGTTAGGAAAGGCAAAGGGAGTTTTCTTGGAATCTCTGGCTTCAGTATATTATTGCCTGCCCCCTCCCCCTGTATGGGCCCTGTTGTGTACCTACATAAAGGAAAGCAGGAAAAGAAAAAGAATAGCCTCCTTACAACCAAGGTGTTTTGACTGTTAGGCACTACTTAAAGAGGTCTATTCCCTGAATGGGCATTATCTCACTCAGAGTGAGAATCTGGTAAGACCTTAACCTAAAATGGACAGGGTCTCCCATTGCATCCTGGGCCATCTCCAGTCATCCTGATGAATATCTGGTCACTGGACCCAGATGGCTCAGGAGGAGAAAGTGGTTAGTGACCTTGCACAGCCCTCCCTCCCTCAAATCAAAGTCAAGTGCAAGTCATTTCATCATCTTGATGTCATGATGCCCTTCTAGAGCATACAAACACAACAACAACACATTGCCCTTCCAGAGTAGCAGGGTACAGTAATAGCTTTCAGTCCTAACCTTACAGACAAGTGTCTGGGATTCTTCCCATTGCCAAACTGGCTAAAATAATGACAGCTAACATTTACAGAACACCTGAAGGTTTCAAAATATTTTATATATATGTAACCTCCTTTGATCCTTCCATCAACCCTGTGAGAATTAGCACTTGTGGGTATTATTATTGCCATTTTACAGATGAAGTTCATAGTGGGGGAAGTGACTTGCCTGTGGTCACACAACTAGTAAGTGGCAGAGGCAGGATTTAAGCCATAGTCTCTTCTGAATCAAGATCCATTGCTTTTCCATTCTCCTTGCTACCTATGCTGTGCAGGAACCCACTACACCATTTGCAAGTCTAGTTATAAAAGTGACTAGAGGTCTTTGGGGCTATGCATTTGCATGAGAAGACATGCAAAGTCTATCTGAGTTTTTTGGGCTACAAATCAAGGTAACTTCAGAATCATGGGGCAGCTAGGTGGCTCGGTGGATACAGCACTGGACTTAGAGTCAGGAAATCCTGAATTCAAATTCAATCTCAGACACTTTCTAGATGTTTACCCTGGGCAAGTTACTTAATCTCTATCTGTCTCAGTTTCCTCATTTGTAAAATGGAGATAATAACAAGGGTTTGTAAGGAATGAATGCAGTATTTGTAAAGTGCTTAGCAGAGTGCTTAGAATCTCTTATAGCTATTATTATTATGGAAACTGAGACTTCATTTTTTTGTACCATTCATTAAACACCAATGGGATGCCACATCTAGTATACTAATTAAAGTATTTTAGTAGAGTACTAAAAATGCTACTTTTCTTGCAAAAATCTAGAGGACTTCCTATATTTCCCAGAAATAATTTTACTAATGGAAGTATTGTAGCAGAATACTAAAAAAAAAATACTACTTTTCTTGCAAAAACTGGAGGCCCTCCTGTATTTCCCAGAAATTACTTTTGCACTGAGCAAACTGAGACACAATGTACCTTTTCTTTAGCTTTTCCACCTTTCTCCCACACCATTTTCTTTCTTTTTCATGAATCTATCCTCTTTTCCTCTTCTCCTCCCTCCTAGGAGCCTCTTTTCTTACTATTGAATGGTATCTTTTCTTACTGTCATAGTCTCTCTCTCTCCTCTCTCTCTCTCTCTCTCTCTCTCTCTCTCTCTCTCTCTCTCTCTCTCTCTCTCTCACACACACACACACACACACACGTACACACACATGCACACACACACAGAGTTTTCTGATAGTATGACCACTTTTTCCTGTCTTTTCTTGGTTTTGTGGGGGAGAGAAGAGAAGTAGAGTAGTTTTATCATTCCCTGTCATTTTATCTTCCCTGCACTCTCTCATACCATTCCTTGAATCTATTCTCTCCTTCTAGACCAAGACTTTCTGAACTTGGAGTCTGTGAATTTATTTTTAAAAAATATTTTGATAGTTGTATTTCCACATATTTTCTTTGCCATGCTATATGTTTTATGCATTTAAAAACATAATGCTGAAAAGTCCATAGACTGACAAAGTGGTCAATGATACAAAAATGATGAAAAGCCTCTATCTTGACCAAACCACAACACCAAGCTCACTTTGTCCATCCTGCCTTCCTGGCTACTTCTATTCAGCTTAGGTCACCCGGCAGTCTCATCAGAATTTTGTCTTTTTTCAGCTGTAATTGGTTGTTCTCCTTTGTAATTTTTTTGTGTTTATCCTATTTTATCCATTCATCTGTATGTTCCTTGAGGGCAAGGACTTTTGTCTATTAATTTATCAGAGATTATTTTACATCTACATAACAAAAGACTAAGATACTGCCAAGTAAATGTCTCCCTTGTTCACTTGTCAATTTACACAATAAATGTTTGTGGGATTTTTTTTTGCTTGGCTTTTCATTAGATTTTGACCTTGGAATTACAACCTCAGCCTACTCTCAAACTAGCATTTTCCCCTCATGGGATAAACAACATGAAAAACACCTGAAATTAATATGTAATGACAAATTCAGTTGAGGGAAGGAGGAATCAGAGACCCCAAGACACTAGTCCCATTGATAAATATCCCTGGACTTGAGTCTTTGATCCCTGGAGTAAAGCTCTAGTAACCACACCATAATTTTGACTTCATCCATGTTGCTCTCTACTCTTCTTCCATAATGGGTTATCTCAGGCAAAAGCATACAAGGAAAATTCTACTGTGATGTGAGAAATAGGGGAGTAGAAATTATACACACCTAGGAAAATGACAGGTACCCAGTTTAATTATAAGGTTTGAACCTGAAGCTGACTATACAGTTCCAACATCTATCACCCTAAACTGAACTGGGCTGTTTCTCTTAATCCACTCCACGGGTATTCTAGATCCTTTTCTGACTATTAGAAACTAATTTCAATTCAATCTAATAAGCATTTTTGAAGTGATAATAATAATAGGCACTGTGCTTAGTGCTGAAGGTATAATGACAAAAACAAAATACCCCTTACCCCCAAGAAATCTGAAAAATATATTCCTCTTTCTGGCAGTCACTTGACACTCATCATATTGCTGGATTCTAGGATGAGGATTTTTTAAAATCTCGCTCTACACAAACCATATCTGTTTTTACAGACTACTGTCTTCATTCAGTTCCCTCTTGAACCCTTTTAAAATATCTATGAACACTTTTTCCCATCCTTAGGGTCATACTCCCTATCCCCGAGCTTTCTTTGCCTCTAGTTTCTACCATTGGCTTTCTCCTTTTCATGTCCTGCAAGAGCACTTCTATACCTAACCATCAATCTTTAGTACAGAACAACCATATTTACTTTTAGACAATGTTTATTAACTTTTTTGTGTGTCATAGACCCACAATGGCAGCCCAATGAAGCCTAGAGAGCCATAATGCTTTTAAAAACATAAAATAAAATGCATAGGATTACAAAGGAAATCAAATACACTGAAATAGAATGATCAAAATATTGAAAATAAATTAAGTTCATGGATCTCACGTTAAGAATCCTTACCTAAAGATCTTTTGTTGTTAGAATAAGGCTGCATTTAGAGTGGCCATAACAGGAAGCAAAGATTATCCTAGCTTAGCACATATTGGCTACTAAATTCTGTTGACTGATTGATAAGTTTACAAAAGAAAAGAATTTTGGGTTCTGTAAGGGTACTTAGTCTCGATAACTGCAGACGTCAGAATAAATCCAATCGACTATTTGTTACTACTGCATTTTAGCTGAGTCAAGTTGGTGTCATTAATAGAAGTAATTTGTGTATAATTTCCTAAACATGATAGGAATCAGAGTCTGATGAAGATGTTGGCAGTATTTAGGATTCAGAGCAGCTTTCCTTCAGCTGAATTAGGAAGTATTCATTCACTATAAAGTTCAATATATAATGAATGTTGTGCTAGAAGAAGGAAAAAAAAATCCTTCTTTCTCTGTTTTCCACATAGGTAACTTCTACTGCCAGTTAACCTGATGCAGAGGCACATTCTTAAGGGTTCAGAATTTTATGGGAGGCATAGTGTGCTCTACATATTGGGGGCCACAATGACTGCTTCAGCCAGAAATATTTTGGAAACTAAACCAATTTCTACATTTATCAGACTGAAATAAATATTTCATTTCCATTCATTAGAAGCACACCTCACTTTAAAGAGCTCCCATGACACAAATAACTCAAACTTTTAAAATAGGTGGCTAGGATTCTCATTGCTCAAGGATTCTTTGCTTTAAAGGAGGTTTAAAACAGAGTTCTTAGTAAGCTTCCTCAATTCATTTAAGCATAGATTTATAGAAGATTGGTGGAGAGATAGGAAGGGAGAATTGTGGTCGGAGTAGAGTTAGAAATATAGAGATGAAGTGTCAGGAACCAATAGGAATTGAAGATAAATTAAATAGATTCAATTGAATATAAAAAATGTTTTAAATAATATCTCTAAAACAATACTGTGTTCAAGTTAATTGGACATTGCGATTCTCTTGCCAAAAATATAATTCATATATAGTATGTGTGTTATGAAAAGCAAGATTGGAAGGGAGAGAAGTTGGAACTCAAAGTTTTAAAAACGAATGTTAAAAATTATTTTTACATGCAATTGGGAAATAAGATATACAGGCAATGGTGTATAGAAATCTATCTTGTCCTCCAAGAAAATAGAAGGGATAGGGATAAGAGAAGGGAGGAGTGCGATAGAAGGGAGGGGTAATTAGAACGCAAATTGTTTTGGAGTGGGCAGAGAGGAGAGATGTGGAGAAAATTTGGAACTCAAAATCTTGTGGAAATGAATGTTGAAAACTAAAAATAAATTAATTAATTTTAAAAAAACAAAAAAAAAAGAAAGGAGAAAAACAAGATAGACCTATGGGTGCAAAAGGGACACCTGTGTGGGGAGCACTGGGTCATTGCAAGCTTGCAAATTTATTGTCTCACTAGACATCTTTATCTTCTTTTACTTCGGGTGCCTCTTCCCAGTGCTTATAAACCTAAATTCAAATTTAAAGGTAATTCATATCTTTGTTTTTGTAATTGTGTTGTTAAGCCACATATACGCCTAAATACCTCCTCCTAAAAATTTCCATCTCTATATACCCTAAATATGATTTTAGATAACCCTGGAAAAGATAATTTTTTACACTGTATCATAAGGTCTATTCTATTTCTAAGAATTACTTTAAATTGTGCAATATTGGATTTTTTCAAATTCTGTACATCCAAATCTTGTCCAGACATATGTCAGTCTAAGCGGTTTCTTAGGTCCCCTCCAACTCTGAGATGCTATGATTTCAAATCATTTCAGTATTTCAAAGTAAAGTAAATTCAATCATATTTGTAGATCACTTTGAATACCTACCCCACCTTCTCCTGATCTTTATTCCCAAATCATATAAATTTTTGGACTTAAGTATAATTTTTAAAAATCATGTTTTTAACAAATGCATAATTGGGAAAGCTAATGCATATATATTAAGCTCTAGAATAACTGTGAAAAAACTAAGTCATTAAAATTTTTGTTATTGGTGAGGGTTGGTGAGGACTTTTTAGGGCCCTCAAAAGTATCACTAACTAACCATGTCAAAAATATATTCATCAATGAATTAAAATCATCATTTAATCAAGGGTCAAGTTCAACAAATTCCCAGGACTTAGAACTGATTAGGAAGAAGGCCCCTTAGAATCCTGATTTGACATTAGCGAAAGGTGTGAAGAAAATAGTTCAGTTCTATTGCCTTTTTCAAGAGTCAAACGTAAATGGTTCCAAATATATCAAACGCATAAAAATAAACAAACAACAAAGACCACAAAAAACAGATATAGGTAATCTTGGAGGACAGAGAAACTTAAATTGAATCCCTCTGATCGTCAGGTCATTTCTTAAATATGGAAGAAACTTTATCCATTTGAAGTATTTTTCTGTTTTTTTCCCACCCCTCATCATTCCCCCTTTGCTCTCCATGAATTCTGTGCCTTTTGGCTCCTGAATGGAACACTAGTGAAATAGTTGATTTAAACTTTACATAAAGACAAGAATTCACCAACCTGGCTGGTGTTCTGAGGCTGAATCTGGCTTTTTAACTTTTAAAGGATTCCTAGTTAGAGAGTAGAACTAAACATTATTGAAGCCAGGTCACCTTTAATGTATATAAATGCTTCCTGTTCTTGCTTCCCAGTATTACTTAATGTTTTATATACAGTTTAATATTCATATAGTTTTGGGTAGAAACCAACACAGCAGTCTACTAAATAAAAAATATTTTTATTCTAAACAAGGACATCATTATGTCATTGAAATATAATAATGATATATAATACAGCCTTTACAGATGTCTGACCATAAATGTCTACATCTTCCCCTGTCATTCTTTTCTCCTCCCTAGAAATGCCTCTTCCCTAAAAATTTCCCTCACTAGATACATAAACACAGATCCCTAAACACATCTCTGGAATTTTTGGTTTCATTGTTTAGAGCTAATGTTAGTGTTATCACTCATCATGAAAATATTGAAGAATGATCACATAAAGTAAGCCCAGACCTTTTTTTTCAGTGCCACTATTTCTTGATTATCTTTTTTGGAGGTCAAGCCCTTCATTTTGACACTTAATGAATAAAATGCCCACGTTGCAGGAAATGGGATAATGAATTGTGAAAAGACATAATCAGCAGTGACTAAATAATTAAGGGAATTGAAATGCAGAGTCATCTGGGAATGCATTAATAATAACACGATTTGTTCCATATGCTAAAGAATTCTGTCTGTTTTTAGAAAATCAGTCATCACACATGCTCTGTGGCAAAAAAAAAAATTAATGTAGACTAATAGGAACTGTAATTAGATGTTCTGCTTTTAAACAGCTGAATAAAAGATGAAATCATATAGAAAGTATATTTAGATACAAGCCAGAAAGTAAACTGATTATTATTCATAGTGCTGTTAATAGGAACTGTAATTTATGCATCTAGTGGGAATCATGTTAGGCAATTAGAAAAGAGAGTCACACTTGACTTCCCTTTATACATTTACATATTTATATTTTTCCATATTATACAAATGACTGCTTTTCTCCTTATCTTTTATCCATATAACCACCTAGAATCACACTTTGAAAGAGTATACAATGAATGAAAAACATGGAGCCAGAAAGGTGATCTTTCCTTAAAGGATGTAAGATTTCCACATTCATTTTCATAATGCAATTCAACCTATCACAAGGTCTGCTACCAGTCATAACAAGGAAGTGGGAGGAGGGGGAGAGGAAGGAGTGTGTGTGTAGCCCCTACTATGTGCCAGTCATTGTGCAAAACACTTTACAAATATTATCTCATTTGATCCTCACAATCCTGCAAGGTAGGTCCTATTATCATGCCCATTTTACAGTTGAGGAAATTGAGGCAGAAATTAAGTAGTAATAGAGGTCAAATTTGAACTTGGGTCTTCCTCACTTCAGGTACAGCTCTTTAGGATGTAGCATATGACTTTTCAGGTTCTGTTAACATTTCATCTCCAAATGTTCCCACTGAGGGCTGGGTTAGCCCCCGGTATCTAGTTTGAGGAAGTTGGGGGTGAGAATAGGAAGAGGAGGAGATTTTGTTGAAAGATGTGAAACATTTAGTTCATAAGTCATATATCTACATATCAAACTCAGAGAGCTAAATGTACATCTCTTGGGGCAGACGTAGGAATAATTAGCCTAGTTTGATGGGTAGGAAGACTGAGGCAAAAATGTATATTACCAGCAGTCTATCTCCCTTCCCGGCCTCAAAATGAACATAGCACAGTTTCAGGTTCTTGACCCAAGATTTTAGAATAAATGGAAGAAACAGAATAACTTTCAAAGACCCACTAAAATGAGCATTAAAAAAGAGCAACTATGTTTTTGAATAAATAACAAAGCATATCTATCTGAATATGTAACCACAGAAGAAAGCAAGTTATTACAAGTATATATTTTTGTTAACACAAAATTGAAACATAGAACAAGGTATCTATTTTAACTGCAGACATGAACTAAACACGTTGTTATGCCTTTCTTCAACTGTATTGTGATTTGCCCTATCATGCCACTTAGCTGGTTCTCCTACTAGCTTATATAACATGGTCTGGAAGACAAAGACCCGGACTGACACAAAACATGAAGTTCCCTCATCAGCTTGGTGAGAGGTTCATTTTGTGTTCTGTTACACTTCTGAACTCCCAATGTTCCATTTGTAAAATGGAAATGAGAGAGTGCTGCTTCTGATATGGACTGTCTGTGCGTTATCATCATCATCCCAATAATAATAATGCTTGCCATGTAAATGCTGCTTTAAAGTTTGCAAAGCACATACAGTATTTTGAGTCTCATAACCATTCTGCTACTCATAGCCACATTTACAGGTGAGAAAACTGAAGTTCAGAGAAATTCAATTAATTTCATAGCAACACACAAACCCAGTAAGAATCTAAGGCAGATTTTCAGACCAGGTCTTCCTGTCTCCAAGTACAGCAATCTATCCAGTATGCCATGTACTTTGATCTTTGATTAAACTGGCCTTTATTAAGTTCATTCATTGTCAGGACTGTAGTCAAAGTCCAGTAACTGCTCAAGCTTGGGCTGCACCAGTAGAACCTTTAGGAATCCAGAGTCCTTTTAAGACATTGTAAGGCAAGTGGGAGAAGTTTAGATACAGTATCTATTATTCCTATACCAGTGGTATTCTTCCCTTTGTAACAGTTACCATTTGAATTTGTGTGTTGTCTCCCACCTCACGGGGAAACTTCTTGATGTTAGGGACCCTGTCTCATATACTTCTATCTATAACAGGAATTAAAACTTTATGGGAGATTAACAGAAGTTACCAATGTGTAAATAACTGCATGAACTGACAAATGCATGGAAAACAATTTGGCCAGTTAGCAGTTAAGGATTTTCAAATGATGGATGGAAAGTTTCTGAGAACCAAGCGTGTACAGATCTAATTAGTCAGATGTTTTGGGCACCCAGAGATCCCTATTTCTGCCTAACCTGTCCAAGTATTTTAATTAATTCCCTGCTATATACCTTGCCTGGTTAAGGAACAAGTTCATTGCTTCTTACCCTGTGGCCGCGCCATAAATACTTGTTGACTGACTGACAGTGTAAAGGCATTGTAACTGATTCCTAGATGACAATAACAGAAGCTAGGTGAGGTCATAGAGGCTAGGGTAAGGTCTAGTGACTTGTCTTGGGTTGCATAGCAACCCAGGAGAATGCTGGGATGGAATGGAATAGTCATTTCAAATTCCCTTCTCTTACTCATAGATAATACATCCTATCTCAGAGAATATTTGCTTCTAATAATAACTAATAAGCCTTTCTTTACTATGTGCCTGTAATCTCTATCAGGCAAGGTCTTACAAACACACTCATATTAAATTATCCCCAAAAGGACCTCAGTTGAGGAGCTTGACTGGTCAGCCTGTCTACACATTTTAGAGAAGATGGAATTTAGAGCCCCTTTGGTTTCCTATTTGGTCCTTCTATCCTGTCCCATAAATACTTAATTGATTAAAATCATTTATTCAGGGCCCACCAGACAGAGCACTACCCTAGGCACAGAAGGAATATAGGGGAAAAAAAGGCAAGACTATAATCACAGTTCCAAAAACCTTACACTCTCTTCCATCACTCTGATCCTCCAGAAATAATTCTGCCAGAAATGAGTTCTCCCTTAGAAGTTCTACCTTCTTCTAGCACTGTATGTTCCCCTCTAACATTTATTTATAACATTCCATTTATGTTATATTCCATTATATATATACATATATTCCAAATATATGTTATGTTGTATTCCACTTATGTATCTGTGTACAGATACAGATTTTACCTGCTACTGAAATAAGTTGTATACTCCTTGAAGACAGGGACCATACATCATTTATCTTTGTATCTCTCTCAATGCCTAGCATAGTACATTACACAAAGGAACAATCAAACAAATGTTTGAAGGAATAAATAAATGAGTAAAAAAAGAGATTTGGGAGATTGGGAAAACATATAAGAAAAAATATAAAGATGCCTGCAAAAATATTTGCAAAGAAGTTCAAACTAAGAAGATCTTTAAATGAGAAAGGAAGGAATATAGAATTTTGTCATGTCACAGTTTCACTAGCTCACTCCATAAAATCACTATCTATTTGGGAACTCCAGCCTTCTGAAGAAAGTACAGATGGGAGACATTATGGCATAGGGAAAAGATCAGTGAGCTTCCAGTCAAGTGACCCGAGTTCAGATCCAACCCCCAGCATTTTACTAGCCAAATAATTAGCAATCAGTAACTGCTCAAAGAGTGCCTCTATTGTCAGGTGATAAAGCAGAAAGAACACAGAAGAATTTAGGTTTGAATCTATGTTATGCTTATTGCTATAGACTTTAAATAATTCACTTAACTTTTCAGACCCTCAGTTTCTACATCTGTAAAATTGGAATTATAACCCTTGTCCTAGTTACCCCTACAGAGTCCCATCAGGTTTAAATGAGATAATGTATGTGAAAGTGCTGCGCAAATGTTGTCACCATAATTTATTAAGGTTCAGCAGCTCCTGACTTTACTGTTTCCCTAGCTTCTCCTCTGCCAATTTCTTCAGCTACACTAATCGCTTCCTCAACAGTTTTCTGTTCCTTACTCTCCTCACCTGCTTAACCTTCACTTCCATTCCCCAAGGATGCTGGAAGACTTCTTGCCTTCTAGAAAATTCTTTCATCTTCTAAAAGGATTTTTTAAAATCACCTAGAAGGATATTGGTGCTGCATGACAATTGCTTTGATCGGATGTCTCCATTTCGCTTTAAAACGAATAAAATATCATCCTGCTCTCCCCCCCCTTTTCTTACATTCATTCCAATGGCTTGATTACCTTTCCTATGTATCGAATGCTTCTACACAGGGAACAAACCTGTGAGCTTAAAATGGAAACAGAAAAAAAAACCCTCCCTTTACTGTGGCTGCCGTATCACAAAGTAATCATTAAATAAATTCAGTGTTTTAATGCACTAAGGAAAACACATGATTGTTTAACAGAGTGTATTACGGAAGAAGGAAGCATTAACAGTGTCTTTGGAGTTCTAGTTGAGAAAAGTACATTATGGAGTTGCCATGGCAGGGGGCTGTTTTCATATGTGAAAGAAGTTACTGGCATTGTACATCATTTTTATATCTTGTTGCTAGGCAACATATCATAGTGCGGTTATTGAAAAGGTGTCTGCTTTCTCGTTACAAAAAAAGTAGCTTCTTAATTCTGTTAAATTAGCCCGGTTATTGATTCTGGAGTTCTTCCTGGGTATATTGATTGAGGTTTCATCCATTAGGTGGAGAGTAGGGGAGGGTGGGGAAGAAAGATAAAGGAGGGAGTGGGAACAACAGGTTTTTATGAACTGAGTTTGGGTTTCTAACCTAGAACACATGCATTAGTGCTAATCATTAGTTTTCTGGTTCATCACCATTTGTTTTCATACAAAGAGAGAGATGTAGAGTTCTCCTCTGGGATCAGAGATCAGAATAATTGTAGCGGCAGCCAGCCTAAGATGTGAACAATGACAAACAAGGGGTCACCAGCAGATTCTAGAACAACTTCACTGCCCGCAAATGGATCCCTCTATTCAGCCCCCATCCCATTCCCCACCTCCAGAATGCTTCTTTCTTTTCTTCCTCCTATGAAGGATATCAACCCCACTTCTCTTCTTCATCCTCTCCCATTTCCTAACCTTTAGTCATAACAAAATATTAAACTTTGGGGGGGAGAGGGGAGAAAAGGAGAAGAGAAAGAAGAATGTACTTTTCTGCCCCACACAACCTTCCCAAAATTGGGACATAGGCCAAGTTTGATTTCTAGGATCTATTATTTGGAGAATTCTCTTTCTTTCCTTTTGGTGGCCCCCTCTTCCACTCAGAGATAAGACTAGGAGTAGGCAAAATGGATGCATGGTCACTGAGGCAGTATCATTACCAACTAAGGAAACTCTTTAATATTACATTTATGTGTGTATGTAAGTATACATATGTACACATATATAATTATTATATCTCATATAATATATATTATACCTCATGCATATGAGATATAATATAATTATATATGTGTACATATGTATATGTGCATATGTATGTGTGTGATAACAAAAGATGTGAAGGCATGACGACAGATGGCTTTTTAAAGGAAGTTAGCTAGGAAGGGGAGGAGATGTATAGACAATCCTAGCAGAGAATCATAAGATCAAGTGGGGAGTTTTTAAAATGAGGGGAAAGCTGGGTATGTTTGACAGCAGCAGAGAAGGAGCCAATAATCTCCACTGGGTCAGGAATAAGGTGAGCATCATTTTCTCATGTATGTACACATATATGTATATAAAATAAGGCAAGTCTAAAGGTAACATGCTACAGTGGGAAAAGCCCTGGCTCCCTGAAGTCAGAGGACCTAGGTTTAAATACTGCCTCTGTCACTTAGCACCTTCAGTCTCTGGGCCTCAGTTTCCCCATTTGTAAAACAAGGAAGTTGTGATAGATAGCTTCTGTTTCAGCCAAGTACAGGGTCAGGATTTAGTGAGATTGAGTCAACAGGGCATATAGCAACGGTTGGGTTTGTTTGTTTGTTTTGCTAGGTAAGAGCAAGTATATATTGCAAGGATATATAATATACTGATACACGCCGGTCCTCCAGTTCCAAACAGTAACAACTAGGAGTAAGGACTCCATCAGGTCAAGGGAGTTTTACCATCTTCTCAGGCTGACTTTGGTGAGGTTTGTTACATCACCAAAAGCAGGCCTTACTGCATTTAGTCAGTCAGGGAATTAGGGTTCTATTTGTCACCTAATTTGGAACTTGAGCAGATTTGCTGAGTAGTTTTTCAGTCATGTCCAGCTCTTCATGACCTCATTTGGGGTTATCTTGGCAGAAATACTGGAGTGGAACTCATTTTACAGATGAGGAAACTGAGGCAAACAAAGTTAAGTGACTTGCCCGGGATCACACAGCTAGGAAATGTCTGAGATTAGATTGAATTTAGGAAAATGAGTCTTCCTGACTCCAGGTCTGGCACTGTATCTACTGATAAGTCAATTACTTATCTCTAAAGAATGGTTTATGATGCACCTTCTAAGCTCGTTCTTGATCTCTGTGAGGTCTTGCCTCCACCATGAATTCCACACAAACCCAAGGCCTTCTACAGCTTCAAAGACCCTTCCAAGTCTAAATAGCTATTCCTCTACTTCTATGAGTCACACAAACATACATGTGCACACACATGCACAAACACTATTTTATTTTACTTTCTTTGAATTCCCTGTGCTTAGCATCATGCCTAGTATATAGTAGGTGCTTAATAAATGCTTGTTGACTGAGAGGCTGAAAAGACGACATTCAGACATAGCTTTTTCAGGTTTACCACATCATCAATCCTCACAACCATCCTATGAAGTAGCTAGTGCAAGTATCATTATGATCCCCATTTTTAGAGTTGAGAAAAAGGGCCCAGAGAATTTACATAACTGACTTCAGATCTTAGAACTATTAAATGTGTCAGAGCAAGGCCTTGAACCTACTGTTTTTTCTGTTACTCTAAATCTAGTGCTCTTATTATACTCAGCCAGCAAATTCAGATTTCAGTTCAAGTAGAATATAAACTTTTAGGGTAAGGACTGTTTCAGTGGGAGTTTTTGGTTTTTTGTTTTCTTTTTTTTAAAATCAAATCAAATTTAATTTGACGACAGTTAAGTGTTGTCCTCCTCTTGATTATATTTTAAATCTGACCTTCTGGAGATGATGTCCCTGCCTTTTTTTATCCAGAGTAATAAAGCCAGGTGTGAATTTGGCAGGCCAATAATCTCATCATAATAGACAATCAACTATTTTCAGATAGATCAGTCTCTTAATTATACAATCTAAGCAGCCACTTCCTTCATCTAAACTAATTCTATCCCAATCCCTTCCCAGTGTTCTCCAAATAATGCCACATATAGAAATTTATTCCTAAAAATAGTTATGGAATGTATAAGACAATAAGAGGAGGGAAACCACTTTGTTTTCACTTTTCCAATGTCACCTGTTGGCCGAGCTGCTAGTCAATGTCAGACTGGCTAGCACTAATTATCATGGGTCCCTTGCACCCGTAGTTATATATACAGGAGTTTATCCCACCGGCACCACAGCACTTCCATGCTCCAATGTGGTAGCCGAGCCAGCTCATATAGACAATCAGCTTCCCATAGCTATTGCCCTTCCCTTAAAGCACTCAGTTCAAATCCAGTTACTAAAGGAAATAGGACAGAATAGACCTGAGTGTACAATCTGGCTCAATGGAATTCCCATGACTGGCCTCCTTGATACTGGAGCGGATAGGACCTGCCTTAGCGGTCGCTCAGTACCCCGGCACTGGAAGCTTAAAGAAAGCCAGAGACCAGTGTGGGGAATAGGAGGGTGCCAAAATACCTTAGAGACAATGCACCCAGTAAAGTGGGAGGCAGAGGATCGCCAAGGGACCGTATGGCCGTTGGTGATTCCAGGACTTAGTTTTAACATCTGGGGCAGGGACATCATGAGCCGCCTGGAGATGAAGCTATCAAATTTTTAGTAAGGGCCATTGCTGTTGCAATGGGCTATTATTTTTTTTAAGGTTTATGATTTTCCTTTAGAATAGGAGTTCTTGACCTAGGGTCTATGAACTTGTTTTCTAAAAAACATATTTTGGTTACCATATATCAATATAGTTGATTTCCTTTATAAGCCAGTGTATTTTATTTTATGTACTTAAAATTCTGAGAAGGGATCCATAGACTTTAACAGACTGCCAGAGGAATCCATAACACACACGTAGTATAAAAAAGGTTAGGAACCCCTTTTTTAGAGTCTGAATTCCTTAAGGTCAAAGATCTTGTCTCAAGAAGTTGTTTTTAGAACCCAGTGTAGTGCTTGGAGCTAAACATGAAAGTTTACATGTCAAATGAATCAGAGGTATTTTGAATATTTTTACCTTTCACTGTAAATACTGCAGATGAGTTCAGTAAATTTGGGTCCCACTAGAGGAGCTTTGTAAACCAAAAACACCTGCCAGGTAAAGATTTTTCAAGCTTGTCATAGCTAACACTTACTTAGAAGTCTGTCTTTCAACTTGTGCTATCAGTATCAACAGGGAAACTTTTAGTGTGCATGTGTAAGCTGGAAAAGAAATTAATTCAGAACCCATGTAAAAGTTAAATAAAAGCCACCTTTTCTCCCCTATCTCAACACACAATTCAGTTCAATAAACATTTTTTAAACCACTGCAGGGGGGAGATACAAAGTTAAGACAATACATAGTTTATACCCTCATGAAGCTTTTAGTCAAATATAATACTTTTAGATGTGTTTTAATAATATCAAAATATACTTATTTCTAGTTTTTAAAAACTTTGAAAGCATGTATTATATTACATGGCATAATAAATCTGCTAGTTTTTTAAATCATGATTTTTAGCTAGCCTAAGTGGAGAACTTTTAAAGTTCCCTACCATACATGCATAATTCATTTTCAAAAAGAATTTTTATAACTTTTTTAACCTGGTAATTACATGTTTTAATTATGTAATTACACATACTAATTATGTAGTTAAATCCAATTACAGTAATTATGTAATTATATGATAATTGATACATAATACACATGTAAAAACCTGCACACGCATGTATTTAACAAAGAAAACAGAACAGTTCTAAAGGAAGTGGTTATGGGAACAGTAACAGAAATGATTAAGGAGTTAGAAGGTTTAGTTTAGCAAAAATAAGGGAACCTGGCCAATTAATGGCTAATAGCTGGACTCAACACACAATTACAAGCACCAAAGGCACAATCTTTAGCATGTATGTGTTCACAGTGTCTGTTGAATTTTCTGAATCTACTTTTAGCAGTAGAGTTGTAAAGCAAGATCCCAAAGGTAAGATTAAGAGTGTTATTGGTAGTGCAATTAGATGTGAAAAGTACAAGTCAATAAATTGGTGAATATTTTTGAACCAACCGTCTAGCACCTGATGGATTTTCCTGACAGCAATGGAATGTCTTCATTCTATTCTTGAAATAGAATGACCATCCAGGTAGGTCTGGGCATGACTGTTGCAGTTTGATAGTATGGAACTACCTTACTTGGAAGATGCTGTTAACTTTTAATCATATTTCAAAGATTTTGTGGACTAAGCTTTGCTTCTCCTACTACTGTTTTATTGATCTTACTTCATTTTCCTTCCCTCAAGAAAAGCTATGGCATAGTGGATAGAGAACTGAGGAAGAGCTGGGTTCATGTCTTACCTCTAACACATACTGGCAGACGGCTTTAATCTCTTATTATCCTCAGGCAATTCTCTAAGAAGATAAATCGCAGAGCTGCTGATGAGGGAGTTTCCTCACTGGAAATTCTTGGTGCCAGTGACATCACAGATTTAGTCTAGTAGTTCCCCACCACCCCCCAAAAATATATATAATATATGTGTATATACATATATATAAAATATGTATATATGTGTGTGTACACACATATATACACACATACATATGTACACATAAATAGATAGATAGATAGATTAGATAGATAGATATGAGAAAATCAAGCTCACCTTATTCCTGACCCAATGGAGATTATTGACTCCTTCTCTGCTTCTGTCAAACATACCCAGCTTTCCCCTCATTTTAAAAACTCCCCGCTTGATCTTATGATTCTCTGCTAGGATTGTCTATACATCTCCTTCCCTTCCTGGATAACTTCCTTTAAAAAGCCATCTGTCGTCATGCCTTCACATCTTTTGTTATCACTCTCTTCTAAACCTTCTGCAATGTAATTTTTGACCTTATCATTCAACTGAAGCTTCCTTCTCCAAAGATCTCTTAGTTACCAAATCTAATGACCAATTTTTTCAACCCAGCATCTGACATAATTGTTTACCTTCTCTTCTGAAAGATTTTGGATTTTCTGAAACTTCTCTCTTGATTTTTTCCTATCACATTTGCTTGTTCTCCTTTTCTGAATCTTCATGGAGATACTACTTTATGGACACAGTACTTCCAAACCTCAAACTATATTATAAAGCAGAAATCATCAAAATTATATGGTACTGGTTAAAAGATAGAAAAGTAGATTGAGAATAGAACAGATAAAAAAAGAACCAAAAATAATTGATCTTATTGACCCAATGTCCAATAAATTCAAAAAACCTAAATTAGGAAAGAACTATTTGATAAAATTTTGATATGGAAAGCATCCCAGCAAGAACTAGACTCAGATACTTCATATCATATTCCACAATAAAAAAGGTAACAATACCAAAATGTTAAAGATCATGTCATAAAAAAATGAGAAGGGATCATATGGATGTAATCATAATTATGAGTAATAAATGAATTATTAACCAAAAAGGGATATAGACCATTATAAAAGATAAAACAGGTACTTTTGATTGTATGACTTTTAAAAGCCTTTGCACAAGCAAAATTAACATATATAGAACAGAATCAGTCAAATAGAAGAAAAATTTTGTATTTAATATTTCTGATAAGTATTTAATAATCAAGGTATGTAGACACATAACAGAAATATATGGAACTAAAATGATTCTCCATTTCATATGTGGCAAAATGATATAAACAAATAATTATCGAAAAGAAAATTATAAACTTAATCATATGGAAGACTGTTCTAAATCACTAAAAAGAGAAATGCAAATCAAGACAAAGCTAGGATTTTACTTCATATTCAGATAATTGGTAAAGATGGCAAAATCTGAGAATGAGATTAGTGAGGATGTGGAAAGCAGGTATGCCAAGTCTCATTAATTGGAGCTGGGACTTAGGAGAACCATACTGGAATGCAATTTGGCGTTATAAAAACAAACTAAAAAGTGCATACTCTTTGATCTTAGGATGCTATTGTTAGATATATGTATATTATATATATATGTATATATCAAAAAAGTCATTGACAAAAAGAAAGTTCCCATCCACACCAGAATATTTATAGTAGAATTTTTTTGGTAGCAAAGAACTGGAAACAAAGTGGATGCCCATCAATGAGAAAATTGCAACCAAAAAAATATGTAATGGAATGTTAGTGTTTTGTAAGAAATTATGAATATGTTGAGTACAGAGAAACATGGAAAGCCATTTGAAATGATGTAAGCAGACATAGGAGAACACAATACACTAACAATTCTGAAAGTGTGGTCTGGAGACCCCTGTGGATTCCTAAGACCTTCAAGGGGTCCTTGAGGACAATAATATCAATACATTTTAATTTCTAATATGCTAAGTATCAATCTAAGCCATATAAACCAATGTCCTTTGGGGTCTACCACAATTTTAAGAGTATTAAGTGGTTCTGAGGTCAAAAAGGTTGATACCTGCTATATATACAATAAAGACAACCATGTAAATGGAAAGAACAGTCACAAAACAATTGAAAATGGATGTCATGAAATTACAAAGACCAACTTAGTCTCCAAAGAAAAGATATGAGAAGATAGTTACCCCAATTCCTTTGCAGATATAATGGTCCATGAGTATGGAATATTTCATAATGATTGGAGACAAATGAGCAAATGTTTAAGATAGAACATTCATTAAAATTTCCAATAAATTCCTTTTAAACTATCATGGCCAATTCCAACAGATGAGGCATTGACTAATAGCTTGAAATACAGAGTTTTGAGTATATGAAGATGAATTTATAAACAAAGAATGAATGAATTATTCAAACAAGCATTTTCCAAAGGGGGAAGAATGAAAAGAGAAGTCCCACATAGAACCTTTAAGTTGATTATGAAGGAGTTACAATTATACAGAGTCTACACAAAAGTTGGTAACAATAGTTATGAGGCAAATGTGATAACGAAAAATTGTAGTGGAAAAATAGTCACTTGTGATTTAATCCTATGGCATGTCATCAAGACAACCCAATATCAGAACAATTCAACAACATTCATTAAGCACTTCTCATGCAAAGCATTGTGCTAGCTAGGCATTGGCAGGAGATAAAGTTTAGGATAAAATACAATCCCTGCCTTCATGGAACTTACAGTCTAATGGGGCAAGAGTGACACATAAATGAGTATAATGCAAAATCATTCCTATTAAGTATGTTAGGAAGGCACAGACAAAGTACAGTTCTAAAGAATAAGGACTAATTTAAAATCTGTGCAGGGAGGAGCAGAGAGCAGAAAGGTCTTCCCAGAGGAGGTATTCTTTGGATTAGGCTTTGAAAGGCTGGTAGGAATATAATAATTGGAGAGAGGTGGAAGAAGGCATTTCAGGGGACAGGAAGCTAATAAACAAAAGTAAAGGTAGAAAAGTACAAGTCATAAATGGTGGACAGGGAATTGGTCTGAAGTTTAGAATACACAATGGGAAGCAAGGCAAGATGAGGCTGGAAAAGGAAGGGAAGGTCCTAATTTATGGAAAGTCTTGAATTTCAGGCGTCAGAGTCTGAACTTGATTCAGTAGTCAAGAGGGACTAATCAGAGGGTTTTGAGAGGAAAAATGATATAGCCATATTTATACATAAAGAAGGTAAGTCTGACAGCAGTGTGAAAATCTGGATTGCAAAGGAAACTACACCTAGTTTAAGAAACAATTTTTGCATGGGTAATAAGATAATAGTAATTAGCTATTATATGGTGTATTAACTATTATGTAATATACTATATATTATACAATAATATATAATATATTTTATTTATTATTTATAATAAATTTATAAACTTTTAAATTTATAATTTATATATTATTGTTATATGTAAATTATAATATATAATACTATATAATATACTATATATAACATAAATGTATATTATGCTATATGTACCATATTTACTATAGATACTATTAAGTAAATACTGTA
Source organism: Notamacropus eugenii (assembly GCF_028372415.1). Taxonomy (NCBI): domain Eukaryota; kingdom Metazoa; phylum Chordata; class Mammalia; order Diprotodontia; family Macropodidae; genus Notamacropus; species Notamacropus eugenii. The sequence continues at coordinate 407,421,197 of NC_092876.1, read as the reverse complement.
TTATAAATACCATATAAATACTAAAAATAGACATTTAAATAGCGTTTTAAAATTTGTTTATGTTCTCTTATTTGGGATCCATAACATCCCTCTGAGGTAGTAATTAAAAATATCATTGTTATAATTTTACAGATGAGGAAACTGAGGCTCATAGAGTTTATGACTTGACTATGGTCACACAGGTTGTGTCTTAACATGAGATTTGAACCTAGTCTTGGAGTCTTCCTGACTTCCAAGTCTACCACTCTATCATGATACCACATTGCCTGTCATATGGAAAACGTTATCTACCGAGTTCTTTAAATAGAATAAAGTCTGTATCTAAGATGGTCACAACACTGCCTATGACGCTGGGAATCTGGTCATTTCAGTCCTATTAATTACATAAAGCTAGCATATTAATTGTAAGTTTCCACATAATTGATTGGCTCAGCCTTACAATGACCTTAACTGGCTATAAAAAATGAATGGGTGGTCCATCTGTTTGGGAACCACTACATGACCTTGGACCCTATCTACATAGGGTCGGTGATACATGTTCTTATAGAAATTAGCACCAGCAAGATATACCAGAATAAACATTTCAAGAATATCACAGCTGCCAGAGTTCTGCCTCTATGACATTTTAATTTATCCACCCAGTTTTTTTTCTGTCCTAGTCTCAGCTGTTTGGGGAAAGGGTCTGCATGTCAAAGGTCATTGGTATAAATCTACCACCCATATCTTCCCTCACCTCTCAAGGTCAAAATGGTATTTTGAGGGGTGCCAAATACAAATGTTCTTCATGCTACAATTTTGTAAGTCTGGCCCTATATTTATACCACTATAGGAAAGAATCTGGGAAAGAAGGATAGATAAGCATTAATATAGTATCCACTATGTTCCAGGCACTGCGCTAAGTGTTTCATAAATATCGTCTCATTTGAGCCTCATTGTAATCCTGGGATGTAGGTGCTATTATCATCCCCATTTTACAATTCATGAAACTGAGGCAAACAGCAGTTGAGTGACTTGCCTAGGATCACACAGCTAGGATGTATCTGAGGTCATATTTGAACTAGATTTTATGATTCTGTGAACTGAAAGATGTTCTGTCCATCTAGTCCACCATGGAATGGAGGCACATTAGAAAGCATGCGTGTGTGTGCACATGCACACACACACACATACATGCACGCGCACACACACACGCACATGCACACTCACATACACATGAGGGCTGTTGTGTCCAGACTAATGCTATATATTTTATTTGGAATGACTCAGTTACTTGATGGTCATTTGACCTTGGACAAATCACTTAGCCTTTGTAAGTATCAGTTTTCTCATCTGTAAAGTACCTGTACTCCATGTCTGCAGGACTGTTATGAGGATACCTCAACATTAAGGATGTGTGTTTTTTACCAGTGTGAGTGATAAAATATATCCATGGTGCCTCTGTGTATATAGACTGCCAGCCTTCTGTATCTTGGTCAATGACCAGACAATCGGAAACTTAAGAAATTTTGTTCCTTGGACAAGTACCACAAACCATGCTGGGAACAAACATCATGAAGCACCTCCCAGTTGTGGAATTGCAATGTGAGTCCGTTGTGAAAGAAGCTAGAATGTGTGGGATGAAGAAAGGAATTTAATCTCATCCCTCTGTATAGTGGTTTCCTCTTTTAAAATTATATTTTCTTTCTTTCTACTATGTGCTAAGCTTTGTGATTTCTACCTGCTAAAGGTCTGCAAGTGTCTTTAGCATCCTATAAATTTGGGACCTTGGGCAAAAGCCCCAATTGCCACACCTTAATTATGCCTTAGCAGATAATTCATCATTCTATGAGGCAGCTGGGTTGCAGTGTTAGACCCTGGAGTTCAGTAGGCTTGAGTTCAAATCCATTCTCAGATGTCTATAAGTTGTGTGACTCTAGCAAGACTGTTAGTCATTGTCTGTCTGTCTCCTCAATGGCAGAAATAAAGATAATAGTATATTCTTGCCAGAGTTGTTGTAAGGCTCAAATGAGATGATATTTGTAAAGGTATTAGCAAAATGCCTTGTACATAACAGGAGCCCTTCCTATGTCTAACTTATTGATGAACTTCTCTAAACTTGCATGAACTAGTCTTGGACCAGAAAAATAAAGTCTCTGGCTGAGCCCAGACTCAAATTCTTACCAGCTTTAGAACCTGCCAGACCTTGCTCAACTGGCATAAGCTTCAAGTACCCATAGTCACTCCTATTTCACAATGGAGTTCTGGAATATTTTAGTGGATGATCAGATGAGATACTATTTTTAAAAAAAACTATTACTGTTAATTTTTTTTTCAATTCTGAGTGTCTGGACATGATTTTCATAAGATTTAGGGAACTTCCAGTGTGTGAATTTCCTCCACCATTGCAAATAGGCATCTTCTCTGTGATTTAAAAAGATGCCTAGGGCTACTTAGAATTTGTGACTTGCTTATGATCACAGAACTAATATGTGTCAGGGTAATTACTTGAATTCACATAGTCCTGACCATAAAGGGCTAGCCCTCTATCCAGTATACCATACTCTCTCTAGTTGTATTATTATTAATATAACATATTAATATTATCATGTGATAATATTAATATGCTATATTAATAATATTATATGCCATATAATATCATTAACATGCTATATTAATATTATCATATAATAATATTATTAATATGCTATATTAATAATATATAATATGATATATTAGCACATATTATTAATATTATGGTATTATACCATAGGTTACGTTGAATTGAGCAGGCCAAATCTTTCTCTCCTGTATGACTTGACTGTGCTCACATAAATCTGGTGCTAGTCTTTTTCAAATGTCCTTTTTAAAAAGATTTGGTCAGCATCAGAGACAAATCAATTGTCTATTCTCAAAATTCTCTTGCTACTTAGTTCTACAGAAATCAAAATTTCAAAGAAAAAAATAGACTGTTCTTAAAATCTGATAAATAAATTCATCTTACACATATCATTTCACTAACATGGAGCAAAAGGACCAGGACGTCCCAAGAATTTGGCATCCATTCTCTTTTCTAGTTCAGCTTAGTCAATTTCCTTTAGAAGGTGAAAGTGGACTCCCACTTATATTATGGACATGGTCCAAGACAGCAAGAATACATCTATCTAGTACATTGAACAACTGACAAACATTAAATGATCATTATAGTCATAACAGAGCAGTGGAATTCTATAGTCACTTAATGGATGTTGGCAATAAAAGGCTAAAAGCAATCACATTCCTCTTTAAAAGGAACTTTTTTAAATCTTTGGTTGCAATGAAATTCCCCAAACTCAGAGCTTAGAACCCAACTCTCCAGGGTTTCCATTTTAGTACATTTTATTCAAAGATCCCCAAACATTTATTAACTTCTCAGGCTGATGTAATGAATTTTTAAATAGGCCCATTGTGTTTAGGTGTTTGAAAGCATATGGTATGTTTATTAACAATTTCTTTTTTGAGTCTTAAATTTTTACATGAATACTTAGAGTTGCTGAGTTTGCCTTGCATTTTCAGCATATCCAAGGGTTCTTAATTTAGCATATAGGTGGTAAGAGGGTTCAAGATTCCAGTGTTTCTGTCACATTTTTCTACTTATCTTGTCCGTATTGTAAACACATTTTTTTATAAGAAGCGTTATCTTATAGTATTTTCTAAGGCAAGATGTGGAATGCTTGAGTAGTCATTTTGTTACTGGAATTTATCACAGGCAAGGGAGTTTCAGATGAGAATGTAAGCATTTCCTGATGAGCAATCATTTTCCATTTATTTTTATTTGAGCCACCACTAAGGATCTAATTTTAGATATTATTACCAGGGTTCATGGAACTGTGATTTTGACTTGATCCATATTCCCTTCGTTGTTGAAATTAGTTGAATGATATTCTAATTTGTTTTAAAATGCAAAGAAGATCATTTTGTAGTTATCTTTTAATTTGCAGAGTTGGTATTTCTGCCAGTGATGTTTATTTTTCCTGACAAGGGCTGAAAGCATGGGTGAAGGACTTAAATGAAGCCATTTCTTCCTCAGGGAAATTGTAACTGTATCCTTGAATAGAAACTTCTGCCACCCTTTTCATGACTTTGTCTGTCTGAATTCTCAAATCTGTTAGTGAGTGCTACCAAAACAAGAAAGGACAAATAATGTGGTCCCAAAGGAACATTCTGAATGACATCTCTTTGATGCCTGGATAACTAGAAGAACTTTGTGAAAGTTCAGAATTCAGCAAAAATCTTAAGTGCTCTCACATCCTCAATTTTTCTAGACTATTGATGTGAATAGGAGACAACTTTGTTCTTTGAACTTCTGAAAAGTAATTAGAAACTTGGCCAAATTCATGATCCATGTCATCCAGCTTTCTATGACAGCAGCAACTGGGGATATATTCGGAGGAGAGCATCAATTTCAGAAAGTCAAAAGATACCCTGAACACCCCCCAACTTTTCTTTAAAAATTCACTATAGAAATTTCATTTGTGAATTTACCTAAACTATTCTAGAAGCCAGAAGATGGAGACTCTGAGCATGCTGGGTGGCTATAGACAAGGAGCAGAATAAGGATTTAAAGGGTCCTGATTCCTATTTACACTATGTTGACTTAGCATCTGTAGAGGGATGGATGAATATCTTTGTTTTTATATTTCTTTCATCTTGTCATCATTTTGAGACTGAGTCCCTGCCCAGGCTGTAAGTACAGTAGCTCCTCAAAGGCCTGATCCCACTAGTGATTGGTGTGGAAGTTTTAAAAGACCCACTCTGTTTCTAACCTGGTGGTGTTCTCCCCTTTTTAAGTAGCCTGGTCACACACACACACACACACACACACACACACACACACACACACACACACACCTCAACCACATTGGTATCACATAGTGCTGATACCCACTTGACTTTAGACCTCCTGGATCTCAGAATGTCTTGACTCACCACCTGCTTGGGTTTCCTTTTTAACAAAAATTATACCAAGGATGGGCAACCTGTGACCTTCGAGGTCCTCAGGTGTGACTTTTTGACTGAGTCAAAGTTTTACAGAACAAATCCTTTTATTAAGGGGATTTGTTCTATGAAGTTTGGATTCAGTCAAAGGACTGCACTTGAGGACCTAGAAGGTGACTTGTGGCCTCAAGGCCACAATTCCCCACCCCTGTACATTCATACCACCAAACCCAGCAGGTCATCTTGGTGTGGTAACCATTCCCATGTAAATCAGAACCATACAAAATGAGGAACACAACAAGTTGCCAGGATATGTTTTAGGAACAGGAATTTATTATCTTAGTCCTATGGCCCCAAAAGATCAGCCCACAGAGTTATAGTCCAATCAAAAATCAAATAAAATTTCAAGCTGATGATCGGGGGCTATGATCATATCTTAAAATGTTGGAATCTCAAGGTAACGAGTGCCCAGTGGATAGTAGTCTACAGGAGATGCTGAGCTGATCATTTTAACAATGGTTTATGGCCTTAATGCTTTATCATGGAGCAGTTCACCAAGCCCTGAATGAAAGACCTGAATTTACTATCAGTTTGCTAATTATGACACAGCAAACATGGCAGGCTTTGGTCAGAAGATGGTATGAGCCAGCACACAGCCCTTGACTCCTATTGCCAAGTGTGATTTAAAGCAAAATCTTTGAGAGAAGTATAACTGCCTGAATTACTACTCTTTTATATGTTTTTAAATGAGAATGTAAAGGCCAAGGGCATTTTTTCCCATTTAATACCATTAAATCCATCATTAAATCTCTCACTGAACACTGGCTGAATTTAATGATGCCCTCAAGTACTGATACCGGTGCTTGACTGTGTTAATATTGTTGTATATAGAGATACAATAAATAATGCTTAGCTCCGATAGTATTAGGAGCATTACTGGGTATATCAATAAAAATGGCTGTCCTAATGAGACCAAGTGTCAGAAACAGATGGCACTTTGTGAATCCAGTCAGTGGGACTAAAATATGGTTAAGAACATGGCTCAGTGGCATACTGAATCTATCCCTCTCTGAAATCAGCCAGACTCCTCAAAATGTTTTACTGTGCCTTGGCATAAAAGGATTAATTTGAAGATACAGAGTTTTTTTTCTCTTTTATCATCTCACTTTATAACACCATAGTTTAAAAACGACAAACTGCTTTTCAGGATCTGTCACACTTCCACTGGCTCCTACTTGCCTGACGACAGAGCTGAATTATAGTGGAAAAATAGGAGATGCTTAGTCGTCTGCTGCTTATACCAGGACTGAGCAACAGTTACCCTTTCACTGGGCATGCTTGAGGAGGAACAGAGTGTTCTGTGCTTTTAATTTTTGGTAAAAATGCTTGTCGTTTTGGAAGTAGAGCTGTCTTTAATCAAATCACGTCATTTTATGACCTCCAGTTAGCTCCTGTGCTTTCTAAAGTACGTGATACTTTGTACAAGCTGAACAGAACGGAGCAACGTCGAACAGGTAAACTGGAGAAAGTTTCAAGTTGGTATTTGCCTCAGACTTAGATCCTTAATATGTCGTCCACTGCTGGAAGACATGCCTCAAATAGGATTCATTAAGCACCTTCCACAAGCCAGACACTAGAAAAGCAAAATCATCCCTGCCTCTGCTCTAAAGGGACTTACATTCCATCAGGGGAAACAACATATACATGTATAAGTAAATAAAAAAAACACGCAACTTAAATAAAAAATTAATATAGAGGCAAATGTGGGACCCCAGCAGGTTTGGGGAATCGGGAAAAGCTTCATATAGGAGGTAGTCCTTGAACTGAGCTTTGAAGGAAGGTGGGGAGGTTCTTCGAGGCCAAAGTGAAGAGGAATGTATTCATGGGTGGAAGCCTGTGTAAATGCATATTAAAGGAAAATGTCTGTGTTCTAGGAGCCCAAGGAAACAAAACTTAGGAGGGTAGGCTAGAGTCAAATCATAAAGGTTTTTACATACCAAACAGAGCCATTCTGTACCTATACATGTCTTTTTTGTAGCTTCTTTGTGTAGTATGCCCATCTCCTGTTATTATCCTCACTATCTGATGGGTCTACATCCTTTTCTGTCCTTGGTAACATCATTTCCACCCTCCCTCATATACATGCCAACATTGACAATATGCTGCTATGTATTTGCACCTATCGTTGTAGGTCTTTCCTATGTCCTTTAATTAGTTATGATTCTTCCGAGATCATGGTAACCCCACAGCTATAGAATATCACCAATAGAATCTCAGTGTTAAAGAGATAGGCATTTAGAGCAGTCAGAAGTTATTTTTCTCATGGAGACACCGGCCCCTCCATCCCTACCCCCCCAAATTTCCTTCTAAAATGTTTATCCTTATCCTGATTTCCTTGGGTGTACATGACCTGAAAAGTTAGAAAAATTCCAGTCTTCAGTTTCTGGTCATGTAAAGCAATGGCTTAGGAAAAAATCCTCCATCTTTCAATGTTTTCAGAATTTCCATTTTAAGTACCTCCCAGAAACCTAAACTGAAAAACAACTATTTAAATAGATCTTTAAGAACCTCTGAAGAGGTTCAGTTGTTTAAAATAAAAAAAACAGAGAAAAAAGGAGAAAGAGAATAAGGTTCTTATCCTATCTAAGCAGTGTTTCCCATCCTCTCAGTAGTTGTGACCTTTACAAGTAATTTTAAAGATTTGAATATAATTCTTGATCCAGCTTTGTCCTTTTAAAGGCACATTGCGTCCACTGCTCTATCATCATTCTGAATTTAGAAATGGCCTCCTAATTCCTGAATGTGACACTGAGGTAGTGATATATAATTTCATTACTTGGAGACTCCATTAATGTAATTCTCTATTTTACTGTCTTCCTATTATAGTGGTCTGCATAGATTAAAACTTGGAATGAGTCAGCCAGGGTTTTTATTAGGCACAGACAAACCAATTCTGGGCTGTACTGCAGTAACTTTGAAGTCACTCTTCCCCTGACCTGCTGAACTCCTGCCTTAGCTTAACTGTAGGGAGGTAGCTGTGGAAATGGGCCTTTTCAACCTCATTAGTATGCATGATGCTAAACAAAGACAAATGATATAATAGTAACATGTAATCCTGTTTCCAAGAGTCAGTAATTTCCATTCCTATTGCAAACCAGAAATGTTGTAGGCCAGAGAGGGGGACGTGGTGAAAACATGCCAGGAAAGCAAGATTCCACACTGGGATTAGGGCCTAGTACACTTTTAAATTTCAATGACAAACTACAAAGATAATAGAAAAACTCTATAAGGGATGGCGTGGGGAGGGGAAGTGCCCTAATGCAAATATATGAAAATTTGGGGGCACTGTGTTATGTGAGTGTAGATCAAAGGAGCTCATAGGAGCAAAGCAAAGTAGCTGTGATAGAAGTATTGTCTTACACTTAGCAAAACTGAAGCCCAAGAGAATTCTTATGTTTGCTGTTTTTAGATAACAGCAAATGGCAACAAGCTGTTATTAAGGTAGGAAGGTGGTTGTTTAGCTATACAAGGTCTTTATGAATCTCTGTTAAAGGATGAAGAACTAAACCCCTCTTCATTCAGCCTTACATAGTTTGGTCTCTGAACCTGCTCTATTCTCTCATCCTGTGATTGGGTTTATAGCCTTTTAAACTCCATTGTTTTATTGGTAGACCAGAGTTTGGGCCACCCCCTCCCTGTACCTATTTTCCTTCCTAATTCCCTGATTCACAGTAGTTAAGGGATTTACTTTCTCTGGACACATCTTTGAAAGAGCCCTAGAATGTCTCTTTCATGCCCCAGACTGATTTCCAAAATACCCTGGTTTTAAAGATATATTTAGGGAAACCTATAAAAGTATCCTGCTGCCTGGACCTTGGAAATCTACTTAAAGACAGAAACTCAGTTTTCTAATCCCCAGGTAAGTCTCTAATTCATTTAGACCAGGGATACTGAGCCTTTTTGTTTGTTTGTTTGCAACATGGAGTCCCACCTTGGCAATCTGGTACAGTCTTTTGAATCCTTTTTCAGAATCTTTTCCTAAATGCACAAAGTAAATACCTAGAATTACAAATTATATTGAACCAATTATATTGAAATGCCGTTATCAAAATGTTTTTTTAAAAATGTTCACAGACCACAGGTTAAGAACCCTTGAATTTTTAGACTGAGTTTTGAGGGCCTCTGATTGAACTCAGACTCTCCAGACTATATCAAAACAACCTAAGGGGCCTTAGAATACAGCAAAGCACTTTCAAATCCTACAGATGAGGGTTAGCTCAGTTTCCAAAGGAAGTTGTTTAATGGGAGGACCGTAGATCCTTGGACCTACCCTATGGCAACAGCTGTAGTCAACCTGGGCCTTGGGGATATGAACCAGAGTTTCCTGAGCTGTAATTCTTCTTCCAAATTTCACTAGGATGAAGAGTATAATTAATTTACTTCAGAAAAATAAGAGAGGAGAAGGGAAGAAATTAATAGGATATTACTAAACTGTCCCACCTCTGGCACATAGGAACTATTGGTCACTCTGCTGAATCATATAACTATAAGAATGACCCAGAAAAGTCAGACGGAGTAGGAAGTGGAAGGACTCTATTCTGAAATGAACATGATATAAAACCAAAGGCATAAATAAAGAATAAAAGGAAATTTAAAAAACAATTTTAAATGATCCAAATGATAGACACAGTATATTGTTTTGCATTGCCAAAATTGTAGTTATTGAGTAGATATTATATGTTGAGAAAAGGTAATGAAGCTGAAATAGCCCAAAAAATCACAGCTGAGTGCCAAAGAACTCTTCAGTACTTGTTAACTGATTGGTCACAATGGATTTCAGTTTACCCTTGGAGCATTTCTTGTAGGCTCACTATATTTATGTCCCCAGATAATAGGATAGAATTCTGCAGATCAGGATACTCTTATTTCTTAGCTGTTGGTCCTTGGAGTGGTCATCAGAAGCTCTCTATCCTCAGAATCTTTCTGTGATATGAAAGCATTGTATCACATAATATTGTCAAGTAGGACATGAATTTTGTGAAATCTGCTATATACAAAGCTAGCTGATTTTCTGTGATAGATTTCAATTAAGATAATAGGTTGAAGAGACAATACATTTTTCAATGGTTCCCAAATTCTCATGAGTCCTGAAAAATAATGTGTAATTTAAAGCAATCCTCAAATGATTTTCTTCATTTTTCTTAATTCTTAGCACTTTATACTATCTTTTGTCTGCATATCTGTACTTTTATGAGATGTGCATAAGTTAAGCCTTCTTAGATAAGATTAGTGTATTTGTACTTGAATACATTACTTATAATAGTTTCCAATAACAAACTGTCCTCAGATCAAAAGGATTTCTATTGAGGATTGCCATTCAGATTCTCTACCTTGTACATTGGCCGTAAGAGAAACCCAAGTTTAACCTTGAGAGGCAGAACAAGCCATTAGAAAGTCACTATTGTAGGACAAATAAACCTAAATCAAACTTTCCAACTGAATCTGAAAAGCAAGCGGGAGAAACAGATTTCTCCCCTTTTCTACATCTCACAGTTATTCATTCATTTGTTCAACAGATATATTAAATGCCTACTTAGTGTAGTGCACTATGCTGTGAGGGATACAGATAAGAAAAAGACATGGCCCCTGTCCTCAAGGAGCTTAGAATCTAGTAGGGGAGCATATTCTCACTTTCCTAAATTTGAATGGAAAGATTTGGGGTACAGTGTATATGATTTCTTGCCTTCTTCAAGCTGGATAAATGGTGATGTTAATACCCTTTCTCTTTAAAAACTTAAATGTCAGAATTTGCTTATTGTTTATTTTCCATCATGGAAATTTATGGATTTCACCCAAGATTCTGTTCCTGCCAGAGGGACTCAGATAAATTAGAATGCTAAGTGGTTAAATTGAGGTTCCAAGGAACTATAAATTTCATTTTCTTTGTTCCTCATTAGGCACTCTCAAACTATAGGAACTTAACTAAAACAGTTAGAAAAAAAAGAAAGAAACTTTTTGGATACTTAAAATGAATTGTCTGGAAAATATGCAAACTTAAGAAAACAGACAGATCTTTTTGCATAATCTTGGGCCAAAGCAAGCATAAGTGTCTTTTTGCTGTTGCCTTTCTAAATGTCATTAGTTTAAAATATTTTGCTCCTTTTGTTTTGTTTTGATTCATCGTATCTTGAGAAATCTCCCTCAGTGCATTCCTCTCTAATTACAGTATGTATCTCTCCATGAGAATTTCTGACCATCTTTCCCATTGATATTGCCCTGAGCTCACTTGCCCATCCTCTTGGTCAGACTCTCCATTGGCTTCCCTAAGGTATAGGCTGAGTCCCAGGTACCTGGCCTTTTGATGTTATGGTAGAAATAAAGCACAGGAGAATCTGAATGAGAGGTTTTCGAACTGAGGTGACTAGGGTTGTGAGTCTCTTAAAGACCAGTGTTGTAGATCAAGGTTAAAAATGTTTAAAGGATAGTTTCAAACAGCATTACCACCGAAATCATTTGCAGGTTCAGTAGCTGGCCCCCTTAGAATGCAGAGGTACAAAGGTTAGACTTTAGGAAGTTTACCTGTTAAGTCTTCAATGGCTGACTTTTAGAACATCTTAAAAATTCTAACATACTAACTCTGACCTTTTCTTTACTGAACTCTTCTCTTTCTTCTCCTGCTGGCAGAATGGATGCTTAAAAAAAAATAGTAATAGCTTGAAAAGGGAGTCTTGTTTCTTTATTTTGTAATGTTGAACAGCACTTACAGATGTTTTGGCTAAAGGGCTTTGGGTGAAAGCCGACATTAAACCTTTTCAATACACTCTGTAATTATTACAATGTGAATACCCTAAATCCAGGAGTAAGGCAGCGTCTATGTATACAAAGGAAAATTGAAAATTGAGTCAATCATCTGAATAATTTAAAGGGGGAAAATACCTACTTCTCTGCAAATACCTATACATTTCAGACAAATGTTTTCATCTTTACGTCCTGAAACATCTGGATAATCATTTCTCAGCTTCATTTTCCTTGTTGTGTAGACATTGCCATGGTAAAGCTTTGCATAGGTTTAAATGTAACATAACATGAATACGTGCAATTCATTCAACATTTTCCCACGTGGAACATTAAATAAAAACTTCTCACATTCTCTATTCCCATTCCCTAGAAAGCAGTACTATGTTTCAAAATTTCTCTCAACTGTATGGTAGTTCCTTCTGCTTTTACCACATTTAGTTATTCCCATAACAATTGAAAAAGCCTTTTCTATTGCAATATCAATGAACTATACATCTTTCTATTATTCAGATCAACATAAATACACTCTAATTCTTCAGTGGAAATCAAGATTTCTGAATTCTAGTCTTGAGCAAGATGTGTTTCTTTTTATTTATTTATGTTGAAAATACATATTTGATATAATTGAAGGCAGACACGTGGTATAATAAAAGAAGCAATAAACTAGGAAGAGATTTTATTTTTAGTCTTCAATTCTACCTCACGTACGACCTTGGGTAAGTCATTAATATTTTTTGAGTCACAGTGGTAAAATGGGGCTGAAATTATCTGCCCTACCTATTTCATCTGGTTCTTAAAAGAGAATCAAAAGAGACAAAAGATGTAAATCCCTTCAAGTTCTAAATGTATGATCCTTGGATGGCATTATTACCAGTCATCATGCAAATGTTCTGAGATGTAGCTCATAGAAACCCAGATTTTAGAGTTGGAAGGTGCTCTTGAGGCCATCTTGTTCAACCCTCTCATTTTACAGTTGAGGAAACTGAGGCCGATAGAAATTAATAACAATCTTGTTATTGTTGTCGTTCAGTCCTACCTGAGTCTCTGTGACCCCATTTGGGAGTTTTCTTGGCAAAAATACTAGAATGGTTTGCCATTTCCTTCTCCATCTCATTTTTGCCGATGAGGAACTAAGGCAAACAGGATTAAGTGACTTGCCTGGAGTCGCACAGCTAGTAAGTGTCTGAGGCCAGATTTGAACTCAGGGACATGAGTCTTCCTGATTCCAAGCCCAGAACTTTTTCTGCTGTGCCACCTAGCTGCCCCTTATACTTAAGAACCATATTAATGACAATAGTTATTGTTATAACGAATAGCAGTAGCATTTACAGGGTTTTAATGTTTGCAAAGCAAACATTATATTTCTTTACATAGGCTATCTTATTCCATACTCATGGCAACCCAGTGAAGTAGGTGCTATTATAATCCCCAGTTTACACCTGAGGAAAGCAGAGAGAGATTCAATTACTTGTTAAGGTTACCTAGCTAGTAAATTTCAGAGGCAAGATTCAAATTCAGGCCTTCCTGACTCCAAGTCTAATAGTCTCTCCACTACACTGGGCTCTGGTATCCCCATTGCCACTGAACCATATTAAAATGTAATTGAGAAATATTTAACAAAATAAATAAAAATACAATACAACATAGATAATGCTCATTTATGGTTTTCTAAGTCATAGGGATCCATTTCTATCTGAGTTTGGCATCACCTAGTTTCCCTAAATTAAATAACATCTCAGGTCACTCAGAGAACTGGTGGCAGAGTTTTTATTTAATTACATTATTAAAGGTCAATTCTTCCAAAGTCCTACTTCTCAGGCTTCATCGTACTGCAAAAGTAGCCCTGGGTTATCAAGGCCTAAGTTCTGGAAGGGTCTAGCAAGCTTCAGCTACACGTGCAGGGACAAATTATGTGTCTGAGTCTGAGGCCTATGACTGCTAAATCTGAAGAAATCAGCAAACACTAGGGGGATGACCAGATCAACTCGTTAGATCATCTCCATGATGAGGTTTCATCTGAATTGGTAGGAGTAGGACACACATCAGTGAAATCCCCAATCCCCAAAGTATTTAGGTAGCATTGAAGGGATTTCAGGCCCTGAGGTGGAAGAGTTTTAGGTATACTCTTGTTTTGTTTTGTCTTGTTTTGGAAAGATTGAGGCCAGGTTTTGGAAGCGTAGAAGGAAATGCCTAGAGGACTTTTTTGCTGTCCAGGAAAGTCCTAGAGGAGTTGGTGATCAGTGGAGAAACCAAGGGAAGAGGGAATCTGTTCTTGTTTTGATTCTACTCTGAGTTTAAAGCAAAGGTTCTTAGCCCTTTTGGGTTATTGACTTCTCTGGCAGCTTGGTGAGGACTATGGACTCCTCAGGATTACTTTTTTTAAATGCAAAAACCAAAATGTATAGGATTCAAAAGAAGCCAACTATACATAAATAGTTATTAAAAATATAAATAAAAAAACAAATTCACAGGCCCCAGGGTAAGAAAGCCCTGTTTTAAAGTAACAAGGAGAGCTCAGAAGCTTTTTGGTGAATGCCAGCTCACCCTCACTGCAGCTGCTTAAGTAAAGCATGGAGCCTGGGTCACAGCGATCTTTTATCGGAATTGTGCTCAATGCAGGCACTTAGCCTTCCCTGTGCTTTTAAGATTCAATTGGATTATTATCTGATTGGTAATGAAAAGATTGGAAGGGGCCTTTGTCTCTATGAGAATACATCTCTTGGCGTTAGACCAGGGAAATGGCATTTTAATAACAAAGAGGCCACTCAAGTCTTTCTCCTCAAACACTTTGATAGAGCATTCTCTTACCTTATGAATTACCATAAAAGCAAGGGATGACTTTCTACATATTTCCTTTTTGTTTTTTGTCACTAGCACCCAGTTTCCATGACTCCTTTAGATGGCCAGACTCTTTCCAGAGTACTACCTCTTTTTAGATCAATATTTTGTTTCACAATTAAGAAAACAATAATGTATTTAAAATATACATTCAAGTCACCAAATAGAGCAAGCCATATGCAGACAGAGAAGGAATTGCCAAAGGAAGGGCTGACTGACCACCTGGCTCCTATGTCTTCCTTCTGTTCCCTATTCTTTCTCCTCCAAATCATCTCTCTTACCTGCTAGCAAGAAAATGCCTGAAAAGCAATTTACAAAGGTGGGGGGAAAGCTTTTCATACATGAAGTCACTAGGTAGCACAGTAGATAGAGTGCTGGCCTTGGAATCAAGAAGATCAAAGTTCAGATATGACCTCCAGTACTAGCTGCCTTACCTTGATCAAATCAAATAACATCTGTCTACCTCTGTTTCCCCAACTATAAAATGGGAATAATGATCATAGCACCTACTTCCCAGAGCTGTTGACAGAATGTTTGTAAAGCACTTAGTACGATGCCTTCATTCCACAATTAGAGATAACCTTAATCAGCAAATATTCCTAGAGGAGGTTACAGGTTAACAAATTCCAATAAAAGGAAAAATGATCAAAAATAAAATATGATGAAAAGGAGAGAGAAAAAAGACAGAGGCACCTGAAGGCATTAAGTATTTAAAAAAAGAAAGACAGTTGCAGGGGTGTGGGGAAGGGGAAAGAGAAAAAGAGAGAGACAGGACTCAGTGCAGCTAAACATTAGCGACTTTCTCATTTCATAATTCTGTGGGGGTTTTACTGACTGCCTTAGAAAACAGCAGGAATTCCAGAGTAGAGAACATGATTCTACTGTAGAATCATAGTTTTAGAGCTGAAAGGAACCTTAAAAATCATTTAGTTTATCCTTTCATTTTATAGATAAGGAAACTGAGGCTCAAAGAAATAATTAACTTACATATGGTCTTAGCTTTTCTGAACATTCCTATTACATCTACCTAAAAACAACCAATTCCAAGCATTTGCATAACATTAAACCTGAACCTGGCAGGATTCCAACCCACTGAATATTCTTCACGTGTGGTACTTTAACAGTTGAGCATCCTACGTTATTTGTCATGGAACTCTTCCGAGAACATCTGTCACTGCTTGGAATGTATTTTCTCACAGTACTTAACTTTTAGCTACTGTTGCTATCAGATGTGTATACTTATGGATTCCAAGATACATATTAATACTGTATTAGTGAACAAACATCAGTTTGCTCATTGAAGATGTGAATTGAAAATGTGCTTGCTTTCTTAGGATCATCACTAACAGACTTCTTAATTGAGTTGCCAATACTGTCAATAGCGTTGTTCACTGTTGTTTTATAAATGAGCATATTTTCCCCTGTTGCTTATTCTACGCATTACAGATTCAAGATGCTCTTTCCCTAGGACATTATGCTTTTCCAAAATCAGCAGCCATTCCAGAAACATTCCATGATAGACTATTTCATTCAACAAAATTCCCTTTATTGATTTGTTCCTCAATGACTGAATTTTTTATTACCAATAACTTTAATTATGTCAGCAATTCATTCGGAAATATTCATGTTCTCTTTTGGCTTTCTTCTCAAAAACCCCTGATAGAGAAACAGGAGTCTGGCATTTGCCTCTATGAGTTCTTTTTATATGGCATTCAGTGCTGTAAAAGTAGAGGCTACTTTCTTCATGTTTCTTGGATGTGCGTATATTTGTATATGCATTTATACATAGAGATACAACTAAGTATCCCAGTGGATAGAACACTGGACCTGGAATTAGGAAGACCTGAGTTAAAAATCCAACCTCAATCCCTCACTAGCTGTACAAATCTGGGCAAGTCACTTAATCTCTGTTTGCCTCAGTTTCCTCAACTGTAAAATTTCCTCAAGAGAAAATGTATATACATACATATATGTGTATATGTGTATACATATACATATATACATGTGTAGACACACATGCATACACACATACATGGTAATCTGATGGAATCTGTTCTTGTTTTGACTCCACTCTAATAGAGGTATAAGAGTTTAAAGCCAGGGTCCTTTTTTGGGTCATTGGCCTCTTTGGTGAGGCTTATGGACCCCTCTTCAGGATAATTTTTTTTTTCACACAAATTAAAATTCGTAGGACTGAAAGGAAACTGATTATATATATAATTATTAAAAATGAAAAACAAATCCATAGCCCCCAGGTTAAAAAAAAACTCTGTTTTTAAAGTAACAAAGAAAGCAAAAAGATACAAATGCAGATTAATTATATGCATATAAACATACAGTACATATGTGCATTGTGTATTGTTTGTTTATATGTGTAAAAACACATTCAAGTTATAAGAATCCAGATATATGTACATATGTATACGCATATATGTAGCATTTGGGACTCCTCTTACCCGTGGACCCCTAGAAAATTACCCCAAATTCTAGGTACTTTTTGGTTCAAAATCCTCTCCAAACCATAAGTCATGATCTCCCACTGATGTGTTTACTCCTACCAGTCAGCCAGAGGGCACACCTAGTTCAAAGTAAAGGCATTTAATGAAATAGCATAGTCAAAAGGAACGACAGAACATTCTCCCATAAACCTTGAGCTCCTTCTCTTAAATACACACATCCTCAGTGGGAAAAGTGAACCTACAAAGAACTCACTCCTGGTCCTACACATGTGGAAAACATGTGTAGCCAGAGCATACCTCTGAAAGGATAATCCACACCTCTGTTACTATAGAGGCTGCCTGTTTTCTGATGCATTTTTTTTCCTGATGCATCACAGTACTTTCTGCCAGGTCTGCTTCCTCCCATATGTAACTTGTCTGGTGCTCCCTGCCAGGTATGATATCTTGGCTGTTCTTTTCTGTAACAATCATGTCTCCATTATCCCATGCTTGGCATGTTATCTATATTCTAAGTGGTCTTCACCTGGAAGGTGGCTAAATGGAACACTAGACCTGGAGTCAGGAATTTCTGAATTCAAATCCAGCTTCAGACACTTATTAGCTTTGTGACCCTGGACACGTCACTTAAACTTTGCCTGCCTCAGTTTCCTCAACTGTAAAATGGAGATAATAATAACTCACAGAGTTGTTGTGTCTTAAATGAGATCAAGTGGGATGATATTTATAAAGTGCTTAGCGCAGTGTCTGACACATCCTCCCACTGGGCTTCAGCTGTACTTTTCTGCTAAGGTTCTGTCTAAAGGTTTACACGCCACTCTATCTTCCATGAACAATGAGATACAGTGGTTAGTAAGCCTCTCCCTGGCAGGGGAGGGCAATACCTCTGCTCAATCAGCTATCTCTGCCAGTGGCAATGAAGTTTTTCTCAGTCCATTTTCTCCTTACTGCTTAGCTTACCTAAACTAAGATTACCTTAGTTTACCTGAGGCATGTAGGTCAAGATCACCACTAGTCTTTGAATTCTTCTTTGAATGACCTTCTTCTTTCCTTTCCACCCTGAGGCTTCCATATCCGAAAGGTTCTTTGTTCTCAGTAGAAGAAAGTTACTGAGTGCTGGAAGGGTGAGAAAACTTCTCTTAACCTCCCTCCTTATGTACCTCTGTTTTTAAGAAGTACAAGAGAAAGGCTGCTTGGGAGAGGATGAAGGAAACAACAACTGGTGATTTTTTGTAGCATATCTCCCAGTAACAAATCACAGCCTGGTCTCTATCTAATATGTCTGTGTAGGTGTGCATGTGATATACACACATATCCGTATGTATTGCATATGTATATACATAGTATATGTAATGTGTACATATACAAAGATATATATGTATATATGTGTGTGTATAAAAGTATATACACACACACACGTATATATTTGCACACACAATATACAGATATACCTACCAGATAATCTAAAAGCCTTTAGTGTAGTTTCAAGCTTTGATAGCTCAGGTTTTCCTGATTCTGGAACCAGCACTCTATCTACTACATCATACATATGTATTTATATATGTACATATAAATGAATATATACAAATGAAATACACACCCACAGAAATACAGGTTGTGCATGCATGCATATATATGCATACATACACGTGTGTGAATATATTTGTGCCTATATACAGATGCCATACAGGGTGTCGCAAAAGTCTTAGAGCAACTTGAAACTTAAATAGCTTAAGAATTTTAATTGATTAGATTAAGACTGCATGAAGATTCTTTGGTGCACCTTGTATGGCATGTGAATATATGTACATATTTTTATATTTGTATCACAAATCTGTATTTGTGTGTGCATGTGTGTATATATATAGTGCGTGTGTGTGTGTCCGTGTGTAGCATAGTAGATAGACTGCTGAACTTAGCATCAGGAAGACCTGAGTTTGAATCTTGCTTCGTTCTCAGGCTTGTGTGACCCTGGGCAAGTCACTAAACCTCTCTAAGTTTGTTCGCTCATCTATATAATGTACATAATAATAGCAGTTTTTAGGTGTTATTAGTATCAAATACTAATGCAACAAGTTTTGCAAACCTTAGAGCACTGCATAAATGCTAGTTGCCACTATTGGTTTATTACTATTATTGTTACACATATACCACACGGAAAAGCCAGTGAGGACCATTCCTAGGGTCACATGGTATCAGGACCAAGACCAATGTGTCTCCTTTTCTTCATCCCCAGTGTGATTATATAGTGCAGTCTAGTTTATAGGTAGACCATGTACAGCCTTGCAGGGGCAAAAATGTCAAAAATAACACAGAGTGAGAGATGGTTTTGTGGAAAGGGTGGGGGAGAGAGACAATGGCAGTCACCCTGCCCCAGCGGGTTGCCTTGGTGATGAAGGATCTAATTGTGTGTATATGCGCATCTCAGGTCCTTTCTGGCTTAAGCTGGCAGAACCACCTCCATCTCCCTCCCCCACCTCCTCCATCCCAGTTCTTTCTGCCACCAGGGATTGCTACATAGCTCCAACTACCTAATCACTGAAACCATGATCACCCCAGGGATGGCTCTGCCTGCAGTCTCTCAAGCCTGAAATAAACTTACTGAAATCTGGCTTTATTATACACTAACCATACATACAAAGACCTTGTTTCTCTACTGGGTAAGTATGTGCTTTATATTCCATCTTGATGATGGATAGTAGATTTCCCATGAAAAGCCAAATTTTTCATTTTGAATGGTTGAACAGGATATAAAACCCTTCTAATTTGAATGTAGCTAATTCGTAACTGCTGGTTATTTGAACTCTCCTCAATTTAGAAAGTGGATTCTATTTCCTGATAGAGTGAAGGAGACAGTTCATTTGCAAGGCTTTCACTGCATCTGCAAAGGAGGTATGCGGAGAACTGAACCAGGTCTGCCATCCTTCTAGGGTCACATGGTATTAGGACAAATAACACTGTGTCCTCTCGTATCTTAGTTATTCATGCATCATTTTATCTTCCCTATGAGACTGACACGTTCTCAGGACCAGAAATTGTACCTTATCATTCTCTATATGGCCAACAGGGCCCTGTCCTTATGAGGTACTCGACTGATGTTTGTTTCATTGAATTGGTTCCTTTTGGGGAATTTATTTTATAACAGTTCAATATAAGAATCATTTATTGAGCATCTATTATTTGTACAAGTCTATTCTCATAGTACATAGATGAGCATCTCAAGTCTAGTTCAAGAAAGGCCAAGTCTTCATTTGTTCTGTGGTCTGAGAGGCTGCAGTTAGGAGAACTATATATACATGTATGCATATATATATGTATGTGTATATATGAATATATTCACACATATGCATACATACACATATGCAGGAGCACTATATATACATGAACACATATGCACACATGTGGAAATATATAGATATGTAGTATATATATGTGTGTGTGTTTATACCAGCTAATGCAGTATTCATTTCATGCTTTCTGGTATTAATCTCTTCTGTCTGGCATGCCTCAGTTACGTCTCCCCAACTAGACTATGAACTTTGCAAAGACTTTATCTATAACCTCTTTATCCCAGCAGTGCTCTGAGCATAGTAGTGCTTTTTAATTGATAGGTTTATCTTCACTTCTAACTGATACCCATCGCTACCACCACCATCCCTCAAAAAAGAGAGACGAAAAGGGAAAGAGTTGTAGGTAAGGAAGGGCTACCATGCTATATACAGAACCCTAGAACGTTAAAACTGGAAAGGAACTTAGAAATTTGCTTGTTGCATAGTGCACCCCTGTAGCAGTTGGGGAAGCCTGTGGATCCCTTCTCCAAATAATTTTTTTTTAAATCATAAACTGAAGGATATGTTACATTCAGTTAGAAGGTAGTAAAATAAAAGAAGTAATTCTTTCCCAGCCAAATTCATAGACCCTTTGAAATGTATCTATGGTTACCAAGGAGTCTGTGGACCCCCAGCCAAGAACTTCTGGTCTAGTCTAATCTTCTCATCTTACAAATAAACAAACTGATCCCCCAAAGGAATAAAGAGGGTTACTTAAAATTCTACATATCTTCATACTCTGCTTTTCCTGTGTGCTCTGGCCATTCTTGGGTCCTGCTTTTTCCCTCCTCCCTAAACTTCATAAAAGGAGAGAAAAGTGAAGAGCCAGGAAAATAAACCATATGCTAAGAGGAAGAAGCAGGGCTGGAGATAGCTGGAGGCCTAGTATAACTAGGATAATAACCATAATAATAATGTAGTGCTTTAAGGTTGACAAAAGTACTTTCTCCACAATAATCCTGTGGTACATGGAGCACAGCAGAAATGAGGAGAGGAAGGAGGAGGAGGCCCTGTGTATGAAGTCTTAGGCATGGGGGAACATGCCTTCTCCACCTGAAGATGCCTAAAAGGTTAGACATATAATGATAATATAATAAATAATAATAATAGGTAGGATTGACATAGTGTTCTACAAATCTAATCTCATTTAATTCTCACGACAACCCTGGAAGATGGGTCCTACTATTAGGATGCTCATTTTGCAGATATGGAAACTGAGGCAGACAGAATTGCCCAGCATCCCACAGGTAGTAAGTTTTTAAGGTTGGATTTGAACTTGGGACTTCCTAATTCCAGGCCCAGTGCTCTATCCACTAGGCTACCTAGTTGCCTATCACCCAGTGCTCCATCCACTAGGCCTTTGACTCCAAATCCAGTAGTATATCTTTCATGCTGCACTCTTTAACCTCCCCCCTTCAAACTGCGGCTCTATTAGGCACCAAAAACGTATGGAATAACCCCATAGTTGTTTTTCAGTTGTTTCTGTTGTGTACAACTTTTCATGACCCCTTTTAGGATTTTCTTGGCTACTGGAGTGATTTGCTATCTCCTTCTTCAGCTCATTGGACAAATGAGGAAACTGAGGCAAACAGGGCCACACAGCAAATAACTCTCTGAGGCCAGATTTGAACTCAAGAATACAAGTGTTCCTGAATCCAAGCCTGGCACTCTATGCACTATGGCAGCACCTAGCACCCTACAGCCCTGTATAAAAAGTTGTTAAAAAGCTGTATAAAAGTGGTGTAGTTAGGGTAAAGTACCAAAATTGGCTGCTGCGTATCCACTAGCTGCTATGGTCCAGGGTCATGAAACCTTCTCATAATTGCCTTGGTAAATGGCCCAATTCTGGAATCAGGCTGGAAATAGCCATCTCTCACCTAAAAAGCTTCATTTTGACATTGAAACATCCCCCCACACTTTATGCTCATTAGTAACCTTTCCCAAAGAGGGACCATAGGGAATGAATATCCCTTCAAACCTGTCATCTTATTCCTGGTCTATTAGAGTAGTCGTCAAAACAGCTCTCCCTCCCATCAGTCATTTCCTCCCTCACTCTATACTACACCTTGCTGCCAAATTTAATTTTCCTAAAATACCGCTTTTTTTCATACTATTCCCATATTCATTGGTTCCCCATTGTCAATAGGGAAAATTGAAGCCTCTTTAGTCAATTGTTCAAGGACCTGCAGGATCTTTCCCTCTCCTACTTCAGTCTGTTTTTCTGCTTCTCCAGTAAAGTTGGTCTCATGAACATATCCTGTGCCTTCCCATCTTGGAGCCTTTCTGCCTGGAATTCCTAGTCATCTCAATCCCACTCTTCTTTTTTTTTTAATTATTTTTTTTGGTTTCAGTGTTCTATAATCACTTCCGTATATCTTGGATTTTGTCCCTCCTTCCCCCTCCCTTCCCATTCCCTCCTCAAGACAGCATGCCATCTTATATAGGTTCTACAATACATTCCTATCAAATACATTTTCACCTTAGTCATGTTGGATAGAAGAATTAAAATGAATGGGATTAATCATAAAACAAAACATAATACAAAAGTAAATGGTCTGCTTCATTCTGTGATCCAATTCCATAATTCTTCCTCTGGATGTGGAAGGCGTTTTGCCTCAGAAGTCCATTGGGAATTTTTTAGGTCCTTGCTTTGCTATGAAGGACTAAGTCTACCAGAAAAATTCCTCACACACTGTGGTTGTTGCTGTGTACAAAGTTCTCCTGGTTCTGCTTCTTTCACTCAGCATCAGTTCATATAAGTCTTTCCAAGCCTCTCTGAAGTCTTCTTCATCATTTCTTATAGCACAATAGTATTCCATTACCTTCACATACCACAACTTGTTCGGCTATTCCCCAACTGATGGTCCAGTTTTGGCCACCACAAAATGAGCTACTATAAATATTTTTGTACATATGGAACCCCTTCCCATTTTTATGATCTCTTTGGGATACAGTCCTAGAAGCAATATTGCTGGGTCAAAGGATATTCACATTTTTGTAGCCCTTTGGGCATAGTTCCAAATTGCTCTTGGTTGGATCAGCTGACAGCTCCACCAACAATGAATTAGTGTGCCAACTCTCCCACATCTTTTCCAACATTTATCATCTTGTTTTGTCATGTTAGCCAATCAGATAGGTGTGATGTGGTACCTCAGAGTTGTTTTGATTTGCATCTCTCTAATCAGTAGTGATTTAGAGCATTTTTTCTTATGACTATAGAGAGCTTTAATTTCTTCCTCTGAAAACTGCCTGTTTATATGCTTTGACCATTTATCAATTGGGGAATGACTTGTATTCTTGTAAATTTGACTCAGTTCTCTATATATTTTAGAAATGAGGCCTTTATCACAGACACTAGTTTGCAAAAATCTTTTCCCAGTTTTCTGCTTTCCTCCTAATCTTGATTGCATCAGCTTTGTTTGTGCAAAAACTTTTCAATTTAATGTAATCAAAATTATACATTTTGCACTTCATAATGTTCTCTATCTCTTGTTTGGTCAAAAATTTCTCCATTCTCCATAAATCTGACAAATATACTATTCCTTGCTCCCCTAATTTGTTTATAGTATCAATCTTTATACCTAGATCATCTAACAATCCAACTCTTCTTTCAAAAGACAGCTTCTTGCTCCTTATCTAACTATTCTAGTGCACAATTGTTACTTCATCTTTCTCTAATAGACCTCATCAGGTCTATTATTTGGTATATCATACCATTGATTTGGTTGGCTTTCGTTCATTACTGTGCACACATTCATTTTTTTGGTCTAAACCTGTGATTTCATAGGTATAGATAATTCCAGGTGTGGAAACTCACTCCACAGTTCAGATTGGCACCTCCTCTCTGACTTACAGTCCTGAAGGGTTGCCTGGGACACTGGAAGGTGAAAAAACTTGCTCAGGGTCAAACATTTATTTCTTTTAAATTTTTATTTCTTTTATTTTTAGTTTATGGAATAAAACAAACATTTCCATAACATGGTATAATAACATGAAACTGCAGATCTATTCTATTCAACCTGCTTTTCCTTTTAAATATATAATAAGAGTATCATATAAAATTCTTTTTTTTCTTTATGTGCATCAGGGGAAGAACTTGAATCTGGATTCTCTAGTCTCTCTGATTCCTTTGATAGTCCTCTTGAAGGGGTTGATAGATAAAGCATTTATTAAGTTCTTGCTATGTGTCAGAGACTGCACTCAAATCTGGAGATATAAATACAAAGAAACAAGACACCCTGTGTCCCCAACACACTTGCATTCTTATAGAGAGGGCGACTAGGTGCAGTGGGTAGAGCACCCAGGAAGACTCATCTTTCTGAGTTCAAATCTGACCCCAGATGCTTACTTAGCTCTATGACCCTGGGCAAATCACCTAACATTGTTTGCCTCAGTTTCCTCACCTCTCAAATGAGCTGAAGTAGGAAATGGCAAATCATTATACTATCTTTGTCAAGCAAAACCCAAAAGGGGTCGTGGACAGTTGGACAAGACTGAAAAAGACTGAACAACATTACCACAAACCACAGAGTGGGGAGAGTAAGAAGAGTCCAGCAGTGAGGAAGGTAAAGCATGATTGGCATCTTTAAAATGTTGGTCTTAGGGTGAAGAGTCACAAACCATGGACAAAGAGTCTTGGAGTCGGGAAGATCTCTGTTCAAATCCTACTTCTCATTATATTTGCTGTGTGACCCTAAACAAGTCACCTAACCTTTCAATGCACCAGACAATTCTGATATCATAAACTGCAGAAGGAGCTACCAATCTGAGCTCCCTGAACTAATTAAATCACAGTTAGCCAGAAATCTGGTTTTTCTGAAAAGAAAAAAAAAACAGAAATCCAGTTGAATTACATACATATATATATATGTGTGTGTACACACATATGAGTTTTATATGTGTGTGTAAACACAGCTATATAGATGTTATTTCAAAGGTTGTCTTTAAATAGATATAGATAGATATAGAATAGGGACCATGACTTACCTAATGATAATAAGAATTCACATTTATTTGCCACTTTAAGTTTTGGCAAGATTTCTCCCACAGCATCGTGTCCTATACCTTAACTTGTAAACTAAATAAATTTGAGGACTATTTAATTCAAGAAAAATTTCTTAAACTCTTACTATATGCAGCACACCCTGCAAGACACCCAAACTATTACAAAACAACACAGCCCCTCTCCTTCAGAACCTTCCAGCCAGGCACTGGGAAAAGCCATATGGAAAGATATCTGTAACGTGAGCTAGCCTATGTCCCATGCAAAAGGAGAGTCAAATAAAGAGGAATACCGTGATTGGAGAGAAGAGACCTCTTCTAACTAGATGGTTCAGGGCAGGTTTTGTGACCAGTCTGTGGAATTGTGCTAGAGAATAACACCAGATCCCAGAATGAGTCATTTACTGTGCCAGGAGAGAATAGAGCACATTTGAGTGATATTTTGTGGTTACACCAGCAGCCCTTCATCTGTGATACTGGAACCACCATTGGAATGGTTGAAATAGCTTTCTGTCTTGTGCCAGTCCTAGCTCTGTGTTAAAACTGGGAAGCTGGCTTATTTGAAATATAGTCTCACAGGTGCAGCATTTGTCCTCGACAGGTGATTATGTTTTGATTTTTATTATCACTTCTAAAACAGAATCCTTCTGTCCAAAAGTGAGGAAAGTGATTTTAGAACATAAAACATGTTCTGCCACAAATGAGATATTAGTGTAAAAATGCTTAAATGTTGCTAAATATTTACCCAATACAGGATTCCTACCTTCTGCCAACCTGAAGCATTTTCTTGGCAAGTATGCCGAGTTGGGAACTTTGGAAATCTTTGTGCACTGCTCCTCTAACTACATAAATACAACCATCTGTCTCTGCTAGGTAAACAGCTTGACCCTTGTTCTTTTTTGTTCATTCTTTTCATCCTTTGTTTTAATTCCTTGAAACTTGTCCAAGATAATCCTGACTCTGCTGCCGGTCCCTTGTTAGTAGCCAAAATAACACACTTCTGAAAAACTCGAGAAATATCGGGTGCATTCATTCTTTTCCATCGTTATTTGAAACCCTTCAGAGAACTGAACTCTTAAATACCCCACACCCTCTTGACAAGGGAGAGGTAGGTGACATTTTGAGTGGCCAATTCAGTTGTGTTGTGACTCTTCTTTACCACCTCAGCCTCTTTTAGAGTATGGATTTCTTGCATGTACAACTTTGTATAGCCACACAACTTTCTAAAGCAAGCATAAGTCATAGAATCAAAATGTTGGAAAGTACCTTAAACCATAACAATTATTTATGAGACACCTAATGTTGGCAAATGCTGTACTAGGTTTTGTGAATAACAACGTTTGGGTCCAGACTGTGAAGAACTTTAAAATCCAAACAGAAGAATTTATATTTAATCTTCAAGGCAATAGGGAACTATTGGAATTTGTTTAGTACATAACCAGACCTGTATTTTCAGAAAATCTCTTTAGTGGAAGATGGATTAGAGAGGGGAGAAACTTGAGACAAGGATAGTAATTAAGAAAGAGAGAGGTTATGAGGGAATTAACTAGAATGGTGGACTTGTGAGCAGAGGAAAGGAGACAGATTTGAGAGATGTTGTGAAGGTAAAGATAAGATCTGGCAAAATTCTGTGTTTGGATTGATAGAGACTGAGGAGTTAAGGATAACACCAAGCTTTAACACTGAGGTGACAGGAAATATGGTAGTGTCCTTGAAAGGAAAAAAAATACTTTTTAATTTAATATTTTATTTTGACGCCAAATATCAACAAAAATTCATTTCCATACATGCAGCAGAACAAAAAGCCCTAAGCCCAGCATTTTTAAAGGTCATTGAATCTAACTTCTCTCCAAAGCACAAATCCTTTCTTTAAGAATTATTAGATACTTCTTTAGGCTCAACATTATAAAAAATGCTGAAGAGATTTAAAAAGTATTTGTGGTCCCTCAGTGCATTGAAGGAGCTTCCAGTCTAGCTGAGTGATATTAAATGGATTTTTGGTTTTTATTCTTTTTCAGTCATGCCTAAGCCTTCCTGACTTGGGGTTTTCTTGACAAAGATACTGAAGAGATTTGCCATTTCCTTGTCCGGTCTACTTTACAGATGAGGAAACTGAGGCAAACAGAGTTAACTGACTTCCCAGGGTCACATAGCTAGTAAGTGTTTGAGGCCAGATTTGAACTCAGAAAGATGTCTTCCTGACTTCAGGCCCAGCACTCTATCCACTGTACCACATAGCTGCCCCAATGCAGGGATAAAAATGTGTTAATGAAATTGAGTGTTTTTCTTAGAAGAGAGAAAAGCTGGGAAAGGAACCCATTAAGATAGCCACTAAAGAAGCATCTTATGGGGAAAAAGGACTCGTTTCATCCTGACTCCTACTAAAAGGAAGATCTAGTAGAAGTTTTAGAGAAGTATATTGTGGTTCAATATGAGCAAGAAATTCTTAATAAGTAGAACTGCTCCCAAGCGAAATTGGTACCTTAATCAACCAACAGGCATTTAGTGAGCTCCTATAGTGCCAGGCACTGTGCTAGGGACTGGGTATACCGAGGTAAAAATGAAACACTTCCTACCCTCAAGAAACTTACATTCCAACAAGAAATAAGTTTTCCATCTGTAAAGATGCTGAAGAAAAGACCAGATAGCAAAAGTCTATCACCAGTCTCATTTCCAAAGTCTTTCTGGGATAATACGACCTGACGAGGTTAATAGGACTTATGTTACACAGGAATAGCTTTCAAAAACACAAGGTGATAGTCACACTCTGCTAAGGAGTGGATTAAAGGCGGATTTAAACAAAGGAGAGTTAGTGAGGGGTTTGTATAAATAAAGCAGGTACAGATTATGAACTGCCTTGAATGTTAGACCAAGAAGTCCGGATTTAATTTGATTGACAACGATTGCCTATCAGATTCCAAAGATTCTTAATCAGGGAAGTGGCATGGTGGAAGAAGTGTTTTTAGAAGATTAATTTGGCAGCAAAAGTTATAACCTTTCTTAGAGAACTAGATGCAATCTCTCTCTCTTACACTCAGTGCCACTTAAAGATAGAGACCTCACTCAAAGCTGATGATATCATTAGCCACTAATAATTACACTTTGGGTAAGCTTATTCAACCAGTCTGAATCCAACTAACTGTGTTATCATCCTAGCCCACATTTTCAATCTTGTTCAAAAAAGGTAGAGCGAGAGACTTTTTAAAAGGTTTTGCTCAGAGTCAGATAAACTATATTTACCGCATTTCCCTAATCTAACAGTCTAGTAACCCTGTCCAGAAAAGGAAATTATGTTAGTTTGGCATGACTTAGTCTTAATGAAGCCATGCTGGTTCTTAGTGGTTATGACTTCCTCTTCTCGGTATCTGCAAACTCTCCCTTTTAATGATATATCCTAGAGATTTGCCAGGAATCATAGATGTAAAAATGGAAGGGATCCCAGAGGTCAGATAGCCTTTATATGTAAGGATACAGAGATATAGAGGAGCCACATGTGGCAATGGGCTGCTGTGTGTGGTTCAAAGTGAAACAGAATAGACAGATGTCCCTAGCCTTTTCGCCTTCTGTTGTTCTCCAAGGGAGATTTTCATTTCTGCCAGGAGAAGAAACAAGATATCATGGCTAGAAGTCAAGCCCTTGACATCATCTCTCACTGTCTTTCTTTCCCTTAATCTCTGTCAAACAGGTGCCATAAGACATACCCTCTACATGTGTTCTTGATCCTATCTCCTGTCTTCTCCAGCAGATTCATCCTTAATCATTCCTTGTCCCTCTTTCTGAATTTTCCACCTCTCCCTATTTACTGTTTCTTCCATTCCTTATTGCCTTCAAATATACTCGAGTCTCCCATCATCTTATATAGCCTTCACTTGAACCTAACATTTCCAGAAGCTGTCATCCTATGTCTTTTCTCTCTTTCTCACTGAAATTCCTTGGGAAAAGCTGTCTACACTTGCCTCCTCTACTCCTCTCTTCTCATTTACTCATTGGCCCTTTGCATTTTGGATTCCAACCTTGTGAAGCAACTAAAATTGCTGTCACTGAGATTACCAATGATCTCTTAATTGCAAACTCTTCCAGTCTTTTTTTCAATTCTTATCCTTCTTGAACAGTCTGCTGCTTTTGACACCATTGACTATCCTTTCCTTGTTAATGTTCCTTTTCTCTCTGAGTTTTATGTGAGATCATTCTTTTTCTTTGTTTTCCTACATATTTAATGTCACCTTTGTTTCATTTGCCAGATTGTCATTTCTACCATGTCCTTTAACTGTGGTTGTTCCCCAAGGTTCTATCTTAAGCCCTCCTCTATTCACCCTATTTTCTCTCTCCTCTCCTTTTTTCTCCTCTCCTCTTTCCTCTCTCCCCTCTTCTTTCCCCTTTCTCTCTAACTTATTAGCCCCCCTGAACTTGACTATCATCTCTATGAAAATGACTTCCAGAGCTATATATCCAGCCCTCATTTCTCTCCTGACCTTCAGTCCCTCATCATCAGTTGCCTCTTGCACATTTCAATCTAGATGTCCTGGAAACATCTCAAACTCTACATGTGTACAACTGAACTCATCATCTCCCCCCCAAACTTTTCCCTCTTCCAAACTTCCCTATTTCTTTCTAAGGCATCTTCATCCTTTTAGTCTCCCAGGTTCATAATCTAACAATTATCCTCAACTCCTTACTGTCCGTCATATTCAGTCCATTGTCAAATATTGCCATTTCTGCCTTCACAACATCTCTCACCTCTGAGCCCTTCTCTGTTCTCATACAACCACTGCTTCAGCTCAGGACTTTATCACTTCTCACCTAAATTATTGCAATAGCTTCTTAATTAGTCTCCCTGCTTCAATCCTTTCACCACTTCAGCCTATCTGACACACAGCTGCCAAAATAATTTTTAAGCTCAGAGTTGATTGTGGGACTCCCCTATTCAATTAACTCCAACATCTCCCAGTTGCCTACAGGATAAAATATAAACTCCTCTGTTTAGCTTTTAAAGCACTTCACAACTTGGTCCCACCTATCTTTCAAGCTTCATTAGCTACTACTTCCTCTCCCACATTCTGTGATCCAGACAAACTGGCCTTCTCTCAGTTCCTCACATACAAAACTCAATATACCATTTCTCTATCTTTGAACTATCCATCCCCCATACCTGAAATGCAGTTCCTTTTCCCATCACCCTCACAGAGTCCTTGTATTACTTTAAGATGCCACTTTTAAGCATCATCTTCTACATCAGTGGTGTCATATTCAAATAGAAATGGGACCACTAAACCAGACATAAGGATCCCTATGGGCTACATATTGATCTAGAAAACCACATATTACATTATCTGTGTTCCATTGTATTTTTATTTATTTTTTTAAATATTTCCCAATTGTATTTTTATCTAGTTAGGGGAGGGGGACACTCAAGAGTATTGCAGACACACTATGTGTTTTATTACTTCTATTCTGCATGAAGCATTTCCTGATTCCTTCCCCTACCTACTACTATCCCTCCTAAACTACTTTGTATACATTTGGTTTTATTCACTTTATGTTTATGTGGTGTGTGTGTGTGTGTGTGTGTGTGTGTGTGTATGTGTATGCTTCTTTCATTCCCCATTAGGATGTAAGTTCTTTACAAGAATGAGTTCTCATTCTTTGTACTTGAATCACTAGTATTACCAGTGCCTACCACTGTGACTGACACGTTGTAAGTATTTTTAAGATACCTGATTGATTGATCTACCAATTTGGGACCTCTAAAAACACTGGCTCCAGAGTTAGAGGACCTGAGTTCAAATTCTACCTCTAATAATTATTACCTGCTTGAATTCAGTTTCTTCATCTCTAAGGAGATTGGGCTAAGTGGCTTCTGAGATTCCTTCTGGCTCTAAAACAGTAGTTCTGTAGTCTATCCAGAATAAGTATAATGTCTACTTTATAAGATAGTGCTCATGCTGCTCCCTAAGTATCACTAGCTCCAGAAGTTGTGGTTAGGCTGCTTGACACCTTTCACAAACATGGAGGAGATTTGGAATGACTTTGGGGAAGCAGGGACTGAAAGTCTAAACATAGTCACAAATTTGATTTCATACTCTTTCTCAGCCCCTCCCCCAGGGCTATGCCCAAGCTGGAGTATTGCCTCCTTTGCTCCATCTAGAAGTCCCCTTAGTCGTCTTCCCTCTCTTTCCCCTTCCCCCTTGTTTACATTTCCATTTTGCTGTAACGCTGTCAGGGATCCTCTCCAGTAAAGTCACATAGGAACATCTGTCTTTCATATGAAGCTGTTCATTACAATTGTAGGCATCTGCTCCAGAGAGGCTAACACAGTAGTTGGCCACCTCCCACACCTGGAATGATGCTCTCCTCACCTCTGCCTCTTAGTTTTCCTGGCTTTGTTCAAGATTCAGCTCAAATCCCACCTTCTGCAGGTGGTCTTTCCAGGTCCTGCCAACTGCTAATGCCTCTGAGATTTCCCTCTGAAATTACCTTCCATCTTCTCTGTACATGTCTTGTAAGTACTTAGCTATTTTCATATTTGTCTCTACCAATGAAATGTGAGCAAGGACTATTTTTGGCTTTATATCTCTAGTGCTTAGCTGGAGCTGGCATACAGTAAGTGCTTAATAAATGCTTGTTGAGTGACTGACTGATAGAACTGCTACCAAAAATAAGAATGATGTCCGTCAAAACATTTACAATGCAAATATGGAAACTGCTGGTTTATCCCTGCAGTTCTCTGTCTCTTACTTCTCAGCTTACCCTGAAAGTTCTCTTCAATGCTTCCTAATTTCCTGAACATCTTTTCTTCTTTTCCTCTATTAAAGACAGATCTAGCCATTAAGTTCGGGATCTCAACCTTTTTAATCATCATTAATTTTATGTCCTCCTCATTTATCACTGGGTCTTTGTTCTCTTTAAATATATTTTCCCCAGGGACAAAATTCATCTTAAGTCTTTTACTGAAGATTCATTCATTCTCGTTTTGGTTTTGCTGCTATTTCTTTTGGCTAAAAATGTATATTATCCTAATTTAATACCCTCTTCTTTCTTTCTTCTATCCTAGTTCTTTCCTTGTAAATCTCTGAGCCTCGCTATCTTAAATTCATGCCTTCTTTTTCAACAGAAACATTTGTTTTATTTGAGGTGGGGGGAGGTGTTTGATTGGATTTCAATTATGTTGTTTCTAGAATGTGGCATCCTAAATATATGTGTGCCTGATTTGACTTATAAATATTTGGGTTATTTCAATAGACCTTTCCTCTTCAATCGAAAGTCAGTCTGTCTTTGAAGATAATGTTATAAGACTCACAATCATTCTCATTGAACCAAGACAGATAAAAAAACTTTAAAGGAACTAAGTGATATCCAGTGCTTTCTGCCTTCTCACACACAGGAGGACAGTCTTTTAAGAGGAGGTAAAGACAACGACATAGGGATGGGCATCTTGGTCAGCCTTTCTTTTTCTCTTTTTTTCTTTCTAAGGACTTATTATGAGGCAGTTTGCTAAGGAAGTTGCTAGGAATGAAGTCATAGGAATGTCACACTGTTGACAGGTTGAGCTTACATTCCACTAAAAATCTGCAGTCTTTTTCAAAAAGATTACAATCTGGTCACATCACATCCATCTTATATTTGTGAAAATGATGTTGAGGGAACACAATTTTATATTTATCCTGATTACATTTCATTGTTTAATTTGGCCTAATGTTGTTACTTATGGAGGTATTTTTCGAACCTTCTGTAGCCATGTTTTTTCTTCTTTGCTCATATCATCCTATGCACTTAAACCTTAATCCTTCTCTCATGTTTCTTAAGGAAAAGGAACCAAGTGTCAAAGAACCAGTGATGAGTAAGTCATCTAACTTCTCTGGGTTTCATCTTTTTTTTCCTTATCTGCAAAATTTGAATACTATTTTAACTGCCTACTATATAGGATTGTAGTGTCCTGTCACTGTGTTTCTCTCTTATGTGCTTCTAAGTTGTATTTTGCATTGTAGTTATTTCTGCATGTATCTTCTTATCTAACCAAATTATATCGGCCCCATGAAGTCAGTAACTAGCATTTAATTTAGCTTAGTTTTTTTCCAACACAGTGCTCTACCCATAGTGGGAAATTAATCAGTGTTTGCTGAATTGAATTGAATGTTCTAGGTCATTTAGAACCTAAAACCAGGTTTTATGGAAAAAGCTAATGGTTTTAGTTTCATAGCAGTGGTCACTTCTTAGAAATTGATTCCAGATATCCAGCTAAATCAGAGGAAGTCCTTGATCTAAATGCTTACAGAGCGGTTTAAAAGCAAAGGGAGTTGGGGACCCAAATTATGGTTTAATAAGCATGCTTTTATTATAACCTCTATTTGACTGTAAATAATTAACCAGTTAAACATTAAATAATTAACTCTGTGAAATAGATTAAAGAGTAAACAAAGTAAATGTGCTCTCCCATTTTGATCCCCTCCCCTTCCCAAAGCCCTAGGAAGATTCCAGTACTCATCATAGCCAAGACACTCATGTCTTGGTCTAATCCACATTTCCTGATTCTCATTTTGGTGTGGGGGAGGGTGACCAAGGCAAAGGCATGCCAAGTAAGCTCGAAATAGAGCTATAGCTGTGGTGTAGTAGAAAGATCTCTATGTTGGTAGCAAGGAAATCTAACTAGTAGGCTGTCCTTGTATGTATGAGAAGGCAGAAAGCACTATAACTCCAAGCCTCAGTTTCCTCAACTGTAACATGAATGATTTCATTTAGAAGACAATTGATGTATAAAGTCATAATTCTCTAAATGATGGAAAAAGATATAGCAAACTATTCCAATATTCTTGCCAAGAAAATCCCACAGACATTATGGTCCCACAGGGTCGTGGAGAGTCAGACAAGACTAAATAAAAGCACCGATAAGGTTAGCATTGATTCTCACACTCTGTGAACCTTCTCCAGCAGGTTGAATATTTCACAAGTCTGCTACCTATCCCCTTTGCTATACTTAGCACCCTAGCCAGGCTTCCCTTCCCTAACATCTATCCCAAAAAGTTCTATTCCCTTACCTAGGAAAGAGTCTCTGGACATTATAAACTTGAGTCATTATAAAGATTGGATGTTGTCTACAGAGCTGCTCGGAAGTCACGTATCTAGCCTAACGCAGTGCTAGCTTCAAAGTATTGTGTAAGCCAAGAATAAGCTGCCAAAGGAGTAATTGATTACAGTGACCATTTCAAGCAAATAGATCTGAAATTTGGTTCTCTTATAAATGTAATCTACTTCATCTGCTTCTAATTCAGAAATGGTATAGAAACGGACAAGTCCAAAATTCAGAATGTGGAAAGATCTTTTAAATTATAATTGCCTTTTTTTTTTTTACAAAGGCAACTTTTCCAAACAATCCTTAAAGTAGACATTCTTTAAGAACACTGCTGCTTTTTTAGGAGTACACAATAGAATCAGTTCTACATGTCCTTTTGTCAGTCTCTCGTCTGCCAATAATTGTCTGTCAGTTTCTTAATGTGAAATGAAAAAGATGGGCTTGAAATTGATAGTCAGAATAAAGTTTCCCCAGTTAGACTGTAAATTCCTTGAGGAGAACAAGGACTATTTGTTTTGGCAGAAAGATGGGATTTCTTTGTATCTCTAGCACTTAGAACAGTGCCTGGTACATAATAAGCACTTCATAATTGTTTATTGATTAGCTATAATAATGTTATTTACGTTTATAGCATACTATAAGGTTTGTAAGTTGCTTTCCTCACATCAATCGTAAGAGATAAGAAATATAAGTATTTTTATCCCCATTTTGTAGATGAGAAAACTGAGGTTCCAAAACAGTCAATGATTTTGTTGGGGTCAGCCAGCTAATGAAAAATTTTAAGGCCTCTTCCCATTCTAAATGCCAACGATAATGAATTATGACTGCCTAATGGAGCAGGTTTCCTTGCTCTCAATTCCTTTGTTAACTTCTCATCTTCTGTATTGATCTTTACTGCCTACAACCCAGCATGGATCTATCTTATCCACAAAGAAAGGTCATTTAGATTAAGATAATAATCCTAATTTATATATATATATATATATACATATATATGATTGATAACATTTATACATATATATATAAAACAGATAACATATATACATATACATATACATATATATATATTGTAGATAACATTTACATAGCACTTCTTTTGGTCCAGAAACTGTGCTAAATGCTTTACAAATACTATTTCATCCTCACAACAACTCTAGGTGCTATGATTATCGCTATTTTATACTTAAGGAAACTGAGGCAAACAGAGGTTAAGTGATTTACTCAGGGTTATAGGGCTAGTAAGTACCAGAGGCCAGATTTTAATTCAGAATTTCCTGATTTCTGACCTGGCACTCTATCCACTGAACTCACCTGTCTTCTGCTCCACAAGAATAATAGCTTAGAAACTGGGTGGTAACAGTGTGAGTAATGTGGAAATATATTTACATGATTGCACATTTATAACCTGTTTCAGATTGCTTGCTGTCTTGGGAAGGGGAGATGGGAGGGAGAAAAAATTTGAAACTCAAAATCTCATTAAAATGAATGCTGAAAACTATCTTTACATGTACTTGGAAAAAATATTATTTACAAAAAAAAATAAAATGGGAAACTTTTTTTGTGGGAAAAAATAAGGAAATTGAGTGGTAGGAGAAGGTGTACCAAAGGATCAGGAGAATGGATTTTCTTCCATTTCCTACAATGAGGAAGGAAGAATAAAGAGGAAACTGAATGGCTTTCCAATTCTTCCCCCAAGTCTTCCCTATTTTGTTTGAATATCCAGAACATGAGACCCACTCCTTTTCAAATACAATTTTTAAAACTCATCATGATTCTAGAATTAAATGATTTTTAGATCATCCAAGGCTCTAGTCCTTACCATTCCTATAGGTAATTGAAAGTCATCTCTATGTACAAACAGGGACTTGAACAGCGAGTATGTTGTGGTCGCTCTGATTTTACAAGGGCCATTAAATTCATGAAGCTATTTTGTGCAATCAACATCAAAATCTGGTTCCTCTATTATAAGCATGAACATTCTGAGAATTCAACATTCATTACTTCCATTGATGTGGATTTTACTACTTTAAAAAAATTTTTATGCAATGTTCACTTCAAAGAAAATAGCCCCAAAGTAACATAGCATTACAGTTATAGCATGTTAGACAGAATAATAAAATGCAAATTGAGAGAAACCAGGTAAGACTGAAAAAAATGGATGTTAGAAAATATCATCCTCATAGATTCTAAGTAAATAAGCTGAACAGGGAGCTCGTAACTTGAAACACAAAGGGAAAAGAAAATAGTTTCCCATACCCTCCCCCTCCTTTTTTTTAAGAAAAAAAAAGCACATGACAAAACAAAGAGCATAACGGTAGAACAGAAATGATCCTGAAAACTTGAAGTGAAAGGCTCTGACATGGTGGAAGAAAAAGAATCTTTGTCTTTAATCAATGGTCTTATCCTCTCTATGGGTAGAGGTTTCATTGTCAGCTCAAGTAACAGAGGTCAGAGGACAGAAGTATCCAGTGGCATTAAGATTGATTTCTTTACAGCAAAATAGCAGACTCCTTACTCTCTGAAGGTAGCAATGAAAGCCCAGATGCCACGTGGCCTGAGCCCTTTGACAAATGAAAACTGAAGTACCAAAGGGCATGCCTCAGAAGTGTGATATAGGAGACCGAGGCCACCATCAACATTTCCATCCTAAAGGCTCAGTTGCATTGACCAATGTTACCCTTCCATAAACTAATGAGGTCACCTAATTAACTAATACAAAACTCTTTCCTTTGTTGCCTGAGGCTGTTGCCTGATATTTAAAACAGCTTCCAGGATTCCGATTGATTTTTGTCCATATGGGGCACCCCACCAACTTAGGCCATTCATGATTAATCTTATTTAATATGTTTGGGGGTCAGAAAAGAGGGACAGGGATAGGGAGAGAGATTGAGATTGAGAGAGAAAGAATAAGTTAAGAAGCTTTGGCAATGCAACAAATGAAATTAGGAGATGTACCCATCTAAGCTAATGTCCCATTTGGGGGTTTTGTGTGTGACCTTGAGCAGCATTGCCAGGAAGAATCAGTGCACTCACTGTTACTTCTCCCTCTATTTTGAGGCAAAATACAATTTATTTCCCTGGATTTCCAGTTAAAGAAACAAGATTGCATTAGGTTTCTTGGTCACCATATTTTTTTTTATTTTGTCATTGGTGTTTGCTTGTTTATTTGTATCTGTTTTCCTGGCAGCTGTAAATTGAATTTCTGACACCTTAGATGCCTAAGCTCTACTTTTGGTGCCCAGAGGGGACTGATAGAGAGAAGAAAAGGCATTTCTTTTACCTCAGCAGCAACAGATTTTACAGAAGTTTTCTCTAATAGCAGTGACTATATATCATGTTCCCCAGGGAAGGGGGTTGTGGTAAGAAAGAAGAATTGGCATGAATGTTCTGGGACCGAGATCATCAGTTTGGCTGACTTCATGAGAGGATATTTTAGTTCAAGTTCCGTTAGAGTTGAGGGATCATCCTATACTTGAAGTTCTTGACCTTTTTTTTGGTACAGTGGACTACTTTAGCAGGCTGCAGACACCCATTGACCCCTTCTTAGAAAAGTTTTTTAAATACATAAAATAAAATACATAGGATCACAAAGAAGATAAATTATATTGAAAAATAGTCATCAAAATATTCAATTATCAAGTTCACGAGGCCTACGTGAAAAATCCCATGTACTAGAGGGATCTCAAAGATACAGTAATGAATTAGGCCCCTAAATCAAGTCAAATCAACACACATTTATTAAGCACCTATATGTGCCATAGTAGCACATAGCCCCACCTACTATGGGGCAGCTAGGTTGCTCAGCAGATATGGTGCTGGGCCTAGAGCCAGGAAGACTCATCTTTATGAGTTCAAATCTGGCCTCAGACACTTACTAGCTTTGTTATTGTGGGCAAGTCATTTAACCCTGTCTGCCTCTGTTTCCCCATCTGTTAAAGGATCTGGAGAAGGAAATGGCAAACCATTCCAGTATCTTTGCTAAGAAAACCTCAAATGGGGTTGCAAAGTGTTGAACACAATTGTACAACAACAGCAGTTATGTGCCAGGCACCAACATAGGCACTGGAAATAGAAGAGCAAAAAAGAAAAAACCCCTGTTCTCAAGGAGCTTACTCTTAATGCAAGTGGTGGGCAGAGGAAAAAAGTATACTAAAAACTATGTAAAGTATCTACTTTGTAGAAAAACTGAGCCTCTTCTGGTTGTTTGTGTGTTTTCTCTCCTGTTAGAAGATGAGCTCCTTGAGGGTAGACACTATGGGTTTGGGTTTCTTTTTTTTACCTCTTTTGTACCCCTAAAATTAGCATAGTGCCTGGCATATAGTAAGCAGTTAATAAATGCACGTTGACTGACTGATTTTTCTGAGGTCTATCCAAGAGCTTCCCAGAGGTTTCTGGTGTCTCTCCTACTCAAGCGATCCATACAGCCACCTTCTGCCCATATCACTGGATACTGACACTGGCCCTCCCTCTCTAATTCAAGGAAGAGGGAGAAGGAGCAGAACAGAGCTTGCACATGCCTGTCAAGGCTGGTTTGTAATGATCATGTCTGTTCAACTCAATTTTCAAGGACGGGCCGACTCATTTATTGTGTTATGCGTCCACCATGATTTTATTTCCAACCAATAAATCAAAGAATTTTCTCTAATTTTTTTCATCTTATTCATTTAAAAGTTTTCATTGGTTCAGTCTTCTAGAAAGTGCGCCATCTCACAGACAGAGGCCCTCTGAAGTGCAATTCTCCTTCACCACTTTTAGTGCCATTGTAGTTCCCAGCATTTAAAACATGTACAGTGTAATAAAAATTACTGTGTTCTGTTGGTGGTGGCACTTATCTGATAAGAGTGTCATAACATGAATAAAATGTGTGAAAGAACTGAAAAGCTGAGTGACGATTCTGATACTGAAACTGCAAGCCAGATGATGCTCTGCTCTGCAACACCTACCACCACACTTCGAAATACATTGTGCTCTGTTACATTTTCAGTCATGAGTGACAGGATTCATTTAGGGTTGTGGGTAGGAAAGGAATAAGCTGCTGATGTTAAGGAGTTCTGGAGTTTGCTGCGGTCATTCACCATTCCCAAAGGTACAGCAAGTTGTTTCCCCTCAGAGAGTCCTCAATGGATAGTAAGTTAGAAATCATCATGGGAGAAAGAGGTTAGAAAATAATGACAGAAAAGATTGTTATACAATTATACAATAAAGTTATTATACAATCTGTGCAATGTTTTTCCATATTCGTGACATCTCTAATTTCAGGTGGCCCCATGATATGGGTGGATCTGGTATCATT
Source organism: Notamacropus eugenii (assembly GCF_028372415.1). NCBI lineage: Eukaryota > Metazoa > Chordata > Mammalia > Diprotodontia > Macropodidae > Notamacropus > Notamacropus eugenii. Next base: position 407,381,462 of record NC_092876.1, on the reverse strand, counting down.
AGTACCATTATATAGGCAAGGCGATTGAGACAGAAGTTAGATGTCTTACCAAAGCAGTTCAAGACCGGTTTTAATGAATAGCACATATTCATAATGATATCTCACTTTTATATAGTGTTTAAGATTTACAAAAATTCTTTCCCTCCCAAACGCCCTATGAGGTAAGTAATATAATTATTATTGTCCCCCACTTTATAGATAAGTAAACCGAGGCTCAGAAAGTTATGTGATAGCTAATAAATGTTAGAGCCCACCATTGACCCAGGTTTCTTGACTCTAATCTCAGATCTCTTTCTACTATTCTAGGCTAGCTCTCTTTTTTGAACAAACTTTTTCTAGATACTGTTGAAGACACAAAGACACCATCTATGCTCAAGCTGCTTACAAGGTAGCTGGCATTGATAAGAAACTGAAACATAGAAAGATAATAATACAATGTAGGATATGACACCTGCCAAATGAGTAGTACAGATGAATGATGGAAGAACATTGTAAAAACAGGATGATTACGGAAGTGATTGTAGGCTGTCACTTGAGCTGATTTTGAAAGTCACAATGTGTGTGTGTGTGTGTGTGTGTGTGTGTGTCTGGAGAGAGAGAGAGAGAGAGAGCAGATTTTAGATCAAGAACACAGTGAGGAAAGCAAAGGTGAAGAACAAAGGGAGAAGGTTGGAATACTTCACAGACTCGGCTAGTTGTAGATTCTTGTACTCTTGGTCTCAAGGCTAAGATCAAGTGTAATATCGAGTGGAAGAATTGTGTATGATAATAATAGGTAATAAGATTGGAAAGGTAAGCTGGGGCCAGATTGGGGAAGAACCTGAATGTTTGAGAAATTTGATTATCGTGAATATAATAGGCAGCCAGTGAAGAGTTTAGAGTGGATCTAATAAGCATTTAATAAATGTTAGATTGGATCAAAATTGTGTTTTGTAGATTAGTCTAGTGGTTATTTTAAAAGGAATTGAAGTCAAGAAGACTACAAGTGAGTAAACTTCATAGAAAAATAAACTCTTAGGATTTCAAAATTTTTATTGAATATGTTTTAAACTATGGTTTCAAAAACATTTTGCCTGTACATCTTCAACTACAAAGTCATGGGAAATATTTACTCCCTCAATTTCAGACCAAAGTGAATTTTATATTTCCTATCTTCTTTAACCAAGAACTATTTTCTGTTCTGGGAAGATGTATTCCTTTATCTTTGCAGTTGCTGATGTTTTACCATATGTTTCCTGAGTCCAGCAAATTCAAACTCTATTATGGTAACTAGGTAGTCTTCTTCAATAGATTATTTAAAGCTGAACCTGAATCCATATCCTAACTTTCACTCTTCTTTCCTGTGTAACTTTGGACAAGTAAAAAGTAAAAAATTACTTTTTTAAAAATTTATTTTATTTTTAATTCATGGAATAAAACGAGTATTTCTCAAAATAACTTATTCATTCAAAGTGGTTCTAAAAACAGTTGCAATTATTGCATACAATATTCTTTCGGTCCTGCTAATTTAACTCTTCATTATTTCATGCGATTCTTTCCATGTTTTTCCAAAGTCATTGAACTCATCATTTCTTGTAGCACAATAGTATCCCATCAAAATCACACAGCAGGACTTCTTCAGTCATTCCTCAATTGCTGGGCATCTCTCCAATTTCCAGTTCTTTGCTATTGCAAAGAGAGCTGCCATAAACATTTTAGAATATATAAGGTTTTTTCCCCTTTTCCCCTAATCACTTTTGGAAATAGACCAAGTAGTGGTATTGCTAAGTAGTGGCATAGGTAGTTGAGCACAGTTTCAGATTGCTTTCCAAAATAGTTGAATCAGTTCACAATTCCACCAACAATTCCCAATTTTTCCACATCCTTTCCAAAATTTGTCACTTTCCCCTTCAGTCATTTAAGCCAATCTAATAAGTATAAAATGATATCTCAAAATTGTTTTTATTTGTATTTCTCTAATCAATAATGATTTAGAGCATTTTTATATGACCATAAATTGTTTGGATTTCTTCACTGGAAAACTGCCTGTTCATGTCCTTTGACTACTTATCAATTGAGGAATGACTCATTCTTACAGATTTGACAAAGTTCTGTATATATGGACAAGTTACTTTTATATACTTAACATATAAAATAAGGGGTTTGGGGCAGACAGCCTCTGAGGTTTCTTAAAGTTTATTCTCTAATCATTCAAAAAGTATTCCCCCACAAGATATATTGTTTATAATCAGTTGACTTAGTCCTCTCAACCAGTCATGAAAAATTAATACTAGACCACACATCTAGAACTCAAAATAAACTCTGGTGTGGAAGATTAACTTTAGCTTCAACCTGGAATGAAACATGAACAGAGGTTTTCCTTTTCCTTGAGTTTTATAGGAATCTTGTTGATGGAAAAACATTATTATAGTAAGAATTAACATTCTCTTATTCCGTTCTCATGAATAAAAGAAGATACCCATTCACTGAAAGCTGCTAAAAATATTCCCTGGACTGCTAGGTAACAGGCTGAGTGAACATGTTCCATAGGAGTGTTGTCAGGTAGCCATGGCTACCTCAAAGAGTTCCTAACAGTGAACTAGAACGCTGACTAGCCCTATAGCAGGGGCATTTAAAATGTGAAGAGCTATGTAAGTCACTTAGACTATATTAAAAGTTTACTCACATTCCAATTTTAAATGCCCATGGTCTATAGGACAGGCTCTTCTAAACAGCCATTCCTTTCTGCAAGGGGCTATATGGCAACCTAGCCCTATGGTTAAGAAATTTAAATCTCTCAAACTCAAAGTTGAAGATCCTTGAAGCCTTTGAGTTCTGGAGTGAGATTCTGATCCTCTCTAAAGTGAGAAGGAAGGTCAAGGGGGAGGGAAGCCATGCAGGTAGGAAAAGGGGCAGGACAATTTGTAGAATGGGATGGGAGGTGACTTGGTTTTAGAGTCACTACTTTGAAAATTCTGTATCTATGCAAATTTTTGCCTGTTGGTAGAGGAGATGATCAATGGCCATGGGGATAGAGGAGGGGTAACAAAAAAGTGAAATTTTATGAGCCAAGAAAACTTTTGCTGCTCTGATAGATTTTGAAAGCAATAACTTAGCTTTCTTTTAGACTGAAGGCAAGATGAAAAAGTTACACATAAATCGATCAAGTACTCATGTCAAGCTCCATTAAAGTCCTGCTCTTAATTCTTCATTCTAGCATGGAGGTGGTCTTGAGTTCTTATATTCTATGTCAAGAGAATACCAGATCAGGCAGGTCCTAATAAACTGGAAAATGTTCTGACTTTAAATTCGAAAATGGCAGGTGTTCTTGTCCAGGGCTTCTTAAATATTTTCCACTTGCAACCCTTTCAATGATTCTCAAACTATGGGTCATGACCCCATATCAGGGAAGTTCATAACCAGAGGATTGACTTCCAGATTGGGGGCACAGCATTTAAGGTTCCAGTAATAGATGAACAAAATTAGTATTTGTGGAAGAAAGTACAACCTTGTCAATGAAATCAAAAGTCCTTGAGGTAGTAAAATGCTTGGCTGAATCCTTGAGGTACAGTCCTCACACAGCAAACCACATTCTCCAAATGATTTTCTTTATAACCACTCTGCATTCTCAACTTCTTATTTGTAAATTAAGGCATATGGACTACATGATCTCTAAGGTTCCTTCTAGCTACAAAGTCTATGATGCTCCAATTATAATTTCATATGTTTTCTAATGGAAAAAAAGCATTGACACACTCTCACCCCAAACAATCAAAATCACCGTAAAGAACCCCAACAATCTCTTTAAGGACTATTGTGTTTGGTGTGCAGCCTACATATACTTAATTCTCCTGTACAACCCCTGCAGGAAAAGTTAATCTTATGGACAATCAATCCACATGGCTATTGTATCTTCATTACAAGCAGAAATATATTAAAATACACCACATTGTTAATTCTTATTTTCTTGGGTGTTCTCTTTGACTTGAATGTTTAAGCAGCCACATAAGCAAAGCTGTTCCTCCAGGTACTCCCTCATTAATTGAAAGAGCCACACAGAAGCACTTAATCTTATAAAATGGAACCAGAGCTAGTGAGCTATATTGCATTGACATTTCAGTGTTATTTTCTCCTTAAAAATTCCCTAACCCTTGCTTTGTCTACTGTTTTACTCTTTAATCACTGCCATAATAAACTGCTGATCTGTTAAATATATTTTTATTTCATATTATCTGTTGCCAGTAGATATTAATCAAAGCAAACTTCTAAACATGTTTGGGAATTTTTCCCTATTTAAGGTTATCCAGGACTAAGTTTAACCTTCTTTACCTCCAGTCAAGAGAAACAGAATGTACCCATGCAAGGCATTCAGATACAGAGAAGAAATCATTACCAATCATTTATGCTACATTCTAACAATCACAAAAGGGAAAGAGTGACAAAGAAGGGTGAATTGATAATGACGATGAGGATGGTGATGATACCTTACATTTCTACACTGTAGTGCTTTCAGTTTTGCAAAGCACTTTACATATATTTTCTCATTTCATCCTCACAGCCATCCCATGAGGTAGGTGCTTCTAATTATTTCCATTTCACAGATGACAAAACTGAGGCTGAAGGGGAGGTTAAGTGTCTTATCCTGTGTCATGTAGCTCACACTAGACCAGGATTCAACTCAAGTCTCCCTGATTCCATGTCTAATCCTCTTTCCACTGTACCAATTTTTCATATCCTCCTTTCGACACCTACAGATAGATATAAATCTTTCTATACTACGTGTGTATGTACTGATGACTTGATATCTAAACATGCCATATAAATTAGGTTGCGCCTATGAGTTTGAGTCCACTAGGTGCACAATCACAAAGTATGAGGCCAAACTTTAATAGTAGAATAAATAGCTGAATGGTTGATTTTTAGGTGAGGAAGAATTGATGAGTTGAGGATGGGAGAGAGTGTATAGAGGAATGAAAACAATGAAGGAATTGAAAGGAGTGATCTAGAAGGCAGAATAAAATGAAACTTTGAATGATAAGATACAAAGGGGGGTCATGTTTTTAGACCCATATATCCACACTGAAGTTTCACTTTGATGTCTCATCCTGTCACAGAAATAATCAAGGATTCTCGAAAGTTCTACCTAGTCTTACCAAACTGAAAAGGCTTTGAGTCTGAGCCTGGAGTCAAACTCTGGATGTGTTTGGGCTTACAATCAGCTAAGCTAAATAAAGAGAGAGATGCATCACCTGGTTAGCTACAGGTTGCTAAAGTGTTTGACCCTAGCACTTCTCAAAAGCAATCTAGGAATTCATAGCAGAAAAAGAAATTCAAGAAAGCATAAATGAAAAAAAATTAATGGGCATAGGAGTGGGAGGAATCCTGATCCAGGTGGATTTACAAGTATATTCTATCAAACATTTAAAGAGCAAATGACTTCTGTCTTAGAAACTATTTGCAAAATTAGTAAAAGGGGCGCATTGTCAAATTCCTTCTATGAGACAGATTTGGTCCTGATACACAAATCAGGGAGAGATGCAATAGACAATGAAAACTAGAGATAACTATCATGAATGAGAATTGATGGGAAATACTAAATAAAAAATTTATGGAATACCTACTCTGTGTGAAGAATTATACACATCCAGATGCTTGAGGAAAGGGATAGCAAAGGAAGAGAAAACACTTCTGTCTTTGAGAAATAGTTGGTACTACTGGGATGGGAGTCAGGTGATTTCATGTTGAATCTGAGTTCTACTGCTATCAGTTGAACTATATACTTGCCTTTTCTGGGACCTCAGTTTCTTGATCTGTAAAATGACAGGACTGGGTCATATCATTTCCAATATTTCTTCCAGCTCTAAAAGACTATGAACTATTTAGATCATGGTCCTTCTTTCAATAGAAATATTCAGTAATAAATATTATTCATTTACATTACTTAATAGAAATATTTAATAATAAATATTGTTCATTTATATTGTTTAATAGAAACATTCAGTAGTAAACATTGTTCATTTATATTGTTTGATAGAAATATTCAATAATAAACATTATTAATTAATACTCATTTAATTGTTATGATGTTGAAAATTATAAATAATCATATGGTACTTAAGTCATAAACCTACATTTCTTCTGTGGTATTTAATGTATTTGATATTTTCTTTGCTGAAATGCCAGCTATTATGCTTATTATGAGGGGAAAAGGAAATAGTCTTCTGTTACTCAATTCTGATGACTTGACATTCACCTTTTTAAGCCCCCTTCTCATTTTCCCACAGACATCTCACTTACTTCTGTAGTTTTAATTATCACCTCTACGTGAACGATTTCTAACTCTCTATCTCTAAATTCAACCTCAGCCCTGAAGTTATATCTCCAGTCACCCAATCTTGAAAACTTCTTTGACTATTTGCCTCCTTCACTTCCTCTCATCCAGTCAATTGCTGAATTTCTGTGTGTATCTACATAGTATGTGGCATTAATATCTCTACTAACTCAGATCTAGCTTCCCCTATTCCCCTTTTTTCAAATCTCATGCTGAATTCCCTAGTTTAGGTCCTTATCAAATTGTCTTCATTATTTTAATGGCCTCCTAACTGATCTTCATGGCTCCAGTACATTCTTCTCGTTGCCACCAGAGTAATCTTACTAGTGAATTATTCTTTTCTAAAACCTTTAGTAATTCTTCGCTGTCTACTGAAAAATAACCAACCTTCCTAACCTGGCATTAAAGGTTGTCCAGCATCTATTCCAAATCTACTTTTCTAACCTCATTTCACATTTCTCCCCATCATCTTATTCTGGACTACTTAACATTTCCATTGAATTTTGTCTTCCCTTCCCACCTTTTATCATACTGTCTCCTAACGATAGCAACGAGATCTGCTCATACGTCTTTCTGTAGAAATCCTTATCTTTCTTCTAGACCCAACACAAACAAAACCTCTCATCCATGAAGACTTCCTTACCCAAGAAGTGACTTCTCTACCCCACCTTGAATCTCTAATGCTATTCTCTGCTGTACAGGAAGGTCCCCATTAGTACAAATAATGAGTCCCCTGAAGTGTTTCCATCATTCAGGTTCACACTACATATTTTCATTGGGCTGGACCAAATGACTATATTTTATGTAATTATAACTTTAAATAGTATGAATTTGAATACATACAACCACTTCAAAGGATTCATTATTCACACTCCTCAGGACCTAGATGTCTACTTATCCATACTTTAACTTGTTTTATGGTTACTTGTACATGCTTCTTACCTCCCACTAGTTATAAACTCCTTGAAGGTAAAGTATTTGTCTTCCATCTTTGCATCAGCTAGCACATGGTCTTGCAGAAAGCATATGCTTAATAAAACTGTTGAATTGAAAGCACACTTCTCATTTCCCCTAAGCAGGGAGGTAAGGACATCTCTTTGGTTAAATAAAGAGGATGTCTCTATCTTAAAAGGGATCAGCTGTTGCTTTTGTATATGGTCAGATCTTGAAATGAAAGGCACAAAGGAGGATTCACAATCTTATTAGTAAACTCTCTTGCTTACCTCTAAACCAGAAGTCTATTCTAAATTATTGTGGGTTGTATTAAAACTCTGGTACTATGACATAAAAATGAAATTATCCTTGGCCTCCTCGTAGTCTCACAAGTGAGATTGTCCTGCTTCTGCACCTACAGCGTTTATGTGGATAAACTGAGAGGTTTAATGTGAGCATCTCATCATAAAACCAAGCATCTCTTCTATCACTCCAGCATATTTACAAAACAAAACTAATTAAATCAAATAAAACTGTCCCTTGCATTCTTTGACTTAACATATATGCATTATTGGAATGTAGTCCTCAGTAATGCAGTCCATAAAGCTTTCCCTACTATATTCTTTCTTCTCCCATAGGCTTCATTCAGGTGAGACTAGGAAAGGATTTCAGTTCTAATAAAGATAAGAATGTCCTTCATGCATGTGCTTTAAGTCGGAGCTTGGGCATTATTGTTGTTTATTAAGAGAAGTGAAGCATGAATTAAGAAATTCAAGGGGTCGATAATGACAGAAAAGAGATTTGGAAGGTTACTCTGTTTTTAAAAGGAAGTGAAGGAAATGGTGTCTTTTTTTCCCCAAGTCAGCACGAAAACTGTTTTTATTAATCTTTTATAAGTCAACCATTGTAAATGTTTGCCACATCACAATATTGTGCTTTGTTTTGTCTCCTCAGGAGATGACCCATTCCTGGCCTCCACCCCTTTCTGCTATTCATACACCTGGTAAATTAGAAGCCAGCAAGTTTTCATTTCCAAATAAGGTGAGACTTTACATAATTCAGAAGTCATATGCTTTGATATCACAGGCTGTTACATTTTTATGCTCTAATCTTTGTTATTTTGGTATAGGTAGAAGTATTATCTATCCTTAAGGAATATCACAGATATACATTTATCCATACCAAAACTGTAAAAGTTGAACTTGAAGCTTTCATAATCATGTGGAACTTGCTGGTACTGTGCAAAACATCATGTGTACTATAATTGTTAGCAAATCTAACAGCATAATTAACAGTTATTCAAATAATTACTAATTACTTATCTCAAATAATGGTTAATAATAGTTACTAATTATATAAGGCTTTAAGGTTTGCAAAGTACTTTACTTTGCAATATCTTATGTCTTATTATAAATAATATAATTTATAAATAAATTTGATCCTCACAAACGTCCCTGCAATATAGGGGCTGTTATTGTCCCCAGTTTTACAGATGAGGAAACTGAGACTGAAAGAGTTTAACTCACTTGCCCAGGGTGACACAGCGAGTAAAGGCCACATTTGAACTCAGGTCTTCCTAACTTCCTAACTGCCACTTCTCTAGTTACTATACTACCAGCTGCCTACCATATGTTTATATGAATATTTCTTACAAAGTCACATTCCTAGGAAAATGGTACTCATTTTTATTTTCTGATTTCTTTGTTTCTATTTTCTACATGAACTTTGCATTAATTTTAGAGTTTTCATTTGTACGTGTGTGCGTGCGTGTATGTGTGTATGAATACACACACATAACTGAAAAAGGCAGTGTTGAACAATAGATAGAAGCCCAGTTTTAGAGTTAGGGAAAGGTGGATTCATGTAACTGGGAGGGGTGCAGGGAGAGATAACAGGTAATAAAACAAAATTTTAAAAGCTAAAAAAATCATTTCTATAAGTATCTCCTTTAAAATAGGAGTATTTGACATAATCCAAACCAAAACTAAAGAAGTCCTGATATCATTGTTGATATATCTATAGATATGAGGTAGCTGATAAATAATAAACAGAGAGATAGGCTTGAGGTTAGGAACATCTGGTCTGAAGAAGGAGAGGGAGAAGGAAAGGGGGAGGGAGACAGACAGAGAGAGACGAGGACAAAGAAACAGAGAGAGACAAGGGGGAGAGGGAGAGAGGGAGGGAAGAAAGGAGAGAGGGAGAGGGAGAGGGAGAGGGAGAGGGAGAGAGAGAGAGAGAGAGAGAGAGAGAGAGAGAGAGAGAGAGAGAGGGAGAGGGAGAGGGAGAGGGAGAAGGAGAGGGAGAGGGAGAGGGAGAGGGAGAGGGAGAGGGAGAGGGACTAGTGCATATCAGTTATTTGTCATCTAATAGTCGTAAAGATTTGTCCAGGAGTACTGAGAAGTTAAGTGACTTAACCAAGGTCACACAACTAGTCACTTGTCAGATTCAAAACTTGAAATCCAGTCTCTCTGATTCCAATGCCAACTCACTTCTTTGGATTATTATAAGACAAGACATACAGAATTAATTGTTTTCTTGCTTTTAACATCTTGCTTGAATTTTTCAGCCTTCTGTATGCTCTAAGTCTGACTTAAGACTTTGATAAGGGCTTTTGTTTGATGGTTTCATCTCTGCCCAAGGATGAAGGAATTGGTTTCTTTGGGTTTCCACCATCCCACTAGCCTCCCCTCACTAGTACCTTTAAAAACAGTGGAGGGAGTGACTTAGTGGATAGAGTACAGAGTCTGGAATCAGGAGGACCTGAGTTCATATCCAGCCTCAAACACTTAGTAATTGTATGACCCTGAGCAAGTCACTTAACCCCAATTGCCTCCAAAAAGAGAGAGAGAGGGAAAAAAAAACCTGAGGTATTTTTGTGGCTTTCAAAAAGATTTACATTTTATTGAAAGAAAGGTACAGAAAAAAATTCACAAAATGTAATTTTAAAGTTTTTGTGAATGAACTAGAACCATTAATAATTTGATTTACATCTTATATCATTATTTCTCATTATTGTAACTATGAACACAGATACTCTGATCAGTGATCAAAACCTAATATAACCCAGAAAAATTAAAGAGAAAAAGGTAAAGAATTTATCATTGTTATAATAATATCTTTTTATGCAACAGAACTAGCTATGTCCATATTATGGCTAATGGAGCTTTCAGAGCCAAATAAAATGAATCATGCAGTTCAAATATTAATTGAATTGTATCAATGGAGTATTTGATCCCACTGTATTGTTGACACTACTCTTTTTTAATGAGGTTTTTTTTTTTTCAGGTTAGATTGATTGATTGGTATTCACTTAGAGAATCTAAAACTGTCTTCCTCCCTTGGCCTTTCACCCCTGCTTTCCCAAAGAACTGGCTAGAATGTTGGCAGATGGACAAAGTGTCCAGTCAACAGAGAAATCCCTAGAGTGTAGTGAATCAGGGTGAACATTTAGATCCCTGAACTCTTAAAGAGCAAGGGTTGATACAGGAAATGAGCATAATAGTTGTGGGAGGCTAGAGGGGGGTGTTACAGTTGGAATCTAGGATTGGGGCTAGCTGGCTAGCAACAACCTTACATACACACACACACACACATACACACACACATACACACACGTATGTGTGTTATATAGTGAACTTTTCTGTTACCACCATATCACTGCCTAGGCAGTATAATAATAGTAGTTAGCATTTATGTGCCATTTTAGACTTTGCAAAGCATTTTACTTGTGTTATCTCATTCCATCTTTAACCTTAATCAACAATCCTGTGAGCTAGATGCTATTATCCCTGTTAAAAAGGTAAGGAAAATGAAGTTAACTGACTTGGCCAGGGTCACACAGCTGGTATGAGTCTGCAGCAGGATGTGAACTCGTGTTCCTGAATCTAAGTTCAATACTCTGTATATTGTCCCTGTCTCCTGTAAGGCACATGTATGCTATATGTATGATACACATATATACTACATATGCTATATACTGTTCCCATCTCATGTAAGGCCTAAAATTCTGGAGCTATCTCATACCAAAAGACAAATCAAAACCAGTTGGCCTGTTTGACCTTTTCCACTAGGGACCAACTAAGAGTCTTCTGTAATATAGGCTGAGATCTTTTGGGATCAAATAACATGGGCCCAGGACCACAGAAAAAAAATCAAAACAGAATCAATAAAAGACAATAATTAAAAGGTAGATAGGTAGCTAGATAGATAGATGGATGGGTGGATGGCTAGATGGATAGATAGATAGATAGATACATACATACATACATACATACATACATATGTAGATAGATAGATAGATAGATAGATAGATAGATAGATAGATAGATAGATAGATAGATAGATAGACAGACAGACAGACAGACAGACAGAATTAGTGAAGTCATTCTTTACTGGTCAGTGGAAGCATAGCACTGGGATACCAGAACTGGGATAGGAAGAGCTCTCTGAAGCCAAAGCAAGGGTCAGAAGTATTGAAAATAATCAGGTAGAAGGAAAGACCCAAAGTTGTTAAGAGAGCTCCAAAATTCAGTGAGCTGAGATTCCCTGTGAGCTTTTAAAACTGCACTCTGTGAAATTAACCCCATCCCCTATGGTAAACACAAGTTCACCTTGCACAGCCTCTGGAATGAGAGGCAGCTGTGTTAGGGACAAAAGCAGGAATAGCTACTCATTGGTATAATAAGTTGTTTCATAACATAAGATTTTTTTAAAAATCTCATTTGGGTCTCAAGAAATATTAGTTGGATATGGTTGAATACCAGGCTGTAACTGGGACATGTGAAGGGCATCACCTATTATCTATAGGTCCCTAAATATTTATTAAGTTCTTGCTATGAGCCAGGAACTGTACTAAGTGCTGAGGATACAGAAAAAGTAAAAGACCATCGCTGCCCTCATAGAAGCTCATAGTCTAATGGGAAAATAATATGCAAAAATCTATGTGCAAACAACCTAAATGGAGAATGAGCTACAAATGTCAGATGACGAGGTCCTGAACCAGAGTGGTTGCACTGTCAGAGACAAGAAGGGGATGTATATGAGAGATGTTACAAAGGTATATCAATAGAACTTGGTAACAGATTGGATCTGGTAGATGAGAAAGAGTGTGAAGAGTAAAAAACAACAGTCAGGTTGTTGAGTCTTGGTGACTTGGAGATTAGTGTTGCCCTCAATAATAACAGGGAAATTTGGAAGGAAGAAGGGAAAAGATAATAAGTTCAGTTGGAGACATGTTGAGTTTAAGATGGCCAATAGACAGTTTGAGATGTGAGAATGAAAATCTGTAGAGAGTTTACGGCTGAGTAAGTAAATATGAGAATTTTCAGCATAGAGGCAGATGATAATTGAATCCACGGGAGCTAATTTGAGATCACTAAGTGAAGTAGTGTAGAAAGAAAAGAGAAGGGGTCCTAGCCAGAGCCCTGTGGAAACCTACATTTAGAGAATATGGCACAGATGAAGAGCAAAGGAGATTGAGAATGGTCAATCAGATAATTTGGAAGACAACAAATGTAATGAAAACCTAGAGAAAAAATATTATCAATATCAATAAGAAAAGAGTGATTCACAATAGAGGTCAAGAAGGATGAGTGTTGAAAAAAGGCCATTAGATTTGGACATTAAGAGAGTCCTGGTAACTTTGGAGAGAGCAGTTTCCACTGAAAGATGAAATTGGAAGCCAGATAGTAGAGAGTTAAGAAGAGTGAGAGAAAAGAAAGTGGGGATGCCTACTATAAAAAGTCTTCTCAAGGTATTTAATCACAAAAGGAATGAGAGATATGGGGCAAATACCTTGTGGGGATAGATAGATTTACTGAGGCTGTTTGGAGTAGGGAGACATGTTTGTATGCAGTGAGAAAGCAGCCAGTAGACAAGAAGAAATTGGAGATAAGTGAGAGATTTGCTGGAGAAGACACAATAGAATGGGATCACTTGTATATTTAGTGGAATTTGCCTTGGCAAGGGAAAGGGCAACCTCATCATGTGGCATAGGAATGAAGGCAGAGATAGTGACAGAAAGCATCTCTCAGTGTCCCCCAAACCTCCACCTCATTACTTAGCTTTTTAATGTGCTCTATACTATATCTGGCATCCTACTGTACAAAATTCCTGCACGTAGTGCTGGTATAGAACAAGAGGGCTTTCATTTTAAATGAGGAAATCAGATTTCAATGAGGCATCTTCCAGACTGCTGAGGGGATTTCAATTGTTTCTCCCTGCCCCTCTCTCCTCTTGCTCGGAGAGAAAAATTAATTTAAAAATTAAAACTAAATGTGTTTTTTATCAAAGTGTAGTAACACTTCACATTTTCTCTAAGGCTCCTCCCATCCAAAAAGCTCGTAGCTTTTGCTGCTAATTCATCCCTTACAAATAGAGTATGACCATCATTAATTTTCACACATAATGCACTTCTTTTAACCTGTATCTCAACTAATTAGTATCCTGACAGCTTGAGACTTGCAATTTATTAATTAGGCCATTAAAGTTTCAAAGGCTATCACTATTGTAACTATATGGGAGCTGGAATCAGTGAAGAAATTAGAGGGGCATCATGTGCACGAAGGCAGATAAACAATGAAATAAAACGTACATTAAGATTAAGGGGGCTATTTGAAGTCTCAGGGAAAGTCAATTTAATGGTGCATTTTCTGCAGGCCAGGTGCTACTAAATACATCAGGTAAGTAGTTCCAAGTATTTCTCCATTATGTCAATGTGTTGAGGGACATACTATACAGTACAGTCAGTGGCTACTGAACTTGGATTTTCTGTTCCCTGTGGGGCTAATTTGGATTCTCAGATTCATCGGAAGGACACCGCCAGACTTTTCTGCCTCATTCTTCAGACCTCGAAAGTAATTGGATTTGGTAAAGAAAAGATAGGACACTTTTGAATGGGCTGCCATTATCAGGTGTTCGAACTATGAGAGGAGAAAATGTTCTTTTCTTTTTTCCTTTTTTTCCTTCATTTCTGTGGCAGCCTTGTAAGGTTTGAAATGCAAATGAAGAACTCAAATTGTAGAACTCATTTCTCTCCTCAGAAAAATCAGTGTCCAAACCTAATGTCATTTTCACAAGCATCTCACACAGTTCTCGCATAGCAACAGGGGCTGAGTCTGGTGGAATCACACCTGGTCTGAAATTATTTTTGCCAATTGATTTTTTAAAAAGCATTACACAGAGGAATTCAAGCATCATTACTGAAATGAAAGTCCTCTTGCCTTTCTTTCTCTTTCTGCATTAGAGGGAATGAAAAACAGCACTTGGAAAAGAAAGTGTTTCAAGGTTGGAAAGCATATTATTAAACAAACCCTTTAGGGTGTCTTACATACTTCCAAAAAATACATATTTGGTTGAAAATCCTATTTGCCTATTTGCCTATTCAGGCATTACCTGAAAGTGAACATTTTAATTGACTTTAGTTAAAAATCAATTCATTTTTAGTTGCTAAAAAATGTTCTGATAAGAAAGGGGGGAAGAGGTGTGTGTGTGTGTGTGTGTGTGTTTGTGTGTGTGTGTGTAGAATCCCAGGTGATTTTCTTTTCCTCCAATAATGATCATTACCAGAGTCTGAAGGACTACTTAGGATAACCTTGCCTTACTGCAGAGTTCAGAGAGATCCAGTTTTCTCCATATAGGTAAACCAGTATAAACAACAGGACAGATGAGTGAATGGGCATTAAATGGTTCCAAAGAAGGCAAGTTTATACGAGAAAAAGAAATCCAATGCAACAATGATAAAAACGCTCTGCCTATGGCTCTCCATCAATGACATCTGACTCCAGAAACTAGTTTTTGTTATAAATGCTCCAGAGTTTTCTAGAACTGCTGGTTTTTTTCTGTTTTTTCTGCAAGTCCTGTTCAAAAGCATGACAAATTTGGCATGAGCAATACCTCCTGCTTTATGTGCCATTGGTCATCATAGTTTCAGAACACTAGTGGAGGGTACTTCTAACAGGTATTTGGGCCTCTGAGGGTTGAATAATAAAAGAATGAACTGCAGGTTACAGATCAGCTTCTATGCAACCATAAGTGGTAATGATCGTTATAAATTCAGATCACATTATTAATAAAAGGATAGTCATTTGGCTCTCTCTTAGACCAAAGACTCCTCATGTCAGTGGCTTACAGTTTATATGCCCTTTAAAGAGCAGGTGTTCCTGAGGGGTGCCAATCAAATCTGATCGGTTAACACAATGGGAGGTAGGCCATATTAATATGAGGATCCACTTAGATCACCCAAATCTTGGTCAATAGAGATGTCAATTTCATTTGTTAAGACAAAAGAGAGAATCAACACTTTCCCAGATCTGTCTGAGCAAACACAGTGGACAGGAATACAGCCATTAACCCAAACTTGGAATTTCTTTTATTATCTGTTAAGATCTTGACCTGGGTAAATCTTTCACATTAGTTGATTTCTGGATGAGGAAGTAGAAAAAGGAAAAAACCTTGATGCTGATTCAATAACTAGTTATTAAATGCAACAGAAAAATATTACTTTCTCCACTGTTGATATTCTAACTGTCCTAGTATCAATTGACTAGTGATCTGACAAACACAAAAAAAGCAAATTGCAGATTGTTGACATATCATTATTAATCAGAAAAATCCCCAATGGTATAATCTGCCTGTCCCAGGAATATGTTTTATGGATAACTTCGTATCTAAAAACAAGTCAACCTACATAAACCATCATTGAGAATACTCTTAATTGTTGACCCATTGGTGAACAGATATCCTAGGAAAGGACTTGTCATACAGGCCAGAATATATTGACCACAGGCTTAGGGGCCTTTCTGCATGGTCTATCTGGATAAGTGAAGTGCTCATTAGGTAGACTTAGAATCCCTTAAAAATTTTAACATATAGTATATTGCCTTGGGGTCTGCCCAGAATGTTATTTTTTTCTCCATGTCATCTACTTATTCTTGCTGAATAATTTGAAGCCCACAAGTCTTCTTATTCTGGAAACTCTATCAGTATTTAGCTCAAAAGGGTACAATGGAAAGAACATTGACTCTGAAGTCAGAGGACACTGGTTTAAATCCCACCTCTCATATTAATTGCTTGGTACTTCAGGTAAGCCATTTAAACTCCTTCCCATTTAGCCTTTTAACCTCAGTTTCCTCATCTGTAAGATGAAGTGATTAGACTAGCTAACCTCTGATGGTCTTTCAAAATCTAGATCTGTATTCCTATCTTTCATGATTTCATCAAATAAGTTACTGTATGTAAAGTGATTTGTAAACCTTTTTAAAATTTTTCATCTATTTTTAATTTATGAAGTAAAACAGATATTTCCATAGCATAGTATAATAAAAAAAAGATGATTGTACATGCAGCTGCAAGTTTATTATATAGGACTTTTTAAATTATAAAAAATTTACCCTTTTTTCTTCCCTTTGCCTCAAATATGACTACTATTAAACACAAATATGTGTGTGAAATATATATATATATGCATGTGTGTGTCTGTGTGTGTATGTGTGTAAAATACATATATGTACAATCATTTTGTAACCTTAAAATGCTATTGTAAATGATGGTTATCATCATAACCATCATTAATAATATAAACATTATTATCCTGAGCACTCCCTCCACTGACACAAATTACAAAACTTTCACAACTATGGAAGTTTTATGGTTAAAAAAAATCACCTGTTAGCTAGAATTCTGATGATAACTCCCCGTCTTTATCTAGATTGGTCTTCAGGTAACAAAGAGAATCTGTCATCAGGCCCATACTCAGAGTCTTTGACAAGATCTGCCCAAATTATGCCAGTCTTCAATAACCCAAGATCATCTCCTTATTGGAGTAAGTTGTTGAAGTAGGACTTGGGCAGAAGGTAATGGCATTGTTGTCATTGTATTTCTCGTGTCTAGTACAGTACCTGATGCAATATACAAAGTTCTTTTTAATATGTTGAATGATTGAGTTATGACAGTGAAATCCAGCACAAAAGGGAATACCCTTGTGTAGCCTTTTAAAACGTGATTGAATTTATATTTTCTCTTCCTCTATATTTCTTCCCCTTATAAAATTATTTTCCTGGTGGATATTTCATAGCAGTGTTATTGGGTGTAACTAAAAACATGGTAAAAAATTAAAACAAACATAACAAACCAGCAAACAAAGAACCTTGGCCACATTAGCTCAATCCCTCACAAAAATGCTTTCAAAAAGGAAAAGAAAAAGTTTTAATGTTATACTTTCTGGCCTTTTAGATGGTCCATCTATCTGTTTTAACAAGTGCTATATCTTGAATCAGAACTATGATTCTTTAAATCTAGTGTCCATAGTATCCAAGAACCAGGAAAAAAAGGTATCTTCGCAGACAAATTTGTGTGTTTTGCGTTGTCAGAAAACTACATGTAGGTAATCTAACCCAACTACCTCTATGTCTTAGCTGTCATTAAAGTTAGAACCAAATACATGATCCATTTTTTTATCTCCTCAACTCCTGAGAGAGTTTTATCCTCCTCAACTTGCCTGAGATTCTCAACTTCTTCCCTCCTCCTATGAACTGTACTCTATTTTGTCCTTACCTGTTTTGCCTTATCCTAAACCTCAAATCTTTTCTGAAGTAGAGGGAATATTGTGATTTTCAATCTGTACTGCAAATTATGCATCAGATAAAAAAAGCATTATAGTAATATGGAACAGTGAATGTTGGCCAAGAATTCTTGGTTCAATTCTCCTCTCTATTTCCTCAAACTTCCTGAGTGATTTCGGCTACAATTTACCTAACCATTCTTTGCCTTCATTTTCTCTTCATGTAAAATAAAAATGATAATGTAATGGAAGTGCCTGGAGAGCAGAGATTTGGAGGGAGGTGGGTGTTTGGCTTGATACCCTCAACACTTAGCATAGTCCTTAGAATGTAACTGGTGCTTTAAAAATTGTCGAGTGATTGACAATATTTCCCTTATTTCACAGACATTTAATGGAAATTTGGTGTTTTATATATGTAAAGTTTTTGCTATTTATTATGTAGTTATCATGGCACATGTCATCTTTTTTGTTGTTGCTTGGGTCAGGGTATTGGACGTTGGTTAGCAATTTGGCTTTCAGATAACTTATGGTTATTGGTCACTCTCCGTGATTCAAGATGGGCTAAAGTAGGGTCATAGGATTTGGACTGGAAGGGAGCTTAGAGATCCAAGCTCTTCCGTTTAGAGATAAAGAAACTGAGGCCTGAGGTAGTATAAAAATTACATCGCAGAGCCAGAATTTTATCTCAGGTGTCTGCTGCCACTTTCTGTGTACTTTTCTTGGTGCCTCCCCACTGAGATGGAATCAAAAGTGTTAATTCCCTGTAATGCCTACTGCACAGTATTAATAGCAATTACAATGAAATTTCATGAAAGAAAAGGACTCAACTCAAAGACTTCTCTCACATCAACATTTTTTTTGTCAGAAATATGTTCCCTGTTCCTCACAGTTTTCTACTGTAGAATATCATTAGGGTAGGGGCAGGAAGATTTTTAATTTTTGTGTTCTACCTTATAGAGTTAAGCACGAGTTTTAGGATCATGATGGAGTCTATGGTTTTTCTTTAACTAATAGATGTAATTATCATGGTATCTTAGGATTTAGAGCTGGAAGATACCTTAGCCATCCAGTTCCACTCCCTCATTTTGTAAGTAAGGAAACTAAGGCCCAAAGTAATGTTAAATGATTCGTTCATACAAGTAGTAACAAAACTTCAACTCCAGATTCTTTGACTCAGAAACGATGCTCTTTCCACTACACCACACTACCTCTCATCACCCATCACTACATGTAGTTTGTTTATTAAACATCCAGGTATGTACTGGTTATAAAACAAAACAGTCTAAAAAGTTTATTTTCTATAATCTGGTATCACAGACTCTTAAAAGTGTCAATTTACGTAGATTTTGGTCCCTATTTGGACCTAATGTAAGTCAAATCACATTCCCCCTAATTTAAAGTATGAGTAGTAAAATTCCAAATAACACAGCCTGTAAAGTGGATATTAATCCTGTTCTATAAAACCATTCTAAAATAGGGAATCTACCATATTTTTAATGCTGGTTCTATTTTCAGTGTCTCTTTCATACCTGTCATTACTTATTCCTATTCTCATTTCCCCCGATGTGTTAGATTAAGTGTACATCTTCATGAGCAGGAGGGAAGGGAATTCTCAAGTCAAACAAGATCAGAAGTATAATTTACTTTTAATGCAAATTCAATCTCTAGATATGAGAGAAAACAGATTTCTTTTCTATGTATCAGAAATCTTATGGAAGAGGATATTCACCATCTCAAATACGAAGGCACCAGAATTGGTAGCATTCCTACCTCATCTTCAAAAATGAGGTGAAAGCAGCATGTGGTACACAGTCTCTGGAGTTAAAAACATAGGTTAAAATCCCACTTCAGGTGCCTACTGTGTGAGATCTTGGACAAGTCTTTTAATCTCCATGATGCTTTGTTTCCTTAACTATAAAATGAAGAAGTTGGACAAGATGGACTCTAAGGTCCCTTCTGGTTCTATGTAATATCATGAACCATTTATCTGTATTCTGAAGGAAGGCAAGGTGAAAATTAAGGAAGATGGAAAGGAGAAAGTAACCATCCATAGTAGAAAGAAGTGGCACAAAATGTTTTTCTAGAGTACCTACATTCTAGACACTTTCATATAAAACTTTACTATAATAGACTGCAATAAATAATTAGCTTTCCAATGATATACCGCATATCTCTTGTTCAAACTGCTTTTGCTTTTTAAGAAATTACAACAAATTGAATTTTTTCCCTTTTTTGTCATTTTAGGACTCTCAGCATGTATCCACTGGACACAACAATCCAAGTAAGGACAGTCTTTTATTCCTGATGAATTGGGGAAAGTGGAAGAAATGGGGAGGTTTGGTAGTCATGGGGGGAAGTTGGAATGTGACCTGTTGGAAGATAAGGAGAGCTCCTGATGGTACGAACAATAAAGAAGAAACCCATAAAATAGATGAGAAAACAAAATTAAGAAAGAGAAAGAGAAGAACTTGGACTAAACAATATTGACTGCCAAGCCTTGGTTCTTGAACCCAAGACTTAGTGGCCAGGGTTGTTTTACTCAAGTAGAGAATCAGATTTAGGAATGACTTTGAAACTCTCTTTTATCTTTGTCCAGAAGAAGAAAAGCTAGGGTATAGCAAACGCTATTTTTCATATTGCTGTTTCTCTGAAGTTGGAAAGAACAGCTTGCTTCATTAAAGTTGATCCCTAATAGATGTGAGAAGGCAGCAAATTTTAAAGGGTAAATAATTGGTTTCCTAAATTAAAAGAAAGTGGGTGGGGAAAAGAAAGCCAATCAAGGCACCCCAAGCTAAATTGCCGTAAAACTCCCAAGAGACTACTTTAAAGAAAAGCAGCACCTTGCTGGGCATATACCATACAGTCTTCCAAAAATAGACTGACATCAATTGGGTGGAGGAGGAGCCATATTGCAGTTAGTGACTAGTAAAACATTTAGGCTTTGTCGTCAAAGAAAGGATGGAATCATTCTGTGAAGCTCTGTTTTAATTCTCTCTCCTGGCACCCCTGATTGGTATTAATGTTGTCCTATGTATTAAAAATGCATGACCTACCCAGTTCATGTCATTAAAGCACACCAACAAAGGCTGTATTTTGTTAGTTTCATGACCAGTCAGCCAGCTGAGAGCACCACTTGCCAATTACAAAGCTGTGTTTGAAGATGAAAAACACTCTAAGCCAGAAGATGTGGCTTTGAAATTGAGTGCTCACCCACTGGGTGTGGGGGGAAGACATCCAGGGGGAGAGTGTTAGGATGCTGCAGGCTGTTACTGCACAGTGCAGAATTTTGCTAGAGAAAGGTCAGTATGGGAAGATAATGCTGTGGGAATGCATACAGCAATGTCACTTAATTATCCTGCCATCAGCTGGGATTTACTGTGAGCCAGGGTACCAAGGAAGAAGTAAAAGGCCAAAGGCACTAGAATTCTGAGGAAAAATAATAAATTCAGTAATGAATAGAGGAAACTAGAAGGAAAGACATTTATTTTTATAAGATCCTTCAACACTTACAAAAGCTAAGCATAGAACACCAATGACCAGAAATTACTAAGGAGTTCCTATTGTTTTGTTCATGGTGCCCCTCCATTTGATTCTAAACATTTCATGCTATGAGAGGGGTCTAACGGAATAATGAGTGCACAAAACCTCTAATTGCCTTCATCTTGAAGTTGTCAAGGAGAAGAGAGAGGAATAAGGATATTTAAAAATATATACCATGGGTTAGGGGCTGGCTCGGTGATTTCATTGTACAAGGAACTCTAAGATGAGGAAACATTCCCTCTACAAATTCAAGTCAGCAGTTCCTTAGCAACATACAGTCTTGAAAGAGTTGGCTAGAGTTGTGGTGTCAAACTAGAGTAGAAACAATTCCCATTGGCTTTGTATTGACTTGTTATTGTTGTCGGTTCAGTCATGTTTCATTCTTCATGACCCCTTTTTGAGGGTTTTGTTGGCAAAGATAGTGGAGTGGTTTGCCATTTCCTTCTCCAGTACACTAAGGCAAATAGAAGTTAAGTGACTTGCCTAGGGTCACACAGCTAGTGAGTTTCTAAGGCTGGATTTGAACTCAGGTCTTTAAGCGGGCTAGCTGCCTCTCACATATTAACTTCAAAACCCACAAATTAACATTATCTATGTTGTATTATATTTTTATTTAGTTATATATTATATATTTTATTATCTGGTATTTCCCAATTACATTTTAGTCTGGTTCCTTTCCCAGTCACTGGCAGCTTGTATCTGAATTTGATATCTCTGGGTCTAGAGTACCTAGAAATTAAGTGACTTTCTCAGGGTCACACAGTCAGTATGTGTCAGGAACAAGAATTCAGCTAAGGTCTTTCTGGCTGACTATCCAGTGCTGCACTCTGCCTTTCAAATATACTATAATGTGATTAAATCATAATGCCGAAATGCTGCATTACACACCTTGATTCTTCAGGCATGTCATTTTTTTTCTGGTGACATTTCATACTACTAATGCTCTTGGCTACAAATGTAAGATATGCAAAGAAAGACCACGTTCCTTATATGATACTAAAGTTTCTATGATGTTTTAGGCAGAGACTAAAAATTCCTGGAATTCATGGTGGCATGTCCTCAGTCAAGCCAAGCCAACAGATCACAAAGTACTTAAAGATTGTCCAGTACTCTTGTCATCATTTTTTACATAGACATATATAGCTCTAGCAATTTAATTGCACAATTTTCTAAAAGTCTGATTTTCTTAATAGATCATATTACATTGAAACTACATGACAAGGTACCTACATAAAATTTTTAGGATTCTCAATTTTAACAAAACAAAAAGGATTGTAAATGCAACATGTTCACAAATGAATAAGAAAAAATGTACAAAATAAATACGAAACTATTTTGAATACAGTAATAACAACTGGGTACTTAGGACCCCAATTGTAAGAGGAGATGGCAGAAGGGAGAGTTGAGATGAGTCCAGGCATGGGGTACAGCTTGTGCAGAGATGCAGAAGCAACAGATAATGATATTGTGTATGAGAAGCAGCAAATAGGCAAGTTTGATAAACAACGAAGTATGTGAGGAGGAGTAATGTGGATCAGCCTGGAAAAAATAGATTGGAACCAGACTGGGAAGGGCTTTAAATGCTAAACAGGGGAGTTTATACTTTACCCTACAGGCGACTGAGAAACACTAAAGCTTCTTGGGCAAAAGAGTAACATGTTTGGCCCTGGCCATTGGGAATATCGGTTTTGCAGCTGTGTGGTCGCTGGGTTGGAGATGGAGAACAGAGGCATTAATTAAGAGGCTATTGCAGTAATCCAGTTGAGAGATGATGAAGGCATGAACTGTGTGAGTGGAGAGCATGGGATAGATGTAAGAGATGTTAGAGAAGAACTGACATTTGTCGGTGTGATGAATTATTTATCATAAGACTAAATTTGATTTAATAAGTCAAGGTGAAGATTTAAGAAAAAGTTAGGCCTGTTTGGTAAAGCATCAAAGAATTTAAATATTAAAATATATAGAGTGAATCTCTATATAAAGAAATCATTATATAAAACACTAAAACTTTGTTTCTTATGTTGTTTGCTAATAGAGCAGAATTCAGTAAACAATAAGCCTATCCTGAAGCCCTTTCATCAACTCCAGTGTATTATGTGTAATAATGATAATGAATGCTGGGTGCTATAGCAATACCAGCAAAATAAAATTTAGTAAATTATTTGAACTAGATTAACATTAGTGTGTCAGAGTCACAGAGGAAAGAACTAAAACTCCACTTCAAGTTAACTAAATGGTCAACCCTTGTTGTTGTTCGTCCTTCAGTCTCAAGGAGGTCCGATGAAATCACAAGGGTGATTGATGACTTGACTTGTGGGTGGATTGAATTTGAATGAGGTAGAGCTGTGTCCCTCCTCCAGTCATCAGAGTTCAGTGGCAAGACTGAGGTCAAGACAACTGGCACTGGCCCCAGTCAGCCATAGGTTATTCTATATTACCATTTCCATCTCCATCTCACATAATTGACTGCTTTACTTCCAATGGAGAATCTCCTTTACTTGTCCCATCCACAATGTTATAATTCTATAACATTGGGTTGAGTAGCTATAAGACATAGACATCAGAAATGGCAAATATATACTGAGTACCTACTGTAGATAAAGTCGGTACTGGAGATACAAAGATGGAGGTATGAATCTGGAAAACATTCAATCCTAATTTTGTCCAATTTGTTTTTAACCATTCCTCTTTGTAGTGGAATGTAAATAGATAAAACTGAACAAGCTACACCAAAGCCATATTATAATTTCAGAATTTTTAATGATGGGCACACAGGTTACCACCAAATAGATTCAGTGATTTGTTGCCAATCTTATGACCATACTGTGTACAGTAACTTGGTTAAGTCTGCTTTGAGATAGTCCAGCTTGGTGACTTTTGATAGAGCCAGCCCATTTACCAGATTGAAAATTCCCAACTCAGAAAACTGTAGCACCTATCACTTTCCACCACTCCATTCTATCCCACTTCCCCAACCCCACCAAGTTGAAGACTGATAAAGCAGAACTGATCCTTAAAAGTTCACATTTTTTAACCATGTGAAATTCACTCCAAAAATTGCCTCATTTATAGTTTTAAAATGTCGAGAGTATTTTTCAGTCTATACTTCCTTAAAGGCTTTGAACAGCCATCATCTCTGTCCATCATCCTACACTTAATTTCCCTAGAAAGGTTCGTTCATTTTCAATATTGAAGCTGCTGAAGGTCTTTACTCTCCAGTTTTTCATAAATGTCTCATCTGTCTTGGTTGTATCCCTCCCCTATGCCAAAGCCTTTTCTGTTGTCTCTGTTGCTACAACAGTGAGCGCTGCTAAGAGAATTGATAATCAGTAGCAGCTTGTCTCTGATTTGACTGAAGCCAACCAGCCACTCAGCCCTCAGATCCCACATGTAATCAGATCAGGGATCCCTCCACCTGTGGGTTCCTTAGCAGCATTATTGCTCGAGGTAAAATATATTTATTAGAGCAACAGAAACATTGTATTAGCTTTTGTTATTGAGTTCTTGTTTTCTGACACAAGGTGTTTTGAAATGTCTGATACTGCCTTCCATTCCCAGGTCTCTTTGTTGTGGGTTGCATTTAATTGCCTGTGTGAGTTGTACTTAGTGACAAGCCATAAAGAGGGGGAGAAATTAACCAGCTTCCTGTGAAATTGAAGGGATAAGGATTGGGGGGAGCAGATTCTGCTTTGAGAGAAAATTATACTTCAGATCAATTATGCTTTACTTACAGAGATTATAGCTATCTGTACAAGGAGCATGTGCAGGGGTTGTGGCTGCTGGTGGTGACAACCATACTAGCATGCCTGGGATTGGTTTGTTTTTCCTGACCTGGAGTTAATTAACTGGACCTCTGCAAGTCCTCCCTAAACTAAATAGCTTCATCACAAACCTAAACCAGGGAACAAAACTTCCAATCGAAGTGTGAGCTTAAAAACAAATTTACTAATTTGTTACTGCTGCTACTGCTTCTGCCTGGGTGAGGACTCTAGGACTATTCACATGTGGTCACCAGGGAAATTCAAACGACTCTCTTTGCCTGAATTTTTTCCTTTCATGACCGAGCTTGACAAAAACAAAAGAAACTAAAAAAAAAAAAAAAAAACCACTAGACCTGAAGTCTGAGTTCATTGTTTTTACTAATTTTGTGTCTTTGGGCAAGTCAGCTAACCTCTCTGGTCTCATCTGTCTCTATGTATAAAATGAGAAGGCTGGATTCAGGGACCTCTAAGGAAATTGCCTGCCCTAAATCTATGATCCTGTAATCCATAATCCTATGATGGAATTTCCTGGTGGTTTTTTTCGGGGGGGAGTCATAGAGAATTAAGAGAGGAAGGGGCATTTTGTAGACACAGATCAAGTATAGGAAGCTGGTTTCTGAAATAGATTTAGAAATTATACTTGTTATAAGGTTTTGGTTATTTTTGCTACCAGATAAAGAAAGGGAAGGGCAAAAATTTGTGGGACCTAAGTTCTACATTAACCAGGTAGCTCCATATATTAGCCCTCCATCCCTGAATTTTAACTTCATAACAGGCTGGGATAGTACGAAAAACGTTAGAATATTTTATCCCATGATTTAATTGTTGAATCCTTTAATCAGAATTAAGCTTTAGAATTCAGGCCACTAGGCTACCAATGTTGACATAGTATAAAAAATGTGTGAGCCCAGGGAGGAAGACAGCACACCTAAATCAAGGACCTAGAAAAGAAGTATATATATTTACTGAAATTGAGCCTGTACCAAAGCGGTAGATGGCCAGCATGTTTAAATGATGGGGAGCAGTGAACATCCTTACTGTTGATCTTTAAATTGGCTATTATAATACTGTGGATGAAGAGGGAAAGAGGGAAAAAACAAAAGGGATCTCTCTGACCAGGAAACAGTATGGCTGCAGCAGTCAGGGAGAGGGGAATGGGGGAAATCTTTTGCTTTGCTGAGAATCCTTTCTCCTAGAAAGGAAAACCAGTAGTATGTATCCGGCTCTGATCCCTTTGTATAGTTATGCTTCTGCATTGCTTAGGGCACTGCCAGCACCACACACATTCCATGGAAACTGCTTACCTAATCAGTCCCTCCTGAGGTTGCTTTCATTCTTGGAAGGGAGCTGATAAAGTCTAGTAAATGACAATTTATTTGGAATGGTACAGAACAGGATTTTTCCCCTTCCCCTTCAAACAATAGATTAAGACCTACCAGTAAATCTTAAACCCTAAGGGATAGATTTTCAAGACATTTGCCACCATTATACGCCTTCTCTTCTACACATTTTTTCCTATGATTTTTCAGGCTTGCCAGAGAGAAGTAGAACGCAGTTAGCAGAATGGCCTCCCTTGTCCACCACACCCCACCTCCTCTTGTGTGTTGACGTCTCTCTCTGCAGTGTACCCCACAACTTAACCCCAAGGCTTCAGCAAATAAGTACCTATACGCACACACATGGGAACTCATAGCCCTTGAAATATAACAAAGCACTTGGTATCAGAAGAATGAATATCCACAGTCAGCTCCTCTGCTATTTCATTATACAGCTTTTAAACAAAAATTAAGCAGAATTACCTGTGTTCCATAGTTTTCCCATCCATAAAGTGAGGGTAATAATGCAAAAGGAATTTTTTTAAGCTGACCAAAATACTCATGGAATATAAGGTAATCTGTTTAATTGAGAATTCTGATTTATCTACAGTTAACCAGAAACCCTTTTTGCTTCAGCCCTTTCTAATTATATTAGTTCATTTTATTGCCTCTTGGTCATCACTATAAAGATCAATTTTCGCTGTACAGTTCTATAAATGCAGCCATAGAAGGTGACAGAGATCAAGCTGAACGTGTGCTGAGCTCAGCATATACCCTGAAATTTGGGTTGAATATTTTGGTTCCGTTTGGTTTTGCTAAATTCTGATAATAGCTTGTTTAATTTGCCTCTTTCTTAAGAAAGTTGAGCACGACAAAAAAAATCTCCATTGAGTGGACAGTTCTGTTGGGCTGGTAGCCACTTAAATAATGGTTTTGATATATGTGTAACCTTCATTATGTGTTTGGTGCAAATTGTGGCAGAACTTTGGAAATGTTCTTTTAATTCCTTGGAATTAAGTTGTATACAACAAACTTTTCTCAAATTGTAACATTAGGTGTCCTTATTTTACCCTAAATATATAAAAATAGCTAAACCAAAAGCCCAATTTATTCATTTCTGACAATGGGGTATGTAAAGATTTTTCATGTCATTTCTCAAAGAAACTGGCAACCTTAAACAAATGTGCCTAAGAGACAGGGATAAGGAGGTACATGATCGCAATGCCCACCTCTCAAGTGATCTGTTAAGGAGAAACCGTGTAACAATTTTCAGGAACATACGGTAAACATTTGGTGTTAAGTAGCTAAAAATTATATTATGCCTGTCACAAGAGGAATTTGCCTTTAAACTACCCAAAATGAAATAGATATAGGCCCCACGGTTAAAGCCCTCTGCTTCCATAAACCAAACCAAGCCAAATCTTTAATGACTGCAGACCACAGAAACATTTCTTTAATGAGCCTCTCAGATGGTCAGGAAGGCTTTCTGGTTTCCATCTCATTCTCCATTTACATAGGACTCCTAAAAACATTTTGACAGGGCTCTGGATAGGAAATGGCTACATGGGGGAGGTATGACATGTGGCAAGACCTCAATGTTCCCTTCACTTCTCCAGACTAGGTATTGATCCAACCTGACTCAGTTTAGGTTGTGCTTACAAATGGGATCAAAGCAAAAGGTGCCTTAGTGGTTGAATACTAATAGAATTTAGTGCTTTCAATTTACAGTAAAATGAAGTAGAAGATTCTCTCTCGAAGATAAGCATACTTTGGTACTGTCTCCTGCATCGAACCCCCTAGTTGTTTGTAAATAGCACTTTAGTACCTACTTATAAATCATTGCTTGGGCAATTGGATAGCAGAGAAGAAATGATTTTGCAAATCCAGCTCTCAGACTGTAAAGGATGTTTAAAAGCCTCCTGCTGCACATTTTGCAATATTGTTAATACGAGCATGAGAATGTCTTTTATCTCTCTCAGATCTTGAAGACTGTTGTATTCATATATTTTTTGTATTTTTTCTTTTTGCTTCTTTTCTTAAGAGAAAGGTGATGCTGAGCCCAAGAGTCCGGACAATGGTACATCAAATACTTCGTAAGTTGATTACATGTTTCAATCCAAGATAACTTTTTTAAATTGGCTTTGTGATACAGAATAGCGGGAGTACTTTTTTTTAAACAGAAGGAAGCTTGTGATTCTCTCTTGTGATAATGTCCCTCTTTAAAACGTTTTTTTAAGTGCAGATGCATATTCAGTTCATTAATATCATTAGCATGAGTGATCTTCAGATAGAAGAATGGTCCTCTGCTGATGCAAATATAATGGGATTTTTTTTGGGGGGGGGGAAAGTGTGGATGTGAGTGAGTGTGCGTGAGAGAGAGAGAGAGAGAATGTGTGTGTGTGTGTGTGTGTGTGTGTGTGTGTGTGTGTTTTAGAGGCTGGACAAGGCATTTGAAATGTTAACTCTGTAGAATTAGCCTATCCTAACATAAAGACTGTCTTCATAATTGTGCAAATTTGTCACATTCACTGAAAGATACCATATTATACATGTCTGTGATGTAATTTTAGAAGACTGCAGTGTGTAACTTCACTCACCTCTGAAATGCTTGAAATCCAATTATAGTTAGGTCTGCTCTCTCAAGATTTTGTTAGTGTTTTTGAGTTAATAAAAGCCATCATGAAATAAACTAGGGAAGGACCCACTTGTAAAAGACTTCTGTTTCACACTCCATCTTTTATCACTTTTTTCTTTCATCCTACAAAGGTTCTAAGGATATCCCTTTTACTGGTAGTTTTTTATAATTAGCTGATGGGCTTGGAATTTTTAAAAAAAATAATCTCAGGGTTAAAAAATGAACTCACCTTAAACTTGCATGAATCAGTAACAGAGTTGTCTCAGAAAAGTCATTTTTTAAAATCCCACTGGAGGAATGAGGAATGTTTCCTCCTGATAGGGAAGATTTGTAGGTTTGAAAATGCAATGTCCATAATATATGACCTATGCCTCATATTGTTTTAAATTTAAAGAGCTGTTTTATGTGAGCATGACAAGAAATCAGTTTGTTTCATGTCCATAAGTCATCACACACAAAAAGAAGTCCAGTCAAGAAAAAGTATTACCGAGTTTTCTTTGTAGAAAATGTGTATTTCAGAAACTTCAGAAAAATATTCATTAGCATAAACTAAGAAATGGCTTTTCTACATTTGTATAGATTTCATGAAAGACAGAGTTTAATTTATTAGATTGTTTTGCATATATAGTATATACTTTCATATATCTTCATCATTTATATGTATACATATACATATGCATATTTTAAACCCAAATAGTAATGTTGCCCTGGTTTCTGGTGCTATGATGTCTATAAGTGGTTAACAGTGTACTTTGGTCTAAAATGGTTCAAATAATGGCCATCTTTTTCAAATGGCATTGCAACAGAAGCTAAAAGGAGAAGCCTTTTAATGCCATCTGGAGGGATTTTGGAGAATTGAAAAAGCTGGAACTTTCTTAAAAATTCAACTAATGCTCAGTAATACGTGAGCCTTAAATAAACACTTGTGATAGAGCGTAAACGATTTGGAATTCAGTTTCTACCCATACCAATTATGAAAATGAATAATTTTTTAAATATGCACCTTTGCAAATTATGAATCTGTAGTCTTGGGAACAAGGAAAGTGACAGCAACACTGGCCTTTATGAAATACATCAGGGAAAACCCTAGGATTTTACATTTAAAAACCATTCTGAAAACCACATTCAGCATATGATGGGTTTTGCTAATCGTGGTTTGGGTTATGACTAAAGTGATCCTTATGAATTTCTAAGAAGTCCATTCCCTAAAAAAAAAATTGGTTTCCATAATTCAATATCCTTACCTACTACAATTTATGTTAAAAAAATTGTCTGAGGAATTACTTTTTAAGCCCTGTGGAGGAGTTTAAGAATGTTGTGAGAATTAACTTGAAGCTTGGCTCCGCTCTCAAGTATTTGAGCAAAGCCACCCCACAGTCAGTTGCTTCACCCCTCTTTGCCTAGATACTAAAAGATGGCTAGACCAACTGTAGATTGAAGCTTCTTAAAACCCTTTAGTGACAGCATTCCACTGATGTGATTGCAGCAACAAATTATGAGTGCAGAGCAATGACTGGAGGTCATGAAAGCAAATGCAAGGCTTGAGGAATCTGGTGGGTCTCAAGAGACAAAACCAAGTAGATCAGTAGAGAAAAAGGTAAGCAGTGGGATGGAACCTTAGGAGACAGACTGGAACCAGTATGATGTGTGTATCTAAGGGCAAAGTCAAGTAGGAGATCCAAAGTCTAGGTGGTCACAAAAGGACATCTACAGAAACTGAAGTGGCCGCCCAGGGAGAGCAAAGCAGTGCCCAAAGACAAATGCAAGTCACCAGGGACAGGACTCCCTAAGGTAGCTTTTCTTGCCTCAGGCTTCAGATTTTTATAAAAATGGTTTCCTGTGTGGCCAGTCTATGGTAAACCAAAGAATTAGGACTACTTGGGTAAGGCAGAAGGTATCTGAACAGATGAAAGCATCAGTTTCTGGCAGACAGAATCTAATTGTCATCATACTAGCAGAATTCTAGGAAAACAGGCTTTCCCTTGGCATTTGGAAGATTTCCATTATTTTACGAAGGGCAGGATTTGGCAGAGTGATTGTCTTTTGTGATGCTAATCTACCCATTGCCTCCCACTCCACTTCCCATAAGTATTATGCAGTATGATAACTGCTGCATTTCAGAGGACTCCCAAATGACTACTATATTAAGTTTACAGATAATACTAAATTAGGATGGCACTAAAATCTTTTAAAATAGAGGAACCATAAAGTAGAGAAACCGTAAAGACAAACAATTACCTCTCATCAACACAATGACCAACCATGATTTCAGAGGGCTCATGAGGAAACATGCTACCTAATAGAGGGGTCATAGACTCAGAGAACAAATTAAGGCTTTTTAAAAACATGGTTAATAAAAGAGTTTTTTTTTTCTGACCTCAAGCCTTCCATACCACAGATCCCTCCACCTTCTCAGCTTAGTACCTCATACTTTACTAAAAATTCATCTAGAATTTTCCCTCTTCTTTATCCTACATCACTCTAGTCTTGGATGAACAGGTAGCCCTTTTGCCAGCCAAGGCCATCCTCTCTACATGGACCCTTGATTCCATCACCTCTCATCTCCAGCAGACTGTCCCCTCTATAATGCTCACTCAGTACTTAATCATCATTTTCTCCTCGTCTACTGATTCCTTCTCTGCTGTATGCGAACATGTCCAACTTACTTTCATCCTTAAAAAAAGAAACAATAACAATGACAGAAACTATCTAGATCCTACTATGCCAGCTAAGTATCATCCTATATTTCTCCTCCCCTTCTGAGCAAAACCACTAAGAACAAATTCATCTACATTCACTTTTTGTCCTCTCTCTTTTACACCCTTTGTAATCTGCCTTGCAAATTCATTGAAATAAAATTGTACTTTACAAAGTTTCCAGTTTCATTTAATTGCCAAATCTGATGGACATTTTTATTGACCTCCTTGTAGCAATTAATACTGATGACCTTCTTTTTCTCCTCGATAACTCTCTCCTTTCTGGGTTTTCATGACTCTACTCTCTTTTGGTTCTCCTATCTTTCTGACTATTTCTTCTCCTAGATCCTCATCACTATCTTGCCCACTAACTTCAGGTGCTCCCCAAGACTCCATCCTGTGCATTATTCTCTTTTCTCTCTATACTGTCTTTGTGACTTCATTACCTCCCATGGATCACTGGATCATAGATTTCAAACCAAAAGCAATCTTAGGAGTCATCAGGTTCAATTTCTTCATTTCACAGATAAAGAAACAGAGATACAGAAAGGTTAAGTGACTTACATTAGGTCACACCATTATTAAGTGTCTGAAATGGGATTTGAACTCAGGCTTTCCTGACACCATACTCAGCATTCAAGCCATATAAGTTCCTTTACTATCTCTATACTGATGATTCCCTGTTGTTTTTGTCTCTGTCTCTCTCTTTATCATCTATCTATCTATCTGTCTATCTATCTATCTATCTATCTATCTATCTATCTATCTATCTATCTATCTAATTATGGCTCTAGTTTCTCTCTAGTCTAGTTCCACATTACCACTGGCAACTCAAACTTAACATGTCGAAAATAGAACTCATTATCTTTATGTCAAAAATCACCACTCTTTCAAACTTTCCTATTAATATTGAGGACATGACCATCCTTCTAATTACCCAGGTTTTTAACCTAAGTGTTATCCTTGACTCCCGATTCTTACTCATACCATACATCCAGACAGTCACTAAATTGTGTCACTTCTTTCTTTATATCTCTTGCATATATTCTCCTCTTCAGTCACAAAACCATCACTCTATGATGTTTACTATTGAACTTTTTGTGTCTAAGTTTCTTCCAACTCCAATTCATTCTCCAACTTTGTGCCTAAATTATTTTCTTAAAATGTAGGTCTGACCATATCATCCTTTTGCTTAATAAGTCACATAGTTCCCTGTTACTTCAAGAATCAAATATAAATTATTTTATTTGTCATTTAAAGTTCTTAACAACCCTTCTTTCTAATTTCATAACACATTACTGTTCTTATTGCACACTCACTGATTCAGCCAAACTGTCCTCGTTGATGTTTTTCACACAAGACACTTCTGCTAGTGCCTTCCTCTGTAAGGCTAACCTTCCATCCACTCTGTGTGTAGTTGTAGTTGTAGTAGTAGTAGTGGTGGTGGTAGTGGTGGTAGTAGTAGTAGTAGTAGTTGTAGTAGTAGTAGTAGTTGTAGTAGTAGTAGTAGTCGTAGTAGTAGTGGAAGTGGTGGTGGTGCTGGTGATGGTGGTGGTGGAAGAAGATACCAATTTACGTACTTGATGCTTCTCCTATTAGAATGAGAACTCCTTAAAGGCAGGAGCTGGTTTTGCTTTTTCTTAATATCCTCAACCCTTGGCACATAACATTTCATAAATATTTATTCAATAATTGTTAGAAAATGATTAATTTTATTTTTATGAGATGATTTGTTGCTTTCCATGTCCAGTGTTCCCTGACTCTCTTTCTGAAGCAAGTTTACATCATAAGCAGGGATAGGGCTTCTGTGTCATCTATAAGCCTTTGGAACTTCTAATTTTTTATTCCAGAGACATGTTTCCAATGTACTTTTTGCTGTTGCTCAATATAGAGGCCCCTGAGTATTAAACGATATATTGATTTAATTTAGAGGACCACATTGTAGTTCTTTGTATTTACCTTCTCATTCTCTGCAACAGATGTTGTCCCATAGGATGCTTCATGGAAGTCTTTTTGGAAATACTTAACATGAACATTGCAAAATGAGATGACCAAGTGTTATTTCCTAAAACCTTTGAATGCACAGGAAAACCAATGCTGTCAACTCCTTTATTTGGTTCTCCAGGGAGAAACTCTGAGACATCTTTGTTTTTAGTTACAACTACCTTTCTCTTTTGGTTTCAGCTCAACAGTTCATTTCAGATGCTCATTCCATTGGTTCCATTTATACTGAAAATGTTAAAATTGATATAGTTGAATTTCTCCAGGGATATGTCAACTTGTTGATCATTGAATAAGTATCTCACACTTAGGGCAACTATATTTTTGTTCATAATAAAAAAGGCTTAAAGTTAGAATAAAAGTCTACTTTGGAAGTTACTTGCCTTTAGAATCATACAATCTGATAGCTGGAAAAAAATTAAGGGATCCTATAATATTCCCTTTCTAAATCTAACTGGATCCAATATTCTTCTAATCTAACACCCAGAAGAGCAGGAATTCCTTCTATAATAAGGTGGTCATCAAGTGTTTGCTTGAATACATCCACTGACAAGAAAGGCTTACAGCTTCATGAGGAAACCAACCCCATTTCATAGCTATTAAAACTGCTTTCCTTCTATTGAGAACAAGCTTTACTTATACAGACTTCCTTTAGTTATAAATTTCTTTGCAAGTGCTTTGCATATGATAGGCACTCAATAAATGTTGACAGAAGCGCAGAATCCCAGAGGCCAGTTGGTCCAGACCACAAGTCTCTTCTACTACTGTCCCAATAATAAGTCTTTATTTGAAGACCTCCAATGAGGAGTTGCCCACTGCATCTTGCAGCAACCTGTTCCACTCTTGGGTGTCTCAAATTATAAGACTTTTTTCTTACATTAAACATTTAATCATACATTAAATCTGTTCCCCCTACTTTTACTCTTAATTCTGTCCTTTGGGAAAAAGTAATCCAATTCCTCTTCCTACAAATACTTGGACATCTATCATATGCCACCTGAGCCTTCTTTTCTCCAGATTACACATGCTCAGTTATTTCAACTGACCCTTATGTTCAGTTCATCATTTGGGTTCAAGGAATCAATTTCACAAAATCCTAGAAATAGAGAAGAAGTAGTTATGATACACTTGCGTAGGTTTAGGTGACATCTAAAGTCCAGTGTTTGGTTCTGAGCACTACACTTTAGCTAACAGCTAAAGCTTTAAGGCCTGCAAAGAAGTTTACAAAGATTATCTCCTCTGATCCTCACAATGATCCTGTGCAGTAAGTGCAATTATTCCTTGAACCCAAATGTTGAACTTAATATTTCTGCTTATTAAATCTTACTCCATTTGTTTCACCTCATTGTTCCAGTTTTTCGATATCTTTATAGATCCTGTCATCCAGTATATCGTCTAGCCCTCCAAGTGTCTTGTCATCAATAGCTTCATCCAAATAATTGATAAAGATGTCCAATAGCATAACAGCAAAGTCATGACTGCTGGGGCATCCTCCTCCAAATAGACATTGCCTCATTAATGGCTAAATTTTGGGCATGGTCATTGAACTAGTTACATATCCATCTAAAGATGCTATCACCTACTCCTTGTTCTGCTGCTCTGTTTATAAATGTAGCAGGAGACACATTGTCAAATGCTTTGCTGAATTATGAGGATACTACGTAATATTTTTTTAAAAATATTATCTATCATGCTGATATCTCTGTTGATGTTTAGTGATTCTTGCTTCCCTTTCTAAATGTCCACAGAAATTATCCCAGTTATATTATTAATAATGTTATATTAATGTAACTGTGTTATCATAACAAATTACTCAATAATATATTCTAGAATTTTGCATGAGTAGAAGTAAAATTTGTGGTTTATGGTTTGCAGACTCTACCCTATCCCTTTTTTTTCTAATTAGGAAAGTATGTTTTACTCTCCAGTTTTTCAGTACTGCTCCTATTCTCTATAATCTTTCTAAAGTATAAACCTGACTATATCATCCCCTCCCAAAAATCCCCATTAATAAACTCCATTGACTCCATATCATCTTCCAGGATCAAATATAAAATCCTATTTGGCATTCAAAGCCATTCATAATCTGGTTCCTTCCCACCTTTCCAGTCTTCTTATACCTTACTCCCTACTGTATAGTCTGTGATCCAGTTACAACGGCCTCATCACTGGTCCTCACACACCACACTCCATCTCTCGCTGTATTTTTATTGACTGTTCCCCATGCCTGTAATTCCCTCCCTCCTCCTCTCTATCATTTGACTTCCCTGGCTTTCTTCAAGTTCAAACTAAAATCCCAGCTTCTACACAAGGCCTTTCCTTATGCTTTGTATTATCACTACCTTCCCTCTAGTGATTAAATACAATTTATCCTCTATCTTACTTCACATAGTTGTTTGCATGACATCTTCCCCATCGAATTGAGCTCCTTAAGAACATAGCTGGGTTTTTTGCCTTTCTTTGTATCCCCAACACTTAGCACAGTTCCTGGCACATAGTAGAGACTTTTGATAAATGCTGTTAACTGACTAACAAGATCACTGACAGCAGCTCAGTCATCCCATCCACCAGCTCTTTCTATACTCTTGGGGGCAATTAATGTGCACCTGGTGACTTGAATTCATTCATGGTGGCCAGATGTTGCCTGACCATCTCCTCTCTTATCTTGCTACAATTTTGTTCTCTCTTTCCCAGTTCAAAGATCATTCCTCCTTGAAGAGAAAACAGAAGAAAAATAAGCGTTGAGGAGTTTGGTCTCCTCACTAACATCCATTTTTATCATCTCATCTACTCCAAACAGTGGCCTCATCCCTTCTTTGGTCCTCCAACATAGCAACAACAAAAAGCAAACAAAAAAACACATTTTCTGTTGTTCTTATCATTCCTTGCCAGAGAGTGCAATAGGTTTTTGACTAAAGGACATACCATACTTTCTTCATATATCTTTTATAACATTCTCTTCGAACTGTTGTGATGAAACTATATAAAGACCACAGCAGGGTGGAATATGTTAAGCACACATTTTTCACATTTTCATTCACAAATACTAAACCTTGGCATCAGCTGGACTTGGGCTTTCTGTTCTACTAAATATAGTTAGGTTTCAAGCCCTCAGAGGATGGATAGTGGGTGCCTGTCAGCCAAATTCTTTCCTCTGAGTCACCGACTCCCTTTCCTCTCCCACTTTACACAGCTGATGCTTTCCACAGTTGGGAAACAAGGTGTCTCCCAAAACTGCTTGTACTGCAACCCGTGGATACAGAATGGGATAGAAGAGACAATTAAGGAAGAATTCTTCCTCTATCCAAATGTGTTCCTGCCTAGCTTATCTGTAACTGCTTTTGATATATCCCTATGTTGTTTTCAGAAGAACTGTGTCTCAGAGAGCCTGTAAGGGAAAAAAAAGAAGAAAGAAAAAGAAAAGCATGATTTTGGATAATGAATGAGGTTAGTGTTTCTGTAGAGTGATGGAGGTCTTGAAAATAGCAGAGACTGAAATCTGGTATTTATCCACAAACCAAGGAGCTGGCAGAAGTAAAATGTTGGCTTCACTGCCCTGTTCCACCTGTTTACCTCAACCCTGACTTGGAAAGTGAACCTTCTGATGGTGTCAGAGTTTATTTCAGTAAATCAGCTCATGCAGTCCCCACAAAAGCATGTAGAATATTTTAACCACTATTTCCAAAGTTCAGCTAATAGAGAATTCCATCCTAGTCTTTGCCTCCTAAATAATCCCTACATATATAAACACAGAGGTAATACTGTAGGGAAATAGAGGGAAGGGTAGATGATGGACATAAATGGACATAAACATAATATACACACATATTCCTTTTAACTCAGAATTAATGCCTTAATTCAAGTGTTTTAAGAACTGGGTTATCATGAGGCTAGCTTTAAAACTTCCAAGTTGATTCTGGGATTATAAAGCCAGAGCTATATCATAAGTCAGACTTAACATTACTGGTGCCTGTAGGATATATGTGTGTACACATATGCACATATACTCACATATGTGTACATAATGTATATGTATACATATAGATTACATATGTATATATTCACAGTACATAATTAAGCAGTAGTAAAATATTAAATTATCCTGAAACATTTAGCATTTGCTTATCTTAGTCTTTACTGTGGTCAAGAATGGGAGACAGGAGATCTAGAAAAACCTCAAGTAGAAGGTGTCACCTGAACTATGATGTAAAGAAAGCTAAGAATTATTTGAGATAGAGAAAGACAAAGAGTGCATTCTAGACATAGAAAATGACTTAAGCACAGTTTGCCAGTAAGATATGAAGTATCATTCATGAAGACCAGCTAGCAGGACAGTTTGATTAGAATGTACTTTGCATAAAGGATAGTAATGCAAAATTAGACTGGTTAGGCAGATAGGAGCCAGAATGCAGAGGGCTTTAAATTGTAGGCTGAAGAATTAGTATTTTAACCTAGAGGAAATAGGGAATCATTAAGGTTTTTTTAGAACCAGTTGTGACTAGTTCAACAACTATACAAAACAAGTTCAAACTTGAGGAGGGGAGTGAGATGGTCAGATCTGAGTTTTAAGAATATCAATTATTTTAAACAAAGCAAAACAAAAAGAATATTATTTTTTTTCAGCTGTGTGAAAAATTACCTGAAGACAGGAGATAATGGAAGTAAGGAGACCAATTCAGGTTCTGTTGCAACAGCCCAGTTGAGAGAGGAAGAGGACTTAGGCAGTTTGGATGCTGCATGAATGGAGAGTAGGGACCAATGCTAACAATGGGATAGAAATACAAAGAGAGTTACTAACTTAAGTCTATGATGCAGTAAACAGAATGATCGATAATATCACATTTATGTATCACTGTTTCATGTATAAAATACTTTTCTCATAACGTTTTGAGACAGGTGATATAATCATCATCCCCTTTTTACTAATTGTACTAATTTACCAATAACTTGCCCATGGTCACATAGTTAATAAGTCCCACAGATGGCACTCACAGTCTCCTAACTCCAACTCCGATATTCTTTCTACGATATCTCATTTCTTCAGATCAAGTTGAGAACAATTAAATGACTAACAGAAAAGCATTTATTAAACTGTAGACTAAGACATAAAACATTGTTACAGGTTTGAAATCAGGAAGACCTGGG
Source organism: Notamacropus eugenii (assembly GCF_028372415.1). Classification (NCBI taxonomy): domain Eukaryota; kingdom Metazoa; phylum Chordata; class Mammalia; order Diprotodontia; family Macropodidae; genus Notamacropus; species Notamacropus eugenii. Next base: position 407,342,567 of record NC_092876.1, on the reverse strand, counting down.
TTCAGATCCTGACACTGACACTAGCTATGGGACCTGGGGCAAATTAACTGAACTCTTTTATGTCCCAGGCAGCTCTCTGGGATTTGTCTGCTAAGTCATAGATGTTTTACAATCTGTGGGTCTGTATCAGTTCAGGGAGTTCCCTCATCATCTGTCCCAGTGCTTATGAAATCACAAATGCTTTGGGTACTCTCATAAATTAAATAAAATCTCCTAAATTAAACTGATAGAATAGAAAAATTGATTCCTGTTTTATAGAAAGAAATATTACTAGCATCACATACCCCAAACAAACCTTGTGATTACTACTATCAGAACTAAGATTTTTATGAAAAATCTTTTAAAATAAAAGGAACATTTTTATTTGCAATACTGAAAAAACATTTAAGGGCTAAAAAAAAAACAAACTCCATCACCCTCATTTCAGTGTAAACTGTGAAGATTGAAGTGTCTTTTCTTGAGTTCAGGGTTATTTCTTCTCTGTCTCTGTCTTTCTCTGTCTCTATCTCTCTGTCTCTCTGTCTCTGTATCTCTGTCTCTCTGTCTCTCTCTTTCCCTGTTGGGCCAGTATTAATGGATCTCTTTTCAGCTTTTACTGTTACCATTTTAAACACCAGATAGAAACTTTCTTTCCAGTTTTTTTTAATTTCCAGAATGCTTCAAGAACTCTAAATAGCATCTCAGTTCACCCAGGTGTCCAAAAATCAACTTAAACTCATGTTAGTCAATGTGGGATCATAAGAGCATGGATTTAGAGTGTGAAGGGAACTTAGAGATTAGGTTGTCCAATTCTTCCATTTTCTGGGCAAGGAAACTGAACCCCCAAAGAAGTTGAATGACTTGCCCAATGCACACAGCCAGGAAGAGGTGGTATTTAATCCAGATTCTTTGATTCTAAATCGAATGCACTTTATGCCTCATCAAACAAATCACAATGAATTTCACAGACTATCTTTTGTTTTACCTTTTAAAATTCTAATAGCAAATCACCATATTTGATCTTACCTCTCAAGATATGACAATCTTATTATATTTCTTTAAGGGCATTTGAATTCTACTATTTTTGTTTGCATGCTAGTATTTATCTCTTACTACTAGTGTGCTACTGACTAATTTACACTTTCTTCCCTGACTACTAGCTCTTCAACTTCTTACAATATGGTTTCAGTCCCTATCATTCTACTGGAAGAGATCTTTCCAAACTCATTTATAACTTCCTTATCAATAAACCTAGTGACTTTTTCCCCCTGTTTTCATATTGTTGACCTCTCTGTAGCATTGACAGACGTTTCCACCTCCTCCTTGATATTCTCTCTTCCCTTGGCTGCCATGTTTCTCTAGTCTCATGATTGCCCCACATTTCTAACCACCCTTCTTATTTCCTTTGTTGGCTCCTTATCCTCCTTATCACCTTTCAATATGGATGTCCTCAAAGATTTTCTACCAGTACTTTCTCCCATGGTGAACTCATCCACTTTTACAACTTCAGTTATCATTTCTGCACAAATGGTTCCCAAATCTCACCCTGAACTTCTCCCCAGAGCATCAGTTCTGTATTTCCACTTAGGTAAGCCAAACACAAAATGTCCAAAACAGAATTCTATCTTTTTCCCCAAATCCTTCCTTCTCTAATCTTCCCTATTCCTGTAGATGACATCACTATCCTTCTAGTTACCTAGGCTTATTCACTCACAGGCATTTTGGATTCTTCCATCTTCTTTGCCCTCCCACATCTAATTAGCTGCAAGTCCTGCAAGCTCTCGTCTAGAAATATATATTTTTCATCTTTCTACTTCCATTGCAAATAGCCTAATTCATGACCTCATTACCCCCTCTCTGGGATTTTTGTAATAACCTGCTCACTAACATTATTGCCTCTACTCTCTCCCTTTTCCAGTCTTTCCTTTACATTGATCCCTAAAGAATTTTCCTGATGTCTTGCTATGATCATCATTTTTTTACTCAGAAACTCTCAGTAGTTCCCCTTTGCACGGATATTCATGTATAAACTATTGATCTTATCATTCAAGGCCTTGCATGATCTCATTCCAAAGTGCCTTTCTAGCCTCATTTTGTATTGTTCTCCTTTATGTTCTCACCAAAATGGTTATTCTTTATCTCCTGTTTTTCTCCTTTACTGTCCTTACTTTGTCTTTACCCATACCATCATCCAGAGAGTACCTAAAATAATTTTCATTAAATACATTTCATTAAATAACTTTCCCAATCCCAACCCAATCCAACACAAATGCAAATATTTCTTTCAGAAAGTTCTTTCCTTTCTTCAAAGTCCACTGCCATCACTTTCTTTCCTCAATATCAATGGAATCTCTTCCTTTCTATATTTCTCATAAAGCTTTGCTCGAAACTTTTCACATATCTCTTTCTTCTTAGATATGAGTTATTTCTTATATGCTATTTCCCCCTCTACTTTGAGTTCCCTCAGAACTGCATCAAGTCATAGGGTCATTGAATTAGACTGGAAGAGGATCTCAGAGATCCTCCAATCCATTTCCCTCGTAAGGAAACTGAGACTTGGAGAGATGAACTATCTAAGGACAAACAGAGTAAGAAGCAGAGCCATGATTTGAACCTAAGTGATCTGACTGGAAATCTAGGACTCTTTACAATGCACCATAATCTGGCCTTGAAATATTTTTGCATGTATAATTAAGCAGATGGATTGGGACCAGTGAGGGAGAGCATTAGGAGCCAGCATGATGGAATAAGTCATGTCAAATTAAACTCATTTTGAGGGTATTTTTCATGGGGATATTAGACTGTTCCATCAGGAAAATGCTGCAGACATAGATAGTTCAGCTTTGTTGTTGGTCAGTTGTTTCCAACTCATTGTGTCCCCATTTGGGGAGTTTTCTTGGTAAAGATACTGGAATTGTTTGCCATTTCCTTCTCCAACTCATTTTACAGATGAGAAAACTGAGGCAAACGGTGAAGTGTCTGGCTGGAGTCACACAGCTACTGAGTGTCTGAGGCCAGATTTGGACTCACAAAGATGAGTCTTCCTGACTCAAGTTAGGCACTCTATGCACTATGGTGCCAACTAGCCTCCCCATAGTTCAGCTGGATTTCAAGAATGCAATTTCTTGTCTCTTGTGGCATCCTCAAGGACCAAGGATATGGTCTGGTAAGAATTTCAATTAGGTGAATTTATAACAGGTTCAGCAGTTGTACTCAAAGAGCTCTGATTTGAACATAGTATAACAGAAGAAGCTATGGTCATGGAGTCAAAAAAATCTGATTTCAAATCCTGGATTTGCCACTTCCTATGTGATCTTGGACACGTTCCTTAACCTTTCAGGGCCTCAATTACCTCTTTTGTAAAGTGAGGGAGTTGGATTAGTTGGACTCTAGGGGCCTTTTTAACTCTAAATCCATGACCTTATGATCCCATAATGCAGTACTGTCAAACTCAAATAGCAACGGATCCTTGCTGTTGTATATTGACTTAGAAAACCACAAATAAACATTATCGATGTATTCATACTGTTTTGTTAGTCATTTCCCAATTGCATTTTTAATCTGATTCTACACTGTGGAGTCATCTCTGCTGTCATGAACCAATGGGAAACTTGGGGGGGGCGGAAGATATTTAGTGGCATGTTACAAGGTTTTCTCCTCAACTTTGATCTCTTCAGCCCTTTAAGGACTGACTTGGATGAAGTCATGGAAGATATCCTGCAGATGACACAAACTTCAGAGGGATAGCTAATACACTGCCACTCAAAAAAGATCTTAAAATTATAGTGTCTAGTTCTAAAAGTTATGTCAGAGACTACTTAGTCCATCCTACCCTTCATTCTGTGTTGTCATTTTTCAGTCATGTCTGATTCGCCATGACCCCATTTGGAGTTTTCTTAGAGATACTATAGTGATTTTGTCATTTCCTTTTCTAGCTCATTTTACAGATGAGGAAAATGAGGCAAAGAGAGTTATGTGACTTGCTCAGAATCACACAGCTTTTAAATATCTGAGGCCAGATTTGAGCTCAGAGGAATCTTCCTGACTTCAGGTCAGATGCTCTGTCCACTGTGCCGTGTAGCTGCCCCCTCTTCATTTTATAGGTAAGGAAACAGCCCTAGGTGGATTAAGAAATTTGTCCAAGGTCCAGGGTCACTCAAGTATTAATTATGAAAGGTAAGATTCCTACCTGGGTCCTATCACTCTAAAGCCTGACATTTCAGAGCTATGGACAAAAACCATGACACTGACAAAGAACAAAGAGGGAAATCCTTCAATTAAATTTAAAAAAATCAGCTGTACAAGTAGGTACAGGATGGGAGAAAACTGGCTTAGTTTATTAGTGAAAAACAAGATTAGAGGTTTTAGTTCATTGAAAGTTCAGTGCAACTCAGCTGTGTGATATAGATACCAAGAAAGGAAGTAGAAAACATGAGTTCAAATCCTGGCTCTCCCACTTCTGTGAAACTGAACAATTCACAGAACCTGGCTATGCTTCAGCTTCCTCGCATCTAAAATGAAGGGATCATATTACAGGAGAAAGAGCTGTGGCATTGTGCAGGGGTTCCCATTTAGTGGTAAAGAGCTTGAGATGGTAGAGCAAAGTGGTTAGCAAGAAAATTTTTCTAATAGCCCCTAAGCAATAAATAATTGCAAATCATTATGCATAATGTATTAAGTTACTCTAGGAGATCACAACACCTTTTGTTATTGTCTTGGTTGAAAAGGGTTCAAGGAACCAAAAAAAAAAAAAATAATCAAATTACTGATATAGTGGGGAAAGTCCTGGCCTCACTTCTGCCTCTTAGAATTCTTATTGTCTGCCACCTCCTACAGAGAGCCTTTTCCAACTCCTCATCATTCATTGTTGGTGTATTCTTCCCTCCTCCTGAACATTATATTATATTTATTTGGTTAAATAGTCCATTTCCCCAATAGAATGTAAACTCCCTGAGGACAAGAACTGTTTTCCATTTTTTTCTCTCTATCCTTGCACATAGTTGGCACTTTAAAAATGTTGAATTAAATTGAGGCAGTGCAGTACAACTTCAATAGCCTAGTAGTGTAGGGGAATGGAGAGTGAGGGAGAATTATTTAAATGCCTTTAAAAACTGTGTTCCACATTGATTCTCCTTAAAGAAAAATGATTAATCGAAAATAAAATTCTTAAGTGATTTGTTACTCGATTAAGATTCCTTGTTGCCTGGGCGACCCAGCTTTCTAAAGTCTATATTCTGGGTGAATGCTGGGTGAAATCTGAAACCCTGGACTGCCCAGGAGAGTTTTGGTGGATATATAGCTTACACACTATCAAGCTATGATATGCTATGTAAAAACAGGCATTTGATACAACTTGTTTTGTCCCCTGAGTTTTGAGCAAAGACAAAAACTGAAGTCAAATTGAGTAGACAAATTATATGTTAAAAGAAACGACAACAACATAAAAAAATGACAGGAATCCAGAATGAGCTCTGACTTTTCAACTCTGAATGATGACTGTAAACTGATTCCTTTGCTGTCCCCTTTCCTTTCCACTGCCCACCCTCCAAATCTTAAGCACACTGTAGGTCAAGCTAGACTTCGACTTGGTTCAGTGCAGAAACAATAGTTTAAGAAAGAGTAAAGGGGAGAGGGGGGAAGAGGAAGGGAGAAAAAGACAGGAAGGGAGGGAAGAAGGAAAGAGAGAGAGAGAGAAAGAGAGAGATACACAGAATTTTGGCAAAACGCCAAGTAAAATAACTAACATTTCGTAAGGAAGAAATCCTAAGACTGAGGTCATAGGATGGAAAAAGTCTGTTTCACAGACTCTTTAGCCTGAATGTTAGCCAGGTTTTTTAAAAATCCAGGCATCCTATTAACATCTGAACACTAAAGCTCATCCAGGAATGGAAAGATTTCGGGATCTGAAGAACCCTTAGTTTTCAGCTTTGTTGGAATACTGATTGTTTTTAATTGCAAGGAAGTACTTTTCTGGTGGGATCCTTGGTGTCTTTTAACATCAAAGAAAGCTGAAGAATTTCATCTGTGACTACCAAGAATCTCTCAAAGCTTCATGGATAACTTTTTGGTTTGTTTTGCTTTGAAACACAGAGAGATATCAGATACCTGAAGGAGAGATGAATTTGCCACTGCGTAGCAGATCTTAAGAGTTCTGCCTGGAATAGTGAGAGTGGATTTTTTTTTTTTTACTTTAAAAATATTTAACTGACAGTTTCAAGACAGATTAATTTTTTTTATCTCTAACCAGACAAATTACTATAAGCAAGCTTCTTGCCTTAAATCCTTGGACTTGGATTTGACACACACTGATTTTTTTAACTGTGAATGGGGGAAAAACCTTTGGATTTGTTAGGATGTTATTACAAGCAAGTTTACTAGTTTTTGACTTGCTTAGCCACAGCTGGAGCCAGCCTTCTTCGGGGTAAGACCATTTCCATGTTACTATTACACCTTCAGTATTTTAAGAGTAGGATTATTGCATATTTTGTGAATGTGGCCTTTGAGGATTTTATTGTCTGTTTAGTATGCAAACGTGCACTTCCCAAAAGTGCCGAGGAATTGACAGTTTCAGTATGTGCTGGTAAACCTAGAGACCCAGGCAGATGACACATCTAAGACTAGAGGCAGAAAAAGAATCAGGCCGTCATTTTAGATGAAAGGAAATTTTTGTTTCTTTGAGAGGCATTTAAAGGATGGCATTTATAGTTTCTACGAAAGTCAAACAACTATATGCCAGGCTCTTCTTTTGTTGATACTGCTACTGCTATTGCTTAAGAAAAAATCAACCTTAACGGTGCATGGACTTTCACTAACAAAATTAATTATGAATCTGCCGGGTACCATTTCTCTTTTGAAATAGTATATTATGCTGCTGCCGGTGATTTTTCCATCAGCATCGTATTCTTTCCACCATGCTGAGCCCTGTCATTTGTTTTCAGGGATGTTGTGTGCTAATCTAAGATAAACGCAAATAAAATTCAGGACCTTCTTCTTTAAAGATATATATCATGGGAAAGAATTTCAAAATATACCAAAGCTTTTCAGTTAACCAAAAGACTTTATTGCATTTTAAGGAGAATGTTTATTCCCACATATGCAATTATTTGGGTGGCTGTTATTGGAAAGCATCATGGGGTACATTATGCAGTTTAGTCAGAAACTAGAAGGAGGAGCCATTTGGACCAGAGGCCATGCATGGTGCAAAGGAAATACTCAACTATCGCTTGTGAAAGTGAGTGAATAACTAAGGCATATCTAATTACAGTCCTAAAATCATTTATTCCAAAAACATGAGGATATGTTCTTTATCATTTCCTTTTTTAAATTAAAATTTTCTTCAGAAACTTTACATTACACATCAGTACAAGTATGCTTAGTAACGAGTTATGTTTAAATTAGTTGTAAATTAGTTATTTGCAAAGAACTTCATCATAAGTTTTTTCTATCCTCAGCTTCATTTGACCATTAATTATCATTTAGTTTTCTTCATATGATAACAAATAGGTTAATTTTCAATGGGATAACATAATAATTATTATATATTTTATTGTACTTAATGGTTACAAAGTACTTCACAAGTTATCTCATTTGACCCTCAAAATAATTTTGTGAGATTAAAAAATCAAGCAGATTTTCAAAAAGGCTAAATGACTTGCCAAAGTCACAGAGTTATTAGGAAAGCATAGAGGCAAGATTCTCACCCAAGTCTCCTGATTCCCATTTCTCTTTCTGTCATTCCAAGACATTTTTGCAAGTAATTTTCAAGCTTTTGGATTCCATTAGAGAAAATTTTGGAGAAAGACTATAGTCAATTAAGTGCCATTTTTGAGCACCCATCATCCTCTGAGTCCCTCCTTTCTACTATTTCTCTGTGTTTTCACCCATCCTTTAATCATCCCTTTCAATCTCAAAGGAAAGTGTCTCTTCATGTTCCCAGTGCTAATCCCCCACCTGTACCCTTAATCTCATCCTCATCCTCTTCTTCCTCAGGGACCTTGACCCATCAATTATCTCCTCTCTCATACTGATCCTCATTTTCTTCCTGTCTATGAATTCCTTCTCTCACATCCTACAAACAATTATCTCCACCCTAAGAAATTAAAAATAAAAAGCTACAGTTTCAGTCATACCTCTGCTCACTCAAGCTACCATCTTGTGTCTTCCCTTTCTTTTGCCCCCAAGATTTATGAAAGAGTATTCTAAATTTGTTGTTTCCACTATCTCATCACATATTTGTTCTCTAACTCTTTGGAACCTGATTTCTTTTCCCATTAGTCTACAGAAATTTATTTCAGAGGCTACCCACTATCTCCTAATTGCCAAATCCCATGATTTTTTATTAGTTCTCAACTCTTCTTGACTGTGCCATATCATTTGACACACCTGACTATTCCCTTCTTGAAACAGTCTTTTCCCTTGACTTTCATGACACTCTATTATCCTGGTTCTCTCCTCTGGACTAACTTAGGACTCACTTTCTTCTCTAGGGTTCTTCTTCTCCCTCCAGCCCACTAAACATAAGCATCCTTTAATGTCCTCTCCTGTATTCTTTCTTTTAGTGTTCTCGTCCACTACTGGTTTGAATTATCACCTCCATGTTGAGGTCTCCCTCTGTTTCCAAGTGTCCCCTGTCTCCTGAGGTTTTGTGTTTGTTTGTTTTGTTTTCAGAACTGCCTGCTGGACATTTCCACTGGTACTTAAATAAAAGTATGTGCAAACTTAAACTTGCCATGCATTCCCTGCCCCACCCCACCCCCCACGGACACACACACACACACACACACACACACACACACACACACTCTAATTGCCATAGACTTGTTTACTCTTCCTGATTTCTCTATTTCTATCTATGGGAATTTATTCTCACAGTCATCTAGACCTCCAACATCAGTTGCTTATGAGAGCCTTCTTTCTCTATGTTGCCTAGAAACTATTGATTTTGCCTAAATAATGGTTTTCCTACAATTTCCTTTTTTTTTCCTACTGCAACCATCTAAGTTCATCTTTGGCTTCTCCACTAATGTAACCACTACCCTATGTCAAGCTCTCATCATTTCTCTCCTGGACTTTTGTAATAGCCTCCACATTGTTCTTCTTATCTCACGGCTCTTTCTTTAACATTTGAAGTCCTTTCCTCAACCTGTCTTTAGCCTATTTTTTTATTTACACTTGTTGACCATCACCCCTTGCTACATACACACACTGCAGTCTAGCCAAACTGACCTGGATAATTCCTTATATACACTGCTCCATCTCTTGCCCCTATTCTTTGCCTTACTTCTTCTTCAAGCCTGAAATTCATTCCCTCTAAATCTCCATCTCTTAGGTTCAGTACAAATGCCAGGTTCTATAGGAAGACTTTCTTGACTCCCCAGAGCTGCTGGCACCTTCCCTCCCTCCAAAACATCTTGCAGCTACTTTTAAATATATGTCTTAGATAGTCTTATTTTTACACCCATTGTCTCCCCCAACCAGAATATAAATTTCCTGAGGGTAAGAACAGGTTTAATTTTTGTCTTGTATCCCCAACACCTAGCACAGTGCTTGGCACCACAAAAGTCTCTCAGTGGACTCCCAATTCCAGTTTGTCTTTCTTTTAAACTGCTTGATACACTGCTAATTGATTAATCTACCCAAAGCCCACTAATTCTATTATCAAAGGATTGTAGATTTAGATGCGGAAATTACCTCAAAAGTCATCTAATCCAACCTCCTCATTTTACAAATGAAGAAATTAAGACACAGAGATGTTAGTAACTTGCTCAGAGTTACAGAACTAGTTAAGGATCTGAGATGAAATTCAAACCCGGGGCTTCTAGACTTTAAAGTCCAGCACTTCTTAATTACACCATGCCACCTCCATATCGTTACCCATATCAGAAGTGTTCATTGTGCTCATAGTAATGTCCAAACTCTAAGCTTAGTGTTATAATACCTTGTCAGCCAATTAGTTTGTTTTAAGACTAGGGAATAATATAATGCCCCTATCTTGGCTCCAGGGAATTTATTTTTGATGAAAGGTTTTGAGTTCAGTCATAGTTGCTCTGAGCCCCCAGTTAGGAAAATTCCTAAAAACTAGACGGAGATTGGGGCCTCCATCTCACCGTACATTTAAATCTATCTCTAGTTAATCCCTGGCCTCTTTATGATTGAGGAAAAATTGAATTTACTGGAAACATTTTGGTAATGAAACAGCACATTATATTACTGCCTGTGTATACACAGGATAGTAGTGGGGGAAGGGGAGGTTAATCATATCTAGGGACTTTTTATTGCCTGAAGAGCCAGTGACTCTCCTTAATATTTCCATTTTTTTGGTCACTGTTCAGTCCTCCCTTTCTTCAAAGATTTGGTGAAAATACTATGTTTTATTATCTCATTAATCTATCCACTCATAATCTTTTCTCCCCTTCTTCTCCCTCCCTCCTTTATCAAATAATTTCTGCCATTGACACAATGGCTTTGATTGATTCAAGTTGGTGTTCAAATTCAGTTCTGATTGTTGATTCAATCAAAAAGTGTCCCCCAACTAGTCGGGCTAGAGCCAACTGGAGTGTTTGCGAGCTCACTCTTTACATTAGCCTCCCATGATATGGTCCCAAACTACCTTTCAAACCTCATCTTCCATTACTGTTCTATATACACAGTATTCTCTGGCCTATTAGACTACTTGTCTTTCTTGAAAGATGCTTTGCATTTTTTCCATGTGTCTTTGTTCACGATGACCTTTACTTCTGAAAGGCTTCTCTCCATTTCACAAAATTGTTCCCACTCACCAAGCCCCAGATCAGATATCACTTCCTCTGTGAAGCATTCTCTGATACCCCTAAATAAAAGTGATCTGTCTTCACCAAATTCTAATAACATACTCTCAATGTTTATATCTCAATGTAGCTGTCACATTTTACCATATATTGGGAACAACTAGGTGGCGCAGTGGATGGAGTGTTGGGTCTGGAGTCAGGAGGACCTGAGTTCAAATATGGCCTCAGACTCTGACAAGCTATGTGACCCTGGGCCAGTCATTTCACCCTGTTTGCCTCAGTTTCCTCATCTGTAAAAATGGGCTGGAGAAGGAAATGGCAAACTATTCCAGTATCTTTGCCAAGAGAACCCTAAATGGGATCATAAAGAGTCAGACACAACTGAACAACAACCGTATATACCACATGCTGTGTTAAGCACTGAGAATTAAAAGAAAATCAGAAGATAGTTTCTGTCCTCAAGGAACTCAGAATCTAATCTATGGATTGAGAAAAGGTTGCCCCTTTGTTCCCAATAGTGTGAATGTGGGAGAGAAAAAAGTGCCACAAAAATGTAGGAAATTTCCTGCTTCTACACCTGCTAATACTTCCTATTGAGGTACAGTTGGAGAGTACTACTTGTTCGCCTGTTGAAAAGTCTAAGCCTGACCTTTGGTGAAAGCAACACCAGGCCTGAGAGTTGATTCAAGCCTAGTCTCCTGGAACATGAAGATGAGCTTTCACCCCTTCAGGGGTTATAGGTAGCCTGTTACCAACTATGCCACTGTCTACCTCACAAACCAAGGCTGTGGGAATTAGAGTTGGAATTTTTAGGGGCTTCTTATTATTAATAGCGGTCATCGTCATACTGAATTGTTATTACCTATGGCACCTTTTGAAAAAGTAATGATCTCCAAAGGCTGACACATGCCTAATTTTTAAAGAATAAATGTAATACCTAATGAGAAAACTAAACTTTTAATAATTGGAACAGCACAATTCTCCAGAGCCCACAGTCATTTTGCAGTGCACTTCAGTCGTTAATTATGTAAATAGAAAACCATTAGGTGCTAGAGATGTTAAGCACTTTTCCTCCTGCTTCCAATAGGCATTTACAGAGCCTGTATTTCTCAAGCTACAAGACCATGTCCCCTTTAGTGTGTCATTCTTCATTTGTATCCTAAGTTAAGGATGTACTAGAGTGCCTAATGAATGTTAAAGACTTCCCTCTCACCCCTTCTTTTGCAGTAGCTTCTCTCTCTTTCTCCCTATTGCCAAGCCAGCTTGCTGAGGTGGCCGCAAGTGGAGTCTTGACTGAATGTTACACAGCTGAGTTAATTCCTGGGTGGTATTTTGGCATTGGGGAAGCTGCCAGTCAGTATTATGTTGTCTGTTTACCCTGAGCACAGGTGTGAAACGATCTAAGGAGGTTTCCGAAGTGTGAGAACACACTGCTGTACCTCAGGCTGTTGAAGACACTGTGTGTGTCTCACAGTTATTCTAAGGGGAGTACTGAACCGTGCTTTCACTGAGACCAGGGCCAACGCTAGGCGAAATAGTTGAAACAGACTGTTTGTCTTGGGCAGTTCAAATCCTCCCCCTCCCCTTGATCCCTTCTTCCTGCACTGTCTTCATGTGACCACTACAGACCTATACTTATCAACCATGTCTCAGACTCTGGATCTCAAAACACTCCAAATTATTCCACTTTCTCTCCTTTTCCCTTTATAACTTATCTGTTTTGTGTTGTATTCTCGAATGAGAGCCCCCCACTAGGTGATTTGCTAATCTGATAAATGAATTTTACCTAAAGTGTTAATGGCTCATAAAGGCTTAATATGTTACACATGTGCATTTTAACAAACCTCTTCACTGTATTAAACCTCAAGGGGTAAATAAATGTAGGCATTTCAAGCACCAATATATTGCCTGTTGGGGAGAGATATCTGGAGGCAATGTATCTTTCAATACCCCTCAGATCACAGGGGATGGGGGGAGGGCAGAGCTTAGAGCCTTTTGCAGAAATCTGGCCCTGACTAAAACATTAGAAGAATTCCTTGCAAAAATCAGTGCTCCTCTATCCCTGCTAGTCAGCATAAAGATCATAGGCACCTTCTAGTTGGAAATGGATAGGAATTTTCATAGGACTAGTTTTCCTCTTTCAACCAGATCGTTATTGTCTTGTCTCCCCACGCTGGACTTCTTAAAGTGACCAGTTACCTGGGAGTATCTCTTTGCTCCCTGGTCACAACAGCATGTTTCTTATAGGAGGAGGAAGCAGAGGTGTTGAGTGTGCAAGTTCGCCATGGAGGAGAAGCCAGAATTTCACTACTGGGAGACTCGAGGTCTCTATGTCCTAGGTGCTAACTCAGGTCATCTAGGTTTAGAAAAAGACAATCCCATGGAAAAGTGGCTTCCCCAGTCCCACTGTGAACAATCAGGGAACAGATCGTTTTCACATCAGGAAATTTAGTGTTGATATTAGTTGAGTTTTGTTTAGGTAAGCAATATGAGCAGTCTTCTTACATTTCTGCCACACCCCAGGTGACTCGGTGGTCCAGTGACTTGGATTAGAACAAAATAAACCATAGACTACTCATCAGAAACTGGTGGAAACATGAGGTAGTAAAGGACTTCCAGCTGGAGAGGTATATTCATGAAGCTCTGCTCTTGCCTAGATTTTTAATTTTCATTTGTTCAGGCAAGCCTCATGAAATATAAATAGCTTCAGTGGAGACTATGTAAATGAATAAAAGGTAAAGAGTTTCTTCACTTAAATGTTTTATTCATTGACACACCACATGGTGCTCATGCCTTTCAACAAGATCTGTCACTTTGCCTTTTGAATTGCCATTCAAAGTTAGGAAAGTCATGAGAACTTTCAAAATCGATTTGTAGGATTTGGGTGCTTCACACTTTCTGATGAAATGATCCACTTTTCATGCTTCCAAGTGTTCTCTTTATTAAGTGGTTTGTTGTTAGAAGTTGTTTTTCTCTGAAGAAATGTTCATACCAAAAGGGAGAAGAAAAAGAGACAGAAAAGGAAAACAGTATATTTCAGTGGTGCTTAATATAAATGAAAACCTAGCTAGAAATGAAAAGGACTGTATACAATTGTGTAGTCTAACAATTTCATTTTACAAGTGAAGACGATGTGAACCACAAAAGACAGGTGAGTTGCCCAAAAGTCAGATAAGTTAGGTGCAGAGCCAGGAGGCAAATCCAGCGGGCTGTCTAGGACAGTTTAGTGCCTCGCCCAGTATGCCACATTGCTTCGCCCAGTCTATGATTCTTTGCCATGTTTCACTTTGATTTTACATATGCATATTACTAGTTAACTAAAAAATATCAATTAAGTTTTAAGTCATGCATTTGAAAATCCATTGTCAAATTCCTAGGAAGATATAGAAAATTTGAGTCATGTGCCTCCACAGACTTCATGAAATGCCCATCTGCCTCTTAGAGCACAGTTTCTTAACCTGGGGTCTGCTAACTTGATATTTTTTTAAATATTTTAATAACTGTATTTCAGTATAATAGTTTTCCTTTATACTCTTATGAGTATTTTTTGCATTTCAAAACATTATTCTGAGAAAGGTTGCATAAGCTTCCCCAGACTGACAAAGGATTCCATGACAGAAAAGAGGTTAAACACCCCTGTCTTAGAGTAATTTTTGTCTTTTCAAAAAACATCTAACCCCACTTCATGGTGACCCTTGTAAATTGCTAGGAAAACATTTGAAGGATCAAGTGCTGAAATGGATGGAAGTTATTGGCTGTACCTAATATTGATTTAAAAGTTTTCCACTGTCTCAGTATCAAGGGCTAGTCTTTGAAGTGCCAAAATCCCGAGTGAGTCAGCATTCTTGGACTACTTTAGATAAAAAGTAGTGAGCCAAGATCAACACCCTCAGAGTTGTCGCTTGGTAGAATTTCCAAATCCTGCACCTCTTATGACAATAACAGTGCATCCTAATCCTGGGCAACCCAAGGAATGAATGAGTAATAGGCTGGATGAGCTTTAGACAGCTCTCTTGTTTGTAGTGAAATCTACAAACTGTGTTCCAAGTATTGTATCATTAGTAATGTGCAAAGATGTGGAACTGTCCTAAAGAAAAGAAAAGAAGTTTCAAAAACTCCAAAAAGCTGATGAAATGGTAGTCGGCAGATAGGGATAAGAAGTGTCTGAATAAAGATAATTGCTTTTGGAGAACATTTGTTTAGGTCTAGAACAGCAGGGCATTCTACCTAAGCCTGAGTTTGAAGTCTACTCCGAATTTTATTTAAATAGCTTGTCACTATCCAGGTTGATTTTAAATTAAAAAAAACCATTTGGCAAATCATATTACATCACAGGAGAAACCTTACCTTTTTTAATGGCTTTGTAATGAAGAATGCGCATATATATATGTAAATATATGTGTGTGTACTGTGTATGCGTATGCATGTATTGGTAGAAGGCAAAATGTGTATTTCTATTGTATTTTAAACCTTTCAGGTTTTTTTACATCTGTTATCTCATTTTATCATCACAGCAACCCTGTGATATGGGTAGGGTAGATATTAGTATATTACAGATGAGGAAACTGTGGCACAGAGTTAAACATCATAGAACTGGTGTGTGAATCAGGACCATAAGTCCTGACTTCCTAACTTTGTACTTCCCTATGAAACTGTCTGAACATGAAAATGTTATCTGAAAATTAACATTTAGTTTGGCTCATTTTTTTACTCACTGTCACCATCACCATGCCTACTACCACTACAGCTAGTAGTAGTCGTAGTAGTAGTAGTAGTCGTAGTAGTAGTAGTAATAGTTACAATAATAGCAATAATTTACTTGCATGTAGAACTCTAAAACAGTCAATAACCTGTGGCCTTACTTGAAGTAAGAGATCTTCCTTATTTCAAACAAAGGTTTAGGCTTTATAATAGAAATGTAAACAAAATCCTAATTTACAGATTTGTTGATTGTTCTTCCCTAGTGTCATTTAATCTTTAGCCATTTAAAAAAAAATACACTTCTTTGTTTACATGCCTAGAGTTTAAGTATTGGCCTGCTTATTTGCAGGTAAAAAGATATACAATGGCTCATCCCCTCCAACACTCAGAAAATGATGGGTGGATAAAATGTAGGAGTACCATATAACCATCCTTGCAGGATGCCTCGTTGCATACAGCTCTAAGGCAAGGTCTGCCTCTGTGGGTGGCAGGATTTCACATGGAGTGGAGAATCTTCAGATCTTCAGGAAACCACAACAGAATGTTTGTGAAATTCCTTGTTTTTTCTTAGTACTTCTGGCTTCTTTACTTAGAAAGCCAGATGAATTCTCTCCTCTAACTGAAGCCTTTTGAAGAAAAAGATTAGTCATGTTTATGGGGAGAGATACCACCATTTAGATTTCTAAGTAAAGAGAGCTTTCTTCATTCCCTGGGGAAGGTGGGAGGCAGAAGGAGAAATAAAATAGCCTTCTTTAGTGAACCCCAGCCTTTGGTAATGTCCCCATCCATAAGCAGTTACTGAGGACTCATTGTACAATGGAACTTACAACGTGTCTTATTTAATCAAACTTCTTGGCCTCTGAAAACCAAGAAGGAAGAAAAGGGGAGCCAAGGATACAGCGTAAGCTTGATTCTCCCTCTTTTTAGAGAATACTGAATGCATACCTAGCTGCCTAAGATAAAGGAATCCTTCACTGGTCGTACATTTGACAAATACAAAGTATGCAGATCTTAAATAATGAT
Source organism: Notamacropus eugenii (assembly GCF_028372415.1). Lineage (NCBI taxonomy): Eukaryota > Metazoa > Chordata > Mammalia > Diprotodontia > Macropodidae > Notamacropus > Notamacropus eugenii. Next base: position 407,326,098 of record NC_092876.1, on the reverse strand, counting down.
AGTATAAAAATAAACAGAGTTAAAATTTCACCTTGCTCTGTGGGGATGTTAAGAGTTTTAGTTCCCTGTGGTGAGATTTCTGCATGTAAATCATCGGCGCTTCAGTATAATAATATGTCATAATGTGAACATTCAGGAGTTTGAGGAGGATGGAGATGTGTAAATGTAACTCCTTCCTGTTCTTCCAAGCAGCTCTGGTTTTTATGTGATATTATTTCAAATTGACTTTGCCATCAATTCAAGTGAGAATTTTACTCTCCTCCACCTCCACCCCCCAAAAAAGAAAAAAGATATATTTTGTGGGCAATTAGTTGTTGTTTGAGTATTAAGAGCAATAACTGCTGTCACTAGGAGGGTGATAATGGGAAGACTGGTGAGCCCCGCAATGTTTTCTTGGTCCAGTAAACAGCCTGTTGGGGGTAGTTTTCCAATAAGTAGTTTTTCACCGATTCTGGAGAGTTATCTGGGTAATATACAAGTGTCTGTGATTGAGCCACTTTATTTCAACTTCTTCATCAGTGATCTTATTTTATAGTATTCAAGTGTTCACATGCACCCAAGAACACTTAGAACAATGCATGACAGATAAAGCCACCTATCTCTTACCAATAAAAAAAAAGTGGATATAACACTATGTTTTTAGTTTGGGAGATATTTTATTTATTAAGTTTCTGGGAATTAGCATGTTCTTTTAAAGATAAAAAGAAAAATTTTGTATCTATTATGAAAGCTGTGTATGATATGGATAGTGGGTTGGTGAGTTCAGTGTAGTAGAAAAAGTCATGAACTGGAAATCAAAAGATCTAGATTCAAGCCCTGACCCTGTGGTTTGCTATCTGTGGCTTTTGACAAGTCAGTCACCTCTCTGAGCCTTGTTTTCCTCATCTGTAGGAGATAATACTAAAACTATCTAGCCTACCGACCCCATATAGTTACTGTAGCAATCAAATGAGGTGACAGATGTAAACAGCACTATATAAATGTTAGGCCAAAGGGTTATAGGATCAGAGATTTAAAGTTAGGAAAGACTTGAGTGGCTATTCTAACTCATCCCACTCATTATACAGCAAAGTTGAGGTCCAGAGAGTATAGTATAATGGCTACCTGAAACAGAGATGTTGTGGAGGAACAAAGGATCTGAATTCCTCTTCTCCCTTAAGAGTGTATTTCTCAGTCTGTCTCCCAACATCTTCCTAAAAAGGACAAAACTGAGACTGAAAATATTTAATAGAAAATCCATTTAGTAATACTTTACCTAATGAAACACTTGAATACTATGATTATGCTGTCTAAAGGCTTATAGATCGTCCCATGGCCCAAAGGACCAAACACAGCCTCAGGAGTTAGGAAATCAATTGTTTCATCAACAAGCATGTATTGAGTAGCTGTCTTGTATGTAGTATCTATCATACAGGGAACCACAGGAAACACAGTATTATGGCCAATTTAAATTGATGCCAGATTTGGGGAGAGAAGACTAAATACACACAATAGGGGAAAAAGTTCTAATTGGTCTGATACTGGATGTCATGGTCCTCCTCTTCGAAAATGAAGGAAACAAGGGAAGTTCTGAGAAGGGACAGAGAATGAGATGATGTGAAGACAGGTTTTTCCTAGAGATTTGTTGTTGTTCAGTCATTTCAGTCATGTCTGACTCTTCATGACACCGTTTAAGGTTTTCTTGGCAAAGATACCAAAGTGGTTGCCTTTCCCTTCTTCTGCTCATTTTACAGATGAAGAAACTGAGGCAAACAGGGTTAGTGATTTGCCCATGGTCATACAACTACTATCTGAAGCTGGATTTGAATTCAGGAAGATGACTCTTTCTAACTCTAGGCTCAGTGCTCTATCCACTGGACCACCTAGCTGCCCTTCCTAGAGAAAGGGAACCTTAAAATGGATCCTAAAGGATAGGCATGATTTGTAAGGTATAATAGCATAATAGTGGAAAGAGCCCTAGACTGAAGAGTCAGAAAACTTGGGTTCAAGTTCTGCTACTTATCACTGTGTGGTCTTGGGAAAGTCACTTAACCTCTCCTAAACCTTGGTTTCCTCAGCTGTAAAATGAGAGGATTAGACTAGATAACCTCTAAGCTCTGTTCCAACTCTAACTTTCTATGGTGTTCAGACAGAAGAAGAAAGGAAACCAGAAGTCACTTATTCCCTGATTCATTTGATCTTAAGATGTTTGTCCTCCAACTCTCACAAATTCTGCAGCCATTTAGTAGGGTCTGTGTTAACCTCTTTGGCTGGTAAACCCTAAGTGTGCTCACTATTAGAGCTACAAGGAGAAAAAGGAAAACATTTCTCCAAGGTCAATGTTCTTCAGAAGTACACTGATTCTCCTGGCACTGTCTTTGACACTGGGAAATAGGACTGGCAAGTGGGCTGAGAATGAACAAATTTGTAGGTTCAAGTTAAAGCCTCCTTACCCGAGAGCAAAGGAAAACCACAGTCAAGAAGTTTCCATATAGGTAGGGGTAAGAAGCATTTAGGATATGGAGCCAGGACAGGTGAAAAAGCAGTGTTTATATGGAGTGAAAGCAGATCAGAACCAGAATTAAGGTCCAAGTCCAAAAAGCAATCAAAGAAATGTGATCCAGGACTAGGCTGAAGAAACTCAAGGCAAAAAGAAGATACAGGACTATGAAAAATGAGAAATTTCAGGTAACATATGTTAACATTAACATATGGCCAGACCCACTCCCTAGTTTCTTCCCAATTTGCTGCAACTAGACAGCTCCCACCACCCTTATTCTCACTGCTCTCCCTGGCAACAGCTGGATCTAGGTGGTGATGGACAAGAAATAAATTTATGTAATGGTAAGAACAATGATTTATAATCAGAGGACTAGGCTTAAATCCCAGCTCTTTCTCTGTGTATAGCCTTGGGCATGTCATTCTACCTTTTGGGAATTCAAATTTCTCATCTGTAAAATGAGGGGAATTAATGAAATGATTTCTAAGGCTCCCTTCCAGGGCTACATTTCCTCTCCTACACCAGGTATCAATGACAGCTGTTGTGTCATTTTATTTTGATTCCTGTGTCAAACTCAGAAAAAATCATTTTGGAGCCTTTCTAGAATCTAGAATGTTATTTCGTTGTTTTTAGTCATATATGACTCTTATTGATCTCATCTGGGGTTTTCTTGGCAAAGATACTGGAATGGTTTGCCATTTCCTTCTTCAGCTCATTTTTTACTGATGAGGAAACTGAGGCAAATAAGGTAAAATGACTGGTCCAGGGTCATAAATCTAGTAAGTGTCTGAAGCCAGATTTGAACTCACAAAGATTAGTCTTCCTGATTCCAGGCATGGCACTCCATGCACTATGGTGCCACCTAGCTGCCTAGAATCTAGAGAGTGGCCATCTTTTACAGTTGGCCAAAGTCCCATGGCTGTGCCTCATTTATTTGGACTACATTGTCATCACCAAATCTTTGACTTCAGTCATTAGATTTCTAGTCATCTGTAGAACCAGATAATAACAAGATGGAACTCCCCCCCCCCCGCCCCAATCAGTCAGAAGTCAAAGAATCCTAGAATATTTGAACTGGAAAAGACTGCAGATATCATCTTGTCCAATCCCCTCAGTTTTCAGATGGAGAAATTCAGACCCAGAAAACTTAAGAAGCTTACCCGAAGCAATTCACCAAGTAAGAGGTAGAGCAAGGATTATAAGCTAGGTCTCCAAACCTCCAATCCAATATTCCTTCCACAACACCATGTGACTCCCACATCGGTCATTTTCTGAACTGTAGCTTTGTAGCTTAAAAGTCATTTCTCATCTAGGTCCTATCAGTCACTTTAAGGAAGTGTACGTAACATTATTGCAAGCTAATGTCTCAGAAATGTCACTTTTCTTACAAGTTGCCAGGGCAGTATTGCCAACATATCCAGATGCTTTCCAGAGTAAATTTTAACAGCTGGGCTAAAAAGCTAAACTAAACCAAAAACAAGGCCTTATACAGGAAGTGCTGATGTAGCCTGGGGAAATGTGAGAAAAAGCTCTTACTCCTGCTGGCAGGAGAGGTAAGAATATTTGGATCAGGGAAGGCTCATTTTTAACTACTGGGGATATATCATTGTTTGACTTCTTGTAAAAGTGTGAACCGTATAAGTCCACCAGGTCATTGGGTATAAAATGAGTTATGGTAGCAGTTCTTGGGGACATTCCAAATGGGCAGTTAGGTGGCACAGTGGATAGAGTGCTGAGTCTGGAGTCAAGAAGATTAATCTTCCTGAGTTCCAATCTGTGTGACCATGGCTAAGTCATTTAACCCTGTTTGCCTCAGTTTCCTCATCTGCAAAATGAACAGAGAAGGAAATGGCAAATGACTCCAGTATCTTTGCCAAGAAAACCCCAACAGGGGCCACAAAATGTCAGACAAAACTGAACTACAACAACCAAAAAAAGGGGGGGGGTGAGGATTGGGAAGCAAAATTCCACATGTAAATTCCATATCTGGAAGCTAAATTCCATGTCTAAATTCTATATTTAGAAAACAAATTCCAGATTTGTTCTTAAACATCCATGTTATTATCAAATACCCCATGTCATGGGATCATAAATTTAAAGCTGGTATGCAGTCCCACACTTGCCCTCCTCCTCCTGTTTTACAGATGAGTAAACACCACAGGACACAGAATCTGAGCTGGAAAGGACTTCAAAGGCCATCGAGTCCAGCCTGTACCTGAACAAAAAGTCCCCTTGCCAAAGATCCAACTTAATTAGTACTGTCCTGTCTCATAAGGTTGTCATGAGCAAAATATTTTGTTAATCTCGAAGTACTATAGAAATGTGAGTTCTTACTAAACCCCTCACCACCTGGGTAACTAAGGCTACCCTCATCTATAAGCCTCTGCTCTTAGCTCTAGGTGCAATTGAAGTCAAATGGGTTGTTCTGAATCAAAATTTTGACCCCATGGAAACAAAATCCATCTAAAGAGGATTTTATTCTATTTATTAACCTCTTTGGGTGGATTTTAATTCTTCCATAATTTCTTGGCTTGTAAAAGTCAGAAAAACATTTACTGGGGCAAGGGTTCTTAAGCTGGGGTCCAAAAACTTATTTTTAAAAAATATATATTTTGATAGCTGTATTTCAACATAGGATGTCCCAAAACTCTTAGTACAATTTTAAGCTCTAATGATCCTATGTATTTTATATTTTATATTTACAAATAACATAGAACACAATTTCAAATATTGTGTATTTTTTATAACTTTACATTATTTTAAGAAGTGATCCATGGACTTCAGCTGATAGCCAAAGGGATCCATGACACACAAAAAAGGTTAAGAATCCTTACTCTAGAGGAATGAGAACCATGTCTTTATATGGAGAAGCTGTGTTTTTTTAGGCCGCCTTGACATTGGAAATAATGATACATTTGGGTGAAAATAAAATAAGTGTTTTCATTGCCTTTCCTGTTTACCAAACTGGGTAAAAATAAGGTAAGAAAAATCCCTTGCTTTTACTTAGAATCCTTTAAAAAACATTTAATGACAGACTACTTTTCCTCAAAAGGAGGAAGCACACCAAGACAGAAAGGAGCACTCAGCGTCATGGGGCAAAAATAGCTGTGGCTAAACGAAGAACAATAGAACTTCTCTGTGATCACAGAACCGATGATGCCTCTACAACACCCAAATTGCCATTTTGAGGGTAACACACAAAATCTGCGATATGCACTCAAACTTTACTTCACCTGAGCCTTGAAAAGTCATGGCATTCTTCTCAACGGGAAAAGTTTTAGTTGTGGGGCACCTGGGGCAAGAGGCAAAAACAAACAAACTAAAAAAAACCTTCAGTCTCTGGTTAGAGAAGGGACATTGGCGTGGGAGGATTGGGAGCTCCCTCTATGGAACATCTAGTAGGTTCCCATCCAATCCCATCGAACAAATATTTGTTAAATGCCTACAGCGTGCAAAGCACTTTAGTAGGTGCCTCATGAAGTTTACATTCTACCTCAAAGATTTAACTTGTAAATAGATAAACATTACACATATGACTTGAGGAAGAGGTTACTAATGACTGAGAAAAATGAGGAAAGGTTTCCTATAAGAGATAGCACATAGGCTGAATCATGAATGGCAGGGATTTTAGAGGTCTCCACTTCCTTTTCCATCCACTCATTTATCAACCTGGATTCCAGCCTTACTTCTCAACTCAACCTGCATTTTCAGCACGGTGGACAGCCTATGTTAAGGCAGAAAGGTAAGACATGGAATGTTAACTTCAGGTAACACTGAGTAGAAGTTTGGCTGAAATTATAGATTCCATGACAGAAGGTAATGTGAAAGAAGCCTAGGAAAAGTAAACATTATGTTTCAAGAGAGAGGAAAGAGAGAGAAGGAAGAAGGGGAAAGAGAGAGGGAGTAAGAGAGGGAAAGAAGGAGAGAGGAGGAAAAAGAGGAGGGAAGAAAAGGAGAGGGAGGAAAAAGGAGAAGGAGAAGGAAAAGGGGATGGATGGATGGATGGATAGATAAATAGGCAGATGGATGGATGGATTGGTGTCAGATTGTGAAGGACTTTAAATCCCAGACTGAGGAATGTGAATTTTCTCCTAGAGGCAATAGTGAGCCATTGAATGTTGTTAAACAGAGGAGTAACATGGTCAGTCTTGTGCTGTAAGAAGATTATTTTGGCAGACTATATGGTGAATGAAGATCAGAGACTAGAAACCAAGGATTTATTTAGAAGGCAATGTGTTCATCCTTCATTGTTGAAGAAGACCATGCCATCAGAGAAATAATGACATGACTTGCACTTGACTTTTTTTTTGAATGAGGGAGGGCTGTGCAGGTCACTAGCCTCACTTCTCCTCCAGAGCCATCTGAATCCAGTGACCAGATATTCATGAGGATGACTGGAGATGACCCAGGATGAGGCAACTGAGGTTAAGTGACTTACCCAAGGTCACACAGCTAGTGAGTGTCAGGTGTCTGAAGTAAGATTTGAACTCAGGTCCTCCTGACTCCTGTGCTAGTGCTCTATCCACTGCACCACCTAGCTGCCCCTTTAGAAGGCAGTAGTCTAAGCAAGAAGTAAAATAAAGTATTAACTAGAATAAGACTTGACAATTGGTCAGATGAGAAGAGGGAGGCAAGAATTAAAGATGACTCTGAATTACAAACGGGTAACTAGAAGAATGATATTCTCAGCAAAAACAGAGAAATTTGGAGGAGGAATAGGTTTGAAGTGGAAGATAATTGGACATGTTGAAGTGAAGATCAGAGTTGTGGACAGCGAGAAGGTCTCCGAGTCAGGAATACCTATGTTCAAGACCTACCTACCACACAGTGGCCATGTGACTGACGTTGGGCCAGCCACCCATTCTACTGCTGTTTCTGGCATCTCACTATGACCGTAAGTTGCAAAACAGTTTTCCTGACCAGGGACTCCCTACACTGATGAAATCAAAGGTCTAAAACACACACACACACAGACAAACACACACACAAACACACACACTGATGTTAAGATGCTCAATAGATAGATGATGATGTTGCGCCTAAAGCTCAGAAAAGAAATTAGGTTGTAGATGTAGACCTGGAAGTCACATAAATAAATTCTAATATGATGCATGTGAGATGATGAGATCATTGAAAGAGAAGGCATAGAGAAAGTATGGAACCTGAGGAACTGGCCGCGATTAAGGCAAGGGACCTAGATGATAAGCTATCAATAAGCAAATCAAAAAGGAACGCTCAGACATGCGGGACAAAACAAGAAAAGTAGATCAAGAAAGTTGAGAGGAAAAAAGTATCCAGTAAGTAGGAGTGATCAAGAGTGTTCAAAGCTGCAGAGGGGCCAAGAAGGATAAGGGTCAAGAAAAGGCTGTGAGATGCTAGCAATTCAGTTTTTTGCTGGGCTCTGAAGTGTGTTCAGTTTATTTTCTCCTACTACAAACATTGCTGTGAGCCATTGCCATTCTAGGTATACTACTAGGACACTGATGGAAAGTCCAAATCTTCTGACCTGTAAATGTTCACGGGGCAAAGGGAGATGGAGACAGAGTCTCTCCCCTGCATCCTCCAAAGCAATTCTCAGGATGCTCCACCATGAGGCTAGCCAACTCTTGCGACACCAGATTCCAAACTAGCTTCTTATTTTTATCTAAGCCCCACAGGACATGATCAACTCTTTAGCCATTCCCATTGGACCCCTCTTACATTTACACCTATATTATACTCTTGATTGATTGCTTCAGTATAGGTCTGGGCTTCATATCTCCCTTGTTTATCCCTATCTAAAAGTGATCTCAACTCAGGAAGCTTCCTCAAGGAGTTTGCAGAAAATTGCCAAAAAAAAAAAAAACCTAAACAAATGTAAAAGATAGCATGCACTACAAAATAATCATCATTTAATCTCTCTAGACCTCATTTACTTGTGTGTAAAATCAGATTGTATTATAGTATCTTTTAAGTCTCTATTATAAGAGTAAATGAGGTCTGCTACTGAAGTGAAGAGGAGGGGGAGTTAAAGGAGCCAGACGAGACTTGAAAAGGAAACAGCAGCTCTTCTACCATCTCAGTCACAAGGCCATTGTCCAAGAAAATGACTGTGAGGAACTGCAACCCAGATCCGCATCTGTCACTTCCATATTCTTTGGGACTATGCCCTGCCAGGGAAGGGGTTAATGGTCCTCTCTGGGCATGAACACGATGAGAAAGCTTCAGAACAGAGAGTGAAGACATGGGTCTGTTCCAGACCAAGGGTGTATGTGAGGATAACCAGGCAGCCACACCCCATCTTGTATTTTAACAGCACTTTCTTAACCTTATTTGACCTGTCCTCTCCCTCTCCTTTACTCCAACCATTCTGCAATCTGCGGGTTCTTAAATTTGACTGTCAGTTTGTTAGTACTTACTTCCCAGATTTCTTCTAAATGTTGAGAAAGAAAAAAAAATTAAAACTGAGGGAAAGGGAAAGAACCCAGGAGACGTGCTCTTCATGGTGTAACCAGACAGGCAGATTGGTACAAGTTCCATTAGATAATTATATCACCTTTGTTCTTCCCAAAACCTTTAACATTAAGTCTTTTTACCAAAAGGAGACCTCCCTCAGAATGAATTTCTACATTTTCTCCAACAGTACCCCTATTGTGGGCATTTTCCCGTTAAATTAATTTTTCTCCTGTTCAAATCAACTAACCACATAAGTTCACTATGTGCTCTGCTGAGCTTGTCCAACCACTACAGTGTCTTTTTACTGACAGGAGGTATAATCACTTGCATTGTCCAGAGGATTGTTTACTTAAGGGAGTGATAAATACCTTTTGAGACTTTGCTGGAGGTTCTCCCAGTTGAATACTCCTGTTATTATTGCTGATGGAATTTATTTTCCAGACTTATTAAAAATGAAGCACGTGGCAATCTATTTAATCCCATCTATAACCCAGTTAAAATTGACTGAAACTACAACTGTAAGGGATGAAACTGAAGAATTTAATGGCTTTCCAGGAAACAGCACGACAAGATGTTGTAAGAAAACAGTGAAAGAGATTTCATTTCTACTTGAATCTACCAAGAATGTAGCTATAATAAAGCCTGGTTTTCTCATCTTACATATATTTTTTCAGAAGAAAAACTTGGGAAAAGTTTTTGCCGAGCTTTTACTAAAAATTTTCATTAATTATCAGAATTCATGATATTTGAGCATATCTGTAAATGTCATAGTTATAAGACAAATTTGGGAACTGTGATGTTGAAGTCCAAATTCTGTGATTCTACTATTCATTGGGAAAACAGTTTGTAAGATAAATTTTAACAGATCTTTTCCAGTTTTTTTTGTTTGTTTCTTTATTGCAGTTACATCCTTGAATGCTCTCCCGATGATCTGATTTTTTTTGTGAACTCATTTTTCTATCCACTGCTTCTGCTTCTTTTTGATCCCAATATAACTATAATCTTCTGTTTCCCTTCTTCAAAAGACATGGGTGTTTCCCTTGTGCTTGACAAGAAGATGAAATATTTGCTGGCCAAGATAGTTTCTAGCCCCTTTCAGTCTCCTTGTTGTGGTGATGGTTTACATTGGTTCAGCTTCTATAGGAAATGATCATTGTGTCAATGTTTTAGCTTTTATCCATCTTTCCATTTTTGTTTTATGTCAATGGTTTAATTAAATAGGTCCAGATGGAGCTATTTTAAATTACATATCACTTTCTTTCATTTTTAATCCCTTCAAATTTGATGTTGATTTTTATCTTTGTTTTAAAAAAACTAAAAGTCTTACTGTACATTTATAATTAGAGCACTTACATATATCAAAAGACCAACTATATAGAGCTGAGTTGCTATTTTGTGGGGTACGGAGGAAGAAAGGAAACATAATAAATAACATCTGTTTTTATCTGGGGTTTTTTCCCATCAATGTAAAAGTGAGATTGAATTAAAAACAAAAAAAAATCTGAAGAATTTAAGTTAGTGAATTCCAAAAAAAGTTTAGAATAAGTGTAAAACTGGAAGAGATGGTTGAACAGATTGTTTCTCTTGAACAATTTACTAGGATAGGCATATATTATAAATGAAAAAAGAATTGATATTGAACAAACATTAGGATATAGATGAGCAGGGATTCTTAACCTTTTTTGAATCATGGACCCCTTTGCCAACTTGGTAAAGCAAGAGTTCTTCTTTGACATATGTTTCTAAATGCATAAAAAACAATACATAGATTAAAAGGAAAGCAATAATATGGAAATACAGTTATTGAAATATTTTTAAAATAAGTTCACAGACCCCATATTAAGAACCCCTGAGGAATTAGAAGATGGAGAAAGCAATAATCCAGGAGCTCATGCCTGGATAAAAGTTAATCATACCCTTTTGATGTTTCCTCACTGCCCTCAGGGTCAAGAACCACTCTACTTTCTTTCTCAAAGTAGTTTAGGATTTAGGGTCTCCAGAATCACAAAATTTCAAAATTCAAAAGGACCACAGCTTGTCTTACCCAACCAAATAATCTCTTCTACAACATAACCAACAAGTGTTTACCCAATCTTTGCTTGATGATCCCTATTCAAGGAGAACCTACTGTAACCCATTCCACTTTGACATTGCTTTAATTGTTGAACATTTTTCTTTTATATCAAGCCTAAATTTTTCTCTCTGAAACTTCTACCCATAACTTCTAAATTCTACAGTCTGAAGGCAAATAGATCAATCCATCTTGAACATAGCAGCCCCTCAAATACCTATCAGATGCAGCTCATGTATAACCATCATGTCGCCTTTGAGTCTCCTCAAGACAAGAATCATCCATTTCCTCCAGCTAATCTTTCCATGGCATGAAATCAAGGCCCTTCACAGGAAAGGCTTTGTCTAATTGCTTTCAGCATGAGGCAGCCACATGGTTCAATGGGTAGAACTCTAGGTCTGGAGTTAAAAAGACCTGAATTCAAACTGGACTCAGCTGAGCAAACCTTAGACAACTCATTTAACCTCTCTTTACCTTAGGAGGCACCTAGATGGCTCAGTAGATAGAACAGTGAGCCTGAAGTCAAAAAGACCTGAACTCAAATTCAGCCTCAGATCCTCACTAGCCGTGTGACCCTGGGCAAGTCACTTAATCTCTCTTTGTCTTAATCCACTGAAAAAGAAAATGGCAGACTACTCCAGTATCCTTGCTAACAAAGAGTTTGACACAACTGAACAACAACTTACTCTTCGGCTTATTAGTGCAGTATTGTAAAACACAGTGTGGTATTCTTCATGTCTGACTGGGGCAGAGCACAGAGGTCTGTCATTCCTTATTCCTGGAAGCTGTATGCCTCTCTTAATAGAGCTTAAAATCACATTAGCTTCTTGGGCTGCTATGCCGTACTATTAATTCATATTGAACTTTTCAGTTCCCCAAAGCCCTTAGATCTTAATTCTGTTCTTTGGGGCTAAGCAAAACAATTCTAATCACTTTTATATAGGACCCACCATCAAGTCATAAAGAAAACTCTAATTCTCCACCTTGTCTTCTCATTTCCAGGCTAAACGTTCCCATATTCCTTTATCAATAATTTCCAGCCCCTGACTATTCTGTTCATCCTCCTGTGGATACATTCACTTTGTTAATGTACTTCCTAAAACATGATGCCCTAAAATGAACACTGTACTACGAGTGTTGTCTGGCAATCAAAGTGCAATCAGACTCTCACCTCCATGTTCCTGGATACTGTTTCTTTTAATGAAGCTTACAATTCTATTAGCTTTTTTTGTTTTTAGTCCACTAAACCACTCAGACATTCTTCACAGTAACTGTTGCCTTACCAGACCTCTTCATCTTATACTGGATATTTTAATATAAATATAGGAAATGGCATTATCCCTATATGTTTTATCTTTTCTGATGTAGATCATTATTCTAGCCTGTTGTGATCTTTTTCAGTCCTGAGTCTATCATCCCATCTGTGTCTCCCACTTTGGTACCATCTACAAATCTGATAAGCTTCTATGTTCTTATTTTAAAACATTGACAAAAAATTTTATCCGCAAATGGCCCAGACCAGATTTCTGTGGTATTCGACTAGCCTTCCCTCTGAACTGTCCCTGATGTGCTAATTTCTACTCGTTAGGTTCAGTTCATCAACTTGTCCCCAAAACATGTAACTGTACTAGAATCTAGCTCATGTCTCTCTGTCCTATCTGCATAAGGGCAGTATGAGAGAATCTGGTCAGATGTTTTGCTGAAATCCAAATATGTGGATTGACAGCATCCCTTTCATCTTTTTGTCTAGTAAACCGTCCCCAAAAAGGAAATGAGGTTGTTCTGCCATGACCTGTTATTGATGAAGCCAGACTAGCTCTTAGCAATTACCACTTCCCTTTCTAAGTGCTCATAAACCATCCCTTTAATAACATGTTCTAGAATTTTGCCAGAAATAGAAGTCAAGTTCAGCGGTTTATAGTTTACAAATTCCATTCTCTTCACTTTTATGAAAATTAAGACAACATTTGCCCTTCTCTAGCCCTAATAGCATGTCTTGTCCTCCCTGATTTTTCAAACATACTTAAAAAATGACTCAACAATCATATATGCTGTTTTGTTAGTACTTTGATACCGTTGGTCTGGACTAGTGACGTGAATCTGCTGAAAACAGATGCTCTGCAGCAATCTACTCACTCTCTTTTTAGCAACTCTCTGCTAACCTTGCATTATCCTTTCTCAATTCAAAGATCATTCTCCTTGGAAGAAAAAAAAGGATCAAAATGAGAGTTAAGTATATTTTCAGCTTCTCTCTGTTGCTGGTTTTCAATATCTTTTCCATCCCAAAGTAACAGTTCTATCCTTTCTTTGATCTCCCTCTTGCCCCCAACATAGCTACATAATCCCTTTCTGTTCTCCATAGTGTTCATCATTAGTCTTAGCTCATTTGGAGTTTAGCACTGCCAACACTATGCTTAAAGCACCATGCCATTCTTTTGTATTGATCTTTAGTTATCTGACCTTGTTTCATCTTCTATCCTTTTCTTTTTAATTTGTTTATGAGTTCCTTTTGCTTCCATTTTGGAAACACAGCCCCAGCTAGTCTTTCATGTTGGAATAATTTCTTTGGGTGTCTTCAGAATTTCATTCTAGAGAGTTTTCCATCCTATCTGGACCAACTTCACCTGGAAGATACTAGATGGTTGGATTCTACATTTCCTTTCTCTGAATCCTATGAAATTCTGTGTCTGGATATGTCAAACTATACCTGGCTTTCCTCTGTTCTAAATTCAAGGATGAAATGGTCACTTGACTCCAAAGTTCCTCCCATACCTTCTTCAACCACCAGTTACTTGTTATGACTTAAAATCAGTTATAAAATAACTTCTTCCATCTCTTGAAAATTGAAATTAACATTCAAGCAAATCAAGAATTTTTCAGATGTTTTATTTTTGACTAAGAGAGAAGTCTGGATAGTTTGACATCTTCTATCACTGCTATGTCATGACTCTGAGTTTTTTTTAATCTGTTTACTGAAGTTTTTATTAATTTTCACCTGTCCAGGTAGTCTATAGCATATACTCAACTCACAACATCATTTCCAGTTTTCCATCTATTAATCATCACCCAGATGTTCTCTGTCATGCTTCTTCTCATCCCCACTCAGCATCCTGGATTTCTTCCTGTGAATATATATTCTTAGCATGCAATGTTACTCTACCACCACATTTATCTCTTCTGTTCCTTTCAGATAAGGCATGTAGTAACACAGTCATATTCCTACCTCATTGGCCTCCCCATCTTGTAGCATTTTAGGGCTTTTAGCATTTTGTATTTATTTGTTGTTTCTTTTTTATAAAATATATTATTTGTTTTGTGTTACTCATTTCTTTCTTGCTTACAAAATATGTTTATCATTGATACTGAATAGTATTCCTGGTAAAGTAAAGAATATATATTTCAAAAGTTGTTTTTATATGGATAAGAAGGTCTTCTATCATTTGTAACCACAGGCATTATTCCAGCAAAAGGTGAACTTTTTTTTCCTCTTCCTGGTTACATGATCACCGTAATAAATTAAAAACAAAAATCTCTCTTACATCAAAGCAAAACAGAAAGACAAAGTCTGCATTCTGACCAGCCCAGACAATTTAGTTCAGCAGTGGCATTTTAGGTTTACAAAGTGCTTTGCAAGTATCTTAATCACCATTGCCAGATTAATCTTCCTAAAGTACAGTTATCATGTTACTTTGCTAATCAAAAAATTTAAGTGGCTCCCAATTGCCCACAGAAAAAATATTCAAACTTCTTAGCATATGAGGTCCTCTACAGAGAGGGTCTATCTTTCCAACTTCCCACAAGTTCCTTTTGTATACCTTTTCATCAAGCCAAATTGAACTATTTGCTATTTCTGAAAAAGAACCCAGTTTTCAACATCCAATTTTACTCATATTATTCCCTCTAAGATCCCCTTCTATTATCCTCCTCAATGCTGTACCTGTTGAAATCTAACCTATCTTTCAGATCCTAGGTTAGAAGACGCCTTGTCTATAAAGGCTAATTTCCCCAACTGGATGCGATCTCTTTCTCCATTATGCCCCTATAGTACCTTGTACATGCCCATGGTATTCTGCAGGTATTAGGCAGTTAGGTAGCACAGTAGATAGAGTGCCAGACATGGAATCAGAAAAACTCATCTTCCTGAGTTTAAATCCAGTCTTAGACACTTACTAGCTGTGTGACCCTGTGCAAGTCACCTTACCCTGTTTGCCTCAGTTTCCTCATCTCTGAAATGATCTAGAGAAGAAAATGGCAAACTATTCCAGTATCTTTGCCAAGAAAACCTCAAATGGGGTCCCAAAGAGCTGCACATGACCAAATAACAATAATATATGATATTCTTCTTTATACTGGAGTTAGTCCATATTTGTTTCATCTCCTTTACAACAGTGGGGGCCACTGAACCATAATGCAGATCCTGCAGACCACATATTGACTTGGAAACCCAGATACTAATAATATTAATGTTTTGTTGCATTTTTATTTATTTTGCTACATTTTAATCTAGTTCATGTTGTAGGCCCCATGCGACCCATGGGCAGCATCTTTGACACCTCTGCTACACAGCACTGTATGTAGTTTCCTTGAGGACAGAATTATTTTATTCCTCATTGTATCACCCACAGCCCCTGGAATCAAGCTCTGGACCTGTTGGTGACTATCTCAACATGCTTTCTTTTTTTTTTCCCGGCACTCGTCTCTCAGCTTGCCTGACTGCCATTTCCACTGTGTCTCCAGCCTAGAAAAGAAAAATTGAAAAGGCAAATTGTTTGGCTGCTAATTCAATTCAGCAGACCTACTATGCGGTGGCACTGGGCTAGGTTCTAGGGACTGAGACAAAAGTGCCAGTTTCTGCTTCTAAGTTTACATTCTGTTAAGGAAAATAATGTGTACCCAAATAAGTCAATATAAGAATATATACAAAAATACAAATTAAGTTCAAAGGCAGAAGTGTAAGAGGGACATGTCTTAACAAATGGGAAAATCAGGAAGGGCTCCTTGTAGGAGGCAGTGACACTGGACCTAAGTCTTGAAGGGGGCTAGAGATTCCACAGAGTAAAAGTGCGGAGAAGACATTCTTGACCCGGGAGACAATTTATGCAAAAGCACAGCAATGGGAGATAGAATATTATATACAGGGAAGAGCCACTAATCCAGTTTGGCTGGAACACAGAGTGCATGAGTGGTAGGAATATTTACTTAGCCTGGAAAGAGGCTGGAGGCAGATTTTGAAGGGCTTTTTAAAAATACCAAATACAGAAGTTTTGATTCTAGAGGCAATAAACAACCCCTGAAGTTTCTTGAATAGATAAATAACATGGTGAAACTTTTATTTGGCATCTATATGGTACATGCAGGGGTGTGGGTGCTGGAGCCAGCTGGAACCTTTTCAGCCTATTGTTAAATTTTCAGTGTTAGCATCTACACTTTTTGAAATCAGCTAACTACTTGGTCTGGTATGATTTACTGTTTTATTGATTTCTAGACTTGAGAAACTAATGAAAAATGTTAATAATTAAGACAGATGTAACTTAAAAGAGTTTTCTGTAAAGAAAGGTTTTTTTCTTTGAAGAGCTGGTTGTAAAACATTTACCAGCACACCCCAGAGTATATAGATTTGGTGAGGGAAGATCTTGACGGAAGTATGATTAGGAGGCTATATTGTTGTAATCTAGCTAAGAGGTTAGAAGGACTTGACAGGGTGGTTGTGGAGTGAGTAGAGAAGAGGAGATGTATGTAAGGTATTGTATAGGTAGAAATGACAAAACTGGGCCACTGATTGGTGACAGAAAAATTGCTGATATAATGACAGAAATTGTCAATACCAAATGTAATATGGACTGCCACTCCCTTAATGATCCTAACAGTGTCTGAATTTCACTAATGTCTTTACGTTCCTACTCTTAAGATTTCTTCCCATTATTAAATTTTATTTTTTATTTATAAACTAAAACAAGCATTCTCATAATATAGTACAATAAAAATGTGATTGCACATGAAACTGCAAATCTGCTATACACAACTTCCAAATATATAGCAAAATTATCAAGTAATTTTCTTTTTTTTTCCTCCTTTCCTTCCTCCCCTGCCCCAGAGATGGATGCCACACACACACACACACACACACACACACACGTATATACATATATAGATGTAAAATTCTATACATAATTCTTCTTAACAGTTCTTTCCCTGGATTTTTTATTAGATTGAGCTAAACCACATCTTAAGTCTCCCCACCCAGAGATTTTACCTTGTAAAAGAACCAAGTTTAAGCTGGATCTCAGCTTCCAATGTCTTTGACCCCTTCAGTTGGGATTCATGGCATGAAGGATAAAACAGTCAGAATGGAGTGATTTTCCTTGCCCAGATTGCCAAGGGCTACTGGGATCTCATAACCAATCCTTGCTACCTCATGCTGCTTCCTCCCCCTTCCTCCTCAAGATATAAGAAGCTTTTGCATGGGTCTTGGAAATCCATCGTATTCTGCATTCACGGAACATCCCCTGAGATGGCAGTTTTGCTGCCCTGTTCTGTTAATTAAAGAAGCTTTATTCCTCAACTTGCAGGATTTGACATTAGATACAGGAAATAAGGGAGAGGGAAGAGTAATTTATGACTGTTACATCGGGAACCTGAGTGACTAGACAAATGGTGATACTCTGCATACATAAGGAAATTAGGAAGACATGTGGGTTTAGGGAAGAAGATTCCTTCTCTCTTGGACATATGAAGTTAGAGGTCTCTGTATGGGAAGCAGGCAGGAAAAGCTGTCCAGTGGCAGTCATATTCAAGTTCTGGAGAGAAGTTTTCGCTATGGATACATAGGTTTGGGAGTCATCTACATCATTATGATGGTGGAAGCCATGGTAGCTGATGAGATGACTAAGGAAAGGAAAGCTAATTCAATAAGAGAGAGAGTGTGTGTGTGCTAACAGATAGGAGAAGAGGAGAGTGTCAAGGAAGGTCTCACCAGAGCTGAGCCTACAGAGAAGACCAAGACACCAAGAGACAGAAGTGAGGCAATGCTTTACAGGTATAAATACTCTAGAAACGCTGCAGATTTGCATGGTGATAGAGGAGAGATAAAGGGGAAACTAAGGATCTTCCGAGTCTCCCTGCCTACCTCAGGTGTATGAGCTCTGATTACCCCAAAGGGGATAGATTGGGAGAGGCTTTTCTAAACCTTTTCACAAACTTCCTTGGATCTTACTACTACATTTCCCAGAATCCTTCACTGTGTAGGACTACTCTTTCCTTACATCAGAATAAATTAGTTAAGTATGCTGCTGCCTTAGATTAGGATATTTCTCCCACTTTCATAGAGATAGAAGATGGGGGACAGATTAGATGGTATCTCAATTCTATGAATGTCAGACCAAAGTCAAATTTGCATGGTTTAATTAAAGAGCCTAACTCTGGAGTCAGAGACCCTGGGTTCAAATCCCACCTTTCTACTTGCCTGACTGGACAAGTCATTTAACCTTCCTTGGCCTCAGTTTCCTTTTCTGGAAAATAAGATGATTGCACTAGAAAGCCTCTCCATTTTCTTCCAATTCTATTTTGTGGTTGGATTAGTTTTGGTTGTGTTGACTCTTTGTGACCTCATTTGAGGTTTTCTTGGCAAAGATATTGGTTTGCCATTTCCTTCTCCAGCTCATTTTGTAGATGAGGAAACTGAATTCCATATCTATGATTATTCAATAGATGGCAAAGCCTATGAGTTAGAATTGGCAGTGCTTCTCCTACTTTTTGCAGTAGCAGAATTCTTTACTTCTAAATAAAAACTTTGACTGAACCATTGCAGGAAAATCCGTTTACCATTTTTCTTAGCCTGGACCTATGATTTCATTGATATGGAAAACTCTCTTCACTAATGTATGTCAGATACAGTCTGTAATTTAGCGTTTTTGAGAGCTTTCCAGGAGTATTGATAGACTAAGTGACTTGTCCATGATGAAATAGCCATTGTGTTTTAGAGGTAAGTCTTGAACTCAGGTCTTTCTAATTCCAGTGCGATTCTATCTACTATGCCATACTAGCTCTCAAGTACATGCTGTAAATACTACTAACTAGTATAAGGCTAATTATTTCTAAATCATTTTAGACCTTTTTTGCTGAATTTAAAAGAATTGCAAAAAACTTAGTGACAAGGATGTGAATGCTAGTAATACATGTTTTATGTCAGCAATATTGGATGCAAGAGCTGCTCAGAGTCAAAAAGACCTGAGTTCAAATTTTATTTTATATATACTGGCTGTGTGACTCTAGATAGGTCACTCAACTTCTCAAATGCAAAAACATAACTCTGCAAGACTATAAATTTAAGAAGTGTCAATTCTTTAGTGGAGGGAATTTCCTCAGATATGGACCAAAACAAGTAAACCATGAATGCAAAAGCTTACCTTGTATAAAATGCTTCTAAACAATTTTCATTTTCACAATTCAATGTGGAGAAGGGGGTTGTTTCAGTTCACTATATTTTCACTTTTAAAACTCAAGAGATTCATTCGTTTTGCTTATAAATTACCTTTGTAATTGTTTCAGGTTTCTGAAATTAGAAAAAATGATATATTGAACCTAAAAGCCTATGGAAGTAAACCACATTTGAGATAGCTATATTCATATTTATTTCCCTTGGTTCTTTGGGGGGGAATTAGGTGCCTGAACAAAGTTTGTGGGTGTTTATTTCATCATCAATGTCATGGTGGGTTCTCTTAACACATATTTTCTTGCCTCTTCAAGTTAATAGATTTTACCTAGTTATCCATAATGAGTATAGATAAGAGAATATTTAAAACCAAAAGAATATAGCCATCCGTGACTTCAAAGCAAAACAAACAGGTCATCAGTGTGTGCTTGTACCCCATCATATCTTTATTCTTTTGCAGAACCCCTTAAATTTCAAGCTTTTGAACAGTATAAAACCACAGGTTGAAAAGAAACCAAAAGGCCCAAGTGATGAAAAATTTCTTCTCCACCAATGCTTGAAATCTGTGCTATGAGTTGCAGCATAGAATAGATTTAGAGCTGGCCTTAGAGTCAGAGAGAATTGTGTCCCAAATCTTGATGACATACTGGTTATGTGACCTGTGGGCAAATAACTTAACTTCTTAGTGTCCCCGAACAACTCTTAATACAACTGTAAGCTTCAGAGACTGTTGCTGCATTGGTAAAGGAAATTCCTGCAGTGATGAGATCAGCAGTCTAGTAAGAAAAAAACGTCACTCGTTAAGATCTATTTTATTTTATTTTTATTTAAGACCAGGTCTCATTATTTCACCTATGCAAAAAATGCAGGGGCTAATCAGCTACTTGTCATGCTCCATTTTTAACCAGGACTGGTTCTCTCTTGCTTGGGCAATCTGGTGCCCTACCACTATAGGAGTTCACTATACCAATGCCAAATTTAATAGTATATGTAACAAGCATAGCCCACTTGAGCTAAGATGAGAGCTATCATTCTCAACTTCCCCAGGAACTAGAAGTATAGGTTCCCACCACTACAACCAGGAAGGAAGAAAAGAAGAAAAGAAGAAAAGAAGGAAGGAAGGAAGGAAGGAAGGAAGGAAGGAAGGAAGGAAGGAAGGAAGGAAGGAAGGAAGGAAGGAAGGAAGGAAGGAAGGAAGGCAACTAAGCAGGATAGTACACTATAGAAGGAGCATTTCAGAACTGGAAAAGGTCTTAGCAGTCAACTTGCCCTCATCATGCAGAATATATTCACTCTATATAGAAAATGCGTAGAAGATAGAAACAAGGGCACATAATTAAGGACAAATAGGAATAAGGTCATGGTCCTGTAAGAACATTGTCAGGGGTGCCAAAGCCAAGGCTAGCGATGGGCACTAAATAAAACAAGAAGGGCTGATTTCGCTATGTTGGGGCAAGCAGAAGATCAGTCAAGTGATGGAATTACTGTTTGGGATGGATAAGATTATGAAAACAGATGGCAGAGAGAAAGCTGAGATACTCACGCTACTGTTGTTTTACTTCTGTTTCCTGACAAGGAAAGAAGTCCAGAAGAGGTGAAGTGACTTGTCTATAGCTAGCTAATGCTTTAACAGATCTGACTAATCTATTAGCATCCATTGTCACCTAACTAAGAGCTGAGCCCTAAGATGAGGGTCCCCAGGAAGATTCACTTTGATGGATGCAGAACCGCACACAGGGGAGGGGCAAGACAACCAGGGAACAGCCTAAGGACAAAGACGCCTGAGAGTCCCTCCTCCACAATTTTGCCTAAGGCCAGCCTTCAAGGTAATTCAGCTTCTAAGCCCTCAAGTAACAATTTCAACATTGATCTTTGTAAAAAATAAGAAAAACCTTCTTAGATAGGGGTCTCTTCTTTCGAGGCTTTTTCCCCCTGACTCTAGGCAATGAATGACACTGTTTTAGCATTATCTATGTCTACAAAGTTATGGTTTTGATCAATTTCCCTGATTTTAAGTTCTAACTTAAAATGTCATTTCAAGTATCATTTTGCAGTCAGAACTGTGTACTTTAGCTCAGGCTTTTTCACAGGAATTATATATTTTTTTACACTGAGATTTCCTTCTGCCCCATGAAGGTCAAAGAGATGAACACATAAAGAGGTGGAGAGGCTAGTCTAGCTTCTGTTTGGGGAGACTGACTTCTAGGTTGTGCAACATTAGATCACTTCACCTAAGGCAAAATATATACCCAATCAGAAACCATGGGGAAACACTAAAGTATTTGGCTCATTGAGGAATGACTTTGAATAGTGCTGCTGACAGCATTTCCAGGCAGGTAAATGGAACAGTTCTTTTCAATAGATATGGCTGATTTCAGTTTATTATGGGACCTGCTTGATAGACTATGTATTGCTTTGGGCAAAGAATTTCTAAAGGGCATTTAACTGCTGGGTACAAGTACGCGTTGGCTGAGTGACCAGGCTTTCCATTGTAAAAGCCAGTTAGCTGCTCATAACTAAAAGTGGAATTAAAATATTAAGCCAAATTCCCACCCTTCCCCCCTTCATATGCGCCCTAAAAAGGAATATGTGGAAGGTGATGAGAATTGGTCTCCATGTATATCAGAGCAGTATTTTTAGGAGATTAGTATTATCTGATTTAGGCATACTGCTGTCCCGGATTAGTTTTATAATGAAAAATTCTCAAAATATCATAGATAATATGTAAAGTACTACAAAGGTAGCAACATTAGAACTGAATTCCTGGAAATGCCTTGGTTTGGGGATCATGTAGAAATCTCCCCAGTTCAATGAATACCTAATAGGATGCTTCTTTATATGAGACATGGTCATAAAGTAGTTTCTTCTTCTTTACATTTAAATGATAGGCTTATTATTTCCAAAGCATAGAGCATTGGGGGATTAGGAGGAAAGCTTCAATTTATTCACAGCTTGTCTGAAGTTTTGAGGAGATATGGCTTCAATGACTAAACTACTTGGGAGAATGAGAAGGGCATCAGGAGTTCTGTTCTGGTCATGTTATGATTTCATTAATTATCTAAGTCCATTGTCATTGGCTATTGAAGATGCTGGTGTGAATCAAGATGGCCTCTTCAGTCTACTTCCCAGAATACAAGGGTTTGAAAATCCCCTAAGAAGTCTCAGGTTGGGAGGTTGGGTATGGCCCAAGTAAGAAGACAAACTCTTTTTTGTCTTTAAATTTAGGTAGATGGGCAAGGTGGAAGAAGCTATCACTCTTGAAACACAGGCACTGTTGTGTCTAGGAGAACAATAGGAATATTGGATGTGGAGCCCTCATGGGAGGACTGGACCCCCTCATTGGAAAGGTGTGCAAAAAACTTTGAAAGAGTTCAAAATAAGGCTACCAAAAGGATGGAGAGCAAAACCTATGGCGTCTCCTTCCTTATGACAGTCATCCAAGTCATTCTCTAAACTTCCTTAATGTCTTTGACCCTAAACTTAGTCTTTCCATTAGTCCCTTCCTGTAGATGATGGTATATTGTATGGCTGGGAAAGGGAAGCATGTATATAGCACTTACTATGTGCCAAGCACTTTCCTGAGAGCTTTACAAATATCTCATTTGAGCATCATAACCCTTGAAAGCACGAGTTAGAGAATACTATGAACTTGAAGAATTCAAAATGAATATCACTTAGAGAGCAATGGAGAAGAGCCTGGTATGTGGAACAGGGTGCAACATAATAATAAGAAACTATGAAGAAGAACCTGAGTAAATGATGTCATCAAAGAAATGTATGATTGAAAAAGAAGATAGATTGCTCAGATGGTGAGGGGGAGGCGTAACCGATGAACAATTTGTGTGCTATGTCAGTATCCTTCCAATGTCAAGAGATAAAGAATCACCTGTGGTGAATTTATGGAAGAGTCTCACATAATGTGCAGTTATGGATTAGTTGTGACCTACGTTGTTGGAACTACAGCAATGAGATCATGATTTCATTTGAGTCCTACAGGATTCCTTTTAACACTGTGATCGGACAGCTCCCCATTCTCCTCCACTTTGGTTACCTCCATCTCCCACCAGCACAATCATACTATAGATCTGAACATCAAAGGAATATGCACCTTCCATGAGATCTACTATGTGAACCTATTCTACTAGCTCTCCTAATCCCTGATCTAACCAATCCTACTTGTAACCCTCATTATAACTTCTCATTATTCACCTTCTCCTGTCCTTCCAGTCTGTCTCCCTGCTCAGGTCTGCCCTCATACATGCTCCCAACCACCTGATTAGTTACTTTAGCAATTCACTAGTCACTGCATTAGAATTTCATAACTCTCTCTGCACACAACTTTCTACCATTCTAAACCTACACAGAACAAAAGCTAACCTTCTGCTTTATCTAGAAGTTATAGGTCAATGGAAACATCTGAAATAATAACTATATTCACTAAAAATAATCTGCTGTGATGTAAAAGTATTTATCTACTCAGTACTTTGCTCCTTGTAAGAATACACCTGAGTAAGGAATTTTCCTTCCTGTAAGGGCAATAATGGTCACTGATATTCCCTTATTACAAAATCTGATACTCTTTTCTCAGTCCTCATCCTTTTAATTCTCAACAGCTTTGATTCCATTAACTAGTCTCTCCTTCTGGATATATCACAACTCAAAACTTGCTTAACTTCTGCAACTCTATTTAGTCTAGGTTCTCTACCTCCCAGTTTTCCACCCTTTCCTTCTCTTTCTACCTCACCATCTCCATAAGGTCCTGTCCTTAGCCTTTTCTCCTTAAACAATCTAATTTATTCCCAAGATTTCAAATATTGCATCTATCCAGATATAGCTACACTAGAAGCACCTTAAACTCAACATACCAAAACCATGCTTATTGGTTTTTTTTCCCAAAATATGTTCTTCCTTATGACTTCCCTATTTCACTCAATAGCTCTGTCCATTCACTCAGTTTCCCATGTTTGAAACTTGATTGTTATCTTTGATTTATCCCTCTCCCTAATTTCCCAAATCCAACTGATAAGCAGCTAAGTCATGGCAATTTTTACCTTAGCAATATTGCTTACAAACATCCCCTGTAATTTGTTACTTCTGCTATCACCCTAATACAAATTCTCATTATTACCACCTGCACTGTTGCCTCACTGATTCTCCTGCCTTGACTTTGTGTCCACTGCTAACTATGTTTGAGCCACTGCCAAATATGTAGAAATACGATTGTGTTATTCCTCTACTTAAAAATTTTTGACGACAATTATCTACCAAGCAAAATCCCCTCAGTTTAGCATTCAAGGCCCTCCAAAATACAGTGACATCCTATCTTTACATCCTTTTCTCATATTCTTTCTCTTTACATTGCTATTCTGTAGCCAAACAATTGGGCAAATACCTGAGAAGGATTATAGGATTTCCTCCTCCAAATATCTTTGAGTCCAAACAGGGCTTCATTTGTCTGAAGAGGTTTTATTGTGTTCTTATCTGAAGGCAGAGAAATGAATTTGATTGTTTCCACATCATAATTATGAATTCTGCAAAGAATAGTAAAGATCCCTTGATTGGCTAATTGGCCTAATCATAAATGTGTGCTTGAACCGCAGCTGTAGTCTTTCAAGCACACACATGTATATGTTTTGGTTAAAGTCTCTGAACTGGCTAATTTCCATCATTATTCAGTATATTAGTAGGATTATGTCTGTATTAGGTCTTCTTCCTCAAACCAATTGTTTATTTAAGTGTAAGTAAATTTAGTATCCTAATTAGGGCATCTTACCACATCAAAAGAATTTTAAAACACACATGTACACACACACACACACACGTGCACAAAATGCAACAATAACTGACCAGTTTAAAACTAAGAAAATTGTCCCCACCCATTAGCAACTGGAACAGAAGAGTAAATATGAGTACAATTGATCACTTTTCCAGGTTCAGTAAGTAGGTATGAGGATGGCAGCCATCAGTTAAATAATTAGCTTGCAAACACACGCTGCTGTTGGTAGGTAGGTATTAGCTACATCAACCTGTAGTGTCACACATACACACATGCGCGCACACACACACATACACGCTCCCTTTCAATAGACATCTGAGAGTAAAATCTAGATTGTAATACAATCTGAGTTATAAAAGAAGAAGCATGTCACAAGATTCATGGGGGGAAACATCCCACTCCAATGGAAAATCTACTGTATTCTTTGTGTCTGGCCAGCAATAAATAGGATTCTCTTACATTGTTTACCTCTCAGCTACAATACTCATTCATCCTTGAAAACTGAATTCTTTAACACCAAAGTACATCAAGTTCAGAAACTAATTTTCCAGAAGTCATTGTAGCTTTAAAAAAATCTTTGCTGAATTGAATTATTTTTTTAATCTTAGAAGAAAGAATATTTTAATAAAAAGATATAGTCTTAAAGCATAGCTTGGATTTTTTATAGAAATATTAGTAAAACAGGGCTCTTTACTATGCATGGGTTCTTGGGGGAGAGAGATGGAGAAAGGTAATTTTAAAGTCTAATATTTTCAGAGACTATCTAATCATAGTCAGCCTTGCATCAAAATGGAAAAAGATAAATTTTCAGTTTCCTAATTTTATTAATTGTCTGTGTCACTTAGGTCTTACTGGGATGGGTAGAGTCCTAGGAGAGATGAGAAAAGGGTGCTAAAACTTTCCTCTTTTCTTAAACAAACAATTCCCTTGAAGACCACCCAGTTCATTTCATTGGATTGACAACAAAAAGTGCTAACAGATTTGTGTGTGTGATCTTTTTTAAGAAAAGACAAGAAGTTTCCAACTTTAAATAAGATTTGTCCCACCCACCAAAAATAAGAAAAGAGAAATCAGAGGAGCAAGTTTTAAAAAAATGGACTCCCTTCTGCCTTAAGTGCTTGATCAGTCATTTATGAGACTGTAAATTTCAATGCAGTTTTCTTTAGGATATAATGCAGTCCCAGTGTGTTGCCCTGAGTTTATTTCCCCCATTTGAGGCTTTTAACCTTTGCTACTTGTTAGTGTCTAATATCTCTTTGTATCAAGTTTGCAGTCTAATCAAAAGTTCTCATGTTTCTATGATATATTACGGACTTAAAGTGATAAATAAGATCTTCATAATAAATAACTCCTCATGATAAAAATGAGGACTGGATCTGGAGTTACCTCTGAGAATGATTCTTGCTTCTGTTACTTACTACCTGTGTGGCTTTGGGCAGATCACTTAACATCTTTGGGACTTGGTTTCCTTCCCTGTAAAATGAAAGATTGGATTGGACCAAAGATTATTAAAGTTTGTTTCTAAGTCATGTAATCAACAAACTTTTGTGAATTTCCTACTTTAGCTAGATGATGGAGTGAATAGACAGTCAGGAAGACATGAGTTCAAATCCAGCTTTAAACTCTTACTAGCTATATGAACTTGGGCAAGTCACCTAACCCTCTCAGACACAGGTCCTTCTACTATAAAAGAGAGATAATGGTAACACCTACCACCTAAGGTTGTTGTGAGGATCAGATGAGAAGATATTTGTTCAGCACTTAGCATAGTGCTTGGCCCATAATAAATTTTTTTCTTTCCTCCTTTCCAATTGTGTGCCAGGTACCATGCTAAGTTTTGATGATTCAAATACAAAGAATGAAACAATCTCTAATCTCAAGGAGAATGCTTGGAGTCAGGAAGACGTGAGTTTGAATCCTACCTCAGATACTGGCTGTATGAGCCCTCACAAATGATGGTTACTTTTATCAGCTTTAATTTCTTCATCTCTTCAGTAGGGATAGCAGCACCTACACCCTTACAAGGTTGTTACACTAATTCCTTTTCCTTCAGGTAGTAGGTGTTCCTATAATTCACAGGAATGCCCAATGATCTGAAAAAGCCTGGGAAAGAGTGTCCTGTACTAGGGCAAGAAGTTAATACTGAAAAGGCATTATGAATGGCCTCATGGTGAATAGAAAAGAGGTAAAAATAAAAGAAAAGTATACCTGCATTCCTCTCTTCCAAAGGTATCTCTAAAAGAACTCTAGAATATTCATACATCCTTACTGCCTCACTAAAGGTTTGAAGAGCAGTTATTGACTCCTTAACCCCGTTTACCTCAGTTCCCTTATCTGTTAAATTACCTGTAGTCAGGAATATTCCTCTGAGATCAAATCTGGTCTCAAATACTTAAAAGCTGTGTGACCCTGAGCAAGCCGCTAAACCCTGTTTGCCTCAGTTTCCTCATCTATAAAATGAGCTGGAGAAGGAAATGGCAAACCACTCCAGTATTTCTGCCAAGAAAATTCAAATGGGGTCACAAAGAGTCAGACATGACTGAAACAACTGAACAACACCACCCACAAAAGAGGAGGGGAAAGAACCAAGTAAGAAGTTATAAGTAAGTCATCCAGAATTTTAGCTCTTGGTCATTTCCTTCCACTGGCTGGTAAGTGACTAATTCTGAAGTTCTGGCATGCTTCCTACAGGATGAATGTTTCCAATGTGAATCTAGCACTAAGAAAGGATCATATTTTTAAAAACTGATCATTCATATATTTTCTCTCATGTTGGAAGCCTCTTTGTCAGTCTAAGTGTTTTGTGTATGATTTTTATTGAATAAAAAAGAAGCTTAGATACTTAGCAGAGATGGGAAATAACATGTCAGAAAGTCAGGTAAACAAACACACTATGTGTTTTAACTACACTTTCCACATGGCAATTCTTGTACCTCTGAGGTTAGTTTAACCCAAGGGGTAGCAACATTTTTCAAAGTGATTTATCAAGAAATCACTCATTGACTTCTTCAAGGGTGAGAAGGGAATGGGAGCTATGGCAGCCTTCTCTAGCAGTGAATGGAGAGCAGTTAGAGGTTATATCCAGAGCTATAACTATGGATGTTTGCTTCTGGGACAAGTACCATGGAAAGGGCCTTCATTTTCTGAAGAGGGGACAGCACCCCAGATAACACAAGGCTATTTCTAGGGCTACTTCCCCTAGGGAGATGTTGTTCCTACTTGATAGGTGGCATGGTGGATAGAAGGTTGGACCTGGAGTCAGGAAGACCTGAGTTCAAATCAAGTCTCAGATGCTCCCTTACCTGTGTATCTGTAGTCAGATTACTTAATCTCTGTTTGCCTTAGTTTCCCCAACTATAAAATGAAAATAACAGCACCTATCTCACAGGTTTGTTGTGAGGATCAAATGAGGTGATATCTGTAAAGCATCCAACACAGTGCCTAGTATATAATAGGTAGTATGTAAATGTCTCTTCACTTCCCCCCACTTCCCGTTTTAACTAGTCATTCTTAATGACTAAGTGCTAAGTTCAGTTGCTTCTTCATATATGGAGTCCAAAAAGGCTGATTTACTAGGGACTGATGGGGAGGGTGAAGTAGTCGTGCACGCACACACATACCCCAATCAGAAATGGACATGCAGCAGCTAAGGAGGTTAGAAAAGAGCTTGAAATCATTCTCCTTCTCCTTCCCCCCCCAAAAAGCCCTCCACATCTCATCATTGATAAGAATCTTAGGGAACCGTTTAGTCCAACTCTTGTCTTTATGGTGAATGAAAGTTGGACCACTGAGAGCAGAAGTGACTTAGCCATGGTGAGGCTTATTCAGTACTTAAAGAAACTGAGGTTGGGCTGAGGTGAGTAAAATCAAGTCAGTTAGCATTTGGCACTGTGATAAATGGTGGGGATACAAACATAAGTAAAAAAGCAAGACAGTCTCTCTATCCTGAAAGACAGCTTACATTCTGATAGGGAATGATAATACAAAAAAGGGAGGTGAAAAGTAGTTGGTGGGAAGAAGGATGGAAAAGGCCCCTTTGAGAGGAGCATCATGCTGAAGACCAGAGAGTCAGAAGCAGAGCCAGGAGAGTGATGCAGAATGACTGGCATGAGCTGACCCTTCCTCAAGGTAGAAGCTTTATGAAGGAGACTCCTCTTGACAATGGAGGAAGAAGGCTGAAAATGGGGAAGGATGTTCCAGGGTGAGAAAGTCATGGGGGTGGGAGAACATTCAGAATGAGAAGGCAGCCGAGGCATGGGGGTGAAGTTTGAAGCATCAGAGGCAGAGGAGGGAAACTTAGAATAGACCTTAGAAACTGTTCACCCACCTCATTTTCCAGAAGGGTAAACAGAAACCCAGAGTTAGTGTCAGAGCAGGAACCAGAAACTAGATATCTGATTCCCAGTCCAAATATTTTTTAGCCAAGGCTTATTGGGGCACATGGCCCTCTATAGTCTCATCATTTAGGATAAGCAGTTGAATAGGGTAAGCAGTCCTTCATTCTTTCCCAAGTGCCCACTAGCCCCAAGATCGCCCACCCCAAAGTAGGTAGCCCAGAATCATCCTCCAGGGAGATCATTGACCTAAGACTATTCCCAGTCTCTGCCAGAGGGGGTATAGTTGACAAACAATTCTACCTCTACCACTTCAACCTGCCCTAATCCTCTGCATAGCTCAGGTGATTCTTGCCACTGAACATACTTTTTTTTCCCATTTGGAGTCAAGCTTCCCTCTTCCACAGTAAAGCAGAAGCCATAACTGAACCACTCACCCTATACTTTCTCATATCCTGTCACTATGCTCTAGAATTTCCTTCTTCGGTAGCAAAGAACAAGTGTTTTTAACACCCCTCTAAATGCCCTCATCCTGGGACATAGCCCCCTTTACCGCATCCTAGTTCTAGCTCTGTCTTAACATGGATTTGGAAATCTATCTTTAGTCACTCTGATACAGCCAATCAAGTAAATATCAGGAGCTCCTTTCTCAAGCCTCAGTGT
The DNA here is from genome assembly GCF_028372415.1 of Notamacropus eugenii. Classification (NCBI taxonomy): domain Eukaryota; kingdom Metazoa; phylum Chordata; class Mammalia; order Diprotodontia; family Macropodidae; genus Notamacropus; species Notamacropus eugenii. The sequence goes on along the minus strand of NC_092876.1, from coordinate 407,295,909 downwards.
CCCAGCATTGGAGGGCCTAGGCTTTTCTTCTTCAAACACATCCCTCTCCATCACCCTCAGTTGTGTGCCACTGCAGAATCATGGCTCTATGGTATAGCCCTTTAGAGATACACCGTGGCATCAAAGCCGGTAGCAAAACCCTTTCCTCCCAGCCTCACTGTTATAATTCATAGCCCACTTCATTTCCCTAATTTACCTCAAGGGCTAGAAATTCACCCTTTTGAGTGCTAATCATATGCAAAAATGTTCTTCAAATTGCTTTGAGAGCCAGCCTTTTATTTCAAAGAAGAGTCTAAAGTATTTAGCCAATTGAATTTTTTTTTTTTTTTACTGTAACATTGAAATAGGTTTAATGTTTAAATCTAGTGAGAGGAGGAGCACCTTTCCTTTTAGGAAGCTTGCTATTGACTTAAGTTGCTAATTCTATTACTATACCATAATGTGTTTCAAGCATCTCTTCTGTATTTAATTCTCTAGATGATAAATGCTGTGCATTCTAGGAGTGCACTGAATACATTAATACTTCATAGCCTCATTTTTCTGACCTATCCAACTTATTGTTCCAATTAGCTTGCACAGTATTTTGCGACTTTGTGTTTTTCTAAGTATATCTTCATAGTTGAGTTCAAGAACAAATTGTTCTTTCAGAGGAGCATTGAAGTAGTACATGGAAACAGTGCTTTTGAGAGAACATTTACTTCTGGTAATGCACTCCACAATACCTAGACAACTTGCTAACAGCTCCATTGAAGCCCTGGCAAATGGCTCTTTTGATCTGTTTGCTAATCTCTTGTCTGTCATCTACTGACTATATTTCTGGCTCCTCTTAGGAAGGGAGGGAAATTGTGATTATAGTCCTTGAACATATCCAAATGCTTTGGGCCATGTGGTTGTGAGTCACTTCTCACCGGGTAGGAAATATGCTAGGTAATGCCTAGATTCATTTGCCTGATTTAGGAGAGGAGGAGGATGTACTTATCAGTTCCCAAACACAGCTGAAATTGGATGGTAAGGAACTCGTGACATCCTCCAGTGGGATTGGCATTTCCAAAATGGAGAAAATCTTGGCATGAGAAGTGATTAGCGACTTATTCCAGGTTTGGGGAAGAGCCGTCAGAATTAAGACACTAAAGGACAGGAGAATGAATACAAAAACTGCTAGTGACATAGTATTTGAAATTTGTAAGGGAAGTTTGCCATGAAGTAGGCAGTGTGGTATAGAGAAAACAGCACAGGACCTGGATTCAGATTCTATCTCTAATGCTTGGGCAAGCGTGACCTCGGGTGAGTCTTTTAGCCTCCCTCGGCCTCAGTTTCTTCATCTGTCAAATAAGGAAGTTGGACAAGATGGAATCTTGGCTTTAATACTTTCCAATTCTGGCTATGGGCAAGTTTCTTAACTTGTTTGAGATTCAGCTCCCCCTTCTGCAGAATGAAAATCATAATACCTTCTTTACAAGGTTATGGTAAGGCTCAGATGAGATAACGCATGTGTCATGCTTTATAGAGAACTATATGCATGTGAGATATTTCTTATTATCATAAACTGAATTTCAGAAAGCAAAAGACCAATCAGTGGAAATTGAAAAGGCAAAGTTAGACTTGAGCAAGAAAACCTTCTAAATCTTTAGACTACCCATCTAAAAGTGGAATGGGTTCTCACAGCTGGTGTCAAATTTCTCCTTGTTGCAGGTCTTCGAGTGGTCGCTAGATAACCACTTGTAGAGAATGTTATAGTAGGTCCTTTTCAGATATCGGTTAGATAGGATGGCTACTGATGGCCTTCAACTCTAAAATATTGGGATTGTCTTTTTCTGTTTCTATCAATTCATTTCTCCTATCCCCATCTATCTTCAGAATAGCTATAAAAAAACTCAGTTTCCATTTTTTCTGCTAAATAAGAAAGGGTACTAGAGACAAGTGGGATGACTTCTGTAGTATGTGAAGCAGATGAGGAAACTGAGTCCCCAGAAAAATAAGGAGCCTTGTCTGAGGTTACATTAGTAGCGAATAGAAAAGACAGGTCTTCTGATTCTTAAGGTACCTCTCCAGGTGGAAGTAAAGGGAGAAAGAAAAGAAACAGAGATAGAGAGAGAAAGAGAGAGGGAGAGGGAGAAGGAGAGAGAGAGAGAGAGAGAGAGAAAAAAGAGAGAGAGAGAGAGAGAGGAAGGAAGGAAGGAAGGAAGGAAGGAAGGAAGGAAGGAAGGAAGGAAGGAAGGAAGGAAGGAAGGAAGGAAGGAAGGAAGGAGGGAGGGAGGAGGAAGAAATATTGATATTGATGGTGATATCACTCCTTATCACTGACATAAGTGAGGTTGGCAGAATCCCTCTTTGAACTAAAGAGAACAGGTAAAATATTTGAACTCTATTGTGGGGAGAGGGAGATAGAGTGAAAGTTGTTGTTCGGTTGTATCTGACTCTTCATGACCCCATGGACCACAGCACATCAGGTCCTCCCATCCTCCACTATTTTTCAAAATCTGTCTAAGCTCATGTTCATTGCTTCCATGATGCCATCCATCCCTCTCATTTTCTGTTGTCCCCTTCTTTTACCTTCAGTTTTTCCCGGTATCAGGATCTATAGCAGCGAGTCCAGTCTTCAAGTAAAGGTGAGAATTCAGGTCATGATGATGGTAAAAGAAGAGCCAAGAAAGAATGATTTTCCAGATGTTAACTTCAGCATAAACTCATTTTCCTACTCAGACAATCAGAATCATATCAGGACTTCCCTTTGTTGATGGAATACGTAGCTCATTTTCTTGGTTTTTAATTTGAATGCAGAGTCTTGGGCTGCCTGAGGATATATGCCTCTCTAATACAGAGAGCTCCTTTGAAAAATCCAAGCCAAATTTTCCCTTTTGCCTGTTGGTTTTAGCCAGGCCTGCCTCCAAGTACTCTCAGAAAGCAGAGGTAGCTGTCTACCATAGTCCCTTTGGGACCTGTCAGAGAGAAACATTAGCCAGAAAGTCAGGAGGACCACATGGTGAGAGCAGCCAGGACCCCCTGAGGAATGAAAAGCATGAATGTATTCTGCTGTCTGCCTATGTTCAAAATCTTTACAGAAACAAAGCTTGCAAAGTAATTCCTCAAGAAGTATCAGAATGTCCCTGATTATCTCATTTTCTTTTCCTAATAAAAGAGGTTAGAGGAATAACTGTATTCAAGAAGAATGCTAGGTTTCAGAATTAGAGATTTTATAAGCTGGAAATGCTGTTTGATATTAAGTCCTGAAAAAAATATATAAAAACCATGCATGTGACATGGCGCCTGCCTTCTGGGTACTTATAGTCTGGATAGCATAAGAGGCAGCTAATGTAATGGAAAGAGCATTAGAGTTAATCAAAAGACCAAGGTTTAAACCCAAGCTCTTCTACTATCCGTGTAACCTTGTGCAAGTCTTTGGGTCCCTTGGGCCCTCAACTTTAAAATAAGACAGTTGGGCTAGATGAGATAGTTAGGTGACATAGCAGATAGATTGCTAGACCAGGAAGACCTGCTTCAGATGCAAATAAGCTATGTGGCCCTGGGCCAGTCACTTAATCTCTCTCATCTACAAATAGCAGCTAGGTGTGTTCATCCTTCGTTGCCGAAGAAGACCATGCCATCAGAGAAATGATGACATGACTTGCACTTGACTTTGTTCTGAGTGAGGGAAGGCTGTGCAGGTCTCCAGCCTCACTTCTCCTCCAGAGCCATCTGAATCCAGTGACCTGATATTCCTCAGGATGACTGAAGATGACCCAGGATGAGGCAATTGAGGTTAAGTGACTTGCCCAAGGTCACACAGTTAGTGTGTGTCAAGTGTCTGAAGAGATCAGCTAGGTGGTGCAGTGGATAAAGCACCATTGCAGGAGTCAGGAGGACCTGAGTTCAAATCTCACCTCAGACACTTGACACTTACCAGCTGTGTGACCTTGGGCAAGTCACTTAACCCCAGTAGCCTCATCCTGGCTCATCTCCAGTCATCCTGATGAATATCTGGTCACTGGATTCAGATGGCTCTGGAGGAGAAGTGAGGCTGGTGACCTGCACAGCCCTCCCTCACTCAGAACAAAGTCAAGTCATCATTTCTCTGATGGCACGGTCTTCTTCGGCAATGAAGGATGAATACACTATGTACAGCGTATACCTAATAAAATCAACAACAAAATGGGAGTAGTCACAGAACCTGCTTCATAGGGTTGTTTCAAGACTCATATGTGATAACATTATAAAGTGCTTTGTTAAACCTTAAAGTACTATAAAATACTAGCTATTATTATTTCTAAGATCTCCTCAGGCTCTAAATCCTATGAGAAACGTAACACACATTCAAATACTACACCAATCTGCTTTGTGATAGTTGCTTTCTATGGTTACTTTATTTTTCCTTTTCCTTTCTTTTTTCTGCATTTTTTTTTCTTGTTTGGTATACCTGATATAGATGCTAGGCCACCAAGAACTATTATGGATCATTGGGACTGTAACAGGCCTATGAAATCATTCTAGCCCACTCTCATTTTATAAGTGAGAAAACTTAGGCCAAAGAAGTAAAACAGGGTAGCCAAGATCATACAGCTATGAAGGACTTTAAAAATTATAGGAGTTTAGAACTGTTTTCTAGGTAGCAGGGTCATGGAAAGGTTTTTTTTTTTCATCAGGGAACCAGTTATCTAAATGGAGCCTGCATGCACAGTGGATTTAATGATTTGTGGGAGGTGTCAGAAATAAAAGATCAGAGGCTCTGGAGTCAGAAGGCACCTCAGAGGCCATGTAGTTTAACCTCCTCATCTTGTTATTCAGTCCTTTTCCAGTCATGTCTGACTCTTTGTGATCCCATTTGAGATTTTCTTGGCCAAGATAATGGAAGTAGTCTGCCATTTCCTTCTTCAGTTTATTTGACAGATGAGGAAACTGAGGTAAACAGGGTTAAATGATTTCCCACAGTTATTAAGTGCCTATGGCAGGATTTAAATTCAGGTCTTCCCTACTCCTGGATGTCTAGGCCACCCAGTGGATAGAGCACTGGGCTTGGAACCAGAAAGACTCATCTTCATGAGTTCAAATGTGACCTGATCCACTTCTAGCTGTGTGACCCTGGGCAAGTCACTTAACCCTGTTTATCTCAGTTTCTCATCTGCAAAGAAGGAAATGGCAAATCATTCCAGCATCTTTGCTAAATGAAGTCAGAAATGTCATTGATTTGAAATGATTGAACAAAAAATAACTTCCTAACTCTAGATCCAGTACTCTATCCACTGTGTTACCTAGCTTGGAGAAGAAGCTAAGGCCTACACAGGTTAAATGGCTTGTTCATTATCACACAGGTAATAAATACCAGAGACAGAATTTGAACTCGAGTCCTCTAATCCAAGTCATAGCTCTTTCCACTGGAAGCTGGTGCAATTGAAAAATTTGTTGATGTATAAAATACCAGTAAATGTCTCAAAAATCTGATTCATGGTTACCTTCAACCCTGAAATCCATGCTTTGCTTCCTCAGATTGCCCCTCTTAATGGGATATTATATAATGTTAATTTTATCTGCTTCCAAATCCGGTTTTGAAATATTTGTTCTCATTTTTGAATATAGTAGGACTGATAGACTGAGGCTGTTCAACAAGGAGTTAACACAACTCCGATGCCATGTTTTAAAATGAAGTTGTTGAGCTAGAAGAGGGCATCTTGAACCTCTTTGCCAACCTGACCTTGGCTAGAGCTAAATCAGGGAGAATGAGGACACTGCCTTGGATTCAATAACAGCATTGTCTGGACTTCTTTTGTGGCTATCTGTCGATCTGTTTTTTCTCAATTCCTCCTTTTTCCCTTCCAGCACTGAAAATCATAACCCTGTCATTGTTACTGGGGTTTTTTTTTCCTTTACCTTCAAGTGGTCTAGACTGGAAGGATGAACAGTATTTTTCCAAAGAATCAGAGACAATCATTGGAAAACAATTGTTAAGTATGCAAAGCTTGCTATTTCTTATTTGTAATATGCTTCCCTGATTTCAGGCATCCTCCCTTAGGTATTAGGGGCCTAATTTTATGCTGTCTATATCCCAAAATTCCTATTTATGCTGTCTCACCCATGTATTCTTTCCCTAGGCAGTAGTAACAGCAAGGACCCTGGCATACACAGGAGGGTCTGCTATACTGATTCTTAGATCTTCTTTTCTATAAGGAAAGCAGCGTTTGAGTGGTCAACAATCTACTTTAACCAAGTACATACATCATTCACTTAGTTCAGGGGAAAAGTCAGCATCCTTAACTTCAGAGAAAATACAGAGAAATAAAAATCAACAGATAGGTCTTGCAACTGTCTGGCCATAAGCAATACATACATCGTTACCAGAGAAAGAAACACCAACATATGAGTTTTCAAAGCCTGGGGCTCCTTAATGGCTACCCAGAGTCTCATCTGGCTAAACAAACACCTCCAATGAGAAGTCCCAAAGTAAAACCTCACCTCAGAGTATATATACACTTTTCAGAGCCAGAGGGTACCACAACCCTTGAGAACCAGTGCCTCATTAGAAATTAACAAATGGTGTGAGCCTTCCAACAAAAAAGTCTCCCCTAATCAAGCTTCCCTTAGTGGGCAGACCCATTAATGGATGGAGAAGATCTTTAACTCTAATTAGCATCACAGCAGCATCCCACACTATATGTTTTTCACTCATCCACTTTTACCTGTCCTTTATTTTGGAGCATTCAGAGACATTTGATCACTACGATCAGGCACAGATTCACCAAGATAGATTATTGCAAACTAGCTTGATAACCTTTTTTGATAAGTATTACTAGTACTTGGCAAAGCAATTTAAGTCCATGGGTATAACATATCTTGATTTTATCAGGGTATTGACAAAGACTCTTATAATACAATTGTGCACCAAATAAAAAGATATGGGCTAAATAATAATAATAATACTAAAATTAGGTAGATTTATGGCAGGCTGAATAACCATATCCAAAGAGAGTTGATTAATGGATCAATCAATGCCCACCTGGAATACAATTTTTAGTGATGTGCCTTAGGGCCTGCTATACACTCTGTACTATTTAAAACTACTTGAATGTAGCTGTAGAAATCAGATCTGTAAATGACACAAAACTAGGAGGAAAAATTGAATATTTGGTGACATGGTCAAAACTCAAAAATATATGGCCAAAACTAATTATTAAAATTAATAAGAATAAACGGAAAATCTTCCACTGAATTTCAAAAATTCAATAAATTAAATTCAACAAACATTTATTAAATAGCTACTATGCAAAGAGCACTGTTTGGAACTAGGGAAGCTATAAAATTTAGGAAAGATACTGTCTCATCTCATTATAACTTATAGACTAGTAGGGAGCTGAGACATTCACAGAAAACATAGTCCTTGGTGAGTGCAAAAGAGACATCCAAACAAAGTGCTTTAGTTTTTTAAAAAATGATCAACCCAAGCACAGAACTGTGTTAATGGTAATAATTTTTTTAATGACTTAAGAGTTTTAGTTGATTGAAAGTTCAACATGAGTCAGTAGTGTAATGTAGCTACCCACGGAAAGCTAATGTAATCTTAGACCAAGTCAATAGAAGTTTGATGTCTAGAATGGAGTAGGTAAGAATTCCCTTGTGTTCTGTCCTTGTCAGGATACATCGGAAGTATTATGCTCAGTTCTGGAGAACACGTTCCCAGAGGAACATTGACAAAATGGCATTTTCCTAACTAGATAACAAAATCTAGGCTGAAAGATTTGGAGATCACATTAACACAAGTGAAGAAACTGCAGGTGTTAGGAATGTAAAAGCAAAAAGTTGGTATAGTAGTCACTGCCTTCAAATATTTGAAAGGCTACTGTTCGCAATTCAATTTAGCTAATATTTATGAAGTACCTGCTAGGTACAGGGCATTATTGTAGGAATGGGGTATACAAAGATAAAAATGAAAAATCATCTAACATGTTTATATTTTACTGTATTGTAATTGTCATTTGTATCATGATAGAATGTTTTTGAACAGAGGGAGTGACATTGTCATATCTGTGTCTTGGGAAGATTATTTTGGCTACCATGTGGAGGATATCTTAGAAATAAGAGGGATACCAATTAGTAGGCTATTAAAATGATCCAAGGAAGATGTTACAAAGGCCTGAACAAGGGTGATGGATGTATGAGTGAAGAGAAAGGGATAAATTCCAGAGACATTATAGAGATGGAATAGATAAAACTTGGCAATGGATTAAAGGTAGGGGAGTAAGGAAAAGGCAAAAATCCAGAATAATTCCAAGATTCTGAACTTGAATAGCTGGAAAGGATGGTAGTCCTCCTAAAAACAGATTTGCTTAAAGGAAAAGCAAATTTAAGAGGAAACATAAAGCACTTCATTTAGGACATGTTGAGTCTGAGATGCTAGTGCAACATCCAGGTGGAAACAGGATTAGACATATATCATGACCTCCCCTTTCTAGAAGACAGAAAGTAGACTCAGTGAGAGAAAGCTACAGGAAGGCAGATTTTAGAACAACGTAAGTAACAACTTTCAAACAAAAGTATAATGAGCTGCAATCTAGTTGTTTAACCACCTGTCCCAAGTGTTATGGAAAAGATTCCTGTACAGGGCTGTGCTGCATCCTCCATTCATCTTCAGATGCTGGCCAGATAAACTACATTAAAACGTGTTGCAAAATGGAGTAAACTTTAAAAGATTGAGATTTTAAGGCCTCTGAATAGCAAAAAATTCTGGTGAGATTCTATTAGTTAAAAATCATTGTTCTGTGAAATACCTAACATTACATTTTTAATTAGATGGTGTGACCATTTGGAACACCTATTTAAGATATAGACGCGCAATAGAAGCAGTTGGCCATCTGTTATTGGTAGGGAGCTAAGGTAATGAGAATAACTAATTAGACCAATGCACCAAGACATGGGCCAAGCCAGTTTGTCTGCATAGCTCCATATAATGGGAATGTTCCCAGAATGTGCAGGCATGGAATCCTTGCTGCTAGTAATCAGAACACAGGAAATGAATGCTTCATGTTACCTGCAACTCAATTTAGATATAACTAAAGCTGTGGAAGATTATTTCTGCTGCTTGCAGAACACAGATTTTTTGAAAACAATACTGTGTAAACTCTCTGGGCCTTAGTTTCTTTTCCTCTAAAGTGAGGTAGAGGTGGGAGTGTCCTGGAGCTAGTTTGTAAGTCAATTGTTAAATTTTCAATGTGAGTGTTTAACCTCGGAAGCTAGGAAACATTATAATTCAGAACTAAATTTGTTGTTTTGTTAATTGTCTAGACTGAAAAAAGCAATGAAAAAAATGTTGATAATGCAGATGAAATTTAAAATTGGGTCATGCTTAGCTTTCCCTCTACCCCCTCAAGAGCTGGTTGTTAAACGTTTATCAGCATATGACTGGTAGAAGAGTTAAGGGGATACACTAGATGACATCTGAGGTTCCTCCAACTCCAAAAGTGTGAACTGTTTCTGCTTTCTAAAGATGCTATAGATTTCTTTGTGTTTCATAAAATGTTTATATCATATGTAAAATAAATTCCATCTTTTCCCTGATTAAAAAAACTATATCCAGAGAACATACTGTAGCCAAACGTTGAACCCACAAGTGTTGATGATAAAGTCCTTCTTCTCTGGTAAAGGTGCTGGTAAAGGGTGCTTTCAAATAAAATATTTTGATCCACTTTGGGTTCTACATGTCAGAACATTAAGAGATGATAAATATTAAAAATGTAATTTTGAGAGTGTGTATGAATGATGTGTGTGTATGTGTGTGTGTGTGTGTGTGTATGTAAAAGAGAGACAGAGAGAGATTCTGAAAGACAACTTCCCCCACTCTAGTTGGTAGCTGTAATAAAAAAAATTTCAACTGATGGTGGTGAGGAAATTTTTATATTTGGAGGCAGCTATGATACGGTATAAGAGCATTAGTGTACTCTGTGGTGAGGTCCACATTCAGTTCCACAGTTTGACATTTTAGTACTTGCTACTTGGACCCCAAATGCCTGGAACTTTGGATTGAATCTTGATTGGATAATGGGCAAGTTGTTTAGCCTCTATGGGCCTCATTTTCCTCAACTATACCACAAGGAAGTTGTACTTCATGCTTTTTAAGATACCTTCCAGTTCTGAGTTTCAATAAAAAGGAAAGCCAGGTAAGTTGTTGTTTGATCATTTTTCAGTCACGTCAGACTCTTTGTGACCCCATTTGAAGTTTTCTTAGCAAAGATAATGGAGTACTTTGCTAGTTTTCTCTCCAGCTCATTTGACTAATGAGGAAACTAAGGCCAACAGGGTTAAGTGACTTGCCTGGGGTTACCCAACTAGTAAGTGTCTGAGGTTGGATTTGAACTGAGGAAGATGAGACTTCCTGTCCGAGTTACTTGGAATTGTGGGGGCAGCTAGGTAGTACAGTGGATAGAGCACCAGTGCAGGAGTCAGGAGGACCTGAGTTCAAATCTCACCTTAGACATTTGATACTCACTAGCTGTGTGACCTTGGGCAAGTCACTTAACCCCAATTGCCTCATCCTGGGTCATCTCTAGTCATCCTGAGGAATATCTGGTCACTGGATTCAAATGGCTCTGGACCAGAAGTGAGACTGGTGACCTGCAAAGTCACTCAAAGTCACTCAAAACAAAGTCAAGTCAAAGTCAAGTGCAAGTCATGTCATGTCATGTCATGATTTCTCTGATGGCATGGTCTTCTTTGGCAATGAAGGACCAACACACACACATGGAATTGTTAGGGAAGGAAGGAAGGAAGGAAGGGGAGAGAGAGAGAGAGAGAGAGAGAGAGAGAGAGAGAGAGAGAGAGAGAGAGAGAGAAGGAAGGAAGGAAGGAAGGAAGGAAGGAAGGAAGGAAGGAAGGAAGGAAGGAAGGAAGGAAGGAAGGAAGGAAGGAAGGAAGGAAGGAAAGAAGGAAGGAAGGAAGGAAGGAAGAAAAAGAAAGGAGGGAGAGAGGGAGGGAAAGAAAAAAATAAAAGAAAACCTTTTTTTCTGTAAAAAGAGGGAGATAAGATAAACAAGATGATCTGTAAAGGCCCTTTGAACCCTTCAGTTCTATGACACTATGACTCTGATGAGTTCCTGGAAGGCCTTTTCAGCCCTGCATGAAGAAGACTCCAGGCCATTTAGCATGTGGCTTTTAAGTGTTTTTATCCTTCTCCACCTTATGTTCAGGAAGCATGTTGTAACATGCTAGGGACAATAATTTTAAGAAACTGTTGTCTAACACGGTTCCCAAGTGGAGCATGGACAGGGTCTCAATCACTTAATTGCATTAAAAAATACCCTGTTTGAGTCCTTTAAGTGTGGCAGTTCTCAATTATCTAGTTCAGACTCCACTGTGAAGTCATAATTAGGCACTAAAAGCTAACTGGATTACCACAGAGAGCTCTCCTGACAGCTGTTTAACAGCTCATCAGGTGTTAAGGCCATAAATTACACCTTTCCCTGCACCTCTCCTTTCTGGCCTTAATTCACAAAGTTATATTTTACTGTCCTTTCATCATCAGGCAGTCAGGTTCACTTAAGGGACTCCTAAATTTGGAGCCAACAACTGATTCCCTAAAGGGGCCTTCACTGTGGAGGAAAAAGTGGGTATGACTTTCTTAGGGGCTTCTTCTTTTAGTTCTTAAGTGAGAAAGTGGGATTAAAACCCTTGACAACAAAAGTGACACCCATCTAGTCAACTCTGCAGTAATTATGAAACCAAAAATATGATCCTCCTCCCTCCAACTTTCTAAGAAGCTTTGTAAAGGAACGTCAGGGTGGGAATGCAGACGCTAAAGGTCAAATTCACCTGAAAGCTAAAGAGGCCTTTTAAGGACCAATGGGGAAAAGGGAGTGAGAATGCTGGTATAGGGCACCTGAAAAGGAGGAACGAATGTCCAAACAGAAAAAGAGTAAAAAAGGACAGGAGATGGACACAGAACAAACTTGCTTCCCAATTTTACCTGGAGTAGGCCCTGATGACTATGAAAAAGTCTTGTTTCAAGTCCTGTTTTTGCAGACTTCATGGAATCTCAAACAAACTGTATTGAACTAAAGTATGCCAAGAAGTGCAGAGAAGGGAAGCTGCTAGAAGGGAGGTTAAAAAACATATAATTCAATCTTCTCATTTTACAGAGAAGGAAACTGAGGCCAGACAAGTAAACGACCTCTTGTGTGTCACAAAGCTAATTTTTAGCAGAGCCAGCACTAGAATCCAGGTCTCTCTTCCACCATGACATCCTAGTCATTCAACATTTCCTCCTTTCCCTCAGGAATAATTATCTGATGAGGTGACCTGCCTAATCATACTCCTAAAACTTCTTTTTTGCCTTAAAAACAAATAGAATTAAATTAAAAGCAATCACCCTAATAATAAATGTACTTAGAAATCTGAGCCTCTATTCTATTTGCCAAATGGATACTCAGTGGTACTCAGTGAATATTGATCATTATTATTGTAGAATTTGGGAGAGCAAACATGGTGTTTCGGATAAAAAGCAAGCCTTTGTGTCAAAATCCCCTGGATTTAAGTACCATCTTTGATATATGTAACTCTGATACTTGTAAGCTAGGGACCTAGGTAACTCTCTAATACTATAACGTAGCAAAGTAGGTGCTGATGTGCATTGGGAGAAATTTCCCACTGGTATTTATTATGATTATTACTGAAAGTAATAATAAATCTAACATTTACAGAGCATCCACTACGTCAGGCACTGTGCTAAGCCCTTTATAAATCTTATCTCATTTGAGCCTCACAACAACCCTATTAAGTAGGTCTCACTATCAACATTTTACAAATGAGGAAAGTGAGGCAAAGAGCAGTTAAGTGACTTATCAGGGCCACACAGCTAATAAGTGACTGAAGTCAGATTTGAACCATTTACCTGGACCAATTAAATCATTGTTATTGTCTAGTAGTTCAGAGGTATCTGACTCTTTGTGAGCTGGTGGATCATAGCGTGCTAATACGTGGGGTTTTCTTGGAAAAGATATTGGAGTGATTTATTATTGGATTATTATTAATTATATTGGAGTGATTTGCTATTTTCTTCTCCAGTAAATTAAGGCAAACAAAGGTTAAGTGATTTGCCCAGGGTCCCATAACTAGTAAGATCCTGAGCCTGAATTCAGGTCCAGGACTCTATCCACTGAGCAACCTAGCAGCCCCAGTAAAATCACTGGTCTGGTGAAAAATAAAAGAACTCTGAACTTTAGGATTCTTCTCTTTTCTACCCAAATAATGTTTAATTTGTCAAACACTTATTGAATAACTATTATATGGAAGGCCTTGTGGTAGGTGCTGAGGATAGTCCCTCCCTGAAAGAACTTATAGCTTATATGGGCACAGACAAATAGAATAAAAGGTCTAATAAAAAGGTGCAAAGGATAGAGCGAAAATGTGCTAGAAAAATCTAAGAAGAGCAAGAACACTTTCAGCTGAGATGTTTCATTTAATTCATTAGTCCAATAACAGCCCACAATGGCCACACTTATGTTCAAGCAAGGGGATATAAGGGTCTGAATTTAGGGTATTGACAAGGAAATGGAAAAGGTAAGTTGCATAGGAAACCTGTGGAGGCAAAAACAACATGACTGAACAACACATTGGATATAGAGTTAGTGGAAAAGAGAATAAAAGATTACTTCCAGGTTTTGAGCTTAGGTGATTGGAAGGATATGTGCCATCAACATGAATAAGGAAAGGGATATATCTCAACAAAACGATGATGAGCTAGGTTTTGAATGTCTTGAATTTGTGGGGCCAATGAGGCTTCCAGGTGGAAATACCTATCATTTAAGCAATAATTATTAAAGGACAAATGTGGGTTTGTCCCAGGATGCCAACTCTTAGAAGAGCACACTTCCTCTGCCAGGATAAGCTCCATAAAAGGTTACACCTTTCCTGTGAGTGAGGCACAATGCAAAAGGGGAATCCATGGGACAAGCCATACAAGGCAAAAGCCACATGAGTGAGAGCCCGGAATGGATACCTTGAAAGCTTTGATCATATGAGCAATATAAAGAAAGGAGAGGAACTAAATAATTATAGGGGTCATTAACCAAAGAATAAGAGTTTAGAGTAGACAGAAAGGAAGGATAGACAATGGAAAGAGTGAGAGAAATCCTTTTTGGAAAAGAATGCAAAAAATAAAATTTAAAAAACTAATGAACAGGACTGGTTCAAAAGGGAGAGGAAGGAATATCTACTTGACTGAGAGGAAAAAGTTGGGGAGGATACTGTATAACCAGATAAAAGTAGGTAAGAAAAGTAATTAATAAAATCTCAAAGGGAAAAGGGGAGCAAACCAGAAGAAGGGATCAGGTGGGTCAGAAAGAGAGCTGGTGAGAATAAGACCACCTTAAAAAAATATTAAATTAATTAACATAACACTGTCTGCAACAGAAGAGGAAGGAAAATCAGAACTTGAAAAAAACTCAATATTGCAGACAGATGGACCAAAATATAAACCTGACTTATAACTTTAAATGGGAATCTATTAAGCAATCAAATAAAACAAAAAAGAGTGACAGATTGGATAAGAAAACAAAACGCTAAAATCTGTTGCTTACCAGAAACACATTTGAAAAACAAAGACATTACTCAGTGAATCCAAAAAAAAGGCAGGAGTTGCAATCATACCAACAAATCAGAAGCATTCAAAAACTAAAAAGGGATAAATAAGGAAACTATTTTGATGAAAGAATAGACAACAAACCAATATCAGTAATCAATTTACGTTTGTTTCAAACGCCCAAATCCAAAAAGGAAACATCTGAGCTACAAGAATTCGTTGACAGTAACACAATAGTGATGAAAGATTTCAGTATTCCTCTCCCAGTTTTAGATAGGTCTAATAGCAAGATAAACAAAAGAGAAAAATGTGGAACCGAATAAACTGATGTAGAAAGTAGAACTAAAAGAGTTATACTGTCTTCTAAATGGGACAGAAAGAGAATATGCATATTTCTTAGCACTACATGGAACTGTTACAAAGACTGGCCGCATGCTAGGGCACTGAAATACTGCAAACAAATGTGAAAAGATAGAAAGTTAATCCTTCACAGATCATAACACAATAAAAATAGTCATTAGTTCAGGGACCATAAACACAAGATACGGACACAAATGAAGACTTAACAATGAAATCCTAAATAATGAATGGGTCAAAGAAAAAAATCTTAGAAATAATAACTATATAAAAGAAAATTATAATGATCAAACAACATGTCAAAATTTCAAAAACAGTCCTCAGAAAAAACTACATCCTTACAGATAAACGTGAACAAAATTTTTAAAAAGAGTTCAACATGTATTTTTTTAAATTGGAAAACCAAAAAATAAACCTAAAATAAACATGAGGAGATATTAAAAATTAGAGAAGAAATAGATAAGTTGAAAACACTAAAATCATAGTGATGATAAAACCAAAAACTGGTCCTTTGAAATGACAAATAAAATTTATAACTCGTAGCTAATCAGATTTAAAAAGAAAAGAGCAGAAAATCAAATCAATAAAAACAGTAAATGAGCTAGGTGAAATCAGAGCAAAACCAGAAGAAATTTTTTAAAAATCTGAACATAGACACACTTATATGCCAATAAAACTGAGAACCACAAAAGAAATAGAGGGATACGTGCAAAAATATCAAATGCCCAAACTATCAGAAGACCAGATAGCAATCTTAAATAATTCAAACTCAGAAATAGATAGATATATATACATATATATGTGTATATATATATGTGTGTGTGTGTATATATATGTATCTACACATATATATACACATATATGTGTGTGTAGAGAGAGAGAGAGAGAGAGAGAGAGAGAGAGAGAGAGAGAGAGAGAGAGAGAGAGAGATAGATCTGTAAAGGAACAACCAAAGCAAAACCCTGGTCCTGATAGATTCACAGGAGAATTCTATCAAACTTTTAAAGAACAGTCAGCGCTCATACTTTACAAATTATTCTTGAAAATTGAGAAAGAAAATGCTCTACATTCCTTTTATGAGACAAATATAGTCCTAATACCTAAACAAGGGTTTAAAACTGAAAGGAAATTATACGCCAATAACATTAATGAACATTGACTCAATTTAAAACAAAGTCCTGTCAAACAGAGTACAACTATTTATCCAAGAAATCATTCATTATGACCAATTGAGATTTATATCAGGGATGCAAGATGATTCCGTGTTAAGAAACAGTCAATATAGTTAATCATGCTAAAACTAAAACATCCAAAATTACATGATCATCTCAATAGACACAGAAAAAAAGTCTTTGACATAGTATGAGTATAGGCATAAAAAGACCTTTTTTAATGTCATAAAAAGCATCTATCTAAAACCGAAAGTAAATATCACATGCAATGTGTATACACTACAACCTTTTCTGATAAACATAGCAGCGAAACACAAGGATATTTCCTCCACCCAATATTATTTGATGTAGTTCTGAAAATGCCAGCATTATCAATAAAACAAGAAAAAAAATTAAAGGCATAAAGATAGGTAAAGACAGACTCAAACTTTCCCTATTTGCAGATGACATGGTGGTTTGCTTGCAAAATCCTGGGGAACCAGCAAAGATACTGAGACAATTCAAAGCTTCAGCCAAGTTTCAGGCTACAAAATAAATCCCTAAAAATCAATAGCCCTTTTGTAAAAATAATATCGAAACAATTATAGAAAGGGAAATCCCATTCCAAATAACTACATAATGTGTAAAATATCTGGGGATCAACTTCCCAAAGCACACAAAAGACTTGTATAGATTCAATTACAAAGTGCTCCTTAAAGAAATAAAAAACAACTAAAATAACTGAAGGAACATTCCGTGCTCATAAGTAAGCTGTGCCAGTATAATAAAATGACAACTCTACCAAAATTTATATATACTTTAATACCATACCAACCAAATTACCAAGGGGATATTTTATAGAACTTTATGAAATAATAACAAAATGCATTTGGAAAAACAAAATATCTGGAATATCAAGGGAAATTATGAAAAGAAGTAGGGATGAAGGTAGAGTAGCATTTCCAGAATTTAAAATACATCATAAAGAAGTAGTCATCAAAACCATGTGGTATTGGTTAAAGAATACAGAGATCAATGAAACAGACTAAACAAAGGAAAATCAGAAACAACAGAACTCAATAATTCACTATTTAAGTGGAAAACATAAATTACCTACGAAACAACTCTTTATTTCATTAAAAATGCTGGGAAAAAGGGAAAGCAATCTGATAGGAATTTGGCTTTAGACCAACACCCAACACCATATTCCACAATTCATTCTAACATGACCTTAATTTTAAAGATCATATTATTTTAGAAGAGAAACAGATCATATAGCTCTCATAGCTATGGGTAAGAGATGTATTCTTAACCAAATTAGAGATAAAGGCAATTACAAAAGATAAAATAAATAACTTTGATTATCTGAAACTGAAAAGCCTCTGCACAAACAAAATTAATGCACCTAGAACAAGAAGGGAAGTGGTTGAAAAGGGCAGGACTTCTTGAACTTTTTCCGTTGTTTTTGCATGACCTGAGGGCATGTGCAGTGCAAGATGGGCATGCTTTGTGTTCAGCACCAAGGCTGCAGTGAAGTGGGATACAACACTGGCAAGCCTTGCCAGAAAAACCTTGGATTCTTTACAAGTTTGATTTTTAATTAATTTTTGATTGTTGTATGTTCAGAAACTTTTAACTGTTGCCAAATTTTTCACAACTCCATATAGGGTTGAGACCCATAGTTTAAGAAGTACTAGAATTGGGGGGGGTGGGGAGGGGGAATCTTTGTATCAAGTTTCTTGATAAAGATATATGTATATATCTTAAGACTAATTGTTATCCTTCAATAGGCAAATATTTGGTCAAAGGATATAAACAAACACTCCTCAAATGAAGAAGCTACAAAGTATTCACAACCACATGAAAAAAATGATCCAAATCTCTAATTATGAGAGAAATGCAAATCAAACAACCCTGGAGTTTCACTTCACACTCTACAAATTGGCAAAAATGACCCAAAAAATGGCAATAGCCCATTTTGGAGGGGTTGTGAAAGAACAGGCACATTAGCATATTGTTAGTGGAGCTGTGAAATGTACAATCATTTTGGAAGACAGTTTGGAATTAAGGCAAATAAAGTGACTAAAATATTCATACCCTTTGACCCAGAGATTACATTACTGGACTTATACCTCAAGTAAATCATCTGTTCAAAAAAAGTCTCCATATACCACAAAATATTTATAGTCCTACTTTCTATGAAAACTAAAACATTAAAAACAAATTAAATTCCCATCAACTGGGAAATAGCTAAACCAATTATGATACATGGATATAACGGAATACTCCTGTGCTGAAAAAAATGAGGCATGTGATGACTTCAGAGAAGCATGGAAAAATTTACAAAAACTGAAACAGAATGAAGCAAAACCAAGAAAACAATATACACAGTAACTACAACAATGTGAATGGAAAGAACTACAAACCAAAAAAATCAAAAATAAATTATAAAGATCAAGTAGGACTCAAATGAAGAGATCTGAGAGGACACCCCCAACCTACCTCTTCATGGAGAGGGGAAGTACACACGTTACACATTGCACATGTTTTCAGACTTTTTCAATGTATTGCTCAATTATGTTGACTTTTTTCTTTCTATGAAGTATTATTTTTTATAT
The DNA here is from genome assembly GCF_028372415.1 of Notamacropus eugenii. Classification (NCBI taxonomy): domain Eukaryota; kingdom Metazoa; phylum Chordata; class Mammalia; order Diprotodontia; family Macropodidae; genus Notamacropus; species Notamacropus eugenii. The sequence goes on along the minus strand of NC_092876.1, from coordinate 407,277,229 downwards.
GGAATGGTTGTCTTGGAGGGGTAGAATGAGGGATACATGGGTAATGATGATGATATAAGAAACAGAACGTAGCAATAAAAATTTATTTTTAAAAAGTTTGTAAAATTAGACCTATATTTTGATTTCTTACAAAAGTTAGAATAATATTTAACAAATTTAGCATGATACAGTGCCTCAGCATGAAGGCTGTTGGTCAAGGATCTACAGTTTTCACTTAGAAATTAGAATGAGGGCAACATCCTTTTCTTCTATACTCTCCTCAGAGACATAAAAAGCCTAGAATATGGGACTTTGCTCCAGGTGCCAACACTCAGGTTTTGCCATCCCAAATCCGTCCTTTTCTATCCTCTTCCAGGTTAGACCATCAGCCCCAGGATCTCACAAAGGACAAATGATAAACTCAGTGGTTACAGGTGCTCACACAGACCAACAGAATTTGCTCCAATCATAAGAATTCTTACTGACAGCTCTGACTCTTCCTTCCTTACCCCCTCTCACCTTAATTTAAAAAAATATCAGTGTGTCATTACCCCCCTTAATATTTCTACAGAGAGGCAGCATCATAGTACCATATATGTGATAGAGAGCTAGCCTTCAAGTCAGGAAGATCCAATTTCAGATCTTGCCTGTGACATATAATGGCTATGGAGCCCCAATCATCTTCCTAAGACTGACTCCCAGAGAGCAGGTGCTAATGCCCACTAGTAGAAGGAATTTCCTCCTCAGGAGTTTCCCATACCAATTAGAATTTCAGGTCTGCTTCACCCTTAACCTCCCAAAAGTTTCTATAACTCAGGCTTTTCTCTCCATGCTAGTGTAATTTAGAGACTAGATACTGCTGATGGAGATCACTACTGAATCACAAGGGAACAGAACGACCTATCTGTAATTGACTGTGTCATTTTGGGCAAGCATCTTCACCTCTTTGGGGTTTAATTCTCTTATCTCTAAAATAAGAGAGTTGTACTAGATTTTTCTATAAGATACCTTCTGGCTCTGACAAGCTATGACTCCATGATGTTTGTTTCCCACTTCCTGCTACTGGTGGTTAAGGAGGGACTGACTGCATTCTCAGTTGTTATCACAACTGCCTTCAATTCCTGGGAATTTCCTGTCGTAGGTATTTCCTAGCCCTGTTGACAGACACATATGTCTAATTCTAGCAGCATGACCGGGCTGCTCGCCCTTTGTGGAGATGTGTTCTTCCCCAGGTTGTCAGTGGGTCTGAAAAACACGCACTGTTAATCACCTGAAGATTAAACTCCTTAGCCACCCCCTTGTGTGATTTAGGCACAGTGACAGCAAGGTGGTTTGAAATGATTACCTGTCTTCCATAGATTCATTTACCCGCTGAGGGGACCACCCATACTTTAGGACACAGAATTCTTACAATATTGTGCCTTCTTAAGATGAACCAAATTGCAATTGCTGTTTTCTCAACAGGAAGAAGAGGGAAAACATTGCTCTATTTTTCCAGTTTTTGTTACCAAAATGGCACTTGAGTCCTTCAACTGGAGAACACTCAGATGAGTGGCTCAATGAATAAAGCACTGGGCCTGAATTCAAATCTAGCCTCAAATACTGAATAGCTGTATGAACCTGAGAAGTCACTTGATGCTCAGTTTACTCATCTATTAAAAAGTGAGGATGATAATAGCACCTAACTCCCAGGGTTGGGCAAAGTGGATGAGCACCAGACCTGGAGTGAGGAAGACTCATCTTCCTGAATTCAAATCTGACTTCAGACACTTACTAGCTGTGCAACCCTGGACAAGTCACTTCGTTTTGTTTGCCTCAGTTTCCCATCTGTAAAATGAGCTGGAGAAGGAAATGACAAACCAGTCCATTATCTCTGCCAAGAAAACCTCAAATGAGGTCACCAAGAGTCAGACATGACTGAAACAACAACTCCTAGAGTTTATTATGAGGGATAAAATGAGGGGATGCTTGTAAACTGCTTTTTAAACTTCAAGTGCCATATAAATGTCAGTTGTCACATCATCATTATTACTATTCATTTGTTGAGGTTCACACAGCTAAGTTAGAGCTAAAAAATTAGAATTCAGGCCTCCTGACTCCCTACTCAAACTTGTTTCCACTACAACATATCATTATAAGGAATAGTATGGACTGAAAATTACTTCCAAATTTTTTATTATAAATTCATGGATGATAAAACCATAATGGGCTCTTAAGAAAAGCTAAGCATATTCTTTAGATACCGTCTTAATCTTTTGATGTTGACATCAGAGAGAACAAATGAAGGGATTCTAGAACATCGCTCTATGATGACAGAGATCTGGCTTGGATGGACCTAGTATATTGAAGTTCTTATGGGAATATAATTTTGTTATAGCACTAATCAATCAATCAGCCTATATTAAGCACCTCTTGTGTGCCAAGCACTGGGGATATACAAAGGAGGCTAAAAATAATCCCTTTCCTAAAGAAGTTTACAGTCTAATGGGGGAGACAAGCAAGCAAATATACATATACAAAGCCAGCTATGTACAAGATCAAAAGTATCCCTAAAAGCTTAAATTTTAGCCTTATGGCTAAAAAGTTGGGTGCTAGATCTTAATTAGAATACTTTGGGAGAATACAAAAATCACATTTAAAAATAAATAATCAAATTTACATATCCATAAGATGGATATGTAATACCGATCTCAAAATAGTTAGCTAAGAAAACTATATATTTATTCCAATGATCAGGTAAAACATTTGTGGTAGCTTACCAGTTAGGTTTATTTCTATATATTTATGTTAAATGGAAATTGTGTTCATTTTATTCATAATTAATTATTGCCATAATTATTTTCTTGACTAATTTTAAGTGATAACTTTGGGAAAGTTTACTTTATTGGCCCCAAAATCTAGAGAAAAAGAATTTAGATAATGGGTAAATAACCTGTCCCATGGAGAGGTCATTGCCATCTCCAAAACAAATTAATTCCCTGTGTTTTCTCCAGGTTTCAACCTTTTATCTGTTGCAGGGCAAATGTTATGATTAATACTAGCAAGAAGCCATTTATGTATCCAAAAGGTGGTAAAAAAAAAAATGTTCATGTGACTGATTTTTCACCATTCTTACTGAGCTTTCACATCCATATGAGGATTGTTTTCTTCAGTTGTTTTCTTAGGAAAACTACACTTCCTCCAGTGATGGTACCAATGCTTAAATTATTTTTGGAGTTGAAAGAATCGCCTTCAAGTAAATTTATCTGAATATTCCCATGGTGATACATTCCCACCTTTTGTGGTTGTATTTTTTTTTTAGGAAAACAGAAATTTATTTAGGTCTGAGTCCAATGAATAAAGCTGAGGTAGAAGACTAAATTGGGTAATTTTGGGGGTCAAAAAAGTTGTGAATATAAGTTAATGAGTGTTGAAGGACAAGCCTTGTGTGGATTATAAACTGTCTCTGAAGGACAAATTTGTTCAAATTTGCTGCCACTAGCTAGCAGAAGGTGTTTATGGACTCCTTCAAGCAGGACAGCACACATTTAGGTGCATGAATTCGGGCATGTTTACCTGAAAATCAGTCATATTCCCTTAATAGGCACACCAACTTCCCTATAGAACAAGGGCAAAGGTGCTCTCTGAAGGACCCCTCCAAAGAGGGGACATATGGTTTGTTTACAGAAATAGGGGAAATAGCCCTGTGGTCATGTTCCTGCCAAGGTTCATTTTCTTGTTCGTTTTCTCTCATTGTGGGAATTAATGATCATGAAGTAAGAGTCTGCCATCTGCAAAGAGGAAAAGGACGACTTAAGAGAACAAATAAACATAAAAGTCAGCAAATTAAATAAGTGGCCTCATTATTGAATATCTATAGAAGTAAAAATGTCATTCTGGTGTTAAACTATTATAAGTCAACTAAACACCCTTTTTCCCCTCCCTTTCTTCCAGAATGCTAGAAGATGACCTTAAATTAAGTAGTGACGAAGAAGAAAATGAACCGGTAAGTTATTTATTTTTTTAATCTTTCTTTCACAGAGAAAGATGATACTATTAGCCTGGTGTCAGTAAGACACGTGTTCTGAGCTGCTTCTGTGATGGTAGACAGACTCTTTCACTCAGTTCCCAGTAGGACTAACAACATGCATTTATAAAACAAGGGACTGGGGACCGGAGGTCTACCCTCTGACCATGAAAATGAGTTTCTCCTCTGCTGCACTAAGTGTCCTCAGAGGGCTCAGATTCATGACCTTGATTTCATTAGCACTGTACCCTGACCTACCCAACCAAGCTTACAGGATCTTTACTAATGCAACATGTAAGCGGTAACATATTAAATATTAAGGATTCTTATACCGACATCATTAATATTTAGAGGAAGCATGGTAGAGGTTAGCGAAACTGTCGAATTGAATAATAGATTCACATATTTCGTGACAGGTTATTCATCGTCACTGAGAGATTTGCTTGAAACATTCTTCACTGATTTTAATTTATCCCCTCAAGGCATCAATTGGTGGTTTACAAATACCGTTAATATGAGTCAGTTAAGGGAAAAAAAAGATTGCATTTAATTAATGTGTCTTCAACTGAAGAACACTGGATTTAGAAACAAGAATTAGGTTAAAATTCCATCAATGCCACTTACTACTAATGTGAATTTGGGCAATACAAGAGGGTTAGATTGGATGACCTCCAAAGTTTTTTTCTAGCTCGAAATCTCAGATTCCTGAGATAATCCTGTATATCACTTCTCAGTCCTTCTATAATTTTTTTTTGTATATCACTTTTTTAATATTTTATTTATATTGTATTTTGTAGTAGCAAAATACTAAAAACAAAATCTCTAAGCCTTTGGGTTTTTTCCCCATTAGTTCTGTTAACATTTCAACAACAGTGAAAAGAATGTAATAGACATGAGGACATTTCAGTGTCTTCTTCATAAATTATTTTTACATGTAATTGAAAACTGATACAATACAGTTGAGTTTGAAATATTGTGTTTTATACAAAGGTAGCATGAACTGCCATAAAATTATTAGATTGTTTAGGCACAGAAATTCAAGTAATATATAGATGTAGAGGTGGACAGAGCTTAAATGGAAGATAGGAAGAAAGTTTCGAGAAAAGTCAGAAACTAATTGTGAGGTTTATAAAAATAGATTTTGGTTGCTTTTGGAGAGAAGTTAAGATTCCAATGAAGATAGGGGAAATGTGAGACTGGATAGGAGATGAAATTTGACAAGTCAAGAAATGATTTGGGCAAATACAGATAATTCCAAATGATAGATTAGCAGAAAAAGGGATCTGTAATAAGGGAAGAATAAGGCATTTAAAAGTAGAGAAAACAGTACATTTTGAAAAGAAAAAGCACAGTTTTCCCACCTACTTTTTAAGTTTGAATTCATTACAAGTTGACATAAATCTGAATTTGTTTTTTTAAGTTAATGTTCAATATGTTCAATATACATTAAGATATTATATATGATATATTTGATTCTATATCATATATTTGGTTATATTTTGTATCCAAAACCAACAGGAACAATATTTCATGGGACATTTTGTCATTGAGCATTGTAGTGATCATGTTCAACATTTCCTTTTTTTAAGAAGAAATAATTTCCTCTTCTTCTTTCATCTGCCTTAATTCAACAACCCTAAGAGACTATCAGGTAATTCAATGGATAAAGTGCTGAGCCTGGGTCAGGAAGAGTCATTTTCCTGAGTTCAAATGTGACCTCAGACACTTACTAGCTGTGTGATCCTGGGCAAGTCACTTAACCCTATTTGCCTCAGTTTCCTCGTCTGTAAAATGAACTGGAGAAGAAAATGGCAAACCCCTCCAATATCTTTGCCAAGCAAACCCCAAAGGGAGTCATGAAGAATCAGACATGACTAAAATGACTGAACAACAACAAAAGAGGTTATCACTCATTTGTAGATATTGTTTTGGGATAATGTTCTAATAGGATATGCCATGCAACATAATAATATTATAAAACAAGTGTGAGAACCTGAATCTTATTTCTGCTTCTTTTAACTAAATTCAGCAAATGACAGGATTCCTTTGGCTTCTTCTTCAAGAAAAGAGGCTTCAGCTATGTCATATTAATGTGTAGAGCAATTGTAGAGCAGGGTTTCTTAAACTTTTTCCACAAGATGCCTCTTTTCCCATTTCCACAGTGTTGCATGACTTGTGGGTATGCTTTGTGTTGAGGACCAAGGCTGCAATGAAGTTGCATTATGCAACCCAGGCAAATGCTGCCAGAAACACCTCGGATTCATTACAGTTTCTTTTTTTTAATAAATGTTTTTTTTTTAATTCACTCATTCATTTCTTTTTTCCCAAAATTTATTAATTTATTTGTTTTCAGTTTTCAACAATCATTTCCTTAAGTTCAAAATTTTCTCCCTCTCCCTTCTCAAGATGACATGCAATCTTGTATAGGTTCTACACATGAATTCCTATTAAACACATTTTCTATTGGTCTTGTTGCACAGAAGAATTAAAATGAATGGAAGAAACCATGAGAAAAACAAAACACAACAAAGGAGAAAATAGTCTGCTTCATTCTGTGTTCTGACTCCACAGTTCTTTCTCTGGGTGTGGATGGCATTTTGCATCATGAGTCCTGTGGAAATGGTTTAAGTCCTTGCATTGCTGTGAAGGGCTAAGTTTATTAAAAACAGTCCTCACACACTATGGCTGTTTATGTGTATAATGTTCTCCTAGCTCCGCTCACTTCACTCAGCATCAGTTCATATAAGTCTTTCCAGATTTTTCTGAAGTCCGCCTGCTCAACATTTCTTGTAGCACAATAGTATTCTATTACATTCACATACCATAATTTGTTCAGCCATTCCCCAACTGATGGGGATCCCCTTGATTTCCAGGTCTTGGCCACCACAAAAAGAGCTGTTGTAAATATTTTTGTACATGTGGGTCCTTTTCCCATTTTTATGATCTCTTTGGGATGCAGCCCTAGGAGGGATATTGCTGGGTCAAAGGGTATGCCCATTTTTGTAGCCCTTTGGGCATAATTCCAAATTGCTCTCCGGAATGGTTGGATCAACTCACAGCTCCACCAACAATGAATTAGTGTTCCAACTCTCCCACATATTTTCCAACATTTGTCATTTTCCTGTTTTATCATGTTAGCCAATCTGATAGGTATGATGTGGTATTTCAGAGTTGTTTTGATTTGCATATCTCTAATCAATAGTGATTTAGAGCATTTTTTCCTATGACTTTAAGAGCTTTCATTTCTCATTCCATGCTTGATTTTTTATTAATTTTTGGTTATTGTGCATCAGAAACCTTTTGTAGTTTCCAAATTTTTGTCATGACCTACAAGTTGAAGAAGCGCTGGAGAAGACTATTGCCAGTGAATTAATTCACCGTCATTTGTCCACCACCATCACCTTAGGAAGGTGATGATGAGCCTTCCATACTTAGTGAGGCTGGGCCTTGGAAACAAAACATAATCTGTTATTAGAAAAGAATATGGTAGAATCTGACATAATTTGCACTCAACTGGCATAGCCTTTAGAAACACAAGTCATCATCACATTACAATGCGGCATTGTAGTATATGGGAAACCTCTACTCCAATGCTGTTTTATATTTTTCTTTTATTGAATATTATCACTGGATATTAAAAGGACACATATATGGTTGTCAACCTTTTGTAGAACCTTTCTGCTTCTATGGTAACAGTGACAGAGTGGTAGGAAAAAAAACAGAGAATGCTAAGACATTAGTTTTAGACCATTTATAAACATTAACTTAGTTGTTGGTACTCTAGATTTAAGATCCTTGTCCAGTGACCTAACATTACTGGAGAAACTGAATCATCTCTATCTTGACATTCTCACTATAAATGAAATCAAAAAATAGAAGGAAAATGCAGCCAAATGAAAGGATGATTGAGTCTCACCTTAGAAAAGGAAATAAAAGATTATATTTTGGGGGCATGCATCATATATTTGGCTACATTTTATATCCATACACACCAAGAACAATATTTCATAGGACATTTTATTGTGCATTGTAGTAAACATGATCATTACATACACAAAGACCACCTTGAAAATAGTTGCATCTTTTATATCAGCACCTGTCATAGACTACAAAGAGAAAAAACTATGAAAAACTCAATAAGGTCATCTGAATTGAATCAGGATATTTTTAATATTCACCAACTTCAATGGAAATGGAAGTTTTGGGGATGACAGACAAAAATATTTTGGAAACCTTGGCATATAAGAAATAAGAAAGTTCAAAGGCTTATAGATGATGCAGAAGCCTAGTGTCTATGGCATGAATACTTTTCTTTAAAAAGATGAGAACACTGGATATGTTCCTATAGAAGTTGCTAGGCCAATCTCTTTCAAATCAACATAGATCAAGGGTGGGGAATCTGCTGCCTCAAGGCCACATATGACTCTCTAGGTCCTCAAGTGCAGCCCTTTGACTGAATCTAAACTTCACAGAACAAATCCCCTTAATAAAAGGATTTTTTCTATATAACTTCAACTCTGTCAAAAGGCCCCACCCAAGGACATAGAAGGCCACATATGGCCTCGAGGTCACAAGTTCTCTACCCCTGACGTAGACCATAGGATTATAGATTTAGAAAACAAAGGAATCTGCAAAGTCTTCAAGTCTATACCTTCTGATTTTACAGATGAGGAAATTGAGGTCCAAAGTGACTGGCTTATAGTCCAAGCTCTCTTGGCTTCTAATCTCAGCTTTCTGTTCACTGTGTTGTGCTACCTTAATGAAGGGTCCCTGGAGTGGACTCTTTCAGTGTATAATACAGTCAGCACAGTTTTATCCGCCACTGGGAATATCTACAAAATTTCACCATCTTAAAAGAATTCCTCTTCTTTTGGACTTTGCATAGGACATTCTGCAGGATATTGGAAAACACCTTTGGCAAATAAGTTGCTTTTCTCATAATTTACTTGATACTGATAATGGGAAGATCACTGATAAGAATCCTATCTGTGATTGAATTTACCAAGGCATCTTGTGTGAGCTAGTAATATGTTACGGTACTTATTAAAGAGGGAGCTTGACATAGTGAATATGGGTTGGTCTTGAAGCCAGGAGCACCTGGGTTCTAGTTCTGCTTCTACCCTGAGTAGTAGTGCTACAGACAACTCTGTAAGACTATACAATGAAGAAAAGGTCAGACATTGAAAGAAGGAGTTCTTCACCTGGATGTTCCTTATATCAATGAAATCATAATTTCAGCCCCTATCCTTATCCCAATTATAATAATGTTTGATTTCTTATTCTCTAACTCCTGGCCTCAGCTGTCCAAAGTGATCTAGTGCCATAAGAGAAAGGAAAGAGTTTAGAAGACATGAGAAAGCCGAAATCTATGAAGTGAAGAAAAGGGAGAGGAATGGATCATTTTTTTAAAAATCTTTTTCTGAAATGATGAGCTCTTACCTCTTAAGCCAGGGAAGGCTCGGGGAATTATACCCAGAGAAAGTATCCAGATGAAATTACTTTCAGCCAAGACATGAGGAGAGGAACACCTGATTAAGACTCAATAAGGAGCAGCCAAGATAATGTCAACTGTGGACAATGTTTCAGAGATGACAAATATATGGGCTTAGGAACTAAGAAAAGGTAAAAGGAACAGGGAACAGAATTGAATGCTTCTGTGTGTGTCTACAGCTTGCAGTAATTACATTATCCACACATATTAGGCAGTCTTTTAATTTTAATTACATAACTGCATTTTTCTCTTCTAATGAGCATAGTTTATTCATTTAAACTGACAATTTTAATTTTACAGGCAGCGATCATAGGATAAAATCTGCAGAGAGAAATTTTCCTGTTGGCATAATTTACTCCACACACATCGAAGAAAAGTTACCTTTTAATCCCCAATCAATATTTGAAGAGCACACAATTAATTTAATAGATAGCTAGGTAGTTAACATAAATCTGCAAGTTAAAGAGCCAATTCTTTTTGATTTATAATGCATAAAGTAATGATTTCCTCATTCAAGTCTCTCAGAAAGTGTTTAAAGCTTTGTTGCCTCAAAATGACAAGGTGGTAGGTAAGATAGGCTTGCTACTTTTGGGGAGGTTCCCTCCATTATGGAATGGGACCAGAAACATTCTCCTTCCAACTCTCTGCTCTTTGCTGAAGAGGTCACTGGATAGCTTAAATCAGTTTGGGGTGTAATATTAAAAGCAGATTTGCAATGTGAATGGCTCATTCCACACACCCCCACACACCCCTTCATCCTTTTATAATATGACAATTACATAACAGAAAGCAGAGCTTAAAAAAAAGTCCTCTGAAATCAGTGTGCCATGCATGTCAATCAGTGATCAAATAAATTAGGTGACTGGTTCTCATACATGGAATAATAATCTCGCATATTTTTGCAACCCGACTCTGCTTCCCTGGGTGCATTTTTCATCTCAGGATCAGGTTGGTTGCTGCTGAACTTCTGTGCCTGTGAAAATTTATTACCCACAGAGTCAATCTGCAATCAGGCTGCCAAGTCTGGATAAATAGAGTCATTGTGCTTGTCTGGAATATGTAGCCAAAGTTCATCCAGTCAGCTTGACTTTCACATCCCATGGGGTTCATAAAAGCCAACACCCTGGTATGTGCTCTCGAATTCTGCCAAAATTTTGTAGAATTATATAAACAGGAGTTAAAGAAGCAATCAGGACCTGGTTTGAGGGACAAGGTTCCAAAATCAAATTTTGCTTGCATCAGAAATGAATTTTTTTAATCATTTTGATACGTAGTCAAGTGAATCACCCCTAAGCAAGAATTACTCAAAATGCTGTGCAATTAAATATCATATGTTCAGTGCATCCTGTTTTGATGAATTAATCATCAACTTTTTTAATTGAATAATTTTGAACATGAAAACTACTTAAAGGAACATTTAAAGTGGTTTTTAAATGGAAGGAGCTACCCACTTTAGGAACTATTAAAAATAAGTAGATACTTTGAATATTAAGCCAAAGGGCAGAATAAAGAGAAAGAAAAAAGCCACCATGGGCATTTTTTCCTTTGTTTTCCATTTAAGTTTTGCATTAAATATCCAGGTGTAATGTATTCCTGAACTGGCTTCTTTTTAGCCCAGGATCGTTGATTAGAGTTCAGTAATCGGAAACTACTGTTTATCAGATCTTTGTCAACCCTGTGAATGAAGTAATCATACATTTAGACAGTCAGTCAATCACAATCAATGCAGCTCCAAATCTCCCCAGCAGGAAATCTTTTGTTTTTAACAATCCTAATACTGAGTTGAATAAACATGCTTTACTGTCACCAGAGGTAAAAGGCAGTCGTAGTTATAGCATCACAACTCTGGAACCTCAGAAGACCCCAGAAGCCATTTAGTCTAACTATTTCATTTAACAGGTGAGGAGACTGAGGCCCAGGAAAGCTAAATCACTTACTTGATCAAGGACACATAGGTAGCAAGTGGCAGAATCAGGATTTGAACACGAGTCTAATTATTCTGAATCCAGTGCTCTTTCCTCTGTACAATGTTGACCTTCTACCACACTGCAATGTGTGGTGAATTTTCTGCTTTTCTGCATGTTCTTATAGTATCAGATGACACAACTCTTGCTTTTTTAAATTTCTTTTGCATGTTCTTTTCTGCATGTTCTTACTATAAGATGATACAACTTTGGGACAAGGAAGATGCTTCCAAAACACAGTTTATCTCTTTGTTTTTAAAATGTTAAATCTAGTTTTTAAATTTACAGTAATATCACATCAACTTAAGTGCTACATATTCCAAGTTGCAAAAAGTTTCCAAAGCGTTCTTCAAAAAAATGAGCTATTGTCCTTCAGTTAGTCATCATTCATCCATTCAACAAGTATTTATTCAATGTTTCTTGCTTAGAGAAGCTGTGGAGAAAATAGAAATTTTAGATAATGACTCTGGACAGAGGTAGCATTTGAGCTGCATTTTAGAAAAAGTTAGATCAAGCACTTATTAAGCTCTTACTGGGAACTAAAGGATAGGTAAAAATTCAGTAAAGGAAGGAGGAAAAATGGAACATTCTAGGTATAGGGAACAGTGTGAGCCAAATCACAGAAGTGGGAGAATGTGTTCATGAAATCAGAGAATAGTTCTGTTTGGCTTCCACATAGAATGCATTGGGGTGGGGGAGAAAGAGGGGATAAGGCTGGAAAAGTGAGATGGTACAAGATTGTAGAAAATTTTTATTGCCAAGTAAAGGAGTTTGAGAGCAGCTAGGTGGCCCAGTGGATAGAATGCCATGCCTGAATTCAGGAAGATTCTTCTTTGTGAGTTCAAATCTGGCTTCAGCCCTTACTAGCTATGTGATCCTGGGCAAATCATTTCACCCTGTTTGCCTCAGTTTCCTCATCTGTAAAATGAACTGGAAGAGGAAATGGCAAGCCACTCCAATATCTTGGCCAAGAACATCCCAAATGGGGTCAGAAAGAGTTGTTCAAAACTGAAATAATTGAACAACAAAAGATTTTGAACTCAGGGGTCAGTAGGGAAGTGACACAACCAAGCTGCTGCTTAAGAAAAATATTCTGGCAAGTGACATGAAAAACAGATTAAAGGAGGGAGAGAGAAAGTAAATTCAAGAAGACCTGTTTGGAGGCTCTTATGGAAGTCCAGAAAGGAAGTTGTGAAAGCTTTCACTATGGGAACAGAAAGAAGGAAACAAAGGTGGAATGATTGGGGCTTTATAACTGACTGACTATTCAAGGTATAGGAGAAAAAAGAGATAAATATTATTCCAAGGTTATAAACAGAAGAGATAGGGGAAAAGAATGAAAGGGAAAGAAAATAAGCATTTATACAGTGCCTAGTATGTGTCAGGTACTGTGGTAGGGGTTTTACAAATATTATCTTATTTGAAATGGTGAGGCCACAGGTAGGAACAGTGATATCAGAAAGAGAAAAGAAAATAATTTGAATTTTGGCTAATTGAGATAGGAATGGAACATTCAGATAGAAAACTCTCAGAAAACTGGATCTGGAACTCAGAACAGGAGTCAGAGCTAAAAACAGAGATTTGGAAGTCCTCTACATAGAACTGGAACCAATTGTAGTGGATTTTGGGTCACTATGGAAAGAGTGTAGAATGAGAATAAAGACAAATCCTTGAGGATTAGAATGTCATAGGTGGTGACTGACAGATCATTTTTAATAGAATCATGGGGGCAGACAATTCCAAGAATGTGAGCAGAGAGATAGTGAGAAAGTAGAGGTATCTGGAATAGTCAATATATTCAAGTTTAAGAATGAAGGAAAGATGGTGTGATAGTTGGGTGTTGTGTATCAGTCAAGTGAAGCGTCTTTTAGAATAAGAGAAGGAAATAAATGACTGGATTGGAAGAGTTTAAAGATGCAAAGGACAGAGTGGGTAAAAGAAATCAGAGTTGATACTAGAGGAGATGAAAGGGAATAGGGCCAGTGGTATAGGTAAAGCATCTATCATGAGTGCAAAGTTGGAATACCTCTTTTTGAACAGAAGGAAGATGGAGATGTTGAATAGTGATTCTGAAAACTTTTGAGGAATGAAGGAAGTGAACCGAGAGCATTAATGCTGGATTACCTCTGCCTAAAAATCCAACCCTTTTCCTAACTCCCTTAGGAAGTTACTCATTAAATATATTGAGGGCACTAGGCTACTTACAGTCATGCATATTTATCATGAGCTCCCTCCTTTTTTTTTTTTTACAGTACTATCTTTTGGTACCTTCCATGCTGCCTACAAACACACCCAAGTCTGCCCCATCCTAAAAAAAAAAAAAAAAAATAGAAAAGAAAAGTTGCCAAACTCCACAATTCCCTCAAATTAACATCCTATATCTCTTCTTCTTTTACTAGGCAAATGCATACAAAAAGCTGTCTACATTCAGTACTTCCATTTCCTCTCCTCTCACTTATCAACCCTATCCATTCTGACTTCCAACTTCTTCACTCGGCTAAAACTTCTCTTTGCCAATGATCTCCAAATTGCCAAATCTGATAGCCTTTTGTTCAGTCCTTAAACCTTGTTGACCTTTCTACAGAATTTTATGCTGCTGATCACACTAACTTCCTGGATACTTTCTCTTCTCTAGGTTTTCATGGCACTTCTCTATCAGCTTTCCTACCAGTTTGATATTCCTTCTCTGACTTCCTCTCTCTCTCTCTCTCTCTCTCTCTCTCTCTCTCTCTCTCTCTCTCTCTCTCTCTCTCTCCTCTTCCTCCTCCTCCTCTCCCCCCACCCCCTCTGTGTAACCTCATCACCTCTCATAGCATTAACTATTGTCCTTTCAGATGATACCCAAACTTGTATATCAGTCCCTACTCTTTCTTCCCGAGTTTCATTCAATCAGCACACATTTATTTAAGCATTTGACATATTCCAGGCACTAAATGCTCAGAATACAAAGAATGAAAAAATTCCTCTGTACTCCTATTTCAAGTCAATGACCCATAGGCATTTCAAACTCAACATCTGCCCAAAATAGAACTCATTACCTTCACACACACACACACACACACACACACACACACACACACACACATACACACAAACACAAACACATACACATACACACACCCCAAACCATCCCACTTTGTAACTTCCCCATTGTCAAAGACATCACCATCCTTCTAGTCACCCAAGTTTTGCAATCTTGATATCATTCTCAATTCCTTACTCTCCTTCACCCCATATATACAATCACTTGTCAAATTCTTGTCCCTTTTATTGCTATAACATCTCTTGCATCTATCTCCTCTCCAATCACACAGTCGCCACCCTAGTTCATGCCCTCTCCAACTTTCACCTGAATGAACTATTGCAATAGCTCCCTACTTGAGCCTCCTGTCTCAGGTTTCACCCTATCCAATCTATCCTCCATATAGCTTCCAAAGAGATTTCCCTAAAATGCAAGTTTTACTATGTCATTTGCTGGCCCTTGGTTACCTTCTAACCTTATTATACATCACTTCTCTTTGCATATTCTAGGGCCAGCCAATGGGACCCTTTTATCATTCCTCATACGTAGCATTCCTTTCCTATTTTTTTTCCTTTGTATTGGCCATCTTCCATGCCTGAAACATACTAACCTCTCACCCCCTACTCTTGGATTCTCTAGTTTCATTCAAGATTCAATTCAAGCACCACCTCCTACATGAAGCCTTTCTTTATCCCTCCCAATAGTCAGTGCCCTGCCTCCTAAAATACCTCATATTTAACTACTTTGAATTCATGTGTGTTTAGTCTCCTATTTATTCTGTGTACACGCATGTGTGTACTTATTAGCTTCCTCACTAGAATGTCAAACACTTAAGAGTGCTTACTTAAAAGTAGGAATTATTTCATTTTTTATATTTGTATTTCCACTGGCATGTAGTAGATGATTAATAAATGCCTATTGACTAACAATATATATTAACATATGTAGATATGTGTATACACATGTCTAGACATGTATGTGTGGGTATATGTGCATGTGTGTGCACATGTGTGTGTATGCGTGTGTTCGTTTGTGTGTACATGCATGTATGCATATATATGCATGTGTATATGCCTATACATATATATCTGATTTCATTAGTGTGGGAAGCTTTCAATGTGGAAATTCCTTTGAATTTAAACTTATATGTACTTATGAAGACTTTCCCTTAGATCTCTGACATTGTGATCAGTGTGAGTATTTCCCAAGAAGAACTGTATGGTAGGAACTGTACGGTATGGTATTCCTCTTAAAGAATCTGTTTAATTTATATTGAACAAAAATCAAAGAAATCTTTTTTTCCCCTAGAATTTTGGCTTGGGGATCCAGAATTTAAACTTTCAACACTGGCTTTATATCACATACTGATCCTCAAGATTGAAGTTCTAAAGCTGAAAGGTCTTGGCAAGATATTATACATTGTTACTTGTAAAAATGTACTGTCCTCCCAAAAGCAAATATATTAAAAAAAAAATTCTTGGGAACATGAAGCACAAAACAGAATCAAGCCCATAATTACTGGGAATTGAGTTTGGTGAGCATGTTTTTAAAAGAGAACAAAGTGGTTTATGTTAAGTTTTTTTTTTTTTAATCTCAGAAGTTGATCGGTTATACCACACATTTAACATAGCTTATTTAGAGTCCCAGAACACAAGAATATCCTCTACAATCTCACTGAAAAAAGGTCATCCAGTCTTCAGCTGAAGACTTTCAATGATGGGGAATCCATTAACTCCTGAGACAAACCATTATCCTTTGAAGTAGTTCTTCTTATTAAAAGATTTTAAATTTAAAGATGTAAGGGACCTTTAAGGGTATCTGGTACAACCTCTTCATTTCACAAAAAAAGAAATTGACTCTCAGAAAGATTAAGTGACAGTTGGATAAGAAAAAAGCATAATTCAAACCAAATCAGAAGACTCTGACTCCAAATATAACCCTCTTTCTACCACACATGCAAGAGATGTTGCTATCTTGACCAACACCACCCTCTTTCCTCTCCCCTGCCCCCAACCCTGGCTAATTTCCCTGTGTCATTCTTTCTCTTTTCCACTCCCCACCTTGGCAGTGTCATCTTGCACAGTCATTAAGTTGAAGAAAATTGTTTTCAGAGATCAGAGTCAGATGAACCATTATTAGGTTGTCATCTGACCATGTTTCAGGACCCATGAAACCAATAGTTAGGAAAGTTTTCCTTGTATTGAGTTGAAATCTACCTTGTCTAATTTTTACCCATTTATTTCTAGGTGCTTTGAGGTCAAGATGATCAAGTCTAATTCTTCTTCTATGTTATAGCCCTCAAATACTTAAAAATAGCAGGCATGTCACACTCTAAGTCATGTCTTTTCCAGTTTGAACATTCCTTCCCCCCCCCCCCCCCATTTCATCTTAGTATGGCATGGTTTTGAGTCCTCTTCCCATCTTGGTTATTCTCCATTAGACGCAGTCCAACCTATCATTATCTTTCCTAAAGTATGGTGACCAGATCTTAATATACTTTAGTAACTCTTGTCATGTCTAGAGACAAATTATTGGGCATCTAGGTGGTACAGTGGATAGAATGCTGGACCTGGAGTCAGGAAGACCTGAGTTCAAATCCAGCCCCAGACATTTACTAGCTGTGTGAACCTGGGCAAGTCTCTTCACCCTGTTTGCCTCAATTTCCTTATCTGTAAAATGAGCTAGAGAAGGAAATGGCAAACCACTTCAGTATCTTTGCCAAAAAAAACCCCTAATGGGATCACAAAGAGTTAGACCAAGTGAAAAATGACTGAACAGCAACATTAATTCTTACATTCTGTACACTATGCTTCTCTTAATGTAGCCTGAAGTCATGGACATTTCTGGCTGCCATCATGTAATGTTGACTGTTTATGGTTTCAGTCCATCAAACTCTCAATTCTCTGTCAACTTGACCTATTAGCTATTCCCAATTTTGACATTCCATCTCCAGTCTTCTTCATGCAGACTGCTCCATGTAGTTGAAATACATTCCCTCTTCACTTCTATTACTTAGACATTCTAGTTTCCCTTCAGGCTTAATTCAGATGCCCTCTCCTACAGTACACCTTTTCTGATCACCCATTTGTTAGTTCTCTCTCTCTCTCTCTCTCTCTCTCTCTCTCTCTCTCTCTCTCTCTCCTCAAATTATCTTTTTGTACTTATCTGTGTTCATTGTATATGCATAACCCCAGAAGAACATAAACATGTAATCTGTTTTCATAGTACATGCCCCCAGTAGAACATAAGCTTCTTGAGGGCAGAAAATATTTCATTTTTTTCTTTGTATCACAATCATCTAACTCAGTACTTTGTTCAGAGAAGGCACCTAAAAAATGTGTGTTTACCTTAAGTCATCAGACATCACAAATTACTACGAGCATGGCACCAAATTGCTGTCTCCTTAGTAAAGAAAACCCAGGTAAAATGAGAATTGAATCATTTCCATTCTCTCATCTACCCCAAGCAGTATTAACTTGACTTTTTGGACCTTCTTGCCCCCAACAAAGTCCCTTCTTCTTGTCCTTGACTTTGGGTGTTAAACTTATTTTATTATAATTATTTCTGTCATTCCTGACCTTAATCCTCACAGGACTGTGCCACTTTTTTTGTGAATTCATCCTGTTTCATGTTACTCCTACTTCAAACCTCTGTGTATGGCACCTGAGATTCCCTCACACTTGGATAAAAAGTGAACCCCAAGTTCAAGGCAATAAAGTGAATCAACACCCACCCAAAATCATTACTCATGAGTTCCACCCATGCATTTACTTTTACCAGCCAACTAGAAGATGAATATATCAGTATAGAATGAAAGATACCTAACTAAATAGCATAGAAGAGTGACCAGAAAAGATTTCCCCTTGTTTATATCAGATATACTCTTCCTACAAGTTACAACACCACCAGTGGGAAAGGGCCCACACACTGAACATGTGTGTCTAGTGAAAATGAAGCCAGAGAACCTATATGACAGAGCATATAGCAGGAACCCATGTAGACAAGACATGTGGAGAGTGTATGTGTTTGCCATGTGCGCACACACACACACACACACACACACACACACACACATGAACATGTATGGCCAAAGCAATTCACCTCTCTGATGCTATAGTGTTACTGATGTCCAGATCATCATGTTACTCTCTTCTGGACATCACAGCTCTCCTTTTTACAGGGCATTATATAATCTGTTCTTGGCATCATGTCCTCTGGGCTGTCATTTTGTTTCTCTTGGATGCCTCCACTACTCTTGTGATCACCAACCTGCTATATGCTACCATTTGCTAGACTTTAGCTCTACAAGAAGGCATCTGGTACTTTCTGTTTCATCTGCTAAGATGTAGTAACTACAAAATCTCTCCTTTCTAAAGATAGGCAGGTATTCTTTTAGTGCCTAGCTATCTCACCTCAGACACTTGACACTCATTAGCTATGTGACCTTGGGCAAGTCACTTAACCTCAATTGCCTCATCCTGGGTCATCTCCAGTCATCCTGATGAATATCAGGTCACTGGATTGAGATGGCTCTGGAGGAGAAGTGAGGCTGGTGAACTACACAGCCCTCCCTCATTCAAAACAAAGACAAGTGCAAGTCATGTCATTATTTCTCTGATGGCATGGTCTTCATCAGCAATGAAAGATGAACACACACACAGCTTAGACTTTGAGTTACCCCACTTTGCCACACTGAAAAAAGTCACTAAAATTTGTGAGGCTAAGCCTAAGACTGTTCTTTTTTGTGTCTCTTTGTCTGGTGCTTATATAAGATCTGAGGTCCCAGACAAGTATCTGACTTAGAGTTAGGAAATTCTCTATAACTTCAGTTACATCTCTGATTGTAAGCCTATGTCCTAAAACCTATTTCTTACTCTTTGTACAAAAAAGCAAACAAACAAACAAACAAAAACGTATTCACCAGATAATTGGGGTGGGATAGTAAGGTTCACTTAGTTCCCAAGAGGCCTTTTGATTGGCATGCAAATGAAGTTAAGGCAAGGATAAAAGACCAGGTGAAGCTCTAGGAGTTTATTTCTTTATTGTGCAGATTTTCCAACTTAAAGAACCCTGGTACTCTAGTTTATCTCTACCCAGCACAGAAGTTCTCTCTACTTATACATATTTCCACAGAAATCTTCGCTTTCCCTTCTTTATCTTGAATTCTACAATATATAATTATTTCCTCCCAAGGCTCTAAACATTTCTACTTCAACAACTAGGTTCCCCTTTCTAGTCCCCCTTTTTATACTCAGAATTCCCTTTCTGATTCCACCACAATATAAAGAAAGAAATTTTCTAAAGTCAAGTCAAGAATTTATCAGTTGCTCTACTTTTAACTAACAGAAAGTTCCAGCA
Organism: Notamacropus eugenii; assembly: GCF_028372415.1. Classification (NCBI taxonomy): domain Eukaryota; kingdom Metazoa; phylum Chordata; class Mammalia; order Diprotodontia; family Macropodidae; genus Notamacropus; species Notamacropus eugenii. The sequence continues at coordinate 407,257,409 of NC_092876.1, read as the reverse complement.
GATGCTTCAGTTTCATTACTGGATCATGCTTCTTTGCCAGGTTTGTGATCTATTTCCAGAAATCATCCATTTCCCAATAATGACCAACTAGTCCGTCATATACTTCTACCACATTATCACTTCTGTTCATGCCATCCATTGATCTCCCCCCAAATATTGTAAGCATACAATTTGTAGATTTTCTCACATGACTATATTATCTTGATACACAATCTTATTCCATTTCTACTTTTCTCTACCATGTTCCTTTTAAATAGATTGTGCCCTTTGATTATCATAACCATGTTCTAACAAAGATTGGTAATACCTAGGAGGTATAATTTACCTCCACGATTTATAGCCCTAGTTTATTTGGTTTGTTATGCTCAACCTTTTTTTGTATAAATAACTAAGGCTATAGGGTTTTTTCTTGCCAGCTGTGTGACCCTGAGCAAGTTACTTAACCCTATTTACCTCAGTTTCCTCATCTATAAAATGAGCTGGAAATGGCAAACTGCTCCAATATCTTTGTCAAGAAAACCTCAAATGGAGTCACAGAGTCAAATATAATTAAAATGGCTGAACAATAGGTTTTATTATTTTCTCTCTTCTTGGATATTTCATCCTAGGAATTATTTGACTTTTCCATTGATATTCTTTATCCTGGGTTAATCTCTGAGATTCTGGCTGAGCCCTAACTAGAAAATTTTATACCTTGGTCAAATTTAGTTGAAAGGAACAGGGAACAGTGGTAGTATAGAAGACATTACAACCTTAGATATAATCATGCCCAGAAGCTCCACCCCATGCCTCATATAGAAGTATATTAAGGACTAGCTGATCAAAACTGGGAAATAGATGATGGTATAAGAGACTTAACAGGAGATGGCAAAAGAAGGTGAGCCTTGGGAGAGGAGTATTGGGCCATGGAGACCCAAGGGCAGCAGCCAGGCCATTATAGAACCAAGAGCCATAAAAATGATAGTTACCATGTAGAGGAAGCATCCCCTTTGTAGGAAATGTGATCTCCCCCCAGTCCTGATTTTGGTGTCTTAAGACAGAGCCATAGTCACCCCACATAATTATGTCTTGGCTCAGGCTTTGTGCATGTGGGCAGCTATATTCTTCACATGTTGGTTTCAATTTAGAGCCCTCTTGACAAGTTCCTCAAGTCTCCTGGCAAATATATTTTGTCAGCCTTCATTTGATAAGATCTTCCCATAGCCATCATTCTTCAATGTGAAAACCTGATGCAAGTCCTACTCTAGAGCACCATCATCTCTTAACCTCACTATTTTATATATTTTTACCTTTCTTCTGAAGTCCCTGTCTTTCAATAGATAAAACATCACCTACATTCCCTTAGAGTCTTTAGTTTTTTATCTAGAAATTTATCATCCCTAGCAAATCTTTCCAGGTTCTTTCTGGCAATATCATTTGGCCTACATGAATCACTAGAAAGTGGGTAGGGATCATCAGATCTGACAAGTCTCAAGAGACTCTCCATTTCATCCCAGATACATACTTTAAGAAGACAATATACCCTCCTAATTATTTATGTCAGGTCTGCATCTGTGGAGGTCAGTTCCTATCCATCAGGGAGCCAACAACCACCATGATTCCTTTCTTTATCTAAACAATACGGAATATCATGTTTCTTGGTAGCAAATGTGAATCCCTATCATTCCACAGAGCCCAAGAAGCTGCTTCCTTTCCAGAGGTCCTGCTCTTCTTCCAGGGGAAGAGTTTGAAATATTAAATGATCCTTCTTTCTCTTGTATGCTTCTACTCTCTGGGCTCCTAACACTGGTTTGAATTTCCCTCTCTTCTAATTCTTTTTCCTCGTTTTTCCTTCAAGTCTTTCAAGGAACATTTCGTTTTACCTGTTAAGCTAGGAAAATAGAATGGCATTCCTTATGATCACAGGATCATGGATTTTGAGCAGAAAGGGATATTGATGACCATCTAGTTCAACTCTCTCATTTTATGGATATGAAAACTGAGATGCAGAGAAGTTGTTACCTGCCCAGGCTCACACAGGTGATAAATGAAGATTTTAAATGTAAGTCCTCTGACTGGAAATCTGGTACTCTTTCTACTGTGCTGCCTTCAGTCCTTTCACTTTCTACCTTACTGGTGAAATAAAGCTATATTTTATGAATATATATGTAACATATGCCATTCAACTCTGGATCCATACAGATTAGGGCTCCAAGGGGGAAGAAAGAATTACTAGCATCTTCAAAGCTGACTCTTGTCCCCATCCAGTTTCCCAGAAACTTCTAAGGTCTTCAAATTTAGTTTCTACTTTAATAATAAAGCATAGGAACATACCTTAACGCTAAAAACTATCTAAGTAGGATAGACAAGAATTGTAAAAATAACACAAAAATTATAAAAATACATATTCCTGAGTGAGTACAGTACTCGTTTTTGATCCCTTCCCAGATTATTTGGGAAATAAACTCCTCCAAGATTTACATTCCAGTGTGAGGAAGACTGCCTACACCTTCAGTAGAATCAGCTTTAGCACCAAAGCTGGAAACTACTATCAAACTCTCTTTTCACTACTTCTACTTGTCTTTTTGCTATTGACAACTGTCATTCAACATGCTGAAGGATTGATTACCTCTCTTGCAATCTTGAAGGTCTCTTCTCAAGATCTTGACTGTGTCAAGAGATCTTCTCTTTCTCCTCTGTTCCCCAGGGATCCTGTCTGTGACCAACATGAAAGTTATACTACTATTTGTCTCACTTGGGTTTCTGGTTACTAAGATAGCCAGCTGGGGGAAAAAAACCTTCTTTTAAACTTCCATCTTTGCAAAACTGTCCTCGTTTCAATTAGAGCCTTTGCCATGGTCATACAGCTCTATGCTCTGTGGAGTATGCCATTTTACACTAATGTACACCTATCTCTGTGGTTCATGGCTCCAAGGGAAAGAGAATCCTCTTCTCACTGGATATGTGTCTGTACATTGGATTGACATCCTTCCTTCAGACTCTGGTTAAAAAAAAAAGTGTGCACTCCCTACAAATGCATCAGGTATACATGTATAACTATAGGAACTTAAACATGCACTAATTTGCATATAGTATAGTCCTAGTAATTATAACAGATGTATATACCACAAACAGACACAGTCTATAATATCAAAATTATAGCTGTATGCAGTAGATCAAACAAATGCAGAAACATGGCACATAGTATGGTCTGTTGAGGTTTCATGCAAAATTGTCGGTTACCAACTGTCAGCATCTAGACCTCCAGTTTCCATTCCTTCTGTAAGTGAGTTTATATCCATAAGCCCATTGAGTTACAGTCCCAGTTTGGGTCTGAAGATGGTTTGAGGTCAGTAGCACTATTCCCAACAACAAATGCCTTAGATTTTAGGGTGTCCTGTATCCCCTTGGGGTATCTGGAGTTGGAATACTATGAAAAAAAGAAATAGTCTATGGTTTGTCTTCAGCTTGTGTTCAGGCAGACCTCTCTCTCAGGTAACGGTCATCTCAGAAGGCTTCTTGGATCCCCAAGAGGGACATTTTCCTATTATGGACCTTAGTCTGAATTTTCTTCTTACAGGCCATTCTCTGGTACCAACACTTTATCTCTCCTCTTCTTTTGTTCCAGAACTCTGAGTTCCTAGTTACCTTAAGAACAATTCTTTTTAAAGCTCCATTTTCCCAGAAGACTTTTCACACCTATCTCAGGCTTCATTTCTATCATACAGCATCATGGAAGTATACTCCTGCTCTCCAGGCCCACCTACCATGTTTTCTTTCCATGAGATGTGCCTCAGCTATGCAAAGTTATGACTTAGTTCTGGCTGAAGCACATGGTAAGGGTCATTGAAATAATCTCCTTGTCCTCCTTATTTGCTTAAACTGAGATCTTCCATCCCTTATTGCTCATCTTGCTAACTTTCGTGGCTAACTGCAATATAAACATGCTACCTGTGTATATGTGTGTGCATGTATGCTCATGTATATAATTATACACATGTATTTGTGTGTGTATATATACATAGATCTCTATTATGAATGCATGTGTTTGGGGAGGAGGGTTCCCTCTTTGATTTGGCCTTTGTGGTAGACATCCTCCATGAAAATGGCAAACCCCTTTGGCAAGGGGTTTGCCCGGACCAATATGTCTCCATATTTTATTCCTTGTTTGATAATCTGACAGCCATTGAACAAAGTTTTCTTGGTTTTTTACATCTTTAAAACACTCTTGTATGATTTTATATATGTGGGGAATTATATATAGATATATATGTGTGTATATGTGTATATACATATATATATAGGGGAAAATATTTCATTGGAGGAGAACCTTTAAAGCAGCATTTTCTCTACAAATCTGATACTTTTTAGAGTCAACAATCATCAACAATAATAAGCAAGAAATACAGAGAAATACTTTATTCTCAGCATCTTCCAGGAAGTTGTATGACTGTAATGCTGTGATCCACTGTAAAATACTGTCTGTAGAAGCCTGACTGTTGTCTTTCTGTTAGTTGTAATTTGTATTAACAATGAAAAATAGGGAGGGAGAGAGAGAGAGAGATCTGGAAAAGGAAGTGGGTTAGTCACATGTGAAGAATGAGGCATAGCTATGCTCCTCTGGTATGCAAGCAATGTCAAGAAATCGAGGGGAAGACCTTTTATGTAATTAGACCCCTTGTGTAATTTATAAAAAGTGCACAGGATGAGAATGGATGAGTTGTGACTTTTCCTTTTGGAGGGAATGCCTTCTTGGATGAGGTCATAGATCCTTAAAGTATAACACAAGCATGAGTGTGTGTATACACATGTGTGTAGTGTCTGGGTGTGTGTATGCAAGAATGTGCTGATAAATATTTAACAACTAACCCCAGGGGTGGGAGTGAAGGGGGAAAGCCTGCACATTTTTTAGTATAATCTGCATAGTCAACATTTTCTCCACCAAAAATGACATGCCCAAGGTCAACCAGCTAGAAAATGTCTGAGGTGGAACTTAAACATGGATCTTTCTGACTTCAAGTTTAGTACTCTGGTTATCATATTCACTAACAGCACTTCTGAAAAGTCTCCTTGTGATTTGTTGCTAACACCAGATAGCCACCTAACAAGCTAAGCCTCTAGGTGTCTTCTCTGTACTTATAAGGGCTTGGAGATTCCCTGGACCCCTCTGAGCTTCAGAAACCTTACCTTATTCTACCCTTGAGCTCCAGAATCCATAATCTTAATCTCAGTTTTGTCCTATCCCAATTACAACAAGAGCATTTAATTTCCTCGTTGATTTCCCTTCAATAACACATTGCACATTGTGATACTTCAAGTCATTTTGGTAGCTCATTTAGCACACAGTGAAACCTGAATATCTGCCGATTAGGTTCCCAGGCACTAGGCACACTACAATAAAGAAAGGAAAAAGGAGATGTAATCTGTATAGAATGAGAACCTGAAAAGGATTACTGTTGGCAGAGAACTTGTTTTGTCTCCCATACACTTTGTGGTACAAGTCTATGAATGATTAATGAACTCAGGGCAGATCAATGAAGTATTCTTTTAAATGTATCCATAACCCATTTTGCTTAGGATAAAGTAATGGAGAAGTTTGGATGGGGTGTGGAGATGAAAGGGGGTAGATCTGGGAAGAGAGAAAATTGGTTCGCTGTAATCTATGGCTCTTGAGCAAGTGAAATTGGGCTATTCATCTAATTTATCGTGGGTAGTTTTTCAGGCTTCACTTCATGAGTCACCTAAGTAATTTTTTCTTTGCTATTTCATACCCTGTAGTAAAGTTTAAATCCAATGTTTATTTATTTCATTACTTTCCAACAGTAAAATGAAATAATATACAGAAACCAAAGGAGATTTTTTTTACAGTCATAAATTCTAGAAGTCTTTGGGCATAGTTTGTGGTATCAAATTTTAATCTAATGCCATAATCCTTATTAAAAAATCACACACCTAGTGCAGTCCCTTATTTCAAGGAATTATATAGAACATTTAACATATTCTCATCTCTTTTCTTGATGGATGATGAGTTGTCCTCAGTAAAGTTTTTAATGATGTGAAATAAAATGCAAATTAAGTAGCGCAATCAAAATCAGACTATTAAAAATAGTGGAGCAAGCAGTAGATGGTACTAAGGACCACCCTGTTGCTTAAGTTTTTACATAAATAGCACTGAAATATTAGAAGAGTGATCAGTCATAGGAAGACAATAGTGTCTTGTGAAAGGTACCATTTTGTCCCTGTTATTAAACTGATAGGAAGCTTTCCGAAAGCACTATCTCACCATCACCACACTCTTTTCTTTTTTGGGGGGGAAGGGGGTAATAAGGGGAAAAGAGGAAAGAAGCAGAAATTAACATCTAAAAATTAACTATGATGAAAGTATTTTAAGGTATTTTAAATATTTTAAAATATGAAAATATGTTTTCTTTCTTTGCAGGAGGGGTGGGAATTGCATCCTGATGATTGACCTTGTGGGTTTTAAAATTTACACAGTTAGGAGACCTTGGAGATTTTAGTACAAAAGAACCTATCAACACTAATCTTTGTTTGGAGAAATTTCTTCTGATTCTCAAAAAACTAGAGTGACATTCACTGAAGCTATTTCTACAAACAGCAGATCAAAAAGTAGTCTGAAGAATAAACTGAACTGGGAATCAAGAGACCTGGGTTCCATTTCTTACTCTGACACTAACCATGTAACTCTTAAACAAGCTATGTAACCCCAATTTTCTTCAAATCTAAAATGAGAGTTTGGGAGAGGTTGAATTAGACAGACTTTTAGATCCCATCTAGCCTAATTTCAAAACCCTTTTAGAACTCATTTTGATACACTATGAATACCTTATGATAAATGCTCCTTAAGTGATGCTTTACCATTTTTTAACCCTGTGCTAAGGGCCAACAATTAGAGGAGAAAGACAGCATCTTGGGAACTTAGCTAGCAGTGGTTGTTTTGCCTGATTGCTTTTAAAATACACTAACAGCACTGATATGAACCTAAAAACATAATCTCTCAGGGAAAGCCAGAAATCAATGCAAGAAATCACTGTTTGACTTTTGGTCACAGCTTTCATTCTCAATATTAGGTAAAAACAGGATGTAAATAATTCTTAGAGGTCAGGTGGAGTTACAAGATCATGATAAAAAGACACTTTTCTTATAAGGAACTTAGAGTTTTTCATGTGTCTTCATCAAGGACTTCCCGATAATAGTGAGCCAAGCTGTTTTCCAAATTTGGTGCCCAAAACCTGTTGGGTTCCATAAATCCCTTTAGACAGGGAATCTGGAATATGTGATGTTTATATGTTGAACACTTGCTGTCTTCAGTGAAGATACTGTAGATTGAAATCTCTTAGGAGATAGAGATGAGAATAAGGAAAGGGGGAAATATCTGACTTAAAATGAATGAGTGACAACAATGGATTTCAATATGTGGAGGATCTATGTGTATTGAATGTGGGTACTTCCTCTAGTGATACAGATCATAACCCAAACAGCAAGCACTTATGAAGCACATACTGCGTGTCAGGCACTGTGCTAAACTTTGGCAGTACAAAGGAAGACGTACTCTATGTGAGGATTTCTAAACAAAGATACTGGAATAGTCTGCCATTTCCTTCTCCAGTGAATTAAGGCAAATGGAGATTCAGTGATTTGCCCAGGATCACATAGCTAGTGAGTGTCTAAGTTCAGATTTGAACTCAAATCTCTCTAACTCCAGGCCCAGCACTCTGGGAGCTAGCTCCATACTTTTGCATTTCAGCCTCTCAGTGCCTATTCAAGTCCCTCTCCAGCTTTGAACCCTTTGTTCTTCCACAATATCCTCCTCCTTGGACTCCAACCATCTCTATTTACCTCCATTGCCCCTGTATTCCTTCATAGATATGTACACAGTAAGCATTATGTTAATCTCTCCTTATTGATGTAGTACCTTGTAAATGTATTCGGTGGTTGGTCTTTTTTTTTCTTCTGACTTCTCAGTCAGGTGTCAATCTCTCTAAGGTCAAGGACTATGTCTCCTATTTCTTTGGTACCCACATTGCCTAGTGAAAGACATTGCATCCAGGGGATATTCAAAAATAGTATATTGACTGATTTGATTAACTTGACTAAGGAAAAAGGTACTGAACTGCAGAGGGCCAGCATTATTTGCTATGGAAAATATTTTCATATCTGTAAAAAAATTTTTCAAAGTGACAAATTCTGCTCGTTAGGTGTTTGCAATCTAAAGATGCCATATTTACCAACTCTATCAGTATCATGGAAGTAATGTATAGGAATATTTTGGAATTCCACAGATATCTATATTTACCAATCTACTGGGAGCTCTGGTTTGTGCAGCTGACCAAGCACAACAAACCTACCAAGCAAAACACATCACATTTTGTTTATATCTTGGGCTAATTTAAAATCAGTCTTGACCTTCAAATATCTTTCTACCTCCTAAGAATTACACTAGAGTTTGAGGCAATAGAATAAATGAGATAGTCTGTTGTTCTCTCCTTAACCTAATTCCCAACCACCACAAGAAGTTGAATAGGGAAGAATATAGATTGTTCAGAGAAAGAGGAGGTGTGTAGAAAAGTTGGAGCAGAGTTTAATGAAGGAAGAGATATCCCTTCCCATAAATCTGACTACTGGTCCAAACTTATAGCTTAGTGGGTGGTGGGAGGCAGGGGAAAGTGTATTAAAAAAAATCAAAGTAGACAGTCTTCTTACAGGTAAAAATACTGCAACATAGGAGAAGGATCAGAATTTTTGCCCTTGTTTGACATCCTTAGGCTTGCTGAAAATTACCTAAATAAGAGTTCTTACTCCCTAAAATACCACTCCTGCCTTATGACAATTCTCTTGTGTGATGGTGTACATCGCAAAGTCTCACATTTATTCATCTGGAATGCTCATTTCATGAAGCACTGTCTGCTACTTGGTTGGTAGTTTGAAATTTGGCCACATGACAAAAATGTGTGTAACACGTTTTTTTCTTAAGTGTTGATTGAGCACATAATTTAAAAGTCAGAATATAAAATAAACATCTCTGCCCTTTCTTCCAGCAGGCCGCACAGAGATCTGCTCTCCGCGTTCTGTCTGACAGGTACATTTTGTCATTTTTATGAACTATAAATTGCTTTATGAAACGTTGAGCCCTATTTATTGTGGCATATAATTCATAATCGGATTTTTGTCCCCAAAGTATCTGTGAACTGGGATGTTAAACACTTTGCATGCTTGGATTTGTCATGCATGTGTGGAGTTTATTACTGCAAAAATCACAGTCTTGTTGTATTTCATAGAGGGTGTGCAGAATCCCTTGTGCTATGAGACAAGAGATAAGAAACTTAGTGGAGAAGGCATGAATGACACAGTAAATTGTGAGCTTTAAAGTTTGTTGAAATCTAAGCTTATTTTTTAGCAGTAAGTACTTCATTTATTTTGAAATGCTTTCTTCTGACTTTCTCCAAATCCTCTCACTGGAAGTTATCTTTCTTTTTGATGAGATTTTCTGTTGAAATGCTTTATGCACAAAATCCAGCAATTCATGTTCCCCCATTATCCATTTCTTGTTTCTTTGCATTGTTTAGTTTTTTCCTCACTTGTATTACCAAATAAGACCTATAAATATAATAAATAAACATGGTTGAGCTGTATTTGGTACCAGAGTTTGCCTTAAAGACTGTACAAAAGTTGAACTAAGGGATGTAAAGTAGCTTCCTGAAATAGACCTCTTTTCCCTCCCCATCCTCTCCCCACCATTTTGACACAGCAGGAGGGAATTTTTGTTGGTGTCTGTAAGTTAAAGAATTACCAGGCTCCACAAGCGAGGTAGTATGTCATACAGTGGCACGAAGAGATTTTCCCCCCATGATCTCCTGGCAGCTACTTGAACCTTGTCTGGCTCACCCTCAGCCCCTCTACAGAAGCCTGGGAGGCTGTGATGCATTCCACCCCCACCCCAGCCCTGCCTTCAATTCCCCAATCTCACTCTTTTCTTAGAATGAGCGGTAATTGACTCTGTAAACCAGCTCAGTCCAACACTTCTCTAGAGCAAAATCTGTCACTTAGGCTGAATTATTTGTTGTGCATGGGTGAAAAGCGTTCTCTACGGGTGGTAGACTGAGACCACCAAACTTACTCCACCTCACTTTTATAAACATCATATTTTTTTATTTCGCTTGAAAACCCTTCATTTTGACAAACTGTATACACTCTGCATGCTGCAAGATTAGCTGCCATTGAAATGTCTTAGAAAGGCTTTTTAGAAATTTGGCAGTTAACAAACAAATTGTGGAGGGTTTTGCTGCTTGGAAAGAAAAGGAAGTTGGAGGTCTGAACACATTTGATTTCTGACACAGTATTTCCTTTAATCTATTTTTCTCTCTATTATCTTTTTACAAATTCTGTCTACTAAATCCTGACATTTCACTTCTTTAATAAATTACCTCCTCCACAAAACGTATAAAGGTTAAAAATAGTTCAGCTGAAAACACAAAGTTATTATGGCCTTTGGTGGACTTCACCTAAACCTCTTTTTAGATGACATCAAATCCCTTCGAAAATACGATTGAAAGCACAGAAAGCAGTCACCCAGCAATATAACTGATAGAATTCTAGTATACACTTCCAAAAGTTAGGACACTTTGCGTACAGAAAGTTTTGAGAGACATTGGACTAGAGGCTAACTTTTGCCATTTTATGTCTCACTCAAATAAGCTAAAATTCTTAATTGACTAGTTAGTTGTTATTGTTTGATCTGTTATCTGGTTTTATCTAAAGATGATAAAGAAAAACATATTTCTCAAACCAGAAACAGATTAACTCTGGCAAGTAAATATAAAGATAACTGATTAAACAATAGAGACTTCATAAGAAAGAGGGAAAGGGAAAAATGAGAATATTTATCAAATAGATTTAGCTCTTTAAAACACAATGTACCATTCTCATACATATGGCATATCTTCAACTATATGTGTTAGGACTTTATTCAACAATTTATACCTCATTAGTATTTATCGAAAGTGTCTAAAAGTATGCCATGCCTTCTCTTTGGGATAATATGAACTCTGGACACAAAGAGATTTCAAAATGATTTGTTGACTTTGTAATGCGATCCTAATAATGCAATAAAAAGCTGCCTGCTCTGGTCTATTTTGCTGACCAGTTCCTCGGGCTTTGTGGATGTTTCAGGGCCAAAGGAACAATCACCATAAATGAGAAGCATTTGTAATCATTTGGAGATACAGTAAGAACTCACTAATTCAAAATGCAAGGAATTAAAAAAAAAAGCAGGCTTTGAATTAATTGGGTTCAGGTTTTCCAATATATTTTTATTAATGAATTTTAGGCCATCTAAGTCAGGTGGGGAATATAGTTATCTCAATTTGCATATGCTTTTGAATAAACTTGTATTATAGGAGATTGAGAAGTGCCATACACGGTCATATTTCTGTTCTTTCTAGTCCAGTGTTATGTCTCAAACAGTAAGTGGTGTCCTAAGTCAGTTTTTAAAGGATCCTGAATGCCTTCTACTAATATCATACTCGAAAGATTAGCATCTTTTAATAAGCTCTGTATTGAACAATTAAACGATAATTCATTAATTTACCTAAACCTTACTTCAGTCTATTTTCTGCCTCTGCCACCTGTCAGATGATAAACTCCATAAAGAGAAGGACGATGTTTTTCCTAAATTTAGTTTCATTGTTATTGCCTAGCATAGTGCTGTGCCCAAGTGGGCGCTTAATAAATCTTGTTAAATTCAACGGACTTTAATTGAGGGATTGGGTTGATGGTTTTGTTGTTTAGTTCAGTCAGGTCTGACCCTTTGTGACACCATTTGGGGTTTTCTTGGCAGACTTACTGGAGTGATTTGCCATTTCCTTCTCCAGTTCATTTGACAGGTGAGGAAACAGGTTTAAGTGACTTGCCTAGGGTCACACAGCTAGTAAGTGCCTGAGACCAGATTTGAACTCCTAAAGATATGTCTTCCTGATTCTGAGACCAGTGCTGTATCCCTTGTACCTCCTCATTGCCAAAGGGATTGGATTAGATAATCTCAAAGATCCCTTCTAATTCTAAATCCTATAAATTAACAGATTTTATAAACTTGCCACCTGCAGTACCAAATGAGATTTCCTTATTTCTAGTATTCTAGGATTTGGTGAGCAAACTCATTTCTCTCAGAATTTTAAAGAAAAGTTATAGCCTCTCCCAGATTTTATCTTTTCACATTCTGAAGTTATAGTTTAGGGTGTCTGTACCCATCAACCCTTACACCCCTTCTTGACTTTCATTTATTTACCTTTTCTAACTTCATAATGGAAGAACTGTAGTTCTTTGTCTACAGCATTCCAGATGTGGTTATTCTTTGTCCTTGAAAAAAAATCTAGGCTGTAAACCCCAAGATATCTTGTGAGGTTTCAGCAATCAAAATTCACATTCCTTTGGGCAGAACACCTGCAGGTAAGGGTATGAAACCCTACATGGATAGAGGGTGAGAGGAAGGGAGGGAGGGAGGAAGGAAGGAAGGAGGGAGGGAGGGAAGGAAGGAAGGAAGGAGGGAAGGAAGGAAAGGAGGGAGGGAGAGAGAGAAGGAGAAATGAAGGAGGGAAGGAAAGGAGAAGGAAGGAGGGAGGGAGATATCATGACTTGCAAGTGAATTGGATTTAAGTGAGGGAGGTTCCATGCAGAGTCACCAGCCTCACTCTTCCTTCCAGAGCCATCTGAGTCCAGTTGGGATCCTTTCATCCACTATCATTTGCTGCTATGGAGTTAACAGAATAGGCAGACATTCAATGTTTCTTGAAATAAATTGAAGTGAAACAAATTGAAATTAATTTTTAAATGAAGTATATCTGCATGCTTGCATAAACTCAGTTGGTGACGTATGCATATCTTTAGTACTATAGACAAACATTGGGGATGAGAAGAAAACCAAAATTACTAGGAAAAAAATAGCAAAATGCTGTTAGGAAGAACATGTATGTGTATAGCATAAGAAGTGCCTCCACATGTGATTGATCTTCCTTCATGTGTAGTAAATAGGAGATAAGTGATCAAAAAAAGTATTCACATGATTTATCAAGCTGAGAAGAGAAGCGAGAGGTCAATCCTGAAATCTAGGGAAGGAGAGCAATAGGAAATTGCTGGGACTAAGAAGTTAATCATATACTTGGACCACTTCCATCTGTTTCTGAAAGAAAGGGCAGAGCTAGTAAGGATGCTTTATAGCAACATATCAGGAATTAATACATTCTGTGAAATCTAAGTATTATTTGCAATAACTTGGAATTTTATATTAATTTATTTTAAAATTTTATTTATATTTATAACAGTTTTATATATTTATTTTATCTATTACATTATTATATATTAATATATTATATTTACATAAATATAAATTTCTATTTTTTAAAAGGTAGCACAATCTCAACTGAATAAGTCACATTGGGAAGGAAATAGGAAATATTTTGGGGAAAGATGGAGAATGTATTTAGTATGAATAAATAAATAAATAAGAAAAGCCAACATGAAAGCGGTTGTTAATTTGATGGCACTCAAAGGGCATGAATGGCCATGTGGTTAAATTGTGCATATAATGATCTTTTGAAATATCAGCTCACAATTCCAGAAATGGCTACACTTTTATGAGCCACAGAGATGAATCATTAGGCTATAACCTGTCTGTCCATCTGGCAATGTCTCAGGTCCAAGATCCACTTATCTTGACTACCCCTCCACTGCTGTTCACTGTGAACCCAAGGGTAATATGGCAGTGAATGTTGAGCTGTCTGGGATTTTGTATGCACATTATGTCATCTAGTTTTGATCTTTTCTCCAATCTATTTCAGATAATCTCAGACCTTTAGTTCCTTTTGGGAAGGAAGTGATGAGTGTTTAAAAATTGAAAGGTTTTAACCTCTGTGCCATTTACAGTATCTAAAATGGTCCAAATTGAGAAAAAGAGTGGAAACCCACTCCCATTGAGTGGCAAAAGACAAGGCTCAACACAGGAGAGGCAGGTTTCTTTAGAGCCACATCCAGCTTTATGAGATTATACCTTGAATTAGCTTCAACTAAGAGCAAAGGAGAGAGTAAAAATTGAGACTGAGAGTGATGCCTTTACCTCTTTTCAGAGTGTAATTTTCTGGTTAATATCTTAGTAATTTATTGACATCTCAGTGAAGAAAGTCAGAGCTGTGGTATACAGTTAGCATGATGGTAATGATGAAGGTGGTGATAAAAACCAGTTCTTCAAGGTGCTCAAAAATGCTTTACAAATATCTCATTTTGTCTCGCAGCAACCTGGGAAGTAAGTGTTATTATCATTCCCATTTTACAGGTGAGAAATCTGAGATGCATAGAGATTAAATGATCTGCTCAGTGCAACATAGCTAGTAAAAGTAAAAAAAAAAAATCTGGATTTTAATTCAGGTCTTCTGACCTGAAATACCCACTGTAGTCCCTAGCTTTCCTATATAAAGTCAAGAGCTGTGTCTTTTGGGAGTAAATAAAATTGTTAGGCACCCTTTTAGGGACACACAAAAAAAGATGAATATCTTAGTTTTGAAAAGCCCTGAATTCCCTAGCCTTTAATGTGGTACTTTCCCTAACACAGTTCTTGGGGAGAATCTATGCCCCGAGATTGGCTGAGTGAGACCTCTTTGTAACAAAGTCCTTTTATTAACTTAGAACCTGTGCCAACTTGAATAAAGTCCAGAATAGACCCACTGTCTGCCAAATGCTGCTCTCCAATAAATAGTGTCATTTAGTTTGTTACTACTAACAGTGATCATCCTAACTGAAAAGGGACAGCGGAGTCATGAAAAGTGTTAATTCAGTACACCCTCTTAGACTAGCTACAGGAGTTACCAGAGAACTCATGTCTGCTTGACAGAAAGTGCTGCTAAATCTATTATGCAAGGGATCTTGCCTACAGCTATGTCGGTGTTTCTTCTGTGGTTTGTGGGAAACTCAATGACCTAAGGAACCTTAATAAACTAGAACTCCATAGAGGAGGATAACTGGAATAGTAAAAGATCTAGAAACCATGTCAAATGCGGAAAGGTTGAAGAAATTGAGAATTTTTTGGTTGCAGAAAGAGAAGGCTAAAAGCAAGGAAAATATTTCGAATATTAAAAATAAACCTTTCAAAATTAATAATTTAATCACGTTGTATTAATTGAATCAATAATAATAATTGTGTTATATTGTGTTAATAAGTAATGATTAATTTAGTTGTTATTCATTGGTGTTAATAAACATTTCAAACTTTAAAACTGTATATGTATTGCTATAGAGAGCAAAACTAAGTAGACCAAAATGCCAAAGTTAGAAGGAAGCAGATTTTGGCTTGATATAAGAAACTTCTAACAACTAAAACGGTTCAACAATGAAACAGGCTACCTCCTAGGTAGTGTGTTTTCTGGCATTGGAAGTATTCAAGCAGGGGCAGAGATTTAGAAGGACTTACTGCACTGGATGATAGATAAGACTGCATAACCTTTAAGTTTACTTCCAACTCTTTATCTTCTATGAGATCTGATTCTTGAGAGGCATTCAATGATTTTGTCCCTATATTTGAATTCTTATCACACAAACTGAAGAATGATTATTATATGATAACAGTTCTGAATTAGTACTGGTCTAATGTGAACCCAGAGGGCAGCTAGCTGGCACAGTGGATAGAGCATTGGGCTTGGAACCAGGAGGAAACATCTTCGGAAATTCAAATCTTTCTTTAGTAACTTACTAGGTGTGTGACCCTGGACAAGTCCCTGTTTGCCTCAGTTTCTCATCTGTAAAATGAACTGGAGAAAGAAATGGCAAACCACTCCAATATCTTTGCCAAGCCCCCAAAAGGGGTCATGAAGAGTCAGACATGACTGAAACGACTCAAAAAGCAAAAAATATGAACCCATCAGGAAAAAATAAAGTGGTTCTATTACTAAATAAATCATACTTTTTCTGTCTCTCTATCAGAAAGAGACAATAGATAAGCTCTCACTTTCTTACTCAGAGATCTCATGATTCTAAATTAAATCTCCGCAGGAAACGTATACTAAACCTTTAACATTTTTATCTTATAGCTCTCAAGTGCTCTGTCTCCTTCTCATTCACCCCCATACCCAGTCAGACACCAAATTCTGCTAGATCTTCCTTACTGCTCCACATCACCTTAGTCCAGGACTCTAATAACTTTCATCCCGGGATAATTTTTTAATAGCCTTCTTATCTGATCTTCCCTGCCTCCACTCTCCCCTGTTCAGTCCATCTTGTACATAAAGCTACAACAATTATATTTCTTCCACCACTGGTGGTCACCCTCAAACCACCAGTTTCATTACATCACCCTTGTTCAAGAACTTCCAGTGTTGTCTCTACTCCATCTAAATTCCTCAACTCCAGATCCTTCATCCATGGTAGTTCTCACTGCAGATTTACTGTATGCCATCTGTCACTACTAACAGGCTCAGTCCCTCTTCCCCAGTTAGACGACTCTTATTCTCACCCACAGAAGGCTTATGAAAACCATTAGCAGAGCCTGCTCCAGGCTTGGAATGCCCTTCTATCTCATCCCCTGTCTATAATCATTGCTGCCACCATGGAGCGAATATCCCTGACCTGACTTTGTGTTCCCTCAACACTTCTTAGAACAGTGTGTATATGGTCAAACACTGATTTTTCTACTCTGTTGTACCATGTGATGGTGTCCTTTCTTCCTAACTAGACTGACAGGGGCCCCTTTTTCCTAATTCTTCTGCATCGCCTTTGGCACTCAGTATAGTACTTTTTTAAAATAACTGTTTGCTTTGAAAAAATGCCTTGCTAAAAGTGTTTAAAGAAATGCTGACTTATTCCGCTGATCAATGACATACGTATAGATTACATGGGTATATTTATTATGTATGAGAGTTTACAACAAACAGTAAAACATTCCAAATATTTGAAAAACTGTCACGTATAAGAGGGACTAGGTTTATTCTGTATTGCTTCAGAGAGCAGAATGAAGGCCTACATGTGAAAGTTAAGAAATACAAAAAAAGTTGAAAAAGAGACCTCTGTCAATCTATTTGGGAAGAAGTGACACAGTGCCATAAAGCAACAAAAGGACAAAAACCTAATATAAAAATATGTGTATATATTTAATCCAAAAGTATTGATCATTGATGTAAATCAGTGGTCCCATACCCTTTTAGCAGGATTTTTCCAAGCAAACATTTATTTTAAAAGCAGTATTTAAGTATTTAAAAGCATTACCGAACACCTATGCTAGATGCCAAATATAGACATATCTAAAACTATTAAAGTATGAAATTAATTAAATTAAAGCTTACTAATTAATAAAACTATGAAAGCTTCAGCTTTAATATACAAGTCATCCCAGGAGTCTTAGCACAGTTTTGAGCTTTTAAAGTTTTTAAAACAGCACTAAAGTTTTTGAGACACCCTGTATTTGTGTCTGGACTGTCATTTCATCCGTATGGATGCTAAAACTCCCAGTGTGGAATTCTTGCCACTGATGCAGATCAGCCACTTAGAGGAGTCTTAAAGGTTTTAAGCCTGGTAAATCACTTGCCCATAGTCACGCAACTGGTAAAATATCAGAGGTAGAGCTTAGGCCCAGGTTTTCCTCCCCACATCAGGATCAACCTTCTATCCCTACCACCTTGCTTCCTCTCTACACATACTATATCCACCTCTGTTTTTAAATTTACCAAAGTTTTCCCATAAGCAGTCATTTCTAAAGGTAGCTAATATTAGTTCTATGAAGTTCTGTCTCTTTGGGTCTTACCATCTATTCCACTGGCCATCAAGAGGAAGAAATAGCAATTATTATTAGAGTTGACAATTTTATAGCATTTCATGATTTACAAAGTACTTTACAGAAATTATCTCATTTGAATTTCACAACAACTATATGAGTTAAATGCAGAAAGTATTAGCGCGATTTTACAGATGAACAAACTGGGACTCATAGAAATGGCTTGC
The DNA here is from genome assembly GCF_028372415.1 of Notamacropus eugenii. Taxonomy (NCBI): domain Eukaryota; kingdom Metazoa; phylum Chordata; class Mammalia; order Diprotodontia; family Macropodidae; genus Notamacropus; species Notamacropus eugenii. The sequence goes on along the minus strand of NC_092876.1, from coordinate 407,239,439 downwards.
CCATAGTGACCCAGCCAGTAAGTTTCTGAAGCTCTCATGTTCGTTACCAACCAGCTCATTGGCCATAATGTGGAGCCTATTTTATGGGAACATGATTATAGAACTACAAACTCCCTCAGATTCATTATTTTCTAAAATGTCCATCACATCATCTGCTATTGTTTATACTGTAAATATGATTTATGTTTTGGGATAATTTCAGAGAAGAAAAAAACCACATTGATTTGTAGTATCTCTCCAGTATCTCGGCCAAGAAAACACCCCAAAATGGGGTCACAAAGTGTTGGACACAAGTGCACAATTCTGTACTGTAGAAGAGTGGTATCAAACACAGAAATGGGCCACTAAACTATACAGAAGGATCCCTGTACATTAACTTAGAAAACCAAATGTTAACATCATCTATGTTTTATTGTATTTTGGTTATTTTATTAAATATTTCCCAATTACATTTTAATTTGATTCCTCCCCAGTTGGGCAAGATTGATACCTCTGGTATAGAAGCTTTCATTTCTTTCCTTACCTCCCAGACATATGGAGGGGATATCTCATTTGGAAACTTTTTTTTTTATGTTCCTCCTGATTTTCTCCCATATGGGCTAGGGACTGTGAGTTCCTTGGTCACAGAGGGGAGATAAATTTCCTTTCAGCTCCTTCCTGTATTCTCTGCTATGCGTAATGTTTATACCCATTAATCACTGAAATAGGCAGGCTACTGGCCCAACAACCACAGCCCCATTTCCCTCCACTCCTATCTCTCACCCTTTCAGCACTTACAAAAAGTGAGCACAAAAGTGTGTAAAGAAGGGCTAAAGGCCCTGCTTCCTTACCCCCCTCAGCTAAATTTCCAGGAGGCACATCCAGAAACTCCACCACCACCCACAATCACCTATGAACCCCAAAATCTGCCACTCAGCCCATCAACTCATAAGCTCTGTGGTGATTAAAGAAACCTGTTCTCCATTTCATGGCTTGGAATTCTTCAGCATTGCCTTCCAAGTTTATGTTCAAAGGAACTGAAACATTTTCATGTTATAAAAACAATGCTTAGGCTTTTTCCAAAACATTATCGGTGTATCAGAGTTTAAGGTCTCTTTTCAGTGTAGTGTCCATTCGGTGGTACTATTTTCTGACAAATAATTATCTCATTGATCAGATGAGATGACATATAAAGTGCTTGGCAAACCTTAAAGTAAAATATAAATGCTAGATCTTATTATTATGTGACATATTCTAGTCCAACCTGTTTCCATGGTATTTTTAAACATGACTTGAGGTAGCCATGGCATAGTAGAAAGGTATTTGAATACCTCTATGGTCATCATACAGAGTGATCCACCACTGTCAGTACCTACAACAAAGTATTCCCCTTGCCCAGATGCTTCTTCATCCTCTGTTAGGTATACATGCAGTACCCTCTGGTGTGTAGGAAAATAGCAAGGCCACCACAAAGATTTGATAAACTGAGCATATATTGCAACCCTTTCCTGTTTATTAGCATTATAAAGCGTAACCCCAGAATATAAGCACATGCAAGTCATCAAGTCTAAAAATCAGCGTCTTTTTTCATCTACTCCTAGTACTAATTTACACTGTAGAGCCAAATGGCTCCAGAGAAGCCATTGAGCTCCACCAGGTAAATAATACACATTTTAAAAGGTCCCAAACAGATATTTTACACAACAGAAGATAGTAGCTCAGAAGAGGCTATTAGAGCCTTCTGAGTAAATAAATAACACATTCTATAAAATCCCTAATTGTCCTTTAAGATATTTTAGGAGATTTAGGATTATGTAGATTAGCAATGATTTACTGTCTGGCCTGTGAGCTGTGTACATGGAGTGGTTGTTTGGTGACAATTCAGTTAAACAACAATTCTTCCCTTGTTTGATGTGTTCAATTGTCTTAAGCCTTTTAGATGGCTGTGAAAATTACCATGAATATACATGAACTCACAGAATGATCTAAGCTTCCATATATAAGGGAAGGCAAAGCAATGTAGCGAATAAAGGGTCAAACCTTGGAGTCTGGAAGACCCGAGTTCATATTCTGCCTCTGGCATAGACCAACTGTATGGCAATGGACAAGTCGCTTAATTCTCAGTGCCTCAGACAATGCTATAAAAGTATAAATTACAGACTAGTTACTGATGTGCATCATGAAAGGAGTTCTCCAAATCGCTAAGATCACAGATCTAGATCAAAACAAGACACCTAAAAATCCTCCATTCCGTGCGTGTGTGTGTGTGTGTGTGGTGCCTGTGCTCATGTGCAAAGCATATTCAGAGTGGTCAGGTATTTCTTTTTTCTAAGCGTAGTGACTAAGAAATAACTCCATTTCTCCCTAGGGGTTGGTGTATTTGAATTCTGGCCAGGAGAATCCTCTCTGCCCGACAACTATCATTATCATTATTACCATTTTCACTTTTGTTGTAATTACGTGTGCTTTGAATTGTTTCTGCATTAGTGGTGATGGCTGCGTGCTAATCCAATTTACTCTGTCTGGAGTGGCCTCTCTTGTGACTCAGGTCATGCCTTTGTGAAGTGATTGGCTGTGGTTATGGGTACAGTTTGTGGCAAAAGAATGGAGCAGAGCTAAGCAGCCTTGGCCTCATTAGCACTGTTTGCTTTAATGACTAAGTTAACCAGTCTCACTAGCCTGCCAAGTCAGGACAAAGCATCAAAATAGGAGACTAAACCACGTTTCCCTGGAGTTAGAATGAATCCTCCCCTACCTCCCTAGAAAAAAGAATCATGGAGCCATGCTTTTATGTTGCTAGTTTTAACCCTGAATTTTCCTTCCCTACCTCTTCACATTTATTCTGATTCAATGGCTAAAGAAAATTTAAAAATTATAGATTATTTTTAACAAGTATTTGTCACCATGTTGTACTCTCTTGATGTCAGAGTTCATATTCCAATACAATCCAACCCAATCTGAAGAGCACTTTTGTAAGAGCCTTTATGTGCAAAGCACTGTTTTTAGTCCTGGGTGTATAAGAACAAAATGGAGACCAATTCTTGCCTTCATGGAGTCTACATTTGATTGAGGAGTCCTTTCTTTACAACATGTAAATGCATAAGTATACTTTAAGGAGACACAGTGCACAACTCTTTTAAAACAAAGATGGAAACTCCAAGTGATATGGGGTATTTATTCTTTTTGTTTTTAATTGACAACAGAAATATTTGCATTAGCCATCGCCAAACTATAACAAGGATGGGTCTCAATACTTTTTCTCTGATGTCAAAAAATTCTTTCTGAAGAAGAATCATAGATGTGCCTCTTCTCACAACTAGTTGACTGATGTAATTGGATTGACTAGCTAAATACTGAGTGTGCTAATTATTCATTGGTTCAATTAAAATGGCTAAACAGGTTATATATATGTGTGTATATATATGTGTGTGTGTGTATATATATGGAAGCACAATGTGTCTCCTCTTTTCCCATTCTACAAATTTGGTTACCCTATTCTCACTCAGGTCTGAAAGGAGTTCATATGGGCATAAAGGAAACTCAGCTACAAGTAAACAAGATTACTAATTTTAAAAAGAAATCAAAAATACATTGTATTTTTTTCATCCAATAGGGACTACTTGGGTATCATATGTACTTATGTCTTTTTATTAAGCATAAGAAGGGATCAAAAGAGGGAGGAAATTACACTAAGCCAATGGGTTTTTTAAACCTAAAAACTTGGCCTCTTTGGTTGCATGTTTACTTAAACTGATAATCTACATGTAGAGTGGAATAAATATTTGTCATCTTAGTTTTTCTGAACTGTTAGCCTCTGCCTGGGTGGCTAAATGGGCTCTATAAATGTAGATTATTATTTTGTATTTTATTATAATGTTTTATTTTATAATCATATTAAGTTTTGTATTATATTTTTATGCTTATAACATGTGATATATTTTATACTTAATTTTATGTATACATTATATTCCCTTCTTTTGTTATCTATACTTAAGATAGAAGCAGGGAATTTGAAACTTCTAAAGTACAGGGAATTGCTTTATTTATATTCTTTTATTTCCATTGCCTAATACTGTTTCTGGTATATAACAGAGCATATAATAAGCACTTGATAATTGTTGGAGCCTTATGAGGTATGCTGTCCAAATATATCCCACTTTTGCATATGCCTAGACTATCACTCAGCAAGAGGAAGTGACTTAACCACAGTCATAAACACAGCTAGTTAGAACGTAGTACTATGACTGGTAATCATATGTAGGTCTTTTGACTAGTCAAGCATTCAACACTAGGTCTTCTCAGTAAAGTACTTATTGCCTTTTTAGCAGATAGACTCCTTTTTCATTTTTCAGTGTTTTCACCCCAATTTTCCTTATAGTCCAGCCGGTCTTTCCTATTCCCAACCCATTTCTAATGAAAGTATCTCATCCTATACCTCTCTACTTCTTATACTTCCCTCTTCAACACCACAATATAAATTTACCTACATTAGAGCTAATTCTGACTCTAAGTCATAATCTTCTGCCTCCTCCGTTCCCCCTGCCCTGACTTCTGATCTTTAAGTCAGAACTTCCTATAAGTCCCAGCTAAAATCTCACCTTCTATCAAAAGCTTTCTCCAATCTCTCTTAATTCCAGTGTCTTTCTCTGTTGTTTATTTTCCATGTATTCTGTATATAGTTTGTTGACGTTGTGCTTCAGTCATTGTCAGTCATGTTTCACTCTTTGTGACCCCATTTGGGGTTTTCTTGGCAAAGATCCTGGAGTGGTTTGCCATTTTCCTCTTCAGTTCATTTTACAGATGAGGAACTAAGACAAAAAGGGTTAAGTGACTGGACTGGGGTCATACAACCGATAAGTGTCTGAAGCCAGATTCGAAGGTGAGTCTTCTTGACTCCAGGCTCAGCACTCTATCCACTGCACCACCCTAACTGCCACATGCATAGCTTGCTTTGTATGTATTTGTCTGCATGTTGATACCTCCACTAAATTGTAAGCTTCTTGAGGGTAGGAATTATCTTTTGCTTCTTTTTGTATCCCCAGTGCATGGCTCATAGTAGGGACTTAATAAATGTCTATTGATTGATAGCTCCAATTATCAGAACTTAGCAGATGGGTCCCTTCACATTGCTTTCCAGTGATTCAATCCTTCAAGTATCCTTCCAGAAATAGACTTCAGTAAGTGTGTCAGCAACACTTGGCTCTTAGCTGTTTAGTTACTTGGTTTGAGAGCCAAATGAGCTCACCTCCTCCTGTCGAAAGGTTAATGTGCCCTGCAAAGCTGGAGCAAACTAACTTTTTACCTACCCCTTTCCAACTATTTTTTCTGTGTTGTTGGCATTCATGCAAATGAATGACTAACAGAAATGAGCCACCATGCCCTAACCTTTCTCCCACACAGATCTATGAATGCCTCTCAGTCTTAACCTGCTAAGTGCCTGATCTATCTTCTGTCTCTATTCATGTACAACCAATTACTTATTCAGTTGAATTAGCTACTATTAGACTTTCCTACCATTTTTAATCTCTTTTTTTCCCAGAGGGCAGCCAACAAAGATTTTAAATTTTCATCCTTGTATCTGGGTCATTAAATCAGTTTACCAGCTATACTACTCCACCTCCTGAGCTGAAGTTCCTTTGGTTTCTGCCCCCACAGAACTGTGATAGGTTTGTATTATATATACATAGATCAGATGCTTGTCATTGATCTTTTTTTTTCTCTTTTTGTCCCTTCTACCCACTGCTCATCTCTTCTCTTAGCTTGAACTAACAGTGTCTTTCAATGATGTGGATCCCCGTTTGCCTTAGGTTCCTTGAAGCACCAGTCAGCAAGCTAGTGTAAAAAAGACTGTACATTTAATCCTTTGTCCTTGTGGAGAGACAACAGCTAAATCTAGTACTGGTCCTTACCACTTTGGCCTGGATGTTATCATTCTTATATCAGTGCTAGTTATCATATGATCACTGTGACACTTATTACCTGTATGACTTTGGACAAATTGGTTAGCCTCTCTGGGTCTCAGATTCCTCTTGTGTAAAATGAGAGGTTGCACAAGAAGACCTCCAAGGTCCCTTCCAGCTCTGAGTTGATCATTCTGAAAGATCAAGGCTGACTGACACTAGAAAAAGGTGGTTGTTTTTTCCTCCCTGCATGGCTATTGCAAATTGCTTGGTTGCCGGTATCCCTGCCGCAAGTCTTCCCCTACTCCAAACCAACTTCCTCCAGCTATCAAATGGATCTGCTAAAGCGTAAGTTTGACTATGAAAACCCTCTGTTCAATAAACTCCAGTGGCTCCGTATTACTTTCAGGATCAGATATTAAAATCTCCTGTTAGACTTATAAAACCTTCCATAACCTGACACCTTCCTTCTTCCTACAATTTTCTTATACCCTATGCCCCACCCCACCTCTACATTCATGTACTCTAGAATCCAGTGACACAAAATTCCTTGCTGTTTCTCATACAAAATACTCTATCTTCCTATTCAAAGCATTTTCGCCAACTGTCCTCCATGCCTGGAACTCTGTCCATCATCATTCCTGCCTCCTAGCTTGCCTGGCTTCTTAACTAAAGTCCCATCTTTTACTAGACACCTTTCCCACTCCTTCTTAATCTTAATGCCTTTCCTCTGAGGTTATTTCCAATTTATCCTGTATGTAACCTATATATACATAGTTAACCGCATTAGACAGTGAGATCCTTGACAGCAGGGACTGTCTTTTTCCTTTCTTTATATCCCCAGCACTTAGCTCTGTGCCTAGTATATAACAGGAGCTTAATAAATGCTAGTTGACTGGCTGGCTACATATGCCCATGGTCTTCTGGTGTCCCCACCTCTGCCTGTATCACATTTATATGAACAAAATTGAATTGGCCTTCTTTCTCCAGTGCATGCCAGGTTCATTGTCATAAAGGTCGGCAGAAACATGCTTTAAATTCTAACAACAGAGCGTAAAGGGGTTGCTGATTTTTGTCTGCCCTTTGTCAGTCTGTTATTTTCCCTTAATTGAATCAAGACCTCTTTCTTCTGCTCTCCAATTAAACTTCTAAATGTGAATAAAACATATCAACAAAGGGTCAGCAATGTTTGATTTCTGACAAGGACTGTCTTTGTTGGGTGTAACTCTTGATATATTTGACCTATGGCCCGAAAACTTGGATTGCTCCTTCTTTTTGATCATTATCCTGTATGCTATCTATCAAATGTTCACCATTTCAGAATCCAGGATAGCCATTTAGAATGGTAAAAAATGCTTTCCCTTTGAAGAAGTTAAGTAGCCATTTGTCATAAGGTTTGTCAATATTTCTTCCTTCCTGCATGATTTAGTATCTAAGCACAAATAAACATGCTTCTTACACAGCCAAGAATGAGGCAGAACCCAACACTACAGACTTACTCTCCCATTTCTTCCAGTTATTCCAAGTTTCATTTCTTGGTCTCTTTTTACTACATTACCACTCCTGCATAAATATAGTCTAATTCAACAGGTTTTTTTCAGTGCTATGTTTCAAGGCACTGTGGTGAGAACCAGGGATTATCCTCAATAGACTTATATTGTATTGGGAGGAAAAGCGGGAGGTAGGATACAATATACAATACAATATAAACAGATAAGAAAATACACAATTATTTGAAGAGGAGGAGGGAGCCCATTGGGTGTAAAGGTAAGGAAGGAGAGTCTTCCAGACAGTGGTAGCTGGGGTGGAGTCTATGCAAATGCATAGAATTAGGAAGTGGAGTTCAGGGAGTGGGACTACAGTTTGTCTGGACTACAGTAAGCATAGGGATAAGGGGAAGATGAAATGCAAGAAGCCTAGAAAGGTAGACTGAGGTCATACTGTCAAAGGCTCTAAATGCCAGACCTAAACTGAAGAAATTGTATTTTATCTTAAAGGTAATAGTCATTAAGGCTTCTTAAGAAAGAACCTAAGACCTTCAGATTTTGCCTTCCCCCAGAGTACTGACACTTCTGGGATTCCATCCCACCCAGTACCATCCCAGCTACACATAGATGTGAGGATAGCCATCCAGTGAGTTCTTGGTTCAATCCATCCTTGGTTCTATCCAAGGAAGTAGATTTTGAGATCCTTAAACATGGGCTTTCAAGTCTCTTTTTCATTGTCTATACTTAAAACAGAAGCAGACAGAGAATTTGAAAAGTATACTAGTGCTATTTAAACATCTTGCTGTGATTAGGAGAGTGAATCTGCGTTATTTCCCAAGAGTTATGTTTCATGGTGGTTTTTTTTTCCTCCAGCTGAAACAGTATTAACTACTCATTAACATGCCAAAATGAGGGCCAAGTTTTGCTCTCATAGTCACACCAGAAAACCCAGGTTCCATAGCTCTTAACATGAAATCTACCAACACATCTTTTCTTGAGGAAATAGACAATGGCAATAGGGGTACCGAAGATAACTTGACATGACTGACTTGCCCCAGGAGTCACTTGGAATGAAGTTGAGGTAAAGGAGATCTTAACAAAATAATCTCTGGGCACCTGTAGCTCCATTACTGACCAAGATAATGAGGCTGACCTCAATTAACAAATCCTTTAGGAAGAAAGCCCCCTTGTAATGAAGTTGGCCTTGTTTTTCTTTTTAAAAAACTGCAAATAAGAAGGGAGAAATCTGGGGGGGGCAAGGAGACCTTGAAAAAACAGAACATATTAGGCTGTCTTTAAAAATAAATCTGATTGAGCCTCTTTTTTAATTATTTTTTTTTCAATTATCAAGCGTTTTTTTTCTCCTTTCTACCTTTCCTTCCCCCAAAGGAAAACAAAATCCTTATAACAAATAAACATAGTCAAGCAAAACAAATTCCCACACTGGACCTGTTGAAAAATGCTTGTGTCATTCTACCTGCTGTTCCTTCACCTCTCTTATCATAAGATCAGCAACATTCTTTATCATCAGTCCTCTGGAGTCATGGTGAATCATTGCATTGATCAGAGTTCTTAAATATTTAAAAATTGTTCTTTTTTGTAATATTGGTTGTAGTACAAATTGTTGGCCCTTTTAAAGTGATTTTATGGGATAGGGTCCCTTGGGATTATTAGCCAATGTTAGGTGAAGGGAGGCCTATACCCAGGGAACTGCTAGGATTAACAGATCACATCTGCAGGCTTCTTTCTAGGTCCTCCCTTACCATAGATTTTTATTGTTTGCCTGAGCCCTTTCCCCTCTATTCTCTCTCTCTCTCTCTCTCCCTCTCCATCTCTGTCTCTGTCTCTGTCTCTGTTTCTCTCTCTCTCACACATACACAGACACACAGACACACACACACACACACACACAGACACACACACACACACACACACACACACACACCCCTTAACCCTTCAGTCAACCACAGGACTCCCAGGTGCATATTTTATGTCTCCTGGAATATTTGACATTGCTTTCGTTAGTATTATGATTTGTATGGTGTAACTCCCTTTTCTGACATCCTGGAATGCATCCATGTGCCTCCTATATTATTTCTACCTCTGGTAACAAAATTTGTAATAAGAAAGCGTGTTTGGAGAATACTGAACAAAAAAGGAGAACAACAGAGCATCCTTCATCTGGCTTAGCTATCTATCTAGTAGTCATCCAATGGAAAAACTGCATCACCAAGGGGCATTCACCTGTTTTCCTCTGCTCTTTCCAGTACTTCCCAGTGATAGAAGATTTTCACTATTTAAAAGATAGTCAACTAACATTTATTAAGGACCTACATGCACCGTGTTAAACACTGGGGATACAAAGAAAGACAAAAGACAGTCCCTGATCCCAAGGAGCTTACCATCTAATGGAGAGATAACATACAGAAGGAAGTTAGGGAGGCCAGGAGCCAGAGATGAGGAGCATGGGAGACTGCCAATGAAAACGCTTCAAGGAGAAAGATGGAATGTCTCATACAAGGAACAGCAAAAAAGGCAGGTTGGATTATGGAGTGTACAGGGCTAAGTAAGATGTAAGAAGATGGAAAAAGTAAGACGGGGGCCAATTACGAAGGGCTTTGAATGTCAAACAGGGCATTTAAGTCTGGAGGTGAAGGCCACTGGAGTTTATTGAAAGGGAATGGGAAGGGTGACACATTAGGACCTGTGCATTAAGATCATTTTGACAGCTAAGCAGAGGATTGACTGGGATAGGGAAAGACTTAAAACAGGGAGACCAACCAACATGCTGTGTGTGAAGTGATGAGAGCCTGCACCAGGGTGGTGGTAACGTCAGAGAAAGAAGAGATATAACAATAGATGTTACAAATGTAAAAGTCAACATGATTTGACAAAAGTCTGGATATAGGGGTAAGACAGAGAATGAGTCTTCAAAGATGAGACCTAGGTTGTGGGCATGGGTAACTGGGAGGTTGGTGGTACCCTTAACAGTAATAGGGAAGTTCAGGAAAGGAAAGGGTTTGGGAGTAAAGAAAATGAATTGCATTTTGGACACAATGAATTTAATATTGTCTACGGGACATCTAATTTGAAACGTCCAATAGACAGTTAGAGGATGTGTGTCTAGAGGTAAGGGGATAAGCTAGTACTAGAAAAGCAGATCCTGGAATCATCAGCATTGAAATGATAATGGAATTCCCAGGAGCTGATGAGGTCATCAAATGAAATAATAATAATATAGTGAGAGAGGAGAAAAGGGCCCCGGACAGAACCCAGCACCAGAAAAGTACCTAGGGTGGAACCTGATCCATACGGCAGAGCTGGCCTGTCTGTGGTACGATACTGCTCTAAGAAGAATTTGCCTCACAAGTCAAAAAGAAAATATAGCATAAAGGAAAACAATTGCTCTCTAAAGGAATTTTATCACTTTTGCTTTTATTTGGCATGAGACTGGGGGCAGGACCTGTAATAAGGAGTCATTAGGAGGCAATTTGCAGTGTAAAATGAAGTTGAGGGGCCCCTCAGATTTGGGGGCTTGAGGGCAACTGAAGTGTCTTTTTTGCTTCTGTGTCAATTGTCACTGAGCTCTGAGCATGAGAATTAAACTGTGATAAGGGAGAGGCATCTGGCAAAATGGAGTCTCCATTTGTAGATATTGCTGTCGTCACTAAAGCTCCACGAGGAGAGGGAATATCCTTACTAAAGCAACATGATTAGCAAAACCTTTTTTCTTTTCCTAAAATAGCATCTTTCAATATGCTATTGTCCAACTGTAATCGGATACAACGTAGGATTACAAAAGCTCAGCTAGTTTGGATATGCTAGTAAATTCATTCTGTACACCTGGGCTGAAAAGTAATTTGGCATTTTTTCTTTTTATAGAAGTCCTATTTGACTCACATGGTAACTCTGGGATTCTAAATTGGATGGCATATGTTTCGGGTGCTGAGATGTAAACAGGTTTTATTTCATTGGGAAATGGTTGCATAAAGACTTATCTCACAGCTGGTCTGAAGCTCTAAATGAAAGTATTTTAACCTTGAAGATTTTAGCTTTGTAATTGACCAGGAAGATATTTTACTCTCCTTTTATTTTTGTCTTCTTCCATCACAATGTCTGTTGTATTATGTTGCATTTAATAGATGGCTTTCCTAACCTGAAGCATGACTTCCTAGGTCTTCCAAATTGCCAGATCTGTGATTAATTATAATTAATTTTCTCACTTGTCATTTTGTCTAGAATATTATTGCCTAACCTTGAAGAGTAGAAAGATGCTTTGCAAAATTTCAAGCAGCATAGTAGCCTAGGCATCATTTCACTGCAGATGCTGTTTGTCAGGCATCACTTTTCTACTTTAAGTCATTATAGTATCATCTTTTTTTAAAAATTCATGACAAAGACAAGCACTAGGAAACGGGTTTTAATCAAAAGGGTATCCATTTGCTAAAGAACTGCTCTTAGATGCTTTTGAGGTGGCATCTTAAGGAAATCCCAGTAGCTTTGGAGGGGGGCAGCATTTGTATATGAAATGTCATATTGAATAGGTCTAACCCAATCAAGCATACTTTCAGAGGACTTTGGAGGAACCCAAACTTCTGTTTATGAAGTTGGCAATAAGGATAAGTGTTGAGGGAGCCGTAGTGAACTGCCTCTTCTGTAAACTGTGTCTATAAATGTGAAATCACGTAAGCTCAATGTCCTTCTATTCAGTTGGATTCGTGTAAAACAAAATAGGGGTTTGCTGAGTGACTCCCTTGTGCATGGTGCTGTGTTAGGCATTAGGGAGGGTATTAAAGACATAAGACATAGTCCCTGTTCATATGAAGTTTACAGTTTTCTCTGCTAGTGTTGCGTATGATATAATAATCAGCATTTATACAGTACTCAAAGGTTCATGCAACTATTGTCTCCTTTTATCCTTAAAACAACCCTGGGGAGGTAAGTGCTATTCTTATCCCCTTTTTTACAAATGAGTAAACTGAGGCAAACAGAGGTTACCCAGCTAGTGTCTGAAATCAGATGTTAACTCAAGTCTTCCTGACTCCAAACCCAGCACTCCCTCTTCCCCACCACCTAGCTGCCACCTTAGCAATATTTTTTGGAACAGGTATCTTAGATCATTGGTATCAAATTCAAACACGAAACAGATCCCTGCAGGACTTCTACACATGTTTTTGACATGGACTTCATTTTTCTGGCTTTCTCATTTAGTATGAGGAGAGGGCACAGAGAGGATGACAGAACAGGGTAAGAGGATGTGGATTTGAAAATAAAATTTTAACTTTTTTTAAAATATTTTTTCTAAAACCCAAGGATCAAATTCCACTTATGGTATTTACTAGCCCTCTGGTCATGGGCAAGACACCTTCTCTTGGCCTCAGTTTCTCCTTCTGTAAAATGAAGATTGTACTTGTCTTATACCTCATAGGGCTGTTATAAAGCTCAAATGAGATGATCTACGTACACTATAATACATACATAAGGCAGCTAGGTGGCATGATGGGTTGAGTAATGTATGTGGAGTCAGGAAGACATCTTTCTCAGTTCGAATCTGATCTCAGACACTAGCTGTGTGACGCTGGGCATGTTACTAAACCCTGTTTGCCTCAGTTTCCTCATCTGTAAAATGAGCTGGAGAAGGAAATGGCAAAGCACTCTAGAATCCTTGGCAAGAAGAGTTAGACATGACTAAACAACAAAAAGATAATATGTATTATAAAAGTTAGACAACCATAAATTAACTATGTTGTATTGTATTTTTATTTTGTTAAATATTTCCAAATTACAATTTAATCTGGTTCAGTCGCTGTGAGGAGTTTTGCTGGGTGACTTTGAAACCTCTGTCTTACATTTTTTTAAGAGAATATGAAGACACCTGATTTCCTTTATTTTCCTCCCAGTTCAAGCATTGGGGTAAACTGTCCTATTTCCAGTTGAAATGGTGCACAAAATATGCCCCTTCATCCTCTATTTGCCTTGAACTCAAATTACTCTGGCTCTCATTGATTGGCCAACAATAGGGCCCAGCTCAAACCTCACCTGGTCATTATTTTGGCCCTGATGACTCAAAATGAATGTAAATGGCAATTGGTTCTGTTTTGGCCAGAAATCCTGAGGGTCTTCCCCTCCAAGACTGATTTTTTTTTTTTAACTATATAGAAGAGGTCATTCTTTGCCTCATTTCTTACCTAGCCTTAATTACTGAATGAGTGTTGCCTCAGTCAGACTGAGACCTGGGAAAGACCTTAACTTTAGAATGTCAAAGTCTCCCACTGCACCTGGGGCCATCTCCAGTCATCCTGATCTATATCTTGCCACTAAACCCAGATGGCTCCAGAGGAAACTTTACACAGCCCTTCCTTACTTAAATCCAGTTCCCCTGCAAGTCATGGCATCATCTCCCTGATATCATAGTCCTCTTCACGAACTAAGGACAAAAACAACAGTCTGTGTTTGTGTACATGTGTGAGACTGGGTGTGTATGTGGTGTGAGTGTAGATTGCCTCAATGGATTTTATTTGGCAAGTGCTAGGGAAGTGGTTTGGCTGTTTGTGTGTCCCCAGGAAGCTGCTTTGCAGAAATGCTCCCTCCACCCCTTGGTGCTCTCTCTTCCCTCTAACCTTGTATGTGCTTATGGAAAATATCAGCCTTACATTTTTTATGAAGCTTGGACTGCTGCTCCAGAATTTCACTGACCCTTTGGAGCTGTTTCTAATTTATGCTTTGCTGAATTACTTGGACTGAGGAAACTGTCTGTTTTAATAAAGTGAAAGCTTCACCCAGCTGCCACTGATGAGAATTCCTGATCTGTTTCCGGTGCCTCACTGACAAGGCCAAAGAAAAATTTTCCCCTTGACCTCTGATAACAGCAGGTGATCAATACCAGGGGTATCACCTGCAAGCACATGGCTGTCAGACTACTAGGCTCTCATTAGCAGGGCTTGGAGAGGGGTAGGGTGGGAAGGGAGGTTGGTTCTGATAGTTTCTTTCTGGCTTTCTTTCCAAAGCCGCTTGCTCCTTGGTTATCACATTGTATTAATTATTCATCACCTAACTTTTTTCCAACTGTAATTAATGTGATAAGTTACACAGTGGTACTGGTAGTAAATATTATAATATAAAAGCAATTACTGAAGTGGCAATTTTAATTCAAAATTATTTTAATTACAAGAGACTCCTACTTATTTAAAATCCTGGCTCCACAGAGCCTCCTTACGCTTCCAGAATTGTCACCACCTAAGTAATACAGAAACAGTGTGCAAAATGTTTCCTCAGTAACCTCTGATTTAGTGAGCAGTTAGGGGAATCCAGGAAAGTAGACAGGTAGTGTTGGAAAGTAATTAGCCATTTCCCCTATAGTCTAAGGGGTTACCTATACTTTTTGTATTTTTGGAAGGAGACAAGAGGATGCCAAAGAGGCATCCAACCCCAAGTGGCAGAAGAACTGGAACCTAGATGCCAGGGACATCTCATAACACCAAATTGGGGTGTAAGTAACAGTCAAATTTTAGAGTTAAAAAACCTAAAGAATAGGATTTAGAGTTGGAAAAGTCCTTAGAAGTCCTCTAGTTCAGGTCTCATTTTGAAGGTGAAGAAACAGGAACAGAGAAATGCACTAATTTGCTCAAACTCACATAGGCAAGTAGCAGTGCCAGAATTCATAGCTGGATCTTTGGACTTCAGTGTTGAACAGCACCCAAGTGGTCTGAACAAATGCATTCTAGTCTGAAAACATCTAATCTGCATATGAGGACCAATTTGAACACCTAGCATCATCTAATCTATTCACCTAGCATCATCTCCCTCTCCCACCTCCAGACCCATCCCCCAAACAGTCTACATATATAGGCATCCACCATTCACTTTTACTTTCTTGGAAAAGGAAAGATCACATTCATTTGGAAACAGGGTAGATCAATTCAAAGGAATACCCCAAGGCTTGTGTCTTTTTCTTCATCATGCTGGCTCAGTGACAAGGAAATGGGATATATTTCAGTTAAAAAACAAGCAATCAGGATACAGAGATCTGACTTCTTCCCAGGGCTGTGTAGCACTGGGACTATTCAAATCTACTGAGAAAGCTACATCAAAATATGGCCTGGTTTAATGCTGAGATTTTTATGGAAATGTCATATGATTCTAGTAATGTTTTCCTTCTAGTGGGCAGCTCATTTCATGGGAGTGAGGATTGATCACACACCGTGTGACAGTACAGCCAGGGAGCCACAGAACCCAGACATATTGGCACCACACTCAGGATTAATAAAGCAAATAAAATTATATTGACCACATTCTAGTTTATTCCACTTCCTCTCTCTCTGTTTTCTTCTCCTTCCATTTCTTTCCTTTTTTCCCCCTCTCTGTTTTCTTTTTTATCCTTTACTCCTTGTGCCCATAAACCAACCTTTCCACTTTCAGCAATCCACAAAGTATAGATGCCCTATTCTGAACAATCATTCCTTTAAATAAAATGTCATTCTTATAATTGCCCATCACGGATTCGGCACATTTTCAGCTACTGCCATGAAATTTCATTTTTTCAAATCTTAAATATCTGTGGAGATTCCTCTGCATCCTTTTAGGGAAGCATCAAAACTGGCATGATGCCTCAGTGGAGTACAGCTCAAAGAGATCATGTGACCATCAACATTTGACAGAATCCCAACCATGCTGTCCCAGGCCAATACCTACACAGTATGGTGACTGTTGCATTGAATTACAATGAGATTGCTAGACTGTCCTCTCCTGACAACAATGACTGTTTTAGATTACTTATGTTCAAGTATGTTGTTTGGATTCCAGCTTCACACTCAATAGGAAATCTCTCAATCCTCACCAGTTTCTTAGGGCATCTTTCACTGTGACCCCCAAATATTTAGCCAAGGGAATTAGTTTTGTAGTATGCATTATCAAAGAGAAATAATAAGTCACATGTAACACGTTGAGGACTGCAAAACACCTTCCTTAAAATAATGCTTCAGACAATGGAAAGTAGATAAGCAGTTCTGCCCACCCCCACCCCCACTTTTCTGGGAAAGGAAGCTAAGAGTCCATAGAGGCTGTCAATTAGATAACAAGTATTTATTAAGTCCTTACCATGTGCCAGGCACTGTGCTAAAGTCCCTGCCCTCAAGGAGCTTATATTCCATAGAGCAGAATTTGAACTCGGGTCTTCTGACTCCCAGCCCAGCATCCTTCCTGCCTCATATACGGTCTCGCTTCTCACTATTTCCTAACACATGACCTCTAATCAGTGTAGGTTCCTTAATTGCCCCAGTGTTCCATGCTTTTTCTTACCTTTAAGCCTTTGCTTGTTGTCTACTTTACCTGCTTTCTGTCCCTTTTCTGTATATGTAAAACCTATACATCCTTCAAGGTTCATCTCCAATCCTAATTCCTTATTAAATTCTTTTTCTCACATATGAAATATGACTCTAGAGGCCTGAAAAATGTTATGCTCCTCTCAAAATGCCAAATTTATATAGGAGAACTAATTTAACAAAACTGGAGCTCTAGACTGGAGGGAAGACCAGGGTTCACAATGCAGCTAAAATTAGAAGAGAAGCAGGTAAATGGGAGGAAAACTGACAAGCAAGTTTCTCTGATAAAGGTCTCATTTCTAAGATATATAGGGAACTCATTCACATTCTTAAGAATAAAAGCCATTCCTTAATTGGCACATGGTCAAAGTATATAAATAGGCAGTTTTCAAAGAAGGAAATCCAGGCTATCAAAAGTTTCATGAAAGAAATGCTCTAAATCCCTAATAGGGAAATTCAAATTAAAACAACTCTGGAGTTCTACCTCATACCCATTACTGGCAAAGCTGAAGAAAGAAAGGAAAATAGCAAATGCTGAAGGGGCTGCAGGAATTAATAATAATTAATAAAGGGTACATTAATACACTGAGGTGGAGCTGTGAACTGACGTAACCATTCTGGAAAGCAATTTGGCCAACTATGCCCAAAAACCTACTAAATTCTACATACATTTTTTACCCAGTGATATCATTACTAGTTCTACGCCCCCAAAGAGGTCAAAGAAAGAGGAAAAGGACCCATATGCACAAAATATTTATACAGTTCATTTTGTGATGGTAAAAAAAACAATTAGAAATTGTAAAGTTACCCATAATTTGGGAAATGGCTGAATAAGCTATGGTGTATGTATGTGATAGAATATTATTGTGCTATAAGAGATGATGGAGGCTTCAGAAAAACATGGAAAGACTTGCATGAACTGATACAGAGGAAAGTGAGCAGAACCAGGGGAACAATTTGTAGTAACAGCAATATTGTAAAGACATCCTGTTTTGAAACACATAGGCATCCTAATCAGCACAATGACCAATGATAATTCTAGAGGACTCAAGATGAAACTTGCTACTAATCTCCTGATAGAAAGGCGATGAACTCAGATTACAAATTGAGATATATTCTTTTTTTGGACATGGACAACATGGAGAATTATTCAACTTGGCTATATATGACTGTAACATGCATTTAATTTTTCTGGCTTTCTCAAGTAGTATAGGGAGGGGGCAAGTTGAAGGAAAAGGATATGGATTCACAAATAAAATAAAATTTAAATATAAAAAATTTTAAAGACCAGGGTTCAAATTCCACTTCTGGTACTTACTAACTCTCTGCCTTCATAAAATAAGGATGATACCTTTATCATATCACGTAGTTATGAAGTTCAAATGAGATCATCTATATAAATTTATAGCCCTATCTAAATGTCTAGTATTAGAAATAGGAGTACTAGGAGTAGTAGGAGTGTTTGATTCCTTCCCTCCCATTACTCTAACTCCTCTATCTCAGGCTACTCTGGACTCTACAATTTAGGGCTTAATTATATGCCAGCCTTCATTGTTGTTGTTCACCCAGCCATATTATAAATTCTTTGAGGCCAGGGATGATGTCATATGCTTTGTGTGTCTCATTGTACCTAACACAGTTGAGCACAATAGATAGAATTTAGTATTTAAGAAATTCTTACACATTAACATGTAAATCTTGATTAGCCTTAAAACTAAACTCTTGGGTCCATTTGATGCAGTTACCATTAATCAAAGAGTCTTTGGCTCTTTCCTGAACCCTTTCATTATACAAATAGTAGAATTATTCAGTAAGATTTGAATTGTAATTAAAAGATGGAAGATAACTAAAACAGAGAACATGACAAAGGCTTAACTATTGTACAACAAAGCTACAACATAGTTTAGGAGGAGCCACATGGTGTAGTAGAAAGAATACTGGATTTAGAGTCAGGAGAGACTAGGTTTGAATTCTGGCTTTAATAGTTACTGATTGTTTGACCTTGGACAAATTACTTTATCTCTTTACACCTAAATTTTGTAATCTGTTTAAATTACTAAGTAGTATTAATAGGAAATGAGGGGCCCCACTGTTACTCTGGTGTTTTATGCCTATCTTGTTGGAATGGAAATGTTGGGAAACTTCCTGACTCTCTCTGCGTGTCTCTGTCTCTGCTTCTGTTTCTGTCTCTGTGTCTGTTTCTCTCTTTCTGTCTTTTTCTCTCTCTCTCTTTTTCTCTGTGTCTCTCTCTCTTATATACACCTGGGGTAGGGGGAGGTATAGCTTTAAGAATTTACTCAATGAAAATAAGCTCTGAGCCCCCACCTTTTTCTAGACACTCTGTAGTCCTGTGACAGTGTCATAAGAAAATTGGCTCTTCTTGGAAGCAAATGTATATAGTTAGATATTACTATATACCTCTGTTTTCACACCCAGCGTAGGAACCATAAGTAAACAAATAGTACAGAATAGCTATCATACAGTGCCTAATAAAATAGCATCATGCAGCAAAAGCATCATGCAGCTACAAATCACCACTCTCCTAAGCCTCTAGAAGTCTCCCAAATTTAAGATTAATCTGGACTCAGGAGTTCTAGGAAATGTACAGTCTGAGTTTGTGTCAGAGAGGCAAAAGAGTAAATGATGCAGTTTCTCCAAGCTGTTTAATTTACACTTGCAGTAGAATTGGTCATCAGAAACAGGCAGAAATGTTGGAGACTTCCGATATAGAATATGGACTCGGGACTCCAGTGAACTGAGGACAAGATTGAGGCACTAATAGAAGGTTATGTTCTCTGTCTTGGCTGCCTGGCTCTGACCAGGACCTCTGATCTTTTCTCACCACCACTAGCCTATCATCGAATAGGATGAATGGATTTAATAGTCAACCTGAGAGAGCAGCCATGCAACCTGGGTTTGATGACCTTGCAAAGAAAGCATTGCTCTACGGAATAGGGTGGGAGAAGAAGGACAGAGAGAGAGATATTACATCTGTAAAATGGGGTTAATAATATTTGAAGTCCCTTCCTCACAGAGTTGTTGTGAGTAAAATACAAACCTTAAAGTATCTTATAAATAGGAATTATTATTTGGAGAAAAGGCAGAATAACAAATACCAGGGAACTCATTTTTAGGTGAGTAATAGATAATTTGTACCTCTCTGTTTCTTTCCCCTTCCTACAGCCTACATTATCCTCAACTACAAAATGAGAATTTTGAAATAATGATCTCTAAGATAGCTTCCAGCTCTTAAATTCTCTGATTCTATTTTGTTCTTCCCATTGATCATTAGCACATCTCTTAGGATCTGAGAAGCAGAAGAAAAAAAAAGAAAAAATTCAAATCACTGTGTAGCACCGTTCTGCTATAGAGTATGTTTGGACTTGAGTGATCAAAATATTAAATTAAATTAATTAAAAATGTGAATTAAAAAAAACACACCCTATTATTTATAGATTCCATTTATCTGTTCTTTTGTCCTAAATGGTGTCAGCAGTGAAAGGTTTACCATAAAGTGTCACAGAATATGTTCATGCAAGGAAGTCATTCCAATTGACAGGAGATTGAGGTTTGTCACAGAAGACGACATATTTGGCTCTTGTGCTAAATTTGCAGGACATATCTTCACCATTAAGTTCCCCTCCTTGATGAACCCTAGGCCTTAATTCTAAAACACTGCAAGAGCCATATGCGAGAATACTACAAACACCCAAGGAACAAAGATACATACACACACACACACACACACACACACACACACACACACACACACACACACACACACACACACACACACCACTATTGCTGACCTCTTGCAAACTTTCCAAAGCTTTCCTTGGTCTTTTAAGATCATAGGATTGTAATGCTGGAATGGATATCCAAAGTCAGATAGCTCAGCATCTTTATTTTACAAATGAAGAAACTTAGGCACAGAGGAGTTAAATGAATTGTCCAAGTTCACACAGATAGTAAATAGGGCCAGGATTTGCACTCAGATTCTCTGACTAAATCTGGCACCAGTGCACCCACACTATCAATCAGTTGAACATTTATTAAACATCTGCTATGTGCCAGGAACTGTGCTGAGGTCTGGAGACACAAAAAGAAGCAAAAAAGAGTCCCTGCCCAAAAGGAGTTTACAGTCTGATGGGGGAGGTGGATAATATGCAAATAAATATATACAAAGTGAGCTAAATATAGGATAAAAAGGAAATAATTAAGAGAAAGAAGGCACTTGAATTAAGAAGAATTGGGGAAGGCTTCCTGTAGTAGGATTTTAGTTAGGATTTAAAGGAAACCAGAAGGTCACTGGTTGGAACAGAGGAGAGAGAGCTTTCCATGCCAGAGAAAATGCCCAGAACTGAGAGATGGAGTGTCTTGTTCTTGTTCTCAGAACAGCCAAGAGGCTACTGTCATTGGATCTGAGAGTATGTGCCAGGGAAGGAGATAGGAAGTTGGCTTTAAATGACAACCAGAGCATTTTGCATTTGCTTCTGGAGACAATAGGGAGCCAGTAGAATTTATTGAAGAGGGGAATGACATGGGATCTGTGTTTTAGGAAAATCACTTCAGTAGTGGAATGGAGAATGAATTGGAGCAGGGAGAGACTTAAGGCACACAAGCTATTGCAATAATCAAGGTGTGAGGTGATGAGGGCCTGAATTAGAGTGGTGACAGTTTCAGAGATAAGGGGGTATATTCAAGAGTTATTTCAAAGGCAAGATGAACAGACTTTGGTAACTGCTTGGATGTGAGGAGGTAGTGGAGATAATGAAGAATCCAAGATGACTCCTAGGTTGCAAGGATGGGGGACTGGGAGAATGAAGGTAGATGGGGTTTAGGAAAGAACGGTAATGAGTTCTACCTCTCTGTTCCCATGCGCTCCCACACATGACATCATGAATTACACACAAAATGACCTGACTTGACAATTGCACACCAGGACTGATTAAAGTACAAACTTGGCCTAAATATTCCCTCTTCCTGGAACCATCTGCTACAATGGACCCTCCAAAGCTCATCTCCATTACATGACCTTGGCTGTGTTCCTTGGCCCCATCATCCATTCCTAGCATACAGTGTAGCCGAATTCCACTTACTCTATATGTCAAGGATCTCAATTGCATAAGCTTCAGCAAAACTGTATCCTCATACCTACACTGCATCAGGTTTTCAGTATTGTACAAACTTAGGAACAGTACCTCTTGCTGAAACACCTGTATAATGTCCCTAAACGTTTTCCTCTAGAATTTCCCTGCCAATGGAATAAACCCAACTTAATTTATAAGAGCTAACAAGATCACAGCTTGATCTACTCTGGCCACAGCTCTGTGTCTCAGAAACTATAATTCGGTTTCCATTAGAAATCCCTTCAGCTCATCTTCCTTGTGTCTTGTATTCCTTGGTGAGATGCAAATTAAACACCACATGCTGCTGATATTCAGAGATGCACTTTATTTGCTTTAAACACAAGAGAGACCAGAATTTTGCTTATTCAGACAGAGATGATATTAGAAGGAGAACTCCCAAGAGTCAGAAATGATCCCAAGCTAAGATCTGAGAGCTGCCTTATCTCTGAGCTTCCTTCCAGTACTCCCTTGGGAATTCACTTTGCCCATTTTCAAGACCATCAGTGTACTGTGCTTTGTACTAAGCCAGCCAGATTCATGGAAAAGGAAAGGGAAATGTCTATATGTAAGTAGAAGTTAGGACAGTCAAATAAAGTCTGTAAGGAGCATTAAAAAAAAGTGTGTTATGGCTGCTCCACATTTGGAATGGCCCATATCACTTAGATACAAACAGCCAGGAGTCAAACTTTACAGGTGCAGTTTGGGGAAACCAGGAATGAGAAAGTCTAGTGGGAGAGGAGAGGAACTTACAGCTTTGAAAAACGAGAAATTTCACTAGGCAAGATTGTCAAAAATGCTACTGAAGCCACAAGAAGGGACCAATTATTTGCACCAGTTACTAGGGGAAAACGTCTTCCTTTTATAGAATGAGTAGAAATCAGATTTAGATTCTCTTAGTTCCCCTGCTAACAATGTGACCTTGAATACATTACTTCAGTACCCTGTGCCTCAGTTTCCTTCATGCCTTTGCTCTTCTACCTCACTCAGCTACAACATTCCATCTCTCCTCCACTTGACTTCCAAACTCCTAAAAATGTTGCCTGCACCAAACACCACTATTTCCTCACCAGGCATTCTTTCTTGAATCCCTTGAATTCTGACTTTCAAGTAGAATTTAATATCTTTTGCCTCTTCGTAAACCCTGCATAATATGGTCTTACCATATTTTTCTAACATTCTGGTCCAGTCAGACTTGACTGTTATCAGCCCCCAGAAAATGTCTTCTACTTTCTAACCTTTGTGCATTTGCTCTGACCCTGTGACTGGAAAATATTTCTTTCTCTTCTTTCCTCGTTGAATTCCTGCTCATCTTTGTAAATACAAAGCCGTCACTGTTACTCTAACTCCCCTTTCCCCCGACCTCCCATCAGTAACCTTTCCCCCTTGGACTTGACAAAACATGTTGTTTTCTACCTTTCTACTACTCACCCTGGTCAGTTGTAGATACTATTATGTACTTACTATTCTTCTAGATTGTAAACTTCATGAGAGCAAGGACTTTTGTCATCTGCATTTTTTCTTTTTTCCAGTATATAGCACATTATAATTGAATCTGTAAAATAAAATCTAATAACAGTGATAATCGTAATTATAAAATACCCATCTTTCCTACTTCACAGGATTTTATGAAATTAAGTAACATAATGGATTTTAAAGTGCTTTGAAAAGTTAGTATTATATACAAAGTAAGGAATCATTACTGCTACTGCTACTGCTACTACTACTGCTACTACTGCTACTACTACTACTGCTACTGCTACTGCTACTACTACTACTACTGCCACTACTACTACTACTACTCCTGTCAATAATAGTTTACTCCAACCTACCCCTTCTTGGAGGTGAGAGGTCCACAGGTGTTACACATTGCACATGTTTTTAGACTTTTTCAATAAGCGGATCATTTGTGCTCATGTATTTTTTTTCCTCACTGAAAAATACTCTTTGTCATATGGGATGGTTCTTGGGGAAAGGAAGGGGGAGGAATGCCTAGGATACTATAATAATGTAAAAAAGAAAATATCAATAAATACATATAAAAATAAATAGTTCAGATGAAATTCTACTTCATCGAGGATTACTGAACTCAATAAAGAGCAAAAGTTTAAGGACAGACCATCTAGAGGCCCTTGAGAATAAATCTAGTGAAGATGAATTTAGATAAATTCATGGATGATGAAGTCATAATGAGAATCATAGATTTAAAGACAGATAGGACCTTAGAAGTCACCTGATTCAGTTGCTTCCTTTTTTTTTTTTTTAACAAATGAGTAACCTGAAGCCTAGGAAATTAAGTAACTTGCTGGGGGTGGGGGAAACAGAGGGAAAGAGAGAAAAGATGGGGAAGAGAGGGAGAGGGGGAGAGGGGAAGTCTTCCTGAATCCAACTCTCTATCCAACTGCACCCTGCTACATAAAGAACTTTGCCAATTCAAAGTCTGCTGGAACTTCACTATATGGTGCCATCATATAGGGGAATCCAATATTGTGGAGGGTCCATGGTGGATATTCCTAATACATACCTGTTCATGGATTCATAGGACTATTTTGTAGCATGGGATCATAGCTCTGATAGAGCTGAAAGGAACCCCAGAAACTCATCTAGTTCAACCGCTTTGTTTTTCAGATAACACTAAGACTCAAGGAGGCTAAGTAAATTGCCCAAGGTTATCTTTATAGTAGATGTCAAAGTCAGGACTTCAACCCAGGCCCTCTGACTCCAAAGTTAGTGCTTTTTAAAAATTATTCTAATAGACTTGTTTCCCTCTGTATCAAGCAAGCTCATGTAGCATTTATTTTTGGCATCCCAGTATCACTGGGGATCTCTAAGCACTCTCACAAGCCCTTCTTTTGTTACCCCAAAGACATGATGCATTACTAAGACCTTTCCAGTGTAAAAGCAGTTATCTTAACAGCAGGTGTGTTCTTTTCTGGTCTGAACAAAGGAGCAGGCTGCTTCTGTCTTCGTGTAGAGCCCATCAGACTAAGAGTTAACCAGCTCAGGTCCTCAGAGAGGAGGCTTCCTACTCCCATAGGGCAGATGCAAGGTCAATGACAAACACGCCAAAGAAGTCAGAGTTGCTTTATTTTTCTTGTGAGCAGGTCAAATAAAACACTGCTGATGCTCCATTTATCTGAGGCGACAAGCAAACACTTGGCAGCCGTGGAGAGCATACATTGGAATCTGGCACAGCTGTCAGCCTGCTGACTAATCACTTCATCCCCAAGTTAATGCAGCACCAGGTTTGAAGCACCCTTTCATCTTGCAGAGCCAGGCCTGCCACACTCCGACCAAGAAAGCCATTAATACCCGGATTACCTTCACTTTATTTCATTTTTGCAGACCCTCCCCGCAGGAGAGTAGTTACGCTAGTGGGTTCATCCAGCTTCTTGTCATTTGGACACTGCCATGAGATGGAGACAGACAGGGAGACAAAGAAGATAGACAGAGACAGAAAAGTGACAGAGGAGAAAGAAAGATGCAGAGGGAGAAGGAGACAGACAGACAGATAAAAAAGTGTCCTGCTTTGGAGATACTTTTTGTGATTTTTTTTTTTTTGTACTTTGACATCACTGAGGGAAACCACGTACCATGCCCCTGATACTGGTCATGGAGAACTGGCATGCTTTATGTTTTGGTCAGCAGTGGGCACATAGAGTTTGTACAAGCTATTTAAGTAACTTTCAAGGACAGCGTTAAAATTGAGGTGGAGTCTCTCTATGAACTCCAGTTCCTGGCTGTGATACTTTATTAGCTGTACTGAGCAGAGGTGACATGCCTAAGCTAATGCACTTTTTCACAGAAGCATTATATATTGTGACAGACCAAACAACCTCCAGGGCTCTCACCCATCATGACTCCCATTTCGGATCTCATCCATTACACGAATGAGGTATGAAAACATTTCTCTGTTTCCCAAAGATATTAATAGACTCTTGGGAACAGTTCCATCTTCAGGACAGGAACAGAGGGATCCAACTCATTTAAAGACCTCAGTTCAGGACTGATAGCAATGGCAGGGGTTGTTATCTGTTTTGGCTTTTCAAAAAACAAATTCTCAAACTCAATATTGCCTGTTTTGGAAATAGGTATGCCAGAAAGACAATTCTTAAAGTAAGCAAAATCAAACACTTGGATGTAAAATAGATGTTTGGTATCTTATTCACTGTGACTGGCGATGAGCTAAGAATCTACTTGTAGAACTATTTTCAGCAAAATCAGAGATTATTTTGACTGATCCCAGATCGTTGGAGATTTCTTGCTTTGCTCTTTCATTCATGAAGGGCCCATCTCCATGTGCCCCATATAACATACTATTCACCTAAAATGATACTGTTCAAATAAAATTTCAATCTAGATGACACTCAGAGCTCAAAGCAACAGATTTAGAGATCATTTTTTCTCAACAAAACCATTGAAGCCTGTGTACTCACATCTAGAAAAGGTTAAGGAGTTAAACTAACCACCTCACCCTGATAAGAGAAGCAGGGGAGGGAAGATTTTACCATCTGTACCTTTAGTAGGCAAGAAGATAGATAGATGGATAGATAGACAGATAGATATTTTCATATAGCTATACAAATATAATATATTTATAATATATAAAATTATACTTTATAATATGTATTTTATATGGCTTTATGTGTGTACATATATATGCATGCATATAAATGTTTATGCACTCACACACAAACACACACGAATAGTTGGGAAGTTCATGAACCCAAGAAGACTTTAGCACAAGTTGTACATATTCCCTGTGGTGGTGAATAAGCCAACTCCCTGAGTCTAAAGAAGCCAGAAATTATAAGGGAAATAGGTACATGAGCTTAAGAATAGATTATTTATTGGCATTCAGCATGCTACAGAACTGAAACATAGGAAACAACTTAAGCCCCACCAGGTAGAGTTGTCCATTTCAAGGGTCTGGCAGTGATTAAGCATTTGAAGGTCTAAAGTTGTTTTAAAAAGTTTAATTTTCATATAGGACACTTCCTCCTTGCACTGTTAAAAGTATGCAAATGCTCCAAATGGATTAAGTAGAATCATTAGATTCTTATGTCTGTAATGGCTAAATTTTCAGATATCCTAGGAGCATGAGAGAAAATACGTGCCACGCTTTAGTTCTAAGTTTGGAGCTTTCTCTGTTAAAAAAAAATATTTTTTTTTCTGCCAAATGTGGCACATTCCATTTTCTTGTGACCTTCCCTTGGTGTATAAAGTATTTTCAGGACATTAGAGATCCATGTTGCACAAGGCTTCCTTAGAGTTTGATTGTCTTTCCCAAGTTTCATTCCACTATTGGCTCCCAAGTAAATGAGTTACATTCTCATACTTCTCCTTACTTACTCCTTACTTTCCAGTTTACCTCATCTGGTTCTGGGCTTCCTTTTTAATTGCTAAAAGATAACAGCTTCCCCACAGGGACTGATAAGGTGGGGTTAGAAATTGTAATAGGTATATATGTGTATATATATATATATATATATATATATATATATATATATATATATATACATATACATATATATCCCAACAATAAAGGAAGTGAATGTTATTTTTTAGCAATATCTACTCTTATGGTACAATAGCACTTTTACCTACTTCATAGGCTTGTTAGCTTTAATAAAGAGGCATTTTTACATTTTTTTACATCATGTCCTTTTGCATTTCTTTAACATAATTAAGTCCTGGTTTTGTCAGAAGATCCAGTTGATGAGCATGCCAGCTCTTGGCAGTGCTTTTCTAGAAAACATTAAATGTAGTCAAATATTCTGCCTCAATAACAATAACACTTTCCTTCTACATGGTACATCCCATGTGTCATTTCCTCTCTAGATTCTTTTTTTTTTAAGTTTTTAAATGTATTTTAAACTTAAATACACAATAAGAAAATAAAAAAAACATTGCCATGTACGCAGCAGAACATGAGAGGATTCAGTATAAAGCAATAAATTTCCATTTCAAGAAAACCTGTAGAATAAATTCTATACATTGTTTTCAAAGCTGTCCAACATTCCTTTACTTGTAACTTCGTAGGTTTTCCTTTGTTCTCTGCTGTGTACTTTTTACTTAGTTTTTCCCCTCCTCCCCTCTTCTTAGGGTACAATTAAGCACATACACACACATACACATACGTATACACATATGTAGATAGATATCTATATGCATAGATACACATATACAATCATACACATACACGCACACACATATATAAAACATTGTACTATGTCTATTTCCACATGTCATCTGTTTCTCTGAAGGTGGATAGCACCTTACTTCATAAATCCAACTCTTTCCATGTTTTTTCAAATCAACCAGCTCATCATTTCCTATATGATAGCAGTATTCCAACCCCATCACATTTTATTTGAGAGATTACTCTTGCAAGTTTTTTCCACAACTTTTTGCATTTTTTCCATTGTTGGCTGCATAGATTTTATTTATACAAGAAATTTTTAATTTAAAATAATCAGAATTATCCATTTTACATTTCAACAGTGCTAATGCTCTCACCTTATAATATGGTTTAAGATCTGATACTACTGAATCTGCTTCCTTTACATGTTTTTCACTCAGTTTTTTTGAAGTTCCTGACCTTTCCCTCCAAATGAACGTTGTTATTTTTTTCTAACTCATTAAGAATTTTAATTGGAATGACTTTACATAAATAGATTAGTTAGGTAAAATTGTCATTTTAATAAATTATATTGGCTTTACCTATCCATGAACAATGAATATCATTTCAATTATTTACATCAAACTTTATTTGTATAAAAGTGTTTTATATTTATATTTGTATAGTTCCTGTGTCTGTTTTAGCAGATACACTCTCAGATATTTTATATTGTCTAGTTATTTCAAATGGTCTAAAACAATATTGAATACTATGGCTGGCACATTGTATAGTTTCTCTGTTTTTCTCTTTTGATTAAATCTGTTTTAGCTGTAACTTTGTCTGAGATCATGATTACTACCCCTGATTTTTTTTTACATAATAAATTCTACTCCTCACCTTTATTTTATATTCCTGAAAGCAACATATTGTTGAATTCAAATTTTTCAATCTGCTATCAGTTTCCATTTTATGGGTAAATTCATCATATTCAAATTCTAATTACTTGTATATTTTCCTCCTTCCTATTTTATTATCCTTTTTACCCTATTCCTATCCCTCCTCATTCCTCTGCTTTACTTCTACCTGCTACCTTGTCCTCCTATTTCTTAATCTACTCACCCTCCCAAGAATCCCTTCCCTTATCCTCTTCCCGCACCCTATCTTCCTGCTCTCTTTTTTCTTTCTGAATTTAGAAGACTTTTATACTCTTCTAGATATATACATTGTTCCCTCTTTAACCCATTCCTGATGAGAGTAAGGCTTTACCCACCTTTCTCCTACTAACTTATTTTGTATCAATTTTTTTCCTTTTTTGCCTCATTTGTATGAGATAATTGTTTCCTTTTTCTCTCGACCTACACAGTTTTATTTTTTTAAGAAACACCCTATCATACTCAGCTCAGCCCAAGCCTTTCTTTCAAACTACCCAAATAAAAAGAACAATCATAAAAGAACTGATAATATTTTCATATGTAAGAATTAAACCTTATTGAGTCCCTTATACTTGGTCCTTAATATTTACTTTATCTCCTGTATATTATATGTTACATTTTCCCTTAAGTTCTGCTGCTTTTGTCACAAATCCCTGAAAGTCTTTCAGTTCATTTAATGTTCAATTTTTTTTTAATCAGGATTATACTTAACTTTGCTGGATAAGTTACCCTTGGTCATAACCTCAGTTCTTTTGTTCCACAAAATATAGTATTCCAAGCTCTATGGTCCTTCAATGCAGTAGCTGCTAGTTCTTGTGTAACCCTTATAGTAGCTCCATCATATTTAAATTATTTTTTTGTACTTGCTTCCAATATTTTCTCCTTAACCTGGGAGCTTTGAAACTTGGCTATAATAGTCCTGCAAGTTTTCCTCCTGGAATCCCTTTCAGGTGGTGATTGGTAGATTTTTTCAATCTTTTCTTTGCCTTCTTGTTGTAGAACTTAAGGGTAACTTTCCTTGATAATTTCTTGTAATAATGTATCAAGATTCTTTTTTTTTAATCAAACATTATTTCTCCTTCATCTGTTCTTCAGATCAGTTGCTTTTCTGATGAGATTTTCACACTCTTCTGTTTTTTCATTCTTTAGATTTTGTTTTCTTATTTCTTTGTCTCTTAGAACATCCTTAGTTTTCTTTTGCCCAGTTCTAGTTTTCAAGGAATTATTTTCTTCCTTAAGTTTTTGTCTCTCTGCATTCTTTCTCTGCTATATTCTCTTTTCTGCTTTATCTGGTCTTCTAATTATTTTGTCTTTGTATCCCTGGTGCCTCGAATAGTACCTGGCACCTAGTAGTCAATTAACTAGTCAATTAGTAATCAATTAACTCCAGTGGCTCAGAATTAAATATAAAATCCTCTGTTTGACTTTCAAAGCACTTTATAACTTGATCCCTTCCTACCTTTCCAGTCTTCTTACCCCTTACTGTCTTCTACGTACTGTGTTCCAAAGATACTAGCTTCACTGACCGCCATCTCTTGACCCTAGGCATTTTCACTGGCTGTCCCCAGTGCCTGGAATTCTCCCCCTTCTCATCTCTGTCTCCTTGCTTCCCTGGCTTCATTCATATTCCAATAAAAATCTCACCTTCTGAAAGAAGCCCTTCCTGCTTCTTCTTGTGACTGATTGTTCCCTTCTAACAATGTTTCCAATTTGTCCTTTCTGTTATCTTGCTTATACATAATTGTTTATATGTTGCCTCCCCCATAGGACTGTGAACTCTTCGGAAGCAAGAACTCTTAGGGTTTTTTTTAACCTTTTTTTTTGTATCTCCAGCACTTAGCGCAGTACCTGGCACATAGCAAGAAGACAATAAATGCTGATTGTCTTGACTTAATAAAGGCATATTTAGATTGAATGTTTAACCCAAACAAGGTATGCCAAGTATCAGTACTATACTTGGAAAAGAAAATGCAAAGACACGCAAGAAAATAGCACTACAGGGAAAAGATAAAGGGATGTATCTGTTCAATTCTGGGAGAAAGGAAAAGCCAACTCTTACTTATAAGAAAATGATAAAATAGGCCAAAAGAAGTGTAGCTATTTAATCAGTTAACAGATTTCAGTGATCACGTCTTTCACAGAAGGTGTAATAATATCTGAGTGAATTGTCTTGGACCTCAATTTTTTTACCTGCAAAATGGAGACATAGGATTATATGATCTCAAAGGTCCCTTCGAGCTTATACATTCTATGATTTTCAGCCTTTTCCTAAAATAAAATATATTTTTTTAAATCTTTCAGTCTGTATTCAGCTCTGAAAATTCAGAGAGTATTGGCATGTGATGTCTTCTTTCATGGTTATCCCTAATGAAATCTCCAGCCCTTTCCTCTGGATTTACCTCCTTTACTCCCACTATTGCTGTCACATTTTTTGAATGTAGATCTGAAATAGTGCAGTTAGTGACTTGGAATGTTTGATTATTTGCAGCCCTGACTTCCCTTGGTATTTCCTCACTGTCATTTCCATCCTGGGACATTTTGGACTAGCATTCCACTCTTTTTTTTTCCCCTCTTGTTTGAGCTATGAAGGGATTCGGCTTCATGTCATCATGTAGCTGGAATCTTCTTCATATACAGTTTAAGTAAATTTATCCGGACATTTTTAGCAATGCTCACTGAAAATAGCAATCTCTTTCTTGCCAGCATTCTCACAATTCTTAAATTTCAGGCCTTTTTTGGCTTTCTAATTATTTTGTGTATCTCTCAGACTGTATTAATTTGGTCCTATAGTGTGTCATTGGAATTTCTTACATGTTTTTTCTTCATTCTTTGAACAATCTCTTCCAAAGGATCAATATAATTATATCTCAAGGAGGCAGCATACTAGAACACAAGACTTAAGAGTCACAAGACTTGTGCAGCTAGGTGGACAGCCCTGGAGTTAGGAGAATCTGAATTCAAATCCAGCCTCAGACACTTCACACTTACTAGCTGTGTGACCCTGGGCAAATCACTTAACCCCAATTGCCTTGCCTCACACCCCACCCCCCAAAATCATAAGATTATGGGTTTTGGCCACACCTCTGCTACTTGCTTCCTTGCTTACTTTGGCTTAGTGTCTCAGCTTCTTTGACCTACCTACTTCATATGGTTACTAGCCCTGTATTTTTATGGTTCCTAGCTGTTTCCAAGGTGGATGTTCCTTTCACCAATGTAGATGATGACCTTTCTATAACCCATTATTCTGTCCAATTCTTGTTCATGTCTTTCTGTCAAGACTTATAGGGAATTCATTCAATATTCTGGAGGCCTTCTAGTGTTGTCTTTTTTTTTTAACAACCAGAATAGTGTGAAAAATAAATAAGAACATGTGAATACTGTATTTTGTAATATAAAACACTATACTGATGTAAACTATATATCACCAGCCTCTCTTCATGGTTAGTGCATGAGACTTTTTTCAAAGATTCTCATGACACCAGGGTCATGGGTAGAATTAGGGAATCTACGAAAATTTTGGGAGGTACAATGATATTAACTCCTTTTTCAAACACACAAATCACAATAGTAAAGAGGGTCAATTCTATGGCAAATAAAACAGAACCCTTATTGAACTCTCTGATGAGCAAGTCACAATGACTGATCTAAATTCTAGCCACTTGAAGTATCAAATATGTAGGCTTTTCTCTTACTTTGGATTATAGCAGATGATCTTGAATGATGTTTTTAATTGCTCCTAGCAGGGAGTCCTAGGTCTGGTTCATTTACTGAACTGCATAGTTTTCTTGGCCCAGGAAAGATCCAAAAAAACTTCATTTGAGGTCTCTGTAGTTGAGTTTGATTTTCACCAAAGGCAAAAACCATTAAGGGTTCACCTTGACTGATGGGAAACAATTATCTCTGCAGTTCAACACAGCTCAGTAATATAGTACCAAACCAGAGACTTCCTCTTATTGATGTTATTACCTTTGGCCACCTATCTGGTTGATTTCTAGCCACATTTGGTTCCTGGTTAGTCTCCACCTTTAGGAGAATTCCCATCACAAACTCTAGATACAGATACAATAACCACAAACTTTGATTCCTCCTTGAGTGAACCTTATCCATTAATTTAGGAGCTTCCAAAACCCAAGATTTCTCCCTAATTAACTGTCTTAAACAGGGATGGGGTTATTCAAATTGATCAAGAATGTTAACAGTTTTAGCTAGTTACTAGCCCCACCTAAGGTGCAAGAGACAATATTTGTCTTCTCTCATGTATTTCTTTAGGGAAGCTCTAGTCAATGGGATAAGGGAAGGGGAAAAGATACCAGTACCCCTACATTTATATTTCACCTTGGCAGGAGTTCAGTTTTCAGGCTGTTTCCAGTTTATCCCTTGTTAAAGTCAGGACTTGGGCCACTTTTCAGATCTGATAATTATGTCTTGTAAAGTAAATTTTTCAGTTCTGTAAACCTCTTAAATTTTTACCTGATGATGAGTATGGTTAAAAACAACAACAATAATCAAAATAATAAACATTTTTCCTCTCATCCGTTGTTTTCCCATAGGGAGCAAAGGGAAAGGAAGGTAGTAAGCATTCATAGAGTGCCCACTATGTACCACATACTATGCTAAATGCTTTATAAATATCTAATTTGATAGTCTTTCTATTTTACCAGTTATAATCTATGTCTCAGTATACCTTCTTATATTGCCCTTAATCCATTATGTGAAGTCAGACTCCTCAGTTTAATATTAACGTGGGTAGAAATGGCTGAATCAGCAGATAGAGCTTATTGAAATCTTATAGGATTTAAACTCCTGATGTTTAGCTCCATGTTCTCAAAGGAGTTAACATATGTAAAGTCCTTGGCAAATCTTAAAGCCTTATTTAATTTAGAGGAAGCTAGGTGGCCCAGTATGGATATGAAGCACTAGACTCAGAATCAAGACCTGAATTCAAATTTGACTTCAAACATTTACTAGCTGTATGACCCCCACACACCTCTGTCTGCCTTAGTTTCCTGAGCTGTAAAAAAAAAGAGGGAGGAATTAATAATAGCACCTACCTCCTAGGGTTGTTGTAAAGATGAAATTAGATATTTGTAAAATCCTTTTCAAACTTTAAAACACTACACAAATGCTAATTATTATTCTTGACCTTGGCCTTTGACCTCTGAATTAGACAGTGCACAATTTCAGCACTTTATAAGGTAAAGAGCACTAGATTTAGTCAGAAGTCCTGAGTTTGAGTTCTTACTAAAAAAAGCTATTAGTTCATTTTTCTCACCTATAAAATGGGAATAATGATGTTATGTAGAAGATGTGTGTTCTTGTATCTCCTAAATAAAGTTAAGCCCTTATAAGGTTAACCCCTTGCCAATGTTAATACCTTTATTAATAAAGCAAACATGAATAAGACCTTTATTCAGACAGGGATGGTATCAATCAAGGTGTAAACTTGCCTTTTTCTTTTAACATTGTATTTGAGGAAGATCAATTAAGTCATGGCTAGACATAAACCTCCACTTTATAATACTATAATGGGCACTTTGCTAGCCTGAATATGAGCATGGGAACTGAGGGCCCTTTATCTTTTTAAATTTTTTGGGAGGGGACACCTAAATGTGAGTTAAATTCTGATGTTCCATGGAAAACCCTTGGTAGTGGCATAAACCAAAGAGTAATTTATGAAATTGAGCCAAGACTGTGTAAACCCAGGGTTCCATTTCTAGGCTGTGGGTAGTATTTGTGGGTCTTGTCCAGGATTTTTTTTTGATTATTGTCGTTCTGAGACATAGTCTGCCAGCATGAATAGGGCTGTACTAGCAAGCAATAAGTTACATCTGCATAATTCACAGGCTTTTGTGAGGAAAATATGTCTTCACTTATAAATGTGTATTTTTAATATTTAAGGAAAAAGATGCTAAGCCTAAAGAAATCATGTAATACTGTTTGAAAGAACATTAGCCTTGTAGGCAGAAGAATTGATAGCATTCTTCTTCTGTCCTCCGTTGGGCATATGACACCAATCATCAAATATCTGAAAGTACCTGCAGCGTG
The DNA here is from genome assembly GCF_028372415.1 of Notamacropus eugenii. Taxonomy (NCBI): domain Eukaryota; kingdom Metazoa; phylum Chordata; class Mammalia; order Diprotodontia; family Macropodidae; genus Notamacropus; species Notamacropus eugenii. The sequence continues at coordinate 407,204,529 of NC_092876.1, read as the reverse complement.
CCAGGCACTATGTTAGATACTGGGGATAACCCTCTTTTATATGAGTTGCTTGCTTACTTTCCATTGGACAGGTGGTGATTTTTTTTTCCCATTAAAATCAGTTCTCAGGGAAGTGGACAAGTTATCCTTACTAAACTATAGAAAAGCAGGGTTTGGGTTTTATTTTGTTTTTTGAGAATCAGCATTTTCAGTTATCATGTTGACTCCTTGACCTGGGAATCACGTTATACCAAGATAGGCAGAGCAATAATAAATTATTTTTATATTCAGTGGCCCACTAGTTAGTGCTGAGTCTGGAGTCAGGAAGACCTGAGTTCAAATTTGGCTTCACACACTTAGCTGTGGGATCCTGAGTAAGTCCATAACCTCTGTTTGCTTCAGTTTCCTCAAATGTAAAATGTGTATAATAAATAGTAGCATCTAACTCATACAGTTGTTATGAGATAATATTTATAAGAAAGCATTTAGCACAGTGCCTAAAACATAGTTGGCACTACATAAATACTTATTTGTCTTGCTATCCAGGGAAAGCTTCAGAAAATATCCCAAAAGCAAGGACCACATGGGATGAGGGAGAGGCTACAGTCCATGGTCCTATTTAGGTGGAGAGACAGATATCCAGGAAGCCAGGCCCCTCTAGGTAAAGACCCTAGAATACTGCAAGGCCCCTCTGGGGCAGGTTGTTATTGTTGTGTATGTCCTTCATTTTCGAAGAAGACCATAACATCAGAGAAATGATGACATGACTTGCACTTGACTTTGTTTTGAGTGAGAGAGGGTTCTGCAAGATCACCAGCCTCACTTTCCCCTCCTGAATCATCTGGATCCAGTGTCCAGCTATTCATCAGGATAACTGGAGAGAGCCCAGGATGCAGTGGGAGACCTTGGCCTCTTTAGGCTAAGGCCTATTCAGGTAGTCACCTAGAGTGAGGTAATGCACCATTCAGTGAATAGGCCTCTTTAAGAAGTGGTCAAGGGATTGGCCTCTTTAATGAGCAAAAGAGAAAGATAACTAAATCAAGCTGGGAGGGAAAGAGCAACAGTTATTCTTGATAATCACTCTTAAGCCAGGAGGGCCCAGAAAACAGCCCTTAAGTAGAGCTTGAGCAAGGACCTATTGTCCAATCTATGGGCTTCAGAGTGCAATATACTCAGTGGACAGAGTGGTCATAGAAGACCTCAACTGAGATAAGGCTGTTAGGGAAGAATGAAAACTTCTGGTAACTTCCCATATTTTAACTAATTATTCTTGCTAATTAAGTGCTAGGTTCCATTATTTCTACTGATGGAGGAATGTTTCTATCAGCACCATTTAGTTTTCAGTACCCTGATAACAAAACCTCATTCACTCTACCCTGAGTATATCTCAATAGGGGACTAAGATTCCTCATCATTCTTATCTTTAGGTGTCTGGAAGTTTCTACTTCTCTTGAATTAAAGCATCCCTTCTCTAATAAAGCTTTCACAGGTGTTTGGTGATGGGACATCAGTGACAAGCTTTTTTTAAGTTTATAGCAAAGGTGCCCTGAGACTATAGAAAAAATAAGAAGACTTTTAGTGCTACCCATCCATCTCTTTTAAGAAGAATCTACATAGTATTTGGATGAACTTTGTTTTGCCAGGGCCTCAGAGGATAAGCTTTTACTATTTTCATTTCCTACCACATAAGTGTAATTTGGTATTTAAATAACATTGATAAAAACAAGGAGGGAGGGAGAGGAAAAAAAGAAAAGGAAGGGGAAGAAAAGAGAAATAATGTTGTCAGGGTACTGATATTAGTCAGTAAATCAACAAGTGTTTATAGAGTATTCACAGAGCATATAGTCAGAAGGAACTGTAGCTTTCTGTGATAGATGTGGAATTCCCACTAGTTTTAGACACTGTTGGCACTCCACCATTTTATAGAATACTAAATAGACAAAAAAACCTTGTCTCCAAATAGCTTTCTAACTAAAGTATCAAAATGATCCTTTACTATTTATGCAGGGGTCCAAAATGAGCTAGGCTGCAGGCAGTTCATTTCAAAAGGTGTGACCCTTCATTCACAGTAGCTTACACTCTAGGGCTATGTTCTTTGAAGATCTATGTTCAGACTGAGCCTGGGCCAGATTCCCAAAAAGACTAGTCTGGCAGCTAAAGAAGGGACATGATGAGCACACAGTTTAGATTAAAATTGGAACTCCCTCAAGCATCAGAGTACTTAGTCAAACAACTCACAAAACCAGTAAAATATTTCTTGAAACCAAAACACAGAAAGCAAACAAACCATCCAAGAGAGAATGTGCGTAAATTGTAGCAGAAGGAATTTAAGCTACATGTAAAGAAGTGTTCCCTGGCGGTCAAGATTGTTGGTTCTGGAAACTCCTTTCCCAGAGATCAGTTAGCAGTTAAAAACAGACTTTAAATCCTTGAGAGTTATCTTGGTATTGTGGAAAGAGCACTGGTCTTAGAGGCAGACATTCTGGATTTGAGAGTTGGCTTTGATACTTACCAGCTTTGTAACTCCAGGCAAGTATTCATTTAATCTCTGTAAGCCTCAGTTTCCTCATCTGCAAAAGGCAGCTAATATTTGCACTACATACCCCAGCGTTGTTGTGAGGAAAGTGCTTTGTAAATCTTAAAAGTCCTAGATAAATGTGAGCTGGCACTATTTTAAGAAAGTTTAAGAGCAGTTCTGGCTAAAGAATTTTTCTACTGTCATTGTGGTCATCAATAAAAAATTTATTGAGAGTCTTCAAGGTTCAGAGCACTATCCTGGGTACTATTCAAGTTCCAAAAAATGTTACACACCTTTTTAGTTTCATAAGAGTTTGTGTCTCTGTGTCAAAATGACACTGAAATAATTGATTCATGCTGTTTTTTTCAGGGTTTTCTTTTAAATCACTCAAAAAAAAAAGATTGATCAAACTAATTCTTTGGCATCTTATAGCCAAAGCAATCACCTGACTGACTGATTTTTTTTTTTTTTTTGCTTTTTGATTTATAATTTAATTGTTGGGTACACATACCCTCAAGTACCCTCTCATGAAGGTTGTTTGTATACTCTTGACTTTGTAGCTAGGAATCCCTTTTGGCTTAGTGACTTTCCTTTTATTTTTCACTGTATAAAGACTAAGATTACTGCCCTCATCAGCTAACAGGGTCATGCCAGTCATCCTCCAAGACAGCCTCCCTGCTGGACTTGAGCCAGCTTAGTTCATGTAATGGTGACAGGGATAATAGCACTTGGTATTTCAATAGCACTGCTATCCTCAAGGAATAATTGACAACTTCCCTGAAATAAAGGTAGGAGTGATCCTGATTTTACATCCTGAAGCAACCAAAGCATGTCACAAAGAAGAAATGACTTGCCCTCATCCTGGGGATGTCAGTGTTCCTGGCTCCACATTCTGACCTGCTCTTCCTCCTGGTCTATGCCTCTCACATGAGCCTTGGTCACAAATACATCCTAAATCCCACATTCTATTTGGATGAATCATAAAAAAGATCCCTCAAAATTCTTTGTTCTTTTTAAAATATTTTTTAAAGGAAACCAGTTTGTCAATGTAGATAAACTTCCTAATTTGAGGAATTCATTTTTGGCAACATATATTTCACATTGTAGATTCTGCCCACCAGCATTAAATGGTGCTATTACTATGAGATAGTGGCAATAAAAGTAAGGAAATATATGGACTGCCTAATGCATGTTTTGTTGAAAAATTAAAGTACAGTTTTTAAAATATAGTAAGTCACCCTGGGAGTGGCAGTATCTCACTGAATATACAAAGCATAAATGTACTCTAATAACTAACACCATATGTTCTGTCTTTTTTTTTTTCACTTAAAGCAGTTTGAATGCACTAGTCAGCGATCAAAGCCAATATCCATTATCCAAAACCAATTGAGGTGTTCTTTATTCATCTTGATTTGCCAGTTTTCAGCAACTGCATTTCCAAAGTGAGGAAGAGAGATATCCCTCTTCCCTCCATATCTCGTCAAACCGGGAAGCATTTTTACCATGTGGCTTTTTCATTTTGGTGGGGACTACCGACAGAACTCTTAACATGGATTCCAGATGTTTCTGCAGAGTCTAACAATTCTTTTATGACTCCAGCGATAGTAGCCATTTCTATTTAGCTAACAGGGAAGATCGATTTTTAGGTCAGGAGAGAAGAAAGATATATTGTAGTCCTTTTATCCTCAAACTTCCCCTATCCTCTGTCTAGAAATTCTGGATTCCTCACTCAACACCAGGCACAGATGATGGTCTGGAAATGAAATCGTAGCAGCTAGGGAAAAGCATAAATGTACAGATGTTCTCTGATGTTTAAGAAGTTTGTCAGGCAGCAGGTATTGACAGAGACGTTCTGGGAAAGAATCAGAACCATGAGGACAAGTTACTCTCCTACTCTGGTTTCCCTTAAACCTTGTGTTAGAAAATTCATTTCTGTTTTCAAATTCTCTATAAGCCGTTTTCTTCCCTTGTCCTGCTTTTGAGAAAACCAAGACTCTGTTGCTTTAATAACATTTTGACCTGAGATTTATGGATGACTGTTTTTATCTGATTGGTGGGTCACCATGGCCCAAGAATCCATCTCCACTAGTCTGGTTTCTGATGATGAGTCTGTCCATACACAGCTAGGCTGGATGGTACTAAGAGAGTAGGCTGTACTCGGTTCTTTCTGTCTGTATGATCCTACTCAGAGCTCTTCCAATCTGTCCCTCATTGAAATTACCTTCAGAAGTCCAGAGTCACCTCCATCGTATAATGAAGAGTGCAGCATGGATTTGTGGAAATTGTAGGTGTCTGTCCTGGTGAAAAACGTCTGCTTTAAAAAGCAGGCTGAAAAGAGTCCTTTATTTAAAAAAGAGCCAGGAAAACAATACACACACTGACAACAACAACATAAATGAAAAGAACAGTCACCACAAAAGAATCAAAACTGGATGTTATTAAATTATAAAGAAAAAAATGGCATCAAAGATGAGATATGAGAGTACCCCTTCCTATACTCCTCTGTAGAGGTTGGGGTCCACAGATGTGGAACACTGCATTTAACATCAGATTTTCTTTGATTCATTCTGATATATTTAAATGCAATTTTTATCTTCTTTTTCTCTTCCTTTACAAATTCTTTACTATAAGGGATAGGACTCTAGGAACAGGGAAGGGAAGGGATTAAAAAGAGAAATCTGGGCAACATATAGAACCAAAAGCTAACAATGATAGTTTTTTATTTAATTTTTTAAAAGTTTTTTTTATTTAATCTAAGATATCATGCACTTTGAACCATAATGTGGTCCAATTAGCTGGCTATTTATTAACATACAATTCCATACCAGCAACAAGCCACAAGTAAATGGCAAACAGGAATTTTCCTGACTAAATGAATCGGTGTGTTCCAGAAACTATTGTTTTCTCAGTTTTTAAACTAGTTTGCAAACACACACAAACATTCACTTCTTATTCAGTTCAATTAATAAAGGACCTTGAAGCTGTCAAATATTTTGTAAGTGCTGAGTGGCTTTTTTTTGGCAGAAAAAATCTTTGCTTGGGTGTATGCTATTTGACTTTTTATGGTTAATTACCTTTGGAAAGAGTAAATTTTTCCTGTTGTCTTTGAGTACATGATTATGCTCTGGCAAATTTGAGTATGAATGTGAACATCAAGTATGAATTTTAAAATGCTATTCCTGTAAACTGCTACATTGGGGTTGAATTTTAAATCTGGAATCTAAAAATGTGCATGCAATAGACCTCAGTCCTTCAAAAGGATGCAAAAGAAGCTCATTGTTTGTGATGGGGACCCTGCTTGCGTGGGGACAGCAGCATCAGACTGATGGAAAGATGGGAGGAGACAGCCCTATATAACATGGGTTGGCCCAAGCTTCCAAGAAAAGTCAGGCATAAAGCAGACTAGAGAATATGCCAATTTTTCTAACCACTTTGTTTTTCCTAATCCTTGCTGTCTCTCGGCTTCTCCTTAGCCAAAATAATGAAGTAATCAGCAATCATTTCTACACTTTTGAGGGGCATTTCAAGCACTGTTTTTTCTCTTCCTTTCTTGATACATCAGGCTTTGCAATGCACCTGAAAAGTCATCCCCCCTGCATCCACACAATAGAAATGGGCAATTGAAAAAAAAAAAAGTTTCTTACTGAAACTGACATACATGTAACCAGTGCCTGAATATTAGAGGCATCAACTTCCTGGCCCATTTTTTTTTTCCAGACAGATTCTACTAACCCTGAATTTTTTTTCCTTAAGTCCCAATTCCAAATTGTAGGTATGCACATAGCTATGACAGGAGAGCCTTAACAGAAAAGAAGAGGGAGCCGGGTGATGTTTTTGTGTTTATGTTGTTCTCTTTTCCTCCTCGGTGGGTTGTCCGTGGGGCTGGCAGCGCTGTGGTTCAGCAGCAGGCCAATAGCAGACCCTCAGGCCTCTCCAGCAAGGGGTCGAGCAGCGGCAGTTCCAGCAGCAGCAGCAGCAGCTCCAGCGACTCAGAAAGCAGCTCCGGCTCCGACTCAGAGAGTGAAAGCAGCTCCAGTGGAAGTGAAGGCAGCAAGCCTTCTCACTACTCCAGCCCAGAGGTAAGGCCTCCCCCCAGCCTTCCCTCAGTTCCCTCTGTCTCCTTCCTCCCCAAGTCCTCCCAGACCCTCCATCCAGGTCTGGGAGCTATCCTAGGCCAAATCCCCTCTTTGGGAAGAGGGACTTTATTCAGTTAGGCAACTCTTGTTTTCAGTCACTTTCCCTACTCTTCCCCATCCCCACTATCCTGAGGAAAGGGCCTGCATTTAAAAGCATGAGGACCATTGCCCTTCTTTGTCCCTCAGATATCCATCCTGGCTTTCCCTTCTTGCCAGGTATTCAGGGAACTCAGCAGATGAAGGATAACCTATGGATCAAGTCACACTAGGGGTCAACTGAGGCAATAACTAGATAGAAAAGTTCATGGCCTAATAAGTGTGACCACAAATAAATCACAGAGAAAGGGGGTTTTATGGATTAGACATGGCGATGGCCTCACCTTTTTGCAGTTTGTCACGGGTTAGAAGGACAGAGCTATAAAAATTAGAAAAAAAAACCTCCACACTTTCTTAGTTGTGTTTTCTTTGTGAAGATATAAAAAGAAAAATTAGCATCGACCTACAAATAATAATAAAACCTTTTATTGCCATGATGAGTATCTTTGGAGAAGATCTAGGTGCCTCATATAAAGACATTATAAGGCGCCAATAAAAATCATTGCTATTTCTATGTTAAAGTGGAAAGGGAAAAATTAAATAGTAATTCAGAGTGCGAATATTCTTGGGGGAAGGCTGAGAACGAATTTCTAGTCGTGGAACTGTGCAGATAGTCTTTGATGTTTAAAGAAGTAATAAAAAACAACTCTATCTTAGTGTAGAAACATGAAGTTGGTATGAGTTACATAGTTTCATTTCTAAGTTTTTTTTTTAACTCACAAAGCTACCTACACTACTTTGGAGATCAAATTTCTAAACAGGCCCGTGAAATTGGGCCAATAATTGATAACCATGTTGATATGGTTGAGGTTCTAATCGCCTACTATGGAATTCATAGGATCATAGATCTTGAGCAGGAGGGTAGCTTAGAGGGCATCTAATCCAACCCCTGCATTTACACAGGAGGAAACAGACTCAGATGTTAAGAGACTTGCTTCAGGTCACACAGGTAGTATCAGAAGTAGAACTTGAACTCAGGACCTCTAACTCCAAAGTCAATGTTCTTTCTACTGTGCCACCTATCCCCAACCCCTACATTTTATGCCCACTCTTACAATCAAGTAAACTTAGTTAAAATGTGTCTGTATGATGTATCATTTAAAAATGATTCAGCATTTAAGGAGAGCATTAGATTCACTCTTTCATTTCCTTCAGGTGTCCCATGAGCACCACTGGAAGCTGCTACTAGGGGATAATTGGTGTCTTAGGGTAGTACAGGCACTACAGTTAGATTTACTAAAGTCATGGATAATTGAGAAAAAATAAGGATTCCTTTCCACTTAGTGCGTTCACCTTTGCTTTTCATAAAATTACTGTTTATGCTACCCATAAATGTTGAGAAGAAAAGCAAATCTTAGAGGAAGGATCTTCAAAACAGATTCATTACCTGTTGTTACTAACTTCTTTGCTCCTTCTATTAACACTAGCTTTTAAGATAATCTCCTACGTAAGAGGTTCCTCAGGCCATTTTCATTGCTTCTGGCTGACCCTTTCTTTTCCAGTGATCTTCAGCTACTTCTTAGATAACAAATGTTCCCAAGAGATTCTTCATTTCTTTAGACATATGCATCTTTCCAACAGTCTGGTTCTGAGGAGTGATGGAAAGCACAATGTTCATGGAATCAGAGGACATAGGTTGCCCTCTCCTACTTAATTCCTGAGTGACTTTGGAGCAAAACCTTTAGCCTCTCTCAGTGTCTTCATCTGTATAATAAGACTGAACTCTAGGTGATGGCCTTTAAGCCATCCAGCTCTAAGTATATGACTCTAGGAAGATAAAGGATATAACCTCATGGGTGTGGGGGAGGGGGAGGAGGTGGAGAGAAGTACACAGTGATGTTATAAATGATACTATCCATACCCTAAGAGAACTATAAACAAAGTTCTATATGGGGTCTAGAGGAGGGAGAAATTAGATACAGTTGAGGAAATTAGGGATGCTTTCATAAAGGTGATGGCATTTGAGAGGGGCCTTGAAGGCATGTAATATCACTCCCCAGCTGCTTTTAATTCCTCACTCAGGGCCACTCTAGTCACCTAAAGAATGAGAAAACCCTGCATGTTGAAGGAGCTATTCCCTTATTACTTCTATACAATCTGAAATAAAATAAAAACACACAAGAGGAGTTAACAGAGTTCTTCACAGCCTACTTGCAGGGAGCAGAAGAGACAGCAGACCTCCAAAGATAAAACAGAAATGTTTTATGTCATAATTTTAGAGGAAAAAACGTTTAGTGATAAGAAAGGGGTCCATGTCCTGTTAAGAAAAGTATTGGGCACTTTGTGAAATGAATAATGTCCAGGATCTTTCAGATTTCTGATAAAATTTTAATCTCAAACCTCCTTAAATTAGACTGAAAACTTAGCTAAGAAGAGCAGTTATCATTCTCTTTAAAGTAGGTTCTTTCCAAATGTCATTGAGGTAATTACAAAGATTTCAGCTCTCTTGTACATTTTCTTCAGCAACAATGTGGAGTCAATTAACAGAGCATGATTCAAAGAAGCTCCTGACTAAGGAGCTAGGTCATAAGTCTCTTGAAAAAAAAAAAAAGATCCCCAAGAGTTAAAGATGCCTGAGTTCAGTTACTTTTCCTAGTAATTTGCTCACCTAAGTAAAAATCTGAGAGTAGAAAATGTAGGAGCAGCATAGGACATATTAATAATACTTTAACATTTTACAGTTTCTTTTCTAGAAAGTAATGTATAGGTTTGATTAAAAATAAATGTTTCTTCTTAGCACACTGCCCTATCCTACCCCCCAAAAATAATAAATGTACTCTTCCTATACAGGTGGAATTAATTTATACAGGTTTTTCCCATATGGAAAAAAATTTAGGTGTAGTTTTTCATTTCATTCAGTCCAAAAGTTAGGCTCATAGACCCAGGGCTGGAAAGAACCTTAGAGGTCATCTAGTCCAGCTGCTTGATTTTGAAGATGAAGAAAGTAAAGCCCAAGAAAGTTTAATAAGTTTTCAGTCGATCAACCAAGCATTTGGCTTCCATGAGAACCAATGTGGTATGGCAAATAGAGAGCTGGCCTTGGAGCCAGAAAGAACAGAATTCAAATCCTGCCTTTGACACAGACTGGCCATATTACCCTAAGCAAGTCCCTGAACTCTCATTGCTATAGGCACCTCTCAGACTCTAAATGGCTCAGATGTTGATCTGCATTGATAGAATAATTCCACTCATCCAGGAGCTCCTTATACAAATGAAATCCTAGATCCAATCCCTAAACCAAGAACTCTGCACATAAGTTACCTAACTTGTCCAGTCACACAAATAATCCATGACAGAGCAGGGATTTAAGTCCTGGTGCACTTATTGCAAATCCAGTGCTCTTTCCATTACACAATGTAGAGCACATCAGTTTGAGAAGAATTTAATATTACCTTACAGTGTCTTCCCCAACAATGCTAAGTATGCATCTTTACCATAAAGGATGTGACCATAAAGTAATGAAACTTGTTTCCACGAAATCATTCTGTAACTCTAGTCACCTCATAGTTTCACCATGGGTATACAGGTGTTCTGGGGATAAGGTTGCCCCAATTAAGGTCAATCAGTCAACCAAACATTTATTAGGCAATTACTAAGTTCCTGGCATTGGGCTGGACACTGGAAATACAGGCATCATGTTATATTTAATGAGATCCTACTGTAATAATAATAGCAATACATTTCTATAGTGCTCCAAATCATGAAACTGCCCAATATCATTGCCCAATTGGCCATTCATAACATCTTATAGAATGTAGTTTCTGTGCAACAAACTGCTCTGTAACGTCTTCTTGTCTAACCTTAAACCGGTTAATAGAGATGCAATCAAATGCCCATAACTGAGATCCTAGGATTGTATCTTCTTGTACTGCTTTGAAATATAATTGCTGAGGATGCCATTTCTATCACTGGTAATATCCCAAAGTACAAGAAAAAGGAGAGGATTCATATCCTGAGGTATCAGCAGATATTTCAGTTTACCTGTTTGGAAAAATCCCCTGGATTCACCTCCATTTTTTATGAGTTATTTATAGCTTGAGTTGTTGAAAGCCATTTTATTTTACATAAACCACCACAGCATAATGATGTTATATCCTTGAGCTAACATGAAAGAGTGATCAAGCCCCATTTTTCCATAACTGGTGAGTTATCCCATCCACTTAGCTGTTTCAAGACTCGGTTTTAGGAATTACCTTTTAGCTTCCCATAATTTTATACATCTTCATGTAAGTGCTCTCTAGAATATGGAAAAAAGATGCTTTTTCATTCCTATGCTATCTTTTTTTTCTGGTACACACAAAGTTCTGTATTACCAAATGATTCACTAGAGGGTCTTCATATAAAAAGTAATAGGGGTTCATTCATTAAGTTTTCCGTGCCTACAAAGCATTAGGTACTATAGAAGCTATAATACAAGTAGGCAGCAATGAGCTTACAATCTATTTGGGTGATGACATAAATAGCTAGAGAACAAAAACAAGGCAATACAATAGTTAAGCCCTTGGCAGTGTGGGACTAGCTATTTAAATATAGGTTAAGGTAACTCAAAGTTAGCTACAAAAATACTGTGGAGGACATGGAGTCAAGGGAAGACATCATCTAAGAGTTGACACTTAAATTGGAACTTAAGGGATCATAGAGTTTTTATTAATAAGACTGAGGGTGGAATGGGTGCCAGGCTAAAACAATAGGTTACACTTGTACTGGGCTAGTGAGAATGTCCTTAGCACTCTAGCAAAGAGACTAAGCAAGTCAAATCAATTCAATGCAAAAATGTTTTCAGCAATAAGCTACAAAAGGAGTAGAATATATAGTGCTACCCTTGAAAAGCTTCCATTCTTGACAGAAATGAAATAGAGAATACTAAAGATGACACAATAAGGTGCCAGATAGTTGTTTCTACCTAAGTGCAAAGGTGATTGAAAGAGGTTGAGTGGTGTTATTTCCCTAAAGTAAGATCCCTTTCAATTCCAAAATATATCTGACATTCTCAAAGGACTAATGTTGGATAAGTTGGAGTGCAGTGAGAGATAGAATAGTGTGGGGATAGTTGGTGGAAGGTCTTAAATGCCAGTCTGAGAAATCTGAATTGTATTTGGTAGGCAATTTAGGGATCCCACTAGGATCTTGAGCAGGAAATGATGTGATGAAAATGGTGTATTGGGAAGATTTCTCTGCTAGTATTCTGTAGGATGAAGGAATCTAAATCAGTCAGTGGTCCTATAAGAAAATGATTAAATTCTATCTGGCCTTTCTATTCACTGTTTTATTGTTTTCTTAGGAATTTCTGCTTGTGACAGGTTTCTGGCTAGAGTCCAGATGTATGTATGTGTTTTCTTTGCCTAATGATATGAGGAAACAAAAGCATGGATTTTAAAATAGTAGAAATTGAAAAAAAAAATGCCACTGTTCAAAGTAGTGGGGCTAGCCACTGCAAAACCTGTGCACTGTCAAAAATTATTGTGGTCCCCAACTTTTTTAAAACCTTTCAAGGCACTATTTACATGCTTCAGCAGTTAGTGCATTTTTATTTTAAAGGCAGAAAACTTCCTGCACTAAAATGGACAGTGATTTGCCAAGTGAAAAAAAAAAGTGGTGAGGACAGTTTAGATTTCACTGAAGTGTTAAGTCCTACTAACTTAGCTTTCAGCTAAACTCTATTTATTGAGGGGCTTCTAAAGGCAATTGCTTTGCAAACCACTGCATGCTGCATTTCATTCATTTTGATTGTCCACCATTACTTTATATACTTTGGTAGGCAGTTGGATGGTGCAGTGGATAGAACACTAAGTCTAGAATCAAGGAAGCATTTGAATTGAGCCTCAGTCACTTCCTAGGCATGTGACCATGGATAAGGCACTTAACCTAACTGATCAATTGCCTTATCTGCAAAAAAGCTGATCATGATAGTACCCAATAGGACATAATAACACCTTTCCAAGGTTGTTGTAAGGATCAAATGAGATAATATTTACAAAGCACTTTGCAGATCTTAAAGTGCTATATTAATTTTTTGCTTTACCATTATGATCACCTCAATAAAGAGCAAATCTTTGTAGAATGCCCTCCATCATTTCTCTTTTTGGACATTTTCTTTTAATCTGGAAAAGTGAAAGTATTTCACATCCATTCCTATCACTGAAGGACTTACTAGAATAGCAATATGTCAATGTCCTTATTTTCTGTGATGATGATGGATATTAGATGGCTCTAACCCCACTAGAAATGACTATTTCCCACCTAAATATCCCCAGTTAGTACATATGTTCCCAGGAAGAATATCTGTCACTGCTTCCACCGCCTTCATTGCTTTCTACAATATAGGAATTTGAAGATGGATTTCAGGCTGTCAGGGCAAAGTATAAGCACCAGTCCCTTTGGAAACATACTGAATACAACCTTAGCAACCTAGTAATTTCCCTAAAGTTAATGCTCCTACTGTGAGATGACTATACCCTGTCTTCTCAAATAAGCAGTCTTTTTTTGCTACATGTACTTGGGGGCGGCCCTTTCACTTTGGTTCTTCACCTTTTACCACTTCTTTACTGCTACACACTTCCCTTTAGAAAATATCTTTCTATTCACACAATCTACTTCTCCCCAACTTGATATCATCAGTGTACATTAAGGAACTCCTATCAACAGAGTCCTGCAATTAGGGTTGAGAATGGAAATGCCTCGAAGCAAGAGGCAGATTCTGGAATAGGAGAACCTTTTCATCCTCAAAAACCGACAGGGAGGGAGAAATAAACACCAATAAAAAAAATTACCAATCTTCCCCACCCCCATCTAGATGTTCAAAGAGGGCTGCTGAAATATGCATGAAGCAGAAATGTCTTGTACTTCATTCGTATAAGGAAGACCCTATTACTCGCCTTCCCAATGGGTAGGAGAGTGAGAGAATAATAAATAGTGGAAATTATAACTAAATAAAATAAAAAATTTATATTATAAGGAAAAATAGATTTTTAAAAAAAAACAAACTATCCATTAAGGAGCAAATTAATAGCGCTTGGAGGAGATTGGGAGTTTTTAGGCCAGCAAGTCCATTGGAGCAGTCAAAGTGTGGCAGCGGATAATATAATAAGTATCCCCCTTCTCCCCTTTCTCCTGCTGAGTGACCATCTCATTAGGCTTCCTTCGCACGCTCAGGGGAATCAGGGAAGGCCCGAACCCCAGGCCCCCTCCTTGAGCTCCACAAAAGATGTTTTTGTCTGTTTGCTCTGATTTGTAGCCCGAACAAGCTTCTTCCAACAAGTGGCAGCTGGACAAATGGCTCAACAAGGTGAATCCCCATAAGCCTCCGCTCCTCAACCAAAATGAGAGCCACGGCCCGGAGGGCAGCCAGTACTACAGCCGGGGCAAGGACGAGGCGCAGGAGTGCGGCAAACTAGCCCCGCTCTGCCAGGCCGGCCTCCGAGACAAGGAGGTCAAGGGCGCCTGCAAGGAGGAGCAGAGGCCCAGGACTGCCAACAAGGCCCCGGGGACTAAAGCGGTGAAGCAGAAGTCGCCCCCCGCCCCGCCGCCCGCGCCTCCCGCTGCCCCCGCGGCCGCCCCCGCGCCGCCCCCTGCCGCCCCTGCCGCGGCCCCCACGGCTCTGAGTTCGGGGCCCGCCGGGGCTGCCCCTGCGGCTGTGGAAGGTGCAGGCGCGCAGCCCCCACCCCGGAGGTCGGCCTGCAAGAAGCCCCCGAGGAGGACGACGACTGCGGCCCCCACGACGACCACGACGACGACGGGGGCGGCCGCGGGGGCGGCGGCAGAGAGGGCCTCCGCGAGCGAGGGCGCCAACTGTCACCGGCCTCCGGCAGAGGAGCTGGCGGCCAGCGAGGTGCTGGCGGAGAGCCCTGCCCCCGAGCCCCCCAAGACCAGGCCGTGCGGCGCCAGGACGGGCCACCGGAAAGAGCTGCGCTCGTGCTCGGCCTCCTCGGCCGCGGTGGCGGCGGCCGCGGCCTGCGAGAAGCGCCGCACGCGGGGCCTCAGCAAGACGGCCCCCAAGTCCAAGGAATTCATCGAGACCGAGTCCTCGTCCTCGTCCTCATCCTCGTCCTCCTCGTCCGACTCGGAGCCGGAATCAGAGCAGGAGGGCTATCCGGGCCCCAAAGCCCCCGCGGTGGGCCCGGCGTCCACGGCGGCGGCCTCGGCCTCGGCGGGGGGCGAGCAGCGGCTCCGGGAGGGCGGCCCCGGGAACGGCGGCGGCACTACCGCCAACAAGGCCGTGGGCTCCATCAACGCCAGGACCTCGAGCGACGCGGCCAAGGAGCTCGAGGAGCAGTTCTACACCCTGGTGCCCTTCGGCCGCAACGAGCTGCTCTCCCCGCTCAAGGACAGCGACGAGGTCAAGGCCCTCTGGGTCAAAATCGACCTGGCCCTCTTGTCTAGGATCCCGGAGCCCACGCCCCCCCAGGAGCCTCCCACTGCCGCCCTGGCCGCCCCCGGCCCCAAAGAGACGGACCCCGGCCCGCAGACGCATGCCCCGGACCTGCCGCCCACCGAAAAGGGTTTGCCGAAATCTAAGCGGAAACGCAAGGTAGGCATACGGGGCAATCCTGGGTCACTTGGGATCAGGTCGGTTCAGACAACATTTATTAAGCTCCTCCTAGGTGCCAGGCGCTGTGCTAAGTGCCAGGGATGCAAATAGAGGCAAAAGACAGTCCCTGCTTGCATGGAGCTTACAATGGGGGGGAGAGGGAGGGGACACACAATATGCAAACAATCAATCAATAGCCTTTATTAAGCACCTACTAGGTCCCAGATACAGTGTAAGCGCTGGGGATGCAAAAAGAGGCAAAAGACAGTCCCCTCCTTTCAAGGAGCTTGCAATCTGAGGGAGACATCATGAAAAGAAATATATACAAAGAGACCTGTGTACAAGATAAATGATTAACAGAGGGAAGGCACTGGAGTTAAAAAAAAGGTTGAGGAAGGCTTGTTGTAGAAAGTAGGATTTTAGTTGGGGCATAAGCCAGGGCAGTCAGTATTTGGAGAGGAGGGAAACCATTCCAGATATGGGGGAGAGCCAGAGAAAATGCCCAGAGCCAAGAGATGGAACTTTGTGTTCCTGGAAAGGCATAAAGGCTAGTATCCTGAATCAGACTGTGTATCAGGATGTAAGATAAAAGGTAGCAGGGGGCTTGGTTATGAAGGGTTTTGAATGTCAAACAACATTGCCTCTGGAGGCAGCAGGAAGCCACTGCAGTTGGGATGGGGGAATAGTATTCCTTGATCACTTCAATCAATTACTTGATTACTTCACTTTAGAGGTTGAATGGAGGATGATTTGGAGTGGGGAGAGACTTGAGGCAAGCTGATCCACTCCCAGACTGTTACAACAGTCCAGATGTGAGGCAATGAGGGTCTGCACCAGAGTGGTAACAGTGTCCAAGGAGAGAAGGGGTTATATTGGAGATATGTTACAAAAATGAAATTGACAGGCCTTGGCAACAGATTGGATGGTGGGGTGTGGGGTGGAAGCATTAGATAGTGAGGAATCCAGGATGTCTGAGAGACTGAGAGAATAGTGTTACCTTGTAAAGTAATAGGAAAGGGAAAGATTGAAATTTGTTTTGGACATACTAAGTTTAAGATGTCTATTGGACATTACCTAAACAGATGTCTCCTGTGCAGGAGACATCTTAAATTCAATATGATGGATACGTTCATTCAATAAATAATTATTGGGCCCCTGCTACATGCAGGACCCTGTGCTAGGGTAGACTCTTTGAAGGATACAGAGATGTGTAAGTCTCAATAGGTACAATATCTGTCCACTGGGAGCTTATAGGGTCATTGGGAAAATGACTTCCTGTAGAAGCCACAAAAGTAACTGGTAGCAGGCAGAAGGCAAGTACTTGAAGAGTAGGCAAGACCCAAGAAGTTCTACAGGTATCCTGGGAGAGAACATCTCTGGCTGGAGGATGATCTGGGAAAGTCCACAGGTGAAGGGAGACTTGAACTGGGTCTTAGATGATAGGTAGAATTTTGATGCAAGGAAGGACAGTCCAGGAAGGAAAGGTGGAGGTGGAGATCCCCAGTTACAAAGGCAAAGCAGCAAGAAGGTGAAAAGTTTGGGCCACGATAAGAATCAAACCTATTTTAGAATTACCAGAGGATTTTCCTAGGGATGAGGGCCAAATTGTGAAAAATACAGAATACCAGGCAAAGGAATTTGAACCTTATGCTATAGGAAATAGGAACTGGAAGTATTGAGCAGAGGAGAGGCAAAAACCAAGAATTCTGAAGAGAGTTTACCAGCCCCCACACATGGGTAACTTAGGTAACAGTGTAAAAACAGTTACTTTTACAACAGTAAAAAAATTGATACTGGTATCATTTGACAGTGACCAAAATTCAGGACAAGTTCTTTAAATTATAACCATGTTAATTATTAATGAGAGTTTAGCCTTCTTACATTTTTTATAGCATCTTACAGCCTTCAAAGCACTTTGACGAACATCTTTTGGAGGTTGAGGTACTTGGATATTAAAGGCACTAGATGGAGAATCCGGAATCCCAGGTTCTAGTTGTGTATCAGATACTCGCTCACTATACTTAGCTACTTCTTGTTTTGAGAACAGCGTTTCTCATTATCCGATTTCATTCTCCATTTGTAAAATGAGGATAAAACTCAGGAGGTGATATAGGTGAAGATGATTTAACAATAAGAACACAACATAAATGTAAGGAGTTACAATTAACATTCGTCCTCCCTGCTGTGAGAGTTTGATGGAGCCATTTCAAATTCACCGAGCCAAAAGAGAAGTAACAACTTTTGGTTTGTTTTTAGCCAAAAGCATTGATGTGTTCACTACCCTAGAAGTTGAAACGTGATGTATCATTCAAATGCTGGGTGATTTGGGATGATTTCAGCCTAGCTCTTCCAATTGAGAATCAGTTGAATAATGCCTTACTGACCCTTAAAGATGAGTTCATTGAAAGTAACTTGTCTCTTTCCCAGTTCTAAGCAAAACTTATTTTTAAAACTCCTCCTCTCACCCACCCCTCTCCAAATAGTGCTTACCTATCTCAAACTTGCAGAAATACCAACACTTTGTTATAGAACATCTCACAATAGAGTAGGGTTGGATCCCATGAAGTTCAATATGTTAAGTATTTGCTTACTGAAATGCCCCTCCCCCCCAAATACTCTATCATAATATGACCTCATAGTTCTTCATGGCATGGGATAATGTTACCACTGAATTATTTAGTAATCATCAAATCCACATATATTTTCTTTGGCCCTTTAATTTCCATTGGCCTTCTTATACATTTACAATTGCTACTGTTTACTTCTCCTAGATTTTCTAACTTCCCAATTCTGGCTCCCATATCAATAGGCTAAGTGAACAGAAACCTCTTCCTAAAGTAGACATGCTCAGAGCTTCCCTCTGCAAACACAGATTCCCACATAAATAAAACAGAATGAAAATAAAAAAGACAAGACAGGACTTAAACCCTTCTTTGGCTTGCTTCCTTAATATTCATCAGGCCATTACTAATTTCTTTTAGGCCCTGAGCACATGGTCAGTGTTTATTTTCATGGCCTGTTTTCAGAAACATTTAAAGTCTCCAGGGAAGGAGATGTAGCAACCTCTGTAAGTGACCCAGTCCATTATCTCATAACTCTCCTAGAATCCTAGGATATACAGATGTATTCAGTGAACCTTAAAGGCCTCACTGCATTGAAAAGACTTTAACTTTAGGTAACTATTTAGAACCATAAAGTTGTAACTCTCAGGAGTCCTTCATCTCCACCTCCTCACTCCGTGCTCCACATCTTCAAATTCCATACCTTCCAAGGGCAAACTGAGGACAAGACTGAATGAAAAGCTTTCTGACTAGGAGGGTGGTTTAAGACTAAAAGTAAAGGAGGTTATTGGTGCTTCCCAGGATGTCTTTGAGGACAGGCATTTCGAACTGCTTAAGAGAAGGCTTAGTGACAGGAGTGGCATGATTGGACAAAGGGACTTTTGAACAAATAAATGAATGTGGGACTCCTTTCTGAGGAGCCCTTTCTAAGTTCCCTTACCTCTACCAGAGATACTGGGAACACTTAAATGAATACTTATTGAATTCAATTGAAATAGGGAAGATGGAAGCAAAATTAGCTCCAAAGTGTGGTAGGAATGAGTAAATAGTTCCTCATTCCCCTGAATGAAAAGGCATGCAGAGAATAAAATGCAGGGTATATTTTACCACCTTGAAGATTTTCCTGGAACTTAAGATCAGATTTTGGTAGCACCACTAAACTAGAGAAGAAAATGCCACTACTCTTACAGTCCTAGGTCTAAAACAGAGATTCTTTTAGGGAAGGAGTTTAAGTCACAGTTATTCTCCCTAGACTAAAGCACATGGCACCAATACTTTCCCAGACGTGAGATGAGTGCCCTGGGTAACCATAGGACATACTGCTAGGAGACACTGGGAGTTCAGAAACATTTGGGGGCAGAGATGAAGTGGATGCTTGAGGAAACATAGGTTTACATGCTGTGCTTTTCTTAATTCAAAGTATTTCATTTTCCCCTGCCCTTTTTTATTTGGTTAATTTATATGACTACATGCAATGTATATTCCTTCTATGATCTAATGTAATAATCAATAAAATCAAGTACTGCAGAGATGAAGGAAACACTGTTCATGGAGCCCTTTACTAGGCATTATGGAGCCATAAGACACTGAGCACATTATGAGTGCCTATAAAATGTTTGGGATTGGAAGAGTAGTAAGACGGGCTCCTGAAGATTCTGAGCCATACAATGCTATAGCCATTGTGCCAGGTGGTGGCAATCAGGAATCTATGAGTAGGTCCCCCTAGACTAATATTTTTACTTAAGCATCAGGGAACAACTGAAACTGGGGCCATGGGACTACACTGACAGCTAGGTAGATGAAAGTTAAAGACTCTCTGTCCTAAATGAAGTAGGCCAATCCCTGGTAAATAGTGGATGTGGGATAATTTCACTTCTCAGGTGGTATATACACTTGACCTACAACTGGTATAAGGCTGACAGTGCTGTAACACAGCCAGAAACCTTATAATAAATTCTTTATTATGTATTATCCTGATGTCATAGAGAAATGAAATATTGTTTAGCACAACCTACACCATACTCTAATGACTCCATACCCTTCTAAAAGAAATAAGTGTCTTTTAAGTACAATTGTAGGACTACCCATCAAACTTGAAATCTTCCATGTCTCCAAACCTGTTGTTTCTGGATGGTTTAAGATTCTTAAGGATACTAGGATACTCCAGCATGGTAACAGTTAGCTGAATTTAAAGGACCAAGGCCACTAACTACCGTCAGTCTTTGCTTTAAATTCATAGGAGTAATGAGTTTCAGAAGAAAGTTCTCAAATTGTCGATGACCTCACTCCTCTGAGCCCGGAGGGTACACAGTTGTTCTGACATTCTCTGCTCCAGTTCCCAGATATGCCAGAGCAAGTTAAATTGACATTTCTATCCTAATTAAGAATTGGCCTGCCTTTTGGAGAGTTTAAATACTGGCCCAGGATGTTGGCAGAGAAGACATGATCCTTGAAAACATTCTCTGTAGTACTTTGATCATGGAGTTGTCATTTTTTTCTTAAATAAGCTGTTTTTAATAAAACAGAATCTCATTCTAGTTGAATGGAAGGTTTATTGTGAAAATACACTGGTAGGGGTGTTATAAATGGCTGCTTTAACAAACATGAATGGAACAAGAGTATGGAGTAATTTAGGGGCATCTTCCACTGGGGGCTGCCACCCTGAGTTATTTTGTTTCTTTTTAAAAAAAGGTGATCCTTTTTAATTTTATCTTCATACAGTGTGAAAATGAGGAAGAATTTAGGGAGATCAAGAAAACTCAGGGAGAGAAAGAGTGTTCCTCACGACTGACTACTTTGGCCAACAGTACTTCATTGACAAGCCATTGCCACTTGAACACCAATAGGTATGTTTTCCTTTCGAATCTGAAGTTGAGCTACTGTGGTAACAGTTGTTTCAAAAGACACTCCTGTCTACCCCTTTGAAGAGGTGGAAGGTTTGTGGATGTGGTACGTTGTACATGTTTTCAGACTGTTCAGTGTATTGATCAATGTATTGATTTTGCTGGTGTTTTTCCTCTGCTTTTAACATAGTATTTGTTATGTAGGAGATTCCTTCCTTCCTTTCTTCCCTCACTCCCTCCTTTCCCTCTGTCCACATAGGGAATCATACTGTTACCTGCAGGTGCTCTGCCCAAAGGAGTATAAATTTTGATCGCTGAAAGCTAGCAAGATATCTTGGAGTTTACCAGCTAGATTTCTTTTTTATGGACCATGTCTTAAACCCAAATCACTCTGGCTGTCATTGATTGGCAAACAGTACGTCCCAGCCCAGGCCTCACTTGGTTACTGTTTGGATTCTGATGTCGAAGAGTGAGCATAAATAGCAGTTGTTTCTATTTTGGCCAGAAACCCTGATGATCTTCCCTTTCCAGATAGATTGCTCCCCCCGCCCACCCCAGCAAGGTAAAAGAGGTCATTCTTTGCCTCATTTTTACCTAGCTTTAATTACTGAATGAGTGTTGCCTCAGTCATACTGAGATCTGGAAAAACACAATGCCTTTTTACTACATCAATGACCATTTCTAGTCGTCCTGATCGATATCTTGCCACTAGACTCAGATGACTCCAGAGGAAAGAGTAAGGCTGATGTCTTTGCACAGCCCTCCCTCATTTAAATCCAGTTCAGTTGCAAGTCATGACATCACCTTCCTGATGTCATGGTCCTCTTTGAAAATGAAGGACAAACCACAACCTGTTATGTAGGATAACTCTGAGAGAGAGAATAGGAAGGGATACTGGGAGAACTTTGGGTGATGTAAAAAAAAAAAGGTATCAATTAAAATTTTTTTCACATAAATTTAAATGTTAAATTTTTTAAACTTCCAAAAAGCCATGTACTATGTCGTGGCCAGGCCAGGTTCTTAATGGGTAGACCCAAGTTGGAACTCTAAATCTACCTGGAGTTGAATCACAGAGTTGTAGTTAGGTGAAGGTTGCTACTTGTCTTGGGTCACAGAGGTGTATAACTATGCCTAACTGCTGCCTCTGTGATGCCTTTATTTTGCCTAAATGAAATTACTTTGGACATACAATTTTATGTTATCCATAAAGCTTCATATCCCCCCCCAGCTCTAACATGCCAGTAGTTAATTTTTTGACCATGCACATAATTATAATTACATAGCATACACTTTGAATACACCATACAGCAATTACCCCCCAAACTTAAGGAAAGAAGGATCATATATGACCCATTGGGATAGTAATGTCTGCCGTATGTAAAGATGGAGAACCAGAAAGGGAATTATAGTAGCAGGGTGAAAAACAGGTGTTTGCTCTTCTTAGTTTTATTTCAGATGATTTGGAATTGGTCTCAAGGCTCCAGTCATAGAATGGAAAGATGACCTGTAAAAAAAATAACATTGACTTACAGTTAAAGTTTAGATTAAGAAAGTATTTTGATTATTCAAAGGCACATAGAGGGTAGATCAAAGGAGTTTGTCAGGAATATTGACTTGATAAATTTTACTTGAAAATGAGGGTAGAGCACCTAGGTAAGTTTAGAACAAGCAAACCCCAGGTACACATGGAACTCATGTCTGAGATACACTGGGGGACATGATGCATGTAAACAGAATGAAGGTCAGCTAGGTGGCTGAGTGGATAGAGTCCTGGGCCTGTAGTCAGGAAGACTCATTAAGGTGAAATCTGGCCTTAGACACTTACTACCTGTGAGACTCTGGTCAAGTCACTTAACCCTGTTGCCTCATTTCCTCATTTGAAAAATGAACTGGACAAGGAAATGGGAAACCACTCTAATGTCTTTGTCAAGGTCACAAAGAGTCAGATACAAGTGAAAATGACTGAACAAGCAGAATGAGAGGTTGCAGAGGCATGCCATGCTACACAGGAATCTGGAAGACTCAAGTTCAAATTTGGCCTCAGACCCTTAACTAGCTGTGCAACCCTGGGCAAACTGCTCCATCTTTCTCATTTTCCTCATCTGTAAAATAGGGATAAATAATGGCCCCTACCTCTCAGGGCTGTTGTGAGGACAAAGTAAGATGATATGTGTGAAATACTTTGCAAATCTTAAAGCACTGTATCAGTATTAGCTCTAGAGGTATAGATAGGCCCTAGTGCCACAGACACACACATACATATGTGTGGACCATGTGAATACCAGCAGAGGAAGTTGTGATTAGAGGCATATTTTGTCTCATAAACTTTATCTGAAGCTAATGTTTTCTTGAATCCTCCTAGTTGTTTTGGGAAAGAATTGTTGAGAAGGGGAAGATATCAGAATATAGACTAATGGGCTGCGGAGTCAGAGGACCTGAGTTCTAATCCTACCTCTGCCTCAGTCAGTTACTAGTTATGTAACTTTCCTGGGCCTCATTTAGACTTCAACTATAAAATGAGAGAGTTTATACTAGATACACTTTGAGATCCCTTCTAGCTCTGGATCCCGAAGTCAGGATTAGTCACTGCACTGCAAGCACAGAAATCTAAGATACCACAGAGTGACCTAGGGTACTGGGTTTCGAACTTCCTGAACTCAGGAGTTCTTGAGTTTCCTGAAATAGATAACACATAATAAGTTTGCCTACAGATAATAAAGCCCTTTAGGACTTTCGGTAATATTCCCTTCTTTCCTTGGATGGGGTCTTGAATTATGCTACATTACATCCTACGGAGAAGAATATTCTGAGGGTGTCCCAGATTATGTACAACAAATATGGTGGAAGTTCGTGCCCACTTAGAAATATCAAACTTCTCTGTACTGATAATATTAAAAGATTCTTCAGTCTCCCTGACTGTGTAGGAGAATTTTTTAAGGGAGATTAATGTTCACCACAACACATAAAAATGTAAACTGAAAGGTTAGAAAAAGATGGAAAGCAGTCTTAAAACTTGAAGAGGAAATTGGAGAGCTAGGAGGATGGGTGGGGGGAAACACACACACACATTGCCATAAAGCTTTTGTAGGAAGAAGACTGGAATTTCTAGATAGGGCTGAGAACTGGGCACACTAAACTTGTCCTCATATCAGCATATATTTAGCTCATGACATACTAGAGTGAATGCTTCTTGGACCCCCTTTCCCTGAATATAACTGAAAAGGAAATTGCGGTAATGGCTATTTTTTGAAAGTGCTTATCATCAGGGAAATCCTTTTTCAAGATTGTAGATGTAGAAGCTAGCTTAGCTTAAGTACTTCCATTTTAAAAACTCCTTCATTAGACTTAACACAGCCTTAGTGGCTAATATTTATGTAGCACTTGAAGGCTTGCAAAACATTTTACGTACATCAACTCATTGGATCATCAGAATAACTCAGGTGGGTACTATTATTCTTCCTCTTTCAGAGGTGAGGAAACTGAGACAGACAGGTTAAGTGATTTGCCCAGGGACAGATAGCTGGCGTCTGAGGCCAAACTTGAACTTAGATCTCCCTAACTTAAAGTCCAGCATTCTCTCTAATGTGCCACTAGTTCCCGCAAGAAGTAACTTAGTGATCCTTATGCCTACGATTGCAAAAACGTGCTCTTCCCCCAGCCCCTTTAGTTCATCAATTGCAAGATAACTCAGTTTGGGTACTCCAAGAAAGTCTGAGCCACTGCTGTAATTCTGGTGCAGATTGTCCCCACAGAGGGTATGTCTGTTCCCCTTTTTATTCATACGTCATGGTGCTAACAGGGTGCTTTGAGCAACTTTACAGAAACCATGTCCCAAAATAATTGGTTTATCTAATGATTTTTTTTATCAGTCTCATCTGCCAACCAGAGAAGTAGTCTGTATTACACAGTAGCATATGCAAAGTAAACCCTCCCCTCTTATTCTACTTTAAAGCACGTTTCCGAATGTCCTTGAAACTGTAGAACTAGTTTAAACCAGCTCCCTAAATACGAAAAGTATCTTTACCTTCCCTACAACTGCTTTCCTCTTCCCTAATTGCTTTGATTAGAAGAGAAATACGTATTCCTGAGAATGGTAAGTGAGTAGGCTAGTGGGTAACCCTGGACTTTCAGATTGGGATCTTCCATTACAGTTTGTACAATGCCATAGAACCTGTGTTCATAGTTCATGATGTATTTTGGACTCTACTTTCCCAAATATGGCTTCAAAATAAAAAACAGTTGCACTCTTTTTTAAGGGTCCCTCTGGGATAATGGGAACTATTACTGCTAGCTAATTCTGGGACAAAACCACACCTAGAGATACCAATCCATTTTACTTTACTTTGTGGAGTCCTAGCCTAGAAATCTAGGAGTACCTGCTCTCCTCTTGTCCTGGTCCTTGCTAAGAATAAACATTTCTCCTTTTTCCTCATCCAAGCAGCTGGAGTTAGGGAGGCAACTATAAGGAAGATGTTACTTCCAACATTAGGGAAGTTGGTTTGAAACTTGAATGGAATCTCTTCAGGGTTCCAAGGATATTTTGGAAATTTGATCTAAGACTGAAGTTATGAGCTTAGGATAACCACTTTTTGAAGCAGCCATCCCTAATTAACTGGAAATTCTCCATCCTATCCCTAGGTTTTTCGTATTGTATAATCTGTTTGTCCTATTAACCCAGCTTTAGCCCTAACATGTATATTACTGCCTGTGATTTATACACCAACTTCCAAAATTGTGAAATTTGTTATAAAATATTTATACAGTAGAACCTCATTTTCATCTTTTAACAGAAATGTTATAAGGACAAATGGCAAAGTAGACAGGAAGATACTTTGAATTCTAAGCAACAATTCTTTATAAATCTGAGGTACTATTATTATTCCTGTTAATTTTTATTAGTATGATGAAGTATACTTTATGAGGCAATGAGCCAGCACAAATGAGCAGAGTGATTTTATAGTCAGAGCAAAGGGCGAGTAGACAGAAGTTTAGCTTCTAATCATATCTGTCCCCTTACTTGGTTCTGATTCAATGGATGCCTGGATAAACCATAGACTAAATGACTGAGAGTGGTAGCTGTGTGTTTCACAGAGTACTTTGAAACTTAGTTTGCCTAATTTTTAAATGAGAGTTTTATTTGTCATAATATTTGGTAAAACTAATTTTTTAGTCACTCTGGAATAAGATGTTTTAATATCATGATTACTTGCTTACTAGCTCTTTGTGGATATGAAAGAAGGTGCCCAATAAGTATTATCACTGTTATTATTATCATTATTAGAAAGAGATAGACTTTTAGGCTGACTCCAGGTTCGCCATTTACCCTCCATGGCAAAGGAAACCATGATCTAAATTTGCAAATGAACTTTTGGTCCTAATACCATAAAGTTGTTTCCAGGAATAATAATTCCTACTAAACTTCTCCCTGCCAGCAGGTCTTAAATTGGAGGTTTTGGTAATATATAAAACATTTACCTTCTTCAGTGCCGGCTTTGTGACATTCCATTACTGTAATTTCCTTTTCCAGCTTGGCAATACCAATAAATAAAAATGAGAAAATGCTTCGGTCACCCATTTCACCCCTCTCAGATGTGTCAAAACACAAATACTCCAATGATGATTTAACTTCTTCCAGTAGACCTAATGGCAGCAGTCTGTTCACTTCCATCTCCTCCAGCAAAAAGCATAAGACGGAGAATCAGTTGCAGCCCCATGCTGGAGACCTTGCTGTAAGTTTTTATGTTGTCATTTCCTAATTAAAACATTCACATGCAAACCTGGAATTTCTCCCTCTCCCACACACCTTCCCACCCTTCCCCCACGCTATCTCTATTGCCAACAAAGCATTAAAATGCCGACTTGCTGCTTTATGAGAGATCCTGAATAAATGAATTGCCTCTCAGCCCACCCCATGAAAAAATAAGAACTACTCATAAACCTCTTTTGCTCTTTAAAAATAATTCCTCATAGCTTTTGGTTTCAATTCTCAAAAGAAAACAACCAGAAGTAATGTTTCCTTTGGTGATGATGTAAAATAGCCAGTTGGAAACAAGTTTTTGCTCAGAAAGTTCCCCGGGAGTAGGATCACATAGGGCAGTAGGTGTCTCAGAAAGCTTCTCTTGAGGTCTTCTAATGCCTTTTGATCTACTGTGTCACTGATCAGTGTAGACCACAGAAAAGCAGCACTGCTACAGCACCCTCTTTTTGTGGAGAGAACCCCTCCAGTGAGAAAAGACTTTGACAGCAGGTGGTTCTTCTCTATGATGCCTAACAATAGTATAACTTCTGGATGCAGTCTTCCTGACAAAGTTTTCCCAGCCATATTTCTTTTCACAGTTATTGCTTCTCTTAAAAATTGGCAGGAGCTCCACATGTGACAGAAATGAGGTAACCCTTTATAAGGGCTAATAATAAAGGGATGAGAAAAAGGAAGAAAAAACAGGGCCTAATAAATATATATTTAACCTATTAATTGATGATAAATAAGACCATCCAGGAATCTAAAAGCTATTATCATTGTCAGGAAACTTGGCCTTTCAATCCTCATTTAGCAGCTATTCTGGCTAAACCTGAATCTCAGAGTTCTCTAGAAAAAACAGAACTTGGGAGGGAAATGAAATAAGAAGCTTCCCAAATAAATCTCTGGGGGGGGGGAACCTTCCCATTTCATAGGACCTTTGTGCAGCCATAAAATCACACACAAACACACACAAAATTAAGAATTTTCAGGTAAAATGAATGATTACATCATCCACAGAGATGATTTTGCCTTTCCTTTGCCTATCTTTAATTATTTAAATCATTTTGCTTCCCTTATTGTTATAGGTAACATCTATGATATTTTGTGAAATAGTAGGGGAAACTTTGTACATCTTCATTCCTGACAGATTTTCCTCAATACAAACAATTGTAGCTTTCAGTTTTAGAGAAATATTTTTGATATTACTAAGTAAAGGTCTTAAGAGTTGTAGTATCATAGATACAAATCTTAGAAATAATTTTATCAGTACACTTTTAAGGATAGTTAATATAAATGAATAATTTATTTTATGTTTTTATAAAGAATTTTCAGTTTTTCAAATTGTAGAGTCAGATTTTCTGGGTTATATTCCTTT
This sequence comes from Notamacropus eugenii, assembly GCF_028372415.1. NCBI lineage: Eukaryota > Metazoa > Chordata > Mammalia > Diprotodontia > Macropodidae > Notamacropus > Notamacropus eugenii. The sequence goes on along the minus strand of NC_092876.1, from coordinate 407,176,754 downwards.
CTGTGCCCAGTAGAATTTAACATTCCCACTTTTCATATGAAATAGGTCCATATTTGAAGATATAATGCTGTATCTATAAACCCTATAAAATTATTTTAGTTACTTCAAAGGAAACCATTTGCCTTAGTTGAAGGTACTTAATTTCTTTTTTTTCCTTCCACAAAACAACAGTGTTCCATTTTTTTCATTCTCAAAAACAAAACAAAATAAAAAAAACCCTGTAGTAATTATCATTGACTGTTTTCTGCATATCACCTTGAAATTCCAGTCTTCCAAAAACACTTTATAGAAACTGGTTTTTGTGACCTGAAAAGACAAAGTAGTCATAGGTATTCCTTGAAACAAAGAAAGAGTAAATTAAGTTGTAATTTACAATACAAAAAAAAATCTGTTTTAGTTTGTGTTAATTTTTCATTTAGTTGGCTGAATTTCTCAAATATTTTGGTATTGCTTATTATCTAGAAAACAGTTCACAACAGCTCAGAAAACCTTCTCTTCTATAATAAACCACGGCCCCAGACGGAACCATGGTCACCCTTATCCAATGGGCACAGAGACTGCAGGAGACAAAAACTCATCTTTGATGATATGTGAGTATGGAATTTTTTATGTTGAGGATGGATGAATAGGTAGGTAGATAGACAGGTAGATAGATAAATAGATAGATAAATACTTATGTGTGTCAGACACTGTGCAAAGCATTGAGAATCCCAATACAAGTAGACATCACAGTCCCTGTCCTCAGTAAACTTAGATCTTGACAGGTAAAGACATCGCATGAAAGGAGAGGCATCATACACACATTGGCATGGAATGGAGGTAGCCAGAGAGGGTCGTAGAGACCTGCTTAAGGGAGAAGATGAAGCAAAAGTTCAGCTATCAGAGCTCAATTTCCTAGGATTCCTAGAGTTTTAGGTACCAGTGGAAAGATGACGATTATATCCAGAGTGCAGGTGACATGGTTTGGAACTTATGACTAGGAAATGAGGTAGGGGTCTTTTGAGACAAAAATTTAACTTGTAACATGGTTGGTTTGTTTCAGAGCTATAATTAACAATTTTAGAATTCAAAGCAAGCAGTATAAAATATACATACCCAGAGGTTAAGTTTGTAGTTCATGATCTGAAAATAATACAAGAAGTAATTGAGACTAATTTAGTTGAGCGGTAAGGGGAATTAATGACTACAGTAGCTCACAGATTGGTTTTATTAACATTTTCAGTGATCTGGTGACTTTGTATTTTAACTAATTATTCTTTCCATTTAGGTGCTAAGTTCCCCCATTAGTACTAAAAGAGTACATGTGTGTCAAATTTTTCCTTAAATTTCAGTGCCCTGGAGCAGAAGCCCAATTGCCTCACTCTAATTATGGCTCTAGTTTTCCCCAACTTATGGTGTGGTCAGTTTCTTGGATATGGCTTAGTGAGTTAAATATTTAAGCTCGTAAAAAAAATGAGTCCTTAATTCTAAATGCCTTTTTAAAAAAAAAATTTATTCTAGTAGAAGTATGTAGCTTCTTCATTTCAAACTGTAGGCTTTTGAAGTTGGCATACTATAACCACATAGAATCAACTGAACTCATGAAACAGTTGGGGTTGTTTTGCTCTAGAATATTTGGTCAGGATATGCACACATGTACGATAGCAATAACAGATTTCTCAGCACCTGGATATTGGTCCTGGGATAGTTTTATATTGCTACAATTGTATTTACTTTTTAAACTCCAGCTAGCAGAGAATAGGAGTGATTTGCTAATGGAAACCCCCCCTTCCCTCCCAATACTATACCAGTTGTATAGAGGGTATTTGAAGTGGAGGAAAAAAGAGGACTGGGATGATTTGGACAAAAATTCTGTCTCTATAGTTGCCCCAACTGAAACTTACTCTAGCCACCTTCAACCCTGTGCTAATCTATTTCTGCTGTCCAGGAAAGAGAAAAAGACAAAAAGCAGAAGAGAATGAGTAAAAGTATCATTTTGAGATGCTTGAGAAGTGGTCAAAATAGTGGCAGAATAACATTCTGTTCCCCTCCTGCATTCCCCAACCCATAATGCAGATCTTGAGTACAGGTATTGTCAGTTGATTTTTTAGAGGTTATATCAGTAGTAGACTTCACTTACTTAACTGACCTCTGGAAAAATTTAGGGGCTAATAAAGGTCAAGGGAAATTTTATAGATGAAAAATCAAATGTTTTTTTTTTTTTTACTGAATTAGTTTCAAATAGACTAGACTTGAGACAAAAGGTGTGCCACAGAGGGGGTTGTGGGGGTGGTATTGTGTTCTCTTCTCCCTGCTGAGGCAGTAAACCCTATTGAATCTCATTTCCCTATACTCTTTTGGCTACACACCAACCCCTCTTTTCTCCCTAATCATCTCCAAGGCTCACACTAAACAGTGAGAGGTGTGTTGATGAAACCCTTGGGAAGTGTCATAGCATTCTATGCTTTAAGGGTATAAGGCATGAGAAACTAGTTGGTCTCCCATATTAAAGAAGAGAATTATCAATCTTGTACACAAATTTTAGGTATTAGGAAAGAAAAAAGAATATAGGGCAGCATTGTATTTAAGGACAATGTAGAATCTTATGTTGAGAAACTGTGACTCTTCTTCCTAAGCCTCAAAATGCAACATGGCCAAACAGAGGCTAGACTAGAAATTGTTTCAATGTTTTGCTCCAAGTTTATCATTCCTGAAAGCCTAACCTTGGGTTTCATTCCATATTTCTTGTGTCTCCATTTCTTCACCATGCTTTTTTGTCAGCTAATTGTACTTTGTCAAGCACAGAGTCATCCATGTGCTAAGGTGATTCAACTTAAAAAAAAAAAACTGGCTGCACATAAATTTGAGTACTGGATATAGTGAATGCATTAAGTATGTGCTGGAAACTAAAATGCAGAGATATGTCCAAAATGTGTATAAATGAAGACTGAATCAGAAGCAGCAACAATAAAATAGTTTTGCCTCAAACTGCTGCTCTTGGACTGCTTATAAGAAGAAATGTTTTCCTTCTGCTGTCCCTGGAACTAATACAACTTTGCCACTGTCTGTATCAACTAAGAGGCTTTTATCACTTGTTCTTCCCATTAGCAATACATATGATTTCTCTGGCAGGCATCTACAATAAAACTGCTTCCTCTTTTATGGAGATAGAAACAATAAAAAATTTTTAAAACCTCTTTCACATATACGACATGGATAGATTGCATGTTCCAATTGCCATGTGCCCCATAGTTATTTGAAATCCATAAAAATAAGAAATATGCAACTCAGAAAAAAAAACAACTTCTCTATTGAAGTGGGAAAGACAGAAAATATTCTGCAAGATTGAAGAGCCAAAGTAAGTTCTGCCTTTTCTTTTTAGCTATTAATGTTAACAATGAGATTGCATATGCTTTAAAACAGATTTTGTCCTGGATCTGTTGTATACCCAAAGTATAAGGAATTAAAAGTGACTTAGGACTGGACATCTATAATTCTGGGCTTGAAAATAAAATTACTTGACCAAGAATCTGGTATATTATCCAAATTCTGCATTATTACACGTGGCAGTTGGGCTTGTCTACCTTTGATTCCCAAGCTCTCAAAAAAGAGAGCTCTGTAAAGCAACAGTTTGAATGAACATTTTCAATGTTCTTTTCCTCAACTCTTTACCTAACAGCCCAGTTGGTAGATTAGAATCTCATCTCTGCTCCTTCCCTGCTTTGACCTCCCTTTGGTATAGGTGCTAATGAGCAGTGAATTGAACAGAGGGAGGTATCAGAAGAAGGGAAAAGAAGAAGTAAAAGGCTAGTTTAGTTCAAAATTGGATAATTAGTATATGAAAATTGCAAGTTGTCTAAAATCCAGTATGAGAGCTTATAGTGAGCCTGTAGGTAATGGAACAATGTAGGTAACAGATTCTATAGGCTGCCACTTTAAAACAAAACTCATTTTATTACAACACAGTGGAAATATTAACTGATGAGACACATAATCAAGGTTCCATGAGAAATTTTCTAGCATTTTCCCCCTTCTATTTCTATTGAAGGTAAGGAACCAACAATAGTATATGTTTAATTTCCAAGCCTTCAAGACAAAGTTTCAAAAGAGCCTCTTATTCTTTGTCAGTTTCTAAATAATGTCCCAGTTGGGCAATTTTTATACCTTAATGATTCAGAATTTGTGCATGTGGCAGGCAGAGCCAGATTGAGCAAATGCTTTGGAAAACAATGTTATCCAGGTCAGCTTGTTCTTCACAAGTTGCAGACCAGAGTGTCAGGCTGACTTGTGCTTTCTCCAACGCTTTGCATCTTCACCATTTGGCAGCCAGAGCTTTAAGGTGACACTGGTGTGATAACAAACTTAGTAAGGATTCAGTAAAAAAAAAAAAAAATTAAGTGGCAGCATTTGGTTCAAATCAATCCCCAGTCACCATTGGATCTCATTAATCCCCAAAAGCCCTGAGCTACAATAAATCCAGGATTGTAATTATTGACAGGAAAATTATTGAGCTGAAGAGAGAAATAACCACATGGCAGAGGCTTCAATACAGAAGTCCTGAACAGACCTAAGTGGCAAAATCACTTGGCTGGAAAATAAGCCACCAAGTTCCAGCCAGCCATATTGCCACTGTTGGGAAGACAGTGGTCCCCAAGTGCCAGGTCTGCCTGCTGCTACTCCTGAAGAATGTGCTGTCTTGTGCCCATATTTCACATTAGTCAGTCATGAAAGCTGCATTCAGCCAAGCCACCAAATATCCCATCTGTTCCAGTTGAAGTGCTAACATGTAGTGAAGCTACCTAAACTTCACAATCTTAAGAGAAGGTTCCCCTCAAAAAAATCACTTCTAGAAGGCCTTGACAAGTCAGATGTAGGTGGGGAAAAGTGAGGGTGACCAGATTCTTCATATGTAACCATGGTCAGCAATATTCCAGTAATAGTGCTTTGATTTTTATGGAAGTGGGAAGGATCTCTTTGCCCTTCAACGAATGGTTGAATGTCTCAGCATGACTTGGCTGTCAGATAGAATCTGAAATTCTTTTCTAAGCTATATCTTCCTGAGGTTGCTGTGGTCATCTTTCACCCAAAGAGCAGCTCCTTTTCTCAAAACATTTGGTGATTTCAAACAGTAGAATTATAGGATCATTGATTGAGAACTAGGAGGGATTTCAGAGATGATCGAGACCAGGGCATCTTAATCTTTGTGTGGCTCAGGAACCCTTTGGCTGTCTGCTTAAGTCTCTAGAATCTTTCTTGGAATACTGTTTTTAAATGCATATAATACATAGGGTTAGGAAGGAAATCAGATATATCGAAGTTTAATTATCAGAATATTTTAAAAACAAGACAGAGGCCCCAAGTGAAGAATCCCTTACTTAGTCCAACCTTTGCTTTTACAGATTAAAAAACAAAACCAAACCTGATGGCCGTAAAGGTCAGGTTGCTTGTTTGAAGTCATAGACCTATGACAGAGCCAAGATTTGAGCTACAAACCTAGCGCTCTATTTACTGTTCATGTTTGAGTTTACTTTATTTTCTCACAAGCTCTTAGGGTGTGTGTGTACATGTATATTAGATAGATATATATACGTATATGTACACACACATACATATGCATATATGCATATACATATATATGAAACTAAACATCTAAATATAGAACTTGTGTTATTTTCAGTGTCTTTCATAGTTCCTTCTCTTTCTCAACCAAAAAGAATGCTAGATTTGAAAAGAATGATGATAAAACAATAAGTTAACATTTATGTATAAGCTTTAAGATTCAGAATCTCATAACAACCTTGTGAGTAGATGACTATCCCCATTTTGCAGGTAAGAAAATTGAGACCAGGTTTGTCTAGAGTAATATAGCTAATGTTTTAAGCAGGATTTGAAGTTCAGTCTTTCTGAATCTAGCCACTTCCCCAACCTAATTAAAGTTTTTGCCACCTCTCAAATCATAGTAAGGGTTTTCTGGTATTTTAAGTTCCATGTCTAGAGAAAAAACAATTGGCAAATCAATAATATTCCACTTAGAAAGTTGCTTTTGATTGAATGACAAAAATCTGCCAGTTTTAGCTTGTGCATCATGCAAAACATGTGCATGTTGGCCATGAGAGATGCAGTTGTCTGCAGGGGCATATGGCCTGTAAGAAACACAATGAATAATCACCAGAGCTGCGCTGCTGGGAAGCAAGCTTTCAGGGACTTTGCTGCCCAAGCCAACATCAAGGTCATGGAAACAAAAGTTGCATTGGTATCCTTGCTGGCTGAATGCATTCCAGCCTTTAATCAGGAACGGCCCACATAACTTATCATACAGAACAAGGGCTGGCACTTGATGTTTGCAGACTTCCTCTCAAGTACTTTCTTAAAATGGGATTTGTGAGACATGAGTTTATATGTTTAAGATAAATATTAAACTCCTTAGGTTTTTCTTTACCCAGAACCTGACCTAGGCCTCTGGGCATAGCAGAACATTTGAACTTTACCATTCAATAAAATGATAATTTGAAAACCAGATAATTAATTCATTTTTAATATTATACTCCAATTGCCTTATTTGGATCTCAGAATCCCCTGAGAAAATTATACAGATTTCTGCCTTGCTGGGGAACCTGTTTGTTCAAACACATTGAGCTCATCACTGCCAGTTTTCACAAAACACTGTGGCTATGCCTGGGGGCGGCATTTAACATAGGTAGGAATTATAGAAAGAAGTCTGCCAGCCGCTCAGTGGGAGACCATTCAGCTCTGTCTCAGCCATAAGAAAGAATAGAAAGCTAAGTTGCTTTAATACTCAAGTGCCAGAAGAAATATTGGGGGCGACTAAAAACCATGCTGATTTTTAGAATCAAGGTCATATGTTGGGGGGGATGGAAAGAGAAAAAGAAAAGAATACATTGCATTTGAACGAAGTCCTCAAGCTGCTATTGTTGCATTGAGTTCTTGGACACAAAGGTTTAAAAGACTAAGCTTTGGCTTTTATAATGCTTTGGAAATCCCATCTTAGAAGAACACAAAATATCTACTTGACTACATTTATGTTTAATTGAACTTTTATTAGGTTTGTTAATGTATCACCATAAAATATTGTCACCGTGAGAAACAATGTAGAAAGGATATATTATGTAAATGAAATAGAAAACTCTCTAGGTTTGCCATATAAAAGATAAAAGATTACATGAAAAATCTGTTTGAATGCAGAGAAAATTAAATTTTATGTTAGTACCTATGCCATATTATATTTAGTAACTGCCACAGTAGTGACTTAAGAATGAAACTGATCATTTTTCTACAAACCTTATTTGTCTCTGCCTGATCCACTGTATCATTCTACAAATGACTGTTTCTCCAATCTGGATGAATTCACAGTGGCTTTTTAGTTACCTGATAGAGAATCAGAAATCACCTAAAATGGGAAAAGGGATACTGATGATCAGGCTCCATTATTGCAGGACTTAGATGATATGCTGTTCAGGAACAAGAAGGATGGTTGTGCCTCTGACATACCCCTCGTTGTGTCTCTTGTAGAAAGTCTTTCATCTGATATTGAGTCATTTTTGCATCTGCATTTGGCCCTTGTGATATTCCCAGGATATCTGGGAATTAACAAAAGAATCGTTTGTAGTACTACCTTGTAATTTGTAACTTTCAGTATCTTAACAATCATATTAGGCTCAAAGACAGATTTCTGCATATTAAAACACTGAGTTCAGTGTAATTATAGACAACTATTATCAGGAAGGAAGAGATTATCATAGAAAAAAAGTGGTTTAAAAAAATAAGATTTCAAAAATTGTTACAGAAGAGGATTGTATGGAGGGGGGAAAACCCTTTAATGAAAATGGAGTTCGTTTAAAATTACATTCTATTCATAACAAGTTCTTCAAAAGGATGCAAGAGAAACATGATTAACCTCATACTGGAATGTGGAACAAATAATGAAATAGAGAATTTTTCCTCTCGATTTTTGAAGTTGCCATGGCGACCTTCTCTGGCTCATTGGCCAGGATGCCAAACCTCTCCCAAAGCCACCATAGCTGTTAACTCATCAGAAATTCAATTCAACAAGTATTTATTTATTCAATGCTTATACATTTCTTTAAGTGCTGTCAGGGATACCAAAAAAGAATACAGTATGGCCTCTCCCTGCCAGAAGCTTTTAATCTTCCTTGTGAGGCAATACTTATATGCACTAAACTGCTTGAGAAAAATAAAGTATGATCAGGTGCCAAAATATGTGATAAATATCAGTGGTGTCAAATTCAAATAGAATTGGGGCCACCAAACCATATATAAAGATCCCTACAGTCCCATAGTGACTTAGAAAATCACATATTAACATTGTATTTTCCGTTTGTTAAATATTTCCTATTACATCTTGATCTGGTTCCTGAGGTACTGGGGAACGTTAAAGGCCTTGGGGCCCTGGGCCTTGTGTTGGACATGTCTGGAATAGATGATTTTATGGGAAGATGAGTGCAGTCAGATTTGCAGGTAAAATAGTAATGGATCTTGAAATGAAATTCATAGTGTGGCTAGGTTCCAGACAGCATGGGACAGTGAAAAGGACATGGGTTCTGCAGTAAGAGAACCTGGATTTGAATTCTAGTTTTATCACCTATGTGACCTTAGGCAAATCATTCTACCTCCGTGGGTCTCAGTTTCTTCAGCTGTAAAATGAGAGGGTTGGACCGTAGTCTCTTCAAGATCTAGATCTATGATCCTATAATAGTGAGTGTTTAGAACAGTATTTTGTACCTTTTTAAAAAATTTTTATTTTTTTTTATTTTTAGATTATGACATTCATTTCCACAAAATTGAGTTCCAGCTTTTCTCCTCTTTCCCCACCCTATAAAACCTTGCATTCTGATTTCAATATGTCTTCCCTTCTATCACAGCCCTTCCTTCTCTTATACCCATCTTCTCTCTTTTTTTGTAGGGCAAGATAGATTTCCATACCCCATTACCTGTATTTCTTATTTCCCAATTATATGTAATAACAATTCTCAACATTCATTTCTAATACTTTGAATTCCAACTTCTCTCCCTTCCTCCCTCCCACCCATCCCCACTGAGAAGGCAAGCAATTCAGTACAGGCTATATATGTGTCATTTTGCAAAAGACTTCTATAATAGTCATCTTGTGTAAGACTAGCTATATTTCTCTCTATCCCACCTTGTCCCCTCTTTTATTTTGTTATCTCATTTGACCTTGTCCCTTCCCAAAAGTGTTTACTTCTAGTTACTCCCTTCTCCCACTTGCCCTCCCTTCTGTCATCCCCCTCACCCCACTTGTCCCCTTTTCCCCTACTTTCCTGTAGTATAAGATAGATTTTCATACCAAATTTAGTGAGCATGTTGTTCCCTCCTGAAGCCACATGTGAAGAAAGTAAGCTTCACTTTTCCCCTCTTACCTCCTCCCTTTTCTCCTCCATTGAAAAAAATTTTTCTTATCTCTTGTATGAGTGATAGATTGCTCCATTCCATTTCTTCCTTTCTCCTCCCAATATATTCCTCTCTCACCCCTTAATTTTATTTTTTTATAGATATCATCCCTTCTGATCCAACTCAACCTGTGCTTTCTGTCTGTGTGTGTGTGTGTGTGTGTGTGTGTGTGTGTGTGTTTAGTGGGTATATAATCCCTCCACCTACCCAAATACTGAGAATAGTCTCAAGAGTTAGAAATATTATCTTTCCATGTAGGAATGTAAACAGTTCAGCTTTAGAAAGTCCTTTATGATTTCTCTTTCCTGTTTATCTTTTCATGCTTCTCTCAATTCTTGTGTTTGAAAGTCAGATTTTCTCATCAGTTCTGATATTTTCATCAAGAATGCTTGAAAGTCCTATATATCATTTAATGACCATTTTTTCCCTTGAAGTATTATGCTCAGTTTTGCTGGGTAGGTGATTCTTGGTTTTAATCCCAGTTTCTTTGACTTCTGGAATATCCTATTCCAAGCCTTTTGATCCCTTAATGTAGAAGCTGCCAGATCCTGTGTTACCCTGATTGTATTTCCACAATACTCAAATTGTTTCTTTCTAGCTGCTTGCAATATTTTCTCCTTGACCTGGGAACTCTGAAATTTGGCCACAATATTCCTAAGAGTTTTCTCTTTTCTCTTTCAGGAGGTGATAAGTGGATTTTTTCAGTATTTATTTTGCCCTCTGGTTCTAGAATATGAGGGCAGTTTTCCTTGATAATATCATGAAAGATAATGTCTAGGCTCTTTTTTTGATCATGGCTTTCAGGTTGTCCCATAATTTTTAAATTGTCTCTCCTGGATCTATTTTCCAGGTCAATTGTTTTCCCATTGAGATGTTTCACATTGTCTTCCATTATTTCATTCTTTTGATTTTGTTTTGTAATTTCTTTGTTTCTCATAAAGTCATTAGCTTCCCTCAGCTCCACTCTCATTTTTAAAGAACTATTTTCTTCAGTGAGCTTTTGAACCTCCTTTTCCATTTGGCTAATTCTGCTTTTTAAAGCCTTCTTCTCATTGTCTTTTTGGACCTCTTTTTCCAGTTGACTTAGCTTATTTTTAAAGGTGTTATTTTCTCCATCATTTTTTTAGGGCTTCTTTAGCAAGTTGTTGACTCTCTTTTCAAGCTCTTCCATGGCGTAGGCCCATTTCGTATTCATTTTGGAGGTACTGGATGCAGAAGCCTTGACTTCCTCTGAATAGTATGCATTGTTCTTTCTCATCCAAAAGGATGGAAAGAAATACCTGTTCACCAAGAAAGTAACCTTCTATGACCTAATTTTTTTTTTCCTTTTTTGGGCATTTTCTCAGCCAGTTACTTCACTTCTGAATCCTTTGTCAAGAGGAGGGTCCTAGTGCTGCTCCTCACCCCAGGACCATGCTCAGGGCTGAGGTTCTGATCAGCTGCTCAATTCCCCCAGGGGCTTTAGGCCGAGTACTTCGCAGATGGATACTGCAGCTGCCACCACCGGTGGGGCCAGTGCTGGGGGGGATCCTGCTCTCCTCTCACTGACCTTTGAAGTTTTCTTTGGCACTTATGGGTTGAGGAATCTGAGACCCTCCCTGCTGGGAATTCTGCCCCAGAGGCCTGTTCCAGTCCTGTTCTTCCAGTGTCATGCGGCCAGGGCTGGGCTCCACTCTGCTCAGTGTCCCATGGTATGGACCTTTCCTGTTGGCCTTTCAGGTTACCTTTGGCTGGAAATCTCTTTCACTCTGTCGTTCTGTGGCTTCTGCTGCTCTAGAATTTGTTGAGAGTCGTTTTTTTAGGTATTTTATAGACTGTGGGGGAAGAGCTAGAGTATGTGCATCTTTCTACTCCGCCATCTTGGCTCCGCCACCTTCACCTTTTTTTTTTAATTGGACTGGTATATGGACCTCCCAGAGAAACTTCCTCTACTAGTATAAATCAGTACCTCTTCCAAACCCTGTAGTCTCAGAGATTCTGGGACACTGAGTGGTTCAGTGGCTTGCCCAGGGTCACTTAACTAATAGGGGTCAGAGAAAAGACTTGAACTCTTTTTAACTAGCTCCCTATCTACTGTGTCATGCTTCTTTTAAATTACACGAAAAACTACAGTAAGTGTTTTAGTTGAAAATTGAACTAAGGTGAAATATAATACTCTGGGGGGTAGGAAAGACATAGATAAAATTATGAAGGCAGAAAGTTGGCATGTTCCAAACAGTAAAAAGATTAGCTCAACTAGAACAAAAGGTGGAGATGTACGTAAATGTATAGTGGTAACAATGGGGTTCAATAGCTAAGATTATAGAGGGCTTTAAATGTCAGGATGAGGAACTTGCTTTTGATCCCATAAACACTGTGGAGCCATTATAAGTTTTTGAGTAGAGAAGTGGCATAATGAATGAGGTATGCTAGTATTATTCTGGGATTATTCTCAGGATTATTATTCTCAGGATGAGCTAAAGGGGGCAAAACTGGAGGAAGGTTAAGAGCTTATTACTGTAAGGGGTGATGTAGAGCTGTAAGGGTAGTGAGAGCTGGAATGGAGAGAGAAGAAAGAGTAAGAGGACTTGATAACAGATGTTCTGTAAAAGGTTTAGGAGAGAGGAAGAGTCAGAAAGGACTGCAAGGAAGAGTAGTACCATTGACTAAAAATGGGAACTTCAGAAGGGAACTGATGAGCCAAAGGTGATGACAAGTTCAATTTTAACTGTTTTGAACAAAACATTTTGCAACTCATCACCCTTAAAATCTTACTCTTCTACCCTGAATATAAGTTAGCAAAAAAAGAAGAGGGAGGAGGGAAGCAACACTTATATTAACTGGCAAACTAATCTAGTAGAAAATAACTTAGACCTAGATTCTATTTAGGCATCAGTGATAATTTCCTACGTGACTTGGGGCAAGTTGTTTTTTGTCTATCTTTCTCAAGATTTTTTGACTTGATAATAGCAACAGCAGGCTTACAATATGGTTTCCTTCTCCAAACCTTTGTAAAAATAGCATTTTGACTTCTGTTAGAGGACAGTTGCTAAATAATTGCAAAGGAAATAATCCTGTGACCTTCAAATATTTAAATAAGCTGATGTATGCATTAGACCCCGAAATCATTTGTAGTTCAAAATGAGCATTTTTCTACTAAGCTGAGCAGTTTCTTATTAATATCCCTACTTACTGCATATTGAAATGAGATGGCATTCAAACTAATCATGCATCCATGCGTTTTGATTCATGTTAGACACTCACTAATGGACTGAGTATACTTAAATAAGAAAAACCTCAAGCCACTCCATAGTGCTCAAAATCTATGCTAATTATGTCTAAAGTAGGGAACAAGGAAAAAGAAAATATGTTTGTGTATGTATCTGAATATCTATACACACATATATACATATGTACATAATCACATTACAATGCAAGAAGCACTAAATAGTTCCTTTGTGCCAGATACTATGTTTGGTTTTAGGGAATGTAAAGAAAAAATGAAAAAATATGACCCCTACCCTCAAGGAGCTTACATTCACCTGGGTAGATAAAGCATGTAAACAGAGAAGCATATATATGCATGATTATTTAAGCAAGGGGAAAAGCATTAACAACTGATTAGGCCAAACTTTTAAAAAGTAATATTCCAGTGATTGTCTGTAAAATAGTTGACTTGAGACCACTGTGCAAAATCAGATTGGGAACTGGATGTCTTATATTTAGATAGAGCCAATTGACTCCCAGCAGAGCCTATGTTGGCCAGGGTTATTGCTTTTAATAATGCACGTCTGCTGTTAATGTTTGCCAGCTAGCTAATCAGAACTCCAGAGAATGCATGCCATGTTTGCATTGTTACAAGGTAGACATCATTTTACAATTAACTTCATTATGAGTGGAATATAATCACAGGACATTAGCTCATTTCATTTTTATATAATGTTCCAAAATAATTGTATGTACACAAATGTAGTTTCTATTGTAGTGGTAAAGGAAAGCACATGTTTTCTTTTAGATGTGTAAATAAATACACTTGCCCTTACACATGCACACAATTATTGCAAGGCATCTTTACAACCTTTAAATTGAAAAAGGATCATTCATATTTAAATGCTGTGTGAAAACTTGTTCTCTTAGGCATACATTTAGACAAGATTCACAAATCAGAGTTTTCTAGAAACTTTATTGCATTGTTTGTAAATGCAGATTATCAACCTATGTTTGCTGTTTTGAATCACTAATTTAAAAGAATGAAAGTACCAAATGCTATCCTACATATAGGTAGTAATTTGAAAATGTAGCTTTTAATCTGTGTGGCAGGTTTGTATGAAGGGAAAGAATATCTTTTTTAAAATCTTATACTTCAGAAATAATAAAATGTAATATTATTCTTTCTTGGTAGGCCACGCAGTGCAGATTATTTTATGCAAGAAGCTAAAAGGATGAAACATAAAGCAGACGCTATGGTAAGGCTATTTTCTTTCCAGATAACGTTCTTCTGAATTATTTTTGTACTGAAACTTCATCATCGGTGCAATATAGCTAGGGTAATTATAAAATCTATTACAAGGATGGCTGGGTTTGTTAAATTAAGAAATGTTTATATAATCAAGTGCTCATAGCGCAATAAACTATGACTTCAGCCAATAATGTCTGACTGGGAGAGAGCCCTGTATAAATGAATATTTCAGTTTGTTCCTAAGGCTTAATTAGTAACCACTGCCAACAAAGCAGTAGGTAGTGCAATTTTTTTCTTTAAAAAAATTTTTAATCAAAGTTTGTGTTTTTCTGTATTGTTAGCCTCTGAGTTTATCGTAAAGCAAAAGGATTAAGACCTGTATGGGATCTTAAAGATTATCTAGCCCAACTCTTCCATTTTAGAGATGAGAAAACAGCCCAAAGAAGTTAAAAGACTTGCTCAAAGGGTCTGACAAGGAGTCCTCGTTTATCTTGCCCAAAGGAAGGACATATCTGAATTGCTATAAGTGGTGAAACTGCTGTGATTCAGACAGAACATCAGTCATCATCGTTGATTTAAACAAAATAAATTATTTTACTGGTTTGGCTTATGCCCTATAACAAAGAACTGCAGATTCAGTTGCTTAAGTTTTTTTTAAGCAAGGTAAAATAAAGCCTTTTTTTAAATGGGATTCTTATACACACACATATACACACACACACTCATACACACACACCCTTAGTTCATAGTTCTTCATCCAAAATAACCATTATTCAACAATACCAATATTGTTTTTTCTCAGCAACATCACAGCTCTTGGGACATTTAGGTAATGTAAAGCCAAAAGATAGTCAGTTAAAAAAATTTTTTAAAGAAAATTCGCAGAGTGGAAATTGCCATAGTTTCAACAAGGGCTTTCCCAAAAAAATTTCTCCTGCATGTTACAGAATATTTAAACCTTCATATTGCCACATCCTTGTTGGTCAAAAATTATTTGAGTATAAACAGAATGTAGAGCACTATACTATGTAGGTACTGTGATAGATGGAAGGGGGCACAAAATAGAAGTTTTGATGTCTGCCTAAAAAGAGCTTAGGCGAGGATGAGGTCCAGTTAGACGTACAAATGAGTGGACTGTACTTATAGAGGAGATGACAAAGATTTTCAAGCTAGAAGGGACCTGAGAGGTCATCCAGTTAAGAAAACAACTTTGCCAAAACTTCCCAGTATCTGTGACTGAAATGACAATATTCCAGAGCATATAAAACAAAAGAGTGCCATACCAAATAATTGTCAACTACAGTAAGTACCTTCATTCATGTGAGGTTGGCAGAAGAAGAAGCATTGTCACAGCCTTGGAGAGGGTCAGACGGAAAATCACAGGGCAAGCAAATATGTATAGACGGTCAAGAAGACCAAAAGAGAGCATTCTATCCAGAAAGCCCCAAAATAGCCAACCACTCCTGGCAGAAGATCCAAGTGCTCCAGTGAGAAGGCCCTGGGAAGACAAAGGGAAGGTAGCTATCAGTCTGCACATTAAAGATGCTCAGTTTTCAGCCTGAGAACTAAGCCACCACTAGCAGCCTTGTAGAGCTCAGCACTTGTGGTAGCTAGAGAGCACAGCAGAGAGAGGCATGGACTTTAGAGTCAATTAGACCTGAGTTTAAATCTGGTTAATAGCTGTGACTTTGTCTGTCACAGTTTCCTCAGCTCTAAAATGGGAATAATAATGATAATAGCACCTAGTTCCTAGGGTTGTTATGAGAATGAAATGATATAATATTTGTAAAAATGCTTGTTTAAAAAAATACAAATGATCTAGGACCTACCAGCACTTTGTACATAGTTGATACCAATAGAGGGAAGTAGTAGATTCTCAAATAAAAATCATATAGGGACCCACTCTCCTATCCAGATATTCAGGAGCAGTTGAAGCCTGGCCTTGACAAAATGTCATTCAGGAAGGAAGCCTTGAAATAAGAATAACTATAGAAAACTTCAGTGTAAAGGAATTTTATGCATCCAGCAGTATTCAATACATAGCCTAGAGAAAGAGAATAACTCCATAGCCACTGCGAGCAGAGTCTTAGGTAAAGGCATGGTTTGTCCACAGGTCTATTAGAATTCCCGAAAGAGATAAAACAAGGGTTAAAGAAGATAATAAAAATAAAATGAGAGTTCTAGAAGAAATAATTGGAAAAATAAACAGCTCAGTACATGGGTACAAAATCTTACCCAAATAACTGGCTTCCTGAAAATTAGGGTAGCCCAAAAAGAATTAAATTACTCTAAGAACAAGAAATATTAAAACAAAATCAGAAGACAGAAGAAAACAACTTATCAGAAACAACTGACCTAGAAAAATGGTTGAGCACAATCTAAGAATCTTCAAATGAGCAGAAAAACACAACTCCCCCCAAAAATACTTTTATATCATATTACAAGAAATCACACATGAAAATGGCCTAAAATTTGCAGAACTAAAGGACAAAGTGAAAAATTGAAAAAATCTGCCATTCATATGCTAGAAGATATTCCAAAATGAAAACTCCCAGGAATGCTGTAACCAAAATCCAGAGCTTCCAGATTAAAGGGGAAAAAATATTTGGAACAACCAGAAGAAAAACTCAAGTTCAAAGCTGTCACAGTCAGGATCATACAAGATTTAGCACCTAACAGTTCAAAGAACAAGAGAGCTTGGGGTGGCGGGGGTGGGGATGTTATTCCAGAAGGGAAAAGATAAAGGCTTGCAACCAAAAATAGTTTATTTAATAAAATTGACTATAATCCTGTTAGGGGTAGGGGGATCCCTTTAATTAAATAATTAAATGGATGGACAAATAAACAGAGACTTTTAACATTCCTGATGAATAAAGAGCAGATTTGAATCTTTGAGATGCAAACACAGAATCAAGAGAAACCTAGAAAAATAAATACAGTGGAACAACTAAAAGAGATTGTGTGATGAGAGAATGTTTACTTCCTAAGAGGGAGAAGCAACAGTTGTCCCTTCTGAAACTTAATGTTTTCAAGATCCATAGAACAAAATGAGACCAACGGAGAGATCTATGAGTGGTTTTGATCTGCTTTGATGATTTTCAGATAAGATAAAGAGGGAGGAAAGGGGTTACATTACAGAAAGGAGGGATTTATTATTTTACATAATTCAGGTATATGAAAAAACTACACAAATGTGGAGAAAGATTTCAAGGAAGTAGATGTCACTTGACTCCCCCTTTTCTCTCCACCAAGCAAAGAGTTAAGGACATGTGCATGTACATCACGCCACATATAGAAAAACATCAGCTTGAATAGAAAAACAAGAGGGAACAGGGAGAAGGAAGTGGGTTTTAAGAGGAAGGGTAGAATAAAGGAAGAATTAATCATAAGCAAAACAAACTTCATCATTAGAGTGAAGATAATAGAAGGATTAAAAGCAAAGAAACAGAGGAATAAAAATGTGTGACGTGAGTCTGGATGAGCAGAAAAGAAAGGGAGTTAGCAAATCCAACCAAAGATTCAGAGGATAGAATGGAGGGAGATACACAGTTAAGAATCATTACCATGAACATGAATTGGGTGAACTCATATAAAACAGAAATGGATAGCAGAATGGATTAGAAAACAATACAATTAGAGGTTGTTTATAAGAACTTGAAACAAAGATTCACATGGAGATAAAATAGTGGGTTGGAAAAGAATTTATTATACTTCAGGTAGACTCAGAAAAACAGGAGTAACAGTCATATTCTCTGATCAGGCAACAGAAAAAAGTAGACATGATAAGAGATGAAACAAGGATATTACCTCTGCCTAAAGATGCCAGCACAATGGATTAAAATACCAGTTCTTAACATAACATGCACCAAATGGCAAACCAAATATGTAAATGTTAATCAGCCTTTAATTATCGGAGACATTAAGTACTGCTTCTAGACTTAGACAAATCAAGCCAAAAAGAGCAACCAGAAAAGAGTCAAGGATCCAAATAGGATTTTACCAAAGTGAGGTATGACAGCTCTCTTGTGAGCACAGAATTAGAAGAGAAAGGAATATGTATGTTTTTCATCTATGCATGGCACTTTTGCAAACATTTACCATGTATTAGGGCATAAAAACTTCATAAACAAATGCAAAAATACACAATTACTAAGCATATCTTTTATTGGCCAAAATGCAATAAAAATTGTATTCAATAAAGGGCCTTGGAGGAAAGAGTAAAAAATTAATTGGAAACTAAATAACAATTCTAAGGAATTAGTAGGTCAGATAACATCATAGAAACTATAGAATATACCAAAAAGAAAAATAAAACAATAAAACATCATACCTAAATTTGGGGGATATATGTAAACAAGTTCTCAGGGTAAAATTCATGTGATTAGTCACATTACTCATTAAAAAAGAAATATCAGACTTGGATATGGAACTTAAAAAACCAGAAAACCAATAAGTTTTAAAATCTAAATTGTACATCAAAAGGTAAATTCTGAAAATCAAAGAAAAGATTCACAAAATTAAAAACAAAAAAAATGAGTTGATGAATAGAAAGGAAGCTATTTTTAATGAAATAAAAACAGCTATTATGATTTTAAAAGAAAACAAAATTACCAGTATCAGAAATGCAAAAAGAGAAATCACAAAATGGGAAGAAATAACAGAAATTAATTAGAAACCACTTAGCCCAATTATATGCCAATAAAATTAAGTTTAAATTAGCTAAGTGAAAATTTATAAAAATATAAACTAACCAGATAAATAGTACTAAAAATAGAGAATTTAATTAATGTAATCTCAGAAAGAAAAAATGAATCACAAATGAATTCCCGAAGGAAATTTCCAAATGAAAAAAAAGTCTTAAGAAACCAGCTGGACTCAAAAGTTAATTTTTTACCAAACAATGAAAGAACAGTTACTCTCATACAAATGATTTTCAAGAACAGGAAAAAAAATGGTGTCCTACCAGGTTCCTTCCATACAAAAATATCATCATTACCTAAACCAGGAAGTGTCAAGATAGGGATAGGGGGGGTAACTATAGCCCAGTAACTCTAATGTACATCAAAACAAAAAAATTTTTTAAGTAAAATACTAGCAAAGAAGTCACCATAATGCATCATAAATATTATACTCTATGATTAGGTAAAATTTATACCAGAAATGCAAGGTTTGTTCAATATTAGTAAAACTAATAATGATGGACTACATTTATAATAAAAAAACAAAAATTAAAATCACATCAATAGATTAAGAAAACACTTTTGACAAAATTCAACATCCATTTCTTTAAAAAAAAAACCACTAAATTTTGGAAATAAATGGATCCAATGTGATACATGTTTACTCAATATTTAATGTCTACTTAAGATGCTACTTAATATTTACTTAAAACCAAAAGCAATATTCTATGTATCCAATATTATTATATGTATAGAATATGTACCATATTGAAGATAAATTAGATGCCTTTACAATCAGATCAGGAGTAAAGTAAAGATGTTCATGATCACATTATTATTTAGCATAGTGCTAGAAATCCTCACTTTAACAATTAGATAAGAAAAAAATCAAAAATATAAGCACAAGAGAAAAGGAAGCAAAATTCACACTTTTTTTTAGAAGATGTGATAGTCTACATAAAGATCCAGAGAGTCAACTAAAAGGAATACAGGGAACAAGCATTTATTAAGCACTTATTTTGTTTCAGGCATTGTATGGCATACTCATTAATTGAAACAGTTAACTTCATCACAATAATAGGATATAAAATAAATTCACAAAAAGAATCAGCCTTCCTGCATATTACCAACAAATCTTAAAAGGAAGAGATAGAAAAATTCCATTAAAAATAACTACAGAATATATCAAATAGGAATCCACCTACCCAAGAAACATACAGGAACTGTATGAATACAACTACAAAATATTCTTTGAAGAAACAAAAAACTCAATAAATGGGGAAGTATTAATTACTCATGATTGGGCCGACATGTACCAACATTTATTTATCCAGTGTCAAACTAATGAAACTATCAAAGAATTACTTGAGAGATCCAGAAACAATGATAACAATTCACTTGAAAGAACAAAAGGTTAAGATTACCAAGGGAAATAGTGGGGAAAATTTGGAAGAAAAGAGAGTAGTACCAGATAGCTGTACCAGATCTCAAACTATCCTACAGAGGAGTAATCGTGCAAACTATTTGGTACTAGCTAAAAAAAATAGGAAAAGATTAGGTTTGTAATATACAAGAAAAAAAGATCAAACATAGTAAAATAGTGACCCAGGGAGCATTACTACTCTGGTACAGACTTAGTTGAAAAAAATTGCCAGAAAAACTGTAAAGCAATCTGCCAGAATTTCAGTTTAGGCCAAGGTCTCACACCATATTCCACATAATCTCCAAATGGTAGATGACCTAAACATAAAGGAGGACATCATAAATGAATTAAAGAAGTATGGAAGAAAATACCTTTTGCAGCTATCAATAGAGGAGATGTTCATAATCAGATAAGAAAGAGAATATCTTAGAAGATAAAGTGGATAATTTTCATTACATAAAATTAAAAGGTTTTGTACAAATAAAATCAATATGTTCAAAATTAGTAGGGAAAAAATCTTTATAGCAAATTTCTCTGATAATTATCTGATAATTTCTCTGATAAAGGGTTGGTCCTCAAGGTATATAAAGAAACTGATTCAAGCATAGAAGATTGACAGGTATTTAGCAATTAACAAATGGTCAAAGCATATGAAAAAATACTTTTTCTAAAGAAGACATCCAAGTTATCAATAGCCATGTGAAAAACATGCTCCAATTAAAGAAGTGCACATTAAAATAACTCCAGAGTTTCACCTCACTCCTATTAGACTGGCAAAGAGAATAAAAAGAAGATAGTAATTTTTGTAGAGGCTGGCAGAAAACAGGTACACTGGCACACACTTGGTGGAGCTGTAAATTGGGTCTCCCCATTCTATAAGTAATTTGGAACCTTGCCCCCAGTCTCTAAACTGTGCCAAACCTTTGAATGAGTGATAACATCTCCACCCATCTTCCCTATGATGTTGTTATCAATCATCTCTCACAGAGTCGTAACAAAAGCTGATACATCTTAAGTTCAAATCCTGCTTCAGCTGTTTAATGTGCTTGTGCCTGAGAAAGTCATTTAACTCACTGTGCTTTACCCTTTCGGGGCCTTAGTTTCCCTGGAATGGAAGTGTTATACTCTACCCTTGTACTCTGCCTCTGAGGTCACTTCCAGGTCTAAACAGATGATCCTATAGTCCCATGTCTCTATAAAATCATGCTTCCCCATTCTAAAGAAACCCTTGCCTCCTTGCACTCACTCTGCACTCACCTCTACAGTAAAACTTCTAGGAAGAACAGTCTATGCTCCTTGTCTCCGCTAACTCACCTTCTCTTTGTCTCTGTTTTCTTTGACCTCTGCAGAATGATTTTATTAGCTACTTTCTCTTGCATTTCTTCTCCTTTGGTTTCTCTGATGTTGATCTCTGGTGGTTCTATTTCTTTTTCTCTGATGTTCTTTTGTCTCCTTTGTTGCCTCATCCTTTTCCTCCGCCTCTTTATTACTTTCTTTTCCCCTCTCTTCCTTAGTGATCACATCCATTTCCTTGGATTCCTTTATAACCTCCCAAATTCCCAAATCTGCATCTTTGCTACCAACCTTTCTATAGAATCCACTGTATATATCTTCCTCAAATACATGCTTTTAACAAAAGCTCCTCACGAGCAGGGTCTGTATCATATTAACCTTTGTCTCTAAGGACCTAGGCAAAAAGCATTTGGAATGAATGAACGAAAAATCATTTATTAAGTGTTTACTATATGCCCTGCACAGGAGTTACTAATCAAGAAACAACGCACTCTCTGCCCTCAAGGAGCTTATACACTCTTAATAGGAAAAGACATCACGTATAGAGAAATATTGGACAATGTCCCTTCCCAGTAGCAGTGTCAGAATAGATTTGATTATGATTCCCCAAGGAAGAGATGGAAATCAGGGTTGTGAGAATAACACAACCCTGGATAAAAGGGTCTTAGTACAGCAGATGGTAAGAAGGAGACTTAAATGGAATTGGAAGCATGGCTAAAGCCAGCTAGATTTAGTAGGTTGTCTTGCACATATTAGATGCTTAATAAATCTTGGTTGAATTGAATTTGCTGTTGTTGAATTATGAATACTAAATAATTGCCACCTGTTATACGGGTGAGGTACAATTCTGCATATAACCACTTGCTCATGTAACTAAAGCTAGTCACAATTTATGGAACATCTGTAGCAAAGAATGTTGTTTGAATTCATTTTACCATGCATAATATTTATTTTACATATGTACCGTATGGGTTATGCTGCTTGAGTGGTGAAAGTAAGCTGGTAAATTTTGTGTGCTTCCTGTAGAACTGGATTTTGATGAATAGCAAGACTCAATTAAAAAAACCTAAAATATGGCAATTTTTATTTGTGTTGAGTTTGTTTTGAAGGGCTTAGGTAGTGCCAAGATTTACCCCATTTATTAGCAGTTTTGTTTTGTGTTAGACTCTCACTTTGAATTTAGTGTGGCTTTCTCTCAGCCTCATTAACAGGACTTTTGAAACTCATAAGCTAGGTATCTCAATAAAGCACATAAAATACTATGAGAATGTTGGTTTAATAACTGTTCTGAAGGGAGACCGTGTTTTTATTCTGCTGCTTAGGTGGAAAAATTTGGAAAAGCTTTGAATTATGCTGAAGCAGCCCTGTCATTTATTGAGTGTGGAAATGCAATGGAGCAAGGCCCCATGGAATCTAAATCTCCCTATACAATGTACTCAGAAACAGTAGAACTCATCAGGTAAGGAATTAAAAAGCAAGAATCACTTAGCTATATTTCTTATTTCATTGTGTATGAGATATGAACACAAACCACTAGCCCTGTAACACCATCCACACTGCAAAAAATTATGTTCAGTACAAAAAATAATAACTCTTGATAGGTGCTAATGATAACTCCTGGGATTGAGCAGCTTGGAAAGGGCACAGACGACAACAAGGATATGCTGCAGTTCATCTCTAAACGACTGCCATTAGTAGACCCTGATGGAAACCATAGGAACCACTATTGTCTGGTTCCTAAACATATACATCCGAAGCATCACATCTTACTGTCATAATGTGGTCATATCATTTCAGCACAAAAATCTGAATGAAGTCCAAAAATTTGAATTTCCCTTTTTTTATGTACCCCATACCTCTAGCCAGAGTTGAGCTATAACGAGAAGATGGGACAGTTATCCTCCTGTTGAATCAAGCCATAGTCTAGCTGTACCATTATTCTTTTTCTAATGGTAACACTAAAAAATGTTTTGTGAAAAACCATGGTTATCATCTTCTATGATTTTTATGTCAAAAAAAATAGAGCCTTAATTTTTCCTTTATAATTTATATATAGATATATAAGATATATATAGATATATAATCACTTAATTGATTAAAACTTTTGAACCTCCTTATGTTTTTTTGTCCTGTGATGGCCATTTGCTTATAGACCAGTGTTTAAAGTACCACTTCTTTGAAATTAGTGCCTTCTAACACTAGCAACTTTCTGAAATTTAGTGAAAAGTTCAGATTCACTCTTGTCAGTGTTATTTGTGATTTAACACTGACCATGTCCCTATTTAGTCATCTTTCTGTATTCAAGATTCCTAGTCATTTTAGAATAATAGACTTTTTAGCACTAGAAAGGACCTTACATATCCCCTCTCCTTAATCTAGCTCTTTCACTTTTATAGATGAGGAAACTGAAGCCCAGATAGGTTATAGAACTACTTAGTCACACTGCTGGTAAATGGCAAACCTGGGTGGGACTAGTGTTCTTCCCACTTCAGCACACCTTGGAAGTCATAATCTCTCTTGACATAGAGGGGAAATACTATTATCAACTATATTTATATACAATATTCTGTAAATACTTTTAGCCTTCATGATTGTCATTTCAGTATCAGAATAATCTTCAAAGACAATATAGTTGCTTGAAATGGTACTGCCCATCTTTCAAAAGAAATTAAATATGGCTAATAACCTAAACATGACAGTAGAGCAGAACAGCAGAATGAAGTTCTCAAAATTATAATCATTTTCAGGAATAAAGTATCGCATTCCGGAATTCTTTACATTCCCTGCTAGAACGGTGATCAGTATCACATGCATGATATAATGAGTAATTCATCATTGTAATAGCAGTAACTAACGTAAACAGTGCTATAAAGTTTGCGGCGTGATACACACATTCACACATTATCTGATTTCATTCTCACAACAGGTCTGTGAGGTTCGTGCTGTTATTGCCCTCATCTTACAAATGAGAAAAGTAAGGCTGAGGAGAAATTAAATTTGCTCAGGGTCTCACAGTTATTAAGGGTCTGAGGCAGAATTTGAACTCAGGTCTTGCTTACTTCAGGTCCAGCATTCTACGTACCTAACTGCCTAATTAAGGCCTTTGTCTAGATCAGGCCTACACAACTTGTGGCCTGCAGCGTGCCAGAGGATTTCCTCTACATGCAGAGGATGTTTTCCCCTACATTTTTCTCTGAAACTCTTTGGGGTGCTGCACGCAGCCTGAGGTGACAGCAAATTGTGCGGGCTGGATCTCGATAATCCGGGTTACAACACCAATTTCACTTTAAATATCTAGGCAGCACAAATAAAAGAAACTTGCTTTAATGATAGGGGCAGGGAGTGTAATTGTCCTCTTCAAGTTTTTCAATAAATATAGTTGTGGCCAAAGTTCTCTCAGAAATTCTGCCTGTTAATTGGATGTTTTATTGAGAAAAATGAATAACTGTGATTAGAGCAACAAATGGAAGGACAGTCCATAAAAGCTAGCAGCTTCTCTTAACAAGCATCTGTAGAAGCAAAATATAGATTAGAATGCACCCAGGACACTTATACAGCTGTCGAAGTAAGAGTTCCAAACAAAAAAAAAGAGGAAATCCAAACATTCATGTAAGTGTGAGAGACGAGGCTTCTTTTGGATGCAAGCCTGGAAGTATTGAGCACCGCCTCAGTCTTCAGTCAAGCTACTCAGTAGTTCAGCTGTCAATCGGAATTTGTAGCAGTAGATATGTTACTGTTCACATAGCTTTTTCTTAAAATAGCAGCATTCCTAGCTATTTGTAGCATTTGAACTTGTATTAGTAAAGAACAGAAAGTAGCTCAATGGACATAAAAGTCATTCTTTTGTAGTCATCATAATGTAATGCCTGTTGATAACGGAATAACCTCAGCCAGCTTTTAAGAAAGCAGTGGCAAATACTATGTAAAACCCAGAAAGGGATGGGAGATTTACTCTTAACACAAAGCATACTCTACTGTTTACATGGGATGATCATGTTTATTTCTTTTAAAG
Organism: Notamacropus eugenii; assembly: GCF_028372415.1. NCBI lineage: Eukaryota > Metazoa > Chordata > Mammalia > Diprotodontia > Macropodidae > Notamacropus > Notamacropus eugenii. Next base: position 407,151,483 of record NC_092876.1, on the reverse strand, counting down.
GTACGCTATGAGACTAAAAACTCACTCAGGCCCAAATGCCACTCCAGAGGACAAACAGTTAGCTGCGTTGTGGTAGGTATAGCATGATTCGTTTCAAATCTCCAGCCCTGTCAGTGGCTCTCTTTTAAACTAGGTGCTATAAACACAAGAAGAGGGTACTTTCTGTCATGTGTCCTGATCTCACGAAGGTAGACCTTGCCTCAGAGGCTAGGTGATTCCTAGCAGCCATTCAGCTGCAATTCTTGAATGACTTATGAATGGCCTAAATTCTACAGGTATGTCTGAGCAATTCATAATGATTGGTAGTTGACAGGTCAGGTTTAGTACATCAGGGTAATTAGTTTTTCAGCATTTGATGGGTCTGGATTTTTAATGACCTTTATATTAACCATGCCAATGTGCACGTAATTTCTGTTGTATTTAACATTTTAGGTGCAATCATAATAACTCATCTTTTGTTTTACATGTAGGATTAGTATAGCAGAACCAAGATAATGCTTTAAATTAAAGCTCATATTTGTACCAAATTGAAGATTCATTACATTTTTTAAAAATGTGTTATTAATGCAAAAACTAATAAAGTTTGAAAAGGTTAATAAACTTTAAAAGGACACAAAAACATAAATATTTAAAACAAGAGGGAAGAAATCTTAGAGAAAACTTTTAGCCTTTAACAAGACAAGACAAAAGAAATTAACAAAGAACATGTTGTTTGTGTCCTCTGTCCTCCCTGAAGTTGTTCTGCCTCTAATTCTGTTTTCCTTCTTTTCTTTTCATTTCATTTTTACTTGTCGGTAGTCAGTGTGCCTACACATGTCTGGTTCTGCTCATTTAGTACTACATCATCTCATAGAAGTTTCTCCCTGTATGCTGTATGTCTTTTATAATACTGTAATATTCCTTTATATTCACATTCCCAGAAGGAACCCAGAAAAACCCACTCCTGGTGCCTCTCCCTCTTGTCCTTTTCCCTCACTGTCTCAATAGAGATCTTATCCTTCAAGTTCAGTAGATCTTGTATCTCAGTGACGTGAGCACTCCATCCTTCCCTGTGTGTCTTCTGTCCATCTTCCACAGCTGGTCTCCTCAGTGTACTGAGAGCCTTTCTCTAGGGCTCTAGATTTCAGGTAGATAACAAGAAAGAAAATGGCATGCCTCTTGCTTATCCCTCACCCTCACCCATTTATTCCTCTGTGACCAGCCCACCTCCTTTTCCAGTCTCATATCTGTACAGCTGATCATTGGTAATATGTTGATACCTGCCATTTAACTCTCCATTGCCTTTTTGGGACCCCACAGTTTTAGTTATTAAGAGACTGATGTGACCAGCAGCCATACAGCATCACCAGAATAATATGAGTATTAAATAAAAATAGATCTTTGTTTCAGCAAGAAATTTGAGGGCATTAAAAATACCATGTAATTCCCCAAAATCAGTACAACCATTCTGCTCCTGTTTATTTCTGGGCCCAGAGCATTGGACATTCACAATATCTGTTCAAGTTACATATCTAAAAAGATCAAGTTTATGAATTATCCATCTAAATGTTTCATAAGCATTTTTCATTCCCTTGATTTTTCATATGGTTGTATCATAATCGCTTTTTTTCAATTGAGTATTCATGTGGATAAATAGACCAGACCCTTCCGAGTGATTATTGATAGCATTTGGGAAGCTTTGCAGTGTTCAGAGGTTTGATAGGATAACATATCACTCACAAACAGGCACATCTAGAGGACCTCATCATCTTAGAATGAAAACTCCTTTCAAGTGGTGATAGCTTTCATTCTTTGCACTTACATTCCTAGTGCCAAGCACAATGCCTGACACATGATTGATTGATCTACAGGGAATCCTTCTTGCATATAGACTCTTTAGAGGACACGTGTTACAACAGTGGCAAACACTATTGGGAGGCATGTTTCCTTGTTTTACACTTTACTTGATCTCAGTCTTTTTATATCTTTTAAGGAATCCCATATGATTTTGATATATGCATAGGAGATACACTGTTAGAGGAGAGCCTTGAAGGGAGCATTTTGATGTAAGCACAGAGGGGTCTTTTGTGGAACTGTGAAGATAAGGTCTTCCATAGAATATCACTTGCTGAGGTCTGATTATTCCCTTACCAGACCTTCATTAAATATAACCTCAGTATATGTTGTTATTTTCATAAAGGTTTTGTGGGCATTGAAAGCTGGCATATTTGGCATTATTGATATTTTCTCGATCACCTTTTGTTTTGCTTTTGGACCGGACTTCTGATTTCCCTGGTAAAGGGAATGCTCTCCAACAGTACAGATCAGCACTTTGTTTGCAGCCTGTCATGATAAGAGCTGCCAGAGCTATTGAGATGTTTTGTGTAGTCTGTATACTTGACTCCAAGGCTAGCCCTCTATCCAGATCACCTTTTTATATAAAGTCCAAGATCTTTTCCAAGCTTTGTTATCTTCCCTTCTTGATTAACTTCATAAGTGATTCTTCAATACCCTTAAAATTGAATTGCACACAGCACAGACCTCCTTTGTATAGTCAGTCTAATCCAACTATTCTTCCCATCTGTGTTCTTTAGTGCCATTTCTGCTTACAGTTTAAATGTGGTGGCTGCTCTCTCATTAATAGAAGAAGCAGTTTGTTATAAAAATGTTTACAGATATTTTCCAGTTTTTCATATATTTATTGCCCCTTTTAGTTTCATCCTTTAATGTATAAGGATGATTTATTTTCTTTAAGTCTGTCACCAAATTTTCTGTAAACCTATTTTTTGCTCCTGTTGTTTCTCAGTTTTTTAATGGAATAAAGCTATCCATAATCTTCCACTAGCCTTCACAATAGTATATTTATTTTTTTAATTAATAAGCATTTGTTTTATTTTCCTCTCTCCCTCCCCCACAGCGAAAATTTAAAAAAAAAAAAAAAGAAAGAAAAACATGACCGTTAGAATAGAGTAGTCATCAGATTCCCACATTAGCCATTTCTCAAAACTGTATGCCTCATTCTGAGTCTTTGAGTCCATTACCTATCAGGAGGTGAGTTAGCATGTATTATCATTGAATAAGGTTGAATTGGGTTGTTGGTCATTCTCAGGGTTCTTACAGATAGGTTTATATTCTAAACCAGTTGGCTTCTTATCTCTCTACCTACCAAGATCAGTTATTTACTGGGTGCATATTTTGTTAGACTTATTTGGCCTCCTTATTGTAGCACTTGATTTATGTTGCTTAAGTTTCATTAGGAAATTATGATAGTCAGTGTTGATATCTGTTCTTTTTTCTATTTCTTATTTCTTGACATCAGGAACTTATTTGAATAGGTCACATTAAAGATCCCTCATTTGCTTCCCCAAATTAATATTCACAGTGTCAAATTTAATTTGATATTAATAAAATCTTAAATCCAACTGTAGATAGAACACTAATTCAGAAATAAGTCATATCCGTAACCAGTCATTTCCTGTCTGTTAAAAATATATTCAGTTTTTATAATAATAATATTATTCAATGCTTTCCATGTCCAATACCTCCTTATTCTCCTCTTGAAGAAAATGTTCCTCAGACATTATGTATGGAAAAACTTCTTTATATTCTACAAGTCTTTGTCCTCTGTCTTTACTCCTGAACCACATTTTACTGCCTTCTTTTTGTTTCTATCTTCCCTCATATGTCCTTCTGCATATTCAAGTGTATGTTGGTTTAGTTTGGAGGGTGCCATCAAGTGTTTCAGAGATTTTCACCATTTTTTTTCATTTTTCACAACAGATGTTGACATATAGCCTACTGCTATTTTCATGGTAATCTTTTTGTAACTATTTATAATAAGCATTTTAATCAAAATGATCAAATGTCCCATAAAATTGTGTTTATTGTTGCCTTTAGATGCACAATAAAACCAATTCCACCAACTCTATCGTTTGCCTTTGCAAGAAAAATATGTGAGCCATTTTTCTATTGAGCTGCAACTTCTTTTATCTTCTGGCTTTGTTTATAGTGAGAATATCAAGACTTATAAGATTCATTCCCTACAGTAGGATATCTGCTCATTGGTCACTGGACAAAGAGCTTACATTTTTAGGGTAGCAGTGGCCAACCTATGGTCTGGAACTTTGGTGATTCTTGGCATGTTCTACCCCTTTTCTGCCACTCAACCACCACCATCACTAGAATTACCAGAAGGACCATTTTGTACTTTTCTTTGTTGCATGAGTTCTCATGGGTAAAAAATTAATTGCCAAGTGACCAGCCTAGTATGATGGGACTCTGTTCTTAGGCTGATCCTTGGAAAGCAGATTCAGTCTATTGCCAAGACCATACTGAAAACCTTTCCAGAATAGCAAAACCTGCCAGTTTTTGCTATTGACAGTCTTCAGAAATTCAGCCTCTCCTACTTACCGCAACAAAGTGGCAAACTAGGGCTTTATGGAGCGAATAAATTAATGTGAAATATTTTTTCACTTATTTTCCAGTTATTGGACATGCAGGTTGTTTTCACTTTTTTCCTGTTCTAATGGGGTATAGGTAAATATTATTATAGATATAGATCCTCTTTATAATATTCCTAGGATAAAGTTAGAGTAATGCAATTGCTAAGATATATGCTCAGTTTTGTGACTCATTGCATACTGCCATTTTGCCAAAATATTTGTAACAGTCTATAGACCTACCAACTCTGTCGAGTGTCATTTCCCCACAGCTCTGCCAACTTTGTGTTTTTTCATTTTTTGCTTTTTGCAGTTCTAGAGAGTATGAAGTAGCATTTTTCTGGTTATAGGAGATCTGAGCATTTTTTCTTGTGGTTAATACTTTATAATTCCTTGTTCATAAATTGTCTAATTTGTATCCTTTCACCAATGCTCCGTTGAGGACTATATTAATGCTTGTAGAGCTATGGATCCATTTCTTATGAATTATTTTTCAAACCTTTTTCTGAGATATTACTGGAAGTATTTTCCCAATTTACTTATTTTTCCAGTCTACTTATTTTCCATTAATTTTAGACATACTGCTTTTTGTTATTCAAAATCCTTTTATTGTTGCATAATAAAATTTGTTTATCTTCAATGATTTCTTCTATTTTGGTTCAACACATTTTGATAGTAAAATTATTTATTTTTAAAATGTTCACTAATAATCACCCTTGGGGCCTTAGTTTCCTCATTTGTAAGTTAAGAGAGATGGATTAAATAATCTCTAAGGTTTATTTTCAGCTCCAAAGTCCTGTTTCTTTGTAGTAGATAATCATTGCATTAATACAATAATTACTAATAATGATGATAAATCCTGTGATCCATGTGTAATGGATTATCATCCCACTCACATGACTGCTATTAGGAATGATAATAAAATCGTGCAGTCCTGTGTAGGGACTTAACAGTGCACAAATATGACTGCTATTAACAGTAATGATAATGATGGTAAAAATGATTCTTCCATCCCAACTTCACAGAGCATGTCACTTCATATTCCTAAATCGTATTGAGGGGAAATTCTTAAGAAGGAAGCAAATTATTCCATACTTTTTATAAATTTCAGAGTAATTCCACTGACAGGTAACTTATTTGTACAATTTGTGGTCTACAAATTGGGGAATCAGACCACAAAATAAAAAGATCAGCAACTCTTAATGGACTGAGGGGTTTCTTAATGTTCTTTCCAGAAGGTATTTCTGATTGCTAAGATTTGCCTATAAATCTACACAAAAGTACGTGATTGTGGTGTATTTGGTGTGCCAATAGAGCCACTTGTTTATGTAAAACATGAAGAGAACTGTAAACTAGATGTTGGCAGGCAGGTACCAAAGAAAGTAGGTGTCTCAGAGGGAAAAGCTGCTCATGCACTTTTCCAGCTTAGTGTAAACTCCTCCCAATTAATAAAAGTACTAGATTAGTCATAAAGTGGGGGGAAAATATTTGAAAGAAGGGTTTGTATGTTTTTATTGTTTTAAGCAAAGCAGGCTCAAAATCAGCCAGGCACCTGAGGCTGTGTTACAGTGAGAATGGGGATACAGCAATGTCCTTGCACTGTTTTATACCCAGGAGTTTGGTCCTCTTGCCTGCAGCCTTCAGCTCACTTTGCGCAGGGAGATCCTGCCCTCTAGTGGTGTAAAAGGAAAGCTAAGAGGTGATGGAAAGCCCCATTCCCGTCCCCAAAACTGGACTGTGAAGCGGATGCATGTCTTTGTGATTTCATTATTGTACTGAGCAGTCACTTAGTGATAAAGTGTAGATTTTTCAAATTTAAATTTTTTTTAAATGGTGGATTTGACTTGGTGTTTCAGAACCTTTATCTACAACTAAAAAGTGCCTTGAAACAACTGAAATGTTTGAAGATGTTTTTCTAGTTTTGTCTTAAATGTATAACTATCCTTAAGAAATTAATTTCTATTTTTGGCCTGTAGTTACCGCTGTCTGGCTCTCCTGTATTGGCGGATGTTTCGACTCAAAAGGGATCATGCTGTAAAGTATTCAAAAGCACTTATTGACTATTTCAAGGTATCATCTTGCTTTGTGAATTGCTTATAACTTGACCATGGTTATAGAACAGAGTATAGTCAATATACTGTATGTTGTTTAAAGACCCTGTTGAGGATAAATGTGATTAGATGGACAGAATCCATTGCTTTTAGGCAGATGACAGTGTATTCCCTCAGTGTATATATGAAACCAGTTTATGACACAATCACAGAGTTTTAGGACTGAGGAGGCCTTGGAGAAGCCATCTAATGTATTTCTTTATTTCAGGATGTTCCATGTCTTCCCTCCCAAGATAATCAATAGTATTCCTGAAACCCTCAAGAGAAAAATATACCTAATCCCTCAGCAACTCATTCTAATATTTAACCATCCTATCAGGACATTGTTCCTAATAGCTAAACCAGGGACCTTCTCCTGCCCTTTAACCATATTTTCTCTTGTTTTGTCCTCAGATTAGATAGAGGAAAGCCCACCATTCTCTATAGTATAATCCTCTGCCATTTTTTACCTATGTGAACTTGAGCAAGGCATTTCACTCCTCTGGGCTTCAGTTTCCTTTCAAATGAGAGAATTGGTCTAAATGAGCTATAAGGCCCCTTCTTGCTCTAAAGCTATGATCCTATGATCTTACATACCATAGCAACAGTTCCTCTGTCTACTTTCATTCATATCAGAGACCTCTGTTAATTCATGTAGAAGCAACTCTTTAAGTCTCCTATGAGAACAAGAAAATAAAATATCCCCCCTCCTAAACTTTCTCAAAGAGAAGACCTGTCAATCGATTGGGGACCCCTCAGGACAGGGTCAACCTTACACAAGCAAGGTAGATGATGTAGAGGTAGACTAGAGTGGAGACTATATATGGCAGTCCCAGCCAAGGACTCACCAGTCAGCACACACCATTCAGGTAGTTTAGGGGTCAGTTGCTATCCACACTCCTTAGAAAGCTTGTTTCTAGCCTCACTAGATAATTTTCTCATACATGTCCTAGAGACCGTATGAACCAAATAGAAACAGTTCATGTTCCCAGCTGGAAAAAAGGATATTCTTTCCAGCTGTCTTCTTCATAGCATTCAACTGAACAGTTTATCCAAAATAGATTGAAGAGTGTTCTGAGCCATGGTCAACTAAATATAATCTGTCTCAAATGAGAAGGGTACTGGAACCTATTCAACATGGTTGTAGCCTTATTTTTTACTTTAAGAACCTGGGATCAAAGTCAGAAATGTGGTTCAGGTTTTTATGGTTAAAAGTAAGCACTGAACATAACGAATGAGGAGTAGATTAAAAAATTTCCCTGATGCAATGATGATAGATTGTCTTTTTTATTTGTTCATTGTCTCCAGTCTATCTTTAAGAATAAGTACAGAACAGGTACCAAATTAAACATAAGACACAATTCTTCTCCTTTGGAAATTTATAGTACAATGAAGGTATTTACAGCTAGAGATTATTGCAACATTGACTAAAATTCAGTAATTATAAAACCTTGGGTAAAGAATGACAGTATGGTGGAAAGGAATTCAATTTCCCAATGCAAAACTAACACTAAAAGATGGTCTTTCTGTCCATACTCACTTCCCTTTAAATTACGGGGCTTCAAGTTTTAGGAGCGCTAAGAAGAATTAGGCATTTTCTTTCTGCTTCATCTATTTCTAGTACCATAGAACTCTTCTGCTCAGATTTATTTCAGCCAAAGTATACTTTTAATAGCCCATATTGGGTGGCTAAATTTTAATAACTAGGAGAGAAAACAAAGCTGATATATCCATTTGGATACATCCAGAGCTGATATAATCCATTAGATTAAGAAAAGTGTCATTATTCTAGAAAAAAATTGTAGTTGCTCATCTATTAGGAGCTTTTTTCCCCTCCTTAGGAAAATAGTTTTATTTTCTCAGTGAACGGTAGAGTGCACAGTTCTGTACTTCCCATTTATTTATATGATACCTATTGCCATAGTCCCTCAGATTGCTGACAGATTGTTTTGTGTAACTTTAAATAACACTGCTCACATGAAGTAAAAATTCAGTCTCCATTTAGTAAAGTGCTTCTGTGATTCCTGCTCTATACTTAGCTTTCTCTGATTTGCTGAATCAAAGCAACACTTCTCTCTGCAGAACCAAGATGATGCCTATGCTTTAGACTTCAAAGAGGAAAACTCCATATCAGCATCACAAAAACCATTTCATCCCCATAACAGTCCCACAGATTAACACCCAAGAAAGCATTATTAGTTGTAAAAAAATATTTAGGAACTGTCCATTTAACAACTTTTACTAGTATGTGCAAAACTTCTTTTCAATTTCTGGATATAAATGTTTGGCTCATATAATGTAATCTTCTTACCATATTAAAATAAATTTAATTGCCCTATCTTGAAGGGAAGCATATTGAATAATGTGCTTGTAGACTAAATGTAAAACATGTTCTTTATTCTTTTCATTTTTTTTTAGTTCTTTTCTATCTCTGATTTCAATTTATGTGTTATTCTCTAAGTTTGCAATGATGTGTTCTGCTGCTTCTCTCTTAAGAAAATTGAACCCTCAGTAAATCCACTTCTTCCCTCCACAGAATTCATCTAAAGCTGCCCAGGCCCCATCTCCATGGGGTGCCAGTGGAAAGTAAGTTGTCTTTACTGAATGAAAATTCATTGTGCATGACCTTCTGAAACTGCCTGTTAACATCCAAGTGCACCCAAGTATTGTCCTGTATAGCCCACCCCATAGTTATCTGTCTTCAGTATTTTGCTTTTCAATATTCTCTTGTGTAGGAGCACAGGAACTCCATCCCCCATGTCTCCCAGTCCTTCTCCAGTCAGCTCGGTGGGATCTCAAGGGAGTCTCTCAAGTACTAGTGCCCCTTCACCATCATCCATAATTAGCATTCCACATAGAATCCATCAGATGGCAGCCAACCATGTCAGCATCACCAACAGCATTCTGCACAGCTACGACTACTGGGAGATGGCTGACAACCTTGCCAAGGAGAACAGAGGTATGCGGTGTAAAAATAGAAAAAAAAAAAACCTGGTCTGTTAGCTGGAATCTAGAAGAGCAGGCAGTCTACTGGCATGATAGAAGGTTTAGCTGTCACAGTACCCGGTAAAGAATGCTAGCGTGATAATCACAGGATTAGGGCTGGAGTCCCAGCACTACCCACCATTTATTTAGCAAATAAGTTATGTAGTTATAAGAACTGGCAGGTAAATCTCAGACCATCACCTGCCCTTAGGCAAGTCTCTGTGTCTCTGTGCTTTGTCTTCTTCAGTTTTCTCATCTATATAATAAGGATAATGACACCTACAAAATGACCCAGTTGTAGGTAGGAAAAGTATTTTGGAAACTCTAAAGCTCTGTTAAAATGTCACACTTTAGAGCCCTCTGGCAGTGTCAGCTAGTATTATTGTACACCTAAACATGAATATGCTAATTGTGATAAATTCCTGGGCATGATAATAACTCACATCTCTATAGGGCCTTAGATTTTCCAAAGGGATTTCCTCACAGTAACCTTCTGAGGTAGGCAATTAATATTAGCCCCATTTTACAAATGAGGAAAATCAAGTTCAGAAATGCTAAGTGGCTTGCTAATAAATAGTAAGTACTAGAGCCAGGATTCGGATTTAGGTCTTCAGAATGCTGTCTTTCCATTATATCATATTGTCAGTGGGAAGTTTTTGTTAGCAGATTTTAACTCCTAGTTGACTTTGTTTTTCTCAATCAAATTTGTTGTGTATCTAGTAGGAAGAAAGTATTATGTATAGTTGCTGGTGGGGCATACAAAAAATAAAAGATGTAGTCTTGGACACATAGGAAAGATAATATGAGCAGCATATGTTAAATACCAAATGAATACTGTCCCAGACAGTAGTTTCCATGTGAGTTCAGAAGAGAAGTGGGGGGTGATGTGGCCATATGTGACTTTATGGATTCATGAAGGAGTTGGAATTTGAACTCGGCATTTACAGCAGGATCCGTAAATAAGGGCCAGGTAAGAAAACATTGTGAGATGAGATAAAAAGTTGAAAATCTTTTTAAAATTCTTGAGCAATAGCGAGTTAACCATGGGTCCTGACTAGAAGAGACATTCACACAGGAGAACAGTAGGAGATAAAGTGGAAGCCAGATTTGAGGAACTCATAGAATTTTAACGTCTCCTACCCTAAGGCAGCATCCCTCAAAAGTACTCAGTCTCCATTTCACCATTTCCTGGCAGGAAAATCACTAACTTTTGCACTAAGCTTGTTCTGTTTTTGGACAGTTCTAATTCTAAAAATCTTCCACCGTCTCTAGTTCTGCCCTCGGAAACTATGCTTTTGTGTAGCTATGGCTAACCTCTCTTCCACACGGACAGATCTTTAAATATTTGAAAACAATGCTAGCCTCTTCTGTATCTTCTTTTCTCTGGGTTCAGCATCTCCAGCTCCTTCAATTCTTCCTCAAGTGCTGTGGGTTTTAGACCCTTACAGCATCTTGGTCACTCCAGTTTATCAGTGTCCCTCTGAAAACAAGATACCTAGCCAAAACCGTACATAGTTCATCCAAGTGACCAGTGTGCCACCAATAGATAGCCCTCCTGTTGTATGATGAAGCAGAAACAGCATAGTGATCTGGTGATGTTGGCAGCAACGTGGTACAGTGGATAGAGCTCTTGGCCTGGATTAAGGAAGACCTGAGTTCAAATCCAGCCTCAGTCACTTAACAACTCTATGACCCTGTACAAGTCACTTAACCTCTGCCTCAGTTTCTTCACTTTAAAGTGGAAATGATAATGGCACCCACCTCCCAAGGTGATTGTGAGGATAAAAGGAGATCGTATTTGTAAAGTGCTTTGCAAAAACACTAAAACGATATAAGTACTAGTTTCTATTAGCTGTTATTGTTGTTGTCATTCCTGTCATTGTTATGTTGTCCCAGGGTCTGCAGCCAGGAGAGAATTCTTCTCCACACTGTGACAGATAATGTAATCCAGCATTTTCTACATGCCTATCTCACAAAGATGTCATGGAGAATTTGAGAAATGTCAATAGATTGCTTTTACACCCCTCCAGAGAAAATAGGGCATTTATAATATTTGTGACATGATGAATGCCAGGTCCATAAGGATACTCAAAGATTATACGTATGTATGTATGTATGTATACGTGTGTATATTTTTTTTTAAATCCCAAAGTTGTTCAGCACCATTGGGCAGACTTCTTTGACTTCAGATTAAAGGAACATTCTGACTGTGATCTAAGAAAAGAGTTGATCTACTTCTTTTTTCCCCATTTTCCTACCCCCTGTCGGCAACCCCACTAGGAGCCTGCTAAAATATAAAAATAAAATAAATGTGGCAAGTACCTAACTTGTTCAAGCGCTGAGGAAAGAAAACCAATTCAGAAAGGACAAGGTTATTCTACAGCAAAGGAGAAAAATCAGCTTCTAAATGGCATTCTACCATTATCCAGGGAGGTGATTATTCCCATAGCTCTCTGGTTGCAGGAGAGCAAGAAGAGGTCTTGATGCCTGAGCTGCTGTGTGCCCAGTACATGCAAGGCCCGAGAATAGGGAACACTTAGGACCTCAATGATGAAGCTCAGAGGAGGTGTTGTATATCAAGATAGTCATTTCACCATCACTTCTGGAAATACTGCCTGCTCTTCATAGAAATCATCTTAACTAGACGTTCCATTTCCTGCTTCCATCTCAGCCCAACCCAAGTGATTGTCCTAGTCAGCCTCTTATGTAGTACAAAACGCCTGTAGCAGACAGTGGTCAAGCCACTGAATTATTAACATTTTACCAATCACTTTCTTAAATCCGGACAATTAACAAAACAACAAATTAAGCCTGGATTTGTAGCTATTTGCTAAGTTCTAAGGTGTAAATGTGCACACAGAAAATTTAGCAATTGGAGTGGCTTCCTGACTTTCTGGTAGGCTAGTGGACATGGAACAAGGAAGGCATGAAGACCCTGAGGCATCTAAGCCTTATGATCATGCATCCAGTGTCACTGTGAGAGCCATTTCTCTATGGGGCCCAGCTGCCCTCTGTACCTCAACCCTGTTCACACTAATACCTGCCAGTTTGACAGGTATAGACAAAAACTATTAAGTGTGGGAGGAGTAACTCACAGTTAAAGTCCCATAATGGCAGGGAAGCACCACCTTGAATACATTGGGCATCCTGTTATACCACCAACACCATCTTTGGAATGCTTGGGCAGTTCAATCAGTATTAAATCCATTGGGCACTATTTGTAGTTAATTCATTTTCACCATCACCTCCATTCCTGGCCATCACAGTACACAGACAAACATGCTTTTACAGAAAACAAAATTTGGGTACCAAGTGTATCAGACAGTCAGGCCTTCACACAGATTTTTAATTCTTTAGCCATTCAGCCTTATCCAGGGCTATCTGAGCTGTTGAAGCAGCCCTAGGATCAGGAACTGGTTGCTTATATTCTGTCCTAAATGTCCACTTTGCAGGCTGGCTTAACACCTATAGCTGAATAAAGGTCAATCTCAGATGTATTCCTGTACTTCTTTTCACACATGTATCCTCTGTGATAAGCAGGATTCCACCTTTGCCACAGTGACTTATGAGACTGCTAGGCCCTGTTCTATATCTTACACACAGTTGCCTTTGACTTTTGGTGGAAGTGATTCTGATGAATCATCTTTAGGCATATCTAGTCTTGTCAAATATATACTCTGACCAATGACTTCAATGGAAAGAATTGGCAGGGTAAGGGTAGGGTTGGTAGGTTTGTGAACCCTGCCAACTCTCTTCTATCCATGGGTGACAGTTAACACTGGAGTTTATTATATACTTAGCCCCACTTAAGAAATACAATCCCATTTTATTAATGGTAGACTCTTTGGCCAACATAGCTTAATTTCTCTCCCAAAGTGAACATCCCATTACAACTCAGGCTACCACCACCCATTCCTGGAAGATATTGTCTGGTTCCACAGTCTTCTCTCTCACCTCACTCTTGTCTATGTCAGTTCTGGGTTGAACTGTTGCGTGCTTCCCAGTTAAAGATCTACCTTTCCATGACACTGTTCCTCATGGATAACAGAGCTGTGAACAGGATCTTGGATAATACCTCCTATAGAGTGACTACATAGCTCTGTTACCCACCACAGACTTTGTTGTGACAATAATTTGGTCCATTCATTCCTTCATTCAATAACACACCCTTTTTTGCAAACTATGATTTACATCTTCAAGTTTACCTGGGACTCCTCACATACTACAGTCCCTGACTTTAATAACTACGTGAGGGAGTTAGAGGCTGGCATAGTAGAACTTACAATCATAGTGGCTTATAAAGAAAGTGGCTTCTGGCAACACTTTCTCACAATTCCATGGCCTCAAGGGCCTTGGAGATATTTCAGGGTAAGGCATTGTCCTTCCCAGTACTTCACATGTATTGGGGGGTGGGGAGATGCCAGCATCCAGCCTGGCATAATAGAAAGGAGAAGGTAAGACATTTCACCCCAGTTAAAGAAGGGCAGAAGCATAAAAAAGCAAAAGGTAGCAGTTACACTTCTGTGCTGGTATGCTGCTGCATCTCTTTGGAGACCTACCTGACTTTAGATCCTCTCTCTGACGTGTGGCTTCCCAATTCCAATTCTGCCCTTTGGATTTGGTGTACCCAAGAATTTCGGATCCTGACTCATCCTGGCATTTGATTTATCCTTGTACTTTAGACCTCATCCCTTTTTCCCCATGAGGTTGCTCTAATTATTTGCGTTAGGTGCCCCAAGGGAGATCCAACAGTTATCACTCTTTGGAATAATAATGGTAATAGTAGTAATAGCAGCTAGCATTTATATAGCACTTCAAGGTTTGCAAAGGGCTGTACACATCATTTCATTTAATCCTTACAAAAACCCTGGGAGGTGCTGTGATTATCCTCTTTTTACAAATGAGAAAACTGAGGTAGAGAGGGATGAAATAACTTGTCCAAGGCAACACAGCTAGTGAGTATCTAAGGATATTTAGAGTACTTCTGGACTCCAAGCCAAACACTGACCACCTGGGTTCCTTGCTTAAGGGACTGAAGGAAAATGATGGATGAAAACTCTTTGGTGTATCAGGAGAGCTAACGATCATGACAGTACCATTAGGGTCTTTTTTTCATACCTACATAAAGCAACCTATCTGCCTTCATGTCTAACTTTGCCTTACTAGTGTTAGTATTTTTATTAAATGATACAGCATCAAGTTTGACAAGCTAGCTAAAAAAGTTAATGTAATATTGGGGCAGCATTAGAAGTATGGCAGATGGAACAAGGGAGATTACAGCCTCACTGCCTTCTGACTTGTGTCAGCTTTTAGGAAAACCATTTATAAACTAGAATATGTCCAAACAACTGGACACCACCTCATATGAAGATTAATCAGAGGTATCTGAGAAGCAAAAATTTGGTGCTTAGGATAACTTCTGTGGCATATTTGATAGATTGTCCTGAGGAAGAAGAAGTATTAGCCTTATTTTGCTTCATTCCCAGAGTAGTATCTGCATCAAAGTTGTAGACATACAGATTTCAGCTTAATAGAAGGAAAAACTTTTTGGCAATTAAGACTTGTCCAAAAGTCAGGTGAGCTGCCTCAGCAATTAGTGAATTCCTTAAAAGTAGAAGTCAGGTGGTAGCTAGATGAGTACTTGTCAAGAGCATGAAAAGGGGAGTTCAGTTTAAGGATTAGACTAGATGACTTCTCAGATTCCTTCCAATTCTGGAATTCTATAAGGGTTGAACTTTTTTTTTCCCCAAATAAGGGTCTAAGTTGTTTCTGTTGTTGTTTTTAAAGGTTATTCTTATTGCATAGGATGTTTTCTTGGGTTAAGGAAGAGACACTGAAGGAACAAGACATCAGCCTATAAATATTCTATAGGAAACACAAAGAAATACCCAGGCCAGAAAGTGTCATCAGTGGCACACTGAGGCACAGAGAATGAAAGATAAAATAAGGATATTTTCCAGCCACCCTCCAGTGCTATCTCAATAGCTTGGCATCCTCATTGCCACCTTGGGGAAGCTGAGCAAGAACTCCCTGACCATGAGTCCAAGGGTAAGGGCAGTTTCACCTTTTCCTGCTCTGTCTCCCATCACTGGATCAACTGTAGTTACTCTACTGCCTACACAAACCTTTTTGTCAATCTCAGAAGTTGACTGGGTGGATACCCCATTAGAAATATGGTACCAGTGACACAAAATTATCATGAGAAATATTTCTGCTTCCTTAGACCACATGTTCAAAAGAGCATAAAACAACCATACACCAACGAAGGCACAGATTGAGAGATTTAAATGTTGAAAAATCTCATTAATTTGATCTAGAAATGTCCTATATTCTGATTTGTATGCCTTCTAGATAATCTGTTAATATGTAAGCCTTTTCTCTTTTTTCTTTTCCATCTCCTTGTCTTCCATTCTCCTTTTCTTCCATCTTTCCATTCTTTTTTCCTCTTCCTGATATTTGTGGTAGTAACATGAATGGGACAGATTCCTTGATGAATAGAAGCCATGAGTGATTTTTTTTTCCAAGTTGTTCAGTGTGATTTCATTTGCACATATGACAGGATTCCCTTTTAATAATGACTGTTTCTGTTCCCTAGAGTTCTTTAATGATCTGGATTTGCTGATGGGACCCGTCACCCTGCATAGCAGTATGGAACACCTAGTTCAGTACTCCCAGCAAGGACTGCATTGGCTGCGAAATAGTGTTCACTCATCATAGTGATTGCGTGCCATTTAGCCGGACTGTGTAATAATCTCCCATGGACTGTTCAATTATTCTGGACACTGTGCTACCGAAATTCTCAGTCACAGCATTTATCCAAATGAAGGTGAATATTTCTTCAGCATCAAACAATGATATTTTTCTAGGGAGAGAGTGTGTGTGTGTGTGTGTGTGTGTGTGTGTGTGTGTGTGTGTGTAAGTGTGGGTGTGTCTGAGGATGTCTGTGTATATTTGTAAAATATATGCAGCTCTTCAGAATTCATCTTCTCCTGTAGTAGTCTCCATAACTTTACGATAGGCAGAAGTAATCAGAGGTGTCTGATTAGAGAAAATGCACACATACATTCATGCACATACATACACACACATACACACACACACACACACACCATTTGCTTTTTATTTTGATATTATACCTTGGATTCTTAGAAAATTAAGCCAAAATCTCATGGGTTAGTTAATCAAGTGCAATAAAGCACATTGAAAACTTGACTGCCAGTTTAGATGCTCCTAAAACATACGTTATTGATCTTTTTTTCAGTCTTAATATACTGTCTCCCTCCTACTTGCAGATTGGTATGAATTGATGAGTAATTGACGAATGGAGTCGAATATGTTATTTTTTGTGCAGGAAGTTTCAGTAGATTTCATGTTACCTTAATTATTGTTCTTTTCTATTATAACTTCACCTATCATTCAGCTTTATTATCACCTAAAAAATACAATAGTAAGCAAAAGAGATTTTTCCTAATTATATTCCTCTTCCTTCTCCTTCCTCCCCCCATTAGAGTGGTAGTTATGGCACTGAAAAGAACAGAAGAGAAAATCCAATGGCTTGGAACCTAAATGGATATTAAAAACAAGTCTTTGCAACTGAAAACCAGAATTCACTTGTACAGTTGACATCAGACACACATACATATACATTTCCAATTCTGTCTCTTTTGTAATGGCCATATGGAGCAATGTCTTATCTAACTGCCAGAAATTTTGAAAGCCTTTTCCGCGATAGCTTTCTTGCAAACGTAGGCCAGACCAAGACGTAGCCTAGACTGTCTCCTCACCAGAAGCCTGGGCTCACTGCTTGTCATGCTGAGAACTGTTTATTATAATAATTCCATGTAATCCTCTCACTCTTCTTGCATAATCTACTAGTGCAAGGCTTTCATATTTCTTGATTTGGGAAACATTTCCAGTCACTGTTGACAAGCTGCCTTTTATTGAGGAGAGGGCTGAGGGGTGGCATTAATCCTGCAACAAAAACCGCGGTTTTGTTTAGGTCAACAGAGATCAATGCCTATTTGTATCCTCTGTAGTAAGTCATATGCATACTTCCCTCTGCCATCAGTGCATTTCTATTTGTTATTAACTTTATGTTAACTCTTGACATCTTTTATCGTTTTTAGTGTTCATTGGAAATATAGCCTTAATCAGATTTTGTCACTTCTAATTTGAGCTTTGGAGTTGAGAAAATATGTCCCAGAAGAAAAACCTTTGGGTCATAAAAAATAGCCATATCTTTCCAAAGCCTAACATGTCCAAACTCTGTGTGTGTGTACACACATACATATACACATACATATATGTGTGTTTATGCATATGTATTTTATATCTGTATAATGCATCCTACTGATACCACCATAGCATACATGATACCAGGTCACCCTAAAGAAGGAATATGATACGATGTGTTGTTTAAAGGCAGTTGAGCTAAAGGGGATTTAGAAGAGATGCCAATGCACACCCAGCCTCTAGGTACTGATGTTCTCATTCCTTTAGTAGTGGCATGGTTCCCATTTTTCAGCCTGATATTTAGTTTGAAAGTCAAGTCCCCCAAAATTCCTTAGCTCTATTTACTGGTTTCAAGTTGTGTAAATGCTAGAGCTATCTTGGTGATGATCTTGAAGTTAATTTGTAAGTTTATGCCTCAGTAAGTGAGGGCCTTACCAAACTTTTCTTGGGCTTTTGTCTCAGGGTGTTTGGGTTATATTAACTCAGTATTATTTTTTCAATATTCATTTCATCTTGTGTGTTGCATAGATTTTCTTTATAGGTATCTTTGACCAGTAGTTGGCACATCTCTACAATTCTGTCCTCTTTTGGAAACTTGAGTTCATATGTAGAATTTAGAGTCACACATTTTTTTTTTCAATTCTTATGAACTCTCGAGAGGTTAGACCTCTCACGTACAGTGTGTTCCCTAGAGATGCTTTGCAGTTCAGGATAACTGAATACTCTCCTATGATGCTGTAACATAGCTTGCCTCACAAGTATCTCTACTAAGTAGTCTTTTTAAGTTATGTACGTTTTGTTTTTGTTTTTTGTTTTGTTTCTGGTAAACTTCCGATCTAATCATGAAACTGAATTAAATGAGGAAGTATGCTTAGACTGATTATGTTGACAGCATTCTGATTGGTGCCTTGGCAATCATTATTTCCAACAAGGCTTTTAGCAGTGGGTCATTTTGGTGACGATTAGAGGAGAAGATTATGTCGCAGGTGTTTGTCTCCTCTGCCCTGAATGGTGAGGCAACAGCATCTGTTTCATTTGGAAACGGAAGAACTATGACAAAAGGAAATTTTAGTGACCAGGCTTCTCTTAATTGCTATTTATAAAAGTCATTCCTATCCTATCCTTTTTCATTCTTTTAATTTTCTGTATATCTTTGCATTTGACCTCTCTTTAATTTTGAAAGCAAATTCTGTTCTCAGGAACCAAATATGGGCTTGATTGAGGTCAAGTCCTTGACAACTTTAATAGGAGTTTGTCCTTAATCACAGTGACAGAATTACCTTCGAATGGGAGGTAACCCAAATATGTCCCATGCCAAAATCTGGCATTTGTTATACATTCCTTATAAAATACTTTGATTAGATATGCCTTCACAAATCAGACTCGTGTGCAGAATTATGCAAAGAGAGATTTGGTTCAAACACATACTTCTTTATATTGTAGATAGGAACTTAGTCCCACAAAAAGGAGATGGAATAAAAATAAGTTGAAGTGCTTTCAGATTGTTTACCACATTTTAAGCACATGAAATGCAATACAAGGAAACTTTCTGCACTAAAAATCAATCATATTTACAACAATTGTATATGCATTGCATCGTGATGTGCACATTTCTGGCATCCATACACAGTATACAGTTTGTGTGAGTGAACACATTTAAATATATGCACACAGTACAGCTAAATCGTAAAAATGTAGTCAGCCTGGAGGATTTACTGGTGCCTCAATATTGAGTACATGTCCCTGGGTGTTCGTTTCACCTTGGAAGTGCAGTGATTGTTGCAGAACTAATTAGTGCAGCTAACCCTTACTTAAGATACATCTTTGAAACTGTGCGGCAGTATTTATGTATAATATATATATGAAGTATATACACACATGTATACATGTATATTTTTAAATAACATTTTTCCACAGTTTTCACGGTTTTTCCAGAGCTACTGTTAAAAAAAAATCTATATTACACAAAAAAAGCAGAATTTTTTTTTCCTAAGGAAGTAGACACTCTGCACACCCAGTTAACATTGTGGTTTATCTGTTTCTAGATACCCAAGAGACTTTAGCAGTCACCAGCCTTAATGCATGTACAGAATTATTCTTGTGATTTATCTGTGTTTTTTTTTAATCTTCATGAAATTGGAATTTATAAACATGTCTGCCTTTCTGAGGTTGCAGATGTTACATTAAGTGATTTATGCTGTAAAATGGGAGAAGTTGAACTGTAAGTAAAGAATATCAACTGAATTCCATAAATTTTTATAAGAAAAATTCAAAATTGAAATGTTTTTCAAATCAGTATCTTTCATTCATGAAACATCCTTTTTATGCATATTTTTATTGAATACCCATAGATAATTAGCATAATAAGCCTAATTCTTGATGCAAAGATATATATTCTCTTCATGAATTCTGCTGTTCCTTCCTTATGCTGCCCCTCCAACGCAAACACACATACATACACATAAATACACCTCGTTCGCCAGAGAACCATCCAAAAGAAACAAAAGGCCTCAAAA
The DNA here is from genome assembly GCF_028372415.1 of Notamacropus eugenii. NCBI lineage: Eukaryota > Metazoa > Chordata > Mammalia > Diprotodontia > Macropodidae > Notamacropus > Notamacropus eugenii. Next base: position 407,131,242 of record NC_092876.1, on the reverse strand, counting down.
ATGCCTGTTTACACATGTATTTGTTAGTCTGACATAGATTTATCCCTGAAGTATTTTTTATCTAGTTATCTATGTTAGCACCAAAATGAGGTGTCTGAGCTCATCTTTAGTTGAAGGAGCAAATGACTTGACTTGCAGCGTGCCATTTTCCAACTCCTGGCACCTTATACAATAATCTTTGCTAGCCTTTAAAAAAATAAACAACTCAGTGTGAACTTTTCATTCAAGAAAATGCAGGTATTAGAACAGTGACTTGGCATGCTATGTCCCTGCTATGTAGGAAGAAGAACTCCTTTTTTTAAAAAAAATTACATCTTAAGTCTCTCCCTTCAGAAACCTCTCTTTCTGCTTTTGTTCATTTCAACAAAGTTATTTCAAGCCCTTTTTCTTTTCACCCTGCAACACTTCTTTGAGCTACTCCCAAATATCTGCCGAAAATGTGGCCATGGTGACTTTTAGATGTCACATCCAGTGAGTCAGTTAATCGCTCAGTAGGACCTTTGGCGCACTGACCATGAAGGAGTGGGTCATTCTCTGAAAGAGGAAAGAGAGAACACTTTGCATTCCTTGCGTTAGAGATCTTCCAATGAGGATGTATCCTTTGGAACTAATGTATCCTTTGGACGATGGTCTTTCCCACCTTGGGTTAAACGTGATTAAGGGCTAAACTCCAACAGAATCACTTTTTGTTTTGCAGCGCTTCCATTTTAACTGAAACTTGGAACCAGTGGAGATTCACAAAACATTAAAAGAAAAGTGAAAACCAATAATAAATAAAACTGAATTTTAAATTTGGGGTCAGTTCTTCTATTTTCTCATGTGCCCATTTCTAAGAAAAAATGGCTTTTAAATCTTAAAAAAATTGTTCTGGCTAATTATTTAGGCTTCTGATTCATTTTCCCTTTGCCCATACTAAAATATTTTGCTTTCAGACAGACCACACTTGTTTGTTTGACATGAGGAAAATTATAAAAACTACCCTCTCTAACTAATTGCATATGACCATGGTTCATTTTTATAATTAATTGGTACTGTAAGTCCATTGGGGTGGTGCACTGTTGATGGGATGCAGAGGGATTTAGCATCACAGCTCTCACTCATACTAATGGGAATCAAGGGATTAAATCCCCATGTATTAAGTTGACAATTTACCTCTTATAGCCAATTTTAAAAGGCATTGATCTGAGGAGTGAATGCAAGACGGTAATTATTCGTGAGCACTGGGCCCAGCTGCAGTGTTTAAGTGTCCGTAGGTATTGATGAGATCTGAAAAACTAAATAATAGCTGTTTATTTTATGCAGCAAAAATCATTTTCATTTCTAGAGATGGATGTAAACTTTGGAAGCTTGGCAGAAAATGTAACTTGTTTAGTTTCTTTATTATTCCTTACCAGCTGTGTGACCCTGGACAAGTTACATACTTCTCTGTGGCTCAGTCTCCTCATTTGTAAAATTAGAGGGTTGGACACTGGAGTCTACATTAGTGGTTGTTAATTCTTTTTAAAATTTTCCATGAGGTAAAAATTGTTGTTTTTCCAAGGAGTTAGGTTGGGGAGGGTGGGGTTATGGATACTCAAAACCAAGCAGACTAGGAAGAAAAGGGGAAAATATTTACATCCAGAGATGTGCTTCTGGAGAATATCTTCCTGGCTTCTGTTTTATTCACCATGGCTAAAGATAATTTAGCTTTTAAGGGAATTCTCTTTGTATCCCTTTTGTCATCTTGCCCCAGCAGTTTACAAATCACTACAAAGCCAGGACATGGCTCTATTAAGTTACGATGGCAATAATCTTCTGCATACCCCACCCCCAATCTTTAGTTAGAGAAACTATTGTAGCATCACCAAAGTCTTCACAAATACACAGAGGCATATTTGTGTAGTAAAAGATAAATATTAACTTTTCAGCAGTTCAATAATCCCTTGCAATTTCTAGAGTAGTCTACTCATACCAAAATGCCCTTATCTGTCACCTGCATTGTTCCTTTTTCTTTTTTTCCCCCTATGCAATGCTCTTGAAGTCGCAGATATAGCATCTTGACTTTTCAGTAGGACAGAGTCAAATCATGTTGGGGCACTGAGAAAGCAAAATTGTGGTGCATAAGTGGAGGGAGTGTGACTTCTTAATCCCATCCCTCCTATTGCCCTCTTATATGTGACCTTGAGCAAAGCTGCTTCTCCATGCCTCAGTTTCTTCCTTGATAAATGAGATCCACAACACCACCTACCTCACTGAGACAACATGAGAATCAAAGGTTTGTTCATGTACTTTGAGATCCCAAGTTACCAAGTGCTCAGGAGGTATTAATGCGGTTACTATGGCAGCAGCACTCATAAAGAATATTCAGTATATCTACAAACTCCCATATTCAAACCTGTGGGAATCAGAAGATGGAAAAAACCATACTCCCTACTGATAACCTTTTAAGAAAGATTCCCAGCTTCAACTTCAGTTCAGAAAGCTAGAAACTGGAAGGTGGTGACTAGGATAATCTCTATGCTTTTGGGATTGGGGAGGAGGGAAATACAGATTCCCAAGACTGGCCAGTATGTGAAGGAGATAGATGTTACCTTTGTGGCTACCCTGTTTCTAGCCATGTACAGAGTACTAATTAGCAAACGAGTGTGTGAACTCTCTTTGCCAGGTGCATCAGGGTTGCTAAGTAACTTATGGTTAGTGACTTAGTCTCCACTCTCCTGTGACCCATACTTATTTTTCATTATTTGGCCTTGGGAAATGTGAGATGATCTTGCTGAGAAGAGGAAGAATCTTCTTCAAGTTACTATTTCCCACCACCTCCCCACAAATAGGAAAATAAATTACTGAAAATCTTGCTTCAGACATTTGTAGTAGGGTCTAAGTGGTTATTGCAGAGCCAGTTCTAAAAATGGGCACTATTTTCACAGTAATTTAGTAATGTGAACCTTTTTGATCTTTCTCCCTATAGCCTTTAATGCTATGGGACTGCATGAGAACAATAGGACACATGTACCTTTTTTCCTTCTGAGGGTAAAATGTGTCTGAGGGTGAGATCTACCAGCATAATTTTTGGGCCCGTCCTAAGCTTAGGAAAAGAAAAACCTTTCTTAGTATAAAGATAAAAAGAATTTTCAGTAGACTAGGAGGGGCCCCTTCAGATGGTCAGATTAGTTCTGGACCAATCATTTGTCAGTGCAAGGTGAAGAAACAAGTGTATTTATATTAGTTTTGTCCAGGCCATCAGATACTTAGTGTATTTATACAATATCAAATATCTGGATGAAAACTGGAACATGCAGGTCATCATTGGGGATTTGGGGCCATGGAAATTGATTATGTAAAAGATAAAATGAAATTTTCTTCTAATACTGGGTGTCATTTACATACAGCATCAGTCAGGTTGCCAATTGTCCCTATACCCTGGTCTTAGAGCTTAACAAGAAACTTTATAAAACAATGACTGTAAATATCAGAACTTCCCCTTTTTGGGTCAGTAGGAGTAACTTTGTCAGCTCTCTCTTCCCTGAGACCACCGAAAATGGCCATTGGATGTAATCTCCTCCTGCCTCATTAAGTAAATCCAGAGACAAAGTGAAGCTTTCAGGATGGGAGGGATTGATCCAGAATTCTGGCATGTGTGTATGGTGGCTATTTGAATGAAAATCTCCAATACGATTGCAGTAGCTGCATTAAGAACCCATTAAATAAAGTGTAACTGCTAATAATGTGGGTTTCCTTTCTAACAGCATCTTTTTTTTCCCTACCAGAGTGTTAATAAATATTTTTCCTACAGTAGCCCTCAGTAGTTGTAGGAAACTTTCAGGAGTAGGTGTTGGATTTGTTAATCTGTAGGATACAGCTGTTGAAATCCTATGTAATTTGCATCATCTTATGCAGGAACCTAAAATTTCATAGTTATGATGTCATGCCAATAACTGGTATTTATTCATAGAGAAGGCAATAGTAATGTAACACAAGGATATCAAGGATCATGTTCTGGCCTTGTGAATGTCATCAAATTCCATTCAAGTCCTTACCATTACATATCATTTCACATTCTTGGCTTTCTGGAAGCCACTGGCAACTCAGGAGCCCAACTCATTTCCAACTAGTTTTTTCCAATGATCCAGACTTTAGTCTTTACAATCAGTACCAAATTATAGACCCTTCACTTGCCCCTTGCTTACAGAAATTGGTCATAGTGATTGTAGAATTGAACAATTTTTTTAATGGGACTATTCTGTACAGTAATTTATGCTGTAAAAATGTACATATTATCATTGTAGCACTGATGAATGGTTTGAAGTGCTGTATTTATTAGGTCAGTTACCATTTTCATTTTGTCTGTTCATTCTATATTAAGATAACTTAATTTTATTTTTGTTACATGAGATTCATTTAGGGGCTATTTGTCAATGCATTTGGACCCTGTAATGGAGAAAGCTCAGAATTTATGTTCATACACAGTGGCTATTTTAATTGAAATAGGTGTGATGATTTCACTATGCATCAAAATGGAAAATTATATTACTAATGATGATCAGAATCATATGCTTTTATCTATGTACTTTAGTCATATGAGCAAAGTGATTACTAGATGCCATGAATGCAGACCAGTGAGTTTGATGAGGTTCACTCTTTTATTTCCTCCTCAGAACTCATAAACTGTTCATTCTAAAGGAAATGAAAATTGACACACACAGTAAATAAGTCCAATCATTTCCTCATGACTTGTTCTTACCCCCGGATTTCTTCCTAGAAGTTCGGAATGCGAGGACCTGTAGGGCTTGAACTTGGTGGTTGTTCATATCTGCCTAATTCAGCATAAACATGAAATCCTTTTTGTCTTCTTCTCTTCTTTCTGTAAAAGGGCAGAAAATAAATTTGGTGTCTGTTCACAGCTGTATTTGTCCCGTTCCAAACAAACAAAACCCCCAGAGCAAAGTGCGTATGTTCCAATGGCAGGAGGTTTAGAAGGGGTGGAAAACCTATCTATCATTAATGATTTGTTTCTGATTTTTGTGTCTTTTTTCTGATTTTAAAGTCCACATGTACAAAGATAATGGAATCACAGACAACTTGTTTTACTATTTGGAGATTTGGCCGTTTCTGTAATTCATACGAAACCCATGTAGCACAGTTCCTGGAATGGTAAAACATCTTACTGTAACGTAACAGAATGAGCCTTAAGGATTTGTAAGAATAAGCACTTTTATATTAAAAAGTAAATATTAATTCATCAGTAAGATTACTTTTTTAATGTGACAATAAACCATAAAATCAACATCTTTCTGTCTCAAGTCTGTCTCATCTGTTTCTTTTTTTTAAATATCTGAGTGTAGAATGCTGTTGTTTCTCAGACTTTATGGTTTGGAGATGTCTCTGTAATCCTCAAACCACAAGGTAACCTCTTCTCTCTGCCCCCTACATTCTAACAAAGTTTAAAAACACCTAGCCACCTTTTGAATAAACATCAGTATTTTATTGGAAGGAACTAAAAATGAATTGGTAAAAGATCAAATGAGATTCTGTATGTAAAGTGCTTTGCAAACCTTAAAGGCTATCTAAATGTAAACTATTATTATGGTTCTGATAAAGAAAATGCCTTTGATGCTTAGAGATTTGCCACTAATGTCCTTTGGTATCTACCATAACAGGCAGTGATCTAGAATCATCTCTGGCAGTCAGATCAGAAGTCATTTCTCTGGGGCTCACTCTCTTTCCTCTCATCAGTTTGTGGTGGAATTCTGCTAAACTGAAGATAGGATAACGTGCTTCAAAAAGCACCTACTTTCTAGTCTCTGCTCTAGACCACCCAACTGTGTGAGTCTCAGAGTTCTCATTGTATAAAGAAGAGGTGGTATTGAATAATCTCTGGAACCCCTTCCAATTCTCAGTCTTTAATTCTCTTTTCCTTTTAGGAAGAAAAAAATAAGGCAGTCATGACAGAATCTGAAATGATTTTGCTAAAAGTAATTTTAAAAATATCAATTGTCAACTTGTTTGTGCTCCTTAGATTTGATTTTCTATATGAATGAATTTTCTTCAGGCATCTAGGCTTTTTATTTAAGTAAACAGCAACGTGTGATTTAATTGCATTGCTTAGTAGCCCTCCAAAACAAGCAGACTGAATGTTTAAGTCTTTCACATCATTAAACTTTAATCTCTGACAGTTTAGCAACCTTACCTGCCAAGAGGTAAAGCCATGCCAATGTTCTAAGGATGATTCTTCCTAAAGTCATGTTCAAGTTGGATTTCTAGATATTTAATCGAGTCATACCATGCAAAAGTTATTCTCTATGAGTTATAAAGAAAAATGAAGATGTTTTACATACATTACTGCCATTTATATTTTTCCCACATTTTGCAACCTTGTATTTCAGGTCTCAGCAAATTTTCCATGTTGTTTAAATATTTTGGTTTCTAAAATTTGCATTCTATTCCTATAATCTTGACCTTTTTTCAGAAATTTTGGTAAACATCTGCTGTAAAATTTGGCAACAAAAATCCCCAAGATGGGAATCCCTATACAAAGCATATTTAAAGGACTTAATTTTAAAGACATCTGATTGTCCACACATCAAGAAGAAAACTAGCAATGTGATCCTCCTTAAAAGGTTCCATTCCAAGACATATATGAACTGATGTTGTTGTGGTTGTGTTCATCCTTTGTTGCCAAAGAAGACCATGCCACGAGAGAAATAATGACATGACTTGCACTTGACTTTGTGTTGAGTGAGGGAGGGCTGTGCAGATGACCAGCCTCCCTTCTCCTCCAGAGCCATCTGAATCCAGTGACCAGATATTCATTAGGATGACTAGAGATGACCCAGGATGCAATGGAAAACATTGGTCCCTTGAGGCCCAAGTCTGTGCAGGTACTCAGGGTGAGGTAACATCCATTCATTGAATAGGACTCTTTAAGAAATTGAAGTAAAAGCAGAACCAGAAGAATAGTTTACACGATGACCTCAATAATGTAAAAGACAGCAGCATTTCAACAATGTGGTGTCCAGTTAGGTCTTTAGGACCCTGATGGTGAAGCCATCAGCCCTTCAGCAAAGAGGGGGGACCCTAGGTGTGAAATGAGGCATACATTTTCAGAAATGACTGATGTGCTGATTTGTTTTGCTTGGTTGAATTTATTTACTACAAGATACAGGTCAATGTTGGTGGGGGAAAGGGGAATAAGATGTTGGGAACCAACAGTGATGTAACCAAAGGAAATATCATCAATAAAACATTTTAAAAGAAAACAAAAACAAAAAAAGACCCATTACTTGTCTGGGATGAGAAAAACTATGAAGCAATAGATATTTAATAGGTGAAAGAAATCTTAGGAATCAACTAGTCCAACTATGTTATTTATAAATTGGGAAACTGAGGCTAGAAGTGAAATAACATGTCCAAGGTTACACAACTATTTAATGGCAAAGTTGGAACTAGAATCTAGACCGTTGAGTTGCCACAGTATCCATTTTGTTGCATACTATACTTGAAATATGCTCTTATTTATTATTGTCGACTGTAGCCTAGTGTCTCTCTGACTTCACAGCTTTTTTTGTCTCCCTTTCTGTCCTATGCCAGTAATTTGTGTGAAATAGCCCCTAAGAAAATATTTCTAAAAGACATCCTTACTTAATAACATAAACATCCTCAATGAAGAGGACCTACCCTTTTAAGGATCCCTTTGCCATCCTGGAAGTGTTTAGGCAGGGATTATACCACAATGGAAGGGTATATATTATAAAGCATCTTCCTTACTCTGACTCTCACTTGATATCTATTGCTTTTTTCAACTAGGAAAGCAAAAATGATTAATTCTCTTATGATTTGAGTAACATCTTCAGCAACTGTCTTCTTGCGTGGTTTAACTGGAGGAGTTATTGTTTGCAAATTGAGCATTTTAAGGCAATTTTGAGATTATAGTGCCATACATTTAAAGTTGGAAGGGACCTTAAGTAGAGGCTAGTTAGTCCAAATTCATCTTTCAGAAGGAGAAACTAATGCTTAAATTACTTGAGACCATTCACCAAGAACTCTGGGCAGAATTCAGTTAATCATGTGGTTTGAATCCATTTTATCTAACACAGCAACCAGCCTTCTCCTCCTTTCTTCATCTGAAAAGCCCTTAACATCATCTGCCACACTTTCTCCTTTTTCCCAGGCTCTGATAATGTAGTTACCCCTCTCCTTGTGCCCTTGATCCTATCCCCTCAATCATGCACTCTCACTTTTTCTCTTATCTTTAATAAGTTGGTTGGTTCCTTACTTCGTACAACTGGGCCAAGTGTCCCCTAGCCATAAAAAATTTGCACCAAATCATACTATCCCCTCAACTCTCCTTTAGCTTTTCTTTTTCCCCCAAGAAAGAGCTGAGGGTCTTCATTTCTTCCATTTCTCTTCTAATTTACTCCTTGGCCCTTTGTGATGTAGCTTTTGACATCACTAAACTGAAACTGCTCTGAGCAAAGTTACCAATAATCCTTTCATTGCCTAATCCGATGGGTCATTTTTCAGTCCTCGTCTATTATAGATGATAATAATAATAGCTAACATTTATGTAAAACTTACAACGGGTCAGGCACTGTAAAAACTTTACTGTGATTATTTCATTTGATCCTGACAATGAACTTGGAAGGTAGGTGCAATTCTTATCCCCAATAGGCAGATGAGAAAACTTAAGCAGATAAATGACTTGCCCAGGGTCACATAGCTAGTTAAGTGTGCCAGGGTGCATACGTACTCAGGTCTTCCTGACTCCAGACCTGGAGCTCTATCCATTGGGCCACCTAGCTGCCCTTCCAGCTATATTTGACATTGATTATTGTTCTTTCTTCCTGAATTCTCATCTTCTTTCTCTCTCTCTTCTCTCCCTCCCTCTGGATTTTCATGACACTACTGTCTCCTGATCCTCCTCCTACCTGTCTGACCCTTCCTCCTCATTTTCCTTTACTGACTTATCTATATCACACCTGTAGTAGATGTTCCCATCTCTATCCCAGACCATCTTCTTTTTCTCTATAGTCTATCTTTTTTTATCTTTATATTTTCTCTCAATGGCTTTGTCCATCAATGGTTTTTCTTCTATAGATTAAATTACCTCTATGTAGATGATTTATAGATGGACATCCAGCCCCAGTCTCATCCACCTCAGCCTAGCATTACCATCTTTCTACTGGACTTTTAAATCAGTTGTTCCAGAGATATCTCAAACTCCAAATGCCTCTAACATCCCTTTTGGGGATATTTGCTCAAACTGGATTCATAGTCTTAGTTGGTCACCAAAGGTCACTGCTAGTGGTAGAGGTGACCCTGTAGGGTTTCGTGCCTAAAACTATAGCTCATAACCCCCCCTGGTATACCTCCCATTAATAGCCAGCCAGTAGACAAAAAAAGCTTTTAGTAAAGGACATTAGTAAAATGGTATGTTAATTGTTGTTCAGTCATTTCAGCCATGTTCAACTCCCATTTGATGTCCTCTTGGGAAAGATAATAGAGTGGTTTGCCTTTCCATCTGCAGTTCATTTTACAGATGAAGAACTTAAGGCAAACATAGTTAAGTGACTTGCCCAGGCTAGTAAGTTTCCAAGGCTGGATTTGAACTCAGGAAGTTGAGTCTTCCTGATTCCAAGCCCAGTGCTCTATCCACTTTACCACTTTGCCACCCCAGGGTACAGAAAGTACAGATGGCACAAATCATTCCCTGTATACAATCATGTGCATTCTCCCAAAAACCCAGAGTCTATAGGAAGAATGGGCTGAAAGCTGGGCTACAATGGTAAGTGAGGACGACTTGTAAAAAAACACGTGTCAGAGGGTAACTCATAATTCCTCAATTTCCCAGCCTTTGTTCTACCACCAATCATTTGTTGTTGTTCAGTCATTTCAGTTGTGTCTAACTCTTCATGACCCCATTTGTGGTTTCTTGGCAAAGATACTGGAGTGGTCTGCCATTTTGCTTCTCCAGCTCATTTTACAGATGAGGAAACTGAGTCAAAAAGGGTTAAGTGACTTGCCCAGGGTCACACAGCTAGTAAGTGTCTGAGATTAAATTTGAGTTCAGATCTTCCTGACTCCAGACAAAAAAAAATTAAGTTTATTTACCAAGAATTCCCTCTTTTCCCCTCATCACATCACTATCTCCTCCTTCACTTCTAAGATGAAGAGGTGATCTCCTTCCTCAAGTCAACTCCTGTACTTGCAACCCTTTATCTCATCTCTTCCCATCATCTTAAGCAGATTGCCTCCAATTTCTCTTTAGTCTTCAATCTCACCACCAATTTACTGCTCCTTAATTTCTGTGTACCCTCCCTGCCCATGCCCTTCCATCCTAAAAAACTCTTACTTATTCCTGCCATCCCCACTAGCTATAATTCTTCATCTCTCCTCTCTTTGTCTAAATTCCTTTTGAAAGTCATCTACATTTGGCACCCCTCCACTTTTTCTCCACCCGCTTTCTAATAGTCTGGTTTCCAAAATCACCATTCAACTAAAACTTCTCTCTCCAAAGTTACAAATAATCTTTTATTTGCCAAATTTAAAGGCCTTTTTTTCAGTCATCATCCTTCTTGACCTTTCCACAACCTTTGCCATCAGTGATCACCCTCTTCTTCAGCTGGTGTTAAATCTTGTCCTTTCTACCTTCAATGTATCTCTTGTATATATCCCCTTCTCTCTACTCACATAGCCAACATGCTAGGGATGCAGAACCTGCGTCCTCAATGCCACATATAGCCTTCTACATGCTCGAGTGTAGCCCTTTGACTGAATCCAAACTTCACAGAACAAATTCCTTTAATAAAAAGGATTTGTTCTGTAAAAACTTGGATTCAGTCAAAAGGCCCAACTCAAGGACCTACAAGGTCATATGTGGCCTTGAGCCCACAGGTTTCCCATCCCTACATAAGTCCTCATCACCTCTCACCTGTACTATTGCCTTCTAACTGGCACTCCCATCCATCCTCCATTTAGCAGCCAAAGGGATTTTTCCTAGAATGTAGGTTGGCCCATGTTACCTCCCTATTCTATAATTTTCAGTGGCTCTCTAGTATTTCTAGGAACAAATAGAAACTCTGGTATTTAAAGTTCTTCCCACTTTTCTAGCCTCTATACATTCTGCCTCCCTCCATGTATCCAACTATAGTGATCAGCTTGCAGTTTATCCTTCAACTTCATGTATTTGCACTGGTTATCCACTTTCTTTCTTCATCTCTGCCCCTTAAGTTTTCCTGCTTCCTTCAAGACATCATCCAAGTACCATCTTCTGTGGCCTCCTAGCTGCTTGTGCTTTTCCCTCAGGGACTGCTTTCCATCTACTCTGTCTAGACTTAAGTTATTTACCACTTTCTCTCCCATGAGAATATATGCTCTTTGAAGGGACTGCTTTTGCCTTTCATTTTATCCCCAGCACTTAGCACAATCCCTGGCAAGTTCTAAGTGCCTAATAAATACTTCATGGACTGACTAAATATTTCCCTCTACTACTTAACTTCAGTAGCTCTCCATTGCTTTGGAGCAGCTAGATGTCACAGTGGATAGAGGGCCAGGCCTGGAGTCAGGAAGACTCATTTTCCTGAGTGCAAATCTGTCCTCACACACTTACTAGCTGTATGCCACTGGGCTTAACTCTATTTGTCTCAATTTCCTCATCTGTCAAATGAACTGGAAAAGGAAATAGCAAACCACTCCAGTATCTTTGCCAAGAAAACCCTAACTTGGGTCATTAAGAGCCTGACACAACTCGAAAATGATGGGAACAACAACAAAAATTTTTCTAGGATAAAATTTAAACTCCTCTGCTTCGCCTTTAATGCCCTTCACAACCTGATCCCATCCTGTCATTTCAGTCTCATTATGCATTATTCCCCATCCTACATTCTATGCCATAGTTAAACTGCTCTTCTGTGTCCTTCACACAAGCCACTCTATCACCTGTCCCCAGATGTCCTCTAGTCATCCCTCTTGCTGAGAATGCATTCCATCCTTACCTCTGTCTCACAGAATCCCTCTCTTCAAGATAAAGCTTAAGCACCATCTTATACATGCTTCTCAATCAACAAATATTTATTGAGTACCTACTACGTACTAAGTATTGACGATCCAAGTGCAGAGGACTAAATAATGCCTCCTCTCAATTGGTTTACATTTTCTAATTAATGGAGACAAGTGTATATAAAAATATTCACAACATAAATATATTATTAATGCATAATACATAAATGCAATAGCTAAATGCAAGGTAATTTGGAAGGGATGGCACTAGTATTTAGGGAGATCAGTAAAAACTTCATGCAGAAGATGGTGGCTAAGCTTCATCTTGAAGAAAGAAAGTTACTCTATGAGAAGGGGTTAAAGAGAAGGTGAATTCCAGGCATAGGAGAAAGTCAGTACAAAGGCATGGAGATAGGAGATGGAATTTTGTGTGTTCTACCTTAATGTGGTACTACAGGCAGACCTACAAACAATATGGGATATAAACACCCCCAACAGCATACCTAGGGTCTCGCATCTTATCTAGATGAATGAGACACCCCACTTTTCTCTGTGTTTGACTTGTTCACCCAGCCTGGGTTTCATACTAATAAGCCTAAGTTCCCACAGATAGGCCACAACCACATGGTTATATTCAAAATCTCTCAGAGCAATTGTTAGGACTATTTAACCCAACTACATTCCAGTAGAACTGGTGATCTAAATGAAATGGATGAAAAATTTCAAAAATATTAATTTCCCAGATAAACAATAGGGAATGGAATATTTAAATAACTCATCTTAGAAAAAAGAAATTGAACAAGGCTAGCATGGACACCCAAAGGGGGTGGAGGGAACCAGCACCAGATTGATGTATAAGCAAATTTAAATATTGAAAGAAAAAATAATTCCAATACTACATAAACTCTCCAAAAAAATAAGTAAAGAAGGGGTTCTACCAAGTTCCCAGATTTGTTAGAGGAATGCAGGGCTGGTTAAGAAAGTTATAAGTATGACTGACCATATTCATAACAAAAACAACATAACATCATTATTTCAATAGATGCAAATAAAAGCTTTTGACAAAATACCAAGTCCTATTTAAACACACACACACACACACACACACACACACACACACACACACACATGCATAGAAATAGCACTTTCCTCTAAAACCAAGAACTAACATTATCTGTAATAGGGACAAGCTAAAAACCTTTCCAGAAAGATCAGGGGTGAAACAAGGAAGTCCATTATCATCATTACTAGTCAAAATTAGGTTAGAAATGCTAGCTATGGAAGCAAGAAAAAGAAACTAAAGGAATAAATGTGGGCAAAAAAGAAAAAGAAAACTATCACTTTTTAAAGATACTTTTCTTAGAAGACCATAGAGAGTCCACTAAAAAACTACCTAAACAATTAACAACTTCAGCAAAGTTGTGGGATATATAATAAATCTACACAAATCACCTACATTTCTGCATAGTGCCAAAAGGGAAAAAAAACAGGAGATAGAAAGAGAAATTACATTTAAAAATAACTACAGATAGCATAAGATACTTAGGAGTCTATCTGCCCAGACCCACACAGGAACTATATTAATAGAATTACAAAACATTATTGATACAAATAAAGACAGAGCTAAATAATTGGAAAATAGTAATTGTTCATGGAAAGGTCAAACTAATATAATAAAAATGACAATACTACCTAAATCCCCTGCCATACCAATCGAATAACTAACTCTACAGAACTAGAAAAAATATTAACAAAATTCAACTGGAGAAACAAAAAGGTCATATTGAAATATTAAGTATCAATGGAATTAATGAAAAAATCAAGAATAGCTTATCTCAAACTATATTACAAAGTCATAATTGTAAAAATAATTTAGTACTAAAAAATAGAGAAGTTGATCAAAGGAATAGATAAGATATACAATACCCAGAAGCAAATGAGCAAAGCAACCTAGTGTTTGATAAACCTAAAAGATCACAACTATCAGTGTAAGAACTTATTTATTTAGTAAAAACTGTTAAGAAAATTGGAAAAGTCTGGCCAAAATTAGGAGGAGATCAACATCTCATACTATATGCCAAGATAAGCTTCGAACGGGTACATGACTGAGATATAATGGATGATATCATAAACAAATTAATGGAGCAAAGAAGAAATTACCTGTCAGATCTATGAATGGGGAAAGATTTCATGACCAAATGAGTGAAAGAGGTTCACAAGGGGTAAAATGATCAATTCTGATTCTTATGGAAAAATGAAAAAGTTGTACAAACAAAACTAAAGGAGCTACAATTAGAAAAGTATTAAGAAACTGGGGGAAAATATTTGCAGCAAGTTTCTTTAATAAAGGTCTCATTTCTAAAATGTACAGAGAACTGAACCCAAGTTAGACTCAGCTTAAGAGTTGTCTTATTTAAGAATAAAAGTCATTCACCAATTGATAAATGGTCAAAGAAGATGAAGCTTTTGGAGGAAGAAATCCAAACTATAAATAATGGCTTGGATATCCTATGAAAATGAAAACATTAAAATTTTCCATATGAAAAATGCTCCAAATCACTAATAATTAGAAATACATAGACTAAAGAAGCTCTGAAGTACCACCTTCCGCCCATCAGGTTGGCAAAGTTGACACAAAAGGAAATGACAAATGCAGGAGGGGCTGTGGGAAAACAGGTTCTTTAATGCACTTGTTGGTGGAGCTACGAACTAGTCCAACCATCCTGGAAAGTAACGTAGAACTATGACCAAAAAATTACTAAATTGTGCATGTTCTTTGACCCAGAGGTACTACTACTTTGTCTGTACATCCAAAAAGTTCAAAGACAGTGGAAAATAACCCATACGTAAAAAATATTTAAAGTAGAATTTTTGTGTACATGATAGCAAAGAATTGTAAACTAAGGGAATGCCTATCAAGAATGGTAGAACAAGCTATAGTAGATGAATTGATGGAATACTATTGTACTATAAGAAACAATGAAGGGGATGGTTTCAGAAAAACCTGGGAAGATTTGTATGACTTGATGAAGATTAAAGTAAGCAAAACCAGGAAAACAATTTATGTAATTAAAACAATATTGTAAAGACAATTGACTATGAAAGACCTAAGAATGTTGATCAATGCAATGACCAACCACAATTCCAAAATAAAACATATTCTCCATCTCCAGAGAGAAAACTGATGGATTTGAAAGTACAAATTGGAGCATGTGTTCTTTTCCATCTTTCCTATCTTTTTATTTGTTTTTTGGACATGGCTAACATGAAAATTTGTTTCATATGATGATACATTTTTGTAATGGATTTTATTTTTCTTCTCCTCACAATAGGCAAGGCAGGGAATGGGAAATTTGGAAGCAAAAACAAAATTTAAATTTTTAAAAACTTCTCATTGCTATAAATATGCTTAATTCTTTTCAACAGACACATTGTTTTATGGTGTAACTGATCTATAAAGTGTTATCTTCTTGAAGAAGTTTTCATTTGGGATGAGGGAGAGGATACCAATTACAAAGGCGACAGCTGGATAGACAAATGATCAGAGAGACAATTTATTAAGGGCTTATAGTTATGTTGTTTTTGTGTTTGTCCTTTGTTTTTGAAGAAGACCATGACGTCAGAGAAATGATGACATGACTTGCACTTGACTATGTTTTGAGTGAAGGAGGGCAGTGCAAAGTCACCAGCCTCACTTTCTCCTCCTGAGCCATCTGGGTCCAGTGACCAGATATTCATCAGGATGACTGGAGACGGCCCAGGATGCAATGGGAGACCTTGGTCTTTTTCTCCTAAGGCCTATTCAGGTGCTCATTTAGAGTGAAGTGATGCCCATTCAGTGAATATGCCTTTTTAAGAAGTAATCAGGGAATGGTCCCTTTAATGAGCAAAAGAAAAAAATATAAGTAAATGAAGCTGGGAGGGAAAGAGCCACAGTTACTATTGATAATCACTCTGAAGCCAGGAAGGTCCAGAAAACAGCCATTAAGTGGGCAGGGACCTATTGTTGTCCAATCTACAGGCTTCGGTGTGCACTGGGTTTAAGATTTTGGGGAAGGAAGGAAGGAAGGAAGGAAGGAAGGAAGGAAGGAAGGAAGGAAGGAAGGAAGGAAGGAAGGAAGGAAGGAAGGAAGGAGGGAGGGAGAGAGGGAGGAGTACACCCTCTGATTATCTTTCCTCCCCTTTTCCAAGCTTTCCTCCCAGTCACTCAGTCTCACCACCCAGATGTCATCCTCAGCTCCTTAGTCTTTCTTGCCTTTTTCCCATATCTGATCTGTTTCCAGGTGTTATTGATTCTACCTTTGTAACATCCCTCAAATACACAAAAATCCCTCTCTTCTGACACTGCTACTTACTCTGGCACAAGCCTTCACCACCTTCCTGCTTGGACTATTAAAATAGCCCTCTGTGAGTTTCCCCTGACTCAAGTGTCTCCCCATTCCAGTTCACTCTCCACTCAGCCATCAAAAATGATTTTCCTAAAGCATAGGGCTGGACCATATTCAATAATCTCAAATGACTCCCTATCACCTCCAGGTTCAAATATAAAATTATCTAACTGAAAACTCTTCAACTCCTATCTTTCTCATCTTCTTAAACCTTTCCCTGCTTCCACATGCTCTGAGATCCAGCAGCACTATCCTTCTTGTTCCTCAGAAAAAACTTTCTGTGTCTCCAAACTCTAGGTGTTATTGGAACTAGAAGTGACTAGAACTCATGACTAGAATTCACTCCCTCTGTTTCTGCCTCATATCTTCCTTCAAATTCCAGTAAAAATCCCACCTTCTACAAGAAATCTTTTTCTGATTTCCTTAATGCCAACCTTTCTTCTGTTGATTATTTCCTGTTTATCCTGTATATCTATTATTTAGTTCACAATCATTTGCATGCTGTCTCCCCCATTAGACTCTGAGTTTCTTGAAAGTAGGAATTATTTTTTGCCTTTTTTTGTATCCCCACCACATATTAAGTTTTTAATAAATACTTGCTGGCCTACTATCTGACTGCTTCTTCTTGGTTAGGAAGTTGCTATGAATTATATTTCTAGCCTTGATTAAAATAGAAATTAACTCCAACTCCATCAAGCTACCATATTTTTAATTCAGAAAGGATAAAAATGTTGTCATGCGTATGTACCATATAGAAGGATTTTTGCAATTGATACAGAATTTGGTATAGGAATTATAGAAACTCAGAACTAGAAAAGACCTTGAATTGGTCCAAAAAGCCTCCAATTGCATGGGGGAGGGAAGGAGGGAGGAGCAGATAGTCTTTCTTGTAACAGGTTCTTTTTTGTTCTGGATACATCCCTCTCTCCTGCCTTGCTCCTCTTCTTACTTTCCCCATGGCACAGGAGGTATCTCACTAATCAATTCCTGGTGTTTCCCTACTTGTGACATTAGAGGCAGAAAATCAAATCAAAAAGATTTGAGCCAGACCCACTATCGCTACAAACCCCCTGACCTTTCCCCTGTCATCAGGCTGCTCTTATGCATGACAAAAGAACTAGGCATCCTATCCATTAGTCTAGGATTAGTCACCAGAGCTTAGCAGAACCTAGATACACACCAAGTGCTGCAAGCTGCTTCTTCCAGCACTATTTCTAACTCTCTTCTTTCTCCCACAAAGGCCTAAAGATCATTGAGCTATTTTTCTATATCCCCTGCCTTTCCCCATGGTCTGATTCGGGAGATCAGTTAAAATTCTAGTTGTATTCTTATCCTCTTTCCTCTAACTTCCCCTCTGTGTTCCCATACCTGGATTCTCACTTAAACCTCAAACCTTCCTCTGTGTGAATTAATATGTATCAAATAAAGGACTTGGTTTTTAGCATCACTGACCAGACTAATTCTTAGGTGTGTTTTAGTTCCAGTAATAATAGCTAGCATTTATTTGGTGCTTTAAGATTACAAAGGGCTATGCATATATTATCTCACAACAATGCTATGAAGTAGGTGCTTTTACTATCCCCACTTTACAGATAAGAAAATTGAGGCCAATTCAAGTTATTATGTTCCACTCCCAAAATTACAGTTGCCTCAGGAACTCAGGTCCAGTCCCTGGTAGTTTAGGTTCAGTGCTAGAACAAAATGAAACACTGGTAGGTGATTTAGCAGTGAGCAAAAGGAAATTTAATCGTAGCAGGAGAGGCATTAAGAACACTTTGCATTTGATTCAACTCAACAAAACTCCTGTGTCTGAGTTACCCGTTGTGATTCACCAACCAACCACCAGAGCCCCCACCTCAGAGCTCCCCATGGAATCTTTTCATTGTGGTAAAATGTCAACAGTCTGTCTTCTGAACCAACCAAGTCTCAAGGAAGGTCTCAATATCTTTTAAGGAAAAGTAGTCTAATTTTTATGGGAAGAAGGATTTAGATAGTACTTTTTTTTAATACACTTCCCCCCTTGGTGGTAATATCCTGAAGGTTTTCTAGAGAATCTTCCTCCACATGAATTATTTAATTTGAGGCTGTTACTGATCAAACTCCCAATCATATTCAAACAGCACTAAAGGACAGAGACAAAATGAAAAGAGAAACATGACAAAAATAAAACAATAGAACAATTCTTGGAAGTGGTGACCGAACCTGGTAGAGTCCTTAGAAGGGCTGAGTCCAAGGTCCAAATAAACCCATGTTGGAGCATGATCCCAAATCTTTGTAGTTCACAGTGGGTAATTTAATGTGAAAAAAGTGACCATCAATAGGAGAAGCACCAGAACTACTGATGGAATCCTAATAAAGCTGCCTCCTTCCCCAATATTCTAACTTCCTTATGGGCACCAGTGAACTGCAGGAATGTCCTGATTTAACTGCACAATCTGGCTTTAATCACCCTGAGCCCCCAGACTCAATACAGCCACTGCCCCTAGCTAGCCAGTGCCCCGAGATCCAATTCACACATTTGAATAGGTGTGTCCTTGTACTCAGCCACAATCATTTCATCCATTTAGCCCAAGACAGGACCACAATACCTAACTCTCCAGTACAGGGGAGAGGAGACTAGGCACTACTGGATCTTTCCCACAGTCCCCTCACCTTGACTGGCAAGTTCAAAGCTCCCACTTAAGGAGTGGACATTGAAGTGAAGTCCACTTGAGTAAAAGTTTAGAATATTCTTAAGATCCTTCACCCTGTGGTCCCACACTAAGGTTATAGTGAAAAATTAGAATGGCTAAAAATATCTTAGCAGATTTTGTTAACTCCCCTCATCCCAGATCAGATTAAGAAAAGAGTACTGGAGAATGGTAGGGAATTGAGTCACCCTCCTTCACATGGAGAAAGGAATGAGGGGGGAGGTGCAGCAGCTACATTGGAGGCCCCATTGGCATCAGCCCTGGGCCCCTGGACACCCTTAAGCCCACCCCTCTAGGCAAGCAGCCTCAGCCTCAGCAGTATCTGTAACTGTGGAGTATAAGTAAGAAACCTACCAGCCTCTGCACTTGGTAAGCCCAACCTTCTATCAATAATTTTTATATGTGATGATTTGGAAATGCAATTAATGTCATTTGAAGTTTACTGTTTGTGTTATTATTGTATTTCTAAATTGTATTGTAAAATTCTTTTATATTGTAGAGTCTGAGTGACCATTGTGAGCCAGAAATGGTGTTAGACAAAGCAATTTTTAATCTGAATTTTGTTGAAACTAAAATACAGGGGAAAAAATTGTTTAAAGCCAGTTATGTTATTTTATTAAGTCCTGCTAACCCTGTCTTACAGCTAAAATAATTTGGTTCTCACTAATGAAAATTAGAAGATTGTTAATTAAGTTATTTAGGATTATTGTTATAATGTTAAAACTTGAAATTGGGCCCACAGTAGCTCTAATGGTAGATGGGCTGGATACCCCTACTCCCCTCCCTTGAGAAGATGGCCAAGGTCACATCCAATATAGGCCTACAGGGGGTGACTGGAGGCCCCATGTGCTAGCTACCATATACTGGGATCCTAAAAAGAAAATATGGGAACTCCAAAAGACATCCTGGCAAGAAAAAAAAATTAGGGCAAAACAAATTAAGATTGAAAATAGGAGAATTTTCATGCAAAAAGTATGTAGTTTTTATCAGTCCAGAGGAAGAAAGAATATCATGGGGTGGAAAGGCAGGCCCTTCTCTGTGGTCCCTGTGGATTCCTTTCATTTTGTAAACTTGCCAGGTCCCTGGAAACTATCTGGTGGGTAAGGTCATCAGCCCCAGGAAAAAAAAAAAAAGCTTATTTGGGTTATGGAGTTCCTAAATAATGAACTTGGCTTGATCAGAATTTGCAAGCTTATGTACAATATAGAAATGCTTTCAATAATGATTTGTCTTTATACTAGGATAAATTTAAACTTGAGAAAGAAAAAACAAGTGAAGTTGTTAAGTGAAATTCCTTACGTATGTAAGTCTTGGTAAATATTTTATTGCTTATTGCAACTCCATAAGAGTAAAAACAATTATATCTAGCCCTAAGCTGTAATTGGTGAGACTTGTCATTTGAGGTAAAGCCCTTGGGACTGCACTGATTTTATTTTGAGTTTGAATTTAGGCATAGTTGTCTGCATTAAGTCAATATTTGAGACAAATGCCACAAGTTACTTAGAGGGAATGAAATCCTGAGTTAAAGTTGAAGGTTTCTTTCTGAGAAAAACCAAGAAGACATCAGCCCAAGGTGAGATCCCCCTGGCTCAGTTTTCCCATTGTGTTCCTTTGCAAAGGAATGTTTCCCACCTGGCTGTTCCTGAGTCTGCTGTGATGTAGAATTAATAACTGTGACTCTTATTGAAATCCAGACAGAGCTAAGGGTGCTTTATCCTGTCATACTTAGTATAATCATATCCGTGCTTTTTCCTTTTATGGCAAATTTCTATAATCAGAACAAATGGTCAGTAGGATTATGAGTACAATTCAAGTATGTGAAATCTTGCTGTTTTCAATATGAATATGTAGTTATTCCATATCCCAAACAATTGGATAAATTAGTACTCAGGTTTGTCAGGTGACTGCTTGCCTAGTAAATAAAACATTGTCTTTGAATGATATGGAAATAATTCAACAAAGGAAAAAGAAATTTGTGAAACAAAGGTGCAAACACAACGCTAACCATTATCCCATAGACTAAGACTGGGATACATCTGAGCTATTATAATAAAATGTGTGTTTAAGGTCCAAGCTATTCAGCCTAAAATTATATTCCTTTCTATGTCCTAAACAAATTAGTGAATGGGTATTAGACCTAGTCATCTGGCTGTTACTCTCTCTCTCTTTATAGATAGATTAGATATATAGACACATATATGTGTATAGATACATATGTATATATATGAAATAAAGTCCTTAAATATTTCAAAATAACATAAGAATAATTGCATATTGATACAACTGATTGAGTAACCTGTTATTCTATCAATTACTGAAACTAAACAGAAACATCTTCAGTTTGGTTTGGGAAAGAGAATTTCAGTTCAATCAATTTTCTTAAAGGGACAGACATGCTTTATTATAAACAACTTATTGGTATGCACTGTTTTGGAATGAATTACTTAAAACATCCTCCCAAGTCTTTATTATAATTAGAGTAAAATGAGCCTCTTACAAGCAAATTCATTTGTGTAACTATTGAATCCAAGGGTGGAAAGTTTCTTCCTGCAAAAGTGTTGTTACTTATATTTCCTTAATAACATCTGATCCTCCTAAAGGAATTAGAGTGAGATCAGAAAATTTGGGGAAAGTAACAAGATCAGATAATCCCATATGACAAATGTAAATTATTCAAATGGGATTCTTAGTTTCTTTCTCTTTATATTTGGGCTCTGCACGTTGAACTTGCTGGTCAGATTTTGTCTTCCAGACTACATGCCATTCACCTGCAGTTGGTGGCAAATAGTGGATACCAGCCCATAACCACCCATTATCCCCTGGATGTGACCTCTGTTCGGTTTCAGTCAACCTCCTCCTCATGATCCATCAAGACAGAGACAGCTATGTACCTCAATTCAGGCTGAAGAGACTACAGAAGCCAAGAACTTTGTCTCTTTTCCCAAATGAAATGGGGCCCCAGCTTTTTGAGGGGAATGATGAAATCCTAATAAAGCTGTCCCCAGGTGCCATATTCTAACTTCCTTGTAGGCCCCACAGAATAGCAGGCATGTGATGATTTAACCACACAATCTTGTTTTAACCAGACTCAATACAGCCACTGTCCCCAGATCCAATTCACATATTCAAACAGGTATGACCTTGTGTTCAACTATAATCACCTCATCCATTTAGCCCAAGACAGGGCCACAGTGCCTAACTATCCATCTTGACCAGATAGGACCATAATACCTAGCCAATCAAAAAGCAACTGGACCAGTATGTTTGATCACCGAACCATCAAAGAGACTCCTCCTCTATTACCGAATCCCTTAACAAATCCCTCCTGCCTTTTTAATACTCCTAATTTCTGCTGTGTAATCAGCATCATCACACTATAAATTTGCCTGTGTTGTCTTACTAAGTTGCTGGTTCCTCTTGGAATCTAGCCCACTTCTGAGGGGCATCAATCCTCAGTAAATGCCTAAATTTGGATTAGAGGTGGTCTGACTGAATTCTTTGAGATGGTGCCACCACAATACACCATGACACCACAACTCTACTACAGAAAAGATAATACTTCTAGCATATTCCCCATTCTTCATCACAGGCCAGGGAGAACTGTTCCATACTTCTGACCACTAATTTTTACTTGGTCCACCAGCCAGGACCTCCCCTCTCTGGGAATTCCAAGGAAGGGGTGGGGACAGAAAATCTTTGCTCCATGAGCGCCCTCTGAAGGATTGCCCCCCCTTCTTCCAAAAGGTCTAGTTAGGTACGTTCACCACCCTCTTGTTACCACGAACCAAATTCTCTCCCAACAATGACACCCCTCTTAGTTCTCCAAGCCCTTCCTGAGGAAGAATCATACGGTGATCATTGATGTTATGTTGGCAATGATGTGGAGGGACCAGTAAGCTTTATAATAGAGAAAACAATGGGCTACAAAGGCCCTGCATTTTGCCACCAAACATACTAGTGTCTCTGCATATTGCCCATTCTGCCAATGTCAACTATGATCTCCTGTGCCAGTGTAAGACAATTGCCACTATTAGGTCTTGAGCTTGTAGGCCTGAAATGCATGAACCTGACTCTGATCTGCTAGGTGGATAGCTGCTTCATGCCTATGTTGCCATTATCCTGATAGGTTTGGTGGGAACTCTGTGGGTGTCACTACAGCTGGGGTCAGACTCCACTCTCCTATGCTGGGGGAAAACGCAAAAGAAATCCAAAAAGCACCAAAGCCAGAAACTCCAGACCAGTACATATGTTTTATTTCCATTTAGAAGTTTCTTTTGAGGGCAGCTAAGTGGTGCAACGGATAGAGCACTGGGCTTGGAACCAGGAGTACTCATATTTATGAGTTCAAATCCAGTCTCAGACACTGTTTGACCCTGAACAAACTCATTTAACCCTATTTGCCTCAGTTTCTCATCTATAAAATGACCTAGAGAAGAAAATAGCAAGCCACACCAGTATCTTTGCCAAGAAAACCTCAAAATGGGATCACAAAGGTAGGACACAACTGAAACAACTTAACAACAACATTTCTGCAGGGCTTGAGGAAATACTCCACAGGCCTGAGTTCTGTGCTCTAAACTTTGAAAAGTGAAATAACACCCTTTCTTGCCTGTCCTCTGCTAACTAAATGGGGCATAAATGGCACATTTGTCTATATTTCCAATTTCAGAAATATTTCTGGATTTAGTATTGTCCTTTCAAGTGCCTCCTCCCAGTGTCTTGCACCAAAGAATCACAATGAAATCTATGTGATAAAATTGTGTTTTGACTCTAACAAATTAAAAAAACAAGTGAGCCTCAAACAAGTTTATTGTTTTTTTATTTTTTTAAATTCAGGCACTAGACTGTAAAAGTCCAGGGATCTGCCTCAGCTTACATTCTCTTACAGCAGGCTTCCTTCATGCCACCTTCAACGGCTTGGCAATATCCACATAAGATCCAGGATCACCTGTTCAGCTGCTTTGTTTCCCAAAAAGTAGTTCAAAACCACAAACATTTCACACAAATGTGACTCTCTTAGAGCAGGTAAGCTTGTCCTTTCAGGGGACTACCTCCCTGTATCCTCCCCCTTTCCCCCCAAGTAAACTGGGTGATAATGATCACTAGTCATACAAAGACATCTTGTCCCAGTAAAACTAAGTGCAACAGTTCTTCAAAATTTGTCCTTTTCTAAGGAGGCGGATATCTCTTTCTTCTTCCTCCAAAATTTAATCCCTCCAGGATCTTTGGAAAATAAACTTGAGTTCTGAAGAGATTCTCTACTGGAACTTGGAGGAGGATACAACTAATTACCAGGCTGGGAAATCTTACAACGCTGAAGAACTTAAAGCACAATTTACCAGAATTATCTTCAAATACATTTCTTGGGGACTCAGAGCATACTCACGTTGTTCTCTTGGTGCAGGTTACTCTGGAATCTCGCAGGAGTGAAGAAGCTTGCCTTTCCAGAAGTAGCCACCATTTCTAAAGGCTTCATCAAATGCACCACCAGATAAGCAGGTAGGCTAAATCCAGGCTCAATTTCCTCAACCCTGCCCATTCCTCTCTTAAATGAGCTCACTATCTTCCAGTGCTACAGTGTCAGTTATTCTGGATTGAACCTGACTCAGGTAAGTCCCCTGGGAGTTTAGGGTCAGTATTAGAACAAAATGAGATACTCACGGGTCATTCACAGTTTGTTTTTTAACTTCGCTTTAGCAGGAGAAGGGTATTCAGCAAGGATAGACATTAAGGACACACTGAGTTGATTCAGCTGAGCAAATCTCCTTTTCCTGAGTTCATGGTGATGAACCAGAGCTCCTTTCCCCTTCTCCCTCCTCCCAAGGGCTGTGTTGTACTCAGGTGATAGGACAGCGAAGTCAACATTTAGTCTTGAATGGAGGCAGATCTAGAAACTGGGTCACTAAAACAGATTTTAGGATCCCTGCAGCCTAAATATTGACTTAGAAAACCACATATTAACATTATCCAGGTTCCCTGGTGTTTTTATTTACTTTGTTAAACATTTCCTAATTACATATTAATCTTATTCAGGTAGCACTTCCGCTTTAGTCCCCTATCCAACCAGGTCTCAAGGAAATCCTCTAGGCCTCAGAAGGAAAGAACTCACCTAATTTGCCTGGGGGCAAGACTAAAGCTATGGGTCCTACCCCAGGGCCCATTGTACTAGTAGAAAGGAAAGTGGGTCGAGTTTGGCAGCTGCTGGGAGGGAAGGTGAAATGTCAAAGATGGCTCCATTCTGCTCATTTCATTTGTGTTGTTAATTGGTTGTGACCCCATTTGGGGTTTTCTTGGCAAAGATGCTGGAGTGACTTGTCATTTCCTTTGCCAGATGAGGAAACTGAGGCAAACAGTCACACAGCTAGTGGCCAGATTTGAATTCAGGAAAATGAATCTTCCATCCACTATTCACTCCTGCCACCTAGCTAACCTAATATCTCTACCTTCTTTGAAAGTTCTGAGTACTTATGAGGGCTTTATCTGTATTTCCTAACTGCATTTCTAAAGGCTCATTGTTAAATATGCACTAAAGGATGGCAGGCAGTTGGTATAGTGGAAAGGAAACTGAAGGAAGAGTCAAGAGACTAGGGTTCCAGTTCTGACTGCATAAATCAGCTGGGTAGCCTTGGCCAGATTTCTTTTCTCTGGGCCTCAACTTCCCCATCTGTAAAATAGGACTGTTCCTCCTGTTTTATCCTCAGTGATCATATAGATGTACACACACATACACACACAATCTGTTTATATGTAGAATATAAGTTCCTTGAGGGCTGGGACTGTTGCATTTTGTCTTTGTTTCCCAAGTGCCTAGGACGGTGCCTTGCTTAATAGACACTTGTTGAATAGGTTTGGGGGTTGTTTGCTGCTGGTTCCTACCTACCTTCAAGTTGACTTTGGAGTACTGACAGAACATCCTGGTCTAAAAGTCACACCCTAGAAATCCCTTTTCCTTTTTTTTTTTTTTTTTTTTTTGGAGGGTGGGTTAAGGTAGAGATACCAAGTCTTTTCAGGATCAAAAGTCCTGGAGTCAGGAAAATGTGAGCTCAAATGCAGCTTCAGACATGCACTAGCTGTGTGACCCTGGGCAAGTCACATAATCCTGTTTGCCTCAATTTTCTCATCTATAAAATGAGCTAAAGAAGGAAACTGAAACACACTCCAGCATCCTTGCCAAGAAAAACTCCAAATGGGGTCACAGAGTCTGACACAACTGAATAACCACAAGGACAAAAACTATCAGGTACTTCAAAAGGAGTGTACAACTTTGGCATGTCAGCTGTCGCAACATCTGGCATTCACAGGGGAACAGGATGGGTTGTCCCGGAAACCTAGTTTCAGATCCCAACTCTACCACATATGGACAAGGTACTGCCCCTTATTTAATTTTCCCCTCTTCAAGTTAAGAAAATGGAAGGGAATCATTCCCAATCATTCCCAATGTTCCTTCCAGCACTGATATTCTGTGTTTAGAAAGGGAAGTACAATGCTCTCCTCCAGGTGGGCACACCTCCTAGCGCATTCTTCAGAAGCTAGCTTCAATTCAGCGAAAGGCATACACCTGTTTGAGCTAACGGCACCTTTGGAAATGGCCCCAAAGTCAGAAAGCCCATTTAAAACAGATCTAGTAGCTCAGTGACGAAGGATAAAGACTGGTTGGGGAAGGTTCGTTTTCAGGTGTGCATAACCCCACCCAAGTTCCAGAATATCTCTGAGATATTGCTTCCCTAGCTAGAGAATGAACAGGCAGAGAGAAATTGGTGTTTTGGCTTTTCCCCTCAGTCCTGCTCCCTGTTGGAAGGGGTGTAGAGAGGAAGGGAGGGTGAGTAATCTAGAGTTTAGATTCATAAGATAGTTTACTGAGACCTCTGAGATCAGGAATCCTTACCAAAAGCACACAGTTGAGTTCTGATTAGCCACATGTTGACTGTCTGCAGCTCCACTGGCTTCCTCCTCCCACTCAGCCCTTCAGGCCAGCTTCCCTGTCCCCACCCCTTGCCCCCCTCACCCCCAAGGCCTCTCAGTTGGTGAATTCTCAGAGACCTAACTAATGCTTTTATTAGCCTGAGCAAAACATAATAAGGAAGGTAAGTCGACTGTCTCTCCTTCCCAACCCATCACATCAATCACAATCCATTTTAATTTAATTCAACAGTTAATAAGTTTCCATCTACTCTGTGGAAGGCTCTGCAGTGCTCTCTCTCTTCTCTCTCCTCTCCTTTTCTCTCTCTTCTTTCTTCTCTCCTCTCTTTTCTTTCTCCTCTCTCCTGTCTCTCTCTCCTTCTCTCTCTCTCTCTGTCTCTCTCTCTCTGTCTCTCTGTCTCTCTCTCTCTGTCTGTCTCTGTCTGTCTCTCTCTGTGTGTCTCTGTGTGTGTCTCTCTCTCTGTCTCTGTCTTTCTCTCTCCACCCTGTGTGTGTATGTGTCCTCTCTTTTCCTTTCCCCCCCTCCCCTTTCCAAGAACTCATGAATTAGTTGGGGTGGGTGAAGTAGGATGAGGAGGCTAAATAATAGAAAATTAATAAATGTAATATTGTACCAGGGAAAGCTTGATAAGGGTGAGAGTGGAGATTCAATGAAGCAATACTGCTTAAATGATCTTTCGATTATTTTTTGTTTTGGCTTAACCCATCTCCCCTTTGAGGCTCTCCCAGACATATCCCCAGAGGATGGGAAATAGAGCAAGAAATTCTTTTCACTATGCTAGGTACTTAACATTGTCAGACAAAGGATGGGCTAACCTATGAGAACAAGTCTTTGAAGCATGTGGCGATATCCCCAGCCTGGTATTAGTCTAATCTACCATATGGATGACCCATTTACTTCATGATAGTAAAAAAATCTTCCAACTGGCTGGGAACCAGAAAAACTCGTGACTCAGAAGTTGCTGACTGGGAACACAAAAGGGTCAGCCCATCACACCATGTTGGTTTTTTTTTTCCTTTGAGTCTATGATGAGGCTGGACTGCTTAAAGCTGGTCCCAAAAGTCAGGTGGGAGAGGGGTTTCAGCCCTGTCTCCCACCCAGCAGTGGTGACTCTGAGCACATGGCCATTTATTTTTTCCTGATCTTAGGTGAGTGAGTCAATCAGTCAATTCATTAAGCATCTACCATATGCCAGGTACTTTGCTGCAGACAAAATACAAAACAACCACAAAAAAAGACAGCCCCTGCCCTCAAGGACCTTACAATCTAAGAGGGGAAGATAATACATAAAAGAAAGCAGAAATATGAGAGGGTTAGGTACCTGGCATGGGACTATAATGAAGTCCAAAGAGATCCAGTCAAATGGGGAATGAGTATTCCAAACTGGAAATATCCAGGCAGCCTCATGGGTTCAGGAGATCCAGAGTTCCCACCAGAGGTGGCCTCCTAAACAGTAGTGGCTCATGCAGTGGAAGTTGTTATATATGGAAAAACAGCCCCCAAAGGACAGCATCAGTTTCAGGGGCTGTGTGGTAGAGAGAAGTGCTGGCTAGGGACTCCAGAATGGCACAGATCTTTGGCCCCAAGCAAAGAACTACCCCTAAGGGGAACTTCATAGGAACTCCATGAATGGAGAAAAGGACTTCCTAGGCCAGGAATGGGAGTTAACCTTTTGTCATAGATGCTCTCCAAGTTTGTGCTCATTCTTCCCACCATGGAAATTGTGTGTGTGTGTGTGTGTGTGTGTGTGTGTGAGAGAGAGAGAGAGAGAGAGAGAGACAGAGACAGAGACAGAGACAGTATATCCTAGGTTTAAGAAGAATGTTTTGTTTAAACTATATTTATCTTAGTAAATACTTCTAAAAGTGAATTGAAGTCTGACTAATATTAATAGGAAGTCCACCAATAGTGACTCACGACCAACAGTAACAGAGGTAGTGCTTACCCATGGTAGTAGAAATTTACTAGGAACCTATCCTACTAGTGAGAATAGAAGTTAGAAAGCAGCCCCAGAAGGAATTCTATAATATGATCTATATTCTAGATTGAGGTGGCTCGGTGAATAAAGTGCTAGGCCTGGAGTCAGGAAGATCTGAGTTCAAATCCAGCCTCGGACACTTAATAATTGTGTGACCCTGGGCAAGTCACTTAGTCTCTATCTGCCTTAATACACTGGGAAAGGAAATGGCAAACACACTACTATCTTTGCCAAGAAAACCCCATAGGGCTGGACACATCTCAACAAAAACAGCATTATAGATTTGCAGTCATTATGTCCTGAAGTCATATATATGAATCTTTTATTGGACCTGTGATTTCATTAGTATAACAGATTTCTTATATGGAGACTCCTTCTACCCATGGCAGTCAGAGTTTGCTCTGCAATTTATACTTTTTATTGACTCTAGACCACGGAGAGCAGGTCACAAAACCAGACTGTCTCAGAAGCAAGACCCAAACCCAAGTCTTCCTGACTGTAAAGTGGCTCTCTTTCTACTCCTACACCATTCTTTCAAATGAGATTTAAATGTAAGTAACGAGACTGATTTCTTAAACATAACCTGAACTTGCCTATCCAAACCAATGTGATTCTTTTCAAAGTAGTGACTCTGGAAGGCTATACCACTATTCTCTTAATGTCACCATTATTCAAAACACTTTTAGAACTAATTTTGGGAACTACCTTCCCCTATTTTTTCAAAATGTTGCATTTCCATTATATTCAAACCTTCTATCTGCTAGATTGTTGACAGTTCTGTCAAGATATCAGGAAACACCTTGTTTTCCAGAGCTAAGGCTTAGCAAGCCAGCTCTGCCCTGAGCTTGGCATGACAACAGTCCTTTATGCTCACCCTCCCAATGGTCTCACCCTCTGGCAAAATCATGTAATTATTGTATTGTTTTGATCAACACTAAGCTCAGACAAGTTCTGATCATGAAGTCATGCTATGAACAAACTTGTCCCGCTGTTGCTGTTACCACTCATGGCCAGGGCTACAGCTCACTGATGAATAGCCCTTGGTATAAGTATTGAGAGCTCCCCACACTGCTTTGGGTCCCCTCACCCCCACCCCCAACTAGGGCCAGGACACCGGCATATATGTCTAGCTTGCAAGCTGTTTCCTTCACTTTGAAATTAAACTTCTGTTTGATTCCTCACTCTCCTGTCTCTAGCCTGCTCAGTTGGGCTCTGGCCACCCACAGTTTAGAGGCCGGTTCCTTCTGGTTGACAGTTCTAAATTTGTATTATGTGAAGGATTTATGATTTCCTTTGTATTGGAACTACAGCAATAGGAGAGTGTTTGGAGGCTTGAGAAGTGAAATGACTTTCTCCTATCAGAGACGTGTTTCAAATCTGTGTCTATCTGACACCTAGTCCAACACTCTATCCTCTATAACACACTACCTCTCTTAATTTGTATTCTGGGGTCAAGAATGTAAAAAATTTAAGAAGCACTGTTCCATAACACATTGCCTCTCTAAATTTGTATTAAGTTGGGAAGATACCAGGGGATAATCAAAAAGGAAACTTGAAAATAATCTTAAAATATTTACCAAGCTAGTTTTCATTACTATCCTCCCAAATTAATTACCTGTGTAGGTCCCCCTCCCCCCTCCCTCACTTTGGTCCCCTTCACTACCCTAGATTCTATGTTTTTTGTTGGTCATGATCTTCCCCCAGCTGCAGATCCTGAATCTCTACTGATGTATTTTACTCATATAGTTAGTCACAGATCTCATTAAATTAATAATATATTCCATTATATAACATTGTAAATAAAATAACAAGTATAAAAACTTTTATCTCATTCCCATAAACACAAACAGCGAGAACAGACATATAAAAATTGTATGGATCATCTACCCAGTGGAAATACATATATATGGCTAGACCACCTTCATGAAGGAATATATATGCAGGGAACTGTTTGACCAGGGCATATGCTCATGTATTTGATGCTGCAAAGCTATTGCTGTCTTTTACTAATGTCATTGCATTATTCTTTGATGAACTTGTTCCCTGCCAGGCACCCCCTCCCAATTGGGTATCTCAGATATCCCCTGACAGATATCACATCTCTGTTCCTATTGGTATAGGACTTCCTCCTTATTGGTGTAGATGAAGACTCTGCCCTTATTCAGGGCAGAGATGGTGACTACAGACCTCCAGACTTTATCAGTCTCCTTTGAGACTCTTCCAGGGCCAGTGCCTTTTAGGGACACTTCCAGGCCAGTCAGTCCCTTTTGGAATTTTTCACACACCAGCACCCTTTGAGACTCATTGAACTTTAAGTCAAGTCACTTTGTCTTCCAACTTTGAGAGACAAGATGGAAGAGGCCAATCCCACTTCATCTTACTGAAGGAAAAAAATAAAAAGACCATAGGAAGACATGAAATAAGATGGTGGTCTTCATTCCCAACTTGCCACAATTAGAGACTGTGAAGAATTTCCCCTTAGGTAAGATCTAGGACTCTCTTGATGGAGTTGAGTTCCCTCACTCCCAATGGGAGAGTTCCTTCATTCTGTATTGTCTGGTATATATTCTCCTATGTATACCTTCTCTGATTTCTGTCTTGTTATGATTTGGATAAATGAGTATTTTTTCTATGTGTGTTTATTGTGGCACTGGTATTTTATGAGGAAGGGATTGAGCCTTGGCTATCGAGCTTAGAGGTCCCCCTTCCTCCCAACGAGGACAAAGTGATCAGAAGTTGACTCCAACCCTATCATACTGCCTAGACTAGCAATATTTAAGGGAGTAGATAGATATAATTCTAGCCCAACCAGCTCAACTTCCTGATTCCCTCCTTGGCAGGATTTCATCTTCCTTGGAGAAGGGCGGAGGAAGAAGCAGTTAGAGATGCCTATTCTGCCTCCTGATGATGCCATCCGTTACAATGACACTCCTCTCCATATATGTGGGCCTCACTATACTTGAGGTTGAGTGGGATAGACTTAGTGAAGACTCCTCAGATTGTAATTTTTCTCCCAGGGGTGAGGTAAGGCCTAAAGGCTCAAGGTTACAATATTTTTAGAATAGAATAGTTTCATATAAGGATATAAAACTGTGTAGTGTATTAGGGTCTCAATGATTGGACAAAACTTACATAATTCCTCGATGTCTTCATTTCAAAAGGGATTGGTTAGATTTCGTGTCTAGAATGTAAGACCATATTCTCAGCTAATGAGGATAATGGTCAGTGGGGGGAGGAGGCACTTGCGTTAGGGTCTATATAAATCACTGTCCTGTTCTTTGTCTTCGGCTTTCCTACTCCTACAGGTGAGCCCCGCTTCTCAAGAATCGAATAAATCTCTTTTCTGTCATCACTTTGAGAGGCCTCTGAGTAATTGATTTATGTAGGGACCTGAGCCATCCCACACAAGTTCTTTCTCTATATACTTGGGGCCCTCTCTTTCATTACACAGGATTTACCCTGGCTTAATTTAAATCTCCCCAGGGCTTTATTTACTCAAATGAAAAAGGGAGTGAATGACACCATGTATAGGAAATTTTTAACTTTCCCCAAACAGATTCTTTTCTATGCAAATAGCAACATCTGGACTGCCCAGAGAACTCTGAAACTCTCTTGACCTTTGTACCACCTCACCCCAGTTACACAGCTAGTGCTCTCTCCACCTGGAAATTCAGATCTATCACTTATGAACCACAAATCATTTTTTGAGGAGGTTGGTTTGTAGTAGAACAAGCTTTGGACTTGGAGTCAGTAAAACAAGCTTTGGACAAATGGATTTAAATCCACATTCTAATATTTATTACTTGGGTGACCACAGCAAATCATTCACCTTTTCTCTGTTTACTCATTTTTCAATGGAAACTATAACACTTCCACAATGTACCTCCTGCCTCATTGTAAGATGACAAATTAGTAGATAGAGTTCTGCTTCCAAAGTCGGAAAAATTTAAGTCACTCTTCTAATACATGCCAGCTCTGTGACATTGGATGATTTGCTTAACATCTCTGAACCTCAGGCAAATCTCAAAGTTTATGTTACAGAAGGCCACAATTGTCTCATGGGTCAATGAAAAAAAAGCATAAAATATTTTATGTGTAGATTCTTAATACTCAACACGAGAGAGTTGCCATTTACCACATTTAAAATATTTTTCACACATATTTTGCATGTTGCCAATTTCCATACTTCTGTTTTTAAAGATGGAAAATGTTGATATCTGTTTTGGAAGAATTAAGACAGCTTTCATTATCTCTGTATATTTGTACATATATACAAGGGGTATATGAAGTATTCAGGAGAACTTTGGTGTGAAGGTTTGCCAAGCTTTTTTCAGGGCTGCTCATTCACCTTTGGTGTCCACCTCATCCACCCAGCTCTTTCCTGTGGCTCCAAGAAACTATAGCGAGTGCTGCAGCCACATCCTGGTAAAGAGTCTTTGGCAGACCGTTGAGGTAGACCTCAAACCTATCAATGGGTTAGTGAGATGTCTGCCCCCAGCGTGAGAAGACTTTCCTTGATGACCTCAGACCTATCGATGGGTTAGTGAGATGTCTGCCCCCAGCGTGAGAAGACTTTCCTTGATGACCTCAAACCTATCAATGGGTTAGTGAGATGTCTGCCCCCAGCGTGAGAAGACTTTCCCTGATGGAATAGGTGAATGAGAACCATTTGTTCCAATGGCCATGAAAGTGGCTGAAGCAGGCTCTGTGGAACGGTTAGAGGTTGGTCAGGCTTCAAAGACACCAACATCATCTACTACATCCTGGGCCACCACCAGTCATCTTGATTTTTTGCCTGCCAATGGACTCCAATGACTCTGCAAGAAAGAACGAGGCTGATGACTGTGCAACTCTGCCTCATTTAATATAATTCATGCACAAGTCAAGACATCACCCATGATGTAGTTGGTCCTCTTCTGAAATGAAGGACAATGATGTGGCATAGTGGGTAGAGTGCCAGACCTAGAGTCAGGAAGACTTGAGTTCAAATCTGGCCTCAGACGTTAACTAGCTATGTGACCCTGAGCAAGTCACTTAACCTCATTTTCCTCAGTTTCCTCATTTGTAAAATGAGTCAAAGAAGGAAAGGGTAAACTACTCCAGTGTCTTTGCCAAGAAAATCCCAACTGGGATCATGAAGAAGTGAATACTGCCAAAACAAACAACAATAACAAATCTGTATCTATATATTTAAACATATGTATAAAGAGATATTGATTTGAAAGACTGAATGAAGTTCTCTTCTAATGTTGCGCATTATCCCTAACTGAACCAACTATGAAACCTGAAACTAATGGAAGTTCTGCTATAAAAAAGACATTTTGCTTGCCTGTTGTTCCCAGATACATCAATTCTGTTATGCTTATTTGTCCCTGAGTTGATTTTCTCTAATCCTAAAAAAATATGACTGATTATTTGAAGTTGCATAAGAGTTTGAATCTGGAAGCATGTTTGCGTAAACAACACACACATAAGCTTTCCTAGTGAATTTTTTTTTAATTGGAAAACTGTTAATCAGCTCAAACAAAGTAATTTGAAAATTCAAGTTCCCGAGCTTCTCCAGATTTCATTTTGTTGCTGTTCAATCATTTGAGTTGTATCTGACTCTTGGTGACTACAATTGGGTTTTTCTTGGCAAAAATACTGGAGTGGTTTGCCATTTCCTTCTCCAGCTCATTTTAAGGATGAGGAGACTGAGGCAAACAGGGTTAAGTGGCTTGCCCAGGGTCACACAACTAGTATGTGTCTGAGGCCAGATTTGAACTCAGGAAGATGAGTCTTCTTGACTCTAAGCCCAGCACTCCATCCATTGTGCCACCTAGCTGCCTCGCAATGTCTTTTATTAGGAAGAATTAAATTAACTATTAAATTAAGAATTCTTTCTAGTTTTTATTAGGAAGAATTAAACATGCAAAGGTCTAGTGGTGGTTGCACTTTGCTCATCTACCCTGACTCACTAGCAGTGGGCAGGGAGTGAGAATCCTCCTTGTTCTTCATTGCCATTTCTAGATTTTCCTATTCCCATCATCACTAAATAACCTCTCCTCCTCTGAGGTTTCTTCAGTATGAATTTATCATCCAATAAAGATACTGGTAGCTCTTAGCTACCAGTTCCCAGGATGCTCTATTTCCTCAGTGAGTTCAGTGCCTGGCTCACCATCTTTCCCTCCTCTTGCCTTGCCTTTCTCTTGACCTCATATTAGGGGACTTGGATATTAACGCTCCCTCAAACACCCTAAAACTTTCAGTTTCTTATTCTACTCCATTCCCAGGATCCCCCTCCACCCTATCTCAGTGTGAGGCCAAGCAAAGTAGGATCTTTTTCTGTTTTTGTTTTAGCATAATCAAGAAGTATAATGCCTCTATTTGAATGTGATTAAAGAAGATCTTCCCCACCCACTGATGGGCTGCCCATTGAGGGAAGCTTGATTAGGTTTTGTAGGAGAGTCCCAAGTACCTTTTGTTTTTTCTATTAAGGCACTGGGTCAAAGGGTCATGCCCTCTGGCTCTGAAAAGTGTAGAAATACTTTGAGGGTGAAGTTTTACTTTGGGGCTTAGTTTTTGGAAGAAGCTTTGTGTGCCAGAGGAGACTCTGGGAAGCCACTAAGGAGCCCCTGGCTTTGAAAACCCAGATGTTGGTGCTTCCCTCTCTGGTAAAGATGTATGTATATTAATGATCAGGCAGTTTGGAAGGCTGTCTGTTGATTTTTTATTTCTCTGAAATTTTGATTTTGATTTTCTCTGATACCTATGCTTAATTAAAGTGATTGTTAGCCCCTCAGAAGTTGCCTTTCCTTTTAGAGAAGCAGATCAAAGAACCTGTGATAGCAGACCCCCCTGTGTATGTCAGAGTGCTTACTGTTACACTAAGCTACACACAGAAATGGTCACAGCCTTGATCTTGCCATTTCACCCACAAGTGTTCCACTTACGTGTTCATGAACTCTGAAATTCCTTTATTTGATTAGGCTTTTATCATTCTATCTTTCCCTCTGCTTTACAACCTTTAACTCTGTTCGTCATCCTCAATGTGACCTCTACCCCTCAGTTCTTCCCCAAACTACTTCACCAACCACACACTTCTTTCTTCCCTATCACAATTTTTTGGTGAATTAGTTCAATTCTTTCTTCCCTATCAAAATCAAAAAAATACAATATCCGTACTTTTGTTTTGCTTTCTCTTTTTAAAAAAATTTAATATTTTTCCCCAATTACATGTAAAAACAATTTTTAACATTCATTTTTAAAATTGAGTTCCAAATCCTCTCCCTCTCTCTTGTTTTGCTTTCTCAATGTAACCAAAGGAGGATGTGAAAGGTAAAAGGGGGAGAGAATATATACTTAAAAAAATAAAATTGAATTTAAAAAAAATTGTATCTTATGAAGAGATTAGAAGTGTCTCTTTTTTCTACTGTTGTAAAAAAAAAATCATATTTTTTTCATTAAGTGTTTTGTAGAATTTACTTCTAAACCTGACTGGTACTAGAATGTTTTCCTTGGGATTTTCCTTATGGCTTTTTCAATTTCTTCATCAGATATTGAGTTATTTAAATAGTTTATTTTTCTCCTATTAATACAAGCATTTAATTTTTATAAAAATTCTTCTATTTCCTATAAATTATTCAATTTATTTATTATATTGTTGGGGAAAGTGGTTTCCGATAATTCCCTTTATTTTCTCTTCAACTGTTGTGATTTCTCTTATTTATGAGATAAACCATATATCAATTTTATTTGGTTTTCTACTGGGGGAAAAAACCTCTAGTTTTACTTTCCAAATCAATGCTAAGACCTGGAGTTAGGAAAAACTGAGTTCAAACTTGGCAAAAATACTTACTAGCTGTATGACTCTGGTAAGTCACTTAATCTCCATTGTCTCAGTTTTTCCAACTATAAAATGGAGTCTATGTCACAGGGTTTTTGTGAGGATCAAATGAGATAATATTTTTAAAAGAGCTTAGCACAGTGCCTAGCACATAGTAGGTGATATATAAAAACTTATTCCCTTTCCTTTCCTTTCTCCCTCCCCCTGTCCTTTCTTTCAATGGGTTTTTCCTCCTTAATTTTATAAATCTCTTCTTTGTTTTTCAGAATTTCTATGTTAATTTTTACTTGGGATTTTTTGACTTGTTGCTCTAGGTTTTTTGACTGTACATCCAATTCATTGATTTATTCTTTCTCTTTTTGGTTGATAAAAATGCTTAGAGATATGAAATTTTCCCTTAAGAACTGCATTAGCTGCATCCCCTTCAGTTTTGGCATTTGTTTCATTATTGTAATTTTCTTTGACAAAATTTTCTATTGCTTCTGTAATTTGTTCTTTGACCCACTAGTTCTTTAGAATTAAGTTACTTAGTCTCTAGGGGCACTAGGTGGTGTAGTGGATAGAGCACTAGCACAGGAGTCAGGAGGACCTGAGTTCAAATTTTACCTCAGACACTTGACACTCACTAGCTGTGTGACCTTGAGCAAGTCACTTAACCCCAATTGCCTCATCCTGGGTCATCTCCAGTCATCCTGATGAATATCTGGTCACTGGATTCAGATGGCTCTGGAGGAGAAGTGAGGCTGGTGATCTGTACAGCCCTCCCTCACCCAAAACAAAGTCAGGAGCAAGTCATGTCATTTTTTTTTCTCTGATGGCGTGGTCTTCTTTGGCAACAAAGATAAACACACACTTAGTCTCCAAGTAATTTGAATTCCTTCTTCAAAAGTCCTTTACTGAATATAATTTTATTGCCTTGCTGTTTGTAAATGATGTAAATGATGTGTGTAGTAGTTTTGATTTTCCACATTTTGGGGGGAGAGGGAATAAGGTCTTTATTCCCCAATACATGATCAATTTGTTTTAAGGTACTATACATAGCTGAGAAGTATATAAATTCATCTGGGTCATTCCTATTAACTGTGGATATCACCCAAGGATCTCTCCTTGGCCTTCTCTTTTCTCTTTCTACCATCCTCTGGTTAATTTCATCAACTTTCATCTCTATGCAAGTGATTCTCAAATGTATTTTTCCAGTTCTAATCTCTCTCCTTACTTTCTCACATCTCCAACTGAACCTGCCATAAGCATCTCAAACTCACAGTGTTCAAGGAAAAATTCATTATCTTTCTTCATAAAACCTCCCTTCTTTCCAGTCTTCCCTATTATTGCTAAAACACCACCATCCTCCCAGTCACCCAGACTGGCAACCTTGGTTTCACCTCCTTATTGATACCTACCCTATACGTCCAATCCTTTGCTAAGTCTTGTAGTTTCTGCCTCCATAATATGTCTCTTATATGCGTCCTTCTTTCACCTCCACAACTACTGTGCTTTTGTGGAATCCCTCATCATCTCACTTCTAGACTCTTGCAATGGCCTGGTGATTGGTCCTCGGTCTCAAGTCAGCTGCCAAAGTGATCCTCGAAAAGTACAGGTCTCATCCCTTCCTCAGTTACTGACTTACACTCGTTACCTGCAGAATCAAATATAAAATCCGCCACTTAGCTTTTAAATCCCTTAACGACCTGGACCCTCCTGACCTTTCCAGTTTTATACTTTACTTATCTCTGCAAGCTATAATCCAGGACCCTTACCTTCCTGTTCTTTGTCAACTCTGCGTTTTCACTGGCTGTCACCCCAAGTCTGGAATGCTCTTTCTCTTCACCTCTGCATTTTGGCTTCTCTTGTTTGCTTCAAGATTCCCTTCTTCTGTAAAAAGAATTTTAAAAGAAGCCTTTCCCAATCCCCCCTCTGCTAATGCCTTCTCTCTGAAATTATCTTCCATCTATTCTGTGTGTCTCTGATATGTACATATTTGCTTGGATGTTTGCTCCTTGTTAGAATATAAGCTCATTGAGGGCAGAAATCATGTTTCTACCTTTCATTGTATCCTCCCAGTGCTTGGCACCTGGTCCATAGTAAGCATTTACTTCAAAAGAACTGATCTATTGATGATGATCATGATAACAATGGTGATGATAATGCAAATTCTCCAGTTTTTATTAGGAGGATGCAGAGGTCATTTGGAACTTTTTAGAAATGTTTTTTTAAAGTCTTTAATTGAATTATGTTTCTGACCTAACAAACCAGCTCTCGTGATGCTCTAGAGACAGATCCTGAGGTCCTTAAAAATCTACAGCATGAGGTTGGAATCAGTCTTCAAATAGTTCCTCAAGAATGAAAAAGTAACATTGCTAACAAACTTCCCTTGGTTCAAATTCTCAGATCTAGAAACTGGACCTTTAAATCCAGAGAACAGCTGGAAGGTGCTGGGGGAGGGCGTGCAGATTTTGAATCCTGCCACAAATCCAGGATAGTTAATGAAGCAGATAAAGATAAGTAAGAAAAAGAGGATTGCCTCTTGCCCTTCCCCTCCCCCTCCATTGGCCTTTCCCTTCCCTTAACTGGGATCAGAATGTAAGACTTAGGTAAAATGAAGCATCAAGTGAATTTTCTTTCTTTGGTTTACCTCCCCTGTGAGTAACCTGTTCTCCCTTCTCAGCCTCCCAAAGGTATCTAGAGTTTTAGTGATGTCCTAGAGGGAAGAAATAGAAAAGCTAAC
This sequence comes from Notamacropus eugenii, assembly GCF_028372415.1. Classification (NCBI taxonomy): domain Eukaryota; kingdom Metazoa; phylum Chordata; class Mammalia; order Diprotodontia; family Macropodidae; genus Notamacropus; species Notamacropus eugenii. Next base: position 407,091,742 of record NC_092876.1, on the reverse strand, counting down.
TCACACTAAAATGTTGAGATGTTGTGGGTTACCTTCTCTCCTTCCCCTGTAAGAGGACCAAAATTAGATTAGAAAGACCTCCGCAGAAGGGGCCTGAGCAGAGTCTGAAATGCACCCTAAGGGGGAGGTGAGGATGGAGAAACATTCCAGGAATTGAGGAGAGCCAGTTAGCACACTACCCTCACCCAGAACATTTATGCAAAACACAAATATTCCTAGAAAGAAATAACACAAAAAATCACTAACACCTTAATGTGAAAGTGCTTGTTAGATGCTTTTTTCTCTCACAGAAAGGATCAACATTCATTCAGGCCTTGAGATTTTGGAGAAGAAGGAATGAAAAGACTGAAATGGGGAGAAAGGCAGAGAAAAAGAAGGATTAGGCACCCAAACCGAATTACATCCAACGCACGGTGTTGCTGAGTATAACCCTGTTCTGGTAGTACAACTACTTAATTTTATGGAATGTTTTTGCCTATAAGATCCAACCCTGAAAATGGAAACTCTTGTCCCTGTATAAACACTGAAACTCCTAGGCATTGCTGGGACATCCTTATTTATATTTCTAGAAGCCAAATGAAAACTTCTCATTGAGCTAAATTAACCACTTTAAAAATTAAAGGTATTTATTTTGGATCTGAAGTTATAACTATAATTTATTGCAGTGCTGCTTTGTATTCCAAAGGTCTTGTTCTCCGCTTGGCATAAATTATATTCCTGGTGAACACATGAATGTATGTATATATTCCTATGGGGATTTGGAGAATTCATTAACTGTTGTTTGTGAAGTACTTTGGATATGAAAGGTTCTTGTAAAGGCAATCTATTATTAGTAGGACCTTCAATATACAAATCATCTTGAATGGAATTTCTTGTCTTTTTTCCACTTTCCCATGAAATTGATTATTTTTAAAAGCTACCATCACTGATGGCCAGAATATATTCCAGCATAAATGTAGAAAACAGGAAAATGGGTTATTGTTGCAATATTTACAATTTATTATCTGCATTATAGTATGTGAGAGATGGCATGATACTATGGAGAGAGGTCTAGTCCTAGCTTTGCCACTAACAAGCTATGTGACTTTGGGTGAATAAATTAATTTCTTTAAGATTCAGTTTCTTCCTCAGTAAAATGAGGGGGTTGATTAGATCATGCCTAAGATTACTTCCAACTAAAACTGCATGCATTTTGTCACCAATGCTAGGAGATCCTTAGAATGTAAATTTAGCACAGCCCTTCCCCTAAGACAGATACAATTAAATCAATTCTTGGATCTACTCAGGCTTTGATTTTCCTATATGACCATATATCCTAACTTGATAGAGGAGCAAAAAAAATATTTTCCCCTGTTTTATTTTCGTTACACTGACCAGTGGTAATTCTTCCTCCTTTCAGTTCTGATTATATCTCCTTTCCCTGACTGTTTTGACTTTGTCTCAAGAAAAACAAAGGTCTGCTTACAACCACACATATTCCCAGCTTCCCTCGAGGGAGAGATTCCCAGGAGAAATTTAGAAAACCTAATAAGGAAAGGCCCAGTTCATGAAATTTCCTTTAGGTATGCTGTCTCATTTATTTTAGATCCATGGGGATTTCCTTAACACTGTAACATGTGGTCCAAAGATCATTTTAATGTCTGACAGAACCTATGAAGTCATGAAAATGATATCCTATTTTGAGGGTGAACTTTATCATACCCTCTTAATTTTAGCTTCAGGTGATCTCATAGGCCCAAAAAGTCTGCCACCTTTCCTAGAACAATTCTAAACGCATACCCTCAATCTTTTCACTTGTTGTACTGACATTTCAAATCTATCGTCATCAAAAAGAATCATTTTAAAGGTTCGTAGCTTTAGTTTGAGAGCTTCCAAATAGTTGGATATGTACTGAAAATTCCATTCCTAGTATTTATAGGCTAGTAATACTTCCTCAAAGACCACCAGGCATACTTAGTGATGAGGAGTATGGAAGGGAAAGACTCACCCAACATTTTCATATGTTGCTTTAAAGAGAAACATACTAAGAATATGACTCAACAGAAGTAGTGGCTGGGCAGCAGAGATTTCAACCTAAGAATCTCTAAATCCTTCTGTAATTCCCATGAACCACCCTTGCCATTAAAGGCTTTATTTTGCTATGCTAGATTCAGTTGGTTAATTAGAATTTATTAAGCATTTGCTGTATACCAAGACAAACAAAAATCACTTCTTTCAAGGAGCACAGTTTAACGGGGGAGGCCACCTGTGAACAGTCATGTACAAACAAGATATATACAGGCTAAGTAAGAGATAATCAATAGAGAGAAAGCATTAAGAGGGATCAGGAAAAGCTGCTTGCAGAAAGTGGGGCTTTAGCTGAGACTTGAAGGAAGTGAGAGAAGCCAAGAAATGAGGAAGGAGAGAGTTCCAGACATGGGGGACAGCCAATGAAAATTCTTGGAGATTTTGGGAATGAAACAGTAAGTATTCCAGCGTCCCTAGATCAAAGTGACATTGGGAGACATGGAGGCAGGGAGAAAGTACAAGGGATAAAAATTTATGGAGGACTTAATAAGTCAAAGCATTTTTGATGTGATTTAGGAGTGCTGGAAATCCCAAAATATCAGGGTAGGGTACAGGGCAGCGTTGCCTAGAATGAATTCATGCACTCAAACCACCTTCCAGGCAAGTGACAAAGTTTGTTGTAACTCTTACAGAAGCTGACAAAGTTCTTAGGGAACCTGCAAGCTAATGAGGATGAGGATGATGCTTATATGGAAAAGGGACAGGGAAAAGAAGGCCAAGTATGATAATTAGGTAATCTGGGGTGTGATTAGGAAGTGGTCAGTACATGCAAGTAGTTTGGGTGCTGGGCTGCTGGAATATATGGAAAAATTCAAGGAGTCAACAGAGATAGCTTTGTTGAAGTGCCAAGATAGTTCTGTTCCAGTTGCTAGAGACAGAGTCCTTGGGCTAGGCACCCCTGTGCCTGTACTGATAACCTTTATCTGAGAAATTACAAGATCAGTTCTCTATATGCCTAGTGAGGGCCTAGTGAGATTCTGAGTTGCTTCCAGAAACCTGCTCTTTACCTTTTGGGGTCCAGGTCCCATCACCCCATCAGTTTTGGTATAGAGAAAAACATGCTCAAATTAGAGTTGAAAGTCTTGGTTTCCTTTCCCTATAGGCTTGGAAGTCTATCTGAGATTGTATCCTTTTGCATGTGGAGGGAAAGTTGAGAATTATAATTCTGTTGTTTGATTTTCTCTGTCACTTTGTCACTTTCCCAATTTAAGACTTTGTTCCTTGATTTATGACTTCTGTTTGGTCTCTTGATAAGAATGTACTGAATGAGTACTTAAGTCATATTTGTATAATTATGATAAGCCAAAACATCCCAAATTGAAACTAGAGTAGCTGAATATTCCAGAATAAAGAGCTCTGTTTTAAATATAGAACATAATTTCTGATGTAAAGTGGAAAGTTACCCCAAAATGAATTATTTGAGTTCTAGGGATAAAGTTGTTATTTATGTATGAAGTTATATAAAGGAAGTCTTCCTGGAGACAGTGGCATTTGAGTTACAATTTAAAGAAAAGGCAAAAATTAAATTGAAAAAGTGAAATAGGGTGAGCATTATAGGCATCAGGAAGAGTTTAATTAAAATCTCAACGGCATGAAAACTCAGTGCATGTTCAGGGTCAAAGTTCATGGGAAGAAATAATATATATGATAAGTCTGGAAAACTAAACCAGCATCAGACTATAGAAGGCCTTGAATGCTCGGCAGAAGAATTTGAAAGTTAATTTAGCAAACAATGAAGTCCTGGAAATTTTTTGAGAAGGGAAGTGTAATCATCAGATCTATGCATAACAAATATTATTCTGACAGGAATATGCGAGATAAATTGAGTGGGATAAGGAGAAAACAATGGAAGTATAAAGGAGGTTAATTTCAGTAGTCAAGGTGTGTAGTAATGAGAGCTTGAACTAAAGCAGTTATCAACGTGAAGAGAAAGGAGGAAATGAATGGGGAAAGTCTGAAGGGATAGAACTGTCAGATGAGAGAGAGATAAATTAAATGTCATAGAGTCATAGAATCTCAAAGTTAAAAGGAAATCAGAGGAAGGCACCTAGTCCAAACCATACCTAAATAAGGATTACTTCTATATCATCCTGACAAGTAGTCATCGATCCTCTACTTTAGACCTACAGTTAAGGGAGGAAATCCATTCTGTTCTCTTCCTCCTTCCCTACCTTTCCCATCAATTTCACTTTGGGATAAATCTGATTGTTAGGGGTTTTTTCCCTTCCCCAAGCCTAAATCTACCATCTTATAACTTCTGATCAAAGTTAGCTATACCCTCTGAGACTCACCTCCCCAAGGCTAATCCTTCCACAAAAGGATCTGTGACATCATCGATATAATTACTCCTCACCATGAAGATTGCAACCCAATCACATTGTCTAGTAACTCTTGTCTATATTATTCCACAAATCCCCCAAAATGAGGTCAATCCAATGGTGTTGGAGAGCACATAGGCTGTCTATTAAGTTTGTCCCTTGTTTTCAGACATGACTGGTTATCTTCTTTTATCTTTTTATCTACTATTTATCCAACTCTCTGATAATATTCATTATCCCACTTCTGTACAATTCTTAGGTTTGTCAAATCATACAAATAGAACTAGCAAGGACCCAAGGGCTCAACTCTTTCATTTTTTAGATAAACTGAGGTTGTGAGAGGTTTAGGATCTTGCCCAGGTTCACATAGTGACCATCTAAGTACTAGAGATTGGAGTCCTACTCAGGTCACGTGACTCTAAATTAAGCATTCTTTTCAGCAAACCATGTATCCTGTCTTTGCCCTTTGGGTATCTTACAATTTTAATTCTTTGGAGACTGTGGGATGCTATATTCAGTGCAATACAGTATAGTATTATCAGAAGAATATTGGTATTAAAAAGATGGGTCTTTATTCAGGGAGAAGCTTGGGGTCTTAAAAAAATTGCACCATTTCCCAAGAAGATATAGCTTGCTCTGTCTCCTAACAAATTCCAAACATGATTCTTTGTCCACTTGCAATTAAGCAAAATGTCCAAAATGTATATGCTGATGTAAAGCTTTATAGGACACCTAGCTTCATAGGTTTTCCATTCAAGTGTATAATATAATGTGTACAGAAGTGCAGTTTTCATCCACTCTATTTTTCTAATGTGAATCGTTAGGTCAAACACTTTTACAATACCGGAAGGAGGCAGGAGTGCCTCTTTCATTTAGATTCTGAATTGGATAACCTCCAGGCCAGTGGTAAACATCTTTGGCAGGCACACATCTTCCTGTTTTACGGCTTGCTTGATATTAAAAAGCAGACATTTGTTGGAATGTAATTAGCTCAGCTGTAATCTATTTCAGGGAATTTTATATGAGTAAATGGATGAGAAACTGCTTGTTGAAAGAAAAGCTTCAAAAAACAAATATTGTTTATTTTCTGAACCATTTAACCAACTGCATAACTATAAAGATGTGATCTGCTATAGAATCTTATTCATGAAAATCTATCTATTGGTCTTTCATACCTTTATCACAGAAGCCCATGATACATGTGCTTGACAAGTTTTCTTTTAAAATTTATATTGATCCCCAACAAATTTTATCTTATGAGGTTTGGCCCATTGTTTTAACCCATTGAGCCTGACTTTGCTATGTGACCTTGATTTCATAGGCATATAATTGGAATTTAATAAGTGCTTGTTGATTGATTGACAGGTTCTCATAAAAATCTTATAGAGATAGAAGAGTAGACATATATGTAATATTCTTTTGATCAAATTTTCTTTATTTCATAGGTTACCATGGTTGAAGAATTCATTTCTACTTGATAACACTTCCACATGACAGCCCTTCAAATTCTTGGACCCAGACATGCTCCAGTTTGTCCAGAATTTCTCTGAAACATGGTAGAAGCTCCTTTGTGTGAGTGGAAAGTAGGTCACTGAGGAGTATATTTGGCTACCCCCTTGCTCTTTCTTTCTATGGATAGCCCCATCGAACATTCTATATAATTCTTGCTGTCCTTCAGTCATGTCTGACTCCTCATGATCCCATTATGGGATTTTCTTGGCCAAGATACTGGATTGCCATTTCTTTCTCCAGGGGATTAAGGCAAACAGGGTTAAGTGATTTGCTCAGGGTCATATAACTAGTATCTAAGGCCAGATTTGAACTCATGTCTTCCTGACTCCACATTCAATGTTGTATCCACTGAACCACCTAGCCTCTATTCTACATGCTAGCAACAGGTAAATAAGTCTTGCCCTTTAAGATCATCTGGGTAAAAATATTCTATAGGCATTTGAAGACTCAGATCTGGCGATCAAAAGATAGATCAAGATTTGACGTATAGATATAGAAGTCAGCAGCACAATGACTTGGTACTGGTAATGATTCTATTATTTCATTGCTTCCAACTTCTTACTGAAAAAGAAAGACCTCAACTTGCGGAGAAGTAGTGGTTGGAGCTTCAGAAATGAATGAGATTGCCTAGGGGGAAAGTATAGTGAGAAGAGGGCTAGTTAAGGACTGGCCTTTGAAGAACTCACACATTAAAAAGTTGGGGAATGATTAAGGATCCAGCAAAGAAAACAGAGAAAGAATTAGAGAGGTAGGGGGAGCATCAAGAGAGTGTGGTCACTCTGAAGCCAAGGGAGAAGAAAGAAGCTAGTGGGGGATAGTGGCCCACAGAGCTGGAAGCTACAGAGGTGCCACAGGGTTTGAAGACTGAAAAAGGCCATTGGATTTAGGAATTAGAAAGTCACTAATGACTTTAGAGGAATTTTACTAGGATGCTAAAGGACAGAAACCTAACTGCAATGGGTCTAGAAGAAAGTAAAAAATGAGAAATAGTTATATCTACTATAGAAAAAAAATTTTTCAGAAGTTAGGCAGTGAAAGGGAGAAGTAAAAGTGAATGAGAAAACAGTTGCTGGATAGGATAAAGAAAGGTCAGGGAAGGCTTCTTTAGGTTTTAAAAGACCTGATAATTTTCTAGGCAAATGTGGTGAAACTTCATAAACTTTGCTGATTCAAAGACATGATTTTGAGGAAAAAAAATTTCAGTAGAATTTGTGTCTCAGCTGCCTGTATACTGATGGTTAATATTGTAGAGTACTTACTGTGTTTGGAAAGATATTTGTATAGAACAAATTAGGACACAAATAAGTGAGCATTCATACATTAATGAGCAGAAGGGAACATTGTTCAGTATGGTTTGTTTAGCTAAAAGACCTTTCCCTCAAACTTCTTAAAAATTTGATTGTATTTTTCACATTCTATTAAGTATACAATTGTATGTGCAATTGGCCATGGCTCTTTTCAAGAAGCATTCAGCAAGAAGGCCAATTTTTTTCCCTTCAGTGCTTACACACCTCTTAAAATGATGTCAGTAAGAGAAATATAAATATTTGTAAGCGTATGTTTTTGTTTTTTTTATTTGTGAATCCTGCAATTTTTCTTATAAAAAATCTTTCTTTTTCTTCCATGAAAAATGGCACCTTTAATCTGAGCTATGTAATTTCAATGTAAATCAATAAACATTTATTAAATGACTACGGTATACAAGACACTACACTAAAAGCAGAAAATATAGAGTCAGAAATGAAAGTCCCTGTCCTTAAGATCTTATATTCTACTGGATGGATGGAATGGCAACCCAAGTATAGAAGAGAAAACACATCCAAATCCATCAAACAAACAACATGCATTTATTAAGTACCTACTACATTCCTGGCACTGTCTTAGGCTCCTGATATAAAATGACTAATTCAGAATGCAGTAAAACAGAATGAAATAATTCCTGTTCACATGGAGCCTGCATTCCAACTGAGAGATTCTAAGTACTATATAGGCAGATGCAAAATAAATATTAAAAAATAAAAAGTAATTAAATACAAGGGGATATTTGGAAGATAGGTGGGTTTGGGTGGAAATGATATCAAATATAGTAAATAGGTTGAGAAGGATGATGACTGAAAAAAGACCATTAGATATCCCAATTAAGAAATTCTGTCTTCCTGGAGACAGTGGCATTTGAGTTACAATTTAAAGAAAAGGCAAAAATTAAATTGAAAAAGTGAAATAGGGTGAGCATTATAGGCATCAGGAAGAGTTTAATTAAAATCTCAACGGCATGAAAACTCAGTGCATGTTCAGGGTCAAAGTTCATGGGAAGAAATAATATATATGATAAGTCTGGAAAACTAAACCAGCATCAGACTATAGAAGGCCTTGAATGCTCGGCAGAAGAATTTGAAAGTTAATTTAGCAAACAATGAAGTCCTGGAAATTTTTTGAGAAGGGAAGTGTAATCATCAGATCTATGCATAACAAATATTATTCTGACAGGAATATGCGAGATAAATTGAGTGGGATAAGGAGAAAACAATGGAAGTATAAAGGAGGTTAATTTCAGTAGTCAAGGTGTGTAGTAATGAGAGCTTGAACTAAAGCAGTTATCAACGTGAAGAGAAAGGAGGAAATGAATGGGGAAAGTCTGAAGGGATAGAACTGTCAGATGAGAGAGAGATAAATTAAATGTCATAGAGTCATAGAATCTCAAAGTTAAAAGGAAATCAGAGGAAGGCACCTAGTCCAAACCATACCTAAATAAGGATTACTTCTATATCATCCTGACAAGTAGTCATCGATCCTCTACTTTAGACCTACAGTTAAGGGAGGAAATCCATTCTGTTCTCTTCCTCCTTCCCTACCTTTCCCATCAATTTCACTTTGGGATAAATCTGATTGTTAGGGGTTTTTTCCCTTCCCCAAGCCTAAATCTACCATCTTATAACTTCTGATCAAAGTTAGCTATACCCTCTGAGACTCACCTCCCCAAGGCTAATCCTTCCACAAAAGGATCTGTGACATCATCGATATAATTACTCCTCACCATGAAGATTGCAACCCAATCACATTGTCTAGTAACTCTTGTCTATATTATTCCACAAATCCCCCAAAATGAGGTCAATCCAATGGTGTTGGAGAGCACATAGGCTGTCTATTAAGTTTGTCCCTTGTTTTCAGACATGACTGGTTATCTTCTTTTATCTTTTTATCTACTATTTATCCAACTCTCTGATAATATTCATTATCCCACTTCTGTACAATTCTTAGGTTTGTCAAATCATACAAATAGAACTAGCAAGGACCCAAGGGCTCAACTCTTTCATTTTTTAGATAAACTGAGGTTGTGAGAGGTTTAGGATCTTGCCCAGGTTCACATAGTGACCATCTAAGTACTAGAGATTGGAGTCCTACTCAGGTCACGTGACTCTAAATTAAGCATTCTTTTCAGCAAACCATGTATCCTGTCTTTGCCCTTTGGGTATCTTACAATTTTAATTCTTTGGAGACTGTGGGATGCTATATTCAGTGCAATACAGTATAGTATTATCAGAAGAATATTGGTATTAAAAAGATGGGTCTTTATTCAGGGAGAAGCTTGGGGTCTTAAAAAAATTGCACCATTTCCCAAGAAGATATAGCTTGCTCTGTCTCCTAACAAATTCCAAACATGATTCTTTGTCCACTTGCAATTAAGCAAAATGTCCAAAATGTATATGCTGATGTAAAGCTTTATAGGACACCTAGCTTCATAGGTTTTCCATTCAAGTGTATAATATAATGTGTACAGAAGTGCAGTTTTCATCCACTCTATTTTTCTAATGTGAATCGTTAGGTCAAACACTTTTACAATACCGGAAGGAGGCAGGAGTGCCTCTTTCATTTAGATTCTGAATTGGATAACCTCCAGGCCAGTGGTAAACATCTTTGGCAGGCACACATCTTCCTGTTTTACGGCTTGCTTGATATTAAAAAGCAGACATTTGTTGGAATGTAATTAGCTCAGCTGTAATCTATTTCAGGGAATTTTATATGAGTAAATGGATGAGAAACTGCTTGTTGAAAGAAAAGCTTCAAAAAACAAATATTGTTTATTTTCTGAACCATTTAACCAACTGCATAACTATAAAGATGTGATCTGCTATAGAATCTTATTCATGAAAATCTATCTATTGGTCTTTCATACCTTTATCACAGAAGCCCATGATACATGTGCTTGACAAGTTTTCTTTTAAAATTTATATTGATCCCCAACAAATTTTATCTTATGAGGTTTGGCCCATTGTTTTAACCCATTGAGCCTGACTTTGCTATGTGACCTTGATTTCATAGGCATATAATTGGAATTTAATAAGTGCTTGTTGATTGATTGACAGGTTCTCATAAAAATCTTATAGAGATAGAAGAGTAGACATATATGTAATATTCTTTTGATCAAATTTTCTTTATTTCATAGGTTACCATGGTTGAAGAATTCATTTCTACTTGATAACACTTCCACATGACAGCCCTTCAAATTCTTGGACCCAGACATGCTCCAGTTTGTCCAGAATTTCTCTGAAACATGGTAGAAGCTCCTTTGTGTGAGTGGAAAGTAGGTCACTGAGGAGTATATTTGGCTACCCCCTTGCTCTTTCTTTCTATGGATAGCCCCATCGAACATTCTATATAATTCTTGCTGTCCTTCAGTCATGTCTGACTCCTCATGATCCCATTATGGGATTTTCTTGGCCAAGATACTGGATTGCCATTTCTTTCTCCAGGGGATTAAGGCAAACAGGGTTAAGTGATTTGCTCAGGGTCATATAACTAGTATCTAAGGCCAGATTTGAACTCATGTCTTCCTGACTCCACATTCAATGTTGTATCCACTGAACCACCTAGCCTCTATTCTACATGCTAGCAACAGGTAAATAAGTCTTGCCCTTTAAGATCATCTGGGTAAAAATATTCTATAGGCATTTGAAGACTCAGATCTGGCGATCAAAAGATAGATCAAGATTTGACGTATAGATATAGAAGTCAGCAGCACAATGACTTGGTACTGGTAATGATTCTATTATTTCATTGCTTCCAACTTCTTACTGAAAAAGAAAGACCTCAACTTGCGGAGAAGTAGTGGTTGGAGCTTCAGAAATGAATGAGATTGCCTAGGGGGAAAGTATAGTGAGAAGAGGGCTAGTTAAGGACTGGCCTTTGAAGAACTCACACATTAAAAAGTTGGGGAATGATTAAGGATCCAGCAAAGAAAACAGAGAAAGAATTAGAGAGGTAGGGGGAGCATCAAGAGAGTGTGGTCACTCTGAAGCCAAGGGAGAAGAAAGAAGCTAGTGGGGGATAGTGGCCCACAGAGCTGGAAGCTACAGAGGTGCCACAGGGTTTGAAGACTGAAAAAGGCCATTGGATTTAGGAATTAGAAAGTCACTAATGACTTTAGAGGAATTTTACTAGGATGCTAAAGGACAGAAACCTAACTGCAATGGGTCTAGAAGAAAGTAAAAAATGAGAAATAGTTATATCTACTATAGAAAAAAAATTTTTCAGAAGTTAGGCAGTGAAAGGGAGAAGTAAAAGTGAATGAGAAAACAGTTGCTGGATAGGATAAAGAAAGGTCAGGGAAGGCTTCTTTAGGTTTTAAAAGACCTGATAATTTTCTAGGCAAATGTGGTGAAACTTCATAAACTTTGCTGATTCAAAGACATGATTTTGAGGAAAAAAAATTTCAGTAGAATTTGTGTCTCAGCTGCCTGTATACTGATGGTTAATATTGTAGAGTACTTACTGTGTTTGGAAAGATATTTGTATAGAACAAATTAGGACACAAATAAGTGAGCATTCATACATTAATGAGCAGAAGGGAACATTGTTCAGTATGGTTTGTTTAGCTAAAAGACCTTTCCCTCAAACTTCTTAAAAATTTGATTGTATTTTTCACATTCTATTAAGTATACAATTGTATGTGCAATTGGCCATGGCTCTTTTCAAGAAGCATTCAGCAAGAAGGCCAATTTTTTTCCCTTCAGTGCTTACACACCTCTTAAAATGATGTCAGTAAGAGAAATATAAATATTTGTAAGCGTATGTTTTTGTTTTTTTTATTTGTGAATCCTGCAATTTTTCTTATAAAAAATCTTTCTTTTTCTTCCATGAAAAATGGCACCTTTAATCTGAGCTATGTAATTTCAATGTAATTCAATAAACATTTATTAAATGACTACGGTATACAAGACACTACACTAAAAGCAGAAAATATAGAGTCAGAAATGAAAGTCCCTGTCCTTAAGATCTTATATTCTACTGGATGGATGGAATGGCAACCCAAGTATAGAAGAGAAAACACATCCAAATCCATCAAACAAACAACATGCATTTATTAAGTACCTACTACATTCCTGGCACTGTCTTAGGCTCCTGATATAAAATGACTAATTCAGAATGCAGTAAAACAGAATGAAATAATTCCTGTTCACATGGAGCCTGCATTCCAACTGAGAGATTCTAAGTACTATATAGGCAGATGCAAAATAAATATTAAAAAATAAAAAGTAATTAAATACAAGGGGATATTTGGAAGATAGGTGGGTTTGGGTGGAAATGATATCAAATATAGTAAATAGGTTGAGAAGGATGATGACTGAAAAAAGACCATTAGATATCCCAATTAAGAAATCATTGGTAACTTTGGAGAGAGCAGTTGAATGATTATGTTGGAAAACAGACTCCAGAGGCTTGAGGAGTGAATGAAAGAAGTGGAGAGAGCAAGTTTAGACAGTTTTTGGAAGAAATTTGACTGTAGAAGTAGAGGAAGAACAAAGGATGATAGCTTGAGGAGAAGAAGTATTTGAAGGTTGGAGGAAACTTGGACATATTTCAAAGGAGTAAGGAAGGAGCCTGTAGATATAGGGAGAACTTTAAGAGGGGATAAGAAGACTGGAGGATACAGAATCACTAAGGACAAATCAGTCAATTGATTGATCAATCCACAAACATTCAGTAAGTTCTTACAATGTGAAAGGCACTATGCTAGGTGCTGAAGATAGAAGTATAAAGAATGAAACAATCCATGAAGAAAGCATTCCATTTTCTCTTTTAAAAAGTAAGGTTTGATAGATATTCAGCAGATCCACCTATGAAAAAATGTACTTACTACCTATAGAAATCTCTAACATTTTACCACCATTTCTATGAGGCTTAAAGGACTTTGAGTATTTAAGAACGATCCTTTCAAATGAGTGAATTAACAGCAAGGAATTATGACTAACACCTTGAAGGGATTAATTGTCTTGTTAGCTGAACACAAATAGGCATTAGGAGTTGAATAAAGGTACTAAAGAAAATGTTAGAGAATTCCACAAGGTTCACTTATTTAACGCTTTACATAGAAAAGGCAGTGGTCTATCAAGTGGTAGAGTATATTAATTGTAGAAATAACTATATTCTTCTATATCTTAATTCCACCTTTAATTTTTCCATTTAATCCACATATACTTCCTTTTTCCAGAAAAGACAATGAACATTGGAAGCAACATGGTACAGTGGAAAAAGCATTGACTTGGAAGTCAGAGGATTTTAGTTTCAAATTTCACCTTTAATGACCACATATGAGCTGGGATAAGTCATTTAATTTCCCTAAGTCTTAGCTTCCTTGTTTGTAAACTGATGGGAATAGACTATATGGCCTCTTTAGTGTCTTTCAGCTCTACATCTATGATCTTATGGTCTTTTCTGGAACATTTATTTGCCAGATATCTTAATTCTAGTCAGTAGCATGTTGTGACTAGGAAACTTCTCCCTGACAAGTACAGGTTGTGGGTGAAGAACAATGACCTTCCCTCATTTGCTTTCCACTTGTCCAGGTTCAGTTTATCTGCATGCCAAGCCAGAAAAGATCTTGGAAATTTTAAATCATAAATCAGATAACAATCTGGCACATGGGAATGTAATCTCAACTCCAGACACAATGGTTATCTAAATATTTTCTATCTGGGTTTTGTTAACATGTGTAAAGACTCATAGCTTTTGGCAAGATTAAAGAACTGTCAGCTTGCTCTTTTTAGGGAGAACTTTTCTAGGTGGGATTTTGAACATAGCCTCTCTTGCTTGATTTTCAAAATCCTTTTTGAGCTCTTCCATGACCTGAGACCAATTCATATTTTTCTTAGAGGCTTTGGACATAGGAGCTTTGACTTTGCTGTCTTCTGTTTGGATGTTTTGGTCTTCCTTGTCACCAAAGTAAGATTCTATAGTCTGATTCTTTTTCCTGTTTTTGCTCATTTTCCCAGCCATTTACTTGACTTTTGATCTCTTTGTCAAAGTAGTTCTCTGCTTCCAGTGGGGGTGGGGGGGCATACTGTCATTTATTTGATCCCCCCACCATCTGTGGGCTTAGAGCTTCAGAAATAGTGGTTGCAGCTGCCCCTGCTGCTGCTGTGGCTGCCACGAGTTCCTCTGCCACTTCCTCTCTCTGTTGCCCTGGGGCTGGACCACTCCACTCTCCTGCACTGGTCCCATAGGCTTTCCCACTGACCTTCCAATTTATCCTCAGCATTTTGGGATCATGAAGTCTGGAAACCACCACAGGTGTGAGAGATTCAGTATCCCCAAGACCTGTTCAGGTCCCCTCTATGGACTCATGGCCTACACTGGACTGTGCTCTGCTCCCAGCATGGTATGACAGACACTTCCCTGGTGACCTTCCAGGCTGTCTTGGGCTGGAGATTTGCTTCACTCTGTCATTCTGTGGCTTCTGCAGCTCCAGAATTTGTTTAGAGCCATTTTTTACAGGTATTTGACTGGGTTTGGTGGGAGCGCTCTAGAAAGTCCATGCTGTTACTGCGCCGTCTTGACTCTGCTCCCCCTAGTTCAACTCTTTCCAGTGTACCAGGTTGCCTCCTTCTAGTTTTGCTCTTGAATGTCCACAAGATGATGTGGCTTATTTGGTTCTCTTGTCAAGCTTTCTATAAATCTCTTTTTCTCTCTACTGATTCTCATTGTTTTGTAAGGTGATATTGTCCATAATCTTGTATGATTCTCCTTTGTAAGATTTTACAAACAAGTTTATATTTTGAAAGTGATTTCTTTCCGTTCAATAAAACCAAGTGTTTTTAGTTTTAGGTCATTTGTAAGCAGTTTTAGTTTCCTCCTTGTGGTGATTTACGTTATTCAAATTTCATTATGCCATAGTGATTATCAGTGTTGATGTCTGTTTTTTTATCCATTTCCAATTTTTCAGTGTGGCCATGTTGAAGCTATTTAATTGCATACCTGATCTTCTCATTTTTATACTTTCTTATAATTTGATGGTGTTTTTGGTCTTTGACCTAATTGATCAGTGGTCTGATTATACAGTCTGTTCATTCAGAAATTGTCCCCATATTAATAACCAATACTTTCCTTTCTATTAAAATACCATCTGTTAAAATATAAGCATTTTCATTTTTGTAAGTAATTGTTGCATTCCTCCAAATTCTATTTTTGAAGAAGGTGTTAATGATATATAGATTTGAGGTTTATGTATTGTTTATAAACCTTTGGCCACTCTTGCTTATTACTCCTGAACAGTATTTTCACTGTCCTCCACTTGTCCACTTTTGCAATGATGTCACTAAATATTAAAATCAATATTACATTGATTTAATTTGGAAGGTCCTATTAGTTTCTTCATAGATTTTCTCTACCTTCTCATCCTCTACAACAGATATTCACATTTGGGTTGCAGTTATATATTCATGAGGGTTTTACTTGGAAATGCTTATCATGAGTGCTCTTAAATAAGATGTTTAAGTGTTCATGAAATCATGTTTCTTATTGTCTTTGACTGAACATTAAAACACATTCTGCAGTCTCCTTTATTTTCCTCTCCAGGGAGAAACTTGAAATCATCCTTTCATCTAGCTGCAACTTATTTTTGCCTTTTAGTTTCACTGATATCAAGAATGTCAAGATGTATATGATTTAGCTCCTCTGATAATATATCCATTCATTGGTCACTGGACAAGGATCTTTTAAAAATTGTTTAATATTTAATTTTTTCCTAATTACATGTAAAAATAATTTTTAACATTTGTTTTTTAAAATTTTGAGTTCAAATTCTCTTCCTTTCTCCCCTCTTCCCCCTCATTGAGAAGTAATTTGATAGATTATACATATGTAGTCATGCAAAACATATTTTTATATTAGCCATATTGTGAAAGAAAAGAGACCAAAAAAGAAAAACTCCCCTCAAAATAAAGAAAACAAAAAAAAAATATTCTTCAATCTGCATTCAGACTCTATCAGTTCTTTCTCTGGAGATGAATAGCATTTTTCATCATAAGTCTTTCAGAATCATCTTGGATCATTGTATTGCTGAGAATAGCTAAGTCATTCACAGTTGATCATCATACAATATTGCAGTTACTGTGCACAGTGTTCTCCTGGTTCTGCTCATTTTACTTTGCATCAGTTCATATAGGTCTTTTCAAGTTTTTCTGAAACTATCCTATTTGTTATTTCTTATAGTCTTACAAATGCTAACTAAATGCTTACAAATACTAACTAACCTTAAGGGTCTTCCTCTCCCAGTTTGATTTTTTTTTTTAATTAAAGGGACCATTCCTCGAGTAACTTAAAGAAGCCTATTCATTGAATGGGTGTATCTCACTCAAAGTGAGAATATGATGAAACCTTAGCCTGAAAGGGCCAGGGTCTCACATGGCATCTTGGGCCATCTCCAGTCATCCTGATGAATATCAGGCCACTGGACCCAGATGGCTCAGGAGAAGAAAATGAGGTTGGTGACTGTGCACAGCCCTCCCTCCCTCAAATCAAAGTCAAGTGCAAGTCATGTCATCATCTTGATGTCATGGTCCTCTTCAAGAACAAAGGACAAACACAACCTGTGAGTGAGTAGCAGCTCCCCTCCCTTCTCCTCCTCTCCCCTTCCCTCCCTCCCCTCTCCTCTCCTCTCTTCTCCTTTCCTCTGGTATTCCACCCAGGGGAAGGGGCACTCCATGGCCAAAAGCTGTCTTTTTCCTTTGGGTTTACTGGCTATATTTCTTGCTCAAAGATCAAGCCTTAAACCCAATTCACTCTGGAGCTCATAGACTCCACAAACAAATCACCACTCACATAGCACAGAGTGAATGCTATAGCTAAATAGTAATTGTTTCTCTTTTACCCAAAAACCCTGAGGGTCTTCCCCTCCCAGTTTGATTTTTTCTTTTTATTAAAGAGTCCATCCCTTGAGTAACTTAAAGAACACTATTCATTGAATGAGCTTATCTCACTCAAAGTGAGAATATGATGAGATCTTAGCCTGAAAGGGCCAGGGTCTCACATGGCATCTTCGGCCATCTCCAGTCATATCAGGCCACTGGACCCAGACAGCTCAGGAGAAGAAAGTGAGATTGGTGACCTTACGCAGCCATCCCTCACTTAAAGTCAACTGCAAGTCTTGTCTCATCTTGATGTCATGGTCCTCTTTGAGAACGAAGGACTAGCATAGCAAATACTATACAATACAATAGTATTCCATCACAATCTGTTCAGCCATTCTCCAACTGACGGGTATCCCCTGAATGGACAAGGATCTTATATTTAGCGTATCAGTAGCTAAGCTAATATTTCTAGACAAGTAAAAAACAATCTTATTTCTAGCATCTTTTCCCCCTTTTCTACCACTCTGGTATAGACCTGATAACCATTTTGTGATTTTTTTGTTGTCGTTGTTTTGTGAGTGACCATGGATATCATCATTCAGTGACGAGCTTCTAAATGCTTAGCTAGGTTGAAATCTTCCTCCATTAGAATATAAGCTTCTTGAAGGTAGGTCTTTCTGCTTGCATTTAAATTAATTCTCAGTGTTTATCACAGTGCCTGGCACATAGTAAGTGCTGAATAAAAACTTGTCCGCTTGACCTGACCTGCTGAGACCTTACTTCAAGCCTTGCTGGCTTGATAGAATAAACTCCTAGAACTTTAGCTCCTTTCACATTGCCTTTGAGAAACCAGAGTCACACAATGATAAGGCATCAGAGCAGAACTCAATGAAGGTTCTCTAATGCATCTTCCATATAATATTGTGTATTATAATCATATATGATTTTGTATTTCATTTCCTTACTAGACTGCAATCTCCAATGAGGATAAAGACCAGATTTTATCTAAATAATATATCTCCTTATGGTCTAACACCATGCTCTATAGATAGTATGCTCTTAATAAATGTTTATTGAATGAATAAATGAATAATAGGATTCTGTCAGTACCTGAACCAGTTGTTAGGATTGTACTGAAGTTGGTGATTCAGTGAGTTGATTTGTTGTCTTTAAAAGAATCTTCAAAGCTTACTCTGATAAGCGCCCTTGGATTTAACACACATCCCTTGATTTGCTCTTCGCTCTCAGACTAATTCATTTATTCTCTCTCTGCACCAAACTGCACTTGCCATCTGCTAGTTCAATCAATTAAGTGATCTAAATCCTTTTGAATGTGGCTGGCTGCATTGTTTCTCCTCATTTGCTCTGCCTGGCCAAATCCTCCCATCAGAGCTGCAGAGGCAGAGCTCACACAAATGGCTTGAATTGGAATATCTGTGAGACAGAAAACATATACTCACATAACCCACAGGAGTTTCTTACGTTTATTTATTCTGTGACACTAGAGGCCATGAAATAGCCATGAAAATAAGTGCTGGACCAAATCTAGACCTTAAAAGACATGACAGTGAGCAAAAACAGAGAAATCAGGCTGAGAATATAAGGAAAACTAGGTATTAGGCCAAAAGGAAATATAGTCTTCCTCTCCTCCTTACCCTCCTTTCATTTGGCTTGTTCTTAGTCCAGGTATACAAGGAAGCAAACATGCTGAGGGAGCCCTTTCAACTGCTCTGATTTGGTTGGACATCTTGGAGCAGTGATCTGCTACCAAGGCACTGATTGCCTTGACTAATATCTTTAGGGGTCTGGGCATAGCTAGTCTACAATTCATACCCTTACAAAGATTTTAGCAAGTGTTTAGAATACTCAATTAAGGGCCCCCAGAATCAATCCATCTCTATAGAATTCCCCAAACATTAGGGTCCTCTATAATTTGAAGAAGAATGACCCTAAGGAAGCTGCAGACTTTCCAGGTGTTTCCTGAATCCCAGGATATCTTTGGGGAAATGAAACCACTTCAGTATCTTTGCCAAGAAAGCTCCAAATGGAGTCACACAGTTGGACACAACTGAACAACAATTATACCAGCCTTTTTCTGATCCCCTCCACTGCTAGTGCTTCCCTCCATTCAAATCACCTTGTATTTCTTTTTCATTTATTTTGTATAAATTTATTTGTGTACCTATTGTCCCCCTAAATAGGATGTAGAAAGCCCCTTAAAGGTAGGAACTGTTTCTTTGTCATCCTTGAACTCCTAGTGTTTAGAATAGTGTCTGGTACACAGCAAGCACTTAACAAATGCTTGATGATTGCTTGACCTGTGTCAAAGAAATAATGAAGTTAACCTGACTTTAGGACAGGATTTGTGTTAAAGGCAGTGGTCTCAAGGGTAAGTGTGTTAGTAGAATGTTTAATGCTAGCCTAGAGAGTGTGGAATTGGTTTGGGAAGAAATAAGGAGGTATTGTAGCTATCATGAGAAAGTTCTTAACAAAAACAAAGTTTTAGGGAGATTATTTTGGTAGAATCGGAGTGAAGAAACTCTGGGAAATACAGGCTCCACTAATTAGGAAGCTATTGTAGTACAGTCCAAAAGAGAGGTGAATTCTGAAGAGGAAGAAATGAGTGTTATCCCACAACAGATTTTCATGATCCTAGCCTATATCAGTGGGCATTTCAGTATCATTTTTTTCCAGATACACTTTTTTACTTACTGAAAATTTTACTCACATTGTCATTATTTTACATGAAGGATAATTTTATATAAAGTTCCTTTATAGCACTGGTTCTTTACTCATCACAGAATATTATCTCTGAGGTTCTCCGGTGTTGCAGGCAGCTGAGGTGTATTTGTGCATTTATAATCATTTCTACCTCTTGAATATCCTCTGTTTTCCCTGGTGATCAAAAGTACCCAGCAGGTAAGTCTTTTCTCTCTTCCTTTATGAGTGATGAAACTGCCATTTTAGAGCCTGGTCATTTCTCATCCAGACTGTATTCTCCACATCTTTTTCTTATGGGACTAAATATTTCATCTCTTGTTGTATATGTTTGGAGTCTGTGATTATGAAAGCTGCTTATATTATTAAGACTTGATTTAAAAAAATCTTTTGCTAATTAAATTCATGCAGTGATTAATTCTGCCTGTCTTTCATAATTCCCTTATTCCCATTCCAGTCTCCACATACCTTTAAAAATCAAAACAATGTCTCTTTGTCTTCCTTCCCCCATGCGTAGCTCTCTATGGCTCATGTGCCATTCTGAATTTTTACTAAATTAATTTCATTCTTATTTTACATGAATGTGTTTGAAATAACTAGCCACTGTTTCTAGTAGATTATAGGATCATAGATTTAGAGCTAGAAAGGACCTGAGAGACCATGTAGTTCAAACCTTCATTTTCCATTTAATAAGTATGTGGGACAGCTACCACAACATAGTACTGCATCTTTCTCACAAAGGGCATGTGGATATTTGTTCTCTGAGCTGGCTTGCTTACACCAACTTACCTTTATACTAGAGAAGGACCACCACTCAGATTCTCTCAGGGTCTTGTTGTGGGGTACATTTTCTCCACTTACCACTTCATACCTCCCACTGATTCATTTCCATAAACCAGTCACCAGACACTTTTAGATCTTAAAGCTAATTATTTATTTAGCAATAAGGCAAAATTAATAATATCACAGGCCTTTGTATATTAAGGCAAATGCAGTAATAGTAAATTGACTATAATCCACTCATAAACTTGTGTTACACTCTCCCACCCATGCACTCATTATCCTTGGAGACAAATAGTCATGCACTTGTAGAAACCTACTAAGGAGGCCCATGAATGAGGAAAACACATGTTTTCACAGCTCTAGAATTGTGAACTTTGTTATTATCTTTCTGTCTCAGAAACTATTCATTAAAGTTTCCTGAGAAACCTAGTTTCTGCATTGAACAAATGCTTACATTGCTAAGCTTAGTTAATCCATGCTGTGCTTGACTAATACCTCACTAGGTATGTCTCCACTAAAGTATCTGATCTGCTGCTGACTTCTCTGATTCTATTTCCAAGCTGGGTTATTATTATTATTATTTTTTTGGCTCACCTGGATTTATTCTTCAACAGCAATTGTAGCATCCATCACTTTTAGCTTCAAGCTTAGATGATGCCATTCTGAAACCTAGGATTTCATCTGTTACTTTCTCCTCTACTCTTCTTGGGTTCCCACTCTAGATCCTTTCTGGGAACAATCCTCTCTTAGCTTATCATTAGTTATAAGATTTTCATATTCTACCTATCATAAGGTAAATTGGTTCCATAATCAGAAGACAATTCTGCTGTCCATAACTCCAGCATACTATATCTTGTCACATTCAAACGAAAAAACAAACAAATGACTGATTCAGACCTCGGTCAAAGGAACCATTTCTGTTAGAATTCTAAGAAAAGCAGACTAAATAAACTCAACCACAAACTGTTCCATGTCAAAGGGCAGAACCTTAAATGGAGAATACCTTACATATGAGGAAACTGAGGCCCCAAAAGATTAAATGACTTTTGTAAGGTCACACAGATACGTATCAGAACCAGGATTTAAACCCATGTCCTCTCACTTCCAATCTATCATTTGTTTTGCTCTACCATCCTGCTCTTCATTCCTACTATTTTTATTTCTTTCTTTATTTTTTCACTACTTTAGTGGATTTGTGATCCTTTTCATATGAGTATTTCCTCCCATGGTGAAGCTTGAACTCATTTGTGCCTTCTCACCCTGTCTGACTTGTCTGTGTCTTCCTATATATTTCTACTAGAGATCACACAAAGTTTTAGGGGACTTCTAGATTTCTTGATAATATGCAGGGACAGGTGGACCATAATAATTAACCGCCCATTATTTCTCCCTCTTACTACATGACTAGACTACCTCCTTTTCCATTTGCTGATATCTATACGCTATTTTTGGTGTGCATTTCCTCACTGATCACAACGTTTCTGCTTACCCACTATCTCTTCACCTTTGTTCAAAGCACAGCTCAAGCCCCACCTACGTGAGGTCTGATCCTCCAAGTTCTCAGCACTCTCTGCTTCTTAATTTGTGTTTACTTGTGTCTGCATGGTATCCTCCCAATAACGTGCAAGCTCCTTGAGATCAGAGATGTCCTTGTTTTCTTTTAATTTATTCCTCATATCCCCAGCACCTAGCACTGAGTCGGGTACATAGTAGATCCTTATATTTATTCAAATGAACTTAATTAAATCCATACCCATTTTCATTCATTGCCCCCCAGGGGACTTAAATTTAAGTCTTCAGAGATTGAGGTATTCCAGGACTAAACTGAATTCAGTTGACTTGACTTGTCTAAGGTCAAGCAGCTAATTTGTGACACAAAGCCAAGACCAGGCGCCAGGTCTCCCAGACTCTGTGGCTCTTGCCTTGACATTATATGGTGGATCTCTCCTTGTTCTGGGTGTCATTTATTATTTGACTACCACCAAAATAATTCATTATTGTTGAAATTTATGTTTTAATATTTTCCCCCTTCATCGTATTAAAACTCCCCCCAAAGAAAGTCGTAGTAATTTTCTAAATTGTGCACCAGCTTCATTTCTCATTCCATATCTTCAAAGTTGCTAATGTTATAATGGGCAGATAAATTTCTAGGCTTTATTTTCAGCTCCACTATTGATTTGGGATTTCACTTTGGGCACTTCATACCACTTAAAATTGTACTACAGCAGTTACGTATGGACAATAATGACAGTAATAAAGATCAACATTTGCATGGTATTTAAAAGTTTCCAAAATGCTTTATATGCATTATTTCACTTGATAAAGAAGTCCTGTGTGGTAGGCAGCACATTTTACAACCGAAGTAAGTGTTCATGGTCACACAGCTAGTAAATGTCAGGGACGGAATTTTAGCCTAGGTTGCCTGACTTCAAACCAATACTCGTCCCTCTACGGCATAAATACCACATTAATACATATGTAGTATTATTTTGGGCTTTACAGTTGAAGCACAGGGAACATTTTTCTTTTTTGATTTACTATAGTTTTTTCAGGCTTCTGGATTTTCTTTCTTATATCAGCCAAGGTCTTATTTCCCAGGTCCTTCTCTGAGACAGGACTGGCCTAACCTGAAGACCATCCAGTACTTTACTACTGGTTTACAGGAGTTCATGAAATTGTAGAATCTCAGAGTTGGAAGGAACTTCAGAAGTCATCTTGTTCAACCTGGACCTGAGACATGAATCTCCTCTCTAACATCTCTATCACGTGTTTTGTTGTTTGTTTGCTTGCTTTGTTTTTGTTGTTGTTGCGATTGCCTGACCACCATTCCCATTTAACTTTCTGGAAAATCTTAATTGTTAGGAATTTTTCCTCATATTGAACCGAAATCTTCCTTCCTGTAACCTATTCATTTTAATTCTGCCTTCCAGTATCAAGCAGAACAAGCCTAATCCTTCTTTCACATGATTTCATAGGAATTATGCGGTACAAAATAGTGACTGGCTCATTGAGCTATGCCTGCCTAAATCCTTCCTCCAACTATCTTCAGGATACCCCTAAATTCCCAGAAGCTCCATCATCAGAAATCTTCCTTCTATGAAACCCTACTGTAGTTCAATGTCATGGAAATTTGTCTGGCCTTGAGGGCATAAGCAATCTGACTGTGTTCAACCCTTTCAAAAAAAGATTTACTGAGCTAGAAGACTTAGCTTGTCCTCTGAAATCTTGTAAGGTCAGCATGGTTTGACTTCATGAATATTGCAAAAGTAGAATTTTAACTAGAGAAAATTGACTATTGAGGAAATGATATTACATCCAAAGTGTTAATATAGTACTGAGCCACTATTTCAACTGAAGTCGTTGGTCAATTTTTCAGTTGTTACGTTCAAAACAACAGCATCTCAAATGTATACGTTGCTATATGTTTAGAAAGAATATATACATATTCAGATTCAAATCCTGGAAGCATTGCTTATTTCCTGAGTAACTTTGGACAAGTCGCTGAACAAGTCTCTTAGCCTCTACTATAAAACAAAGGGTTTGAATTGATGAGTTCTAAGACTTTGCCAGTTATAAATTTATGATTCTCCTTTCATTTCAACCTTTAGGTAATTAATTTGTTTCTAATGGAATTTCTTTTCTTCTTTCTTCTTTACATTTTTAAATTCAAGAAATCTATAGATTAAATATATTTTATGTGTAGAAATGTGTATGCATGATATATATACATAGGCACACACACTATACAATATACACATGCATATTAAAATCTTTGAGTTGGAAAATGGTGATCACAAAACATAAATTCATGTCGTATAAATGAACTCATTGGTAATAATCAACTTATTTTCCCTATAATAGCACTGTGATATTATTTGTATAATTTTATGTAATAATAATATTTAATAAAAATGAAACTTATCTTTACGGAGATAATTCCTTCCTTTTCTTTTCCCTCAAAGTCCTTTGCAATATAAAGCCTTGGAAGTGCTATCTAAAGTGAAATTTCAGTACCTTAATTTTTTTGGGCACAGTGATAGCACAGTGGATTGAATGCTGGGTCTGGAGTCAGGAATACCTGAGTTCAAATCTAGACTCACCCATTTACTAGCTGTGTGTATGGGATGGCTCAGGTCCCTACATAAATCAATTACTCAGAGGCCTCTCAAAGTGATGACAGAAAAGTGATTTATTCGATTCTCGAGAAGCGGGGCTCACCTGTAGGAGTAGGAAAGCCGAAGACAAAGAACAGGACAGTGATTTATATAGACCCTAACGCAAGTCCCTCCTCCCCCCACTGACCATTATCCTCATTAGCTGAGAATATGGTCTTACATTCTAGACACAAAATCTAACCAATCCCTTTTGAAATGAAGACATCGAGGAATTATGTAAGTTTTGTCCAATCATTGAGACCCTAATACACTACACAGTTTTATATCCTTATATGGAACTATTCTATTCTAAAAATATTGTAACCTTGAGCCTTTAGGCCTTACCTCACCCCTGGGAGAAAAATTACAATCTGAGGAGTCTTCACTAAGTCTATTCCACTCATGTGTGACCCTCCACAAATCATTTGACTCTATTTGTTTCAGTTTCCTCATCTGTAAGATAAGAAATGACAAACCACTCCAGCATCTTTGCCAAGAAAACCCCAAAATGGGATCACGAAGAGTCAGAAATGACTAAACAACAACCATTGCATTGACAAAAATTTGAGAGGCTATTTCTAGAACATAGAAAGGGAATGCAAGGACTGAATTCCCAATTCAGTAATCAGTGGTGACTAAACTTGTGTTCAGACACTTTTACACCCCACTCCACTATCACTTTGGTGATATGGCTAATTCTTTAGTAATACTTTATTTAATCTGAAGACACTTATCTGGCCGATCCCATTTTCCAGAATACAGCCAAGAACCAGAAAGTAAACTTAACAGCAACTAAAATTGATGCAACTAGACCCAATCAGGAATAGTCATAAATTTTCATAAAGGATTTCATAAAGGATTGCACCTCAGGTCTAATTCAATCCAACAAACACTAACTAACTGCCTTCTCTTTATAAGGTCCTCAATCAGTCTATTTAAACACAATTGTAAACTTTGTGATCTGCACTCAGGTGACAAAGTGGACAGAGTGCTGGGCCTGGAATCATGAATTACTGAATTCAAATAGGACCTGAGACCCTTACTAGCTGTGTGACCCTGGGTCAGTCATTCAACCTCCGTCTCAGTTTCCTCTACCACAAAATGGGGATAATAATAGCACCTACTGCCAATGGTTTTGAGAATTAAATGAGGTAATATTTGTGAAGCACCTGACATATAATAGACCAATTATAAATGCTTGTTTCTTTCCTTCCTTTCCCAATCCACAGAGAATTAGCAAACAGAATAAGAACTGGAATGTTTTTGGTAGGGCTAAACAAATTAGTAGAATTGATCTACAGTCATCAGTAATCAAGGAAAGAAGCAGAAAAGTTACAGAAAACAAACAACCTCCCAACAGCAACAACCCTAAAAATCTGGGGCCATTTAGTGAAGGGACAAAGAGTCTTTATATTACAGTATCCCTTGGGGGTTAACACTGAATTATAGCATAGTATAATAAAATTGACATTCATAAGGAACCTGAATCATCAAGAAAAAGTTCAAGGTTAGTACAATCTATTTCAGCAGACAACAAAAAAATAAAGAAGTTTTGAAAGATTTCCCTTAAAACAGTTTAAAAATAGACCTAGGTGTAAATATTTTATTGTCTGGAGGCTGGATAAATGTTGTATTTGGTAGACATATCTATTAAAATTATGACTATCTGAATCTGTTGCATCGACTTGATATATATGATATAGACTGTAATCTACCGGACTGTGAGTACCATGAGTGGAAGGATCATGGCTTCTCTAAATTTTGTATTTTCCCTCAAACAGCTTAATCAATGATCAGATTAGAATTATACTCTGTCTAGAGACACTGGACCAGTCATTTAACCTCTATACCTTGATTCATTATCATTTATTTTCCTTATTGAATATAGTCCCAATTTTTGTTAACTATTACATGTGTTCATCTGAACACTTTATACATGGCTTTAACACATTTCAAGCACATTTCATGCTTTTACTTCATGTTTTTATTTTTTATTAGTAAAGCTGATGTGGATATTAATAAGGAAACCTACAGCAGACAAAAATCTGAGAGAAGTCAAAGTCTCTAGACCCCTGAGGTATAACAGAGGTTATATATATTTCACACACACACACACACACACACATATATATGAAAGGAGGAAAGTAGGCAACTTGGTAAAGATGAAATCAAATGTTGTTTTTAAAAGTGTGTAGATAACCTTAAAAAAAATTCAAAATTGGAAGAATAAAACAAAAAAACTTTGTAAGACTTCTGCTTATACCATATACTAAGAGTTTACATACAATATTCTCTCTCAATGTCCTCTTTTTCCCTTATGTTCACCTTTTCCTGTCCTGTCTCTATCTCCCCTCTTTTGCTATAGAGAATATAGACAAATAGTAGATTGAAATAAAATTACTTTTTCTTACTAGCCAAGGGCAAGTAGCTAAACTTTGTATAAGTTTGCTATAAAGATAAAAGCATATTCTATTTCCATAATAGTGTTGTTAAGATTTGTTAGCACAGTACTTTAGTTTTTCCTATTTGAAAAAATAGGGGGAAAAAATCTTTGACAAGAACACAGACATTTGAAACACAATGATACATTTCTTATATGTTATATAAGGTTATAATTCAATTTTGAAAATAAGTTTTTTGAAAATAAGCTATTTCCTCTTTATGGAAGATATTGTCATTTAAGGATACACAGGAAAAAGCCATAATGACCTTGAGGACTGCTGCTTTTTCTCTAAGGAATCTCTTAGCAGATGATTTCCTTGCGTTGTCCTCTGTGTCTAGTTGCTAACCTGTAACAATTAAACCATTTGTTTCCATTATGACATCTCAAAAAACATGCGACCTGCACTTGCTACTGTTGCAAAGAGAATGCTGACATTGACATGTATTTATGACGGTGCTTAAAGTGGTAAAACAAAGTGCTAGAGAAAGGGACGCTGTCAGTGATCTGAATTATTTTCCCTTCCTTGCTTATTTCCTTTAAGAAAGAAAGTGGTGTTGCCCAATTCTTCATTTACAAAGCAAAATAAAAAATGAAAAGATTTCCGGATGAAGTGTGAGATGGCTGGAAAGGGAAAGGATTTGTTTGAGCCTTCCTCTCCATAGGTCATATTGGAGGTTAATACCATAAAGGTTGTATTTAACAGCAGAATGTAACCTTATGTCACCCACAACACAGTACACTATTTTGAATAAAACTGCAGAATAATCGTGATTCCTCCACCCCCATTAAAATTGCATTTAAGAATATGAAAATTGATTTTTTTTTTTAATTTTGGGGTAGGATTTTCTGGGGTAGGATTTTCCCCAAGTCCGTCTGACTTTCCAGAAGTCCTAGGACCAGAACCCGGGCATCCGCGGGCTCGGCTTCCTCCCCTTTGCCCTCCGTGGACGCGGCTTCCCCGGCTCCATCGTTACCACGGCAATGGGGAGGCTTCGGCTCCTGCGAGTGCCCTTCGCCGCCACTAGATGTCACTGTAAAGCAGCGGCGTGGTACACATGCACATGTGGTACCCATGGAGAATGGATGACAGGACACATGATACATTGGTACATTCAATAGAACCATATGAAGCGCTGGACACGGGCATACGTACTCATTTACACGTGTGTCCAGATATGGGTGTGTAAAAACACCTAGACAGCGTAAGAAACGTGCGCATTACACACGTCATGTACACACGTATGTGGGGATGGATTCAGAAACCGCTTCCATAGGGTTCACCGTACGGACCCCGGCTGTGGGACTGTAGGGCTCCCCTCTGAGCACTGATTTATCTGTGGGAAAGCACGGTGTCGGCGACTCGAGCCCTCGCTCGGCCTTGGGGCACGCACACTTACAGCCGCGGCCCTTCGGGCCCCCCGGGGACAGCTCCCACGAGAAGCCGGCAGTGCTCGGCCCCGGCGGCCTGCGGCTGGCGCGGGGCCCCTGGGAAGCCGTGGGTCGCGTGGGCGATCCCCGCAATGCAGCACCGTTGGATTTCACGTGAGTGCGGCGCTCCAGACTCTCTCCCCGTGGGCTTCGTCTCCTCCAGCCGACGCTGCCGGGGCGGCTCACAAAGACACGCCGGTTAGGCCCGGGAGTCCCGGGAGGGGGTGGGAGGCAGGGCGCGGGCGGCGATCCTCCCGGGTGGGGGCGGGGGGACGCGCGCCCGTGGGATGCAATGCAGACTAGTCCGCAGCCCGAGCGGGAGGAGGGGGTAGCGGAAGGAGGCACGAACAGCTCGGGCCTTGACTGCACTGCGGAGACCTTCCCTCCCCGCCCCTTCCCCCAGCAAGCCCCTCCGCGGGCCCGACGCAAACACATTTTTTTTTTTTTTTGCTAGCGCAGAGAGCGAGGCGGGTTAAGGCCCAGCAACAGGAGCCCCGCAGTCCGGGTAGCAGCTCGGCGGGGGCGGCGGGGCGTCCGCGGTGGGCGGGGCCTCTGCGCGGCCGCGGCCCAGCCATTGGAGGCCGGGGCTGCCGCTTCTGCGGCGAAGGCGGGGACTCGGCGCTCACCTCCCTGCCCTCCGCCTCCCCCCCGTCTCTCCCTCCGCCTTCTCCGAGAGCTAGACGGTCACGTGCCCACGGAGGGAAAAGCCACCTCCGGTCGGCGGCGGCTGCAGCTACTAGAGAGAGGGAGAGAGTGGGAGACGGAGGGAGGGAGCGGGAGGAGGGAGACGAGAGCGGGGCAGGGGTGTTTCTTCGTGCCGCGCGCGGCGCCCGTCGTTAGGGGTCGCCCTGGGAAGGGGTGCGAGACGTGTGCGCGTGGGTGTACGTGTGTGTGTAGGCGGCCGTGCAGCTGCGGGAGCGGGTCACGCTCCGAGCCCGCGCGCCGCCGGAGGAGGAGCCCGGAGAGCGAGGCAGGCAGGGAGCGCGCGAGCCCGCCGGGGCCCGCCCGGGATAGAGAACGCGGCGCGAGCGATGTGACTCTCCACCCCGCCCCCAGCCTCCCTCCCCTTCTCCTCCTCTTCCTCCTCCCCTCCCTCCCTCCCCCCTTCCCATCCCGGCCCCGGCCGAAGGGACCCAGCAGCGGTGGCGGCAGCCGAGGAGACGGAGCCGGCCGCGGTGACCGGGCATGGTGGTCTGGGGCAGAGCGAAAGGTGAGACCCCCCCCTCCCTCCCCTCGGCAGGGCCGCCGGCCTGGGGGAGGGGCAGACGACCCCGGGGGGGCCGTGGCGGCCGGGTACCTCCCCCCACCCCCGACCGACCCGCCAGGGACCTAATCACGGGTGGCGGCCGTGCCCGTGGGGGAGGGGAGGGAAGCGGGCGATTCCCGGAGCCGCCGATCGGCAGCCCGGGCTGGTGGGGGAGGGGCCGGGGTCCTCCCCGCGCCTGGGCCCCTCCTCCGGCCCCGGGGGGAGGGGGCGGCCTGGCTGCGCCTCCGCCGCCGCCTGCCCCCGCCGCACACGCAGGCAGCTGCCGGGTTATGTAACGAGTGACCTCCCCTCCCCCGCCCGGGCTCCCTCGGCCTCCCGGCCTCACCTGCCGCCCTCCGCGGAGCCCTCTCCTCCGGCCTCCCTGGTGCCCCGGCTGGGCTCGGTGCGCACCGCGGCCCCCGCCTCTCGCCTCCCGGCGGGCTCGTGTTTAATCTGTCCGCCTTGTGTGGCGGGAGGCTCGTTGGCATGATTTTCCCTGGGTGCCTGAAAGGCGAGCCCTTCCGTGCACAGGCCTGTGCCTGGACAGGGACCACGTCCTCTCCCGCCTACTGCCAGCTCGCCCCGCGGAGGGTGCTGGCGGAGGTGGAGCCGTTCCAGTATGCCCCTCAGCTGGCATGCCTTTACACAGCGGTCCGTGCCCCTGCCCCTCCGCTGGCGCGGCTGCCCTCCTCACCTCCTGCCTCAGTGTTCTCTTGGTGTTGGTGTGTGCGCTCGTGTCTCCATCACCGAGGAAGCGCCTTGTGAGTGGGGATTGTTCCATTCTTCCTCGTGCACGTCTAGCGCAGCGCCCGGCGCAGAGTAGGTGCTTTATGGGTGTGTGGGGTTGAATCGAGCCCATATCAGCATTTCTGCAAATGCTGATGTTTTCTCCACTGACCGTGGCCTTCTTTCTCTCCAACGCCTACTCCTGTGGTGTATCCCTATAATGCCTAATCTCTCCTGCCATGTTGGAGAGGTTCCTTATACAAAAATCAAATAGACACATTACTGAATCCTTTTAATGGAGCATAATAGGTTTGGTGTAAACTGCCTAACTTTAAGAAAAACTCATTTGTTTTATCATGTACTAGAGGCGTCTCTGATCCTATCCAGCAATAAGTCTATGATCAAATTAGAACCTTGTTCCTTCTCTGGTGTGTAAACAAGGGAAACTGCATTGCACCTTTTAGGGCTGTGGTTTCCAACCTTGGCATTGTGATATCCTGAGTTATCTTCAAATAATTCAAGGGGGGCTGTTTCCTAATCGAATCGAACACTCAGCCAGTGTTCTTTCTTCATAGACTGAGGGTAAAATGATCTTAAATGAAGGAGCTTTGAAAACTAAAAATGTCATTCATAAAAGGTTTTTATCGGTGTTACATGGCATTCTTTTAATGGGTTAGGAGGTAGTCATTAGACTGGGAAGAGATCTCTGAAAGCTTCCAGTCCAGAACTCTAGTTACAGATGGCTAAAATTCCCCTCAGCCCCTCAAGTACCTTCCCCTCTAGGACCATGTTTCATCTACTCCATATATATTTTTTAAGTACTGACTTAGGATTTACTGTTTACGTTGTGTCCCATTAGGAAGTAAGCTATGTGAAGGCCAAAAGGTGCTAAGTATGTACGTTTTTGATTGATGATTGCAAATATGGCCTATTGATGCCAATAGCAATCTTCCTAAAATGCTGGGTTTTCTGAGTTTCTTTCCCTTAAAAAGATCTCCTATGATTCTCTCTTCAATCTGCATTCTTTAGCTTGGCACTTAAGGCCTTTGAAATGTGTTTCGTATCTATTGTTTTACTTATCTACCATTAACTTTCCTGTAGAAAACCTTTACTCTAGTATCTGGTCCTGAGACCCATCATGGTAAAGTGCAGTTATCAATGAATGTGAAGCAAGGAGACTTGGACTTCCCTTCTGGTCTTGGTTACTTAATGGTTTTGGGTAACCAAAGGGCTCCTCATTTGAGCTTCACTCTCTTGTGCAGTCTAGGGCTTTCACCTTCTAAACTGCCCTCACCACTGATCCTCAGCTTGAGGTTCTATACATTGTAGAGCTTTCTGATTCTAGAATACTTTAGTCTCTAATTGGGAAGCATTTAAGTATCAGCTATGTGTGGAAAAACTGTGCTAGACACCACAGTATAAAGTCAAAAACAAAATTATCTCTACCTTCCATATAATATATAATACTTATACCTGGTCATGTGTATTAAAAGGCAGCATGGTTTTTAAAAGTCTTTAAATTTGTTTTTAGCTACTATTATAACCAAAGTAGGAGGAAGAAAGATGTTAATAATAACTAACGTAGAGCACCTACTACATGATAGGTGATATTCTTAACAGTTAACAGTTGTGTCATTTTATCCCCACAATCCTGTGAGAGTTGCTATTATTATCCTTTTACAGATAAGGAAACTGTGGCAAACAGGATTGGTGATTTGCCCAGGGTCATCTTTGTAGCTTAGTGACAGAAGCTGGATTTGAACTCAGTTCTTCCTGATTCCAGGCCTAGCTCTATCTATTGTGCCACTTAGTGGCCAATAATTTTTTTTACAAACCATTTTTTTGTAATCAAATTATACAGTGTAATTTTTTTTCTTTTTAAGGCCTGTTTACTTATATTCAAAGTAACATAAAGTAAATAATAACTTATCACAGGCGTCTTCAAGTACTTTGGAGTGATGTAAATATGTGGATCATGAGTACTTTGGGCTTTATTTTTTAGTTTTCTTATATTCTGCCAGATAGAGGAATGTCCTTTTTGCAATTATTTCAGTATGATCCTGTACAAAGTAGAATATTAGAAATATTACTCAAAGTGTGTTACAGATGACAGTTGTTTTTGAACTACATATATGACTAAGGCTATAAAGTATACACCATTTTGTAGATGAAAAAAAGGGGACTCAAATTTAATGACTTATTTGTAGTCTCAAAGCTAACAGTATTAGTGGAACTGAATTTTAAATCTAAGTGTCTTGACTCCCATGTCCAGATTTCTTTCTGTTGCTCATAAATAATAAAAATTACTGAAGTGGGTGGTGAGAGAAAAGCAAATAATGACATAAATAGCTTTGTATTGACAACAAAATACTTTGAATTTGAGGTGTACTAGTGTTAAAGAGTAGAGTCCCACCTCTGTAGTGTACTTGTTAATAGTAAAATGTTTTCTTGTGGAAAGTGTTCCACCATTTCAAGCCTCAATCTGAACTCTGACCAAACACTGTGGGTTTAAATTAAGCATTAATTTTGCTCCCTTCCCCACAAATGACTGCTATTCTGCATAGTATTTGCAGTGAAATTAAACATTGCACATAATTTCCTCTAATTTTCCCTTTCATGTTTGCATTTTTTTCTTTTCCATTTTTCTTTCAAGATCACTAGAAATATAACAGAACCATTTTGAGACCTTGTGTCTGTTAAACTCTCTCTGTGATTCCTGTGATAATAGGAATCAGAGGGTACACCTTTATCACTTCCCCATATTAGAATTTAACACTTTATTCTTTTTTAGGCCTTTCCATTGTTCTTTTGTGTTTCCCTTTTCGTGTTTCCCTTAACTCCTGAGTTGGAACCTCAGAATTTCTACATAGCTCTGTTCTTTTCATGAGGCATTTTTGGAAATCCTCTATTTCATTAAAAATCCATTTTTTTCCCCATGCAGGATTGTACTCAGTCTTGCTAGACAAGTTATTTTTGGCTATAAGTCTGTGTGCGCGCGCGTATATGTATGTGTGTGCATATGTGTGTGCGTGCATGTACACGCGCATTTTGGAATATTATTTTCAGCTTTCTGCTCTTTTGTAATGATGGCTGCCGAGTTATTTGTGATCCTGACTGGGTTCTGTAGTTCTTGAGTTATTTTTCTCTGCCTGCTTGTAGTATTTTTTCTTTGACCTGGAAGTTCTGAATTTTGGCTGTAATATTCATGGAAGTTTTCAGTTTGGGGTTTCTTTTAGCAGGTAATTAGTAGATTCTCTCTATTTCCACTTTTCCCTTAGTTCTAAGAGATGGGAGCAATTTTCTTGGAAGATTTCTTGAAATATGCGTGGACTCTGTGGTATTCATGTAGTACACTAATTCTCAAATTTTTTCTCCTCTCCTTATTACCAACCTGATCAGTTGTTTTTGTTTTCTCCTATTTTTTTCCCATTCTTTTAACTTTGTTTTAATATTTCTCGTTGTGTCATGGAGTCATTAGCTTCTATTTGGTTCATTCTAATTTTCCAGGAATTTGTTGCTTAGGCAAAGTTTTGTGTGTCTTATGCCAAGTTGTTAATTTTCTTCTCAATTGTTCCTTTCATAGCTCTCATTTCTTTTCCCACTAATGAATTCATTACATTTACTAAGCATTTTAACCTCTCTTTTCTTTTTTGGACTCTTGCTTTTGTCTCTCCTAGGAATTCTAGTTGAATTGTGTCCAAGTTGTATCTTTGAAGTGTTGTCATTGTTTTGGAGTCTTTCTCTTTCTATGTCAGGCACTCTGCAAAATGCTAGGGATACAATTAGAAAAAGCAAAATAGTACCTGTTCTAAAGGAGCTCTCTTTCTAATGGGAAAGATAATACATATGGGAGATCAGCTGTAGGGAAGATGGAAAGATGTAGTGGTCTTTCAGATTCTAGTGGTCTCAAGGGCTGCAGAATGCATAATTGTTATTGTGAAGTTTTGTACCTTAATTGAAATTATTTGGGTTTATAGTTAGTAGTTATGTATCTGAAACATTTACGTCCATCAAAAAAAAATCTAGCTTTTCTAGTTATCACTTAAAAACCATATAAATGTCATTTGAAATGCATGACTATTGCTTGTCTACAAGTATCATTTTTTCAAGTTACTAGTTAAAGGCCACATAAATGCCTCTAAGTGCAAGTGTCAAGTATGTAGGTTGAGGAGTAAGGTGCAAAAACACTTAATTTTATAGAGCACCTTCTAATGGCTATCAGCATTTCACCTGTATGTCAGATCTCTGAAAAAACAATAGTCTAGGAAATACAGAAAAATGGATTTTGTAGAGATGTTGTAGAGATGTAGGAAAACAATTTCCTGAAAACCTATTTTGGTGTCATGACTTTTGTTTGTATTTATTGGTTTGAGGGCTTTTGAGTAAAGTAAAGAGATTTGTTAAGTGGAAGTAATTTATGGTAAATCCGGAATGTAATGATTTTGGCCACATCCACTGTACTTTGTAAGATTTCAGAATCAGAAAGAACTTCAGAAGCCATCTTAGTCTAATTCATAGTTGAACAATACCTAATAAATGGCCATCTAACCTTTACTTGAACACTTACAGTTTGGGAGAATCAACTGCCTTCCAAGGCAGGTTGATCTGCCTTTTCATTCTCTACCCATTGCTCCATTTCTGCCATATACAGCTAAGCAGAGTAAGTCTCTTCCTACTACTCTACCACATAACAACTATCTATCATAGCAAATCTTACTTTCTGCCTTCTCACCTTCTCCAGTGTAAATACATGCAGTTCATTTGATTAATCCTCATGATATGACCTCTAGGCTCTTCTCTATCCTGAGTACCTTCTTGTAGAGCTCACCAGTTCATCAGTTTACTCAAAATGGTGCTGTCTAGAGTCAAAAAGTGTATGGGAGGAACAATCATGCATTTCTTAATGTATTCTAAGAATATCTCGGTTTTTTCTGTTATATTACACATAATGAACTTTCAATCTATTAAAACCTCAGATCTTTTCCCAGACAGATTATTGCCTACTCATATCTCCCTTATCTTCTGCTTATGAAGAAACACAAGCTGTTTTAAACCCAAATAACTTTATGTTACCCTATTTAAATTATACCTTTTTAGATTCAGCTCAACTTTATATCGTCTGCTGGGTCTTTTTGTATCCTGATTCTGTTATCCATTTTGTTAGCTTTGCATCTTCTGCAAATTTGGTCAAAATGGCATTTTTATCTTTATCCAAGGGATTAGTTAAACAACATTGGGGTGCTATAAGAAATTTCTTTCTAAGTTGATATTGAACCATTGAACTACACTTTAGATTGAGTAGTTCAACCATTTCTGAATCTACTTAACTGTTACTCTTATCCCTATCCCTCCATTTTATGCACAAGGATATCTTGAAAAACTGCTATAAAGTGAGGTGCTTTTAAATTTTTTGCTGTCTTGTATTATTGGAAATCCAGGGATCTGTTACATTATATGACTAGTGTAATTGAATGTCATGTTATATATCTAATCACTTTTGATTATTTTATTTTGATTGAAGTGTTAGAAATTCTGTTTATTTTACAAAGGTTGCTGCAAATAGAATTAGAACTTCCATCACTCCCTTTAGCAGGTGAGAGTAGACTTTTCTGAAGGAACACTAGAATTCTCCAAGACTTTTTGAGTTAAACTCCAATTGTCTTTTTTCTTTTAATCCTAAAATCAGTGAGTTAATCTCTGGCCATGTCAACATGTTTGATACAGTTGATATCAGGAAGAAAAGCAGTGTAACTCTCCGGTTCAACTTTAATCATAATATCAAATTAGAAATAATTTTTGAAAGATATTTTGAAGTGTTTCCAATTAGAGGATTTCTCTTTTCAAAGAAAGAAACAGAATTATTATCAACTCTAACTTGGTTAGAATTTCTCCTACATTTGAAAGTTTTGAAGGATGTCAGGCTCTACTCTCTTTTTCCAAATTGGCAGACTTCAGGACCTTGGATTGAAAGATTTGTCTCATTCATGTAGTTAAAAATATCTGCCAAGCAAGCCAACCAATGGATAACATCCTTTCTTTTAAAATGTTCCAAGAGTGAGTTGTCTTTTTCTTTAAAAAAATTGACTTTTGCGCTTATTTTGAATAAGTGCTTTAAACTTGTCATCTTGAAAGCCAGCACTTCGTGTGGTAGAGAGACGCTTTATATTTTGCTTTCATTTCTTGACAAAATCTTTTTTAAAAATGGACTGATTCAGAGACTTCGTTCTGATAAAGCTAATGACTTTTATGGCTGTTGATAAAATTTTTCATGGTTTTTGGAAGAGTTTTGTTGCCAGTACATGTCTGTGTAAAAAGCACTAAGTGACGACTAAGTGAGGAGCTTCCTTTTACAAAAAACGGGTATATTAGAAAGCTGCAAAGTGAAGTGAGCAGAACTAGGAAAATATTTTACGCGGTAAAAGCAGTATTGTAATGATAGCTAACTCGAAAGATTTAGCTACTCTGAGCAATACAGTGATCCATGACAATTCCAAAAGACTCGTGATGAATAATGTTCACTTGTAGAGGGAAAACTGATGAATTCTTGAGTACAGATTGAAGCATTTTTTTTCACTTTTATTTTTCAGCTTTTTTTCCAACATGGCTAATATGAACATATGTTTTGCAGGATGTATGATGGATATCGTATTTCTTGCCTTGTCAAGGGGTGGTGGGGAGAGGGGATGGAACAAGGTAGAGAATTGGGAGCTGAAATTTTTAAAGTGAAATAACCTTCACTCAGAGGCAAAAAAAAAAAATGTTTAATGGTTCCATATTGCTTCTAAGATTATATAAACTCAAACCTTTTCAATCTGGGGAGAGGGGATAAGGATGGGACAAGCGTCACAGAGGCTCTCTCTGTTTAAAGAGTTTGAAGCTTTCTTTTCCAGTCATAGTCTTGTTTGGCAGGAAACTTTTTGCCATATTCAAAATATTAACGGCTTTTGTAATTTCCAGAAGGGACTGTCAAAATAAAAATTCTTCTTGGATGGCATCAGCACGTATAGTGATTAAAAACAAGAAGCTGGCTTCATTGAGAGATGTCTGTAGTTTCATCTGGCTGCATACGGAATAAGAATGGCAAGGTTGCTGATCTCTTCAGTGACCTACTTCAAAAGTTTAAAAAAAGTACCAATTATTCTAGAATGTATCATATCATTTGACTGTGGAATTCCTTGCATTTTAAAATTCTTGTTTCAACCATTTCCAGTGTACGTGGATTTACGCATGTCTCTGCAATATTGTGGGAGTTTTTGTTTGAAATTCTAGTAAATAACTTTAGACTATGTCAAGAAAAGGTTTTTGTGAGATAGCAATCTCAAGTTGTTGGAGTGTCTAAGTTTTTTGAATTGAGGTTTCTTTGCAGGAAAAAGCCTGCGTCTTTATGTATTTTCAGAATGAACATGTAGGACATGCTCTTAACAGTTTTGCTAGCTTCCTACTATGTAAGATTTTTGTGTCCTGTCACATAAAATAATGCAAATGAAAAACATAATAGCTTTTTAAAATCATACTTCTTTGATATTTTAACTGTAACTGAAATAAAATACTTGATTCTTTGATATGTTTGAAATTCAGTATTTTTTATGATTTTAAGTCATGTGATAAGCATAAAATTAATTATATGTTAAGTATGCAATATTCAGGAAATTTGTATAAGTAAAATAAATCAGGTTTTACAATTTATACAGAGTTCTAATATTTTATAACTTTACACAGATTAAAGCAGTAGCTTGGGAACTATCCTTCGTGGAATTTGGCTATTGTTCTTTGTGGACTTACGAGGCTTTATATGCCTTCTTAGAAATAGTAGTTTTCCTTTCTAATACTGTTTGTAATTATTTTATCTTCTTTTGACCTTTGAAGAATTTTTTAAACATTTTTTTTGCTTCACATTATCTGCCTTTCTCTACCCCTTCCCCCATTCATTGAAAAAACAAGGAATATGATACCCATTATACATGAGAAGTCATGCAAAGTATTTCCACATTAGCCACTTTGCAAAAAAACAAAGCTAGAAAAATAAAATGGAAAACTATGCTTCAATCTTCACAGATTGGTCAGTTCTCTCTGTGGAGGTAAATAGCATTTTTAATCATGAATCCTTTGAAATTTCTGGGATCATTGCATTGATCAGAGTAGCTGAGTCTTTAACATTTGATCATTGTTAAATATTCCTCCTGCTGTATAAAATGATCTGGTTCTGCTTATTTCACTCTGCATCAATTCATATACATCTTCTCAGATTTTTCGAAAACTATCCCTCTCATTGCTTCTTACAGCACAATAGTATTCCATCACATATGCTGCCACAACTTGTTGAGCCATTCCCCAACTGATGAGCAGCCCCTTAATTTTCAATTTGCCACTACAGAAAGCTGTTATAAATATTTTTGTACATATGGGTCTTTTATCTTTTTCTTTGATTTCTTTGGGATATAGACCTAGTAGTGGCATTGCTGGGTCAAAGGATATGCAGTTTTGTAGCCCTTTGGGAATATATCCAAATTGTTTTCCAAATTGTTGGACTAGTTTGCTCCTCCACCAGCAGTGCTGCATCATGTCCCTATTTTTCACATCCCCTCCAAGATTTGTTGTTTTCCTTTTCTATCACGTTAGCCAATAAGTGTGAAGTGGTATCTCACAGAGTTTTAATTTACCTTTCTCAAATAGTGATTTAAAGCAAATTTTCATATGATTTGATAGCTTTAATTTCACAATTTCTAAGATGTGAGGTATTTTCACAAAATAAGAAGACACAGATGCTACTTGTACAGCATGTTATGCTTAGATGCCTTTACTTCATAATACAGACATTGTACACAAAAGCAATGTGAAGAGAAAAGCAAGTAAATGAAAAAATAGTCAAAGAGGATATTTGGCATGGAGACCTGGTTTCTGCCAACCTAGTATATATAAAAAAAGCTTCACCTCTGTTATTTAGCTGTGACCCTGAACAAGTTAACTAACCTCTCTGAGCCTTATAAGATCATGAGGTTATGGATTTTAACATCTGGAAAGAATTTTATAGGCCATCGCATACAGCCCACTCATTTTATAAATGAAAAAACAGGCCCATAAAAGTTAAATTACTTGTTGAGGGTACCTGAGGTGGGATCTGAACCCTTGTCTAATTGAGTCTAATAGAGTCCAGTGTCCTCCTATCCATTATACAGAGATGCCAAATATACAACTCCTGAATGTGACTCAGAACACTCTCATGAGTGTGGCTTGAACAAAGATTAAAAAATAATTAGTGAATATTTAACAAAACATAGATAATATTAAGTGATTTTCTTAGTATTTGCCCACCAAAATCCTTGTGTATGGTCTACTAGTCCCCATTTCTATGGGGCCTCATCTCTTAAATGGGGCTAACATTGTGTTCTTCCTTCGTTGCCAAAGAAGACCATGCCATCGGAGAAATGATGACATGAATTGCACATAATGCTTACCTCATAAGATTGTTTAGAGAATCAGATGGGATCATATATGTAAAACATCTTCAAGATCTTAAATTATTATAAATGTGGTTTTTAATCATCTTAACTGTTATTATTCTTTAATATCATTAACTGTATTGTGTCAAATCAAATCAGTTTAATGGGAAATACTTTGATGGAACCATTTTCTCAATCTTGTAGGTACTTTCTCTAATGGTACAGATTCACAATTTTTCCTTTTCATCTTGTGCAACTCTTGCCTCCATCTTTTTGTAAATAATTAGTTTAGAATCTGCTCAAATGCTCATGACCTTCCTTTTGTTCTTTTAATATCTTGTGGCTTATCAGTACAAATACTTTACTAAAACTAGACATCTGTTATCTCTCACTTTTGCCCAAGTGACTAGCCTTTGTTTTCCTTTATGTCTTATACACAGGTCCACATTTTTACAGGCTTCAAATAGCAGTATTGCTAAATGTTTAAATACACATGGCACACCCAAAGTTTAATCTGCATTATTAACATTTTCCCCTTCACTTGCTTAAGTTTCTAGACAGTCAACAAATCAAGCTCTGATTTATACATTTACATATTTCAAAAATGTAAATGCTCACACTGAATATAATAGGCTTTGAGAACTGCTTTGAGCTTGGTCCAACACATCTCTGGCTTCAGCCCTGGTTGTTAGACCCACTGGTATGTTTTTTGGGTCACCTGAAATTTTGATAAAGAACATTGTTCTAACATTCCAGTTATAATAACAGTTACATGTTAGGAATTAAAGGATGAACTTGTGCAGCATCTTGACACCATTGAAAGCCCTGGAGTTTCCCCAAATGTAATCCCCTGTAACCTCCTATGAAATCTTATGCCTAGGTCATTGTCCTTCTCCAGTGACCAACCAAGCAAGATAAATATGATGATCTAGCTCACTGGGCCTCTTATCCAACTGCATGCCATTCTGGCAATATTCATTCTTCATCCATTTTAAAAATTGCATTGAATGCTAGACATCTCTTTTTAATAATTACAGATCTCACTGAAGGTGTCCTTTTGTTGGACTAGGGGCCAC
The DNA here is from genome assembly GCF_028372415.1 of Notamacropus eugenii. Classification (NCBI taxonomy): domain Eukaryota; kingdom Metazoa; phylum Chordata; class Mammalia; order Diprotodontia; family Macropodidae; genus Notamacropus; species Notamacropus eugenii. The sequence goes on along the minus strand of NC_092876.1, from coordinate 407,050,705 downwards.
TGCATTGAGTAACATGTTATCCACAAAATCTAGTGAATTAGACTATTGGTAGGGAATCTTTTTTTATTTAGACTTTGGGTTGTTTTTCTAAGTTTCAGTATTTTATTTTTTTAATTACATGTAAAAACAATTTTTAACCTTCCATTTTTTATAATTTTGAGTTCCAAATTATTTCCCACTGTCCCTCCTCTTCGTTATACATGTTCAGTCATGGCAAGTATTTCCGTATTAGGCGTGTTGTGAAAGAAAGAGGACAAAAAGGAAACAAGAAAAATAAAGTATAAAAAAAGTCAGTATGCTTCAATCTACGTTCAGATTTCATCAGTTCTTTCTCTGCAATTTTTCATTTTTATAGCATTTTTCATCCTAAATGCTTGAGATTTGTCTTGGATCCCTGTATTTCTGACAATAGCTAAGTCATTCACAGTTGATCGTTTTGTATAGTGTTGTTCGTTACTATGTGCAATGTTCTGGTTCTGCTCACTTCACTTTATATCAGTTCATGTAATAGATCTTGAGTTTTTAACCATTTTTTGTATTTTGTACTCTTTTGACAGTCATTTGAAGTCAGTTGATGCCTTTTCATGATTAGGTTTTTAAAGGCATAAAGTAAAATGTGGGATTACAAAGGAAACCAGTTAAAATACAATTATAAAAAAGTTCATGAACTGAGGAACTCATCTCAAACTTTATCGAAAAAATAGAGGCCTTATGTTTTGAGCTCCCTGTTGTCCTTTTCTCTATTGAAATCCTTTGACATCATCCCCCATTCTTGAGTCTTTGAAGAGGGACTTCTCAGCATGGTCAACCACTCTTTATGAGTGTCTTCAGTCCTATTCTTTGCTATCGTATCTTCTCTGTCAAATTGCCGTTGCACTCATTCTTTTCTCACTCTAATCCTTGAACTCTTGCTATGTCCTGGTTCCTTTCTTGCTGCCTAACAACTCACTCAGTCTCCCCTTTCCTTAAAAGCTTGTATTTGATCTTATCCTTTCTGCTTATCTCCATTTCACAAATTTGGGGAATGAGGGGAAGAAGTTGTATTGTCCTTTCTTCCATTTCCTTTCTCTCACTTCTCAGCCCTTTGCATTCTGGTTTCCTACGTTATCACTCAGCCAAAACTGCTCTTTCCAAATTTATAAATGATTTATTTATTCCCATATCTGATGGCTTTTTCGTAGTCTTCATCCATTTTGTTCTTTTTTGCAGCTTTCTATTTTCTTTCTCTCTTGATGACTACATGAGATTCCATGGGTTGAATATCATCACTATGCATATGATTCTCAGATCCATATAGTCAGCCCTAAGTTTCTCTCTTGATCTAATTCCATATCCCCAACAGTTCATTGAACTTCTTTGAACTGAATATGTCATAGGCATCTTAAGTTTAGTGTGTCTAACACAATTCATTGCTTTCATCCTCGTGCTACCCCCAAAGAGACTCCTAAGTTTATTTCCATTGTAGATACCACCATCTTTCTAGTCACAGGTTTGCTATCTTCAAAGAATCCTTGAATCCATTCTCCTTCACCCCTATCTACTCTATTCCCAAGTCTTGCTGATTTTGTCTCTAATCTTCCTCCAATCAGTCTTTTTTCTCTACTCATCCCATAGCTACATCAGTTAAGGGTTTCTTTACCTCCCATCTAGACTCCATGGCAATTGTCTCCTAATTGCTCTCTCTACTTCACATTTCTTCCCACTCCAATCCATACTTTATACAAGCTGTCAGAGTGATTTTCTTAAACCACAGGTTTGATTATATCCCTCTTCCTACTTAATAAACCCCTTTGGCTTTCCTGGAGTCAAATATAAATTCTTCTGTTTGGCAATTAAAACCCTTCACAGCCTAGCTCTAGGCCACCTTTCCAGCCTCAATATCTATTCACTTTCATGCTCTTAGTGGTTCCGTTAAACAGCCTTTTTCCCTTTCTCACACATGATATTCCATGTCCCATTTCTTTGCCTTTGCAAAGGCTATGTCCCCCAAGCTCAACTCATCAAATCTCTAGTTTCCTTTAAAACTTAGCTCAATTATCTCATTACATCAGATAATATTTGTAAAAGCACTTAGCACAGTGCTTGGTGCATAGTAGCTGCTATATAAATGCTTATCCTTTTCCCTATTGCATATTTCATTCCCTTTAAGTGCCACCAGGCCTTACTTGACTCCTCCACCTCCCTACACCTCAGCTGCTAGAGTTTTCTCTTAAAAAATTGCTTCATATCCTGTCTATATAAATGTTGTCTTATCTGATAGAGTGTGAATTCTTTGATGACAGGAGTGGTCTCATTTTGTCTTGTTATCCCCAGCAGCTTGCATAATAGATGCTTAATTATGCTTGTTGATAGATTTTTTTTTTTTTTGCACTGAATATGGTGACTTTATTGATGATACATGACATGGGACTCTCTTCTCCCCTTTACTACGGAGGTTCCTTGGGGCATGAGGTCCTCAGTAGAGGGAAATAGATTAAAAATATTAACTCCCCAGTGGTGGAACTCCTTATTTTGTCTGAGGGTGTAGATCCATGGCTTTCCACTTTATTCCTTGGAGGCTTTATAGATCATGAAGTCTTCTACATAGTTGCTATAACCATATTCATTGTTATACCAGTAAGTGAGCTGGATAGCATGGTTATTGAGGGCAATACCAGTACCAGCATCAAAAGTAGAACAGTGAGTGTTGCTGTTAAAGTTACAGAAGTTACTGGTTAAAGTTAAAATTACTGGTCCTTTATGTAGTCCAAGATGTTTTTCAAGGTCCTTCTGATGTTTGCTTAGCCACTTTGTTAGTGTCATCATATTTGGTAGATTTTTCTAGGCTGCAGGTCAGATCCACAAGAGATACATTGGGAGTAGGGACACGGACAGCCATGTCTGTGAGTTTCCCATTCAGCTTGGGGATAACCTTGCCCACAGCCTTAGCAGTATCAGTGGAAACAGGATTGACATTTTTCTGGGTAGCAGTAATGACATGAATTATAGTCATGAGTCCTTCCACAGTGCCAAGGTTGTTAAGAATGACTTTGGCCAGCGGTAGGGATGGGGGTGGGAATGGGGACAAGCAATTTATAGGATAGGAGGCATTTCTGACAATATTAAGGGCATCAGCAGAAGGGACAGAGATGATGACATCCTTAACTCCACTCTCCAGATGAGCCTCAGCTTTTTCCATGAAAGTAAAGACATCAGTGGACCCTACTGCTGAGCTTGAGTAGTTCCTCATTAATATTGATGGGATCCCCATTTATATTGGTGAGATCATGGCCCTGATAGTAATGACTTTTGTAATGGTCACCAACTTTGCATTCTCAGCATTAATAGTGCCCTTCAACTTGGTGGGGGTGGAATCATACTGGAACATAAGCTATATATTTGAGATGAATGAAAGGGTCGTTGAAGGCGACATCCTCCACTCTGGTGAATGCAGTCCTGTTCATATGACCAAATCCAGTGACTCCAGCTTTTACTTTTACCATTTTGTCTCAGAGATGCAGCTACTGCAGTAAGATTCTGGCACTGAGCTTGGGATAAGAGCTGAGATCCTTGATTGATTCATAGCTGTGGTGAAGAGCTTCTCCATTAGTTGGTCCTAAGGCATCACACATGTACCCTATCATGACAATCATACTTAAAAACTTCTCTAGCTTGATGAGATCTTGCCAGAACTTGTGCTGTGCTGAAATACCACCTTGACATAAACAGTCATCTACAGTTGGAGTCAGTGTATGTGATAACATTGGAATTGATTCTCTAAACCAGGGGTCAGTAAACTACATCCAGAGAACAAATTCCAGCCTGCAGACTCTTTTTGTATGGATCCAAGATTTTTTTACATTTTAAAATATAATAGGATAGAAAGAGGGATTAGACTTATGATTTTATTGGTTTAGGGAACTCCAATGAGGAAACTTCCTTTGGCAACTCAGGTTGGGCCCTTGTAATTTATAGTATTAGAGAGTTTACTAAGCTGTTGAGAAGTTAAATAACTTTCTGAGGGTCACACTGCCAGTATATGTTAAAGGTGGGACTTAAACTCAAATCTTTCTGCTTCAAAAGCTAGCTTTCTATCACACTATGCCATGCTGCCTGTATAAATTGCATAGATCTTTTTAAGGTTTTAGAAAGTGTTTAAAAATATACTTAGGCTTTTTTTTTTTTAACAGATGAGGAAATTGAGACTGAGGCACTAATCTAGTTCTTTCCTCAAGTTTCTTTTTAAGATCTTTTTAACTCTGCGTTTTGATTTACGTGGGAATGGTTTATATCATGATGTAATGGAAAGAGCTGCATTTGGAATTAGAAGAATTTTAAAAACTGGATTTGACTCCAGTTTCCCAAGTGTGTGACCTAAGGAAAATCACTTAACCCTTTCTAGTTCTCAATTTTCTCTTCCATAAAATAAAGTATTTTTGTGAATTAAATTATTTCTGAGGTCTTTTCCATCTCTTAAAATTTCTTTGATTCCTATATAAGTAAGGCTCCCCTATAATATTATTTCGCTTAAAAAGTTTTACTTTCACAGAATGAAATTACAGTTATCCCTTCCACATTGCGACTTTCCCTATCATAGTTTCAATACATTGTGATTCAGCATAAGAAATTAAATAGGTATTTTTTTGTAGTTTTGTGGAAGCTGCAGATGGCACTAGAAGGCCAGCAGACAACACAGAAAAAGTTCAGAGACTCAGAAATGCATAAAATACATGTGTAGTATTGTATAATATCAACATATTTTATCTTTTAATACCGTAATACTTCAGAGTTCTTTGGTACAAAAGTAGGGCCAAATTTTTTTTTTTTTTTTTTACATATTTGTCTAGACACCGTGCCCCTAACCCCTGTAATGTGGAAGGGAAAACTGTACAGATATGTCTTTACTGTATTGTATTATTTAGACATGTTTTTTTCTTTTAAATTCCCCTCACCCCCCCCAGGATTACTTAGAACAGATGATAACAAAATGTGAAAAGTAGCAAGTAATATAAATTTCAAGACTAGCGAATGTTCAAAGCTAAAATGGAAAAATCCATGTTAGTGTAAGCTACATAAATAGAGCCTTAACATAAAATAAGCATTCAGTGAATATGTGTTGAATGGATGGTTTGTTATTTTTTTCATGATAGAAGATATATACTATAAGTAGCAGAAAAGCTTTCATTGTTAAAAAAAAAAGAACAAAAAAGTTTCGGTGTATTAAATAGATTCTGAAGTTGAAAGGTTTAAAAAATTCAGGTAAAAAGAAGAAAAGTTAGATTAGACGCTATCCTTCTGGTCTCCTTCATTGCTCTCATCCCCCTCTGTGTGTCTTGGTCACGGCCCGCTGCTGCTGCTGCCCTCCCCACACTGTGCCCCACCAAGGCTACCACTGCAACCCATGCCTTTGGAGGCCTCCTGGGAGGAGGAGTCAACAGCAGGCTGCCTCCTGCAGCCTCTCAGGAGTGTTCCTGGCCTGTGCTCATGCAAGTGTAGGGTACTCACCGAGGGGGATGAAGCCTTTGCTGAATTCCTGATAGATGAAGTTAAAGAGGAGAGGAAAATCCATAAAATCCAGAATCTGGGCATTTGGAACTGGGTGTGCAAAAGACAGAAGCCAAGTTAGTCTGGAGATTAGCTGGCAAGAGGATCACGGTCATATTCATTATTAGCAACAGTATCCCACTGACATTTGACAATGAGCCACCAGAAGGACAGAAAACTCAAGAACAGCAAGAGCCTGAACTTTTGTCAACCTTGAACTTTGTGGTAGAGGTTGTGAAGTATAGTGCCAAGAAGGCCCTTGTACTGGACTGCTGCCATTCAGAGGACAAGGTTGTACAGGAAGAAGAGGAGGAGAGTGACATCTTCTCTACCCAGGAAGTTAGCTTTCAGCCCTCCACCTAATCCGACTGGAAGGATACAAACTACACTCTTAATACAGATTCTCTGGACTGGTCCTTGTATGACCACTTGATTGACTTTCTGACTGACTGTGGGGTGTACAGCACCTTTGCAGATGAAGTGATTGAGCTGAGCATGGCTTTAAAGGACCAGGAGTACAGCAACTTCTTTGAAAATCTGAAAGGGTTTGTTAAGTGTCAGTAGGGAGGCCTGAGGTTGCGGCCCTTGCTAGGCACCCAGAGTCCTTCCTTCCAAGAGAACGTTATCTAGAAGCTATCATGGAGAAAGTGCTGTAAAATACCTCCAGGCATAAATTGTTGTCTTAGCCATTTTATTTTCTTTGTCTACTGATATTTTTGTACATCACCCCAGAATGATGAGAAATAAAACCCTCGACCCCTCTTCCCCCCAGAAAAGTTAAATTAGATCCCTAGATCAGTAATAGATAAATAAATCAATAACACCAGTGGGGTTTTAAAAAAATTTTCTCCAATTGCCTGTAAAAACTATTTTTAACATTTTTTAAAAATTTTGAATTCCAAGTTCCCGCTCTTCGCCCCCTTCCCCTCCCTGAGACAGTAAACAATTTGATGTTATAAATGTGCAATCATGCAAAACACATTTCCATATTAGTCATGTTGTGAAAGAAGCAACAGATTAAAAAAAACCCTGAAAAATAGTTTGCTTTGATCTGCATTCAGATTCTTTCAGTTCTCTCTCTGAACATAGTATTTTTCATCATGAGTCCTTTGGAATTGTCTTTGGATCATTATATTGCTGAGAATAAGTCATTCACAGTTGATCATCATACAGTATTCTGCTCTACAGTGTCATGTACAATGTTTTTCTGGTTCCGTTCACTTGGATCTGCATTAATTCATGTAAGTCCAGGTTTTTCTACAATAGTATTCAGTTACAATCATAAACCACAGATTGTTCGGTGATTTCCCAGTTGATGGACATCCCTTCAATTTCTAATTCTTTGCCACTGCAGAAAAAACTGCTACAATGATCTTTCTGTTAACAGGTGCTTTTCTCTTCTTTTCTATCCTTTTGGGGTACAGACCTAGTAGTGGTATTGCTGGGTCAATGGAAATGCACAGTTTTATAGTCCTTCAGGCATAGTTCCTAATTACTCTCCAGAATGGTTAGATCAATTCACAACTCTACCAACAGTGCATTAGTATCCCAATTTCCCCTCATCTTCTCTAACATTTGTTACTCTCCTTTCCTATCATATTAGCTAATCTGGTAGGTATGAGGTGGTACTTCAGAGTTGTTTTAACCTGCATTTCTCTAATCAATAGTGATTTAGAGCATTTTTTCACATGATTATAGGTAGCTTTGATTTCTTCATCTGAAAGCTGCCTGTTCATATTCTTTGACCATTTATCAATTGGGGAATGATTTATATAGTCTTATAAATTTGACTTAGTTCTCTATATATTTGAAAAATAAGGCCTTTATCAGAGATACATGCTGTAAAAAATGTTTCCAGTTTTCTGTTTTCCATGTAATCTTGACTGCACTGGTTTTGTTTGTGCAAAACTTTTAATTTAATGTAATCAAAATTAACCATTTTATATCTTATAATGCTCTGTTACTTGCTTGTTCAGAAATTCTTCCTATATCCAAAGATCTTACAGGTGAGCTATTCCTTAGTCCTCCAATTTATTTATGGTATTACCCTTTACATCTAAATCATGTACCCATTGTGACCTTGTTTTGGTATACTGTTTAGGTATGTTGGTCTATACCTAATTTCTTTCTGCAAACCTGTTGCAGTTTTCCCATCAGTTTTTGTCAAATAGTGAGTTCTTATTCTAAAAGCTTGGATCTTTTCAGTTTATCGAACAATAGATTATGTAGGTCATTTACTTCTGTGTATTGTTTATCTGATCTATTCCACTAGTCCACCACTCTTACTTCTTATCCAGTACCAGAGTATTTTGATTGTTTGATTACCACTTTATAATGCAGTTTTTGAGGTCTTGTACATCTAGGCTACCTTCTTTTTTCATTAATTCTCTTGATGTTCTGAAACTTTTGTTCTTGCAAATGAATGTTATTATTTTTTCCTAGCTTTATAAAGTGATTTTTTTTGCTAGTGTGTTTGATATGGCACTGAATAAATAAATTTAGGTAGAATTGCAATTTTTATCATATTGACTTAGTCTATCTGTGAGCAGTTGATATTTTTCTCGATTTTTAGATCTGACTTTTTATTTTTGTTTTTAATAGGAATGGGTGTTCTGTTTTGTCAAAAGCTTTTTCTGCATCTATTGTGAGATAGTCATATGATTTTTTGTTTTGTTATTGATATGGTCAATTAAGCTGATAGTTTTTTTTTTAACTGTTGAACCAGCCCTGTATGCCTGGTATAAATCCTACCTGGTCATAGGGTTTTATCCTTGTGGTATATTGGTGTAATATCCTTGTTAATACTTAAAAATTTTTGCATCAACATTCATTAGAGAAACAGTTCTATAGTTTTCTTTGTTTTGACTCTTCCTGGTTTAGATATCAGTACCCTATTTGTGTCATAAAAGGAATTTGGTAGAACTCCTTTGCCTGTTTTCCAAAGAGTTTATTTAGTATTGGAATTAATGGTTCTTTAAATGTTTGATAGAATTCACTTTTGAATCCATCTGGCCTTGGGATTTTTTTCTTAGTTCACTGATGGCTTGTTCAATTTCTTTTTCTAAGATGGGGTTAAGTATTCATTTTTCTAAACAATTTATCCATTTCACTTAGATTATCATATTTATTGGCATATAATTGGGCAATATAGGTCCTAATAATTGCTTTTAATTTATTTTTCATTTGTGGTAAATTCACTTTTTGTTTTTGATACTGGTAATTTGGTTTTTTCCTTTTTTAAAAAATCAAATTAATCAATGATTTATCCATTTTATTTTTTTCTCTACAAAATTAGCTCCTAAGTTTTATTTTATTAGTTCACTGGTTTTCTTACTTTCAGGGGCAAGTAGGTGGTTCAGTGGAGAGAGTCTGACTAAACCTAAGGTCAGAACGAAGTGACTTCAAATCCAGTCTGAGATGCTTGTTATCTGTGTGACTCTGGGCAAGTCCCTTAACCCTGTTTGCCTCAGTTTCCTCATCTGCAAACGAGCTGGAGAAGGAAATGATAAACCACTCTGGGATCTTTGCAAAAAAAACCCAAAATGAGCTCACAAGGAGTCAGACACAACTGAAATGACTGAAGAAACATTTCTTTCAGTTTTATTAATCTCTTCTTTGATTTTTCAGGATTTCCAATTTGGTATTTAATTGGGCATTTTTAATTTGTCCTTTTTCTAGCTTTTTTTAGTTGAATGCACAATTCACTGATCTTGTCTTTCTCTCTTCTATTGTTGCAAGCATTTAGTGATACACATTTTACCCTGAGTACTGCTTTGACTGCATCTCATAAATTTTGGTATGTTGTCTTATTATCGTCCTTCTCTTTAATGAAATTATAATTGCTTTTCTGATTTGTTTTGATCCATTCATTTTTTAGGATTAGTTTCCAATTAATTTTTAATCTTTCTACAAGCCTTTATTGAATGTAATTTTTATTGCATTATGATCCAAAAGGGATGCATTTAATATTTCTGGTTTTTTGCATCTGGTCACAAGGGTATTTATGCTTTAATGTGTGGTTAGTTTTGGTGTAGGTACTACATACTGCTGAGTAAAAGGTATGTTACTTTGTATTCCAAGTCAGTTTTCAACAGGGGACTATCATATATAACTTTTCCTAAAATTCTATTTATCTTAACTTCTTTGTTATTTATTGGTTATTAGATTTATCTAGTTCTGAAAGGGGAAAGTTGAGGTTCCCCACAAATAACATTTTACCATCTATTTCCTCCTGTAACTTGTTTCACTTTTCTTTTAAGAAATATGGATCTTTACCTGCTCTTTAACTTAATTCTCCAAGTATTCAATTAATAATACTTAATGCGGAAGATTTTTAAAAATACTTATTTCCACATGAATATATTTTTCTTGTCGCTTCTTATTTTTGTCACTTTTATCAATCCCTCTGATTTTCTCACACTATATAAATTTTACTGCAACCCACTGAGACTATGAATACAATTATAGGCTTCATTGAGTAAGCAGTCGTTAGGAATGAATAAAGGAACTCCATATTTGTAGAGAAAGAAGTCCCGTATTTGGACTAATATAGTAGGTGCATAGCCTCAGATTCTCAGAATTGAGAAGGGTCTCAGAGGCCATGTAGTCTATCCAAATCTTGAGCAGGAATACCTTCCACAGCATATCTGATATATAGTCATCTAGTTTTGTTTGTGGGCATCTAGTAAGACAAAGCCTACTGTCTTCCCAAACAGCCCATTTGACTTCTGGATAACTCTGATTTGAAAGTTAATAAATTTTTTTACTTATAGCAAATCCAAATGCTCTTTGCAATTTCCCATTACTACAGAAGTCTAATTGTACTGCTATATAATTGTCTTTGAAATATTTTGAATACTTGTATCTCTTTCTTCCCACCCCTTAAGTTTTTGCCTTTTCAGGTGAAGCATTACACTTGCTTCCTCTGTGTCTCATGTTTGTGATCTAGTTTTGATGCCTTTTACCATCCTAATCACCCTCCCCTACATGTTCTCTAGCTTATCAGTGTCCTTCCAGAGATATAACACCCTATATCTGGTCTGACAAGGGCAAAATACGATTCCCTAATCTTGGATACTTTCTTCTAATGAAAGCTGAGTCAGTCAGCCAGTCAAAAAGCACTTATTATACATGATTCAGCTCCCACTTTTCTGGACTTAAAATATCTCTGCCTCTGAGGGCCCTACTTCCATTTGGTAAGTTCCTGCCCAGAACTTTCACTTGAGGGAGTTCCCAGGACAACCATGCTAATTTTGAACCTGGCTCTACTTCTGACCCTCCAAGCTTACATCCTGCCTCTTTCACCTTTTCCATTCTGTTTCTGTGTTGCCTTTTCCCATTGGAATGTAAGCTCTTTGAGGGTCAGGGCCTGCTCTTCTCTTTGCTAGTATTTGCATTACCCGTGTTTAGCATATTGCCTAGCACATAGTAACTGCTTAATAAGTGCTCTCTATCTAATCTATTATCTACTATGTGCCAATTACTGTGCTACTGATTAATATCCAAGCAATATTTCTCCAGAACTCTTTCTTCTCTGTAGACTAGGAGTTCTTAACTAATCTGCGATCTATGATTGTTGTTTTTTGAAAAATATTTTATTACTTCAATGTAATTGGCTTCATTTATATTCCTTTTTATTTTATGCATCGAAAAATATTCTTCTAAAGTCTTTCATTGGAGAACATGGGGTAGGTATGGTATGTAGGAAAACTCCTTTTCTCAGAGTTATGAAGTGAAGCATCTAATCTAAACATATCACCTTATTTGAGAATTGCTATCCTAGACAATGGAATATATAGTAAGACATTCTTGTGAATCTGGCTACTTTTATATAAAATGTTGGGTTTTGGAAAATTTGCTGTTTAAGGACAAACTGGAATGTCTTAGCCCAAGAGTTGGCAGTATTTTAAACGTGGCATATCAAACATTTACTCTGTCTTGGGCAGAGTTGGCAGCAGATTCTTGAAGAAGCATCTGTTGTCCTTTCCTATTTTTTTTAAAAAAAGATATGTTTTTAAAAATCACACTTATTTTGAGTTACTTTTCCCCTAACAAAGGAAAGTTTAATTGAGGAATGAATGGATAAGTTGTGATATCTGAATATGATGTAGGGCTGTCATGCTGTGGGAATTAAGAAATAGATTATTTCATAAAAGACATGGGAAAGATTTAGGAACTGATGTAGAGTAAAGTAAGCAGAACCAGAAGACTATGTTATAATATAACACCAGTACTGTAAGAATGAACAATCTTGAGGATTTCTGTAGACTGATAAAGAATGAAATTAGCAGAACCAGGAGAATGATTTATTCAGTGACAACCGCACTTTGAAAAACAAGTATCTTTGAAAGCTGTAAAGGATTATTATCAGTTCAATCACTATTCATGTTTCTGGAGGACTGATGATGAAACATGTTATACATCAACAAAGCAAACATAGATGAGCATATGCAGTTTTTCTTTGTTATTTGGAATTGGGGTGCTGCATAGCTGTTAATATGAATTCAGCTACCTATTATTATGTATGCAATTTTAATAATTATATTTCTGATGCTTCTTCCTTTCATGGAAGACCTTTTATGGCAAAAAAGAACAAAAACAAAAATGGAAACAATGGCATCAGTTAGGGAATGGCTAAACAAAAGGTAGTGTATAAATGTAACAAGAAACAAAAACTATAAGGAATTCAGAGAACCCTGGGAAGTCTTATTTGAAGTGATGCAGAGCACAAATGCAGCTTGATGCTGCTGCTAACAGTGCTACTACACAGTTTTGTAGTATACTGGGTCCTTTTTTTACTAACCTTTTTGGGGTATGTATGTAACAATGGAATCTCTGAATTTAAGGATATTATCATTTTACTTCTTCCGCAAAATTACAAATTGCTCTAAGAATGTACACCAAGAATGACGTATGTTTCCTCAGAAATTAGTGAGGTTTTCTATGACTAGAGGTCTAAAAGTATAGCCCTTCTGAGAACCCTTTACCAGAAAGATTTAAAGAGAGAACCTTTTCAATTTTTTAAACTGATCTGCTTTCTGAATTACTGAATGTACTCGCCATTCAAAAGAGATGAACATTGAAATACAACAAAAAGAAAGACACAAATTTAGCCCGTACAAAATATTCTAGATATCTGCCCACATACTTACCTCTAAATGGTTCCTTGGGTATCAATTTCCCTGAAATGTTGTACACGAAATCCAGTGTTTATCAGAAATAAGAATTACAGTTTCTGACCTACAATGAGGAGTATTTCCTCATTTCCTTTTTTTTTTTTTTATTAATTTTTTTATTTTTTTTAATGTTTAACAATCACTGCCATACAATTGCGATTTTATCCCTCCCCACCCACCCCCCACTACCTCCCTCCCTCCCCATGACTGCATACAATTCTGTATAGATTCTACATATACTTTCCTATTGAGTATATTTTCACTATAGTCATGCTATGTAGTCAGACTAAGATAAATGAAAGAATCCGTATAACAAATCAGAACATGATACACAAACAGATACACATACACAAACATGATCTGCTACATTATGTGAGTGACTTCCATATTTCTCTCTCTGAGTGTGGAAGGCTTTTTGCCTTGAGGTCCACCATTGGGATTTTTTTTTTTTTTCAGAAGTTCTTGTGTTATTACAAAAATCTAAGTCTACCAGAAAAAACTCTCACACACTGTGGTTGTTGCTGTGCATAAAGTTCTCCTGGTTCTGCTCCTTTCACTCAGCATCAGGTCATATAAGTCCTTCCAGGCCTCTCTGAAGTCTTCTTGTTCATCATTTCTTATGGCACAATAGTACTCCATTACATTCATATACCATAATTTATTCAGCCATTCCCCAATTGATGGACATCCCCTTGACTTCCAGTTTTTGGCAACTACATAGAGTGCTGCTATAAATATTTTTGTACATGTGGGACCCTTTCCCATTTTTATGATCTCTTGGGGATATAGTCCTAGTAGCGATATTGCTGGGTCAAAGGGTATGCATCCTCATTTCCTTTTTACTAGGGAAGATGGTCCTAGCTCCAGAAATTAGATCATCGGTAAAAGGAGTAGGGAGTAGAAAGTTAACTAAATGAGTGAGTTAGGCTTAACTATGAACATTAACAATCATTTGTAATCCAGAGGGTTTCTTATATCTTGGTTTCTTACATTTCCTTCCTGGAAAAAAAAAATCCCCCCCAAAAGCCTCTCAAAACTGGACTTTAGAATTTTATTACTAGATATAATAAGACTTGACACTTCCTTCTTAGCATTTGCTAAAGCAGATTTTGAAAGTTCTCATTCCACAAGTATATTAAATACCTACTATGTTCCAGGAACTATGCTAATGCTGATGACATAAGTATAAAGAATGAAACAATCCCCACTAGGAAGGAGCTTATATTCTAATGAGGGAGACAACAAATACAAATAATCATTTAAGCTTTTTAAGACTTAGACTGCATCAAGGCTTTTGGGACACTGTATAAACATGCATGGTATAAAGTTAATAAATGCAAATATATAAAATAATTATATACAAGAGATTTTGGGAGGAAGGGCATAAGTGATTGGAGAAATCAAGAACGGTGTGATGAAATTGATCTTTGAGCTGCATCTTAAAGGAAGAGGAGGATTCTGAGGCAGAGGTAAAGAGGCATGTGTGACAACCACTACAGAGGCACAGAGACCAAGTGTCCTGTGTGTGCACTAGAGAGCAGGCTAGTTTGGTAAATCATAGTGTGGGAAAGAGTACATCATTTCCAGTGAGATTGGAAAATATTTGAATATAAAATATTGTTTAGCTTTAAAAATTAAACAGTTTATGTTTTATTCTAGGGGCAATAGGAAGCTATTTCCTATTACTGATCGAATAGGGGAATGATACAGTCTTATCTGTGTTTTAAGGCAAATCACTTTGGCAACAATTTGTAAGGTGGATTGCCATAAGTGAGAGACTTTAGGCAGAAAGACTAATTAGGCTTTGTAGAGGGCTTAAGTTAAAGTGGTAGCTGTGTTCAGTGGAGAGAACAGGTCAGATAAAGAGTGCTGTAAAGATAGATATTTGTCACTTGACTAGTTATGTAAGATGACAGAGAATGAGGGCATTACTAGTCTGAGAGATTACAAATAAAAACATTCATTAGAATAAAATATCACATGGTTAGAGCCACGATGGCAGCAGAATCCACAAAAGGATGGGGTGAAAAATTTTCCAGCCAAACACAACTTAGAAGGTCTGCAGAAAAGTTCTGTCGCTCCTAGGTGAGAGTGGCACAGACCCAGTCACAGCAAGCCAGGAGCAGGCTGTGGGAGCCACTAAATCAGCAGAGATAATGGTTGCTTTTAGAGGTCTTAGCCCACAGACATTAAGGGGATGAAACAACTGGTCGGAAAGAGGTTACAGGGGTCTCTTGGCTGGCACTGGGGGCAGGACTCAGTTGCTTTGCCTGTACTCAGATCCAGGTTGCAGTCCTGGGTGACAGTCAGAGGACAAGGAAGAGCACTAGTGCAGCAGAATTTGTGGTCACAGCGGAGTGGGGACCTTGTCACAGTTCTAGGGCAGAAAGGAGTGCTAGTGGTTGCCCACAGATCAGAATATTAGTAAACACATCTCTCCTTAGATCATACCACCTTGGAAGAATTGAAAACTTACAGGTCCCAGGAGGTATCACTGAAAAGAGCTGTACAAAAATCCCTGAAACTTGGGGCAGTGTACCCTTCAGCCTGGAAGCAGAGCCCTACAAAGAGTTAAAAGTCAAGAAATAGCCTGGAAAATGAGCAAACAACTGAAAAAAATTCTGACCATAGAAAGGTACTATGGTGACAAGAAAGATCAAAACACATGCTCAGAGGAAGATAACAGAGTCAAAGCTCCTACATCCAAAGGCTCCAAGAAAAACGTGAATTGGTCTCAAGCCATGGAAGAGCTCAAAAAGGATTTTAGAAATCAAATAAGAGAGGTGGAGGGAAAATTGGAAGATGAAATGAGAGTGATTTAAGAAAATCCTGAAAAAAGAGTCAATAGCCTCAGGAAGGAGAATCAAAAAAATACTGAAGAAAATAATACCTTAAAAAACCGATGATCTAAAAAAAGACTAAGCTAAATGGCAAAAGAGATACAAAAAGCCAGTGAGAAGAATGCCTTAAAAAGAATTGGCCAAATGGAAGAAGAGACACAGACATTCACTGAAGAAAAAATTGCTTAAAAAGTAGAATTGAGCATATGTAAGCTAATTACTATGAAAAATCAAGAAACAATTAAAAAAACCAAAAGAATGAAAAATTAGAAGACTGTGAAACATCTCATTGGAAAGACAGCTGACCTGGAACTGATCTAGGAGAGAAAATTTAAAAATTATTGAACCACCTGGAAGCCATATCAAAAAAAGAGCCTAGATGCCATTTTTCAGGCAATTTTCAAGGAAAACTGTCCTGATATTCTAGAACCAGAAGGTAAAATATAAGTTGAGAGAACCCTCTAATCACCACCTGAAAGCGATCCCAAAATTAAAACTCCCAGGAATATTCTAATGAAATCCTAGGGCTCCCAGGCCAAGGAGAAAATATTGCAAGCAACCAGGAAGAAGCAATTAAAGTATTGTGGAGCCACAGTCAGGATAATATGAGATTTAGTAGTTTGTACATTAAAGGATTGGAGGGCCTAGAATATGATATTCCAGAGGGCAAAGGGGCTAGGATTACAATCAAGAATCACCTACCCAGCAGAACTGTTTACATTCCTACAGGGGAATATGATACATGTAGCTTCTAAGAACCTTCTCATTAGGGCAGATAGAAGGAGTATATAGACAGAGGGCACAGGTGTGAGTTGAATATGAAAGGACAAAAAAATAATAAGGGACAAGAGAGGAATGTACTTTGCGAAAGGGAAAGGTAGAATGAGGTAAATTATCTCACATAAAGAAAAAAACTTTGCAGTGGAGGGGAAGAGGTAGGAAGTGAGGAGGAGTGAATGAACCTTGTGTGCATCAGAATTGGCTCCTAGAGGGAATAATTATTATACATACTCAATTGGGTATAGAAATATGTTTTATCATACAGAAAAGTAGGAGGGGAAGGAAATAAAATAGAAGGGAGGAGAGATTGGTAGACAGAAGCAAAACACATGTGAGGAGGGATAGAGTAAAAGGAGAGAATTGAATAAAAGAGTCATTCCCCAATTGATAAATGATCAAAAGATAAAGTTTTCTGATGAAATTTTCAAAGCTATCTATAGCCATATTTTTTAAAAATGCTGTAACTCACTATTGAAACAATTCAAAGATACTATATCATACCTATTAGATTGGTTAGTAGGACAGAAAGGGGAAATGACAAATATTTAGGGGATATGGGAAAAAGGAGACATTAATGCACTGTTGGTGGGTGGAGTTGTGAACTGATTCAACTTCTGTAGAGCAAAAACCATGCGTAGCCTTTGATTTAGCAGTACCACCACTAGGTCTGTATCCCCAAGGATGTAAAAAACAAAAAGGGAAAGAACCTGTATCTATAAAAATATTTATAGCAGTTCTTTTCTGGTGGCAAAGAATTGGAAATTGAGGGGATGCTGATCAGTTAGGGAATGGCTGAACAAATTGGTATGTAGCTGTGATGGAATACTGTTGTGCTCTAAGAAATGATGAGCAGGATGCTCTAAATAAAAAAAGAATAAAATATCCCCTGATAGTCTGTTTTACAGTAAAGTGTTTACCATCTGTATGTAAAAATTCCTTAGAAGATAATAACAGAAATAATCTTGTTCAGTGATCTCCTGATGATGAACAATTTGATCAGGCAACATGCAAGACAAAAGCATTTTGCCACTCTGATAAAAGAGGTTCAGTACAGTCTTCCAAGTTGAAAGAAGATTCCCTTTGTGTGGTGATATATTCCATGTACTTCTTGTTTGAAAATGGTGTGCTAATTGCATCAAGCCTAAGAATACTGCTGAGCCTCTTGGAAGAGATCTGTTATTCCTCAAAAAATTTGGTCTTACCATTCATGCAACAAGTACGGAGTGGATGAAGAAAGTCTGTTGCCACATTTTTTGGTGGCTCCTTAATCTTAGTATTTTCCCTCTCTGACTGTACCAGTCACACATCGTGTGTGTGTGTGTGTGTTTATATGTGTTTATTTGCATGTTGTCTCCCCCACTGGACAGGGAGCTCCTTGAGAACAGTGACTGTCTCTGTTGCCTTTCTTTGTATACATAGCTTAGCACATAAATGCTTAGTTAATATTAGTTGACTGAAGTTATGCAGAGTGAAATGAATAAAACCCAAAAGCAACTTATATTCAGTAACACCAGCATTATGAAAGTGAACAATTCTGAAAGATAAAATTAACAAAATTCATGCATCTAGGATAAAATTGGAAGCTGTCAAACAAAAAACACTGTGTGTGTAGTCTGAGTGTGTAGACACATAGTATATGACCAGAAGCCATCCCCAATAGATGAACAGTCTAAACTATCTGTGGCGTTTGACACAGACAATCCACTCCTAGATCTGTACGATAAGAAAGGTCATTGATTAAAAAAAAAAATCCCCATAGATATTAAAATACAGCAGTGCTTTTTAGGGTGACAACTGGAAACAAAGTAGATACCCACCACCTGAGAATAGTTGAGAAATTATGGTATATGGAATATTACCGTGATGTAATAAATAGGAATATAATGAATACAAGGAAGTGGCAAGACTTATGGATTGATGTAAGGAGAGCCAAGAAAACAGTATTGCAAAAACAAAAATGGAAAGAACAACCACAAAATAGTTTAAAGTGAATGTTTCAAAACTACAAAGAACAAACATCCAGACTTCAAAGAAGAGATATGAGAAATCACCTCTTTCCACTCCTTTGCAGAGGTGGGAGGATCCATGAGTATGGGATAATGCATACATTTTCAGATGTTTTTTGATGTGCTGATTGTCTTTTTTTATTGGAATGAAGAGAGACTTGAGGCAGAGAGACTATCCGGAAGCTATTTATTGCAATAAGTTCAGATGTGAGGGCCTGTACCAAGGTGGTGATAGAGGAGAAGAGGGCCTATGTGAGAAATGTTATGAAGATGGAAATGTCAAGAATTGATGATTGAATGTGGGGAAGAGGGTGAGAGAGAATGAGGAATTGAGTATGATACCTAGGTCATGAGCCTGCATTACCTGGAGGGCAGTGCAATCCGTGACATAAGAGGTAGTTTGTTTTTGTGTTCGTCCTTTGTTGCTGAAGAAGACCATGCCATTAGAGAAATGATGAAATGACTTGCACTAGACTTTGTTTTGAGGGAAGCAGGGCAGTGTAAGGTCACCAGCCTCACTTCTCCTCCAGAGCCATCTAAATCCAGGGACCTGATATTCCTCAGGATGACTGGAGATGACCCAAGATGCAGTGGGAGACTTTGACCTCTTTAGGCCAAGGTCTTTGCAGGTACTCACTTAGGGTGAGGAAACGCCCATTCATTGAATAGGTCTGTTTAAGAAGTAGTTGGGGCATGGCCCCTTTAATGAGGCAACAAAAAGAAAACCTCAGGCTGGGAGAGAAACAGCACCAGTTACTACTGATAATCACTCTGAAGCCATGAGGGTCCAGAAGAGAGCCTTGCCTAAACAGGATTGTTAGGGCTTGTGGGAAAGGAAGAAGGAGTTCAATTTTGGACATGTGAGGCTGTGGAACATTCAGTTCGAGAGGTCTAGTAGGCAGCTAGAAGTGTAAATTTGGAGGTTGGGAGAGAGATTAGGGCTGGACAAATATATCTGAGAGTCATCTGCATAAAGATGATAATTGAAATCCTGAGACTTGGGAAAAATGGGCCAGGGACCTAGAGCTTTGGAGAACACCTATCGTAACGGGTATGACTTGGATGATGATCCAGCAAAGGAGACGAAGGAGTGGTTACACGGATAAGAAGAGAACCAGAAAAGAGTAGTGTCATGAAAATTTAGGGAGAGAGAAATTGACAATGTTCAAGGCTGCAAAGTGGTCTAGAAGGATGAAGATTAAAAAGACGCTATTCTATTTGATGAGATCATTGGTAGCTATGTACAGAGCAGTTTCATTTCAAAAATGAGGTCAGAAGTTAGAATGCAATGAATTAAGAATGTGAAAGGAAAGGAAGTGGAGGCATCTATTGCACATGGTCTTTTTAAGGTGTTCAGCCACATAAAGGAAAGAGATAGATATAGGACCATAACTGGCAAGGATGGTTAAGTCTTTCCAAGTTCCTCTGAAAGTCTCTGTCCTCATTTCTTAGAATATAGTACTGTTCTATTTCACTAAGAATAATAATAGCTAACATTTATGAAGTCCCAACTATGTGCCATGCACTGTATACAAATATTATCTCACTTGATCCTCACAGTAACCCAAGGAGGTAGGTGTCTATTTTACAGATGAGGAATCTGAGACAAAGAAAGGTTAAGTGACTTGCCCTGAGCCACACAGGTAATAAGCATGAAGGCTAAATGTGAACTCAGGTCTTCTTGACTGCAGCTCAGTGATCTGTGCACTGCACCACCGCCATCATTTGTTTCCCCCAGTTGAATGAGCATCCCCTTAGTTTCCAGTTCTTTACCACTATGCAAGGAGTGCTATATGTTGTTACCGTATTTTCAGTGTTTTCTATGTTTATTTTGGGTCTTTTATGCTTCTAAATTTTTAAATCCAAATTCAGCTCATTAATCCATCCTCTCTTTTTCTTATTTTGCTAACTATATAGTTTAAGGGAAATCATTTATCCTCTTGAGAATTGCTTTAGCTACCTTCCAGAAATTTTGGTATGATATTTGGTCATTATTATTGTCTTTTACATAATTATTGTTTCTGTGATTTGAGTCTGTTTTTAGTTTGTGCTTCTGTCCTAATAACTGTTTCATTTTCTTATGGTTTGTGTATATGTTTATTATTTCTACCTTTTTACATGTTTTTTCAATATCTGCCCTAATATGTAGTAATTTTTTGCAAAAAGTACCATAAGGCATTGAGAAATACATAAACTCTTCATTAGCAGTTCTTAGAAGATATACATTTTTTTTTAGCTCAAATTTTTACAGCATTTTAGTTCTTCTTTCCCCTGATAATTTGGCCTACTCCAAAAGAAGGGACATTAACATCTCCTGTTACTCTTTCTTTGTGTAAGCAAATTAATTTTCTTCTTACTAAATTAGATGCATTGGTTTTGGGAGCACGTAAGTTTAATATTCATACTGAGTTGTCTGTGGTTCCTTTCAGTGTAATGTAATTCCCTTGTGTATCTGTATTGTGAATTTTTGTTTTTGCTTTTATCTGACAGGATATAACTAGCTTTTTTGGATTCACTTAAAGCATGTCAGATTTTGTTCTAGTTCTCATTTGTATATCTTTGCTTTTTAGTTTCTTGTAAGCAAGATTGTGGGGTTTCATTTTTCTTATCCAATCTGTCAGTTTCATTTTAGTGGATTAGCATTTAAAAGTAATGAAAGTTTGATTTACATTTTTCTATATTTGTGTCTCTAATGCTTCTTCTTTTATGAATTACGATTTCTCTCTTTGGTTCTTCATCTTTGAAGGTAGTACTCTCTCTTTTCAATTAATCTTTGTTTAATCTTTCTTAAGGCTACCCTGTCCTGTAAGCTCTCATCCTCTTCATCTTCTTCCCTCCATTTGGCATTCCTTTCCTTAGGTTTGAAGTTTTACTTACTCCTTTTTCTTCCTTCCTTTCATTCAGTTATCTAATTTTTCCCCCTTCCCCCCCCAATTAAGTAATTAATTAAAATCTCTGTTCTCTTCTAACCTTCAATTTTTCTTGTTAGGGTTTCCCCCTCTTCTGTTTTCTTTGCCTTTTTCTAAAAAAATACTTTTTAACCTGCTCTTAGTTTGCTTTTCTTTCTGTCTATTCTTATCATTATCTTTACACTTATTTATTCATTCTCTGGTGTCTTAGTGTTCCTCATAGAATCAGGTTCTAAAAGGCCTATTTTGAGTTCCTACTTCTAAACAATTAAAAAAAAATCATCACGATGTACATCTTGTCTCTTGCCCCCTCTTCTGTTGAGCCATCTCATTTTCTTGTAGCCCTTTTTAATACTGAGGGATTACTGAAGTCGTTTTCTATATATTGTTTACTCTTGATTAAGACACATAATGCCTTCTCTCCTTCCCCTTTTGTGCACCTTTTCATTTTCTGGTTTAGTCCCACAGAAGACATTGGTTCACCAAAGGTTGGATTTGTGAGTTTTGTTATATGATGCTTCAGGCTTAGTCCCCCATTATCACTTCTGTTTCTTTAAGTTATGTGCTTTTAGTAAGAATTTCCTTAATGATCCTTTATTATTTTTCTCAACCCCATAAGTGTCTCTAGTTTTATTTTCCTTTTCTTTGAAATAGTCTTTATTGAGGTGGAGTCATTCCTTTTGTTACTTTACCTTCCTTGGTGGTTGTATTTATTTTTCTTTTCTTATGTTTCTGCTATTTGATATGTTTATATAAATCATAATCTGCTTGTCTGTTATTTTTGTAGGAATGTTTCATATGCCTCTTACTGAACAATCTTTTTATTTCATGAATGATAAAACTCAGGTTTGTAGGGGATGTTATTTTGCTTTTCAGACTATATTATTCTATTCCCTTCTGTGGTTTCTAGTGGATGAAGAACAGTCTGGTTTTACTTCTATTTCCTTTCCTTTACTTGCACAATTCTTGTTTATTATTAAAATGATTAATTTTAACCATTATATGTCTTGAAGCTTGTGGTACAGGGTCCTCCCTCACAAAACACTGAAAGTCAGCTATTGAGTCTTTCAGATGCTGATTTGTTTTTCTTTTCATAATTTTCTGGGAAGTTTTCTTGTATTATTTCTTACATTGTGTTGTGTATTTTCTCTGGGATTCCTGTGATCTTTAAGTTGTCCCTAGGCATCCAGTTTTAAAGATGAATGTGTTTTTCTTATATAGAGATCATTTTTTTTTACTTTTTTTCGTTTCCAGATTGTACTTCCCTCGGTACTGTGTTGCCATTCATTTGTTCTCTCTCTTTTGCTTCTTTGAAGAAACTTGCTCCTGTGGATTTATGTTTTTCTATTCTATTCATTATTTTTGCTTTGCAGACCATAAATTCTTCCCATTTGTTTCTTTTTAACTTCTTTCAAAATTCAGATTTTTCTTTGAACCATTCCAGAATATCACTGCTGTGGTTCCGTGATCTCTTGAGAATCTTGTCTCATCAGCTATTGGTTTAATCTCCTTTTTCTTTAAGTATTTAGAGAAATTCTTAGTCTTTTATACTGTTTTCCCTGTTGACTGTGGTGTTTTAGTTTTCTTTCTCCTCAAATCTTTTGTAGTTTTCATTTCCTCCCTAATGTTTTCTTATTGATAACTTTCTGATTCCTTATTCTTTGATGACAGGTTCCTTGGGGACTAGACTTTTAATGTACTTCCAGCTCCCTCCCATGTTGGGAAATTTCACTTTTCACTGACATGAGTTCCTAGAGGGAAGAAGATTGGCTTCAGCTGGATGCTAATCCTCTTTCCCTCAGGCCTAGTGCATCCTCATTTTCAAGCTCTGGTGTCTTGCCCTCTCTGTTTTTGTTTTTCCAACTGACAGATACTGTAGCTCTCTGCCTTTCTCTATGCCCCTTCTTCTGTAACTGGCTTGACAGAATTGAGGTATGCAACTTGTTGCCTTTGAATGAGGGCAGGGATGAGGCAGCTAGGTTGCACAGTAGTTAGAGTGCCAGGCCTGAGACTTACCTTGCTGAGTTCAAATATGATTGACCTCAGACACTATTTGCCTCAGTTTCCTCACTTAAAATGTGTCAGAGAAGAAAATGGCAAACCCCTCCAGGATCTTCGCTAAGTAAATCCCAAATGGGGTTGTGAAGAGTCAGGCAGACTGAAAAGGACTGAATAACACCAAGGAAGGGACAAGAACTACCGAAAGACTGGAGCAGCAACCGAGAAATTTCGGATTGGATCCTAGAACACTTGCTTGTAGTTGTAGGTCAGGATGAGGGCATGCTAGACTGTGAGGACTTCTGGGGAAGGGACAGGGCTGAGTGAGCAAATTTGTGATTACCATTTTCTGCTGTTAATTCAGAAGACTTTTTTCGTAAGCTTCTTAGCAATTTAGCCTTTGGAGACAATTGTAATAGCTTTATTTATATAAATATATATAATTTATATATGTGTGTGTAATAGATAAATAATATAAATAATTTATATATTTATATTTATTTATAGTGCCCAGTTCCTCATTTTGGGAATTTTTAAGGATCAGATAAAAAGTCTAGTCTTTCTTGTTTGTTACATCACTAGAATTTTATCTGCTTCTCCTAAGTTTTTAGGGTTTGATTTTTAATATTCAGAAAAGTTGTTCATTCGAGTTTATTCCAAATGTTGCATGTTATTTCCTGCCTGGATGTACTATTTTGGGACTTCTTTGACTCTTCCACCATGACCTAAGAAGCCCATCATTCAGAAATCCTCATCATCTTGAAAGAGGAATTAGTTTTTGATATTCACACCTCTCCATTATCCTTTGCTCCTTTGATTGGGCAGAACCATGAACTCAAAAATGTCTGTTTAAGGAGGGGCTAAGGACAGACATTTTCCATACTTCCCACCTGACTACACTACTTCGGGGACTTCTCTGACTTTACCATGTCCCATGTCGGGTACCTTTTCCTCCCCTTATCTTAAGCTTCTTATTGTGTCTCATTTTTATAAATGTTTTTATATATAATTTCTGTGCTTTACAAGATTGCTTATGATGTTACCATCTATGTCTAAATCATTACCCATTTTGAGCTTGTCTTGGTATGGAGCATGAGATTTTGGTCTTTGCCTAGTTTCTACCAGACTACTTACCAATTTTCTCAATAGTTTTTGTTTTGCCCCAGTTTATTTTGTACTTTTGCTCCTGTATATTGTATATCTAATCTATTCTTCTGATCACCTTTTCTATTTCTTCCCAAATTCTTTTGATGATTACAACTTTGTAGTATAGTTTGAGATCAAATACTGCGAGGCCCTTTTCCTTTTCATTTTTTCATTGATTCTTTTCGTTATTCTTGACCTTTTATTAGTCTAAATGAATTTTTTTAGCTCTATAAAGTAGTCCTTTTGTAGTTTGATTGGTATGACATAATAAACAAATTAATTTAGATAGGTGATTTTAATTTTTATTAGTTTGGCCTACCCATGAACAATGAATATTTCTCTAGTTGTTTAGATGGGTCTTTATTTGTGTGAAAAGTGTTTTGTAATTGTGTTCATATAGTTCTCTGTGTGTTTTAGCATGTAGTATTTTACACAATCTATAGTTTTTTTTAATGGAATTTCTCTTTATCTCTTCCTCTTGGATTTTGTTGATAATATATAGAAATGCAAAGGATTCATATGGATTTATTTTATGTCCTACAGCTTTGCTGATTTTGTTTTAATAAGTTTTTTCATTTGACTCTAGAGCTCCCTAAATGAACCATCAATACATCTGCAAAAAGTGATATCTTTTTGCCTATGTTTATTTCTTTAATTTTCTTTTCTTAATTTCTTGCAATTGGTAGCATTTCTAGTACAATATTGAATAGTAATGGTGGTAATAGACATCCTTGTTTCACAAACCCTTATCTTTTTGAAAAGGCTTCTGTTTTAAAAGTTTTAGGGTAGATAGTAATTTTAAGGAAAATTCTAGTTTTTGTTGTTTTTTAAAATAGAAATGAGTATTATATTTTGTCATAGTTTTCTTAATATTGAACTGGCCCTTCATTCCTGACATAAATTAAGCCTGGTTATTAAATTGTATGATCTTCGTGACATTTTGCTATTATCTCTTTACTACCATTTTATTTAAAAAGTTTTGTGTCAATATTAACTGGGAAAATTGGTCTATAATTTTCTTTCTCTGTTTTGGCTCCCTGTTTTAGGTATCAAGATCATGTTTATGTCACATTAGAAATTTGGTAGAACCCCTTCTTTACTTATTTTTCAGATAGTTTACGTAGTGTTGAAATTTGTTGTTGTTGTTGTCTAGTTGGGTCTGACTCTTCCATGGCAACGTGGAGTTTCCTTGGCAAGGGTACTGGAATGGGTTGCCATTTCCTTCTTCAGCTTATTTTCACCTGAAGTTTTAAATAGGGTTAAGTGACTTGCCCAAGATCACACAGCTAGTAAGTCTCTGAAGTCAGGTTTGAAGGTGAGTCTTCCTAGTTCTCAGCCTACTGTTTAACCACTGTGCCACCTAGCTGCCCCAGTATTAGAATTAATTGTTTATTAAATATTTGGTCAGATTTGCTTATAAATCCATCTGCTCCTGGTCTTTCCCCCCCATTCTCCCTTTGAGACTTCATTTATAACTTATTTAATATCTTTTTTCTAAGATACTTATTTAAGTATTTTATTTCCTGTTTTGTTAATTGGAATCATTTATATTTTTGAAAATATTCATCCATTTCATTTTGATAGCCAGTTTTAGTGTTATGGTGTGCAAAATAATTGCCCTGACAGTGATAGAATATAATTGTGTGGTAGTGATCTCTGTGGGAACTTAAGACTTAACTAGTGTGTAAGCAAATTAGATGATCAAGCCAAACACAGAGAAAAGTGGAGTGTCTCATTTACCTATGTGTGGGTGTGAGGCCCAAATGTGACCGCAGTGTTGTCTCTAGGCTCACCTGTAACATTACATTGATGTGTTTACTCAAAAAAATTGTATCTAAAATCATTGTTTTCTGTTTCTTGAACTTAATGTATCATTGTAGTAGTTCTTTATGGTCAGGTCCTTTTTTTTTTTTGTTGGCTCGTTCCAAACTACTTCTTGATTTTGAACTTCATGTTGACACTAGGATCTTCATACTTCTTGGGGTGGGGTGAGGCTGTCTGGTTTGAGGTTCCATCCCTTTTTGTCCATCTGCTGTTTTAACAGTTCACTTCGGGGGCATGGAAGTTTTTAATGCTTCCAAAGAAATATGATCTGGGAGGGGAAGGTGGGAGTCTGCCCTCCTGGTTTGAACTCTGCAAGTTTGTGAACCACCTTTGACTTGTTGCTGGTTGAATTTCAGGAGCTTATTGCAGGACTTAGAGTTAGCCCAGTAGGAAGTTCTATAATTCCAGTGACTGACTATTGACTTCCCTTTAGTCTGAGATTCCAGCCTTGGTTATTCTGTCTTTATTACTATTGCTAGCTATGCTGGACTAAACGCTAAAACTAAGTACCCACTGCTTTCCTCCTGGGCTCTAGTCACACCTGTATTTTAGAACTTGTTTCTTGCTTTGTGCTAAGCTAGGATGCTGCTTGTGAGCCCTCCTCTCTATCTTGGATCTGTGAAATTAGATAATGGGTGGTAGCTACCATACGATGCCCATTTTTGAATCCTGTGCTAGTTCAGGGATCCCCTGGGAAGTGTTTTTACCTCTATACTTTCTGCCTTGGTGTTCTTTCTCAACCCTGAGCGCTGGAGTGCTCCCCATCCCTGTTGCTGTTACTTCTGGGAGTAGCCTACCTTGGTCCTAGTGTTTGCACTTTTTTTGTTGTTTGTTTCCCAGTGCTGCTGTAGGCTGGAAAAATGACTCATTGTAACTTTTTCATAGCTTTTCTGATCACAGTTCAATCTCTTAGGTTTTCATGGAGGAAATGTGCAGGGTGAGTTATGCAAAAATGCTTCTTGCTTGATTCTGACTGCTCCATTAGATTGCAGGTAGTAAGTGCTTACAAAATGTTTTCCAATTATTAACTGTTGTTGGAAGGTATTGGTCCAAACTTAATTTCTGTCTCAAAGCTTGCTAATTCTCACAGTAATTATTGTCAATATGGGGTTCTTTTCCATATTATTTATGTTTTAGAATTCATTGAACACTGAGTTAATTCAGTTAATTCTTATTCTTTGTGTAGTTTGTTCTGTTAATTTATTTTTAAATTTTTTGGCTGATACCAAACGATTATTGCTTTATAATATAGTTTGAATCCTAAAAGTGCCATTCACCTCTCATTCTTTTTTTTTTTTGATAGTTCTTAAGTTCTTATTTGTTTTTAAATTTATTTATTTATTTAACTTTTAACATTCATTTTCACAGAATTTTGGGTTCCAAATTTTCTCCCCCCTTGTCCCCTCCCCCCACCCCAAAACACCGAGCATTCCAATTGCCCCCATCACCAATCTGCTCTCTCCTCTATCATCCCTCTTTGCCCTTGTCTCCATCCTCTCCTCTGTCCTGTAGGGCCAAATAACTTTCTATACCCCTTTACCTGTATTTCTTATTTCCCAGCGGCAAGAACAGTAACAGTACTCGACAGTTGTTCCTAAAACTTTGTGTTCCAACTTCTTTTCCTCCCTCCCTCCCCACCCCCTCCCTTTGGAAGGCAAGCAATTCAGTATAGGCCAAATCTGTGTAGTTTTGCAAATGACTTCCATAATAGTCGTGTTGTATAAGACTAACTATATTTCCCTCCATCCTGTCCTGCCCCCAATTACTTCTATTCTCTCTTTTGATCCTGTTCCTCCCCATGAGTGTTGACCTCAAATTGCACCCTCCTCCCCATGCCCTCCCTTCCATCATCCCCCCCACCCTACTTATCCCCTTACCCCCACTTTCCTGTATTGTAAGATAGGTTTTCATACCAAAATGAGTGTGCATTTTATTCCTTCCTTTAGTGGAATGTGATGAGAGTAAACTTCATGTTTTTCTCTCACCTCCCCTCTTTTTCCCTAAACTAAAAAAGTCTTTTGCTTACCTCTTTTATGAGAGATAATTTGCTCCATTCCATTTCTCCCTTTCTCCTCCCATATATTTCTCTCTCACTGCTTGATTTTATTTTTTTAAGATATGATCCCATCCTCTTCAATTCACTCTGTGCACTCTGTCTCTGTGTATGTGTGTGTGTGTGTGTGTGTAATCCCACCCAGTACCCAGATACTGAATGGTTTCACAAGTTACAAATACTGTCTTTCCATATAGGAATGTAAACAGTTCAACTTTAGTGAGTCCCTTATGACTTCTCTTTGCTGTTCACCTTTTCATGGTTCTCTTCATTCTTGTGTTTGAAAGTCAAATTTTCTTTTCAGCTCTGGTCTTTTCATCAAGAATGCTTGAGAGTCCTCTATTTCATTGAAAGACCATTTTTTCTCCTGAAGTATTATACTCAGTTTTGCTGGGTAGGTGATTCTTGGTTTTAGTCCTAGTTCCTTTGACTTCTGGAATATCCTATTCCATTCCCTTCGATCCCTTAATGTAGAGGCTGCTAGATCTTGTGTTATGCTGATTGTATTTCCACAATACTTGAATTGTTTCTTTCTAGCTGCTTGCAATATTTTCTCCTTGACCTGGGAACTCTGGAATTTGGCCACAATGTTCCTAGGAGTTTCTCTTTTTGGATCTCTTTCAGGCAGTGTTTTGTGGATTCCTTGAATATTTATTTTGCCCTCTGGTTCTAGAATCTCAGGGCAGTTTTCCTTGATAATTTCATGAAAGATGATGTCTAGGCTCTTTTTTTGATCATGGCTTTCAGGTAGGCCCATAATTTTTAAATTGTCTCTCCTGAATCTATTTTCCAGGTCAGTTGTTTTTCTAGTGAGATATTTCACATTATCTTCCATTTTTTCATTCTTTTGGTTTTGTTTTGTGATTTCTTGGTTTCTCATAAAGTCATTAGCCTCAATCTGTTCCATTCTAATTTTGAAAGAACTATTTTCTTCAGTGAGCTTTTGAACCTCCTTTTCCATTTGGCTAATTCTGCTTTTGAAAGCATTCTTCTCCTCATTGGCTTTTTGAACCTCTTTTGCCAATTGAGTTAGCCTATTTTTCAGGGTGCTATTTTCTTCAGCCATTTTTTTGGGTCTCCTTTAGCAGGGTGCTGACCTGCTGTTCATACTTTGCTTGCATGTCTCTCATTGCTCTTCCCAGTTTTTCCTCCACCTCTCTTAACTTGATTTTCAAAATTTTTTGAGCTCTTTTTGAGCTCTTCCATGGTCTGAGCCCATTGAGTGGGCTGGGACACAGAAGCCTTGACTTCTGTGTCTTTCCCTGATAGTGAGCATTGTTCTTCCTCATCAGAAAGGAAGGGAGGAAATGCCTGTTCACCAAGAAAGTAACCTTCTATAGTCTTGGTTTTTTTCCTTTTTCTGGGCATTTTCCCAGCCAGTGACTTGACTTCTGAATATCCT
This sequence comes from Notamacropus eugenii, assembly GCF_028372415.1. Classification (NCBI taxonomy): domain Eukaryota; kingdom Metazoa; phylum Chordata; class Mammalia; order Diprotodontia; family Macropodidae; genus Notamacropus; species Notamacropus eugenii. The sequence goes on along the minus strand of NC_092876.1, from coordinate 407,021,049 downwards.
CTTCACACCCACTTCTCCTCTAGATCTGCCCAGCCAGCACTTGGGGTCTGAGACTCAAATGCTGCTTCTAGCCTCAGGGCTTTTGGCGGGGGCAGGGCTGCTATTCAGTGTGAGATTAAGTTCAGGTGCTCAGGTCAGGGCAGGGCTGCCTCACAGGCTCCGTTCCCTCAGGGGGTTTATGCAGAGACCTTCAACAATGGATCCAGGCTCCTGCCTGCTTGGGGAGCCCTAGTCTGCTCCCACCTCTGCTGCTGCCTCCTGAGGGGGCCTGAGTTATGGGGGCACCCCACTCCCCTCTTGGTGAGCCAAAAAGACTCTCTCACTGACCTTTAGTGCCTGTGGGTGGAGGGACCCACGCGGCTGCTGGAGATCCTGCCCCTGAAGCCTGCTCGGATCTGCTCCTCTCGGCGCCTGGCAGCCAACGCAGGGCTGGGCTCTGCTCCGCCTCCACAGTGCGAAGAACCTTTTGCGAGAGGTTTTCAAGTTCTCTGGAATAGAAATCTCCTCCGCTCCGCTGTTCTGTGGCTTCTTCTGCACCAGAATTTATTGGCAGTTCTTTTTTACAGACATTTTATGGGCTGTGGGTTCGGAGCTAGCGTATGTGTATGTTTCTACTCCACCATCTTGGCTCCGCCCCTCTCACCTCTCATTCTTACATTTTTCATTATTTTCCTGATATTCTAGATCTTTTGTCCCTACAAATTAGTTTTGTTATAATTTTGTCTAGCTTTGTGAGGTATATTCTTGTTTGTATACCACTAAATCTATAATTTTGTATTGGTAGTGTTGTCATTTGTATTTGCATGGCTCAGCCATGATCACTGAATAAATAACCTTTCAGTTATTTAAGTTTCGTTAGTTCCTTTTAGGGAACATTTTGTAATTGTATCTGCATACATATATTTAGTGTCTCTTGATCTCTTCAGTGACCCTGTTTTTTCTCCCTAAGGTTCTTAACCTGGGATCTGTAAACTTGCTTTTGAAAATATTTTGATAACCTTAATTATTTTCCTCTTAAACTCATGTATCTTATTTTATGTATTTTGTAGTTTTTTTGAAAGAGAATTTGAATTCCTTTTCTTTTACTCCCTTCTGGATTTTATTATTGGTCTACCCAAGTTTTCTTTAAAATGGCTTTGCCTTCCACTGATTCTGAGATGATATGATCTATCATCTTTCTCCATAAGACTTAAAAATGAATGTATATTTCAACACAGTATTGTTGTCTTTGGTATCCATCACTATTGGTTTTACAAGTAAGTTCAACGTTTAGTGAGATGTTTTGTGAAAACTCTGTTTCCTTATTGGGACAGTTTGTATTGGTTAACCTTCTGGATATGATTATAGGTGGTGTCAGTGTTATTTCTCTTTATTTTCTCCTTCTGGTTTTTAGTTTTGGATTAAGTTGTTTCAGTGGTATACCACATCTTTTTTCTTATTCATTTGTGTGTGTGTATATTAACTAATTCAGACTTTAACACTTATGAGTTGGTGGTTAGGGATTATGATTTCCTGGTTCATCCCGACGCAGGCATCAATAACATTAATAACAAGTCTTTCCACGTCTGTTAAATTATAAGCTGCTTCATTCTTTATGCTGCTTAATTCTTTTCTGGAAGAAAGTGTTCATGATAATAGAGGTATGAGGAACCTGTGTAACCAATCACAAGACCTTGGCCACTTTCCTTCTTTATGAACTATACTTTATCATTTTTTTCCATCCTCACTTTTTCCACCTTTGTTTTGAAGTTTCCAAGTAGTAGAATTTATACTGATTGAATTTGGTGGTTCTCATCAGGGTCTTTATAGAATTTCTCTTAATAATGTCATTAGCAACTAATTTTGGCATAAAAGCTACAGTTACATTTAAGGTACTGATTTTTATCCATAGCACAACATGTAATGTTCAAATATTCCATGAAATAATGGTTCGTTACTTCTGAGTATATGATAAAATCCAGTCCTTTGCCTTACCAAGGGGTTCTGATGAGCTATGTTTTTGTTTAGCTGCAACACGCAGTTCAGTTCCTCTAGCAAATATCTTCACTTGTTGGATAAGTATCTTATGTTTAGAGCCCCACTAGTCATACTGAGAGCAGCTAGGTGGCATGATGGAGAGAGTGATAAGCCTAGAATCAAGAAGACTAATCTTCTTAAGTTTATATCTGTCCTCAGACACTTACTAGCTATGGGACCCTGGGCAAGTCACTAAACTCCATTTGCCCTAGTTTCCTCATCTATAAAATGAGTTGGAGAAGGAAATAACAAACCATTCCAGTATCTCTGCCAAGAACACCTCAAATCAGGGTCATGTCCACAAAGAACTGGACATGACTAAAAATGACTGATAAAAAAAGCCATATTAAAGTTTATTGTTTGTCTAAAAACTTCATATTTCTTAAAACTGTTACAATTATAGTAGAAGTGGAAAAGGACCTTAATAAATACTAAAAACCATTTACAATTTTCATTTCTTAGGTTGGTTGCCTTAACTAAAAAAATTCATCACCAGGGCTAGACTACTGGTGATGTACCTCTTTGTAGTTAACTATTATAGATTAGTCCTTGGAATATAGATTTGATATGTTATATTAGTCAGTTACAGACTTACTCTTAACTTCATACTTGAAACCTTTCCAGCATTGTTGAACCTACTGAAAATTACAGCCCCACTGACAGTCATTCTTTGAGACCTCAGGATTGTCTTCACACCATGATGAGTGAGGCATCAGAGCAGTACTTTGTGGAAGAACGACAAGTTGACAGTTCCCCCAGTACCCTTGCCATTATCAAGATGACATGGGAAAGAATCTGGCATGTTGTATGTACCCCCTGTGGCAAATTTATGGTAAGATGAACTTATAGGAAGATTGGACCAGAGTAGCATGAAATGATGTGACTGGGTTATGTTCTGTGTTGTTAAAGGGAACACCCAGACTGATGAGATCACAGATCCAATGAAGTAGGAGGTTGTTTTGTGTTAACTGTAGTTGTGCTTGAGGAGTTTAGAAGTAAAGGAATTGGTTTGGACAGTTGTTATAGATAGGATATTCCTTATTTCCTTGGCTTTTATGACACTGCTCTCTCCTGGTTCTCCTTTTTTTGTCTGACAGTTTCTTAAGTTCTTTTGCTAGTTCATCTTCTATTTCCTTTATGTGGATATACTTCAAGCCCTCATTTGGCTCCTTTGCTGCCAGCCAACTTTACCACCATTCACCGACTACTGACCAAATGCAAGTGAAGGACAAGTGAACACAAGAGCCCTGGAAACCACAGTGCCCTAGAATATTGGCCTTGCTTCTAGTCTTCCTTAGGCTAACCAACCCTTGAGGAAAAGGAACCCTGGCAATCTCAGGCTCCCACCACTTTCTGACCAATAACTACCTTCAGGGCAGACAAACCAATGCAGGTGAAGCAGCAGGGCATATATCAAATTGGCCAAACCAGTTCCATCACCATATCTCTTCAGATTCTGGTGAAGACAGATTAGGACCCTGTTCCAGAAGTCTGAAAATAGCAATGATGTGTAGACTACCAACTCAGAAACTGACTTGGTTTTAATAATGGAAATGACATGAAAGATGTATTAGCATTTTCTTCATTATAAGTGATCATGAGACTTTGCCATCTGTTTGACTTTCGTCTGAAACCTCTTACATGTCTTGTTTCCCTCATTACAATGTAAGATCTTTGAAAGCAGTAACAGTCTTCTTTCTTTTGGGGTCTTTTAACACCTAGTACTCTGCTTTACAGACAGGAAATGTTTAATGAATTCTTTTTCATTTATTCATTCATAGGACGTCAGTTAAGATAGAATTATTGTGAAGCATCAGTAAATTAGTGTATTTCTAACTTCTGTGTGTCCACCTCTCCATGGATATTACGTATTGTGTATTTCCAATATATGTCTATTCATGTATGTAGGCACACATCTGTAAGAACACACACGGGCTCTTAGACATCGCAGTGGTACCAGGTTCTTCTGATTTGCATCATTAACATTTCATTAGCTCAAATTTATGCAGTGCTTTAATCTTACAATATACTTCCTTTATAGGCAGAGAGCAGGCGTAAGAGATTAACTGACTTACATGGAGAGAGAAGGGCATGTAAGTCAGTCATTAAATCTTCTACATGCTAGCACTGAGTTAGGTACCAGAGATACAATACAAAGAATGGAACAATCCATATTTGCAATGAGCTTACATATAAAGTACATATAAAAATATGCAGAATAGTTATTAAGTTAATAAGTACACGTATACACAAGAAGTAGTTAAATACAAGGTACTTTGTGAAGGAGAGTATTAGCAGTTGTGGAGGATCAGGAAAGAGTTCATGCAATACATCTTGAGAAGTAGTCTGTAAAGCAGAGTTAAAGAGGAGGTGTATTCCAGATGTGAGGTATTTAAATGCTAGAACGAGGTGCATGGGAGGAATGTTGTTAAGTGAGGAATGAGGAGGAAGTCAGTTTGGCTGTATGACCATTTGTAAGAGGGAGAGTAATGAATGTACAATGAGGCTGGAAAGATAGCATTGGGACCAGGTTGTAGAGGATTTTCAAAGTTAAACAGAAGACTTATACTTACATATATGATGCTTCAAAACGTTTGGCCAAAGTAGATACAGGTACATCTTGAGGATCATAGATTTGTTGCTAGAAGGAACCTTAAATATATTTGAAGTCTAACCCCGTCATTTTACAATTAAGGAAACTTAGGCTTAGTGATTTGCCCAGGGTCCCACAGGGAAGAACCAGGATTCAAATCCAACTCTTAATGATTTTGGATTTAATACTCTTATCTTTGCATTACTCTACCTGTAGTATTTTTAACTGAGTCCCTGAAAATGTGACTTTAGGTCTGTGGTAAGGTGGACTTCTGCCTGTTCAACTTAGTTGAGAAATGATGTGTTAACATTCATTTGTGTATTTTGGTTAACTGAAAATTTGACATACAATACGGGATTTTGAAAGAATGAGAATACATTAAAATAAACTTACCACTAAACAATATAATTTTTGATTCAGGAGACACTTCAGGATCTTGTCATATATTAAGGATTTTATTATGTGCATTACTTATAGTGCTGTATACTGAAGGGATACGAGATTGGATAGAATGAGTTACTACTGACTTTTTCGTGATCTAGCTTGGTTCATTTAAAAATATTTCTATTCTTAGCTTTCTCTCATAAAAGTAAAATTTAGACTGTACAGTTTTTTTAAAAGGGTTTTCCAGTTATTTGAATTCTGGTTAAATAAATGTTTACTGTATCAGAATACCTATGTGACTCACACGAGACTTTAAGTAAAACTTCTTTTGAAGGGCTATAAAAATGTGCATATCCTTTGCTCCAGATAATAACAGTTCTAGGGCTGTATCCCAAAGAGACCATAAAAATAGAAAAAGGTTCCACATGTATACAGATATTTATAGCAGCTCTTTTTGTGGTGACCAAGAACTGGAAAATGAAAGAATGCTCATCAATTGGGGAATGAGTGAACAAGTTGTAGTATATGAATGTGATGGAATACTATTGTGCTGTAAAAAATGATGAACAGGCAAGCTTCAGGAAAAACCTGAAAAGACTTATATGAACTGATGCTGAGTGCAATGAGCAGAACCAGGAGAGCGTTATACACGGTAACAGCCACAGGGTATGAGGACTGTTTCTGATAGACTTATCCCTTTACAGCAATGCAGGGACCCTAAAACATTCCCAAAGAACTCTTGATACAAAATGCCTTCACATCCAGAGAAAGAACTATGGAATCAGAATGCAAAATGAAGCAGACTGTTTTCTCTTGTCTTATGTTTTTTTTTTCATGATTCCTCTCATTTGTTTTATCTCTTCTATGCAACATGACTAACGTGAAAATATGTTTAATAAGAATGTATGTGTAGAACCCATATAAGATTGTATGCTGTCTCAGGGAAAGAGGGGGAGAAAATTTAAAACTTACGGAAGTGATTGTTGGAAACTGAAAAATAAATTAATTAAATAATAGAGAGCCATCAAATAAAAGTATATTTCATGGATGTGAGGAAACTCATTTCAACTAGATGTTTTTCTTCAAGTACATGAAAAAACAATTATACAAGATTATGTAAATCACAAAAAAAACCCCAAAAACTTCTGTTTCTCAGTGTTTAAGAAACTAATGTCCACAAGTCTTCAGATGAGTACAATGAACTTAACACTTTAATGTTTCATTTTAGTTTTTTTCCTTCAGCCTTGCTAGCATTCATATCTGAAAAATTCACAACTGAAGTCAAATCTGTTTTTTATTATCTGTTTTAATACTATATTTGTCAGAATAGGTCTGTTGGCTTCAGGTTTGTATGAGGACAATAATTGTGTAGCCAAGGAGCTTTTATTTTATCTTGGAGTCAGTAAAAAAAAAAATTAAAATTTCTTGAATTATGAGAGTGACATGGTAAAACTTGTACTTAAGCAGTTGTGTGGAAGATAGATTGGAAAAAGGAGACACTGGTAGCAGAGAGACCCATTAGCAGATTATTAGATCTAGAAGAGAAATGATAAAGGCCTGAAGTAGAGTTGTGGTCTGTGAGTAGAGAAACAGATGAAAGATATTGTGGAAATCAAGTCTTCAGAAATTGACAACTGACATGAATGGAAGTATGGGTATATAAAGAAAGAGTTGAACATTACTGGTTGTGGACCTGAGTGACTGTAAAATAAGCCTGCACAACCTGTGGCCTGCCAAAGGATTTTGGGTGGCCCACAAAAAATGAAGAGGATACTGTTCTCTGTTGTTATCCTCTGTTTTTTGCAGGCCTCCTGAAATCTTTTGGTGTGCCACAAGGGGCTGTGGGCTGTAAATATCCCACAGGCTGCAGGTTGAGCAGGCCTGGACTGGAAGAATACTGATATCCTCAAAAGAATAAGGGAGTTTGGAAGAGGGAAGAATTGGATTTGAGATGCCAATGAGTCATTTAAGTGGTAGTGTCTGGTAGGTAGTTGCTACTGGGGAATTGGAGCATAGAAGTGAGATTAATTCTGAATTATATAGATTTTGGGAGTCATTTACTTAGAAATAATTTTAGTTATTCAAACCCCTAGACAAGGTATAGAGAAGAGGGCTAGGAGCAAAGCCTTGGAAGGATACTCCAGGTCTTAAGGGACCAATTGAAATTTAAAACATTTGAAAGGAACTAGGTCAGAGAAAATGTGTATATAGCTTTATTTTGTTCCATTTCTTTTAATTTCCTTCTGTTTAAGGTATACCATTCAATCAAAATTTCTCAGAAGTTACTCCATAGTTTCATTTGATTTGAACACTGAAAACAGAACATAACACCCATATGGGAAGAGCACTGGATTTAGATTTAAAAGACCTGGCAACCATATGAATGTGGGCAGATTACAAGTTTTCTAAGTCTTAGTTTCCTTTACTATAAAATGAGGATAATACTACTTTGCACTTCTACTTCCCAAAATTGTTATGAAGAATACAATTTGTAATCTGTGAAGTGATATATAATTCATAGTTCCCCAATGCTTTTTAGTAAACATAGGATGGTAACTTTTCATATTACTTGAAGAAAATTCTCCAAGTGGGGTTTTGATTGTATTTTAAGTTGGGAGGTGCAGGATGGTGGTGAAGGAGGAATTCTTTTGAAACATCCTACTTAATAATTGCATGTTAAACTTTGTTGAATTGTTGAATCAAAATTTAATTTTTGTTTTATACTACCTGCTTGTGAGCAGTAAGGAAACATCAGTAAAAATGGTGATGAATATTACCATATTAATATTAATTCTTTTCTTTTCTTATGCAGAACCTCCAGTATGAGGCGAGGTGGATGGAGGAAACGACATGAAAATGACGGCTGGGGGAAATGGGTGTGTTTACGTACAATTTATTTTGTAACTACTCTTAAACTATTTTACTTTGTTCCTGAGTTTCTAAGACTTCTGTTCTTAATCAAGGGTAATTCTTTGAAAGATCTAAAAGTAAAAGACTTGGTTGCCTTTTGAAATGCTGCTAATCCTTGTCAGGAAAGAGGAAATGATGGGAGTCATAAAATTCTTGTAAAGCCATTCTGAATATAGGCCATAATGTGTCATAGGCTATTTCCGCTCTCCCTCCCTCCCTCCCTCCCAGTAACCACCTTCATCTCACATTATACAGTGAGCTCTTTAGGGGATGGTGTGGGTCAGAGACCACTGACTCAAATGAAAATCAGAGACTTTTTAAGGTGGAAGCAAAGCAGCAAGATTTTATTACGATCTCACCAGAAAGGGCATCTCCTCTCTGATAAGTAACCAGGAGAGTGAGGCGCTTGCTGAAGGCAAAAACAAAAATTATGTAGTCCTCAGGAGAAATCCCCCACCCTCCCTGCTGGCCATTACTCCCAATTTACCTTAGAAATAAGGAACAAGGAAGTAGTAAAACAACCAATAAAAAGCTAACGCAATGCTCAGAACCTTATTTGGCATGCAGTATGCTGAGGTGGCACTCCAAGGCGGGGTTAAGTTTCAAGTTTCTTCAAGGTCACGTAATTTCTGGGAGATAGAGACTTAGGCCTAACTACCTACTAGAAGCCTATTGTCTTCACTGACTCTTTTTCACTCAGGATGAATGGGTAGGGAGGTTAGGGTGTTTGGTGTAGTTTGATCTAGAGCCAATCTTATAGTGTTAGGTCTAGCCTTTGCATCTTCTTTACTTTTTCCTTAGGTCCTTCCTGAGCCCTTTACAACTACTCAGGCAGTGTTCTAAAATTATCTTTCTTCTTCCATTAAAATAATCTCACAGTTATGTAATTTCAAATCACTGATTAAATTCACTCATATTTCCCTATTGCTTTCCTAAAGGTTTTCGCATTTTAAAAGAGGACAGTTCATAACCTGAATGAATCTAAATTGGTGAATTTGGGGTTGTGTAGATTTTAGGATTTTTTTTTTTTTTTTTTTTAGCAAAGGTAAGAGTATTTTTTTGGTGAGAGGAGGGAGGAGAATTAGAAGATCTGTATCTGTGGTTTTATTAGTACAAGGAACACTTGTAGAAATTCCATTCACTGTTGCAAATCTGCACTTGACTATAACTTTTAGTTACCTGGGCATAGTGAGAAGTTAAACTACATGTTTGTAGTTGGACAGCTAGTATATCTTGAAAGCAACGGCCAGTATATCTTGAAAGGAAGACTTAAGCCCAGCTCTTCTTTATACCAAAGCCAGTACTCTATATACTACATTTATTGCTCTCTCTCTGTTAGTAATGTAAGTATCAGTACTTGGTGCTTCATATGATAAGGGTATGTTTTATAATTTAAAAAATTTTTTGTGTTCATTGAAAAGTTGGCTTTCTTTAAATATAACTTCATTTTTATGTGATCCATTAATATATATATATTGAGTAAAATTATCCATTTTTCCTAGATGTGCCATTAACTTTGATAATTTTTCTTTTATAAGAAGAATAAAATTTCTTTTTGAAGAACCTTGATTATAAACATTGGATAGCCTTAATGTTAAGATTATTACAAAAAACAAAAATCTATTTCCTCTCTCCCTCCTCCCATTGGAAAAAAAAGGAAAAACAAAATGCACATGACATCTCAAGATTACTTTTAAAGAATGAGTCTCAGTGCCTAGTGTGGCTAAAGCATTTGGTATAGGTTATTAGCTAGCATGATAATTTTATAGTTTATATTTTGTAGTTAGGAAAAGACAAAGTATATTGTAATAGAAAGAGGTAAAGTCTAGTCTTAATCATTTAACACAGTGATTAGCATTGTACCTTGCACATACTGGGTAATGTTTGGAATTTGATAGGATATTTATGGACAGAATCTGGAGGTGCTAAAATTAGGAAGCACTATTTCAAAGGTTGAAAGAAAATACTTCTTTTATAGAGCAATTAGTAAACTTAGGAAACTCTAAATGGTACAGTCTAAAAATAGGTTCAGAAAAGGTTTAGGTAAATTCATGAATGTTGGCTCACTCAGTAACTGGTTATTGAGGGAAGCAAGGGATCTTTGTAGGTTCATACCATTTGAGATTTACTAAGTTACACAGTCATACCATCCCACAAAACATACTTAATTTATAATGTGAGAAACAGAATATTGGTTGTTAGACCATGAGTCTAAACATTATGATCTTTATTTCTTATGATATTGATATTGTGTTTACTATGATTCCGATAGGAAATGAGGGGCATTCTCTTGGGGACACTACAAATGGGCAGCTAGGTGATTCACTAGAGTGCTGGGCCTGGAGTTATTACAAATTTGTACAAACGAGTACAAATTTAGACTCAGATACTTAACAGTGTGTGACTCTGGGCATGTCAGTTTTCTCATCTCTAAAATGAACTGGAGAAAGAAATTGCAAACCACTCCAGTATCTTTGCCAAAAAAATCCCAAATAGGGTCAGGCATGATGGAAATGATTGAATAAAAAAAATGAGATAAATTTATTATACAGTCTCATAACTTGACTCGAAAGAGGCATCATTCATGTGAAATTCCCACCTTCTGTTCTTCTGAGGTGATAGGATTATTAATTTACTAAAATTCCCAACATAAAAGGAGCTAGTGGTATTTGGCGGTCCCCAGCTTCTGGGAACCAAAAGAACTAGTTATCTTATAATTTTTCTACCTGTTTGTCCTAGTTTTGTTCTTTAGGTTCAAGAAAAAGAAGTCTGTTCCCTTTTCTTTCTGATATCCTTTCTAATAGTGAAGATATAAATCATCTTATTATTCCTGCCTCCTCCCCCACTTCCCCTGCTCATTTCTCTCCATTTTATCCACAAGAATAGTATGAGATTTTATCAAAAGCTTTGCTAAAATCTGGGTGAGCTATGTCTTTAGCATTTCATTGATTTATTATTAATTTAGTAACCTTATCAAAAAAGGAAAACAAGATTGATCTCTTGATAAAATCATGCTGGCTCTTTAGGATCACTGCTTTTTTTCTAGATCTTAATCTAGATTAATGATCCCTTTAATAAAGTGTTTTAAATTTTCCCTTCCCTATTTTTCTTGTTTTCTGTGATCTATTAGGCACCCACCTAGCACAAGGGATAGAAAATTGGACTTTTAAGTCAGAAAGATAAAATTCAGTCAATCAGTAAATAGTTATTAAGTGCCTGTTGTGTGCCAGGCAATTTCCTAAGTACTTAGGGGTGTAAAAAAAAGCAAGAGACAGTCCCTGCCTTTAAGGAGCTCACAGTCTAATAAAGGAGAATACAAAGAAACAAATATGTAAAAAGGAGGCTCTTTGCAGGATACATAGGAAATAATTAAGAGGGAAAGCAGTGGAATTGAGAGATTGGGAAAGGCTCAGCTGGGACTTAAAGGAGGTCAGCGAAGTCAAAAGTTAAAGGAGGGAGAACATTTCAAGTATGGGGGACAGCCAGAGGAAGTTCAGATCCTGCCTCATAATGTTTACTGTGTAACCCTGAACAAGCAACTTTACATCTTTCATCCTCGATTTCCTCATCTATAAAATGGAAATAATAATAGCACCTACTTCAAAATGTTGTGAAGTTCAAATGAGATAATATGAAGTATTTTCTAAACCTTTGCAACACTATATAAGCACTAGCTATTATTACGAAGGTATCATTTGGTGACTGCATCTGCCAGTTGGATTGTCACTGATCTTTTGGACCAAGTGACTTGAACTCATCAATATACTCTCTTATTTTCTCCTTCCTTATTTTAGTTATCCATGCTTCATTGACCCCATTTGTTCACTCCTTTTTATTCTAAAATTGTCTCCTTTTTCCTCATGAGAATTGTTCTCATTGTGAGTTTTCAGAATTTCATTCTTAAAAGCTTCCTTTTAGTCCAGTGCTGACTTCCCCTGTAGAATTTTAGTCAGTAAGAATCTGCCTATTCTTTTTCTGAGCCTTTTAAAATCTGCTTATCCAAGGGTATGTGTCATATTATTCTGTTTTCGCTGAAGTAAACCCTTTCCACAAATTCTAAGATGAAACCTTCTACCAAAGTTTTCTGTCATTTCCATAGAAAAAATATTTTTCTAGGCTACTGATAATTAGTTTGAGAATAGTAATTCCTTCTTGGTTCTTCCAAGGTTCTTCTTCCTTTTAAGACAAGTTATGATTAAGGAAAGTCAAGACATTATTTCTTCTGCTTTTAGCAGAGCACTCTAGAAGACATCTCCATAGTTCCAGGTACCATAACTACTATATCGCATCTTTACTCATCAGCTAGTACCACATTCTATGCAGTTTAATTCCTTCTCATCTCTACCTCTTGGAAATCTTTGACTTCTTTTTCCTAGGCTCAGCTTAGGTGATAACTTCTCCTTGAAAGCCTTTCTTTATCCTTCCATTTAGTGCTCTCTCCTTCAGTTTATCTTGTATTATTTGTGAAGAAGAAATGTACATTCTTATCCCTTAGAATATGGATTCCTTGAAGTCAGGGCCTGGGCAGTGCTTTTCTTTCATTTCTGTGATACCCAGTATTTTCTCTAGTGCTTTGCATGTAATAACCAAAATGTAATGGTTTTTTGTTAAGTATAGAAATAGACATTTATATTTCCAAATAATTTAAGGTCTGGTACTGAATCTTGGGATAATACTGTATTTTATTAACATATATACACACACATGTACATGTACAGATGCATAGACATATATGTGTGCATAGACATGCATATATGAAATATGTTTATAACAGTATACACATTGTTGTAAACTGAGATGGATTTTTAATATTTATTTTACTTCTTATTCCAAACAAGAATATAATTTTTTTGTTTTCCAAAGTAGTCTCTCAAAAATATCATTGTAGTACATTTTATGCAATTGGCAAATGTACTTTAAAAATAATTTTTGAAAAACAGATCTTTTTAGTGTATTAGGAAAGTTTATTTTATCAGGTTTTCCAGTGGTAAATCTATTTTTAAGGAAAAGTTACATTGATGCCTTTTGTTCTTATGTGATTTTTGTGTTCCTTTTTGAAACTGATTGGACTGTTCTTAATGTGTTTGGATCACTAGCAAAAAAAAAGTTTTTCCTTTTTATATAATTTTATTTTTTTAAAAAGAGGCAAGAAAAGATAACCTAACATATTTGTAACTACTACAATTTCTTCTTTCCAATTCTAGGGTGGATACATGGCTGCGAAGGTCCAGAAATTGGAGGAGCAGTTCCGATCAGATGCTGCTTTGCAGAAGGATGGAACACCATCTACGATTTTTAGTGGAGTTGCTATCTATGTCAATGGCTACACAGGTTGTATATTTTTTTAATAGCTAAGTTATTAGTGTAGCCAGGGTACATTGGATAAAATGGAAGATGTAATATAGACTTTCATCTTCAGCTATTATTAATTTAATGAAAAATGCCCAATTTCAGAGTTTTTTTGCATTAGTTTAGGACCAAATTCTTTTTTTTATTTCTTTTCTTTTCTTTTTTTTTATTTAACTTTTAACATTTATTTTCACAAAATTTTGGGTTACAAATTTTCTCCCCTTTTATCCCCTCCCCACCCAAACCCAAACATTCTAATTGCCCCTGTGACCAATCTGCTCTCTTTTCTATCCTCCCTCTCTGCCCTTGTCTCCGTCTTCTCTTTTGTCCTGTAGGGCCAGATAGCTTTCTTTACCCCTTAACCTGTATTTCTTATTTCCTAGTGGTAAGAACATTACATTTGATCCTAACACTTTGAGTTCCAACTTCTTTAGCTCCCTCCCTCTCCACCCCTTCCTTTTGGAAGACAGACAATTCAATATAGGCCAAATCTGTGTAGTTTTGCAAATGATTTCCATACTAGTTGTGTTGTATAGGACTAACTATATTTCCCTCCATCCTATCCTGTCCCCCATTGCTTCTATTCTCTTATGATCCTTTCCCTCCCCATGAGTGTCGACCTCGGATTGCATTCTCCTCCCCATGCCCTCCCCTCTATCCTCCCCCCCACCCTGCTTGTGCCCTTGTCCCCCACTCTCCTGTATTGTGAGATAGGTCTTCCTATCAAAATGAGTATGCATTTTATTCTTTCCTTTAGTGGAATGTGATGAGAGTAGACCTCATGTTTTTCTCTCGCCTCCCCTCTTTATCCCTCCACTAATAAGTCTTTTGCTTGCCTCTTTTATGAGAGATAATTTGCCCCATTCCATTTCTCCCTTTCTCCTCCCAATATTTCTCTCTCACTGCTTGATTTCATTTTTTTTTTTTTTAAGATATGATCCCATCCTCTTCAGTTCACTCTGTGCACTCTGTCTCTATGTATGTGTGCGTGTGTGCATGTGTCTGTGTGTACTCCCACCCAGTACCCAGATACTGAAATGTTTCAAGAGTTACAAATATTGTCTTTCCATGTAGGAATGTAAGCAGTTCAACTTTAGTAAGTCCCTTATGACTTCTCTTTGCTGTTCACCTTTTCATGGTTCTCTTCATTCTTGTGTTTGAAAGTCAAATTTTCTTTTCAGCTCTGGTCTTTTCATCAAGAATGCTTGAGAGTCCTCTATTTCATTGAAAGACCATTTTTTCTCCTGAAGTATTATACTCAGTTTTGCTGGGTAGGTGATTCTTGGTTTTAGTCCTAGTTCCTTTGACTTCTGGAATATCCTATTCCATTCCCTTCGATCCCTTAATGTAGAGGCTGCTAGATCTTGTGTTATGCTGATTGTATTTCCACAATACTTGAATTGTTTCTTTCTAGCTGCTTGCAATATTTTCTCTTTGACCTGGGAATTCTGGAATTTGGCCACAATGTTCCTAGGAGTTTCTCTTTTTGGATCTCTTTCATGCAGTGTTCTGTGGATTCCTTGAATATTTATTTTGCCCTCTGGTTCTAGAATCTCAGGGCAGTTTTCCTTGATAATTTCATGGAAGATGATGTCTAGGCTCTTCTTTTGATCATGGTTTTCAGGTAGTCCCAGAATTTTTACATTGTCTCTCCTGATTCTATTTTCCAGGTCAGTTGTTTTTCCAATAAGATATTTCACATTATCTTCCATTTTTCCAATCTTCTCGCTATGTTCTGTGATATCTTGCTTTCTCACAAAGTCCTTAGCGTCCATCTGTGCCATTCTAGTTTTGAAAGAACTATTTTCTTCAGTGAGCTTTTGAATCTCCTTTTCCATTTGGCTAATTCTGCTTTTGAAAGCATTCTTCTCCTCGTTGGCTTTTTGAACCTCTTTTGCCAGTTGAGTTAGGCTAGTTTTCAGGGTGTTAATTTCTTCAACATTTTTTTGGTTCTCCTTTAGCAGGGAGCTGATCTGCTTTTCATGCTTCTCTTTCATCCCTCTCATTTCTCTTCCCAGTTTTTCCTCCACCTCTCTAACTTGATTTTCAAAATTCTTTTTGAGCTCTTCCATGGCCTGAGCCCATTGGGTGGGCTGGGACACAGAATCCTTGATTTCTGTGTCTTTGCCTGATGGTAAGCATTGTTCTTCCTCATCAGAAAGGAAGGGAGGAAATGTCTGTTCTCCAAGAAAGTAGCCTTCAATAGTTTTATTTCTTTTCCCTTTTCTGGGCATTCTCCCCAGCCAGTGACTTGACCTCTGAATATTCTCCTCACACCCACCTCGCCTCCTGGTCCTCCCAGCCAGCGTTTGGGGACTGAGATTCAAATGCTGCCTCCCGCCTTAGGGCTTTTGGCGGGGGCAGGGTTGCTATTCAGTGTGAGAATTAAGTTCAGATGGTCAGGTCGGGGCAGGGCCGCCTCTCAGGCTCAGTTCCCTCAGGGGGTTTATGTACAGCCCTTCCACAATGGATTCAATGTTCCCGCCTGCTTGGGGAGCCCCTGTCTGCACCCGCCTCTCAGCTTCTACCTCCCGGGGGGGCCCGAGCCATGGGGGCACCCCACTCCCCTCTCAACCCGCCAAAGAGATTCTCTCACCGACCCCCGTCACCTGTGGGTGGAGGGGCTTGTGCCGCCGCTGGATATCCCGTCCCTGAAGCCTGCTTGGATCTGTACCTCTCGGAGCCGCGGCCGCCGCAGGTCTGGGCTGGGCTCCGCATCTGCAGTGCGATGGACCTTTTGCGAGAGGTTTGCAGGTCCCTCTGTGGATGGAGGGACCCGCGTGGCTGCTGGAGATCCCGTCCCCGAAGCCCGCTCGGATCTTTTCCTCACGGTGTCGCGGCCGCTGCAGGGCTGCCCTCTGCTCCCAGTCCCGGAGCCCAGTACACAGCGCGAAGGACCCCCCGCGAGAGGTTTGCAGGTCTCTCTGGAACAGAAATCTCCCTCGCTCTAATATTCCGTGGCCTCTGGGTGCAGAATTCACCGTGAGTTGGTCCCCTCTAGCCGTTCTGTGGGTTGTGGGTTCGGAGCTATGTGTGTGTGCGTCTTTCTGCTCCGCCATCTTGGCTCCGCCCCAGGACCAAATTCTTTATCAAAATTCTCTGGTTTTAGTTGGAAATTTCAAGTAAAATATTTTGCTTGAGAATTAATTATTTTTGTCTGTTTGGCAAAAGTTGATTGAAATTAAGGTTTGTAATGAAGCAGCTATTATTCCAGTTTAGTCCAGGTATGTTAATTTGAAAGTAGTCACTTTATTGTTCACTCTGATAGACTCTTTCATTTTAATGAGTGAAAGGGTGTCTATTTTATTTGAAATTAATTTCTCATTTTTTTTAATTGCAGAAAAGGATTGTATATCTCTAATTCTACATCTCTAAGCCTTTCACACTAGTTTTTGTGTAGGTGTGTGACTTTAGGCCCATTTCCTCAAATTTTAGAATGGAGACACTATTACCAGTTTTTAGCTTTCTAGTGTTGTATAAAA
This sequence comes from Notamacropus eugenii, assembly GCF_028372415.1. Classification (NCBI taxonomy): domain Eukaryota; kingdom Metazoa; phylum Chordata; class Mammalia; order Diprotodontia; family Macropodidae; genus Notamacropus; species Notamacropus eugenii. Next base: position 407,004,315 of record NC_092876.1, on the reverse strand, counting down.
GGAGGAACACTATAGAACAAGGGGTTTGTGGTAGATAATGTGTTAAATATTAAAATCTTTTACAGCTGTAAAACTTCATGTTCCTATAGAATTTTGCATATGTAATTATGATGAATGTTCTGGGACATCTACATCATTTAATTGTAACATTTCTATGCTTGTCCAAAGTCACATTCCTTTTCTGCAGTAACTAGAATTGGAAGTCTGGGTGGCTAGCCTTTGTGTAATGACTTAGCAAGTGAAAATAAATGCTTTGAACCTAATTGAAAGGTCAAATTTTGATAATATCAGATTAAAAAGTTTTGGCACAAGCAAAACCACGCAACCAAAAATATAAGGAAAGCAGTATCTCTGATAAAGGCCTCATTCTCAAATATGTAGAGAAATGAGTCAAATTTGTAAAAATATAAGTCATTCCCCAATTGATAAATGGGCAAAGGATATGAACAGGAAGTTTTCAAATAAATAAAAGCTATCTATGGCCATATAAAAAAAATATTCAACTATTGATCAGAGAAATGCAAATTACAACAACTCTGAGGTACCACCAGTGGCTAATATGCTAATTTTCACTTTTTTTCATTTTTTCTTTTATTTGAACCGTCTTAAACAAAATAGTATAGAAATGTTTTACACGATTGCACATGTATAACCTATATCTGTTTGTTTACCATCTCAGGGAGGGAGGGTTAGAATTTGGAACTCAACTTCAAATAAAAATGTTAAAAAATTCAAAGAAAAAAAGAAAGGCCAGAATCATCAGGTATATGCAGTCCTCATTTTTTAATAGCAATTGGGGCACGTGGAATCTGGGTTTCCTCATCTTGCCCAAGCTAGAAGTGCAGAGGCCATTCATGGGGCAGGTTCTGTTATGACTTGACACTGCAGCTTTGACCTGCTCTATTTCTGAACTGCACCCGTTATCTCTCCTTGGACAGCCTGCTACTTTCTCCCTCTACCCCATTCCAGGGACTGGACTTCACATCTTGGTGCTGGATTGAGTTTTTATCCCTGTGCCATCACACCGGAATCTTTGAACTCTTTGCTTATTCATTCATATATTTTTACTAATCATTGAGCTCAGGTGCTAACATAGCTTCTGTCTTCAAAGCATTTATAATCTGTTCGTTTGTCCAGTGACACATGGGAGCCCACCTTTGGGAACAGACATAGAAGCAGGCTTGGAGCTGTTGAGATAAGTCATACTAGATGGGTTCTGATTGTAATAGTTGTCTTTGTTGCTTGTTGCATAGTGGTCCAGCAAACTCTGCTTAGGATGCTTAGAATACTCTGCACAAATGGCAATGCATGCACCTTTCTATCTCTGCATTCTCCAGCGGAGGAATTCTCTATTATATGCAAGGATTTGTCCTTGCAGCGGGGACTGCTTATTAACTAAACCTATTTTTTGTGAGGTTGGTAGAACTTTAGAAGAAAAAGCTTCAATAACTTGTTGCAGTGCATTCCAATCTAGTCAGTCTTACCTTCTGTTGACTCTCCTTTGTGACCTTTTCTTCAGAGGGCAGAACAGTGCTGAAGGCCATTATTACTGTGTCTTCTCTCTCCTTGAAATGGAGATGTGAGAGTTCCTGCTGATGAGAGGTCCTGTTCTGTCTCTATTCTCAGATGAAAGTCTTTCAGGTCTCTTTTCTTGGGCAGGAAGAATATTAATGAATTGTTTTGTGTTTCTATCCACTTCAAGCCACTCTCGGGTCTCTTTGTACTTGAGTTTCTGCTCTTTTGTTATGACAAGGGAGGGGTCTTGGTCCTGATCTTGGACCTTGGACCCGGTCTCCCATTGAGATGGTAAAGGAAAAGGAAAAAACAGATAGGATTAATAAGGAGCTGCTATCTAGAATTAGGAAGGAGATAGTAAAAAAGTGCCTACTTGCTCTCCATAAGTTTGTATCATCTTGTCTAGCTGATCTCAAACTGAGCAGGTCTAAAATGACTTATGAGACCTTTTTCTCTCCCCCTCTGATATTCCTGTTTCTTTTGAGGACACTATCATTCTTTTAGTCACACTGGGTTTTCTGTCTCAGTCATTTGAAATTCTTCACTCTCTTTTGCTTCCCATCTACCATTAACCTGTTACCAAGTTTGTAGATTTAATATTTTTAATGTATCTTGCATCTCTCCTTTTTACTTACATAGAAACCACTCTAGTTCAGGGTAATTCTGTCTTTTCCAGTTAAAAACATTCTCTCTCTCTCTCTCTCTCTCTCTCTCTCTCTCTCTCTCCCTCTCCCTCCCTCCCCCTCTCTCCCTCTCTCTCCCTCTCTCTCCCTCTCTCCCTCTCTCCCCTTCTCTCCCTTTCTCTCTCCCTCTCTCCCTCCTCCCTCCCTCCCTCTCCCACTCTCCCCCCTCTTCCCCCTCTCGCTCTCCCCTCCTCATTGACGGCTCATTGCTCTCCTGTAAGAAGTAAGAACCTAGGCAAAGAATTGGAAATTGAGGGGATGTCCATTAATTGGGGAATGGCAGAACAAGCGGTGGTATAATGAATGTCATGGAATATTGTTGTTCCACAACAAGTGATGAGCAGGCAGATTTCAGAAAAGACCCAGAAAGACTTGCATGAGCTGATGTTGAGTGAAGTGAGCAGAACCAGGAGAACATTATACACAGTAACAGCAACATTGTTTGAAGACTGACTTCGATAGATTTTGTTCTTCTCAGCAATTCGGTGATACAAGAGTTCCAAAACGCTCATGATGGAAAATCCTATCCATATTCAGAGAAAGAACTGTGGAGTCTGAATGTAGATCAAAGCATACTGTTCTCTCTTTTTTTTGTATTTTCTTTATCATGGTTTTCCCCTTTTCTGATTCTTCTTTCACAACATGACTAATGCAGAAATATGTTTAAGGTGATTGTACGTGTACATCCCATATCTGATTGCTTGCCGTCTTGGGGAGGGAGGAAAATTTAGAACTCAAAATCTGATAAAAGTGAATATTGAAAACTGAGCATTAATTAAAAAAAAAAGAAATAAGAACTTAGTTTAGGGTGGTTCTGGTATGAGCGAAGGCATGGCATGACAAAAGGTCTTGTCATGCTTGTCTGGACTGCTGCATTTAAACCAAACTGGCCTGCATGTTATTGCCTGTACACAACATTTCATTTCCCATCTCCACATCTTTGCATAGGCTACCCCTTATTCTTGGAATGCTTTCTATCCTGAACTCCATGACTTGTAATCCCTACATTATAGTTCCTTCCCTTAATAAGTTTTGCTTCTGTATGATGCTTTTTCTAATTCTTCACCTCCATGATTGGTCCCTCTCCTCCAGTTACTTTGTACGTGTTACACACACACGTGTAGCGGACAGCCTGTGTCCCTACACGGCTAGGTGATGTGGCAAAGAAGAAAGACCAACTCCGTTTATTGGTCTGAGGGTCAGGGTATTTATAGACAGAAACTGCGAGCCTAGTTGACTTTCTGCTTGTCTCCTGCCCTAGTGATTTAATCAGTCTTATCCTAAAGATTGTGAGCCTCGAGGGCATCTATTTTACATATCCCTTGTTTTCTGTAATTCTCTTGTTTGTCTCATGGAGACAGCAATGTCTGGGAGGCATGGAGAGCCATTTGGGATGATAATGAGCACAGTCTCAAAGAACAGTTTCCCTGAAAGTCTGTCCTGATCTTGTCAACCGCACTCTACCCTGGCCCTCAACACTCACACACACACATACTCCTATTTACTTGTAGAGTCTAAGCACATTTAGGATAAGGACTATTTTGTTTTTGTAACTGCCATGCTTTGTACAGTGCTAGGAAGGTATTTAATAAAATGCTTGTTGATGCATTGATCTTTAAGTACTGAAAAAGTTGGCAAGTATGGATTCGTGGGCCACTGTTAGTGTCCTTGCAAGATTGTGGAGAACGGTAGATATATGGGAATATTTCAGAAGAGCAAATGTTGCCTTTGATATTCAACAGTATTTGCTGTTCATATACAATGAATATTACCAGAACAAAGTAACAATCAAGTAATAAGACCTAAAAAAGCATTTCATTCCTACTTCGTAGGTAGTGTGCTATTTTTATATTCAGAGAGAGGGAGACCTAGATAGAGAGAGAAATAAAAGAACCTCTCTTTTAGGAAGGTGACAATCTATTAAAGGAAGGGAGTTAAAGATAACTTATTCAAAGTAGAATGTGAAAGGCTGTGTGTTAAATATTATTCTTCAATGGAAGGAGAGATTACTCCTAAAATAATCAGGTAAGCCTTTTAATTATAAACTGGACCTGGAAGGATGCATAGGTTTAATGTAAGCAAAGGTACTAGGATGAGAAAGGTCAGGGTGTTATGGTCGGGAAATGACAAGTAGTCCCGTTTGGCTGAAAGTTTTTAGGGTATATGAAGAGGGGCAAGGACATAGAAAATGAAATTGGAAAAGTAATTTGGGGAAAATTGTTTATAGCTTTTGATACCATGTGAAAGAATTTGTATCTATTTGTTAGGTGTGGGTCCCTTTGAAGGTTTCTTAGGGGGATTTAGAGGTTGAAGATTCTTTTTAAATCTAATGGCAGTATGTAAGAGGTTTTTGGGTAGTGATGAAAAGACTGGAGAACTATTTAAGATAGTGATTTAGGGTCTAAATGAGAGTTTTAGCAGTGGAAAGGGGGGGGACAAGTTTTGAGAGTTACATTGCAGAAGTAGAATTGATTTGATGGCTTACATGTGGAAGATAAGGAGTCAAAGATTAGTAATATTTTGAACCCTAACTAGGAGGGAGTGTGGTGTCATTAACAGAACTGGGAATGTCAGGGTGAGAATCAGATTATAATAGGAAAGGTAAAGATAAATTCTGTTTGGTAAATGAGTTTAAATACTCATGGAAAATCTAGGTGAAACATCACAAATGGCAGTTGGAAATGTAAAACTGGAATTTGTAAAATTAGAATTTGGGAGTGTAGTTGGGGCTAGAAATAAAGATTTGTGAATACCTAATAGTTGGAGGTATGATGATGAATGAAATTGTCAAAGGAGAGATGTTTTTCATAAGGACTTCATTGTACTCAGATCTTCAGACCTCTTTTTAGTGTCAAACCTGGGGACCTGGAAATAGTTTTGTTACACAGAACTTGTTTTTGCTATAGGCTTCATTACAGTACAATTTTATTTACAAAGTTGTAGAGTTATGATACTTAGGAACATGTTTTCATGGGTACATGCTTTTGAGTTATACCCAATTCTTGTCATAGTTGAGGAATGGGATGCTCTTTTTTTCCTAAAGTGATAAAGACTATCTACAGTACATACTCAGAGAACTAGACTACTATAAAATACAACACTAAAACTAACGGTGATTAAATTATCTTTGATTCAGAAGGCATGTTGATATCCTAGTGAAGCCTCTCAGCCATTATAAAGAATATTAATTATTATGCTTTCAGGGCCTGGAAGTGGTGTTCAGTAGAGGCCTCCACTTGATAGAATGTCAGATGTTTACCTTTTTTATTACTATAATAGTAATGTTATTGTACGGTAATTAAGACTATAGTAAAAATAAGTTTTTGTAACAAAACTACTTCCATAAGCAGAGCGTCTCCATCATTAAGTAATTTGGTTAATTAACTGATGTTTATCAGAAAATTCCATTTATTTTATTCTAATTTAGTAAAAGTGTTTCTAAAAAGTGTTAGTACATATGTAAAGTCTTGTAGAATCATAGGTGTTTTAGTTATATGGAATCATAGGTGCAGTGAGGTGACCTAGTGGATGGAATGTGAGACTTGGAGTATGAAAGACTGGAATTCAAATCCTACCTCAAATACTTAATAGCTGTATGACCCTGGGCAGAGAAGTCATTTAACCTCTTTTAGCCACAGTTTCTGCATGTAAAATGGGGATGATAATAGCACCTAACTCAGTGGGTTATTCTGTGGATCAAATGAAGTCATATATATGAAGTATTTGTAAAGCTGTTACCATCTGAAACCTCTCATTTTACAGATGAAGAAAATGATGCCCTAAAATATCAATGGATTTTTTTAAAAAACACTCTACTAGTAGTTAATTTTATTGTCATTTCTTTTTTCTAAATTTCAAATATAGAAAAAAAATTATGGCCTAGGAGTTTTGATTAGTTAGTGTTTCAACTATTTAGGTCTTCTTTGATTCATGATCAAATGAGATACTGAAATATGAATATCTACTTTAGCTTTTCCCTACCTCAGTGTTAATTTCTCTAACTGCAGAAAGTAAAGAAGGAATATTTTCAAGTATTTTCTATTGTCAGCATTAATCTCATCACCAAATGCCAGAACTCAAAGGGAACATTAGATCTCCTTTAAGCCTGTTCTTTTACAGATGGGAAAATTAAAGCTGAGAGATAAGTTCCTTACCCATAGTCACATTGACAGCAAGTGACAGACAGTCCTTATGTCCAGGACTCCTGACAGTTACTTAGTTCCTACTCATGCTATTTGTAATAGAGTTGTATAATTGATTAGCAAAGTCTTGAGGGTTTTGTATTACTGTAGTTACCTTTATTTAAAAACTACTTATTGTTCATTAGTACATACTTTTAAAAGATACTATTTTGGAAAACCAATGACAGTATAAGCCTCTAAATTGTGCTTTCTGAGGCATTATGGGTAAAATCAGAGTATAACGAACTCCATATGCCCTCCAAATAATTTTCTTTTGGTTGACTTTCATTATAAGATAACATTGCCAGAAATTACTTACTTGGGCCTCAGAGCTAGAAAAGAAACAACTGGTGCCTAGCTCCAGTGGTAAAATTGGCAGATTAAGAGAAGTGTTCTGAATTCTAGTTTGGAATTTGGGGATTAATGTTATCTCTTCCAAAACTCCTAGATCTTTTGAGTATAGTATTTTAGTCTAGTTGAAGTGATAGGAATGTTTGAATAGAGCAAAAGTGAAAAGACTTGATGTCTAATTTCTGTTAAATGATGGAAAATGAAAATAAAATGTAATCAGGTTGCATACTTTGATGAGTGATTGAGTTTGACAGGGACCAATGCAACATTGATTGAACAGATAAGCATTTCGGCCATCTTTAGGAACATGGAAATATTTTTTTGTATTTAATCCTTCTTTGGATGTCAAAACTTTTCTTGTGCCATGTAGTGGTGGCATAGACATTCAAGAGGTTTGAAAGGTAATTTTTTTCATTTATCTGAGGTACAGTAGAAGCATTGAAACGAGCCTGTCACAGTGGTAGACACCCAGCAGACAGCTGATAAATGTATTTGTTAGATTTGAACTTTAAAATATTTATTCCTGTTCTGTATATGTGAAACAATTTATGTAATAAGACACTGTATATCTTAATTTTTGTATTTTAAATTTCATGCCTTGATTTATCTGAAACTTATAGGTAGAGTTATATAATGTGGGGACAGAGTGGTATAGTGGAAAGAGTTTTAGATTTGTATCAGAGACCTTGCTACTGGTACTGTGTGAGCTCAGTGCTCTATCCATTTTACCACCTAGCTGCTCCACTCCATTTGCTCATATAAATTTATTTTTCCAGGTTTTTCATGAGTCTTTGAAAGTTTTTTCATAAAATGATTGGTATATATTCTTTTGTTTTTATGTTGCCATCTAGTCCTATAGATCTGGGAAATATTTACGATTTTTTGAAATACAGTGTCCAGGCTTTTAAAAATCATTTTAATATCTCATTGGTCTGGTAGAGTCATTGATTTCTATTTGATTAATTTTCAGAGAGTCTCATTTCTTGGATGAAGTTTCCATTTTCTTTTTTAGGCTTCTCATTTTCTTTTGAGTTCTTTTCTCCACAGCTTTTATTTTACTTATCTCTTGCTTTATTTCTAAAGGTATTCCTGTGGTACTTGTGGAAAATTCACTTTTTCCCTTATAGTTGTTACATAGCTACTTATTCCTTTTTGAGAATCTCTTAAATTTGCAGTCATTTTTTATGCTGGAAGTTTTCTTTTATTTAAACTGGGGCTTTTGTTCCATGACTAGACTCCACCCTCTACTGTACTTTCACCAGTGGTATTTTGCCCTGTTTGATCTTGACCTGGGTCATCTTTGCTCCTGGATATCTTTTGAAACTCTTAAATCAGAGCACTGAATCTTCTTGGAACATTCTCTCACTTCTCAAGAAAGAAAATTAATGACTCAGAACTTACAAGGCCTGAAGTTTCCTAACCAGACTATTCTGGTCACTGGGCTTCTTTCTCACCATTTTGGCCCTTCTGAATATCCTAAGGTTTTTTTTTGAGAAGTCCTTTCCTCTTCCTTTCTTTGGGCATAGAGCCTTACAGCCCACACAGATCTTTGGCCCACTTCTGATTGCACTGGTCTGGGAAACTATTGTGTACTGTTGCTGACCTTGCTGGTGTGCCCCTTTCCTATTTCCTTTAGATTTCTGAATGAACTTTTTTGCAGTTCAGATATAGAAAAAGTATTTACTCTTACTTCTCATTTTTTCCTTCTTAACTTAAGCATTTAAAATTTCATTTAAGCACAACATGTCGACCTGAATTCATTGTCTTTTCCTCCCGAGCTAACTTCCTAACTTTTGTTTTGCCATTGAGGGCATCACCATTCACTCATGTTCAAAACCTAAGTGTCATACTCCTCATCCCATTTATAAATCAGACACCAAATACTGTTGTTCATGGGAAGGTGGTGCTGTTATTATCCCAAACTGAGAAAGACAGAGGTTAAGAACTTGGGCAGGATTACACAGCTAGCATGTAGCTTTTTAAAAAAAAATTACTATTTGTTTTCAGTTTTCAACATTCACTTTTATAACATTTTGAGTTCTAAATTTTCCCCCTTTCCAAGATAGCATGTAATCCAATATAGGCTATACATGTACAATCATCTTAAATATATATTTCCACATTAGTCATATTGTGATAGAACAACCAGAACAAAAGGGGAAAACCACTAGAAATAACAAAAAACTAACAGAAAAAGAGAACATATATGCTTTGATCTGCATTCAGAGTCCATAGTTCTTTCTGTGAATGTGGAAAGCATTTTCCATCAAGCGTCTTTTGAAATTTTCTTAGATCATTGCGTTACTGAGAAGAGCTAAGTCTAATTAAAGTTGGTCATCACACAATGTTGCTGTTACTGTGTACAGTGTTCTCCTGGTTCTGCTCATTTTACTCAGTATCAGTTCATGAAAGTCTTTCCAGGTTTTTCTGAAATCTACCTGCTCATCTTTTCTCATGGAACAATAGTATCCATTACATTCATACCCCACAACTTGTTCAGCCATTCCCCAATTAATGGACATCCTCTCCATTTCCAATTCTTTGCCACCACAAAAAAAAAAACAAAACTGCTATAAATATTTTTGTACGTATGGGTCCTTTTCCCCCTTAGCTGGTATGCTTCTTAAGGCCGTATTTGAATTTAGGTCTTCTTAGCTTCTTAGTCCAATGCCTTTATACACTGCCTAGCTGCCTCTTTAAGGAATATTAATTTGACTATTAGTATTTCTATGGAATATTTGTATTGATCTGACATATGATGCTTTTATGAGTCATTTAGGTCTATTGCAGTCATTATAGTTTCATAATTTTTCTGTATTAAAGTTTTAGCCCCAAATATTCAGTTTTTGTTGCTATTATAAAACATTTTTAATTAATAATGTTTTCTTGATTCTTGCATTAAGAAACCAAATGATCTTTGAATAAACTTGGCAACCTACAACTTTGCTGAACTTATTGTCTGTCTTTTTTGGTTGAAATGGTTATATTTTCTAGATACGCCATCATGTTATCTGCAAGTGATGATTACAGGATCATGAACTTAGAGCCAGAAGAGTTACAAGCATATAAATTTCATATGATCATAGATTTGGAACTAGCCAATATTTAAGTTATCAATTGTTCATCTACCTCATTTTATTAAAGAGGAAACTGAAGTATAGAGAGGTTAAGCCGCTTGCACATACTGATAGCAAAGCTGGAGAGATAAATTCAGGTGCTCTAAATTCAGATCAAGCACTCTTTCCATTATACTATGATGCCTTAGAAGCTAGACCAACCATTCATTTTATAAATGAGAAAACTGAGACCTAGGAAGTTATTTGTCCAAGATCAGATACAGGTAGTAAATATTAGAGGCAACTTTTGAGTCCAGGTCTACTTTTACTTTTCATTTTTAGATGATATTTAATCTTTCCAACTTTAAATCCTTAATTCCATTCATCAGAAGTAACAGGAAAATATTTTAGCTTTGGTTTGTGAGTTTTCAAAGAACTTCTTCTTAGGACAATAATAGCAACCAATGATTAAACATTATGAGTCACTTCAGTTCAGCTAGTGCCTATCTGTAGACTGGTTATTACACTTTACAGTCCCAACATGTAAATAATCATTCTGATGAAGTCAAAGCATAAACTCCATTTTTCAAATCCATTTCTTCCTAATAAAATGTAGTTGAGCAATCCAGTAAACATTTTTAGCATTTATTATGTGTAAGGCATTGTGGTAGGCCCTAAGAAATCAGGTAACCTACTCTCAACTCTAGGGAAAGAGTGGAAAAATAGCTGTGATATAGAGGAGATTGTGGTGAATGCAAAGGAAAATATAGACTATAAGATAATTGAGTTAGAGTGTGACAGTTGGGAAGTGAGGTGGGATAGGATCAGTGTTGGATCTTAAATGAAAGGACTTAAGCAGTCAATAGTGGGGTGGAATCTATTCTAATATTGTGGTTCACATGAACCAAAGGCATGAGGGCAGGATGAAAGTGGACCCGCTGGAGGCTTCCTGACTAGAGGTCTTTCTTTGGCCAGACTAGACTCTGGGAAACTGCTAATGAGCCCATACCCCCATCCCCCTGGAAAACCCAGGTGTTGGTGCTTCTGTCTCTGGTTTCTGTTTTCAGCCACAGTGAGCGTAAGAATGTGGATTTGTCCTGACTAGTTAGAGCTTCATAAAATGAAATCAGCTTTAGCTACAAGGTAACTCATGTCTCAAATCCTATTTTCTCATGAAGAAAAGTATTTCTCTACTATGGGGAGATTATGAATCCAGCTATGGTGAAAAATGTTTCGAAAAGGCAAAAAACGACAGTAGTAGCAGTTCCTAAAGTAGTGAAATCAGTACTAAGAGCAAGTCTGTAGAATCCAGCCTTGGTGGACTTTCAAGATCAAGTACTGTAGCCACCCTAGATACAGACTCCCAAAAGCTCAGGGCAAAGCAACAGTAATTCTGATATCTGTGCCAAATTTTGAATAAAATATGTTGGTGCCATTGAAAAACTGAAACTCAGTGATGGGAAAAGTCTTGAAGGTCCACTGGATCTAATAAATTACATTGATGTGATGCACCAAGATGAAAAGTTACCATTTGTTCCTCTGGAGGAGGAGTTTATTATGGGAATGTCTACATTTGGCATTAAAGTATCAACATCTGATTGATATGATGTCATACACAGACATGCTCTGTATTTAATCATCCGGATGGTGTGTTATAATGATGGTCTAGGAGCAGGACAAAGCTTACAGCTGCTGAAGACCACAGGTGCAAGGTATGAAGAGTACAGTCAATGAGTGTATCAGTGTAACAGTCTGGAACAAGCACAAACTGTTTGCAAAGTTTTAGCCACAGCTTTTGACTCTGTATTAACATCTGAGAAATCATAAGTTCCTCCTAGAGTGGAAACCAGCATTCAAGATGTAATAGGAGGTGAACTTTTTTATCTCCACTGGAGAATAAAGAACCCTCATTCCAGTTCCGTAAAGAAGAAAATGTACTACTTTCAAAATACCGATCATTTCAGCCCTGCAAATGCAGAATTTTCTAAGCTCTCCAAAGCATTTCTAAAACCTAATTAAGTGTTGTAACTGTCAATGAAGAGAACTTTCTGCTTGGATGATGAAAAGCCTGACCCCTCTTAGCTTACCCAGCTTAGCACCAGAAAGGGTTGTGTATAAAAACATTTTCTTGTATAAAAAACATTGTAACCTAAAAAAAAAAGAAAAAGAAAATGGACCTGCTGTCATTAATTTATCGGATGACCTGGAATCTGGTTTTCCTAGGGCGTTTGAGCATTCATTGGACAGTTGGGAATTCCTGAAGTTTTGAATAGAAGAGATGATAGAAGATTTCAGACATATATGTAGTACTTGGAAGCGCAGAGTAATTTCCTTAAAATAACCATATGAGCCAAGTAATAGAAAATGTTGATTTTACAAATGAAGAAATTGAGTGCAGGAGGTTATATAATTAGCTCATAATCATACCACTGATAATCATTGGAGCCCAGTTTTAAACCCTTTCTCCTAGTCTAACAAATCCTTTCACTTTCCATCACTGCATCAACTCATCGTTGTTGTCATTGTTGCTTTTCCTTTGTTCTCAAAGAGGACCATGACATGATGTCATGACTTGCAAGTGCATTGGGTTTAGGTGAGGGATGGTTGTGCAAAGTCACCCAACTTTGCTTTCTCCTCGGGAGTCATCATTTTAAGAAGATCATAGAGGCAGTAGGAAGGGTGGAAGCCCCAAACTGCATCTCTTCTTATTTGTATTGTTTGATGGGAAAAGTAGTATTAATGTGTAAACAAACATTAGACCATAGAATGCATAAAACACAACTACAAGATCAGGTATTACAGGACTTGGGGTCTGGTTCTGGCTCTTTTACTAATCCTTTAAGTGACCTTAGTTTAGATCACTTTGCCTTAACTGAGCCTCATATTTCTCACTGTCAAGTGAGAGTTGGACTAAGGTTATCTCTGAAGATCTTTTCATCAGTGAGTTATCAAATTTGTAATAAGCTGTTTACTCAAACTTTCATAGAACTACTAGTGAGTTTTGAGCAGCTTCTGCTACTTGAGTGGTACTGAAATTTTTCGTTGTCTAAAGCATTGACCTATTGAGTTGGTTATAAATTCTTCACAGGCAAGTTTGTTAGGGCTCTAATTTTTGAAATAATAATTTGCATCAGTGTGTTTGGTTTATTCACTTTGAACCTGCTACACTAAGAAGAATGAAATGAAATTTCCAGAAAAGTTGCTACATCATTAGTAACAGTTTTTTGCTATAGCAAGTATCACATAGTAGAAATTACTTTGTTTTGGTTTGACTTCGTTCATGCATTCTATGATGCCTCCAACCTTGCCTTATCCTGTTTTATAGTAGCCTGAATGAAAGCTTTTATTGAAATTCATTTTCTATAATGTGTTTTTTTGTTAATTTTATAGATCCTTCTGCTGAGGAATTGAGGAAGCTGATGATGTTACATGGAGGCCAGTACCATGTATATTATTCCAGATCCAAAACAACACATATTATTGCCACAAATCTTACTAATGCCAAAATAAAAGAACTAAAAGGTGAAAAAGTCATTCGACCCGAATGGATTGTGGAAAGGTAAGCTTATTTCTTATGCAGTTTGAGTCTTGCACTATGTAGTTTGGAAAACAACTTAACACCTCCAAAAAAGTGAATGAATACTTCGTCACAGATTTGGAAACACTGTTAATTGAATAGTTTTGTTAAAATGGAGTTAGTCATTATGGGACTATGGTTATACTGCATGTTTTATAAGAAAAACCAATGTATGTTACTTTAAAAAGCTTCTTGTTGAATAGGTATTTTAATTTGTAAATGTAGATTAAATACTCTGTTATACTAAATGGATCAAATAGCCATTACAAGATGATTAATTTTTGGCATACTGTGACAGGAAAGTCTCTTTTCCCTCCTCTCTACTTTTGTTTTCTGATATTATACAAATACACCTGGCATGTTGGTGGTGATGTTTTATTATTCTGTCTTTTATTGGAAATAAGAGTTTTGAGCTCTTCCAACCCTTTGAGGTTTAAGATCTCTTTGATTTTAAGAACACACAGTATAAAATAATCAAAATACACTTCAGAATGGTTTTAAACATGACAATAGAAATCATGCTTCACCGTCAATTGTAATTTATTTTATGATGGAGTTTTCATCTTAGGTGATTTTTATTGCATTGGACTCTTTAAAGTTATATTTTCCCCAAAGATAAAGAAAGACATGTCTTTTTATATCATTGAAATTCTAAATCATATCTGACTTTTGTCATTGACCAATTATTACCTTGTTAGGTAAAAGGTGCTTATTAGGTTGTCTCCCAACAGCAATTCTAAAACTATTCACAACCTCTAGGAACCAGAGACCAAACAGATATCTAATCCTAGCTTCTTAAAAAAATAAGTAGGTGTGGGTGACCTGAGGAGGAGTGGGGCCACTCTAGGGACTCCTTGTGGCTTCAGTGTAGAGTGTTTAGGTGGAGTGGGGCCGAGGGTGGGAGCGAACTCCATGGCAGAGTCACAGCAGTTGCGGGTGCAGGAGGTGGTGGACATCATGGGGAAAGGGCTGGAATGAGGGAATATCTGCAAGATTCAGGGTACCATGTTCTGGTGCAGTGCCAGCTGTTGTGAGGATACCTTGCCTCCATGCAGCAAGTTCATCAGTGCATTGAATGCTGCCATGCTCCCTTGGCCCAGGCCCTTGTGGCCAGCAAACTAGAAGAGTTCCAGGACTGCCTGGCTTATGTACCATGCATTGCAGTGACAAAGCCAAAGACTTTGGAGCAAGGAGGAGCAGGTAAAGAGGTAGCTAGATTCTCGTGTGACCAGATGTGTTGATAATCACATGCACCTTATTCCCACCATGACCAAGAAGATGAAGGATTCTTTGGCATCTGTTGTAAAATAGTTATTGTTAGTAGTTATCTAGGGTGGGAGAATGGGTCCACTTGTAAAAATGTATGGAAATATTTACCTTTCGGTGAAAATTTAGGAACAAAGAAATTGAGGGTTAGGAATACCTTTACAGGAATTTTGCATCTGCTTCTGGACTCTGTTGATTCCATTATATGTTTTAGCCCATAGATGAAAAAGTGGAAGAAACTGGTGCTCAAATCTGGATTGGAGGCAGCACAGAGGACTAATAGTACCTATTTCTTCAGTTAAGATGACCCCTTAACAGGCTTTCAGTTGGTTCAGAGGTATTCCATTCCTAGAAGCTGGAATAACCCTTTGTGTTTTATAGGTGTTAGTAGTTCTCTTCCCCAGCCTACCTCATCTTTTATGAATCCCTGAGGCAGCCGTCCACTTTTGTTCGGTGCCAACTTCATGTTCACCAGATTAAGCCATTTCCCATAGGCTTTAAAGCAGTAGCCATGAGTTCAGTACTGATTGGAAAAGAGAAACACAGTTGTGATTTTTCTCCCCAGTACAAGAACTTGGCATTCGCAGGGGCGTCTGGTGAAAGAGGGGTGCTTGGATTAGAGCCCTGAGCAGCTCCCAGGTGATCTTTCCTTTAATGAAGACAGTGCTCATGCCATCTTTCAGCTGGTATACCAAGCAAGAGCAATCTCCTACCAGGCATGTGAAACTCAGGTTCCTTCACATTAGCTTTTCTAGGATTGCTTCTCAAGTTACCTTTTCTGGCCCTTCTGGAAGGTGTTACAGGGGTAACACTAAAGTGTTAAAAGTGTTTTTTGAGACTAACATGAAATGGTTTTGAATTAAAGCTAAAGAAAACCTCTTTTTGCTTGCAGAACAGTCTTAAGCCTCCTGATTAATGAAATGGTAGATGATTGGTTTGTTAGTTTTCTCCAAAGCAGAAAAAGATGTGATACCAGACCCTGATCCTGCTCATTTGCCATCTTCAGGAGAAACAATTTATTGAGAGGACCTTCTTAGGACAAAAGGATAGAAAGACAATTTAAACTTCTGGTGTAAGCAAGAGAGAGCTTTTTTTCTACCCCAGAGTACAGGAAGCAGCTAGCAAGAGTTATCCAGTTTATCACTGTTGGTTAAAACTTGCAGCATCATGTTAGTACCAGCCATTGTGTTGGAAAAGATCTTGTTCTGTTTATACCAGCTTCTTAATGGATGCCTTCCTGTTGAGTGTTTCAAGGCTATGTCATGTTTTCCTAATGCAAACCATTAAATAATACTTTTTTTTTTAACTTCCAAAAACAATACAAACTATTCTAAGTCCATAGGAAAAGGGGAGATGGCTGTAAACATTCACAACATACATTTATCCATTCTTAATCTATTTGCATTTTGGTAGTGGTTTCAGAAGTCAGTTGAGTGTTTATGTGTGATGGAATTATGGGGAGATGTAGGAGGGAGGTTAGGGACATTGTGCCAGAAAGGTTAATTGATGCTTGCTAGTGGAACAAGTTTGGTGAATAGTTCCGATCTCTTAGCATCAAATCAGGTTCTTCTGTTACTGTCTGTGAAAGGGTTCTTTGTTATGCTATTATTTCTTGTAGAGAAAACACTATTACTATAGGTTAGTTCTTTGGCAATAGGAAATAGGCTTTGGAACGGTAATTGTTGCAATAATGGGATTTTTACTTGAACTTTACTTTTGTAAAGTTGTCCTAAATCTGGTTTTACTTGACTGAATAAGTTCATTTATGGTTGATCAATAAGCAATGGAAATAATAACAACAATAAGATATAATTCTGTAGCACTTTAAAAGTTTGCCAAGCAAATACAATCTCATTTAATCCTCAGAATAATCCTAGGAGATAGGTGCTGTTATTCCTGTTTTACAAAAGAAGGAAACAGAGAAGTGACTTTCCCCGGGTCCCACAGCTAAAAAGTGTCTGGGCCCAAGTTTGAGCTCAGGACACTGTGTGTTCAGGCCTATAGAATTGTCGTGAATACAGATTTGTTTTGGTAGAAATTTGCTAGGTAAATAAAACAAGAATTAAATCTTGTCAGGATAGATGACAATTAAGAGTTTGAGGTGTTTAAATAATTTTTTAATGAATTAAAACACATCTTAATTCTACTAGGAAAACTGCTGTGGTAAATTATTTTTGTAAAGAATTCCTTTGTAATTAGCTCCCATATCTTTTCTATAAATTTTAATTTTAATGTGCTGAATTTTCTTAGAGGATTTTCTAAAGTCCTTCTAAAGATGATAAGAAAGTAATCCCAGGAGAATTTTTTTTAAAGAGAACTATTTATAAAGATGATTCCTCAGATGCTCCTGTCCTTTAATAAAGCATTAAAATTTGTCATCAGGAATGGTGGTCCACATGAGGGATACATTATTCTTCTGACTTCAAGTTAATAAGAATTTCTTGTACTAATTTTAAACTTAAAAAAAAAAAACTCATCTTGGAGGCCATCTGCTTTGTGTTACAAAAGGGCATTTAAATTACTTGACTCATTTTGTGTGGATTTCTAGAAATCAGACTGAGAACTCAGAGCTGGACATGGTATTTGCTATTGTGTACAGGGGAAGCCCTCAGACACTTGATTTTTACCATTATTCTGATTGTAGTATTTGATGTATTTCAGGGGTATAATAAATAGGACAGATGGAAGATAAATATGGCTTAAAGGAATACTTTAAGTTTCACTTCAGTTTTGTCCAGGTCTGGCATTCAAGATGTAGTTTGAGAATGCCTCTTCTGTCCTGTGTTTCATTAGCACACCATGAAAGGGTAGGCTGAGTGTAGAGTTCTGCACAAATCTTCAGCTGTGCTCCATTGTTTGGTGGAAGAAAACAGATGATAAATGATTGTTGAGAAGAAGGGTTTACAAAGAGAACTACAGGAAATGGATGACTTGATTTTAGGGTGATTGTGTTATATGAATATTTAATTTTGCAACTAACACTCTTGTTATAATCTGAAATCTTAAATGAAATCATTTTTTTTGTCCAGGATATGTGTTTGGATTGTTGGAAAGTCATTGAAATCATGTATTTCCTATGGGGGTCCATTTTTAATTCTTGTTAGTGTAAATATTTGGTTATCTTCAAATTTGAAATGGATCGCTTTTCTGGGAACACTTTTTGATGTGGTATTTAAGGAAGAAGAAATATTTGTTTTCTTTCACACTGACTTTATTCTCC
Source organism: Notamacropus eugenii (assembly GCF_028372415.1). NCBI lineage: Eukaryota > Metazoa > Chordata > Mammalia > Diprotodontia > Macropodidae > Notamacropus > Notamacropus eugenii. The sequence goes on along the minus strand of NC_092876.1, from coordinate 406,986,466 downwards.
TTTTCAGATATGGTACTGAAACCATAATGATTAAAATCCTCTAAGCCACTGGCACAATTCTTACTCAGAATTTTTTCATCCCATTTTGTAAATTCTCTTTTCAAATCATCATACTTTTAAAGTAAAATAAGGTGTATTTTTGTATGTGTTGCTCATCACCTCCTAAAGTGTGATGGTAAGTCTTTACAAGTCTGAGACTCAGAAAACAGAGGAAGAAGTGTGGCATAACAAAAGTGAATGATGATAAAATGCCTCTCAGATTTTATGAAACACTTTTTTGGCCAAGTATCGGACTGTAACTTTTTCCTTCTTTTATTTCAGCATTAAAGCTGGCCGTCTCCTGTCATACATTCCATATCAACTCTATACCAAGCAGTCCAGTGTTCAGAAAAGTCTCAACTTTAATCCCATATGCAAGCCTGAGGATCCCATGCCAGGTCCAAGCAATATAGCGATAGAGCTCAACAACAGGGTGTAAGTATTTTTAGGCTGGCAGTACTGCATGAAACTGGTGGTCTGTCAGCAGCAGCATATGGTTTTGCTTCCTAGAGTGCACTGCAGGTACAGTGCTAACTGTCCAAAAGTAATCAAATGAAAATATATTGGAAGTTTTGATAGTTTTATGGGTTAGCAATTTTAAAGTATTGTGGTAAAAGATTGATATTAAATATGGCATAGCCATATTTTTTGGTTTACATTATACTTTCATGGAATAGAAATCAAGATAACAAAAGCTTTCTCAACTCAGTTCTGAAAAGGAAAATTTATCATATAGATTTAAGTTCTACATAGAAATTTGGTAAGTGCTAAGGAAAAACGACTCATAATTTTAAAAAATATACATTGTTGGTCTTGGTCTCTCAGTTTAGCTTTTAATTGCAGTAATCTTGGGTGAATTGGTTATTGCATTTAATTGGTTTGTTGCTTCAACTTGTATTCAGATGGCTAATTATTATCAACCTCTTTCACGCGTATTAGGTTAAATTGCTTTCTTTGGGAGGTTGGATATATTTTTCCTAAAGACCAGAAATCTAATTAAACATGGAAAGTGTAATAGCTTTTGCTTCACCTTCTGTAATATCTTTTGTTGTTACAATTTGTTCTTTGATTTTGTGGCTTTTCCTCATTGTAAGGGGTAATAGAATTCATAAGTTTTATCAGTTTGCTTTAAGGATTTTATAGCAACTTCAAAAAAAATTATAAGCCATCAAAACAGAATAGTTAGCATGAATAAAACCAACATCTCTTTTCACTCTACTCAAAATGTTAAAAAAGGGGGGGGGGCAAGTTTTAATCAATGAGATCTTGATCTTAAATATAGGTTATCTGTAAATAGAAATCTTAACTATATTTTGTGAAATTGTGGAAATTTGAGAAAAGTTGTCCAATTGGTAGTTAAATTCTTAATATACTTGTGTATCACTTCTCAATTTTAAAAAAGTTTTCAGAAAAGGTACCATGAAAACATGTTCCTAGGCACTTTCTAGCTCTGTGACTTTAGACTATTATTTAACCCTTTTGGTCCCCTGCTTCCTAATCAGTAAAATGATAGACTTGGACTAGATCATTCCTAAGATCTCTTCTATTTCTTGCACTCTGTGAGGTTGTGTGCATGTGTGAGAGTCTGAAAACCACACCCTGCTAGTGCCATGTAAGGTGGTTCAGTCAGCACAATGCATGGTTGAGTGGCAGTGGCAGGAGTGAAATTCCAACTCTCTCCCTTAGACCTTTTACAGGGTGTGTGTGTGTGTGTCTGTGTCTGTGTCTGTGTGTCTGTGTGTTGCAGATGCTGAGAAATTAATATTAAATTATACTATATGATATGTGGTTCTATCCCAAGGTGCATAATTTGGAATTTTTTTCTGCCATGACAAGACTTCATAATGTTTCTTCATTTAAACCAGGATCATAGGTGTACAGCTAGAGAGAATTATAGGGATCATCAAATCCAAACCCCTCCTATGACGTACACATGAGTAAATTGAGGTTCAGAGAAGGGAAGTGACCTAGTCAAGACCACACAAATGGCCAGCAGTGTTGAAATTGGACCCAGGTCCTCTGCTATGAAAGCCAGCACTCCTCCTCCTCCTCCTCCTCTTCCTCCTGACTGCCTTTTCTCAAGAAAAGGAATTTATAAACTAGTTAAGGAAGAGATAAGAGATGAAATACGGATTAGAGTATATGTCCATGAGAGACATGTAGAGTATTATAAGATTAAATGAGCAATCAGTGGAGAATTCAGCAAAAACCTCACAGAAAAGATATCTGGCCTGAATACTGAAAGGATAAGTACAAACCAGCCCAAAGAAATGAGAGGGGAAGGCACTTGAGGCTTAGGGATTGTGTTTCCAAGACAGTTCTTTTATCTCTCTTCTCTTTTCCCCTCACACAGCCACTACTACCATCCTTCATGGTCTTATCTCCTCTTGATGGGACACTTTCAGCAGCCTGTTGATTGGTCTTCTTCCACCTCCAGCCTATTCTCCAATCTGTCTTAACGTGGTTGCCAAATAGATGTTTCTAAAGCATGGTACCTTGTAACCTTACCATTTCCTTCCCTATTCAAGAAGCTCCACTGCTTCCATCCTTATTGTCTCTAGAATACATTCCTTTCCTATTTTCCTATTTTCCTCTTTACAGTCTGGTACCCAGCCTATTTTTCTAGACTTCCTATTGTTCCTTCCCCTTCAATGCAATCTACTTTTCTAGTTGGACTAGGCACTTTCTGTTCAGTTTAGATGACATTGAATTTCATTTTGTATGTTTAGAATGAACATTCTTCCTTATCCTTTGTCTCATAATGTCTCTAGCTTTTTTCAGCTGGCTTTCATTAGAGTAAATTTCCTTGAAAGCTATGTTAATGACATGAAATTTCTTTGCTTACCTTCTGCTTATTCCTTGTAAAAAATTATTTTCATTTTATCAGATGGAATAAAATAACTTGTTTTTTAAAAAAAGTTTCATATTTATATTATCCTCTAAGGTTTACAAAGTGCTTTTCTCAGTATAAACCATTTGAGGTTGGGCATGCTATCATTATCCCCATTTTACAGGTAGGGAAACTGAGGCTTAGACAAGCTGAGTGATTTGTCCAGGGTCACTTACTCCTTGACCTAGTGCTTAAGAAGATATAGTGATTTGTATCAATAAGAATAAAGTATGGAATCCTTTTTGAGTAATCTTCACATTAAATGGTATTTTCTGTTTCCCTTTTAGAAATCAGATAATCAAGAAGTATGAGACAGAAAATGAGATCAGAGTCAATGGAATGAACAGTTGGAATGAAGAAGATACAAGTGATGATTTTACGCTTATGGAGCTGGAGCAGATTTTTCCCGGGAAGAAACAAAATGGAATTCAGCATCCCCGAGACAACACTGCCATTCTCAATGGACATACTCTCAGCTCTAATGGTGCCTTAAAGACTAAGGATTGCTTGGTGCCCTCGGGCAACAGTGTTGCAGACAGGCTTTCTCCAGGCCCTTTGTCTGAGGAGAAGACTGAAAAAGGCAACATTGATTTTAGAGACTGCACCATGCAGCAGTTGCATCAAAGCAACAGAAATGTAGACATTTTGTGGAATCCACACAGGACTATGAGTAATTCATTCTCATTGTCATCTTTGCACAGTCACACTAAAATAAACGGTGCTCACCACTCCGCTGTTCAGGGGCCTTCAAGCACAAAAAGCACTTCTTCAGTACCTGCTGTTAGCAAGGCAGCTTCCTCAGCGCTGGCCAAACCTTCAGACTGCAATTTTATTTCAGATTTTTATTCTCATTCCAGACTGCATCACATATCAATGTGGAAGTGTGAATTGACTGAGTTTGTTAACACCTTACAGAGACAAAGTAGTGGTGTCTTTCCAGGAAGGGAAAAATTAAAAAAAATGAAAGCAAGCAGGTCTGCCCTTATAATAACTGATGCAGGTAGATACTTGTTGGAGACATCTTTTTTCTTATTGAAACTTTGATATCATACCTGATTAAGGGTAAATGTACAGGATTATTAGGTTACAAAACTCATAGTAGAAATAATTAAGAATATGAAAAACATTAATTATTAAAATAGGCTTTTTAAATTTAATGTAATTTAAAACACAGAAATACAAAAGTTTTCTGGTAATTTTAACAAATTTGGTAAATTTAACAGATACTGAGAAGTATTCTAGAGAAGTGGTTGAATTGTGAGTATTGAGTCCTGGTCTACATAAAACACGGCATATATACTCCAAGTTGTTTGAGAATGAAATTGATTCCATATAAAAACTATATGAATTCCTCGCCTGAAAGTTAGACTCTGAATGAATTTATAGAAACTTGGCAGAGAATTTGACATATAGCAGCTTTTTAAAATGTGCTTAGATCTGTAGTGAACTTTTGAGAATTAACATGTTTTTCAGCTATAAATGGAGTAGGTAAATTCTTTATTATTCTCCTTTTATTTTTCCTTCATATTTGTATTCCATAGACAAAAAAATCCATGCTATTAACTACAAATTATGGAAAGATAACGATAAATAAAGACCAAGGGGTTTGGAAAAATTCATCCTATTTTGGGTCCTGTTAAGGGACACTGTATGGTTTCAGTCAGCTGAGCTGCTTTTAATTTATTTTTCTAATCATCTTCCTCTGCCTTCTTCTCCCTTACTGTACTTAAACTACATGCTTTTGTTATTTGTGAAATAGACCAAAATCATAGAATCGTGGTAGATTCTCACTTTGCCTTGGTCTTTCAGCTGTCACTTACATTTGAAAGGCTAAGGGGGTATTATAATTTAGTTCTAGGATTGAAAAAACACAGGAAATTGACACTTTTCTGTTTTGTGTGGATAGCCATGGTTAATAATTTGTCACCCTGTGGCCATCTTGCTGGTGATGAACTTTCTTTATGTTTATCAAGGCTAGTTGCCCTTAAGTAATCTCTTTTATGTGAAGGCTTTTTAGCTTGATAGAATCTGCGTTTTGCTCCCTCTTTCTCCTCCTGCAACTCCCCACAAAAATAGTTGAAGTTCACCTCCATCCCTTGCTGAAGTGCCAGAGTAGGCCTTAATGTATATGCTACATACTCTGAAATATCATCTGGTAATGATTTGTTGATATTTTGAACATCATAAAGTGGCATGTGTTATGAACTTAAACACAAATATCTATTTATGAATGTTTAATATGTAAGTATCCCTCGTAATCGTGACCTAATGTAGAACATTTCACTATTCTGAATTTTAAGTGTTTTCTCTCTCTAGATAGCTATGTAATTGTACTCAATTAGCTATAAAAAGCATAGCATTTAAAATATTATGAGAAATAATTCTAAACTTTAGTCTGTGGTTGATTTTTTTAAAATTTTGTTTTGCTTGAAGAAATTAAATAGGATTCCTTATTCCCAGGAGTCCACTCAGTGAAGTTTTATTTGTATTTATTTTCCTTGTTTTTACCCTGTTGTGTTTCCATTTAGAAGGGTATCAGAAAGCTAGTACAGTTAGCTCTGGCAAACCAGAAGCTTCAGAACTGAATGGAATTGAGACAGGAGGAAAGAACTGAAGGCCACCTCCCCATTTTGGTAGTTTTGCTTGAAGTTTGTTTTTGTTTTTTTTTTTAAGGACTACATTTCTGAGGTACATCAGAAAGTTAATGGGGAAAAAATATAGTCCTTATAGAATTTCTACAGACATTTTTAGAAGTATATTCAAGTTATGAAAGATATATTTATAGTATTAGAGTTTTTTAAAAAATGTCTTATGTTTGTGATCTTAACATGGAAACATGTCCTTATGAATAGTTTAAAATTTTTTAAAATAAATGAGTTTTTTCATTGCATTAATAGGTGACAAGTTTTTTAAAAGATAAGATTTTATAATATAAATTAAGATAATACAAGATTTTGAAATTGTATGAAAAAATAATTTTTTTTCTCATGTTGGCATCTAACCTATTTTTTAAGCTAAGACAGAGTCTGGAGTAATTTCTTTGGCATAAGGAATCCTTGGACAAGTAAACTTCTGAAGTAGGTTGACACCTTCTCTGTAATTTATGGTCTTAAAGAATTGCCTAGAGCACTGAGAGATTCAGTTACTTCCCCAGGGTCACATAACCAGTATGTGCCAAAGGTCTTAAAGCTAGCCTTTCTTCCCCTGGGCCTGGCACTTTTATCTACTATGCCTCTGCTGACTTATTTTTGATGAATAAAAAGTTTAGTTGAGACCTTAATTTTTGAGGCCATAGAATTATTCCCTGTGAGGCTTGAACCTCATTGAAATTTTAGACCTCTTTTATTTAATATATTTTTTGAAACATAAAATTAGATTTCAACATTTTTTTCTTTAATTACAGGCAATATGTCTGTATTGAATCCATCCAGACATCAGAGCTGTATAATGCATGTTGATATGGATTGCTTCTTTGTATCAGTGGGTATCCGAAATAGACCTGATCTCAAAGGTAAGTTTCTTGGGTCATTCATTATTAGAAATGCCTGAACAGTGAAATCATTTGTAATTGTATATTTCCTCTGACTTTTTCTGCCAACATCTTATCTCCTAACTAGACAATATCTTACCTGATAACTTTAGATTTCTTTGTATTTTGCAGTTAGAACAGGAGAATTGGTCACTTACCATATATACATTTCCTCTGTTACAGAAAAGGAGATGATGGAAATTTGTGGATTTTGTTATATCTTTTAGCCAGGGTTTAAGGCGCAGAATAAGACCTGCTTCTGCACTTGTATGTGTTTGATGTTAATTATTATATTGTAGATAATTTATTCATAGGAAGATTTCATTGTAAGGGAGTGCAGTTTGTATTCAAGATGAGTCGCATATTGGATTAATACAATATCATTGAAACCTAGAAAATGATATTCGGAGTATAGTCTAATTAGACTCTCAAATAGTGAAATTTTTAATTTATGGGTCAGATTTTATTATAGTAGTTCAATGAACAATATAACCTTCATAGAATTTTGTAGTAGCTAAAAGGCTTTTTGGAGCCTTTGTTTTATAGGGTTTGACTTTAGTATTCTTTGAAATTTTAGGTTTTAATTTTTTGAAAAAAATTAACAAACATTTATGTCCTCTCTCCTCCCTCGCCCCGCCAACCAACAAAGACAGAACTTTCATAACAAGCATGAGTAGTAAAGGAAAACAAACATGGCCATATTGGCCATGTCCAAAAATGTGTCTCAGTGTGTCATCACTTCTCTGTCAAGGAAGGCAACTAGCCTTCATTATCAGTCCTCTGATATCTGGCTTCATCAAAGTTAGTAAATCTTTGAAAATTGCTTATTTTTACAGTGTCAATACAGTATAAGTTAATTTCTTGGTTTTGCTCATTTTACTCTGTATCTAGTCATATGGGTCTTTTCCAGTTTCTTTGAAACCATTCCCTTTATGTTGCATTCATAATATGTTTAGTTTTTTGTGTGGAAACTTGGAGTTATTAATTTCATCTGTGAACCTTAGAACAGTTTGAGAAGAATTAATATTTAGCTTTTTGTTCCAATAGAATCATATGGTGTGTGTTGCTAGGATTAGATATTTGATGCTTGCCAGTAATTGCTGCTCTTAAGTTGCTATTGTATGTATTGGCCTCATCCATCATGGGCAGGACCCGTGTTAATGCTGTAGAGGAATTCTGAAATGTTAAAGAGCTGAAGCTGGCTCATAAGCAAAGTTTTGGTGTGCTTTTGTCATATAAAATATTTAGTGAATGTTCCACATTGCTGTTTAAGAATATTGTGATTATCTTTGTTTTCAGCACTTACATGACAAAATAGTACCTAAAAATAATTTTATATCTACAGTACAATGTAATCATTTCCATATATTGATTACATGGGAGATCAAAACGAGATCCCTGTCCATATAGTAATTTTATAATGCACTCCCTTTGGCATAAAACAGAAGTTCTCTTTAAGATGTTATCCTCTTCTAGTTATTCATTCATTTCATCATGTCAGGCTCTATTGCATATGGAATTTTAGTTTCTAAAAAAAATTCTTATTACTCTTGGTTTTGCCAGTGGCTTGCTGTTTTCTACTTACTATGGAATTCAAGCACATTGGAAGTAGTTATTTCATTCCTTATATTTGTACCATGTAACACAGTATCTAGCAGAAAGCAGTCAGTATATGTATTTGTTGATTGAACTACTTGAGTGGGCTATTGTTAAACACCTCTGTGGTTTTACTTCAGCAGATTTAAAAATTTAAAGAAAATTTGCATAATTTATAAATAATTAAATCTTTTTCATCTCCAGGAAAGCCAGTAGCTGTTACAAGTAACAGAGGTACAGGAAGGGCACCCTTACGCCCTGGAGCTAACCCCCAGCTGGAATGGCAGTATTACCAGAATAAAATACTGAAAGGCAAAGCAGGTACAGATAATAAGCCTACTTTGAAGTTACTGTGCTGCTGCTGAAGGATTATGTTTTTGGTTGTTTTGGTTGAAATGTAAGATCAAAGTTAAGGACAATAACCTTTTGTATTAAGATGATTTTTTTATCAGGTCTGACATTTCAGAACAAAGCAATATCTGACTTAAAAATAAGTGAGTAAGCCTATATGTAATATTTTTCAGAGGTGATAGTGTATTAACTTATGAATCTTTATTTCTCTGGAAAGTGAAAAATATTTTAAAAGATGAGATTAGTTTGCTTTAACACAGCATGAAAAATATTTAGTTTTGCAAAAATGACTTGTTTTTTTAAAAAGTTTGTAACATAAGTTGTTTGATTCATTATATCACAGAACAGATAGAAAAATAGTTTAAAGTTATTAAAAGTATTCATCCAAGAAATGAAAGAGCAATTTTAAATGTTAATATTTTTTACAATTAGTCTTACACTTGTCCAGGGGTATGAATTTTCCTCCCATGCAATTAAAATTAGCATCATGGGTGAGGGTATCATTGTAACTGTCATTTTTTGAAATTATTTCCTATGGCAAATGTGTATAATATTTTCCTGTTGTAGAATGGAAATGCAATATAACTAAGTGGAAGTGCTAAGTGCTTTGTGATTTTTTTCAGTTGTAGATATTAAGGTATCAAATATTTTTTAAAAGGCATTCTTTTTGTTTTTTTCTTTGTAAATGAAGTTTCTGTCAGAGCTAATTTATAAACACATTAGCAATAAGTATAGGCTTTTCTCCTGGTATATGGAAAATCTCCTGCATTCTCTTTTGGCTATGTGTGCCTTTCTGGTTAATATTTATAGTGTGTTTAGAAAGTAGATTAATTATGAGCTTAAATTTCTATGAAGGGAATAGGTTATACACTTTTTTCTTAGTTTTTTGGCCTTGTAACTTTTTAGGGGTAAAAGTTTGAATTCATTTTGAAAACTAAGCAGATTATCTTAAGTCAACAGATGGAAAAATAAGTGGATAACTGGAGCAGCTGTATGCCCTGGTAGCAGCCTTTTTTATTGACGGTAGTCATCTTTGGATGTTTCATAAAAATGCTAGGGAATGTATTTATTGATGTATTTTCTATGTCTTCTAAGTGTTTAAAATTGATCTCTATATTTGAGTGTAACATCTTTTCAGGCAAAATAATTCTAGGAATGTTTTTGGATTTGTTCTGAATAGATTGTTGTGCTGTGACATTTAACTATTTGGATTGTTTCTTAATTGTTGGTACTATGATTGTGGAGTTTTTCTCTAATGGTGTAGTTTTTCTCTGGTATTTGGTATGAGAGGAGGATGCTTTTTTGTTTCTCTTTGGTATTTCGTATGAGGGGAGAGAGCTATTTTTAGAAATCTGGAACAGTGGACAGAAGTAAATGTAGCTTAAAGGAAAAATGGATATTAAAATAGCATCTCTTCTATTATTTGTGTATAAGATTACCACTATGGATAATCTTCACTGCTGGTTCAAGTGCACCTTTCTTATTTCGGGATCCCTGTGTCTAGAGCTTTATAATTGGTGTATACATCCTCAGTGAGAAGCCAAGAGCTAGTTCTCTCTTTTCTTTCCTTCCTCAGCGTACAGCTTAACTACGCAGAGTTTTCTGAAAAGGCAATGGTTTTCTGGCTATCTTTATTAAGGTAGCTGAAGGTTTGTTATCACACCTTAGAGAACTTTCAAATTCACTCTCCCCTTCCTCTCCTTAAAACTCATAGAATCCCAAGAAAGTTGCACTATACTTATCATCTGAAAGTTAGCATAGATAGTTCCTTAACAGGGAATGGAGAATGTAATTTAGTATTTATTCATTACTTGTTAAATATAGAAATTTTTAAGACTACCCTACCACTAAGAACCTGAATGTAAACTCCTATGCATGCTGTACCTGGATATTATTCATTTTAAGGTATAGCAATCACAACAAATTCATTTTTTGTGTGTTGCTACACACAAAATGAATAGGCTATTCCTTATTGTAAGGTTCTATTACGAATAAACCAAAGCGTAGAAAACTCACTTCGTTTGTCCAGTGCCTCATATTCCTCTCTCCACAGTTTTCTAATCTTTTGCCTGAAGCTTATTATTAAATATAATGTCATCAAATTTTTAAAAGTACTTTTAGAAAAATAGTTTTAGAATTAAATGGCTCCAACTGTCTACAAACTTTTTAAAAAATCCTATTTCCACCTTTTGGCCTATTTATAGGTCACAGTATTAGGGAAGATAGCATCTTGGATTCTTTGTATAAAAACTTCCAACTTCTTATTAGTCACATTGAAACTCTTTGTCTAACAGTATTGCTAGCAATTTTCATCTGTGCCTTCACTTTGAAGCAGCTTCCTGAATAATATGCAGAAGTATCACTTTCACATTGATGGCCTTGATGTTCTGAGTCAGTTTAAAGTTCATGGTTGGGGCCTTTTACCTCTACCAGGATTCCCAAGATGCAGATGTTTCCCATCCCCTCAGCATCTTCAGTTTTCATTCTAAAGAGCAACAGTTTTTAAACATCGTATCAGTCACAGATTTATTCTCAGCGATTTCTTTTTCACAGACTTGGGTCCTGGCCTCTGATTTCTCCAACCGTTCCTCCACATTCACCATGTGCCCGTCTAGTTTGTCAAGTTTTGATGAGCAGTTCTCTACCTTGCCCTCCAGTGAGGACAGTGTGTCCCTGCATTGCCCTGAATTTCACATGAAGCAACTCTATCAGCTCATGGAGGGATCCACTCTGCTGCGATGTGGAAAAGGTCAGCGAGCCCAGTGAAGAGAACAGGATGGCACTGCATCTCAGGCCAGGGCGTGGGGATGCATGGACCAAAGAAGTTGTTCTTCTCATTCTTTACTTTGGGCATGATTTTTCTCTAATTTGAAATTTCAAGTGTCTTTGGGTACTTAGTGAGGCTTCCAAATATAAAAATGATTTTTAAAAAACAAACAAATTTTTAGGAACATAAACTAGTAAGAGCACTTTTAAAAAGCCACTGGTCACCCAGTTAGTCTCTATTCACATATTGCAACACTTTTTTGGCTTAGTGGTTCCCCTCTGTTGACCTGATAGTTTTGTATTTCTTATAAAGTTTCAGCTTAGACTCATAGAACATTAGAACTGTTCTTTAGTTTTAAGATCCTTCAGAAACGCTGAACATTTTGCCCTGTAAGAGATTGCCATGTAAAAGATAACATCGGAAGATTATAGCATGCATTAGTGTAGTGTACATGAAGTCAGCTCACACTCTATAGTATTGGTTCCTTCTTAAACAGGTTCAAGTTCCATTGAATTTGGAAACTGAAAGTTTGTTTGGAGTTTATTCTTTATTTGTATGTATGTCCTTGTGTGTGTTTGTATTTAGTAAATACTTGAAATTGGTTTAGTGAGTTGTGGGGAGAGTAGCTACTGTACTCTGAGTAGTTGTTGAATGTCACTAAGCCATGCATTTTGTCAGGTTAGGACTGGCTAGTTTTTCATGTAACATAAAATTTGTGAATTAAACAGCAAAAAGAGTTCATTTGTAAGTTGTAGTGATCTCAAAAAAGGATTTGAGGAATTAGCAGATGTGATGTCTTTAGGTCTTGTTTTACCATCTAACGTTCTATTTGTTTATAGTAGCATAGATGTGGTGGAGAGTGTGTTTTGTAGAATGTGCAATGTGTTTTTTTTACAGCAGGCACTTCTTGAAATCTAATAATAGCATCCTGGGAGACCTATAACTGAAGCTATGTTCTCTGCTGTCTATTTCTGAATTACTAGTGAAGCTGAAGGTTGTAAAGGAAGTAAAGTGGCAAGCAGCCAGGAGGCTCTAGAGTTTCTCCTTTTATGTTTTTGTGCATGAGTTTCTGTATATGTGTGTATGTGTGTGTGTGTTTGTGTAACTTTTTTTGTTTTGCTCTTGCTATTTAGTGAACACTGTATTTGGTTTTTAGATAAAGGGGTAGTAATTGGTGAATCTGTAGACCCATTAGTCACAATCTACCAGTGTGTTCTCTGAACTTCTAGTATTCCTTTGACCCTTGAATGTTGTTAATTGAAAATGAATAGTTAATTCTGCCACAGATATACTTGAAAAGAAGAATGTTATTTTAAATGATATTTTATTGTGATATTTAAGGGGTGGAGGGAGGGACTAAAAAAAAATCTGAAAATTTTTAGCAAGTAGAATATCAGAAGTGTAATATTCATTAATCATGTTGCTATTTTGCGTTAGTTACCAGGAAACATACTTTAGGAAGCTTATTGTTTCCATGGATTAAAACTTGATGTGCTTTACAAGAGAACTCCTTTTTAGAAAACTATGTACAGGTGGTTTCACTTCCTGATCTCTGGCCATATTTGTTGATCTCCAGAGATTGTGCTAATGAAGGAATATTTATTTTGTAAAAAGCCTCAATGGCTCATAAAGGTCTCTGTAGTAAATGGGTACTTTTCATTTTATAATGATGACCTATTTTTATTTAATTGTAAGTTAAGGTAGACAAATAATAATGGAGCACTGTGTTTTTCCTTGTTTATAATGATGTAGCTCCCAGTGATTGGAGTTGCAGTTTCATTTGTTATATATTGTTGAATGAAAGAAATGGAAAACATCTTTTTGAACTAAAATTAAGTTTTTCTTACATATAATTATGACAATCTATTATTTTCAAAGCAGATAGAATTCCTGATGTACCAGATTCATCACTATTGGAGAATCAGGATTCTGCACAGACAAATGGAATTGACTCTGTTTTGTCCAAGGCTGAAATTGCATCTTGTAGTTATGAAGCCAGGTATGTGGAAGTGGGATATGATGAAGACTATGCTAAAGTGGATTTGTGAGGATGATGATATATTCAATAATATGTTCATTCTGATGGATATGGGCTTTGGGACCTCAGCATCTCCCTTCTCCCTCCAATGGCTGGGGCAGCTTTCTAAGATTGCAACATTTCAGAGAAGAATGTGCTCTGTCTTGGTGGGCATTTCTCACTGGTGATTTCTACATTGTTGAAATTGCAGGTTTGTCCTCTCTTCCCTCCTTCACCTGGCCAAAAAAAAATAAGCATATTCAGCCATGCCAGTTAGCCTTTATATTCTGAAAGTTGTATTTAAGCAAATTGTCATAGGCACATCTGGAAAGGGAACATGTTCTCTTGTGTGTTTTTTGATCCATCTGTACCCATTGGAAACATGGAAGTGTAGAGAATAGAAGAGTAACCTCCTAAGGTTGTTTGAAGGATAGATGAGATAATATTTCTAAAACTCTTTAGAAACCTTGAAGTACTATTTAAATTCTAACCATTATCAGAGAATCAGATAGTCATAGAAAGATGTGAGTTTTTTCCTTATGGAGAAAAATTAGATATGGTGTAATGAAGACCTGAATTCACATCATGCCCCTCGCTTTTTATGGCTCTTTGGACCAGTCACAGTTATAATCAGAAAATCAGATCTCTCATATAGATGCAAAAATTTAGAATCCTCCCAGAACTTCACTTTGATCATCTATAAAATGAGGCAAATAAAACCAGCGCAGAGCTACAGCATTGTTCTGTGCAAAGAATGCTATGTTTGCAGTGGGATACTGTGCTATATTATCTATGCCACACTATCTAATATGATGACATTTGTAAAGTACTTCAGAAACAATGAAATGGTCCTGAATTCAGCAAAGCTATGCTAGCTGTGGGCAAGCTCTGACAGATTATCCCATAATGGTAAGGCTTTGCATATGGTCCTGGCAGCTGACTGCACGTCTCCTTTCTGACCTAACCTAATTGAGCAGAGAGGCTCATCACTTACTGGTTATTTGGTGGTGAGTTCTTTGTCCACAGGAGCTGTTGGTACAAAGAACAGGACAAAGCGGCACTCAGGTGTGCGTAGCTGCCCTTCCACGTCTGTGTGATAAAGCCATGTCGTACTGAAATGCACACAGACTTTAAATCATCTGTAAATATGAAGTCAGCTTGTATCTAAATGCAAGTTATTTGTGAATAGCAAGCAAGTCGATAAACTTCTGGAGCAACTGAATTATGAAAAGGTAGTCTACAGGTTCTTTTTGGTTAGTCAAGGAAAGAAGTTGGTGGAGTTGTTTTTATTGTGCATCCACAGGCAACACGAAGTATCATTTAATGGGTCTTTAGTCTTTTTATTACAGTGGTCATGATGGATATTTGACCATCATGAGGAAAATTGCAGCTCATTTACCACTCTGATGCAGAGAATAAGGAGGTAGAGAAAACTTAGTAAGAAACCCACAAATTTAAATCTATGCATAGTTTAATTCTTGATGTCTTTATTGAAGTGGTTCTCAAACTTTTTTGTCTTAGAATCCCTTTATGCTCCTAAAAATTATTGAAGAGTCTTACCCCCAAAGCTACATCTATCAATATTTACATATTAGAACTTAACATATTTTAGTGTTATTATGGACCTAGTTTTTACCTCCCAGACCTACTTTCTTATCCCCATGGGTGCCCTGACTGTACTTTAAGAATTGCTAATTTAATGTAAGTAAAGGTGGGCATTCTGAAGATTGCGAAATTTATGTTGGAAAACAATTAGGAATTAGAAATGAGGACCAAAAACATAGTATATGTACATAGTCCTAATACCTGTCTTATCCTTAATCGCAGCTAGATGGCATAGTGAATAGAACTCAGAGCATGACATCAGGAAGTCTCATCTTCCTGAGTTCAAATATGGCCTTAGTTACTTACTAGCTATGTGACCCTAAGCAAGTCACTTAAACCTTTTTGCCTTTTTACTCTTTTGTAAAATGAACTGGAGAAGGAAATGATAAACCACTCCAGTATCTTTTCCAAGAAAACCCCAAATGATCATGAAGGGTTGGAAACAACTGAACGACATCAAAACATTTATGGTTAAGGATGGCAGACATTGGACTTGGAAAGCACCTAATAAAATCACCAAAAAAAGAAAGAAATTGGCTATAATCTAACTAATTAGAAGTAACTGGTTACCAGTTTGAGTCATTTATTAATCAGTTGTCTACATAAAGACCGACATATAGAGAAATTAAAACTCAAAACCAAACTAGAAAAATAAAAATGAAAAGTAAGTTATTTAATTGAACTAATTCCAACATGAACTTTTTAAACAAGCCATTGACATTAAGAAATGGGAACTATATAAAAATAACAACTATGACAAAGAATATCAACTTTTCTTAAACAAAATTAACTGATATAAATTGATTGCCACGATAAGAAGACCAGAGGATTGTAGAAATGTACTCATCCTACTCTTGTTGGACAGAGATGACAATCAACGGCAACACTTTTTATAGTATAAGCTCATTTGTAAAATACTATGGAGGAGAATGGAGGTTAATTGTAAGTAGCATTGCCTCATAAAACAACCAATGGAGATGAATACCAGTCTATTAAAAAGCTTGGAAACAGATCATAAGATCATCGATTTAGAGGTAAAAAGACTCTTAGAACCCATACAGTAGATTATAGACTCCTCTCCTTTAAGTGAGGGGAAAACTGAGGCTTAAAGAGGATGAGTGATTTGTCCAGAGACCATTTAAGTCAAATTTTGCTAATGGCCTTTGGAGGGAAAGGGGATTTAGAAGAACTTTGGGGGAAAATAATAAAGTAAATGAAAAAATTATATACAGATTTTTCCAGTAAATCTTTTTTCTACATCAGTGAATGTAGAACCATCACATTAGAACTCTTAATTTTAAAATCACACGTGCTTCATGAGAAGGTAAAAATGACACCAAGTAAACCGAGGTGGAAAGAGAAGGTGAACCAGACAAAGTGTTCACAGAGGAGAGTAATATCAGAAGCCACATAATTGTGAGGGCATCGATGGGTTGATTCTTAAAGGTAACAAAGAAAGAAGATATGAAAATACTTGAACAAAATCACAGAGCTATTATTACAGATTAAAAGATGGTCTCTCCATAATTTGTATCTCTACAGAATCTCTGAAATTACTATATAAGCCTATTGAGGACTTCCTTTATGAAGAAAAGAACAGGCTGACATTTTACAAAACAATATCGTAAATAGCAGATGACTATACAGTGACAAAATTGATAGGATCAGGAAATACAAAATGTCACTGTAGCTAATGTCCATGATCTTAAAAGCATTTGATGTAGTAATGTAAAATAATGCCATAAAGGCTCTTCATCACAATGTTTCCAGGGGGTATTTTAAAAAATCAAACAGGATTCCTTGTATTATCAGATGTAATTTTGTTTGCATACTCTCTGATTATTTATATCTAATGAGGTATAAAGCACTGAGGTGAATGCTCACCAAATTTTGCAGATGACTTTATACTCATTGAATAAAGTCCTGAAACATAAATTTGTGAATTTGTAATCATTTCAAATAGTTTGACCTAACTGTCCACACGGGAAAAATCAAGTGGATAGAGGATACCTGTTGACTAGACTATGGTGTGCAGTTGTATGAATACTACAAAGACAGTCTGTGTCTTTGTGTGTGTGTGTGTGTTTGTGTATCTGGTCTAGACACTGTGAAATGAACTGGTCACATAAATTAAATAGGAACAGAAGGAAGTCTGGATTACCTTTGGAAATTGTATGATTCTCTTAATGAATCCAGTTTCTGCCTAAAGTTTGTTGCTCAGTTGTTTGAGTTGTGTCCAATTCATTGTGATCCATTTGGCAAAGATACTGGGGTGGGCATTTCTCTCTCCTTGCCATTTCCTTCTCCAGCTAATTTTACAGATGAGGAAACTGAGGCAAACTGAGTTAAGTGGCTTGCCCAGGGTCAGACAACTAGTAAGCATCTGAGGTCAGATTTGAATTTAGGAAGATGTCTTCCTGACTCCAGTCGTGGTATTCTCTACACTGTACCACCTAGCTGCCTAAAGCTTAGGTTAAATGAAATAGTTAATAACCATATTCTCTTGGGTTTTGTATGGTTACAAGTTATGGAATGCCATAATTTAATCCGCCCAACACCACCGCCTCCCCCCCAAAAAACGTTGTAGACCACCTAGATGACAGTGGAGATAGATGTAGTAAGGGGAATTGTGCAGGAGAAACAGTATAAAACGGAGCTGTCAGACATGCAGCCCACAAATCTTATGTGTGGTACCCAAATCAGATTAAAATGTAATTGGGGAATTCTTAATAAAATGAATAAAAACGCAGTAAAGTATAATATTTAAGTGGTTTTCTTAGCTAAGAATTCAGCCTGCAGGGATCCTTCTGTATGGTTTAGTGGCCCTTCTTTCTATTTGAGTTTAATAGCACTGGTGTAGAAGATAGCATTAGATAAATAGTACTGACCAGTATACATAGAGGTTTAAAATATGCAAAATGTTTTGTGTACATTTTCTCGTTTGCTCTTTACAAAGATCCTGTGAGGTAGGCATTCTATGGGTATTATCCCCATTTTATATTTGAGGAAATGGATTTGGAGAAATGCCTGTAATCAGTCAGGTTTTGAAACTAGGTTTTCATATTCCATTTTTCTCTGTGCCAAACTACTTAAATGATAGATAAGCAAGTAAGTCATCCTTGACTTCTGATTCTCTCTTACCCCACATGTCTACTATGTTGCCAGATCTCTTCTGTGAATTGTCTCCTCTCCTGCACTCACCCACCCTCTTTGACTGTTACAGTAGTCTTCTGGTTGGTCTGCCTTCCTGATGTCTTTCCTGTACATCCCCCACTTTCCACACATACAATCACAGCTGGGTACAGGTTTTCATCACTTCATGTCTAGAAAGTGTGATAACTTTTTACTTGGTCTGCTTGCTTCTGGTCTCTCTCCTCATACCAATACATCTCCCAATCAGCAACCAAAGTGATTTTCCTAAAATGCAGGTCTTATCATGTTATTCTACTGCTCAGTAAACTGCCCCGACTCCCTGTTATATCAAAGATCAAATGTAAAATCTTCCATTTGGCTTTTATAGCATTTCATAACCTGGCCCATTCCTAGCTTTCTGGTCTTAATTTTACATTTTATTTCTCCCACAACCTTAAAAATCTTTTCTTTATACACAACACTCCTCCAATCTCCATGAGTTTTCACTGACTGTACCCTTTAAAGAGCTTGGAATCCTCTCCCTCAGCTCCACCTCCTCTTTCCCTGTATTCATCTAAGATTTAGCTTAAGTTCTACCTCCTGTAAGAAGCCTTTTTTGGTACCACCAGCCTTTGTCTTCTGTCCGATTACCCTCCATTCATATTGTGTTTATCTTGTATCGATGTAGTTGTGTACATGTCACTGCCACTCTTTGCTTTTCACTGCTTTAGTACAGTGTCCTTGTAAGCACTTGATATGCTTGACCAACTGGTATCCACACAGTGTTGAGGGACCTAGAAAATGTCTTCATTATGTTTCATGAACTCCCTTTTGGAGGATTTATGGAGGGTATATGGGCTTAGCAACAGGAAAACTCTTATCTTCCTGAGTTTAAATCTGGCCTCAGATAGTTATTAGTTTTGTGACCTTGGGCAAGTCACTTAATTCTGTTTGCCTCAGTTTCTCAACTATAAAATGAGCTGGAAAAGGAAAGTGTCGGTATCTTTGCCAAGAAAAACCCAGAAGGGGTCACAGAGAGTTGGACATGATGGAAACAAATGAACAACAACTACTGCTACTAATCATTAGCTCTACATAGGAGTAGGAGGGTATTTCCTTTGAGAGAGCAGTAATGAAAGTCCTTAGTTAATCTGACCACCCCATTAACTTTCTGTTCCTACTATCTTTTGACATTGGTGATGACCTTTAACAGCCCTAACACTATCCACTCTAGGCTTTAATCTTCATTTGTTATCTTTGTTTGGTGCCTTTGTTTCCAGTCAGGGTCTGTAGTTGTCAACCTGGGCATCAGCTTGTTTCCTAAAAACTATAACTAGTGGGATGATGACATGTTAGTTGCAAAGGTTATGTAATAAGCCATCGAAATGTGTGGTGTAATGCCAGGAGTATTGCGCTTGGAGTTGGGAATTAACTACCTAGATCTGAATTTGAATTTGAATACTGGGTCTGAAACTTAATAGCTTTGTGATCATGTTAGCCTATCTGAGCCTCAGTTTCCTCATCTGTACAATAATTATAACACTTGTTCTATTTATCTAACAATTTTGGGAGAAATCTATGAGATATAGTACGTGTAAAGTATTGTGCCATTTTCAACGATTCACTGAGATAAAACAATTATCTGAAAATCAACTTCAATAGCCACTCAAGTGCCAGCACAATTTGCAAGTGTTCTTAGTATTGAAAAAGTCATAAGGGGAAAGCAATTCACCAAATTTGAGAGAATGGTCATTTTTTTCAATTCTAGATGTGGAATATTCAGCATTTATTGCGTGGGTTCTGGAGACCGTTGAAAAGGTTTTACCTGAGAGATTCATTCCACTTTGAGGGAGGGCCATGCAGAATGGTCAAAGTAGGAAGCAAAGTAAAGGAAAATATGTATATCTAACTTAAACCAGAAGATGAGTAGGTAGTGTTCTGGACTTGGAGACAGGAAGACCTGGGTTGAAAATCCTGCCTCGACACTAGAAATGTAACCCTAGTCAAGTCACTTAACCTCTCTATGCCTCAGTTTCCTCATTTTTAAAATGAGAACAATAATAACACATACCTCATTGAATTCTTTTGAGGACCAGTGAGACAGCATGTAAAGTACTCTAAAAGGGGTACTATTAATGTGTATTCCATTTCTATTAGTGGATACTAGGTAATGAAGAAGGCTTATTGCTCCTATCTCTTTAGAATCTGTTGTCATTTTCAGTCATTTCCAACTCTTTGGGATCCCATTTGGGGTTTTCTTAGTAAAGATACTAGAGTTGTGTGCCATTTCCTTCTCCAGCTCATTTTGCAGATGAGGAAACTGAGGCAAACAGGATTAAGTGACTTGTCCAGGGTCACATGGCTGGGGAGTATCTGAGGCTAGATTTGAATTCAGGAAGATTAGTCTTCCTGGCTCCAAGCCTGGCACTCTATCCACTGCGCCACCAGGCTACTCTTAAAAATTATCTCAGGCTTAAAGCAAATAATAAAAAGTACTTCTTTCAAAAATGAAGGGTTTGGATTTGTTAGCCCCTAAGGTCCCTTTCAGCCCCAAATCTATGATTATAAGTGTCTTTTCTTTCCCACACTTTTGAAATGTTGGATTGCTGCCTTTGATTTGGATTAAATACCTCTTCTATTTAATTTAGTGGTTTATCTGTTCACCTGTTTGGCCTAACACCTTATTTATTGAGGAAATATATTATGTATAAAATTCTTTTAAAATGCAACTAGTCTTGTTTTCCTCCTCAATGTAAATTCCGTCCAGTACAGGAATGTTTTACTTGTGATTATCTGTATAAAGAAGGAACTCTCCACGTTTATAAAGTCCTTTTGTTGCTTGTGACTACCCCTTTTGGTGCTTCTCCTTCCCCCTCTTCCTCTTTCCTACCAAAAAGAAAAGATTTTTCTCACTTAAAATGACATTTTTGCTTCACTTACTGATCTTACTGCTACCTAATGACTTTTCAGGTTTCAACTTGATTTTGGTGTCTGGTGGTCCTGTAGAATCTTCATTGTGTTGTTGCATTTGCATTCAAATGACTATACCTATACATACATAAATTAGATATGTGTACAAACTCGAGTATATCAATTATTTTAATATTCTATAAAGCTTGTAATTTAAAGGAATCTTGTGGTAAATGCTTTTCATGAAGTGAGTTTTCATGCCTGCAGTTTCTGTTTTAGTAGTACGACCAATTTATGTGGCATCCGTAGAGAATGGGTTGTTTGACATAACAAAATTCTCCAAATAACTGTTATATAAACATGTATGATGTAAATCTTCATAAAGGCAAGAGACTTATCTAATGCATTCCATAAATAGTGAACAAAATTTAATCTTAAAGTTTTGGAATCAGATCATAGAGATATTTTCTCACCTTCTTTGCTGGGGCTTACACTACTATCATTATTCCTGTCCCTTCTAGGTCTTTTCTCTTAAAATTTGCTGTTTTAAATTCATCTGAATAAATCAAGCTGTTTATTATAGTTATATATAAAGTAAGATTCTTTGAGTTCTGAGTGATCTGAGATTTCTAGAAGGTCCCTGTTTGTCAATTTATAGCTTTTTCTTGAAATAATATACACCTGGATATGGACTTAAGTGTTTATTGATTGGGTCAGTGACTTTATCACTGAATATATACATATATTAGCTTTTAATTATATTTGTATATGAACATGTAGCATTTTGAAACACTGTGTTCCTATCTGTAACATGTTTTGATGCCTACAAATTAATATAATGAAGATTTTGCTCATTATGTACAATTTCATATTTGTTGTTGACAGATGAGCCAAATACTAAAACATTTAGGTATGCAGTAGAGTTTAAATTTGCTATTTTCATTGGGTCTCAAAAAACCGTGGATCATGCAGAGTGATGCCTTATCACATACAGTGTGATCACAGTGGAGTTGCTATTAGAGTCTGGAATTGGTGAATTGCGAATTGGGTGGTTGAGTACATTTTATCTCTTTGTTGTAAAGCCTTGTTTTTTGTAGTTTATTAATCTTTTACGTCTTTGGAGATGATAAATGTTGGCTGGGGGGATTCTTTGACGAAAAATTTCTACTTTTTGATTTTGATATTAACGGTGTTTGATATTTTAGTATCTTCAGCAAAAGGGACCAGATGTATGCCTCAAAGGAATTAACCCTTCTCCTTCATAAAATTTAAAAAATCTCAAATCAGTTGCAAAATGTCATATTTTGCAGTGTTTATATGAGTACTTATTTTATTCTTAATAGTACCTTGAACAGATCCATGTGATTTTATAGTTTAAAAAATATAAAGAATAGGGTAAAATTTTCAGGTGCTGCTAGTGTGGGAATTTGTTTTGTTTGTCAGTGTATATGTGTAATGATTGTCTTACTTTCTTATTTTCCAATTTAGGTGGGAATGGGAGGCAGGGAAGGTTAAGTATAAGGTAGCAAAAACATTTTTTTAAGGGCAAGGTCATCGAAATCTTTTCTAAAATTATTTATTTATTTTTTGTTTTTAGCATTCACTTCCATAAGTTTTAAATTTTCTGCACCCTTCTCCCCTCACTTTCCCCCATCCCCAAGATGGCGTGCAATCTAACATAGGCTCTATGTACACGTTCCTATTAAACGTATTTTCACATTAGTCATGTTGTATAGAAGAATTAGAATGCATGGGAGGAACCATGAGAAAGAAGAAAACAAAACAAAAAAAGAGAGAACAATTTGCTTCAATTTGCATTCAGACGCCATAGTTCATTCCCTGGATGTAGATGGCATTTTCCATCATGAGTCTTTTGAAATGGTTTTAGGTCCTTGCATTACCAAGAAGAGCTAGGTCTGTCATCATCAAAGTCAGTACTGCGTCATGAATCATTTTTTAGAAGATGAACAGAAGAAAAAATAAGGAAAGTCAAAAAAGAATCAAAGAGTAGCAAGGCAACTTTGAAAGTTATAGGTCCGGTCTTCTTTCCTACTCTGCTATGTATTGGATATGCCAACTTTGCTTATTATTTAAGTTCCAAATTTTTAAAAATAAGTTATTCAGCAGTTCAGAGTTGCTGGGTATTTTTAAAAATACCCAATTTTGACTATTATAGTAAATCCATTAGAAGTCTAAATTATTGGTATAAGGGAAATTTTAAAGGCATTTTTAGGACTTTATTTTGAATTAAGAAATGTTTAACATAATGGATTTTTGTACTTTTATTTTTTTCTTTAGACAAGTTGGCATAAAGAATGGCATGTTCTTTGGTCAAGCCAAACAACTATGTCCAAATCTTCAGGCTGTTCCATATGATTTCCATGCGTACAAAGAAGTTGCCCGGACAATGTATGAAACATTAGCAAGGTAATGTGCCTCATTTTATTTTTAGATATTTGTGTTTCATCTTTAATATTGACTGTGGCCTAGCTTAAATCAGGAAGATTTGCCACTTATTTTGCAGTTCTATCTCATTCCACCTAGAGTATACATTATAAATGTATATATAATATATGTATTATAAATATATGGTAACATGTCATAAATAATAATAGAATTTTTGAGATGTAAATACTTCAGCTGTGGACAACAGCAATTTGAAATAATTTGATTTATGTGTAGTAAATTTCTACTGATTTAAGTGAATTTTGAAATTAATTTTTCATACTTTGATTTTCAAATGAACCTTAAAGATCATTCAAATCTATTTGATCACCAAATGCTACAATTGTTTTAACATACTCTTAGCAAATACTCATCCTCTCTGTATTTTAGTAATTCTTTTTAAGTGTCACTGAATTCAGTTCTTCAGCAGGCAGTTATTAATGACTTATTTTGTGCCAGGCTTTATGCTAGGTCCTTGAAATATTAATAAAAACGGTTGAAAATTTTTTTCTTAAGGAGCTTACATTTTAATGAGAGAATTCACAGAATAAATGTAAGTATTTATTGATGGCTCTAGCGGTTGAAGAGCATTGGGAAGTATTTCATGTGGAAGGTTTTTCTTGAGCTGCATCTTCATGGAAGCTAAATTCTGGAAGTGCGTTCTAGGCATGGGGGTCTCACCAGTGCAAAGGGATGATCAAGAAATGGAGGGTCGTGTGAGGAACAGAAAAATAGCTCATTTTGCTGGATTGTAGACTATGAACACGTTGGAAGACAGCAAGAAGGAACTTTGCCTGTCTAACTTTGAACCTCTACTTTTAGAATCCTTCCTTCTGATGTAAAATAAATCTCATTACTGCTGAGATGAGATTTACATATAAACTCTTTAGGAAATTTATTGCTATGTTTTTATTAGGAAAATTTTAAAGATTTTAAAAACATATTATGATTTTTCAAGATTCAAACCATCATCATTCAGAGGAGTACTGACTAAAGGTTACAGTGAATAAGGGAATTTGTGAATGTTATCTAATCAGGCTGGAGAAATGGTAAATAATTTATCCGCTATCCTCCTTTTTCTTTTTCCTTTCAATTCTTCTGGTAGAGAACAGGTAAAAATTATTTTTTGAGTAATATTATAGTACATTTTTTATTAAATATTGTACTCTATATTTTCACATTTCTTTTACTGATTTTTTGGTTATATCTAATCACTCAAAACCCTTGGGCTATTTATATTCATTCACATAGCTTTGAGTGTATGCTTCATCTGCAGAAACTTGGGGGTGATTTTTTTTTATTGCTGTTAATAAACTGGAATTTAAAGAAAACTATTTCAAAATGTAAAAGAAAATTATTCTTCAGTTATAACTTCAATTATCATAGCATATAAGGATTCTGCACAGTAGTTTCTCCTCTTAAAAATATTTAGAATAACATTTCTTAATATTTTAAACTTGTAAGGCAAAAAAAAATTAGAAGAATTATACCGAAAAAGACTTAATTTGTAAAGTATTATTTCTCAAAATGGTGAGCCTTTTCCTGATGATTCACTGCCTTTTACTTTATGTTGCTAGCTATACTCATAACATTGAAGCTGTCAGTTGTGATGAAGCACTAGTAGATATCACTGAAATCCTTGCGGAGACCAGACTTACTCCTGATGAATTTGCAAATGCAATCCGAACTGAAATCAAAGACCAGACTAAATGTGCTGCTTCTGTTGGCATGGGTTAGTATATCATTTATTTTTAGATGGCATATTTAGAAACATTACTTCTGCTTACTTCAGTCCACTAGTATCATTTGATCTTTTTCAAATAAATTGTTTTTGGCCATCTTGTATTTGCAGCGTTGTTGGTTTTTTCCCAAATTAAAACTTTACGTGCATCTATGTTAGATTTGTCCAGATATTCCAGCCTGTCAGAAACATTTTTTAATCCAGTACTTTTGTGTGTTGGCTCTTCTACCTAGCTTTTTGGCATCTTCAGATTTGATAAAAACTATATCATGACTTTATCTAAATCATTGATAAGCATGTTAAAGAATACAGCCAAGTACAGTTAACACTGAAATGTTAATGACCTTTGGATTTGGCCATTAATCCAAATTTGGATCTGGACATTCATCTGGTTCCAAATCCACCTGATAGAACTATAGCGTAGTCCATATGTCTCTGATTTATCCCATTCTACATAAGAAAGTTTACATAACCTGAAATATCTTGCTAGAAATTCTTTTGATTCTCTAAACAAAAAATAACCTATTTTGACATTTACTACTGGCAATCAGGATTCCTGAATTTCATTGTATCTAAGTAAAAGGAATTTTTTTTCTGTGTTATTTTATAAATTGTTCATTACTGGAACAACATATGTAGCTAGAACATGATCAACATGCTGAATGGAGTAGAATTTTCTAATGATTTGTTTTGCTGTCCCCCCTCCAATTACTTATGACGTGGTATAATTTTAAGAAATAATGATTGTTGACATCTATATGCCACATTACAGTTTGCAGGATATTTTTTACGTACATTATTATGCCATAGTCCTGAGGTTGATACTACAAACATTCTTATCGTACAAACTTAAGGAAATGAGACATTCAATGATTTGTCCATGGTTAGAGGGAGGATTCTCACCAAGGCCTTTCCTGATAAGTTCAGCTCTCAGTATTTAGTAATAACGATTAAGCTGATTGGGTATGAGGGTACATGTCTATAATTGCTGCTACTAATGGAGCTGAGATTCGTGAATCCCTTGAGGTTGAGGTTTCTGAGCAACATTGGTACTAAAGCAGATGGATGCAGTAGGTCTAGCACCAAAATGGCCAACCCAGAAAGAGGGAGTCCAGTAAGGCTCCCCAAGGAGCAACAGGATTCCACTCATAAGTGGCTGTTGCACTGGGCAAGATAGGGAAACCAAGTCTTGCCTCTCCCTGTCCCCTACCCAAATAAATTAGTAATGATGATAATCAAAAAATCATATGAAATACAGGGTCAAATCTAATGGACCTTGGCTAGTGAAATCTAGGCTTTTTAGTAAGATTTCTTTTAATAATCCTATGGTATTAAAAGATTTCTCTTTATACTACCATGAATGAAGCTGATTTATTTTAGTTGAAGTATTCAGCACTCCCGATAGTTTTCAGTGTTCTTAACAGATATTTATTAAGTCACTTTTCTAGTTGCCTGTAGGGAGAAAAGAGCAAATTTTGTAGTGGATTTTTATAAAGGTAATTTCATGCGTTTTGACTTTATAGGTTCCAATATTCTGCTGGCCAGAATGGCAACAAGGAAAGCCAAACCAGATGGTCAGTATCACTTAAAGCCAGAGGAAGTGGATGATTTTATCAGAGGACAGCTAGTTTCTAATCTGCCAGGTATATTCAAATATTTTTTGTATTTTTTTCCTTTTTTCCTTGCAAATGCTATTTTGATCATTGAATTTTGAGGTCAAGAGCTATGTATACTTTGGAGTCTTTTGAGCATATATGCCTTACAAATTATCTTGAATTTTTATAATGAACATCAGTTGATATTTTTTGTATATTTGTATTCTAAAGTTTTAATAATTGATGTTGTCATCTGAAATTTCTGTCAAATGATATCAAGCCTGTGAGCTGAAATCTAAGATCTCATTTGACAAGGAAAATGATATGCTAAGTGAACTTTGAATTGGTACTACCTGCTCTTCTGTGTCTGCCCATTCAACCTCTTACAAATCTTATTTAGTTGTTTTATGCACAACCCTTCATTTTTTCCATAAAAATACTATGAAGTATTTTATGTGTTGCTAAAATCTAGATAAACTGTGTCTAGTGTATTTTCATGACCTCACAGTTTAGTGACCTTTTTGTTTTTAAAAGAATGTGGTTGATCTGGAATGACATGTCCTATCTTAAGGAATCTAGAAAACATTCCTAAGGGTCATTAATACTTGGGCAAGAAACTGAAGACCTTAGGTGGACAGATTTTATTTCCATCCCAGTTATAATTTGAAGGCCTGGGCCTCAGGAGAGAGTTCACCTTCAGATGGTATCTAAGGGAGAAGCTTTGATTTCTAACCCCAGCTTAAAATATAGGAAAATAATGAACTCTTTTACCAGGGGATGGAGTGTACCAAACAAGAACTGATAATATTGTGTTTGCCTGAAGTTTTGCAAATCTAAACAAAAGCTCTTTAAAATAAAAAAAAAGGGGGTGAGGTATATACACATACCCACGTATAGCTAAGTAGCAATAGAAATACCCAGTATCTATGAAAGGAGCCAGCAGTAAGGGAAATCTGTCTTCAGATATCTAAATAAAAATGCCCAAAATGTGGTTAGCTGTCATGATTGAATGTAAATCATAAGTGAATGAGGCAGATTTGATGTCATACTTATTAATGAGGCTTGATTGGATGAGACCTATGCCTAGGCCATCTCTCTTCAAGGATATATCTATTCAAAGGAACCAGCATGGTTAAGAAGGGATCAGGGAAGAATTAGCAGTCATATGAAGAAGATAGGTAATTCTATGTAGAATCCAGGGACCAGAGATAGAAAATAAAGTGAAGAGCAAAACAGAATCAGTATTTTTCACTGGAGTATATTATAGAGCTTTAGAAATGTTTGTAAGCGTCACTGTGCCAAGCTGAGGTTATAAGTACAAAGCAAGAGACTGTGCCTACTTACAAGAAGCTTAACATTCTACTGGCGTGATAATAAGTAAAGGGAACAAATAAGTACATAGAGAAATATAAAGCAATTCGAAAGGAAGGACACCAGCAGTTGGGAATCAGGAAAGGCTTGATGCTGATGATGGTGTTTATGGCATATCTTAAAGCAACAGAAGAAACTGTAAAGCAGAGGTAATGAAGGAACCCATTCCAGAGAGCTAGTGTAAAGGTGTGGAGATGGGGGTTGTTCTCTTGTATTTGAGGAAGAGATAAGGTCAGTTTAGCAAGATCACAAAGTGCTAAGGGGGAGGTTATGTTCATTGAGACTGTCAAGACAGCTTGGAAGCAGATTCTGTAGTGCTTTAAATGTTGTGCAGGCTCTCTGGTAAGTTCTTGGTACATTTGTAGTGTGAAAATCATCATTCCTAAATCTGTTGGCCTCACCTTAAATGTACCTAATAGCTAATATCTATGAATTCGCTATCAGGAAAGCATTTCCTTTGTCATAACAGCAGAAAATTTGGAGAATCTTGATCTTCCTGTTTGCTGGTCTTATTTTATGAATCAGCATAAAATCCTTACATTTGGACTGTTAAAATCATGCATTATAATATTATTTAAATTGGGGGAGTGAAATTACTACTTACCTTGGGGAAATTTTTTAAATAGCTTTTTTCAGGTAATTACTAGCACAGATTTAGTAAACTTCTAGATAATCATTTGGATGTATCATCTTGTTCAACAGATTTACAGATTTATATTTTAAGAATTTATACCATCCTCAAAAACAAGTATCTTAACCCAGATCACAAAAATCTTTTTTAATCCAAAGGATAATTCAGACTTATAGCTTGAATAGTTCTCTACCTTAGCTCTCTACTTACAGTATTTTACAAGAATTTTCTGTCAGATTTTATATTTGTAAAAATTGTATTTGGATAAATGAGATTCTAAAAATACCAGTTGTGCTTATTTGTAGTGATTTTCTTTTAATAGTTTTAAAGTCTTATTAAAATTATATTTATATTTCTTCTTGTAGGTGTTGGTCGAACAATGGAATCCAAATTAGCATCTTTGGGAATTAAAACTTGTGGGGACCTGCAGTATATAACCATGTCAAAACTGCAGAAAGAATTTGGCCCAAAGACAGGGCAGATGCTTTATAGGTTCTGCCGGGGTTTGGATGATAGACCGGTTCGAACAGAAAAAGAAAGAAAATCTATCTCAGCTGAGATCAACTATGGAATAAGGTTTACCCAGGTACCATTCATTTGACAAAGCCATTTATTTATACTATGATATGTTTTATACACACACGCATGCGCATGCACACACACAGAAGCTAGCCCCCTAAAAACAATGGACATGGGAGAAGGGGTGTCCGACATGAGGAGTAGCAAGCTTCTCAATAGCATGAGACCCTAAGAGTGCATGGAGGGGAGTAACATGTGAGAAGATTTCAGTTGTGAGGAGCATTAAACCCCAAACCAAAGAGTTATTATTTGATCTGGAGGTGAAAGAGAACCATGAAGCATGTTGAAGTGGTGGTAAGAAATAATTATGCTGGTGCTTTTGGGAAATTGCTTTGTTATCTATGTTGAAGATGGTTTGGAGAGTGGGGGAGATAAGGCCAGTTTGGAGGCTATTGTCCATTATTCGGGGCAGAATCAAGATGGTGGATTGAGAGGAAGCACTTTTGCTTAGCCCATTCAGCATACCTTTTCCACAACAGTATAGAAAACAGTAGACTGAATTCTGAATGGGGAAAACCTAGAAAAATTCAGTCATTTTTCCAGCACAGGACAGCTCAGAGAGACAGAGAGGTCTGCAGATGCTGGGGCAAGGGACTGACCAGAACTAGGGAGTGTTGGCATCAGGGAACATTCTTACTGCCAAGGAAAGAATAGGAGGGTCTAGACAAAACACCAGGGTAGGATCCACTGGAGCAAGAGGAGATCCCCACGGTATCCCTGAACTAATGCTAGGTGCAGAATTCTAGCTGGAACTTCTGTCTCCCATTGCCTAGTTCCAGATTATGGATCCAGAGTGGAGAGGAGGGGTCATTAAGGAGCCATGGGCCCATCCCAACTATATACTGAGCAAAAACAAGTTTGAGAAGCATAACAGTGTGGCTCTGATCCTAGCAACAGAGCAACAGGAACTCAATTCTAATCTTTAACTAAACCCCCAAAAGGGAGCGAGCAGTTAAAATGCTCCAAATCTGCAGGGTCTCCCAGTAATGCTAATAATGACTGAGTCCATCTGCATTCTGCTGAAACTCAACCACACATAAGCTCCCAAACTTGGGATAGGAATTTACAGAGCTCAGACCAGAAGGGCAGTGAACAGACCTTTCCTGAATCATACCAGTTTGGGAGCATTGAAAATTTGCATATACCCAGACTGAACTGTGAAAGCAGCAGAAGCTCATAAAAGGACAGAAGTTCCATACATCCCGTCTGCTGCCCAAGAAGTGAGCAGAACCCACCACTAACATAAATTCTGACGTCAAGAAATAGGTTGGATGAATCCTTTAAAAAAAAAAATCAGACCATGATGTGCTACTCTGGTCAGAAAGCTCAAGACACAAGTATAAAAGACACTGACTAGAAAATAGCAGTATAACAACAAAATAACAAGCCTCCAAGAAAAGTGAACATTTTATATAAGCTTAGCAAAAATTCCTTGAATAGGTAAAAGTGATTTATAAGAATGACTTTAAAAACCAAATGGTAGCTTTAAATGAAAGTTAAAAAAAGAGAACAAACAACTTGATAAAAGAAATGTGATACATTACTAAAAAAATTCTTGAAAATTGTAATTGGTCAAATGGAAGGTAAATGACTATGAGAAGTCAAGAAATAATAAAACAATGTCAAAAGATTGAAAAAATAGAAGAAAATGGAAATATCTCATAGGAAAAATAACTGACCTATAAAATAAATGGAGGAGAGAGAATTTAAAAATCACTAGACTACCTGAAAGCCATAAACAAAAACATTTCAAGAAATATGGAAATTTTCTGAAATCTAAAAGAAAACTGACTATCTTACAACCAGAGGGCAGAGTAGAAATTGAAAGTTAACCACCAGTCACCTGGAAAACTCTAAAATGAAAACCAAAAATCTTACAACCGAAGTCTAGAACTCCTAGATCATGGAGAAAATACTACAAGCAGGCAGAAAGAATTCAAGTACAATGGAAGCCACTGTCAGAATCAGTGCAGTCTTCAACGGCCATGACATTAACAGAAGAGAGCTTGACTGTCATATTCCAGAAGGTAAAGGAATTAGGCTTACAACCAAAGACAGCCTACTCAGCAAAACTTGAATGTAATCCTACAAGATAAGAAAAGACTTTTAATGAAATAGAAGACTTTTGTGCATTCCTGATTTAAAGAATAGAGTTGAATAGAAAATTTGACATTCATGATAAACACAAGTGAGGTGAGGTGGGTGAGAAGTCTTAAAAGTCTAAATAAGATTACTGTTTTCATTCTTACATTGAGAAATAATACTTGTGTTGTCTCAGAACTTTATCATCAGCAGGGTTTTGTTACATTTTGATGATCTCAAAAGAGGAATGGAAATGCACTAGGAGAAAGGGAAAGGGAAGAAAAATGGAGGAAATGATCTCATAAGTGTACAGCACAGAGCACAAGGACGAGTTTATATAACAGAGGGGCAGTGGGATTGAGCGACCAATACTTGAACTTCACTCTTCATCTGAACTGATTAAAGGAGGGTACAGAAATTCATCTTACCCACTAAGGAAGTAGAAAGAAAAGGAACTGGGGTGGTGAAGAGATGGTTAGTGAATAAGAGAGAAGGTAGATGAAGGGCGGCAGAAGTCAAAAACAAAATACTATGAAGGGAGGGGCGGGGGGAACAAGGCAAAAAAATTAGAAGGAAAAGTATAAGTGAATAGGATGTAGGGAAAAACAATTAACAACCATAAGTATGAATGGGATGAACTTAACCACAAAATAAAGAGGATAGCAGAGTAAATTAGAAATCAGAATCTAAACAAAATGTCATTTACAAGAAGCATACTTGAAACAGAAAAATACATTGAGACTGAAAATAAGAAACTGGGACATAATATATTTGGCTGAAATTTAAAAAAAAAGGAATGAGATAGCGTCTTGATGTCAAATGAAGCAAAAATTAAAATAGGCTTAATTTAAAAAGGTAAAAACACTGCTAAACTCTACTACAGACAATGAATTAATATCAATAGTGAATATTTGTGCACCAGAAGACTAGCATTCAAATTTTTAAAGGATATGAAAAATGAGTTACAAGAGCAAACAGTAAACTATAATAGTGGGAGAGAACAGTTCATTACCCCTCTCAGACCTAGATAAATCAAACCAAAAAATAAGAAAGAAGGTAAGGAGATGAATAGAAATTTAGAAAAAATTCCCCGATTGATAAGTGGTCAAAGAATATGAACAGGCAGTTTTCAGAGGAA
The DNA here is from genome assembly GCF_028372415.1 of Notamacropus eugenii. Taxonomy (NCBI): domain Eukaryota; kingdom Metazoa; phylum Chordata; class Mammalia; order Diprotodontia; family Macropodidae; genus Notamacropus; species Notamacropus eugenii. The sequence goes on along the minus strand of NC_092876.1, from coordinate 406,954,048 downwards.
GATATTAAAGCTATCTATAGTCATATGAAAAAATGCTCTAAATCACTGTTGATTAGAGAGATGCAAATCAAAATAACTCTGAGGTACCACATCACACCTATCAGATTGGCTAACATGACAAAACAGGAAGATGATAAACGTTGTGAGAAGATGTGGGATGGTTGGAACGCTAATGCATTGTTGGTGGAACTGTGAGCTGATCCAGTCATTCTGAAGAGCAATTTGGAACTATGCCAATAGAGCTACAAAATTGTGCATACCCTTTGACCCAGCAATATCACTTCTAGGACTGTATCCCAAAGAGATCATAAAAATGGAAAGGGTCCAATATGTACAAAAATATTTATAGTAGCTCGTTTTGTGGCGGCCAAGAATTGGAAATCAAGGGGATGCCCATCAGTTGGGGAACAGATGAACAAATTGTGGTATATGAATGTAATGGAATACTATTGTCCTATAAGAAATAATGAACAGGAAGACTTCAGAGAGGCCTGGAAGGACTTATATGAACTGATGCTGAGTGAAAAAAACAGAACTAGGCGGTCATTGTACACAGTGTGCGAGGAATTTTTCTGGTAGACTTAACCCTTCAGAGCAATGCAAGAACCTAAAACATTTCCAAAGGATTCTTGAGTCAAAATGCCATCCACATCCACAGAAAGAACTGTGGAATTGGATAGCAGAATGAAGCAGAATATTTTCTGTTGTGTTTTGTTTTGCTTTGGTTTTTCTCATGGTTTCTCCCATTCATTTTAATTCTCCCATGCAACATGATGAATGTGAAAATGTGTTTAATAAGAATGTATGTGTAGAACCCATGTAAGACTGCATGCCATCTCAGGGAGAGGGAGGAGAGGGAGGGGAAGAAAATCTAACACTTAGGGAAGTGATTGTAGAAAACTGAAAACAAATTAATTTATAAAAGAAATTTAGAAAAATTAGATATGAGAAACCTCTGAAGAGTGTTGAAGGGGAATTTTAAAAGAGTGTATATATATATATATATATATATATATTTCTAAGCCATGCGTTGTGTCTTCACAAAAATTGAAAAAGTTCACAAGCATTCAAAAGTATTAAATGCATCCTTTCTGATCACAGTTGCAATAAAAATAACATTTTAATAAATTATCTTTGAAGTACAGTTTAAACATTAATTGGAAACTAGATAAATCCTGAAGAATGGATCAAAGAACAAATTATAGAAAATCATTTTTATTAAAGATAAAGACAATAGTGAGACAACATGGCAGAAATGTGAATGGAACCAGCTCAGCACATAAGGGAAATTTTGAATCTCCAAACTCTTTCATTCATAATAGAGTAGATCAGTGAGTTGAACATACCGCTGAAAAAACCCAGAAGTCAAGCAAATTTAAGACTTCCCAAATAAACACCTAAATGTAAATCTTGAAAATCAAAAGAGAGATCAACAAAATTAAAAGTAAAAGTAAAACCGCTGAATTAATAAACAAGCTAGGTTTTAAAAAAAAAAGATCAATAAAATAGAGAAGCCATTGCCTGTTTTGATTTTTGAGAAGGATGGAAACTAAAATGACAATATTAAACGTGAAAAAGATGAATTCACAACCAATGAGTAAGAAATAAATGCAGTTATTAGTTATTAGGAGCCATTTTGCCTAAGAATATTCCAACAAAACAGATCATATAAATGAAATGGATGAATATTTAGAAAAATTTTAATTGCCCAGATTAATAGAACAAGAAATCGAGGATTTAACCCTTTCTTAGAAAAGAAAATTTAACAAGCCATAAATGAGATCCCAAAGAAAAAATCTAGCACCAGGCAAATATGCAATTTTAACAAACATTTAAAAAACAACCAATTTTAATACCATATAAACTGTTTCAAAAGTTATGTAAAGCAGGGGTCCTACCATATACCTTTTATGACATAAATATGGGCTTGATAGGTAACCAGGAAGATAAAACAAAGAAAACTAAAGACTAATTTCCATAATGAATGTTGATACAAATCTTTAAAATTAGCAAGGCCCTTACAGCAGTATGCCACAAAGATCATACACTACCTCAATACAAGACTGGATTTATAACAAGAATGCAGGGCTCATTCAGTATTAGGAAAATTGTAATTCACCATGTTAATAACACATCAACAGAAAACAACAGACACAAAAAACTTGATAAAATCAATACCCATTCCTGTTAAAAACACTAGAAAGAACAAGAATAAATTGAGGTTTCATTAAAGTAAATAGTAACTATCCAAATGAAGAGCCAGCATTATCTGGGGATAAGCCTTTCTGTAGGATCCAGGAGTGTGAAGCAAGGGTGTCCATAATCATTATTACTACATAACAATTTAATAGAAATGCTAGCTACAGTAATAAAGCAATAAAAAGAAAGTAAGTATAGGAAAAAGGCAAAAAAAGTTATCACTTTTTACAGATGCTGTGATGGATTATAGAGCTAAAAAATTAATAACAAAATTTATCAGAAGGAACAAAAAGGTCACAAATATTGAGGGAATCAATGAAAAAAATTAAAAAGAAAGGTACCTAACATATCAGTTCTCAAATTGTACTTCAAAGCTGTTGTCATCAAATGATTTTAGTTTTTGGTAAGAAATAGAATGATCAGTGAAACAGATTAAAGATACAGCAGAAGCAAATGAGCTCAGTCACCTTTTCTTGTTGTCGTTCTGCAGTCGTGTCCTTTGTGTCCAGCTCTTTGTGACTCCATTTGGGGTTTTCTTGTCAAAGGTACTGGAGTAGTTTGTTGTTTCATTCTCTGACCAGTTTGATAGAGGAGGAACTGAGGCAAACAGGGTCTGGGGACTTGCCCAAGGGGTCACACAGCTAGTAAGTGTCTGAAGACAGAATTTGAACTCTCAGAGATGAGTCTTCCTAAGTCCATGCCTGGCATTCTATTCACTATACCACCTAGCTGCTCCTAGTCTTTTGACTCAGCTATTTAACAAAAACTATTATGAAAATGAGAAAGTTGTCTGACTGAAACCTAGGTATAAACCAGTGTCTCATACCATATGCTAAAATAAGCTCAGACTGATTTAGACGTAAGTGGTGATAAAACAAATTAGTAGAGTGCAGAAGGAATTACCTTTCAGATGTGTGGATAAGGAAATATTTCATAACTCTTATAAGAGGTAAAATGGATAGTTTGATTACATAAAACCAATATGGCTAAAATTAGAAGAAAAGTAGGAAACTGGAAAAGTGTCTTTGCAACAAGTTTCTCTGATAAAGGTCTCATGTCTAAAATATATAGGAAACTGAGTCAAATTTGTGAGAAAAATTAACCCTCCAATTGACAGATGGTCAGTGAATTATTAGGTATTTTTCAGAGGAAGAATTCAAAACTTTCAATAACCATATGAAAAATGCTCAGATCAATAAGAATTCAAAAAATAAAAGTTAACAACTTTGAAGTACCATTTCACACCTATCAAATATGCTGAAAGGAATATGGGAAAACAGATACTCTGATGTATTCTTGACTCATCTCTGAACTAGTCCAATCATTCTGAGACACAATTTAGAATTATCCCCAAATCAAACAGTAGATACCCTTTAACCCAGCACTACGACTAGTAGGTCTATATTCTAAGCAGACCAAAGAAAGCAAAGGGACCTATATAAAAAAATATTTATAGGAACTCTTCTTGTGGTGGCAAAGAATTGGAAACTAAAGGGATGTCCATCAGTTGTAGAATGGTTAAACAAGTTATGACATAGGAATGTGATAGAATACTATTGTGCTTAATCACGTTATTGAAGCAAATGGTTTCAGAAAATTCTGGGGAGACTTCTATGAACTGATGCAGAGTGAAATGAGCCAACCCAGAGCAGTTATACAGTAAAAGCGATATTCTACACATAATCAGCTTGGAAAGACTTTGGAGTTTATGGCTTGCCACAATTCTAAAAGATTCGTGATGAAATATGCTACCCACCTCCACCCAAAGAAATGGAGTTAAAATGCAGATTGAAGCAAATTTTCTCCTCTTTTTCTTTTTGGACAGGGCTAATGCAGGAATTATTTTTCACAACAATACATATTGTTGATGGGGTTTCATTTTTTTCTCAAAGGGTAAGAAAAGGGGGAGGAGATAATTTGGGAGTAAAAATAAAACTCAGCTAAAAAAAACAGTAATAGTCATCATTCTGGCTTGTAAAACCAGAAAAATAGTCTGATTGCTTACAAAGTTTCTAACCCGTAGTTTTTTAAATAATGTATATATATGCTGAGGTTATAGTATATAGCTTAAAAAAAAAAGATTTTGCCAATATTTTGAGGCATCAGTCTGAAGTTTTCGTTTAAAATGCCCAGTTTTTCTTCTTTCCACTAAACTTCTCTATAGAAATAATTCAGCTTCAGTCTCCACTATCCTCTCAGAAAATAAGTATACAATGCTCCTGAGAATCCCACCTTTGAGTATGAAAATAGTATGATTTTTTAAAATATTGAAAGTTAAAAATGTAGATATGTTTGTAATTTTAAAAGGTTGCATTTTTATTAAATTCAACAAACTTTTATAAACTGTGTGCAGAGTAATATAAAGTCTAGATGACACATGCTTTTATAGGGACAAAGGCAGGGATTGGATGTTCATGCAAGTAATTATAAGTGTGTAATGCTTTAATATTTACAGATTCTTTCACAGCAAGTCTGAGGGCAGTAATATAATTACTTATCCTTCCTTTTCAGATAAAGTGAAACTCAAAAACATCAAGTGATTTGCCTAAAGTCTTTCTGTTATTAAGTTACAGACCTAAAATTAAATCCAAGTCTTTTGATTACAAGATCAGTGATTCTGAGCACTATGCTGTCCACATACAAATAGAAGTTACTTACCTCTCCTACTTATCTCTGCTATTGAGGAAGTAGTGGCATAAGTAGCACATCTGGGTGGTGCAGTGAATAGAGTGGCAAGCCACATGTCAAGAAGTCTCATCCTTTTAAGTTGAAATCCACCCCTCAGACACTTATTAGCTATGTGACCCTAGGCAAGTCACTTGACTTATTTGCCTCAGTTTCCTCACCTGTAAAATGGGCTAGAGACTAAAATGGCAAACAGCTCCAGTGTCTCTGCAAAGAAAACCCCAAATGGGGTCACAAAGTCTTAGAAATGAGTAACGTAGGTGAACAAGAGTGGCATAAATAATTTTTAAAATTATATAGGATTTTGGAATGTTTATTTAAATGTGAAAGTGCCTCATGTTCTGTGAATTCTGTGTGTATTTGAAGTTTGGTGAACCAAAAAGCTTATATCATACCCCATTCTCAGAACTCTGCTTGTCATGGTGGAAGAGAGAAAACCTCATCTTTTAGACTCTTCCAGAGCATTAGCAATAGGTGAATTCATGTGAATGTTTTCCTAAAATGAGGAAAGATGTTTCAGCAACATATAGGAATGTAAAATAGGTAAATGAGTAAATTTGTCAATCTGGAACTTCACATTTTACATAATGACAATGAGAATTGTCAAGTAATAATTGTAGGCAGTTGAAAGTGGATTGTCAAATGAGCAAACACCAACAAGCAAATGGAAGAAAAAACATTCCCTGTAAGTAATGATTTTCCTTTTTAGTCAGTTGTAAAGGTATGTACACATGCACATTTTAATTATGGTAAATAGATATCTTTATTATTAAGCATAAAAATATTTAACGTCAGACAAATAGAAATTTGGCATTACAGCTAAGGATTTTGGGTTTTTTTCCTTAGCCAAAGGAAGCAGAAGCTTTTCTTCTAAGTCTTTCAGAAGAGATTCAGCGAAGACTTGAAGCTGCTGGCATGAAGGGTAAACGACTAACTTTGAAAATCATGGTTCGAAAGGCTGGAGCTCCTGTAGAAACGGCCAAGTTTGGTGGTCATGGAATTTGTGACAATGTTGCCAGGTAAATCTTTTCAAAAAAAATTCATAATTATTTAAAAACTTTGTTGCTGACAGTAAACAATGGAGAGGGGATTTGTGAAGCTTTTTAAAAAGTCTTAAAAAAAAAAACCCGACTGAATATTTATTGTTAATTTAGGCAGTTACATGCGTGTGACTGAATTCAGTCAGCTTTCTGATCTGTTCTGCCTAGGTTTCTTCCAGCATCAAGCTTAGCCCCAGTCTCTCTTTAGAGGTTCTTAAGCTCTTTAGCAGAGAAGAGGAGACAGAAAGCAGACCAAGAGACTATTCCGTAGTATAATTTAGTAATATGATTGATTTGTATGTGTTGATGGTGAATTAGGTCTTTTCAGAGGAAGAGTTTGAAAATGTTTGAAACAAGGTAATAAGTATTTTGTATTCTACTTGTTTGCATATAGAAATTATAGTATGTTTCAGAAAATCTTCTTTATAGACACATTGTAAATAAAGGAGCCGAAAGCTAGTAAAAAAGAAAACGGTTTGTAATATTTATTCCAGTGAGTACTTAAGGATTTGGGGTAGAGATGGAAACAATCTGGATCTTATGTACCCTTGTGCACCTTGTTTGTCTATCCTTTTTCAAGCTAGAGTTTTGAGTATATTAAGTATTAACAATATATGAACCTAAAATAAAAAAAGATGAAATCTTGATAAATAAGTTGGAAAAACAGATTGTGGAAATGATAAAACTAAACTATTTCCAAAATTAGAAATACAATAAATATATTAAAACAGAATTAAGCTTAATGATTAAATCAATTCAGAAAAAACTTTTTAAAAGCACGTTTACACTATGTAAAGGCAAAAAAAGTTATGTTAAAGTCATCTTTGATTTGAAAAAAGCATCAATTTTGAAACTATAAACTAGTGTTATTTACTGTGGTGAAAGACTGTATACTTTCTTGGTAAATACACATATAAAGTGAGGATGTCTCTCCACCGTTATTAATGTAATTGTCAGTGGCTAGTCATAGCAATAAATCAAAAGAAATAAACTAAAAATCATGAGCTTTGATGAAAAAAAATTTACCTGTTCATAGTTGACTTAAAAAATCCCAGAGAATCATCAGGAAACTGATAGAGACAATTAATAGCTTCAAAATACAAATAAATATGATAAAATACAAACTAAATTTAAAAAATTGTCTCATAGCAGTAACAAAAACAAGGAATAAAAATGCCATTCAAAATATGAATAAAGTGTCTAGGAGTCAGTCTACACACTAAAAATACATACATAAATGCATATGTTTCTGTATAAGTATACATGTACCTGTGTTTGTATTTATATGTATATATAAAATTACAAAATATTCTTCAAAGAAACAAGATTTAACCATATTTGGGCAGATATTGATTGCCATTTCTTGAGTCATTCCATTATAATAAAAATTATGATGCTATCTAAATTAATATAGTTTAGAGTTATATTCATTATACTACCAAGGGTAGTTTTGACACTTAGCATCTCTGTGACTTTATACAAGTTATGTAATCTCCCTCTGCCTTTATCTGTTTTATCTGTTTTGCTTTATCTGTACAATGACAGCCTAGAGGACTTGTAGCTCTGTATTTCTGATCTCTGAATAATAAAATGAAAGTGAATGTTCAGTAGGTCTATTAACCAGGCTTGTTTCTAGAGAATAGTTGGAAAAATTCACCTCTTTAGTTACAGACTTGGAGGTACCATAAGTATGGAATAATATTACATATACTTGTCAAATATGTTGATTTGTTTTACTGAATTTTTTTTTCCTGTGTCTTTTTTAAATTAAAAGGTAGCTTACTGAGTAAAGACAGAGAGAAAAATAATCAGAAAATCATTGATTCAGAAATCAATGCAATATAACAAGAAAAGGCTTCCCTAAACATTTTTAAAAAATAAAAGCACTGGTAGCTTGGCCATAGTAGAGTGGTAATGACTCTGGGCAGACTGAATCAGAAGCAGCAGTGTGATTTCCCAAGCCTCTCAGCCAGAACAGGAGTCCAGTGGAACTGAGGAGGAGAAGCACAGGGCTATGGCAGCAGCTGCAGCCACTCCTGGGACAATCAGCCCACAGACTGAATGTTTGAAAGTCCCCTGCTTGAACTTCTGGGACCCACAATTCCAGAGTAAACTGTAAGTGCTCTCACTCTCCCCTTGTTGACATCGAAAAACCCAGAGAATATTGCCCAGGAAAAATCCTGGAATAGTGGAGCCAGCAGAAAGGAAACAGCAGTCTTTTAACTCTGAAGGTTAGAGAGATCAACAGGAAGCTACCAGTATAGGACTAGAAGTGTCCCAACAAGCACCACCTCAGTGGATCATCAGGAAGAGCTGAGCCCCAGAGGGGTGGAGACAGTAAGTGCCAACACCAGGACCCCAGGCATGTCTTAGCACAGCCAGGGGAATTGGGCAGACACCACTGAGCCTGCCTATGCTCTAGTTGCAGACCTAGGGCAGGAGACCTCCCATTACCAGACCACCCCTCCCCCACACCTCACTCCAAGAGCATCAGTGTAACCCAAGGGAAATTCAGAAAGACTTCACTTGGTCTCACCCTTGGCACACACCAGCCAGTTCAGCACCAGGTAAGCTGTAGCATTATATAGCTTCTAGCTGAAAGGACGAGAAGCCACCACACCCAAAACCAGAAACCAGGCCCCAAACTGTCATCATAAGAAACATGAGACAGAGCCCCCTGTGCCTCAGAAAAAGAGATCCACTTTAAAAGCCAGAAAAAAGGCAATCACCATGAGCAAGAAGCAAATCAAAAAAGCAGAGACCATAGACACTTAACTTTGGGGACAGGGAAGATCAAAATATGAATTCAGAACAGACAACGCTGACAATATACCCACATCTGAAACCTCAGAAGGGAATATGAACTGGTCTCAAACCCAAAAAACATTCTTGGAAGAGCTCAAGAAGGATTTTAAAAACCAAATTAGAGAGGTAGAAGAAAAAATGTCCAATGATGTTAAAAATACAATTGACAAAATGAAAAAAAAGAATTCACTAAAGAGAACAGCTCCTTAAAAAGTCAAGTTGGCCAAATGGATAAGGAGGTAGAAAACCTTAATTGGGAAAATTGGACAAATGGAAAGGGCAGGACAAAAGCTAACTGAAGAAAACAGTTTATTAAAAATTTCAATTGGGCAATTAGAAACTAATGACTCTATGAGGCATCAAGTATCAGTCAAACAAAATCTAAAGAATGAAAAAATAGATAAAAATGTAAAGTATCTTATTGGAAAAACAACTGACTAGGAAAACAGATCCAGAAGAGAAAATCTAAGAATTATTGGTCTTAACAGAAAGCCATGATGAAGAAAAGAGCCTGGACAGTGTCTTCCAAGAAATCATCAAGGAAAACTGCCCTGAGCTCCTAGATCCAGAGGGCAAAATAGTCATCGAAAGAATCCATTGATCACTTCCTGAAAGAGATCCCAAATTGAAAGTGCCAAGTAATGTTGTTTCCAAATTCCAGAACTATCCCGTCAAGGAGAATATACTGCAAGCAGCCAGAAAGAAATAATTAAAATATCGAGGAACTGCAGTCAGAATCATACAGGACCTTGCAGCTTCTACATTAAAAGATCAGGGGAATTGGATTATGATAATTCCATAAGAAGACAAAGGAGCTTAGACTACAACCAAGGATCATTTACTCAGCAAAATTGAGCATAACCTTTCAGGCACGTTGATGGATATTCAGTTATATAAAGGATTTCCAGACCTTCCTGATGAAAAGGCCAGAACTCAATAGAAAATTTGATATTTAAATACCAAACTCAAGAGGCATAAAAAGGTAAACAGGGAAAAAAATTGTTATTCATTATGGGCAAACTGTTTACATTTGTATATGGGAGGATGATACTTGTTAACCCTGAGAATTGTTTATTATGATGTGTAAAAGGGATATACATAGAGGAAATGGGTTTAAATTAACTGATGTAAAGATAAAAAAAGTAAAGAATGTGAAAGGATTTGTAGTGGGAGAAGAGGGAAAGGATAAGGCAACAAAGGGTAAATTACATCACATGAAGAGGCACAAAAACGTGTTATACTACAGGGAGGGAGATGAGCATTGTTTGAACTTTACTCATCAGATTTGGTTCAGGAGGGAACAACATAGTTAAGTATAGAAATCTAACTTGCTATACAGGCAGTAGGAGGAGCAAGTGGAAAGAAAAGGGAAGGAGTGGTTAGAAGAGAAGGAAGAAGTAGAAGCAGTAAAGGAAAAGGGAGGGGAACTGATAGAAGGAGGGGAAGACTGAGGGAGGCAGTCACTGAAAGTAAAAATAGAAGCACTGATGTAAATATGGGGGCAGAACTAAGATGAAGGAGTAAAGGCAGGGACTACACCTGAGCTGTCCCCCGAACCCCTCCAAATACCTTTAAAAAATGAATCTAAACAAATTCTAGGGCAGCAAAACCTACAAAAAGACAGAGTGAAACAAATTTCCAGCCCAAGACAACTTGGAATATCATCAGGAAAGATCTGTTGCCTCAAGGTGAGAAAAGAGCACAGTTCAGTGCAGATTGGTCCCCAGCAAACCTGGAACAAGCTTTGTGGTGACTGAATCACTGACAACAGTGGCAGTTTCCAGACCTCTTGGCCCACAAACACCAAAAACTTTAGAAAGTCAGCAGGAAAAGTCTGTCTCAACTGGGTGAGAGTGGAGTGCAGTATAGCACAGTCCATGCCAGCATAGACTTGGCCCCAGTAAAGCAGGAGCAGACCTTGGGAGGTACTGATCAGTGATAGCAGTAGCTGCTTCTGGAGCTCTCAACCCACAGATGGTAAGGGGGTCCAGCAATGGGTAGTCTCTTTGCTAGCATTGAGGCAGGACTCTGCTGGTTTGCCCATCCTCAGATCCAGGTCGCAGTCCTGGGTGGCAATCCCAGGATGAAGGGTGAATGTTAGCATAGCAGAAGAGCTTGTAGCCACAATGGAGGGGAGAACCCTTGTCACAGCCCCAGGGCAGAAAAGAGTACTTATTTCCCTTCACAGACTAGAGCACACGCAGACCAGAAGAGTGGTAAACACCTTTTTTTTGATCATGTCATCTTGGAAGAACTGAAAACTTACAGATCCCTAGAAGTATCTCTGAAAACAGCTATACAAAATCCCTAAAGCTTGGGGAAGTGCTTCCCTCCACCCTGGAAGAAGAGCCCTACTTTAACAGAGTTAGAAGTTGAGTAATAGACTAGGAAAATGAGAAAAAACTCTGACTGTAGAAATTACTAAATGGTAAAAAGGAAAATCAAAACACACACTCAGAAGATGATAACAAAAAGAAAAGAAAAATATGAATTGGTCTCAGGCCATGGAAGAGCTCCAAAAGGATTTTGGAAATCAAGTAAGAGAGGTGGAGGAAAAATTGGGAAGAGAAAGGAGAGTGATATAAGAAAATCATGAAAAATGAGTCAAGAAGCTTTTGGTAAAGGAGAAAAAAAATACAGAAGAAAATAACACCTTAAAAAGCAGACAAGGCCAAATGGTAAAAGAGGTACAAAAACCAAAGAGGAAAAGAATGCTTTGAAAAGCAGAATTGGCCAAATGGAAAAGGAAGTCTGGAAGTTCACTGAAGAAAATAATTCCTTACTATGCCCAAAGGGCTATAAAACTGTGCATACCCTTTGACCCAGTAATAACACATCTAGGACTGTATTCCAAAGAGATCATACAAAGGGGAAAAGGACCCACATGAACAAGAAAATTTATAGCAGTTCTTGTGGTGGCAAAGAATTGAAAACTGAGGGAATGTCTATCAATTGGGGAATGGCTGAACAAGTTGTGGAATATGAATGTTACTGAATACTATTGTGCTGTAAGAAATGTAGTGTAAAGAAATGATGAGCAGGCTGACTTCAGAAAAACCTGAAAAGAGGTGATGCTGAGTGAAGTGAGCAGAACCAGGAGAGCATTGTACGTAGTAACCGCCACACTGTGTGATGACTGACTGTGATAGACTTAACTGTTCTCAGTAATGCAAGGATCCAAGACAACTCCAAGACTCATAATAGAAAATGCCATCTACATCCTGAGAAAGAACTTGGGAGTCTAAATGCAGAGGGAAGCATAATTTTTGCTCTCTTTTTCTTTTGTTGTTTTGTTTCATCCATCTTTCTCATGGTTCTTCTCATTAGTTGTAATTCTTCTTTATGTCATGACTAATTTGAAGATATGTTTAATATGAATAATATAAGTATAGCCTATATCTGATTGCATGCTGTCTTGGGGAGGGGGGAGGAGAAGGGGGAGAAAATTTAAAATTCAAAATCTTATGAAAATGAATGTTGAAAATGAAAAATAATTTTAAGAAAATAAAGAAAAATTAATTTCTTAAAAATTAAAATTGAGCAAATGGAAGCTAATGATTTTATAAGAAATCAAGAAGCAATAAAACAAGACAAAAAGAATAGAAAAATCGAAAACAGTATGAACTATCTCATTGGAAAAACAACTGAGCTGGAAAATAGATCCAGGAAAGATAATTTTTACATTATTGTCCTGAAAGCCATGATTATAAATAAAGTCTAGACATCATCTTTCAAAGAAATTATCAACATAAACTTCACTGACATTCTAGAACCAGAGGGTAAAATAGAAATTGAAGGAATCCACTCATCACCTCCTGAAAGAGATCCTAAAATGAAAACTGCCAGGAATATTGTAGCCAAATTCCAGAGTTTCCAGGTCAAGGAGAAAATATTGTAGGCCCCCCCAGAAAGAAACAATTCAAATATGTTGGAGCCACTCAGGATAACACAAGATTTAACAACTTCTACATTGAAGAATCAGAAGACTTGAAATATAATGTTTAATAGGGCAGAGGAGCTAGGCTTCCAACCAAGAATCACCTACCCAGCAAAACTGAGTATATTCCTTCAGGAGAAAGAAATAGACATTCAGCGAGATAGAGGATTTTTTAGTCATTCTTAATGAAAAGTCCAGTGCTGAATAGAAAATTTGACTTTCAAATATAAGACTCAAGAAATATAAAAAGGTAAACAGGAAAGAGATATCATGAGGTACTTACGGTCAACCGTTTTTGCATTCCTTTATGGGAAGGTGATGTTTGTAATTCATAAGACCTTTCTCATTATTAGGGTAATTAGAAAGAGTATATATAGATGAAGGGTACAAGTGTGAGTTGAATATGAAGGGATGGTATCTAAAAAATAAAATTAAGAGAGGAATGAATTTGGAAAAAAGAGAAAGGGAGAGATAGAATGGGGTAAAGTATCTCATTTAAAGGAGGTAAGGGAAAGCTTTTATACTGGAAGGGAAGAGCGGGGAGGTAAAGGGGAGTGAGTGAAACTATCTTACCCTAGAGGAAAGTAGTAGGGCAAAGGAATAAAAGAAGAGGTGGGGGGGATAGAAGGAAGGGCAGGTTGCCAGGTTGGAAGAGGCACAGGGGAAAGGAGAGAATAGAATAAATGGGGAGGGGGATAGGATGGAGATAAATAGTTACCAGTAGTAATTATGAAAAAAATTTTGAAGCATGTTTGTCTCATAAAGGTCATTTCTCAAAACAGAACTGAGTCAAATTTATAAAAATCATTGCTGTTCCCCAGTTGATAATTATCAAAAGATTTGATCAGTTTTCAGATGAAGTAATAAAGCTGTCTATAGCCATATGAAAAAATACTGTCATTATTAATTGGAGAGATGCAGATTGGAACAATTCTGAGGTATTACCTATTACATACTATTAGATTGACTAATAGGACAGAAAAGGCATAAATGACAAATGTTGGAGAGATGTGGGGACGCATTGTTGGTGGAGTTGTGAACTGATTCAGCCATTCTGTAGAGCACTTTGAAATGATTCCTGGAGGCCTAGCAATAACCACCACTGCTAGGTCTGTGACATGAAAGAGAGAAAAACCAAAATGAAAAAGGACCTGTGTGTGCACACATCGAGAGGGATGCTCATCGGTTGGCCAACGGCTGAACAAGTTACAGTATATGAGTGTGATAGAATGCTGTTGTACTATAAGAAATGATGAGCAGGATGCTCAGAAAAACCTGGAAAAGCTTGCATGAGCTGATGCAAAGTAGAAGTGTACTGCTTATAAAGTAACAGCAGTGTTGTGGGATGGTCACCTGTGGGCAACTTACTGTTCTCAGAAGTAGAATGATCCAAGGCCACTCTGCAGGGCTTGTGAAAACGCCGTGCAGCCCAGAGAAAGAGCTGACGGTGTATCAGCTGACTGAATGTGTACTTCTTTTACCTTATTTTTCTTGTTCTTTTTTTTGCCTAAGTTTTCTTTCACAACATGACTGTTACGGACAGGATGTCCTTTGTGTGACTCTACATGTATAATCTGTATTGAATTGCTTGCTTTCTCACTGGGGGAGTAGAGTGGGGAGGGAAGAAAGGAAAGAATTTGGAACTCAGCACTTTAAAAACAAGTGTTAAAAAATTGTGTTATAACTGGAGAAAAAGAAAATACTAAAAACAAAAAAGTAAAAATAAAATGGAAGCACTGTTTGGGTTAAAAGAAATCACCCCGTCTTACCCCAAAATGTATCTAGACCACCCCTCTGCATTCCTTCCCCACCCCCACCCCACCCTCAGAGTAGAACTGGGAGGAGAGGAGGGAGAGGAAAGAAGTCCTTGTAACAGATAAGTATAGTTAAGTGAAATGTGCTGGGTCTCTTCATATTAATTCATTATCACCTCTATGTGAGGAAGTGAATGGTCTTCATTATTGATACTAATCAAGGTGAATTATTCTGTTGATCAAAGTCTGAAATTTTTGGAGATTTTTTACTTTTCATGGTGATGACAAATCGTTCTGGTTTTGCTCATTTCACTCTATAACTTCATACAAGTTTTCTGGTTTCTCCGAAATGTTCTTCCATTGTATGTATATTCCACAGCTTGTACAGCCATGCTGTAATTGATAGGACACCTCCTTAGTTTCCATTTTTTGCTTCTATTGAAAGAGTTGCCTTAATTATATTTGTATCCTTTCCCTTTTTTGATCTCTGAGGTATAGGCTGCTTAAATGGTGATGGTAACACCAGATCAAAGGATATGCAGTTTCTCCTGAAATCTGATGAAAGTGTTTTTTAACCTATTTTGTTTTAGTTTAAAAACGTAAGAATTATGGTGAAAAGAACTTTATGTACTGTGATATTGGTAAATACAATCTAATATGATTTTCTCAGCTGTCTTGTTTGATTTACATACATTTTAGAGAATTTTGTTCTCAATAATGACGACAGCGTAAAATACTGCAATTCGCAGTTTCCCTGTATGTGCATGGTGTAATTAATCAGTATCAATAACATTTAAAGTTAAGAATTCAGGCCCTTAACCAAGAATTTAAGCCTCTATCACAGTATTTTTGGTGAAGATTACTGTGCCTTTTCCCAAAGTACAACACTGCCCTGTGTGAGGATGGCTTTTTGTTTATGTTCTGTTCCCTTCTGTTTTTATATCACTCGTTTCCCAGCAATACCTTATCACCTGCTGAGTGAGACTTCCCTTGTAACAAAACAAAAGCATGGGCAACATTACACACAAGTCCTCCACCTTTCCCATGAAAGGAGAGATGCTAAATTCTTTTTCTCTTTCTGGGGCCATGATTGGTCATTATAATTATGCAGCATTTAGTAGACAGAGTAAATGACATTTTCCCAGTTCTGCTTTATTGTATGTAAATCTTCTCCTAGGTTCTCTTCATTCATCATATTCTTTGTATCTTCTAATACAGTAATATTCCGTTACATTCATACAGTAGTTTGTTTAGCCATCCCCCAATCTGCGGATGTGCTTTCCTTTCAGTCTTGGTTAACACAGACAACGTGGCTGTGAATCTTGTGTACGTGATACTTTTCTTTTTCCCTTAACAGCCTAGGAGCATATGCCCAGATGCCAGATTTTGAAATCTTGGGCTAGAAAATTAAAAACTAAATAAGATAGTACTTAAAAATAAATAGATCTGGACTTCTGAACTGTGGTTTGAAATACAGGCAAGATAGGTTATGGTCCAGGAATGGAGTCTATTTACTTAGAGGGATTTAAAAAATATCTTTTTCTGAGATTCTTGTGAACCTCTTACTTAAAAACTTATGTACATAGATAGGGAAGGAAAAAAACAGCTCAGTCAGTGTCAGCAGGAGACATCATGCAAGAAGACAGCCAGGATTTCAGTGTGCAAAGAAGGGGCAAGAATAATGAGCACAAACTGGAAATTTTAGTGCAAAAAAATAAATTTGACAAGGACTGTGACTGAGAAAATTGGTAGGTTTGGACTTGTGTGTGGCATAAGGACAGAGAAAAGTGTAAGTATTTAGTAAAAAGAAAAGAACAGAATGGGTTGAATGGATTAAAGGGGCAAGTGAGGAAATGTGTGAAATAAAGAATCATCCTGGAGAGTAAGGATCAGCATGAAACCGTGGAGGGAATGATAGAACAAGGCTTTAGTGATCATGTACCTGTCCACGTGGCCATAGGGCTACGGTGGGTGGTGAATTTAGGAAACATTGCAAATTTGAGAAACATGCAGGCTACGGTAGAACTGGATGCTTCAGATACATGGGCATCTGCTGTCATTTTTCCTGGGAGAAGTAAGATGGCTGATGAAATCTTCGTAAAGGTAGAGTAAGGTAACACATGGAACACATTCTGGTTCTGATTCTAATAAAGAAGTGATTGCTGTATTAGAATTCCGCCCACCTTGCAAGGACAGTGGGAGGGAAAGAATGACCATTGCAGTCAGAGGGGCAGTCATCCCATGAAGGCACACAGCGCCCCTCCCCCCCCACTTACTTTCCTCTTTTCCAAAACTCCTTTAATTTGCGTTCTGTCATGAGATCAACCAACTTTCTTCCAAGTTAGCAACAATGTCTTATTAGCCAACTCTAGTAGTTTAGTTCTCATTATTTCTTGACCTCTCTGCAGTATTAGATGCTATTGAGCACCTATGACTTTAGATAATCATCTCTCTTCTAGTTTCTCATGACATGCTTTCTTCCATTCATCATCTAATTCACACCCACCAACTGTGAATGTGCCCAGTTTTTTGTATCCTAGCTCTATTCTCTTTTCCCTTTATATTGTTTCTTGGTGATCCATCAATCCTTATGAATTCACTTAGAAGCTTATTGTAGATGATTCCAAGCTTTATATTTCTAACCTTACATTTTCTCTTTAACTCCAGTCCCATGCATCCAAATACTATTTCCAAATGAATGACCCTGGAGACATCTCAAACTCAACATGTCCAAATCAGAACTCATTATCCTCATCTGTTTCCCTCTCACCCATAATGCTGTACCCTTCCTCTAGACCTCCCTATTACTGTCGAGGGCACCATCAGCCTTCCAGATCTTTCCAGCCTTATTACTTTCCTTCATACACTGCAGTAAAGCGTTATCGATATACCTCACACACGATGCTTCTCCTGTCCTGGTGCCTTACACTGTCTGTCTTCCAGGCCTGCGAGGCTTTCCTTCCCCACACTTGCTTTTTGGAATTCTTGGTTTCTTTCAGGTCCTGCTACTAGTATACTGTCTCCCAAAACTACCTTGCATTCTTTTGGTATATATTACTTAGGTACTTTTAAGAATCTTACATCAGGCTAGCATTGTTCCTTGTTTGTCTTTGTCTTCTAGATGCTTAGTGTCTGACAAATAGCAGGAGCCTCAAAGATAAGTTGATTTATTGATTGAATAGGTTCTCTATGGGGGTAGCGGTGAATGGAATGGTGACAGACAATGAACATATTATTGTGAACCCTTTATCTTTGTTTTATTTTTTATTACAGAATGAAATTTAGGTTGGAAAGGGCTTGGTCCAGTCTAATAAAATGAAATTTAATGTAAATATAACATTGTGCATTTCTTTTCAAAAAATCAACGTCATTAGTATAAGGAGACGTGGCTAGACAAGTAGTATTACAAATGCTCTAAGCTCTTGAGTGGACTTCAAGTACAGCTGGTCCACATTGTGACATGATAGCCAAAAACACTAATTCCTGGACTGTTGTATTTATTTCTGGGTACCACGTTTTAGGAAATATGTTGTCAAGTTGCAGAGGATGTGAAAGAAACCAGCCACGGTAGTAAGATGACTCCAAACTGAGCCATATTAGGAAGGAATTGAGTTAAGTCTGAAGAAAAAAGACTTTGGGGGCTTGCGAATATGTGGGCATATGACTGCATCCCACATCTGTGTGGGATATTGCAATAATAACTTCCTCACAATTCTTTCTGCCTCTCTTTACACTTCTGCTACATCAATAACTCTAAATAATCTTTATAAATTTGCATATCAAGGTACAGCCCTTTGTTTAAAGTAGCTCATTTTGAGTTGTTTTGTGATCTATATGATGTGCCTATGGAGTACAAAAAAGTGATTATTATGTATCCACCCCTAAAAAGACACATCACTGTAGGAGAGTCAGAGTGATGCCATGGGAAAGAGTACTGAACATGGTATTAGTGAAACCGATTCCTTACATCTGCTGCTTACTCATGGGCAGATCACTGTTACTCTCTGGGTTTCAGTTTCTCATCTGTGAAATTTAGGGATTTGAAATTGAGACCTCTAATGTTCCTTCCCACTGTGATCTTTTGAACTTGAGAAGTAACATAAAAATTGAGTAATGTGTCCTCCAGGGGATCTATGCGTTCAGCTAGAGTTCTTTAATATCCAGGAAAGTAGATATTAAAAATGATGATTGATAGTATCTAACTATATTCCATGCTGGGAAAGGTGGGAGAAATACTTTAGACGCACGGATGCAGCCATCACATGCAGTGTCATACCCGAACTGGAGAATATTTCACTGGAAATTGTAAGGACAGAATTGAGAAGGGCGTTTTGGCCTCTGGTTGTACCTCTGAGATGTTCATAAAGAGCTCAGTTTTGTGGTTTGCTGTTCTAGTCGGCTTCAAGTAGACAAGTGGTTATTTGGCACATTGCCATTTGGGGCGTATGTTTCCATTCATAGTCAGCAATGAATAAAATGTTAGTGTTTATTTGACATGTACAATATATGCAAAATACAATATGCGTCACGTATACAATATCTGACATACACGGTATATGTGCAACATACGTATACAACATACACAAATATATATTGGGCGTATACAATATGTATACAATACAAGTATAATATATAGTTTATGACATACATGATATCTAGATTTGGCCAGATCTATTAAAGAGTAAAAGATCTGTTCTCAACATCAGCCAAATGTGACCAAGTGGCTTTTTGTCATTTATGTGAGCCAAACCAAGAACAGCCAACTTACCAAAACCATACTCAGTGTTAGTCATTTTTAAACTAGAGTCATAAGATGTACAAATGTAAAAAGGGACACTTAACATTAATGTTACAATACCCAGAAATTTTCAAGTTGCTCACATCATCATAATGAAATTCAGTAATTCGTTATCCTTGTAAATTACTTAGGTAAGATTTTTGCCACTGCAGAATACAAAGAAAATGGTTGGTGCTACCAAATAAATATACAATGATATGGTCTTCTAATTTTCCTTTCTTAAAAAAAAAATTGTTCTTTATAGGACTGTCATACTTGACCAGCCAACAGATAGTGCAAAAATAATTGGAAAAGCAACATTAAATATGTTTCATACAATGAAATTGAACATATCAGATATGAGAGGGGTAAGTAAATAAAATTTTAAGCCTTCTGGTTTCACTCTATAGTGTTTTGTCTTTTTACATCTGACTCATCTGTATTATCAGTAAGACAGTACATGTGTTCATTTAATCAACTACATTATGCATTCCTGCGCTTGGGTTTTTCTTCATGCTTCATGTTGCTAAAATTATGTGAAATTTCACACTTAAAATTCCTGAGACTGGAAATCTTGCCCTATCCTACATAAAGGATACTAAATAAAAAATATACTTAGCATAAGGTAGTAAATATCTTTATTTCTCCAAGGTGTTGGACTTAACCTACTTATCATTGTCCCTAAAAAAGCAACAGTAACTTGGAGTCGTATCAAACCTTGCTTCTAAAGAATTGAAAAGTGTATGTGTGACATGTATACTCTTCAGTTATTCTTACTCTTTGAAGTTGGTGGGGTCTACAAGATAAAAGCATAATGACATAGAGGGGAAAATTCTGTATCTGTATTCAGAGGATCTAGCTCACTTCTGCTACTTACATTTTTACTTTTTGTCTCTAGTCGTAGCACCAGCCAAAAAGGCACTGTTTCTTACACTCAGTGAGATTTTTAATAAATGCTTGTTAATTTGGATTTATTTTCCCTGGGTTTCAGTTTCC
Source organism: Notamacropus eugenii (assembly GCF_028372415.1). Taxonomy (NCBI): domain Eukaryota; kingdom Metazoa; phylum Chordata; class Mammalia; order Diprotodontia; family Macropodidae; genus Notamacropus; species Notamacropus eugenii. Next base: position 406,933,855 of record NC_092876.1, on the reverse strand, counting down.
TCAACCAGAAAATGGTTGGACCAGGTAAACTCTTTCAAGGATCTCTTCCACCACAGAATCCTAAATCCTTCAGAGAAACATACTCAGCATTCCTTTAAGTGGTAGAAGTTTTGTGAGCTTTCTCTGCTCACTTCCAGCCCTGTGGTGTAGCTCGGTCTTCCCTGGCAGAGGACCCTGTGAAAGGCTTGTTTGTGATCGAGCGGTAGAAGCATGAACACGCACGTCTGAGAACTTGGTGTGGGCATTTATTTAGCTTTACATTCAGCATATTGGAGTGATACGTTGACTTTTTTATTTGGAAATTAATTTAATACGCTTTTCTGCTTTCCTTGGGAAAAGAATGTTTTGGGGGACATAAGCCCATTACACCAGCAATATATACTATGTAGTTTATGGGCCAAAAATAGCCAAAAAACATCATTTTTTTTCTCCAAAATGGGGCAGTATGGGGTGAGGTGGGGTCACATTAGACTCTTCATGGCCCCATTTGGGGTTTTCTTGGCAAAGATACTGGAGTGGTTTGCTATTTCCATCTCCAACTCATTTCACAGATGAGGAAACTGAGGCAAACGGTGTGAAGTGACTTGCCCAGGGTCAGACAGTAAGCATCTGAGGCCAGATATGAACTCATAAACTTCCTGGTTCCAGGCCTGGCACTCTATCCATTGTGCCACCTTTGCTGCTCAAAGTGGGAATTGGGAATTGAAATAGCTACTTTCAGATCTTTACCCATTCCCTGTCATACCCACCTTACCTGCCCTCATACTTATACCCCTTCACTAGACTGAGGTTTGTATTAGAAAAATTCCTTCATTGTTTGTCTTAGTATTGGAAAGCAAGTAACTTTTGTTTAGAAGTTCAGTTAATTAGAGTGTTAGAAGAATGAAATTTTCTGGGTAATCAGAACAATCTTTATGGGTTCAACTTCTATCTTTGAAAAATGTTCACACAATCTCTTTGTTGCTGTAGTGAGTATAACATCCTAAACATAATTTCATTATCATTCTGAATTTGAGTTCTAATTTTTTAAGCACAGAAGGAGTAGATGCTAGAGATTGGACTAGATGTCCGTGAGTCCCAAGATATTTAATGGAAACTTTAAATCCAGTATAAAATTCTTTTCTTGTGATTTGTGTCTTCTTCCTAAAAGTGGAATGTATCAAGTGAGCATTTTGCTTAATTAATTTTGGGCTTTGGTGTATCAGAAGTTTTTTAATAGTTCTTTAGATGATTTAAATATCTGACATTTTTGGAAGATTTTTTTACTTGTAGCTTTCAAAACTTAAGCCTTTATTCTGCCTTCTAGGTTGGAATTCAAGTGAATCAGTTGGTTCCGATCAATAAAACAACTTCAGGATGCTCCACCCATCCATCCATGCAATCCAGCCGTTTACCAGGTGGATCACATTCTGTCATTGATCTTTTCCAAGTACAGAAGGCTAAGAAATCCACTGAAGAAGAACATAAGGAAAGTGAGTAGATTATGAAAATTGTTTGTTTTGTTTTTTTTTAATTTAAAAATTTTTTAATAAATGGCACTAACTTTCCTTTGTAAAATGAATGAATCCTCCTGGAAATTATTCTGACTGGTAAGTGGGGGAAGAGGATGATTGTATGGGTAACTAAGACAAGTAATTAAAAAATAATTTGAATTTGGTGCACACTGGATTTTTTGGAGGTAGAGTTGCTTTTTCCTACTCTTATTTTATTGAGGCTACTATAAGGATTTTCTGCAGAGTGCCAAGGGGTATGTGGATTCAAAACCAGTCCTAACTGAGAGTTTGAATTCATTAAGCTTTACGTATACTTGCTGAAGCCTTTTCTTCAACAGGGACTTTGTGATGAAGGGGAATTCTGTATCATGAAAAATTTGTATTATTAGTTGGAAGTAGAATAATCCCTTTGGAAATATTCTATTCTGTAATCCTGATTTGCTGTAGAAGAGATGAAATGGAAGTTGTTTGGAATTCTTTCTGTCTTTCTTAAAAGTTTGTTAATATCATATAAAAAATTTTTAAAATAAAAATCATCATAATAATCATAAATCATGAAAATAATGTTTTTGCTCACCTGCATTTCCTGATTTGAAGCTCTACCCTAAACCTCTTAGTTACAATAGAGACAAAAATCAAAAAGTAGTGGAAACAATTCAACAAACATCACATACTATGTTCTGTTTTCATTCCCACAGCCAAAGTAAGGAGGCAGGCACATTCTTGTACCTCCTTGAAGCCAAATTTGGTTATTATAATCATATAGCATTGATCTCAGGGCTTTTTTATTGATATTCTTAACATTTACAGTGTCATTGTGTATATTGTTTTTCCAGTTCTGCTTACTTTACTTTGCATCAGTTCATGTCTTCCCCTCATGCTTCTCTGTAATCTTCTTATCTTACAACATGGTAGTATTTTATTAAATTTGTGTTACAATCTGTTCAGCCTTTCCCCAATCCGAGGGCATTTTTCCAGTCCTTAGCTATTAGAAAAAGGGCTGCTGTTTGTGTATGTGGGACCTTTTCTCATTGACCTGCTTGGAGCATACATCTAGTAGTGCAATTTCTAGATCAAAGGGTGATGTTTTTTAAGACCTTCATGAAGTTAGTCTTTATTCCTTAATCAGCTATCTGTTTTTGTAATTTTAGTATTTGTGGCTGCAATGGATCTTGAAATATCGTCTGCCTCTCGAACTTGCACTTTTCTGCCCTCTTGTACCACCCATCTGGCATCTAGCATTAGTCCAGGTGCCAGTAAAACCGAGCCTGCGGTAAAATGGAATGGTCTCCACTCTCCTATGAGTGTGAAATCCAGACTTAACCTCAGTATAGAAGTGCCCTCACCTTCCCAGGTAGGTTTCTGACTCAAATGGATTTTACCTGTGGGTTCCAGAATCTTCTTTCTGTGATCACCATTTTCAGTGCCTTTGTGTGCATGTGAGACACAAGAGAGAGATGTGTCTTTGCATCCTTCTGTGAAAGTGAGGAATGATGCTGCTGCTTTCCAACAAGTATTGTGTGGCTGGTAGCCAATGCTAAGTGCTGCTGTCAGCAACTACCTTTTCTCTCTTTAGCTATGGTAATCACATCTTTACTTAAGTAACTTGACTGTTGGTGGTGAATTTATTACCTGATTTTTAAAAGATTGTAATTGCATGATTTTACAACTGGCAGACTGCAGACAGTCCATGTTTCCTAAATCCTAAGAAATGACTGGCTATGTTATTATGGAAACAGCCTTTTCTTGGCTGACAACATGAAATAATGCAAATGTGAGTTCTGACATCACTTTTATTACAAACCTAATCCAACTTTGTAAATTAGGGAAAACTTATTCAGCCATGAACCTGCCCTTCCTGCATATGAGCACACCCCAGAACTTTTGTGATAGCCGTGTGGTGAGCTCACCTTAGCGGCCTGCCTCTCTCCCAGTGAAGGAAGGGAGTGCTAAGAGGAACCTTTTTGAAAAATGGGACTTAAAAACACTGCTTCCGAGTCACAGTGCTTGGCACATTGTAGTTGCTTAATAAATGTTTATTGTTGTCTCATTAGCTGCTTCTAGAACCAGGAAATTAATTGTAATGCTAGTTTGAATGATCGGGAAGACGAACAAAAGAGCTCACTTAAGATTATTGGTATTTTACAGTTAGATCAGTCTGTTTTAGAAGCACTTCCGCCTGATCTTCGACAACAAGTAGAGCAGATATGTGCCATTCAGCAAGGAGAGACACATGGCGACAGAAAGAAAGAACTGGTAAATGGTTGTAACACTGGAATTTTGCCACAACCAGTGGGAACAGTTTTGTTACAAATACCAGATATTCAAGAATCAAATAGTGACACTGGAATCAATGTTATAGCCCTACCAGCATTTTCACAGGTAAGGCAAACCGAATTAGTTGTGTTTGTGTTTTATCTTTACTACAGCTTTGTTCATCACTTCTTTAATCCTCATACTGTGGAACCAGCAGATTAATGAGAATCAACCCTGTGGTGAGGGGTGAGAGTTCCTTAACCTGGCCTGTGCTGCTGCCTTTTGTTTTATTCCGACGCTGCTCCTTGGTTGTGCTGTTGTAGAAAAGAACATTCAATCAATCTCCTTGTTTATCCACAAGGGTTTTTTTTTTTTCCACCTCATCTAGAATTGTAACATTTCAAGGAATGGGGTGGGGATATAAAGACACCTGAAAGAGGATTCCTTCCACCTTTCTGGATACACAGCATGTTTTCATCTTAGGTCCTTTGAAAATGTGGTTTGTCATATAATGATGTTCCTTTGTAAATTTTTCTCCTATTTTTGCTCACTTCAGTTATGGTTTTCTCTGAAACTATTGCTTTGTAATTTCTTACGGCACAGTAGTTACTAGTTAATTTGGTTAACCACTTTCCAATTGATGGGCATCCTCTTAGTTTCCAGTTTTTCACTATTTTAGTATCTTTTATATATATATATATATATACACACACACATAATACATGTACATACATATACATACATACACACACATGCCTGGTGGTAGTGGTAGCAACATGGGGTCAAAGGGTATGCAGTTTCCTGGTTTTTAAGGCATAATTCTACATTTCTTTCCTGTTTTTTGCACATTTCATCCAATACTTGTCATCATTGCCAATCTGTTAGGTGCTGTGAGGTACCTTGGAGTTATAGTGTACTGTTACTGATTTATAGCATTTTTTTCATACAGTTGAAAAAGCTTACAATTTGAATTCTTGAATATGCAGAAATTTGTTGCAATCTCTTCCCTCCCCCACTTTTGTCTTAGTTACATTGGCTTTCTGCAAGATTTATTTTTAACAAAATTGTCCGTTTTCAATTTGTGATCCCTTGTCCCTTGTTTGTTTATGAACTCTTATCTTATAGATCCACAAGGTTAATTTCTTCCCTGTGCCTCTTAATTCATGATGTGTCCTTTTATTCTATCCTGTATTCATTTTGAATTGATCCTGTTTTCCCAGATTAGTGAGGAGTAGTGAGTCCTGAGGGCTTTGGGTTTATTGAACACTGTTATTTTATTCATTTTCTTATGTATTATGTACTTGGTCTTTTCTTTTGATTGAAGGAATTTATTAATTTGTGGAAATGTATAGTAAATGCTTGGATTGAGTGTCCTAGAAAATTAGAATGCTAAAATACCGAGCATCCAGGTGTTTGTGTGTAACCTTGACCATTTTGTTTTCTTTAGGTGGACCCTGAGGTGTTTGCTGCACTTCCTGCTGAACTTCAAGAGGAGCTGAAAGCTGCCTATGATCAAAGACAAAGGCAGTTAGAGAGCTCCACATATGAGCAACCAGCCAACTCATTTGGTAAGCTTTGGAAAGACTGACAGGAGTTAAAACAGGAAAAGAACCCTATTATTGCGGTTTAACTACACCCAGGAATCCCTACCCATTTTAAACAAGTATGTATTTAGCTATGTAAATGCAAAATATCTACATAGAAAAGACCTAATTAACATTCATGTACATGCAGGCGTTGCAGTATGTAGAGACAGTCTGTAGTATATTTGAGGAACCAAGAAGACTTCTGTGAGCAATTTTAATGTCTCAGGCTTGGGGTGAGGAGACACAGATTCACCTGAGTAGCTTAAATGAAAATTGTTGTTGAAATTGGAGAGAAGCTAGTTCTGGTAGCTGTACATATTTATGTATGTGACATAAAATGTTGAAGTGGCCCATCAAAGTCTTAGTCTTCCACCATGCGCCACGCACACATCAACATTCTAATTGTAGACATGTAGAGAGTCATAACTATGGCCAGTGTTTTTGAGTCTTCCAAAGCTTAGCCAGTCCTTTACTTGTGGAGGTAGGGTGTTAATAAAGGTAGAGTTTACCATCTGTGGAAATTATTAGATTTATAGCCTTCTTTTTGGTTCATTTTTCAGTATCAAAGAATCCTTTATTGCAAGTAAAACAAACAGTAGTAAAAGATAAGAAGAAAAACAGGAAAAAAACAGCCAGTCCCATGAAAAAGGTCCAGAGTACTTTGAACAACAAACTGCTTGATAGTCCAGCTAAAACACTGGTAACACCTACTGGGAGCCCACAGAAGCTGATAGATGGCTTTTTGAAACAAGAAGGTCCAGCTTCTGCTAGCATACAGGTAAGGTTTGCGCTGCAACTCTTACTTTTCTTTTTGCTTCCTTTAATTGCCGATGACAAAACAGTTTTTGATTTTGCATTGTAATTCGTAGCTGATGGTCATATTAAATTCTTCATCCACAGGTTGAGCCGAGTTCATCAACTTCAAAGTCAGGCCCTTCTTTACCATCAGAGCCATCAGGCTCCTTTAGACAACCAGCACCCAACCTAGCTGGTGCTGTTGAGTTCAATGATGTGAAGACCTTGCTCAAAGAATGGATCACCACCATATCAGGTAGTCTTAGAACTTGTTAGTGCATGCCTTCTTCTAAAGAAATGTTTCATGTTTAAAAACTGTACTTTAACAGTTCTTTATTCAAAGAAACTTAATCATTGAATGTTAAAATTAAAGACTGGCATCTGCAAAATTATCAATGGATTTATTGGATTCCCTTTTCTTGAATTGTTCTGAACTTGTTCACTGGGGAACAGTAATTTTTTGAGAGGTCTATTCAGGATTTCATCAATTTTTATTTTGTGGAGTACAAAGGGAAACTCACTTTTGGGGGTGGGGTGGGGTTTGAGGCAATCAGGCTTTAAGTGATTTGCACAGGGTGGCACAGCTAGTAAGTGTTAAGTGTCTGAGGCCTATTTCAACCCCAGGCTTTGCCACCTAGCTGTGCCGCACTGATTAGGGGCCCTAAAGGTAGCTTGGAAGACCCATGACGACTTTTTTCTTATCCCCAACAGATCCAATGGAGGAAGACATCCTGCAAGTTGTAAAATATTGTACTGACCTAATAGAAGAAAAGGATCTAGAAAAACTGGATCTGGTTATAAAATACATGAAAAGGTAATGTACACATTGCACCTGTTCTTAGCCGGGACAAGAGTGTTTTGGACTGAATTAAGTTTTTGAATTAAGGGCAAGGATCTTAAAATTCATGTCTGTCTGATGGGGAAAACCAGTAACTGACATTATTAATAGCATGTTTCCTTAAATTGCTAGACAACAAAATTGTAGTGTCGGTATCTATGTCACCAGGAAGAATCAAATTTTTTAATCATTAGATATCATATTCCCTCCACTATCAAGATTAATTTTTTTAAAATGTGTTGATAAAACCATCATAGTATGTACTCCTATTGTATCTTACCTATTTAAAAGCAGTATTGTGAAAAGGGCTTGCCTGCTGGCTTTTACAGTAGTGCCAAAGAACATGAAACAGATACTGTGCATACGTAGTCGCACAATGGTAAATGGTAAATGACTCGCAAATGTTGACACATGAAAAGGCTTCCACATGAAAATGTTGCTGAATGGCCAACCACTTTCCCAGATTGCCACCTTTTAAAGGCTTCCAACATTTCTTAGCATTAGGCATATAGAAAATCTATTTTGTGCTGTTTTAACCTTCTTGTCCCTTCTGGGAAGCATAACTGTATTTTGCTATTGAAATCACTTTGAGGATTAATACTTGTTTTTCTCTTGCTTCCTCCCATTCCCTACCCCCCCCCCCCCCCCCCTCACTTCAGGTTAATGCAGCAGTCTGTGGAATCAGTTTGGAATATGGCATTTGACTTTATTCTTGACAATGTTCAGGTGGTTTTACAACAAACTTATGGAAGCACATTAAAAGTTACCTAAACTTGTAATAAGGAGCTTGATGAGAGAGAGCCTGGAGCTCTCTGCTAGCTGTGCCATAAGTGCTTGTGAGGTATTTGCAAAGTGCATGATAGTAATGCTCTGAGTTTTTATAATTTTGAATTTCTTTTTAAACAGAAGTGTTTTGTACATTTCTTTTCAAAAAGTGCCAAATTTGTCAGTATTGCATGTAAATAATTGTGTCAATTCTTTTACTGTAGCATAGACTCTATTTACAAAATGTTTGTTTATAAAGTTTTATGGATTTTTACAGTGAAGTGTTTACAGCTGTTTAATAAAGAACTGTATGTATATTTTGTATTGATTTTTTATTTTGTGAATCCTTAAATGTCTGCCCCTTTTTATTTTTCTCTTGCCAAGAGCTCTCACATCATACACTTAAAATAACTCTGCTTAGATTATCCCCTTTACCTATCTTAGTAGCATATTGTTTGTTTAAAGGTTTGTTCACTGTTTGTTCACTGTTTGGAAGACTCTTTAAACACTGTAGGCTTCAAAGGAGAGTAAACAATAGGGTGTAATAAACTACCTTTAATTCTGATGATGCCCCAGTCATAATTCCCCCAGCCTTGAACATAGAGAAAGTTTATTGAGAGCTTTACTTAAGACTTTTGTCCTAACGCGTGATAAAAACTTCATTCACCCCACAGGACTGAATCCACCAAATCCTTACAATTCATGGCCACTTCCTTCATTTATATGTGGCTTACTACATGCTAACAGAATTAAGTGACCTTGAAAAAAATGTATGTAACATCTCCTGCTTTTTTATGTGTTGTCCTGGGTCTCTGTTCCCTCAAAGTGCTATGTGTTTTTCCCACTGAAATTCTAAACTTCCTTTATAACTTGAAGAGATGGACAACACGCAAACTCAAGTAGATGTGAAACTTACTCTGCACCCCAATTCACCTCTTCCCAGACCATGAAAAAAATTGTTTACACCTCAGGTGCCAAGCTGTGTTTTATGTCATGAGATCAGTGTACATATACATAGGCCTGACTCTTCTTTCTCCCTCAGACTTTTAAACTAAATCTATAAAGCAGCAGATTGTCATTGTGCAAAAATAAATATCCATAGAACTCAAAATTTGAAAACATCCTATATGCCAAAAACAGTTAACTCAGAAACAATGGTATTGGGATATTCTCCCCTTTGGGGGATTTTGTTTTTGATTCTAATCTACGAAGAGCTTACTTGTGGCATAATTGTGTTCAAGCATACATCACACTTGACAGTATAAGAAAAAGTACTGCTCATCAATAATTATTCTCAATGCCCCTTCACCCACAGGATCCAACCTGTCTCAACATAAAACAACAGATTGAGCAGAGTGGCCCTCACACATGCCACAGAAACAAACTAGCTCTGGCCCAATTACTTCAATCCTAATCCTCATTTAGGAAAAACTACCTTCTAAAAAGCAGCTTAAAACAGCTTGTTTTAATGTAATAGTAGTTCAGAAGTGTTGATAGATCTGCATGGTCCAAATGTCCAATATGCACTTGGACTCCATTTCTCTGATACTTTTGCCAGCTGATCCAAAAATGGATCAATGATAATCACATGTTGAAAAAATAAAGAGTTCTTGTCTGAACTCACTCTGATCCTACGTGATCCTACATCTGTCTTTCTAGGGGAACATGCCTACAACATACTCTAATCTGTATACAAAGGACTGCTGCTAGGTCGCTGATGCCAGTTTTACACAAGGTCTGCAGTGTCACCTAACAAGCCTTTGTCCCCCGACACTAGCACTGAGAAGATGACAACTGTGAAGCAGGACAGTCTGGGCTAACATTGAAGCCTAACAGAAGTTGACGGTCAATGTCCATTCCCTTTATTTGTGGCTCTGCATTGTAATGATTACAGTTGAGGTTGACTTCCATGGACTGTACAAGCGATAAAAGGCAGCCAGCTATGCTTTTACATCATTGTTTCACACAAAGCAAATACAGAAATATCATATTACCTAATTTTCTATTTTAAAAAATTCCTATAGGCACAAAGCAGAATGCTGGAAAATCACCGAGGAAAGAATATGCATAAATAAAGAAGTATTTCTTACATCAAAAAAGTCCAAGAATCACAAAGTCTGCAGAAGCTTGGTTAATCAAATACTGCAGTACTGATTTAATCAGTATAAAATTGAAAGAGCTTTAGTTCTGTAATAAAAATTCAAATTCTGGATAGGGCAAACTTTAAACAGCAGCCAGTAAAGAAGGGAAGGGAAAGGGAGTGGGACAGGTGAACAGGCACATTGGAACTGTGGGGACATGTAAAGTGACCACTGTCAAACCAGTGTAAGTTTCTTGGTTTCTCATGGAAAACATTTTATCCACCTATTTTTTCCGTCCAAACTTAAGTCCATCGAAGTCCAACACATTGTTTCAATTTTTTTTTTTGCTTGGTTTTCTTGGTGACAATACAACAGAATAGTAAGTTTACTACTTTTCCTGCTCACTGTGGAAAAATTAGATGATTTCAAATACTTTCTTCAGCTCCACAATAAGTTGCCAGTCACTCTTCTGCATTTCATCTCTGAACCAATCCTTCAATGCATCAATGGACTGTCGACTGATCTGCAATACACCCAGCATATAAAAAACTAGTAAGCATGCAGAAACACCATTTGTATCTTAATGATTAATATTCTTAATATCAATAGATAAACAAACAATCCTTTGCTAAAACTGAAACCTAGTCCTTACTTGTCCCCCCCCAAAATTTGTCTGAACTGATACAGTAAATTCTACACAAATGAGACTGTTAGGTTGGGGACATTATGAGAACCCATCTACCACAATTCTGGAATTTTAGTTGGTTCTTGGAGTATGGGATCACTAGTGGGGCAAAATCACCTATATGCCACTGCAAAAATACGGAATAATGTGTGAGACTCATAATCCCAGAAACTTCCCTTTGGTATTAAAAGTGTATGGTTTCATGATGATTGTACCTGTACACACACATTTATGTTTTGTTTTATATTTTGGGTTGTGTTTGTGTGTGTACGTATGTATACAATACCATTCAAACTATAACCATTAATATTAAAGGAGAAAAATTCTATGTACTTCCATTTCAGTACTAACACATAACGAACTTTTTAAAATGGCCAAGAAATGCTCTTAAGTTTTAATTAATTAATTTTTCACCACCTTAGAGCTTTCTGCACTGATTTATAGGAACAAAGCTTAAATAACTTGTCTTAAAAGAGAGTTGGGGCACTTCTGTGGGTATGTATGAGAAGTAGCATCTCAGTCCAGGCCTTCCTAACTCCAGACGCATGCTACATACTACACACCAAACTGCCAGATTTCAATAGCTTATATAGTCTTAAGAATTTAAAAACAATCTGAGAAGAGTTCAACAGGTGGGATCCATGAAGCAAGCAAACAAACCAAAGGGTCTTGTATGTTTGGTAGAAACTTGTAGATAATTTATAGAAAGATTTGGACAAAAATTACAAAGAGCTTAAGTTATAACTTAGACATTATAGGGAATACTCAACATCAATGAACTCCAATTCCCAAGGCTAAGTCGTTTAGAACTACACAAGTGTAGATCAAAAATATGGATCTTAACATTGTAAAAAAAAGAAAAAAGGGGGATAGCACTTTCATATCTTTCCAGAGTATTTACATGTGGCCAGTAACAGTTTTGGAGGGAAGCACAATAAGGGAATACTGGCCTTGAGAGAAGAGTGAACCTGCCTGAAGTTACACAGTACTCTTTGTACCATAGCATGTAAATATCAAGTTATGGTTCTAATACCTTTATAATGTGGGCAAGTTACAACCTCTCTAAGCTTCAGCTTCAGCAATGGAATAAAATATGCAGTGCTTGCCCTCCCCTACCACGTCATGGAATGCTTGGCAAAGTCCTTTTCTGATCTGAATGTGAGTTTGTTGCTTTATGTAATAAAGGGCCAGTTACATTTACCAAGTACTTACCTTGCTAACAAGAATGTCTGTAGCTTCAAAATGTCTTCCATACATTTTGGGAGATTCTCCAGGAATAGGTTCTATTTTGACACAGACTTCTTGGCCCTTTTTCGCAATATCCACTTGCTTATGGTTTACTTCAATACTTGTAACTATTCCAATTTCAACAAACTGCAAAACAAGAGATATTGCTACAATGTGGGCGAAACAACTGCATGTTCATCATGTCTATCCTGGCTGAATATACTACTTCACACATACGTTACTTTCCATGAGCCAGAGGCAAGTACCTCTGGGAAACGGAATTGAATCTATAACCACAACTGATTTCCCTACTGTCATTTGTCAATACAATCAAAAGATCACTGCAGGTGGCAGAATTCACAGGGCACTTAAAAGTGCTAGAAAAAATTTTAAGGACTATCTGTCCAAAGTTTTTACTGGATAGATAAGGAATTGGTCTCTCATGTTTAAACTGTTAGACTTGAATTAACCTCCTTAAATGGCAAGAAAACAGCTGGAAAACATTTACAGAACAGAATGCATGGAAGAAAGGATTTCTTTCCCCCAAATCACTAAATGAAATCCTGTATTCATTATACTAAATCCAAGTGCTGTGTTGGGGGTATGCCAGGAAGTCCCTGGAAGATTCTGACCGTAAGGCCATGTTCCCTTATTTTCACTTGTACTTAATGGCTGTCAACTGTTTTTCTATGGGCCAAAAACCTTTAACAATTTCTACAACCCTTAATGTAAACAAGAGCAGCTGCAATCTAGTGAATAATGAACCAGTTAAGAATATGGATGATACTAAATATAAATATGAGCTTCTGTCATTCCACCATGAATTAAAGTAAGAATTCCTGCCCTGCATTCCCACCACAGGCACCAACTTCAATTGGCAAAGGCTGACAAACTTGTTACGTTTATCAACAATGCAATAAACACTTCAGGGAGAAGTAGTGTCAAGTCATGAAGGACTTGATAACATCGATACTTAGCAATAATGAGCAATGAGGAGGGCTGCTACAAGGTGCAGTGAAGAGAGCCCTGGGCCTGGCCTCTGACACTGGCTAGGTGTGTGACCTAGACAAGTCATTTAACCCTGTTTGCCTCAGTTTCCTCATTCGTAAAATGAATTGGAAAAGAAAATGGCACCACCCCGGCATCTTTGCCAAGAAAGCTCCAAAATGGGGTAATGAAAAGTCAGAGAGGACTGAAATGACTAAACAACAAGGAATGAAGAAGGTAAAGAAGAAAGAATTTAAATTAGACCCATCACTGGTAAACGACCAAATTCTGGTCACCAGAACATGCGTGTCATGACTGGTTATAGTAAAAGTATCACATACAACTCAAAAGTGGTTCTTAAGTTTTGTCAGACTACACAGAAAAGTAAAATTGCTTTCAACACCTCCTTTTAAAAACATTGAGCAGATTCATTTATTTCACTGTTAATAGCAATTCAAAAAGCAAAAGAAGGAAATCTCCAAGTCTGTTTCCATCTGAATCTTACATGTTACTGATATTGCTGGCAATTCTCGTTTATTAGACAACAGAAGAGATTTATGAATATCAAGCTATTATCTTTTTACTTACATGAGACTTCTCATGAAAAAAAAAGTTGCAAGAATGTGACCAATACTTACATTTTTACTAGGTACGCACATGGGTGTGCCTTGCTTCACTTGACCTGCTTCAACAATTACGCCCATCACTATTGGATCTCGTGAATTGAAAATAAACTGGGGGAGTATTTTCATTTTACAAGGAAATACTGCAATATGTCTAAACAGAGAAAGAACAAGCAGGTTTTAAGCTAGTACCTTGGTTTACTCTCCAAAAGAGACATCCAAAAACACTCACAATATGAAATTCTTGCAAATACAGTAAAATTTAAAGGTAGAAGAAATACTGTGTCCTTGGCTAACTCCAATGCCCAGCCTACCTCATAATACTGGAGGCCAGAACACTGCAGTCTGATGGGAGCTTCCCCAACAGCCCCACATTAAACTATCACTGAAGAGAATGTGAACAGTCAGATGTGCCCCTCCAACAGTGCAATTGCACAGCTTCCTCTGGACATTCCAACCATCATTTTCTCAGGACACCCCTCCTGCCTAAGGCCCTTTCTATCACGCTCAGAAGATCACCACAGCTATGACCCCTCTATTTTGCTACATGGACCTTTTGTATTTCATGGAGGACTTCACACCAGAGAGGAATCCTGTCCAAATTGAGAACCTGCCCTTGCAATGGCTGGCAGCTAATTCATCTATGTCAAACTAGAACTTTCAAAAGTTCAATACAGAAAACAGATCCAGTCACTCAATGTATGTTATGTGTACGATTACAGATGATGTGAAGACGTGTCTGAACAGTGCCCTGGTAGGAAACATGAAACTTTACTACCCAATATCCAAGTAACAACTGTTAACTTACTTGAATTCTTCTTGCTTCTGTTTTTTATAGTCTTGCCTGTATTTTGTAAAAGCATCAAACAAATGGTAAATAATTTCTGCACTAAAAATCCGGACTCCTAAACTATCAGCCATTTCCTGAGCATCACGTTCAATCCTCACATCAAAGGCCAAAATTACTGCATATCTGCAACAAAAGGAAATCAGTCGTAAAGACATTTCAATACAGAGCTAAGAACGTATCGAAGCAAGCCTTTCCAGAAGAGATGTGACATCACAGGAAGGACAGCTAAAGTTCATTTCATACACAGAACTAAATAAATGTTTTGAAAAAATTAATAAGAGCACAGAAAACACTTACTGAGGATCATGTTCCAACATCACTGAAGCCTTCATAACATCTTTTTTATGAACAGGGCCGATGTTAATTCCAGCATACTATTAAAAAAAGGGGAAAAATTAATAAATTAGTTTCATCATCTCAGATATCACTGATAGCAAAGCCATTGGACATTATCTTTTGGACCGTATGAAGTTAGTCAACGACCATTTGTAGTAGTATGCGAAGCACTGGAGATACCGAGAAAGGCAAAAGCCAAGTCCCTGCTCTTACAGACCTCAGTCTAATAGAAGAGTGCCCGAGATACAGAAAATAACGGTTACAGATTAGAGACATACAAGACAAACATCAGGGAGATCACCCACTCAGGCTTCTTGCCGGAGCTGGGATCTTAGCTCAGCCTGGACAAAAGATAGTGAAGTCAGGAAGCAGAGGTGAAGGAGAGGTCCACAGAGGGAGATGGCTGGTGACAATGCTGAGAAGGGGGCAGAGTGCTGACTGCGAGGAAGGCTGGGTCACTGCTTAGAGTACACCGAAGGGGCAGAAGGACTAACAGGACTGGAGAGCTAGGCAGGGGGAAGGTTAGGAAGAAGGATTTTCAAGGGCAAACAGATGATGGACATTTGATCATGCAGGTAATAAAGGAGCCTCTTGAATTGGGGAGAGCCTGGATGCAAGGACACCAGCCAGCAGGCTGATACCAGAGTCTAGGCATGAGGTGATGAGGGCGTGCACCGTGGAGGTGGACAGAGGACAGAAGGGGGTGTACATGAGAGATGTTGCAAAGGCAGATTGATAGGACTGTGCAAATGATTGGCTACAGAGGGTGACAGAGTAAAGAATCAAGGACAACACCTAGATTGTGGGCACTCAAACTAACAAGAACAGCAGCAGTCCCTTCTACAGTAATATGGAGTTAGGATGGGGGGGGTTTGGAGAAAGCATCAAGGGCTCCATTTAGAACATGATGAAGTTAGATGTTGATGAGACAGCTAATTCAGCTGGAAATGTGAGAATGGAAGCCAGAAGTTGGGACAGGGCTGGACAAATCAATCTAAGAATCATCTGTAAGGACATAGCAGCTGAAAATCAAGGAGCTGTTGAGATGACAAAGTAAAGTAGTACAGAGGAAGAAGCGAGGAGAACACAGTGCCAGGGGATAGCCAAGGTTAATGGTGTGACCTGAACAAGATCGAACTCCACCCAGATGAGAAGGAAGAAGGAGCCAGACAGGAGACCGCAGGAGAGCAGCGTCAGTGAGACCGTGAGAAAAGAGACTCTCACGAAGAAAAGGGAAACAGGCCATGCCAAAGGCTGCAGAGGTCAAAAAGAGTAAGAACTGAGAAAAGGCCACTGTATTTGGAAACGAAGGTCAACTTTCACTTGAATTGGGTGCAGAAGTCTGACTTCAGAGTTATGAAAGGAGTGAGAAGCACTAAGTGCAGACAGGATGTGGAGGCGCTAAATGTAGATAGCTTTCTCTACCAATCTAGTCACAAGAAGACAGGAGGTATAGGACCACAGCAACCAAGGACAGAGGAAGTGAGGGTTTTGAAGGGATGGAGGAGATCATGTTTCAGAGGCAGCACAAGACATTAATAGTGTAGTTATTAGGTGAGAGAGTAGGGATGCCAGAGGGTGCAGTACAAGATGGAATGGGACTCCATGCAGACAGAGGGGATAGAACCTCCCTCCTGCGAAACAGGGGTGAAGAAGTGTGAGGTGAAATGAGACTGGATGGAGAATAGGGGATTCTGAGCACAAAGCCTTTCCGGTGAAATGTAAGGATATATAACCCTCAGCAGAGAGGGTCTGGAGTTTTGAGGAAGGATGGCATGGTCTGAAAGAGCCCCTAAGGACAGTGGGATGGTAAATTGAGGAGGAAGCTTTAAGATGACTGCCTTGGACCAGCTGAATTTGTGCAACACAAATCTGTAGTGCAGCCAGGAAGTGGTTTTCATGATTTTCTTCACTTAATTCAGTAAGACATGTGAAAGAATAAAGGAGGCAGACAGTGGAAATAATACAAGGCTGAGGATTTGGCAGGGCCAGGTCTTTAGTAGAATAAGGGGGCAAGGGATTTGAAAGGAGAAAGACAGTAGAACTGGTCAATCCAAGGGTCAAGATGGCAAGAGGAAGAGAATATAGCCAGCGTAAAGATGATGGCCTGGAAAAGACCTGAGGGTGTAGGGGTCTGGAGATCACAGTGAGGGAGAAATGGATTTTAGGCCAAGAGAGAGGTAGAAAACAGTTATGATCAGATAGCATTTCAGAACTTGTGAACATGGAAATGGTGCATTTGTGGGCAAATGCAAGAGCAAGATATAATTACTATCTGCAGGGTAGAGAAGCAGATCTTCGGAAATGAATAGGGGGAGGAATGAAAGGCTAGGATGCTTAAGGGAGCTTCTCTCCAGCTCTAAGTCCCCCTGTACAAGGACAGGAGAAAGGGAGGGAAGACTATGAGAAGGGATGGTATTGAACTCAACAAGAAAGAAAGGGAATGTGTTAGAGGCCTGTATTCCTCTGGAATCTTGATAGCATATACATGAAGATTGAATGAAACTTGAAGAAGACAGTATACAAAGAAATATGTTAGAAGGAACGGAGAACAAAGAATAATTTAACTCCTCTACCATGACCATGACTTGGGAGGAGTTCTGAGTGAAAGCACAACCAGTGCTGGAGAGGAGAGCCAGGGAAACTATGTCAGAAGGGAGCTAGGTTTTTGGTGAGTGCAATAAGAAGGAGCAAGAAAGAAAAAAGACTTAAAATCAAATCGAGTTTCTTAATTACAGAACTGGCATCCCAGAGAGCACAGTGGAAAGTTTGGGTAGCTTAAAAGTGGGAGATTAGGTTGAGGAGGATGGGAATTAAGTTGTGGTCAGCAATAAGAATCCCAAATTCAGAATCCTTGGGATGGGAAGAGTAAGACAGGACAGGACTTAGTCACCGACAAACAAGTCATTTATTTAATACTAAGTTGGGGATTATTACTTACTGGTACTTCTGAAGTTTTTAAAAATTCAAGTAATGCCTCTAAAGAGCCCAACGTGGATGCCTGAACATAGACACCTTTTTCTTCCAATTTGATAGCATTTAGTGTTTGCTTTAATTCATGAATCAACTCATCCTTGAAAAGAAAACATAAAAACAAGACTCAAATGATCTCTCTCCCAATTAAATAACATTAAATAAAACAACAAACAGATAAATCCACTTTGTCATTTATTCTTCCTCCTCTAGGTAGAGTATTCCTCATTTGAGATTACCAACAAAGCTCTCAAAGGTTTACTGCACAGCAGAAAACAGTATGCTGAAGATTCAGAAGACCTATCACTTTCATCTATACATGAAGTGTCCTGTCTGTAAAAGGGAGATTCTAACTGGCCTACCTACTTCTAGCAGGGTTGAGTCAAAAAGGAGATTGCAGCTATGAAGGTATATTATTATAATTACCCCTCAACCCATACAGAAAAGTTCAGAAAAACAGGAAATCTCTCAATTTCAGTTACTCCTTGAGCTATGTCCCTAAGGAAACAATGAAAGTTTTATGTGGGGAAAAAAAGCTTAATTTGGGAATTATTGAGGCATTTTAAAAGCACAATAAGCCAGAAATACTTAAAATTATTTCTTAAGAGGCCATAACTCTGTATTTTTTACTACAATTATGTATGCTCATATGCAAAACATTTTTTTAAAAATTCCTACTTTGAGAACTGGGACTTCATCCTCTTTGTGAGCCACCAGCAGTGGCAAACCAGCTAACGTCTTCTCCAGGTCTTTTCCAAGGATCTTTACACCTTGAGCAGCTTCCACTTCTTTATGCTTTTCATACTGGTTCTGAAGAGATCAAAAAATGTGCGAAATATTAACATGAAGATCCTACAAGAACCTCCCCACCCCCTCATTCTTTGAAGCAGCAAAAGAGTCCTGTAGTGATAAAGAACCTATGATCGTGAATCTCAGTAGTAACACTTCTGAAGCTAAAAGAGGACAGTCACAGCCTTTGGAACTGTCCAGCCTCACTCACCTTCACTCGTAGTTCTTTCATGGGAGGAGGTAACAGAAGACCTCTAATCTGGGTTACGATGGGACCTTCCACTCCAGGAACAATAATTGTGTCTCCTTCCTTTAGACGTCCATTTATCAATATCACATCTATTGTGGTTCCCATACCAGGAAGGGCTTTAACCTAGAAAAGATGTATATTATTTAAGTGAATCAGCTACGTGCCACAATTCAGCTTGTACATGAAATTACAAAGAGGTAAGCACAATGATACAAAATACGCAGTCAACGGGTCTCCTGGAAAGCAAAAAGTTCTAAAACGCTATTTACCTCCATAACCTGAGCCCTTAGTTCTTCACACTGTGCCAGTCGCTTGCTCAGCATAGTCTGAGTTAATTCCACAAGGAGAGCTATCAGACTTCCCATGCCATCTCCAGTATGAGCCGAAGTAGGGACCAAGGAAACAAAAGTACGAGGATCCTTATTTTCATAGAACAAAGCAGCATTCAGGCCCTGGTGAGTAAAAGACAAAAGCAAAGGCACTGAGAGACTGTGTAGGGGTTGGGGTGGAAAGAACAAAAACAAAAGGAAAAAATATGTAAAAAGAACAGACTCCCTAGAAGCTGACACATAAATAACTGCAACCATGAGTCACAAGCTCATCACTATTTGCTAAGTTGTAGACAAGAAAATCAGATGGCCTCCTTTCCATCTCAATTCCAACTTCCAAAACTAAAGAAGCTTAGAGGGTGAAGGGATTGCACTTGGATGCCCCTCCATGAAACTGGCAAGAAAAGGGAACTGAGAAAACAAAAATACTGCTTCATTTATACAGTAGAAAATGGCATTTCATTGCCTTATTTGAAGTCAAAGGAGCTAACCTGCTGTGCAAACTCCACGATGATGGCCTTTGCCCGCTCCTCAAACTCATCCTTGGTGTTCTTCTTCTGCTTCTTTAAAGTTGCTGCCACGTCGGAATCCGGGCTCTTTTTCCAATCATACAATCGATCAATCTAGAAAAGTTTCATCACTAGTAACATTTCTAACATTTATGTGGAAAAACACAACATATTCAATTCATTCCTTGCAATTAAGCATCTAGTATGACAAAGTCTGGGCCTCCTCCTGGCACAAAGCGGACCCAATGCTCTGGTGGGCCGTGCTGTTTTCTGTCTGAGCGCCGCCTAGCCAACATCAACAAAACTTGTCAGAATGAGGTGGTTGCTGGTGGTGATGATTGTCAACTACAATTCCTTGGAGATGATCTTGTCTACACCAGGATCTGGCTGCCACTATTAACTAGTTAGTGGAGGGATAAAAAGACTGATCCTACAAACATGTGCAAGAACTCTGCTAGGGACTGTGGATATAAGAACAATGGACAAGCTTGCAATCCAGTAGGAGCTTTAAAACATGGAACAGGATGAAAGAAAGAATGGCAGTGGAATATGACTATGTGGCAAGAAATGATCAACGTGATGAACAGAGAAACATGAAAAGATCAACATGGACTAACGCAAAGTACAGAACCAAGAAAACAATATAACCCAAGAAAAATAAATGGAAACACACACACACACACACACACACACACACACATGAAAAATGAATGCTGTAAAATTAAGAAGCAGCAGCACAGTTCAAAGACTTATGAGAAGACACTCCCATTCCACCTTTATGCAGGGGTGAGAGGTCCATAAGATCCACTGAGGAGGTCCAAATGCCCACTGAAGACATTTTCAGACTCTTTTGATATAGATTAAGTTATGTGGATTATTTTTCCCTTTATTTTTCCTTTTTAAAAAATCTTTTAAAAATGTGTTATATAGAATATGCTCACTGAAAGGGGACAATGAGAGAATTACAGTGATGAGGTTTAAAAAACAAGACATCAATTTAAACTTATTTTAAAAAGTTCATTCACAGTATAGGAGTATATTAAAAAATGACCATTTCCTCCAAGTGCTGCAAAAGATGACATAATATCAAAGCAGTTTAATAAAACACTATGAAACTAACAACTTCCTCCATACCTCTTTGGCCCTGGGACCCCCTGATTGGAGGTGGTAGAGGGTGGAAATTTAAGAGCTCCTCCTAGATCTGGGATCTAAGGAGGCCAACCAGTGCAGCTGCCTCATCATATGCCCAGCTGAAGGTCTTCGGTGGGTAGCCTTTCCTCCCCATTCATTCCTACCTCCCAGTTTTTAATGTGCTGTCCCTTCTCTCTTTAGACCATAAGCTCCTTTGAGGCAGGGACTATCTACTGCCTTTCTTTATCTCAAGTAGCTACTTAGTAAGTACATACTCACAGGCTGACTACGTTTAGTTGGTTTTTTTTTTAATCATTTCCAATTTGATGTGTCTAAATACTAACTTATCAAACAAACCGATTTTAAGTTTCTCGAGTGCAGAGATCCTATCATATTCCTTCAACATGCCTATGTCACAATGCTAAGAAACAAACAGGTACTTAATGCTTGCAGAACTGGTTATATACATTTGGGCAGTTGTTGTTACAAGTCATTTCAATCATGTGACCCAATTTGGAGTTTTCTTAACAAAGAAATTAGAGCAGTTTGCTATTTCCTTCTCCAGCTCACTTACAGATAAGGAAACTGAGGCAAACAAGGGTTAAGTGACATACAACTAATAAGTGTCTGAGGTCAGATCTGAACTCAGTTCTTCCTGATTCCAGGCCTGGCATTCTACCTATTGTACCACGGAGCTGCCCCAAATTTGGCCAAATAAAGATCAAATCCTGTCTTCTTCAATTTAATTATATGAAGTAAAATGCCTAGTAACTAATAATTTTAGGTACTGAAGGTGAAATTTTTAGATCAGCATTATTATAAATAGATGTCACTGAATTTGGGATACTTTATGTTATTAAATATTATTAAGAAGGCAAAACTTTTTAATTAATATAGTGAGCCACATTCAAGAGGCCACAAGCCCCTGAGGAAACATACGAATTAAAAAAACAAACAAGCAAGAATAAAGCATCAAACACAACCTTCTTAAGATATAACCCTTTCCTTTTAACTCCTCCTTTGTTCAAAGCTAAGAAATAGCAAGATCCAAAGACAATCATGTCTTAACAAGATTGGCAATAATCATGAAACTTGACATTAACCAAAGTAACTTAAGAAAAGAAATCACTTCTAGCAACATTATACAAACACACACATACAGACACACTTTTTAATTTTTATATTCAAGAAATACAAAGAAAACAGTCTTTCATGCACCCTTACATTCTGAACCAAAGGAATCTCCAGAGTTTGAGAATGAGTATAAATGCAACTAATTTTAATATACAACTGTATTACAATCCTTGACATACATGTTCCTGCTCTCTCTCTCTCTCTCTCTCTCTCTCTCTCTCTCTCTCTCTCTCTCTCTCTCTCTCTCTCTCTGTCTCACACACACACACACACACACACACACACACACACATCTTACCTTATTGAGTGCTACAATGAAGGGACACTTTTTAGATTTCAGAAGGTTGATAGACTCAATTGTCTGTGGCTCCAAACCATGCATAATATCAACAACTAAAATGGCAATATCACAAAGTGAGCTCCCTCTGTTCCTAAGATTACTATTAAAAAAGGAGAGGAAGAAAAGGTATAAATCAAGAGGGTGAAACAAGGACTCCCAAACTTAACTAAGACTGCAGGATCATGCATCTAAAGCTGGAAAAGACCTTAAGGCCATATGGTTTAAATGTTTCCTTTTATAAAGGAATCCAGTGTTCATGGAAATGAACCAACCTGCCCAAAATCACAGCAGCTGAGAAAGGGCTGAAGCACAAATCCTGACTGCAAACTCAGTGATGTGTTCACTGCTTCAGCATTCTTTTATCCCTCTCAGTTGTGGTCCAAACATGCCAGTAACCTTAACATGGGATATCTCATCGAAATGAGACGAACTATGTGAGTGAATAAGACCTAGAGTCAATTCTTTTCGTATCTCCACCAGTTTCACTAACAGCCTTCAAGAAGTATAAACAAAAGACTAGAGGAAGGGCACCATTGGTCAGTCAAGAGGTTCTCTGGTTGAGCATTAGAAGTTACACCCTACTGAGGCCAGTCATGTCTACTTTCCATACAGCAAAAGTGTTGGTTACTCCAAATTAAAGGAGAATAAAAAATTCACACCACCAACAGTATTATTTCCTATATCAATTTGTATGTACATATTCAATTTAGGAAACCTGTAAACATGATAGTACATCACAAATTAACAAAAGTCAAATTCACAATGGATTAGAAGAAAACAGGCAAAGAGAACTTCACTAGAGAGTAAATGTTGTTTGTTCTTACCTGAAAGACTCGTGGCCTGGTGTATCAATTATAAGCATCCCAGGAATCTTAATGTTCTCTCTGTCAAACTAACATTAGGAAATAAGACAAAACAAATATACAAGAAGCACGAACACAATACTTCAAGCAGCCAGAACCTCACTGACAGTGATCCGTCAATTTGTAAGCTAGCTCATCACCCAACACTCAAAAGAGCCCTTTTTCCATTAAATTTACTCTAAAATAAAGTAACTGATTAAATAACTAAGCAAACTCCATCAATTTTTGGAATATAGAACTGAATAGGTAACGCACACACACACACACACACACACACACACGCACACACACACACGCACACATAATGTGTGTTACAGAAATACTCAACTCTGAAAACCTTTTGTTAAATATACTATAAGAGGTTCAGTTACTTTGTGACTAGAATTCACTTATTACAGAGTGAAACTTCAGTTCTATTATGGCTAAAAAGCTAGACCAAAGGGGCATTCAAGCAGTTTGAAATTTATGTAATCCAATTTTAAAGAGATTCTAAAATTCTGGCTACATGCTTCCATACCATACATATCAACCTCAAAATTGAGAAATTAAAGAAAATATCTGAGCCTATGTTATTTACAGAGTACAACAGTATTTGGTTTTCCTTATAAGTAGGTATGTAAACAAACTGCAATCAAAAAACTGCATTACCCATTGCTATGAACAGTTTTCAAGCTATGGAAAATTCACTGCATATATCTGTGCAAATTCAAATATTTTCAAAATAGGATATTTACAAAAATGCCTCAGAATGTATACAAATTTCCTTGATTACATAAGGAAGTCAGGCTAGACTAATTCTAACTTAATGTGAATTATGGAACCATAGCTGCATTTAAATTGCATTTACATTTCTTTTTACATGGAGAATATACCATACACACTATTTGATATAGAAAAATGAAACAGAATTTTAGATCAAATCGACAAAGTCTTCTCTACACTACAAAGTCCCCCTCACTTACATTCTTCACCATCTTTGTCTGTTCATTAATAGCTTCAAGAGGAACATTCGTGGCTCCAATCTGCTGAGTAATACCACCTGCTTCACCATCTTGTACATGAGTATGACGAAGCTAGGAGAAAATGGTAAATACAAATAAGCATTCTAAAATTAATGAAAAAAAGAAAAATAGTGGAACATAAGGAACGTTTTAAAATAATTCTTAATCATTTCTAAGAATAATTCATTTACATTTTTAACAACGCATGTAAACAACAGCAGCCTACAAACAAAGCATCTAACCAATCAAAACTTTAAAAACCTAGTTTATAAAATGTTTCCTTACCTTATCTAAAATTTTAGTCTTTCCTGTATCTACGTGTCCTAATACACAGATAACAGGGGCTCTTAGGTTTTCCGTATTTACACTTTTGCTATTTTCAAGTCTCCGTTTCTAAGATAGAAAGAAATAAAATTAAATATTTCAACTTAATTCAACAAAACCTATCACACCATGTTACAAAGTAACTGGGCTACAAAGGCAGCTTCGAAATACAGTTTGCCCTCAAAGGACTTATAATCTGAAAGAAGAGAAAATCAGACATACACAAAAAACAGGAGAGGACATGAGTGCCCCAAAACCTAAGAGGGAAAGTGAGACATGTGGAAGAGAAGTCCAAGAAAAATACCATGACAAATTTGAGAAAGAAGAGACTGCTTTTACTCTGAGAGGGGGAGGGGCAGCAGGAAGTGGAGAAAAAGTCAGTAAACATGAAGTGGTAACAGCTAGGGCAGGCTTGAAGGAAAAAGAAAGACCTAAGTTAAAACTTTCACCACTATCCAACTGTTAGCCAGATAAGGCCCTAGAGAACCCAGCCTAAAACTTTATTAAGGAAGGGAGCAAAGTGTTGTCAAGAGAAATTGAGGGACTTTGCTAAGACCAGGCAGCTGATAACCGTGCTGGGACCAGAATCCAAATCTCACCCAAATACCACAGATAAAAATTTGCATCACAGATTGCATCTTTCAGATTCTGAACCATTACTGTGTCTCCAGAGAAGTCCTTCCATTGATTAGTGACTGAAAGTGTTACCTTGTGTGTACATATCTTATCACTGTGCGTATAGCAGTAAACCTTGAGTAACAAGATTCTGGAAAGGTTTTCTTACGAGGCAGCCCCAAAAAAGAAGCTAAGAGAATTCCAGGGCAGTCCTCCTCTGTTGCACCACTCCTCAATCCCCTTTCCTGGATCATTATCCAGGTCACACCCACAAACTCAGGGTTCTTTCCCGGGCTCTCTTCTCCCTCTACATACTTCATTTGGGGATGCCAGCAACTCCCAAAAATTGGATTATCATCTTTATGCTAACGATTCTCAAAATCAGTCCAAACCTCTATTCAGTCTTGCATCTTTGATTGTCTTATTGGACACCTCAAACTGCATGTTCCATACACATTATTAAATCTCAACATCTCCAAAACTAAGTATTTCCCTCTCTAAATCTTCCCCTCCTTCCAAACTTCGCTGTTGTTATTGAGGGCCAACAAAATCCTCCCAGGTCCACAAACTTAAAATCCACACATCATCCTCTACTTGTCACTCTCTCACCACCTATATCCAATATGCTGCCAAGGCCTGTTGATTTCGCCTTGAGAACATCTCTGTTGCTAATACTGCCCTCCCTCCTGCAGCAAGTCATTATCTCAAGCCTGGACTACTGCAAGAGGCTGCTAACAATGAAGTGGTCTGCCGGCCACAAATCTCCTCCTCCTGCAATCTATATTCTGTTCAGCTGCTAAAGGGATTTTCCTGAAGTTCCAATCTGCCCTTATCGCCCTCACATTCAGTAAACTCCTGTGGAATGCTATGAAATACAGGATAAAAACCAAAACTGTGTATTTAGCATTTCAAGCCCTTCATTAGCTCCCTTTTCTATCTTCTTACACCATATCATGCCGCCATGCTTTTCAATCCAGTGACACTGGCCTTCTTCCTTGTATTCCATGAACAAGATACTCAACCTCTCCACTGTGGCATTTTCTCAGGCTGTCCTTCATACATGGAATGCTGCCCCCTCATCTCTCACTGGCTTCTCTGGCTTCCTTCAGGTTTTACCTAAAATTGCATTTTCTGTAGGAAACCTTTCCTAATTCCTATGAATTCTGGTAGGTCCCTCTATTAATTATTTCCCATTCACCTCATGCATGATTTGACCATGTTTGTTTGCATACTGACTCTCCCCTTAGACTGTGAGGACACAGACTGTCTTCTTTTGCCCTTCTTCAGCATTTAAAACAGTTCCTGACACAGAAATACTTACCAAGTAACTAAAATAATTCAAGGTAATTTTTTAGAATGTTTGGACCAATTCACCAACTCCATTGGTATATACCTAATTATATTGTATTAACAGTAACTATCTTTAAGCAATGCAACCAGCACTGCTGATTAATATCCTTTATCATCTTTATCAATTTCTTAAGTATAAAGTGAAACCTCTAAGTTGACTTTGATCTGCATTTCTGTCAGAAAGTCCATAAATTGTTATTAGCAATGGACAGCAACATTCTTACGGCTAACAGTGTTCAGAGCTTCTGATGGGAAGTATTTGTTCTGATCTATGGTTCATCCACTGGTAAAGGCTCCTTGTCTTACATCATGTGTTAGTTCACTCTATCCATCCTGGATATCAAGCCTTTACTGAGAGCTATATGATGCACAGATTTTTGCTTAAACTAGTATTTTCCCTTCTTATAAGAGCTGCAATAACTTTGACTTCGTTAGTTCAAAAGACTCTCAGTTTCAAATAATCAAAATTGTGGGGTTTGGTGGAGGGGGCTGCCTCCATCACTTTTTTACGTATTCTTTCCTCTAGTTATAGCTGTGAAAGCTATGCCAGCTGGTTCTTTTCTAATTCTCTTTTTTACAAGCTTCCATCCAGGAGTTAAGGGTCAGCCTCACCTATTCACTGGTAATGCTATGTATTTTTGTCTCTTGATTTTGCTTGAGACAAAATAATCTTATCATGTGCAGATTCTGTACTATCTATACATCTCTTAACTCCAAATACCTTAGATCTAGCCCTGTGGTCCTGGCTGAGCAGTTGAAGCCAAGGTGCAGAACATGTAGCCTACACGCTGGGGCCTCCATTACTTCTAAATGTAGCCTAAGTCAAACTGGGAAATAGTTAACAAAATAAATAAAAACATACACAGACAATGTGAAATATGTAGTTTTTGAAGTCAATAAGCACCTGTAAGGATTCTTATGTATACTTTAGTAGCCCTCATTTCTATTTACGCCATTATTTGGATTTTTTTTTTCCAGGAAAAGAAATGTTTAGTTATTCAGTATGCAAACAATCATACTACCACATCAGAGAAGCAAAGCACAGGGCACCTCATTACCCATGTAAAACTCACAAGATTCCTCAGGACCATTCCAGCTGCCTTTGGTGCCCTTCGCTTGTGATTCCAAGGCTTCGCCTCCCTTTTTTTCTAACAAATTTTTCTCTAATGAAATTCTCTTGTATGAAGAAATTTAAGGTTCTGATTTCATACTTTCCTCCCTTCTCTGAAATATCAAGCCTACATAATCCTTCCTTAGGCTTTTTCTACAGCAAAATTTGAGAACCTAAATTACTTGGGAGAATGCGTCTAAGATGACAAGAAACTGTAGGCAAAACTGGAAAGTTATTTGGCAGTAATTAAGATTAGACCAACATCTTACTCCATATTCCATAATAACTTCAAAATAGACAGGTAACCAAGTCCTAGGCCTCACACCATCAATGCATAATTCTAGGAAAATTTTTTAAAAATGTAAGCAGATGACTTTGAGATGTAGAAGCAGTAAGTCACGCCTTCTAGATGATTTTTCTACAGAAAGACCCTCCCCTGGTTTTCATTAGAGCTCCTATAATATGTTTTCCAACATGAGGTTCCAGAGGACAAACTCAAGCATATGTCATATGGTATATAAGCTCTACATCATCACATATAGAATGTATTGTTAAGATATAGAATATGTGAAAAATACTGGAGAGGCGGAGCCAAGATGGCGGAGTAGAAAGATGCACATACACATAGCTCCAAACCCACAACCCATACAACGGCTAGAGGGGACCAACTCATGGTGAATTCTGCACCCAGAGGCCACGGAATATTGGAGCGAGGGAGATTTCTGTTCCGGAGAGACCTGCAAACCTCTTGTGGGGGGTCCTTTGCGCTGCGGACTGGGTGCCGGGACTGGGAGCAGAGGGCAGCCCTGCAGCAGCCGCGGCACTGAGAGGAAAAGATCCGAGCGGGCTACGGGGACGGGATCTCCAGCGGCCACGCGGGTCCCTCCACCCACAGAGGGACCTGCAAACCTCTCGCAAAAGGTCCGTCACGCTGCAGACGTGGAGCCCAGCCCAGCCCAGACCTGCTGCGGCCTCGGCACCAAGAGAAACAGACCCAAGCAGGCTTCAGGGACGGGATCGTCAGCGGCCGCACAAGTCCCTCCACCCACAGGTGACGGGGGTAGGTGAGAGAATCTCTTTGGCGGGTCGAGAGGGGAGTGGGGTGCCCCCATGGCTCGGGCTGCCCCCCCCCCCCCCCCCGGAGGTAGAAGCTGAGAGGCGGCTGCAGACAGGGGCTCCCCAAGCGGGAGGGAGCCTGGATCCATTGTGGAAGGTCTGTACATAAACCCCCTGAGGGAACTGAGCCTGAGAGGCAGCCCTGCCCCAACCTGACCACCTGAACTTAATTCTCACCCTGAATAGCAGCCCTGCCCCCGCCAAAAGCCCTAAGGCGGGAAGCAGCATTTGAATCTCAGTCCCCAAACGCTGGCTGGGAGGACCAGGAGGCGAGGTGGGTGTGAGGAGAATATTCAGAGGTCAAGTCACTGGCTGGGGAGAATGCCCAGAAAAGGGAAAAGAAATAAAACTATTGAAGGCTACTTTCTTGGAGAACAGACATTTCCTCCCTTCCTTTCTGATGAGGAAGAACAATGCTTACCATCAGGCAAAGACACAGAAATCAAGGATTCTGTGTTCCAGCCCACCCAATGGGCTCAGGCCATGGAAGAGCTCAAAAAGAATTTTGAAAATCAAGTTAGAGAGGTAGAGGAAAAACTGGGAAGAGAAATGAGAGAGATGAAAGAAAAGCATGAAAAGCAGATCAGCTCCCTGCTAAAGGAGACCCAAAAAAATGTTGAAGAAATTAACACCTTGAAAACTAGCCTAACTCAATTGGCAAAAGAGGTTCAAAAAGCCAATGAGGAGAAGAATGCTTTCAAAAGCAGAATTAGCCAAATGGAAAAGGAGATTCAAAAGCTCACTGAAGAAAATAGTTCTTTCAAAACTAGAATGGCACAGATGGACGCTAAGGACTTTGTGAGAAAGCAAGATATCACAGAACATAGCAAGAAGATTCGAAAAATGGAAGATAATGTGAAATATCTCATTGGAAAAACAACTGACCTGGAAAATAGATTAAGGAGAGACAATGTAAAAATTTTGGGACTACCTGAAAACCATGATCAAAAGAAGAGCCTAGACATCATCTTCCATGAAATTATCAAGGAAAACTGCCCTGAGATTCTAGAACCAGAGGGCAAAATAAATATTCAAGGAATCCACAGAACACTGCATGAAAGAGATCCAAAAAGAGAAACTCCTAGGAACATTGTGGCCAAATTCCAGAATTCCCAGGTGAAAGAGAAAATAGTGCAAGCAGCTAGAAAGAAACAATTCAAGTATTGTGGAAATACAATCAGGATAGCACAAGATCTGGCACCCTCTACATTGAGGGATAGAAGGGAATGGAATAGGATATTCCAGAAGTCAAAGGAACTAGGACTAAAACCAAGAATCACCTACCCAGCAAAACTGAGTATAATACTTCAGGAGAAAAAATGGTCTTTCAATGAAATAGAGGACTCTCAAGCATTCTTGATGAAAAGACCAGAGCTGAAAAGAAAATCTGACTTTCAAACACAAGAATGAAGAGAACCATGAAAAGGTGAACAGCAAAGAGAAGTCATAAGGGACTTACTAAAGTTGAACTGTTTACATTCCTACATAGAAAGACAATATTTGTAACTCTTGAAACATTTCAGTATCTGGGTACTGGGTGGGAGTACACACAGACACATGCACACACGCACACATACATAGAGACAGAGTGCACAGAGTGAATTGAAGAGGATGGGATCATATCTTAAAAAAAAAAAAATGAAATCAAGCAGTGAGAGAGAAATATTGGGAGGAGAAAGGGAGAAGTTATATGGGGCAAATTATCTCTCATAAAAGAGGCAAGCAAAAGACTCATTAGTGGAGGGATAAAGAGGGGAGGCGAGAGAAAATCATGAGGTCTACTCTCATCACATTCCACTAAAGGAAAGAACAAAATGCACACTCATTTTTATAGGAAAACCTATCTCACAATACAGGAGAGTGGGGCACAAGGGCACAAGCAGGGTGGGGGGGAGGATAGAGGGGAAGGCATGGGGAGGAGAATGCAATCCGAGGTCGACACTCATGGGGAGGGAAAGGATCATAAGAGAATAGAAGTAATGGGGGACAGGATAGGATGGAGGGAAATATAGTTAGTCCTATACAACACAACTAGTATGGAAATCATTTGCAAAACTACACAGATTTGGCCTATACTGAATTGCTTGTCCTCCAAAGGGAAGGGGTGGAAAGGGAGGGAGCTAAAGAAGTTGGAACTCAAAGTGTTAGGATCAACTGTAATGTTCTCACCACTAGGAAATAATAAATACAGGTTAAGGGGTCAAGAAAGCTATCTGGCCCTATAAGACAAAAGAGAAGACGGAGACAAGGGCAGAGAGGGAGGATAGAAGAGAGAGCAGATTGGTTACAGGGGCAATTACAATGCTTGGGTTTGGGGGGGGGGAGGGGATAAAAGGGGAGAAAATTTGTAACCCAAAATTTTGTGAAAATAAATGTTAAAAGTTAAATAAAAAAAATAAAAGAGAAAAATACTGATGGCTATTGGGGAGTCAGTGAAGATCAGTATGCTCATGAATTATGGACATGTCTGTACAGTAATTCTGTAACAGGAACCTGACAAACAGGTAATTAAAGGGTCTGTTGTACAACCTATTAATCATTAGTCAGCAAGGGTTTATTATGCAGCACGACCTGAAAAGGACTACAGAAAATTTGAAGATAGAAAGCAACAGGTGTCAGACAAGTCAAATCACTACGACTACATTAGCTACTATCTCCTCTCAAACCCTGAAAGAAAGGGACAAATGGGGAGAGTAAGGAGAGGGAGCGAGGGAAAGAAAGGACAAAGAAAGAGCAAGAGAGCCAGAGGCAGACACTGGCTAGGCCACAGATATTATAAGGCATACAGCCCATTCTAGAGAGAATGATCTACTTCACCTAGTTCTGGAGAAAAGGAAACTTTGACATAAAGTTCAGAGACTTAGTTTAGAAAGACACTAAAACCAAACCAAACCAAAGCACCTCAATGTCTATGCACTGGTGTGGGTTAAGGAAGAGCATGGCCAGATCTCAGGACAAGGGTATGCAGCGGTATTCCCCGTAAATGAAGGGTGATCACGTGGAAAAAGGACTAGCCTTATGCTGTTATGTTGTTTAGTTTCAGAGAGCAGAACAAAAAGTAATATGCAAGGAAAATCTGGGTGCACGGAACTACTGTGACACTTAGTATCTTTGCTCACAGCTTTTTGCATGACATAAACGGATCAGAGAAAGGTGGTCCACAAACACCCGTTCCTGAAACAATAGCACCTCTCCTTCCAACCTTTCCTTAAATGTCATACAACAAATATCTATCCATAAACAATACCTACAGACCCAAACATTGGTAAGAGGCATGCTTTCAGAATGACGTTGGATTATCAATTAAAGTTAATGATGAAATTAAAAAAATATATTTTTAAAACCTTGAAACAGTACTGCCAGATTTTGGGGGTGGGAGATACAGAGAAAATCAAAATGCTTAACAGTTAAGAGAGGTCATCAGCAGTCTCAGAGGTGGGATGAGGTCACTTCCACAGAGCTGGAAAGCAGGCAAAGGTCTGTAAAAAGGATAATACCAAATGTGTAAAGACACCTGGCCTGAAAGTGTGCAGAAAACCAGAACTCTTCAGTAATGAAAGAAATCCATTCTCCCTTATCAAAAGGAATAGGATGCATGCCCTTCTGAGCAGGAAAGGGCATACAGAGAGAGGAGGCATAAACACTTAAGAGATACTCCACCTCAATCCTCCTTTTGGCTTTATCGTAGGCACGCTCTTCTTTAGTTCGATCATCATCTGAATCATACTCAGATTCAGAGCTAAATTCTTTACTTTGTTTTTTATCTACTGATGACTTCCCAGTATCTTTTTCATCTGAAACCTTGTCATCTTCATCAATACCATTACTTCCATCACTTTCTCCTTCATCTTCATCATCCTCACTCTCTTCGTCCTCCTCTTCCTCTTCTTCTTCCTCTTCCTCTTCTTCTTCAGGATTTTCTTTTACTTCAATATGCACAGTGTTTCTTTCTGTCAAGAAAATAATTTGGCCATTTAAAAAAAGTGATTTAAAAGTACTTAGTCCTTAGTTAAAAAGTAATTTCATTATCCAAAAATAAAATACATCCAGAACTAGTAAGACACACACACACTCTCTCTCTCTAAATGTTAGATGATATAGACAGAATATAGTGCCAAATTACAAGTTAGGAAACCTATATTACTTATCAATCTGAAAATGCGGGATTTAGACTAATGGGATAAAATGCAGTTAAGGTAAAGAACCAACTTACAAAGCTGGCATCTAACCACTCTTTTTCCTCCTGATCTCAGGGCAGAATCAAGGAGGGAGAGGAAAGAGAGGGCATATTCTTGAGCATACATCTAAATGCCCAATTCTGTTTTCCTAATTTGCCCAGTCTTTCACATCTCTGATTTCATCCTCAGTACCTCCATCTAGTACCACAGTATCTTACCAAAAAAAAAAAAAAATCCCCAATAAATCTGTTCCTTAATGGATTTTCATGCATTAGAGGGATTAGTTATGCTATGTTTAAGCACACAGGGCAAAACTTGGATCAATAGGCAAAAGCTGTAAAGAGTAAATTTAGGCTTTATTTAAGATAAATTTCCCAACAATTAGAGCTACTTATACAAACTATGTTCTGGAACACAGTGCATATATCCTCATTAAAGCTGTTCAAGGAAAGGACTGAAGAAGGAATTGTTTTGGTTAGAAGTCTGACAAGATGGCCAGAACGTTCCCTTTTTTCTTCTGAAATTCTGTGACGCTATGAACCCCAGCAGTCACAGGTTCCTTACCCCAGGCCACCATCAGTGAAGTGGCCTGGAGTTCTGAAAGTCTGTCCCTAGCAAGTGAGGCGACAGCTAAGAACCCATAATTGGCCCTGGACAAGTTAGCAGGGAAAGCATTATATATTCTACTGTAGAACAGGCTTAACAGGCTTTCGTGGCCTGGGCAAAGAACCAGCAGTTACACCCTTTATTATGTGATTTCTAGAGGAAAATGCTACCATGCTCAGAAGGTAGATGTTGCTAGCAAATAAGAGCAACAGCTTCAATCTGTGCTCCAACATAAAGCAGAACAGTGGCATTTTAGTAAGAAAAACGGTGGATTGTATTTTCAGTAAAGGACTTACTGCCAATAAACAGACATATATAGGCACACAAATGTACACATGCATACGTGCACATACACACAAATAAAAAAACATAGATTTATCTAAGCCTAGCAACATGCACTTTAAAATCCTACCTTTCTCTCTTTCCTCATCACTAGCCATTGCTTCCCAATCATCCAAGCCAGTATCTTCACTTTCTTCTTCCTCTTCTGTAAATTAAATATTTAATCAAATATGCAGAAACTTAATTACAAGATTTTTTAAACACAATTAAAATTTTGTTCAATATAAAATTAAAAAGAAGTGAAACATAAGCAACTCTGGAAAACACTTACAAAGCAAAAACTGTTTACAATTTACTTTTAATAAAAATCCCAAATATCCTCCCATTAAGATAGTCCATATTTTTGCACAGGCATTCCAAATTCAAAGTATAAACAACAATAATTAAATCTTAAAACTGGACAGTTAGGTGTTGCAGCAGATAAAGTGCTGGGCATAGAGTCAGGAAGAAATACCTTTGCTAAGTCAAATCCGGCATGACTCTTACTAGCTATGTTAGCCTAGGAAAGTCACTTAATCCTCTTTGCCTCAGTCACCTCACCTGGAAAATGAGCTGGACAAGAAAATGGTAAATCACTGCAGTATTTTTGCCAAGAAAACTCCAAATGAGGTAATGAAGAGTTGGACATGACCAATAAAAGACTAAGCAACAACAAAGAAATCTCAGCTATCAGAACTGTGGAACTCTGTGCCATCACAAACATCCACAAATTGACTATGTTTCAACGTAAGGGAATTATATGACTTAATGTGGACCTTCTTTTCAATTCCTGAACTCAAACAAAAAGACTGCATTATTAGGATTACAAATTTAGAACCAGAGTCCAAGCCCCTCACTTTCCTGTTAAGGAAGCTGAAACCTAGCAAAGACGTAAACTAACTTCCACAAAAATCACAAAAGAGACTAGAACTGGGATTTAAACCATAGTCCTCTTGACTCCAAATCCAGAGAACTGTCCCCAGTGATGCATTGCTAGGTCAATTAATCATGGCCTACTCTCAATAAAACTTAGTGAAAGATAAGCAGGATGCTTTTCAGCTGAGATATGGAAACGGATATGGATAAGGACAAGATATGGAACTGTGTGTTATTCATTATGAATCTTATGAATTTGGGCATTCCTTTTCCCTCTCTACTCAGATCAAAAATACATCTTGAGTATATGTAAGTTTGCAACAAGGCAAAATATTTCTACCAGCAAACTCTCAAAAATGTTATATGTTAAGTTACCCATTTTAAACATTTTTCCCATTTAGGGAACTGAATTAAAAATAGTAAGACTTTTGTAACTAAATTCTCTTCTGAAAAAGTTCAAAATTCCTTTTAAAAGCTTTTAAAAGTTAATTAATTTGGTTTCAAAACTATTTCCACAGCTTTTAAATTAGAATTTCATCTCTTCCAGTTATCCCCTAAGATTTTGGGCTTCCAAAAAAAAAAAATCAACAGATGAATCTGAATGCCTGCCATTAACCAGTGCAGTGAAAATGGGAGATGAAAGGTACACTGAAAAGCAGGAAAAAGGAAGAAGAGTGTATTCGCTAGGACTTTTACCATCAAACATACAAAGTCTACTTTTTTTTTTAAACAGGGATAGAACAAAGTTATGGAATGTCAATCCTCTTCAATCAAGAGTGAGATCCCTCCAGCTGTCTCTCACTGATGCTACTGACCTGGTTCCACAAGAGGCAGGGACTCTTCTTTTTCTGGAATAGCTTGTTCTGTAACTTCGACTGGAACACTCACTTCTATTGTTTCTAATGAAAATAAGAAATAAAATAAATATACTTACTGAAAAAGCTACCAAGGTACAAGGCATTTCGATCAATTCCTCTTACAACTGGAAAAATATGAGTCAAGTACAGAACTCTAATGACAAAACAATTCGGTATATTCCTACTCAAACATTTTCTTCTTGAAATACAGTCCATAAAAGTTTAGGTTAGAAAAGGGAAAAAAGGATGAGAATTTTACTTTTCATACTTTCAGTTTCTAATGATGCACAAGACAATTTCTTTTGGAATATCACAGTTAACTAGATCATACTAAAAAGAACAAAGTGCATTGGTTGGTGACAATGATGGAAAATTATCAAGAACTACAGAGTCCAAGCACTGCTTTTGTTTTTCTCTCTTTTTTTAAGGGAGTAAGGGTTTCATATCTGGAAGTCACAATGGAGGCCAAGAAATAGAAGGTAAACAAAACTAAGGACAGAAACTAGTCAGAATGCTAACCTTCTTTATTTTCTTGTTGTGGCTGTGGTTTTTTCCTCTTTTTATCTTCATATATTGGCCTCTTCTTTGGCAAAGAATCTTTAGATGGCACTTCAACACCTAAAGGGGTAAAAGACAAAAAAAATGAAGTAACAGCTTTTTGACATAGATAAAATATTTTTTCCCAGAATTTTCCAATCTTTCTCATTCTTTAGCATGTAACTGTACATGTTAACACTTCCTAATACACTGGGGGAGGGGAGATAGTATATCTTATGGCAACAATGAAAACACAAAGCAAAACAGAAATAAGGAACAAAGAAAGGGAAGGGGGGGGTAATTTTTTTTAAAAGATGTCAACTTATGACACAGAAGCCCCACCAAAAACCTGCTGATCCAGAATAGAAGTTGAGGTACTACCTTCACTGCCACTATTGAAACCTATGAAAAACATAACAGGCACCCCCCAAGCTTGGACAACCATTATCACCACAAACAAGCTCAAAATATTGACAAAGTAGAGAACGTAAACAAAGCTCAACTGAGAGTCCTGAGATTTGTCAAAACTAGATATTTACGACCAAGTCTAGATCTCCTGCACCATCTTAAAGCAATGATGTCTCAAAAAAAAAAATAAATAAAACAAGGAGAAGAAAGATACAATAAAAAAAAAAAGGAAGAAAGAAATCTTTACAAAAAGAGAAAAAAAGCCCATGGGAAAACAAACAAGATGGGTAAAATCTCCACAACAAAAGGACTACACCAAGAACTACACATCTACAAGAACTTGCAGAGCAGTTTAAAATCACAGTAAGAGACATGAAAGAAAACTTGGAAATAAGGCAAATTCTTTAGACAAGCATGAAAATTAACAGAGTGGAACATAATGGAAAATTTTAATGAAACAGTAGACTCCCAGGAGGAGAGTGGCTCAAGTAAATAAAATACTCAAAGTAAAGTAAAGGAAGAGTAAAATTAAAACTAGTAAGAATGGAAGATCTCAGATCCTTAGAAAAATAAAGTGTGGCACTGAGAGCCCAAGGAGGCAGTGATTTATCACTCAGGGAAAAAAACTCTAGGAAAACAAAAGAAAATTGTCCAATTTTTTTAAATAGAGGGAACAGGGTACAAATCAATAGTCTTCAGGTTCAGATGAAGAACACCAACTTTATTTAATTTTCCTCAAAAATGTAAGTGTCAAGTGACAAGGCTTCAATCAAAATAGACTCCTGTAAGAAGTCTGGAGGATGAAATTTATGTGTCTACAAACACTAATTCAAATAACCTAAGATTATTCAGTGAGGTTAAGAATTAAAGAAAATACAATTACATCTTCAAAAAAGCAAAGGAAAACAGCTCATAGCCCATTACTGTCCTGAAAATTTGGGGAAAGACTGTGAAGAAAAAACTAGGTGGAACCTCAGGCATGCTAATTGATCAAGTGTTAAGTAAAGGATAACTCAACATTAGCATGATGTTAGAACTTCACATGATCTAAGTAACTTTTATTATAAGGGTTATTAAAAATAACCAAAGACTTCCTCATTTTCAATCCTCTAAAGAGTAGAGCATTCTATGAATTACAGTCATATCGAACTACCAGAAGAATACTGGTGTTAAAAAGATGGGCCTAAAAACTGGAAATCAAGGTGATGCCCATCAATTGGGGAATGGTTGAACAAGTTGTGGTACATGGATGTAATGGAATACTATTGCACTACAAGAAATGATGAACTGGAAGACTTCAGAGAGGCCTGGAAGGACTTATATAAACTGAAGCTGAGTGAAAGGAGAAGAACCAGGAGAACTTTGTACACAGCAACAACCACAGTGTGAGAGGAATTTTTCTGGTAGACTTAGTCCTTCACAGCAATGCAAGGACCTAAAAAATTTCCAGTGGACTCTGGAGGCAAAACACTTTCCACATCCAGAGAAAGAACTATGGAATTGGATAGCAGAATGAAGCAGACCATTTTCTCTTTTGTGTTATGTTTTGTTTTCTCCCATTCATTTTAATTCTTCTATGCAACGTGACTAAGGTGAAGATGTATTTAACAGGAATGTATGTGTAGAACCTATGAGATTGCATGCCATCTCGGGGAGAGTGGGGAGGAAGGGGAAAAAGAGGGAGGGAGGAGGGGGAAAAAAATCTAAGGATGAAGTGATTATAGAAAACAGAAAACAAATAAAATAATTTAAAAAAATAAATTAGAAGACAGGCCTTTGGTTCAAGCTTGGTATCACTGAAAGAGCTTTGCAATTTCTTAAAAGCAACTCACTCTTCTTTTTCAATTCGGAGCTCAATAATTCCATTTGGAGCGTTTCCTCAAGATTTTTATGTTCACAAACTGAGATAAGGAATTTATGGGAGATTTTATGTGGAAAGACAGTGAACGAAAGGTCTCTAAGTTTCTGCTTAGGGGTAATGTAGTTTGAATACAGTCAATATAACTATCACATCTGAGCCAACTTCTGATTTTAAATCTGGCTGACAAAATGAACCTCCTTAATTGCTTGGAGATCAAGGCATTTTCCAGGATGTGCATCAAGGAATGATATACTGATAAAGGACCATCCTAATTAGGTTCTTCTAAGTCTTTATCTGGTTGGAACCACTGATGCTAGAAGGATTACTTCTACTAGGGCTTCACAGCGTTGGGTGTATGTAGTGCTCAGAAGGACTAGTACCTCTGGTGTGAGGGCTAGCTAAGCCCTTTTCAGGGTTGTGTATCCACCTTTGGTGTCTATCTGGTTCACTCTTATCTGTGGCTCCAAGAAACTGTAGCATGCAGTGACCAACATCCCTGTTAATCATCTTGGCAGATGGGCTAAACCAGGTTGAGGGTAACTGACGGGACTCCAAAGTGAGTCAGGAGGATGTAAAGACTTCTCCAGGCATAATGAGTGGATGAAAACAATTTGTTCCAATGGCCAAGAAGCAGCTAAAGTAGGTGCCTTGAGTACAAGATGCAGCACAACAACAGCATAACTTTAGGCATATCTTCCTTCTCCCCTGGTATATTCGACTTCTCCCTGATATGCTGTTCCCATGATTGGAATCCAGCCCTTCAATGAACTACAAGGTTGAACTATCAGTTTGGTCTTTCTTCATCTATTGGGTTTCTCCAGTTTAGACAATGACTTTTTAATGACTATGGATATCATCTGGAAAGCTCTACAAAGTACTGAAGCTTGATACAATGTGAATGATGTCATATACAAACAGGAACATCTAGAGAACAACTGCACAAATAGGGTGACCTTTTTCTGACATATGTCTGCCATAGACTCCTGCACGAGTCTGAGAAACACTTTTGGTGATTACATGTCTTCATTTTATGTATCTTATCACAGTAAAGATATATCTTTCAAGGAATCTTATGCTCCTTTGACACAGTCACAAACAACACTGTTGTTAGAGAGTTTTCAAAGCACGGTTTTGCTCTACTCAATTAGGTTTGGTTTGGTTTTGTTTTTAAAGTCAGCAAAAAATAAGACAGTGGAATCTTACATACTCTACAACTTTCATTCTATTATGTAATATCCCTTATGAAAGCTGGTCTGTTAACTCCCAATAAGCTCATCAAAGAAGCAATCAGTGAGAAAATTTTTTGGATACAAACAGGAATGAAGATGTGTATCAATCAGTAGTTACTGATATTCTTTTAGTCATCTTTTTTGGCAATAAGGTCTAAGATTTTTTCCTTCATGCTTGTGATATTTTCCCTTCCTTCAGACACCTTGAGAATCAATCCTTTAAAGTGGGTTCACCCCCACACAGACGACATCTGTATAAATATGACCTATATT
The DNA here is from genome assembly GCF_028372415.1 of Notamacropus eugenii. Classification (NCBI taxonomy): domain Eukaryota; kingdom Metazoa; phylum Chordata; class Mammalia; order Diprotodontia; family Macropodidae; genus Notamacropus; species Notamacropus eugenii. The sequence goes on along the minus strand of NC_092876.1, from coordinate 406,894,352 downwards.
CTTACTCAAGATCCAATGCTTTTTTCCAAGGTATCCACTGTATTCAGAATGGTTTCACTCAAAACTCTCTTAAAACTTGTATTTCCTTTGTACTGTTCCTTGCTATTTCATGAAGAGATACTGTTCCTAATCTTTTACCAGGCTACAAAAGATTTTTAAAATGAGTTTACATTCTAATCCTGCCTTTGGAAGTCATGTGTCCCACCAGCAAACATATCAAGTGCTTCCTGACTAAGGTCTTTCTGAGTTTCTTGTAAGTCTTCATTCAAAAGTAATTTGTCAACATTTAACAAACTTCTTCATGAAACTTATAATTGGCATCCATGTCCTTTTTTCCATTTCTCATTTTTTTGGGACAATAAAAAACTTGGTAATAAAGGACAGGTTGAAACTCTGTTCATGGTATACTGTGCTTTTCTCATATTTATTCTTTTTTTCTCTTTGTTTTGTTTCATTATCTTCATTCTAAAACAAATTAGAAGTATGAATATAAAGACAACTGACCCAGAAATGGTTTACTATCAGTAATGAGGCATTTCTTATTAAACTATAATCAGAAGAATTTCTTGTGATAGTATTTGGCACTCATATCTAGTACCCCCTTATCTTTCAGTAGATGATATTCATTAAGTCTACTTGTTGGGTTTCTGTAATCTCTGACTCTTTGGCCTCCATATTTTCCAATACTTTCCACTGTTCTCACTGAGAATCAAAGTAGACATCAATTTAATTTGGATCCTGAGTTCCTCATATGATCTCTTTAACTCTTCATCTTCTGCTGCAGATGTTAACATACAGGCTTGCAATTATTTTGAAGATGAAGATATTTTTACAAATATCTTTCCATAAGCACCAGATAACTAAATATCACGAAGCGGTATTTCTTCTTGCCTTTGTATACACTGTTGCATTTCTAAAAACAATTTCTGTCTTCTTTTTATGGGAAGAATATCAAGATGGATATAATTCAAGTACTCCACTGATAGGCCTATTCATCAGTTATTGGAGAGATATATTTAGTCAGGAAATACTTGCTGTACTTGCCAGTGGGAGACATGACCTCCAAGGACATGATTAGAATGCAAATGCATTTTAAAAACCCCTAAGGAACCTGATAAAACATTAGAAGCAATATCACTTCACGAAATACCAAGGAGCAGTGCAAAGGAAATACAAGTTTTAAGAAAGCTTCGAGTGAGAGAGGAGAAAGGGAGAGAAGTGAGGAAAGGGGGAAAGAGAAAGAGGGGAACAAAGAAACAGAAGAGCAGTTTTGACAGAAAGAACACAGAAAGCCTGGAGGGCAGTATGTTCAATGAGTGTAGAAAGGCAGGCTATAGAGAACCAGTAACCATTTCTTTAAATAGTAAAGAAAATCCTGGCGAAAAGAATACAGCAATAGATAAAAAGAGTAACTCATTAAAATGAAGTTTAATTTCTACAGGAATGCAAGGAATATTAAGAAAATAATTAGTATAATATTAAGTGTATTCAACATCATCTTAAAAGATTCAAAATACTTAATTAGAAAACTACAAATCAAAACTGACAAAAATGATGAAAGAAGGAAAAAAATTAAAAGTCCATGGGGACTTTGGGAAGAAAAGGATTCATTGCTGGTCAGGTTATAACTGATCAAGTCACTTTAGTCCAATCAACATTTATATATAATCACTAATAGTTTCTAAATTAAGACAACTATCAACCAAAACAAAGTTCAGATCAGATATGGTAGAGGTATATACCCACACTTTCTTTGTTAACAAAAAAACACCCCTAAAATGTAAAGCTCCATGACCATCACTTGTTATCACAACTTTACAGTGCTTTATTTAACTGATTTCAGGGGTGATGCAATATTGGGGATGCAGTTGGGGGGGAGGGTCTGGATGTGTACTGAAACAAACCTGATTTCAGAGTTCAAAGCTCATTATAAAACACAGAAAGATCTTAAAATGGAGTGATGTGTTGCTATACTTCAAATGATTTCTACCTGGTGAGTACACAACTTGATCCATGGGCATTCGTGGGGAGCAGAATAAATCTTCGAGATGCAATGTAAAATACTACCAATGATGAAAGTTCATGAACAGGGACATGTCAAAATCTAGACAGATTTATCTGATTCTGTATCATCCATTTCATCATTTACTTAGTATTATCACAAGCAAACACTAAAAATTATTAATTTTTTAAAAAAACCCTTAAAACGGTTATTTTTTTTCAAAAAAACATAAAGGGCAGAAACTGCCTTGATTATTAAAATAATTTGAAAAGTTAATATTCTAAATGCAGCAGAAGGCTGACCTTATACAAGGGGACATTTGTTATCCCCAATTGTAACTGTATGTATGTGTCACTGGGCCAAATCATCCTCTCAATGCCTTAGGCAATTTTTTAAGTGGTTCCCTATGTGGTCCACTTGTATCAGGGAAAGACATTTTTTACACTGGGAATTCTTTATACCAATGCAATCAAAGGTACATATTCCCCATCTGCAAATAAACCCAAATTAATCAAACCACTCTTGCATGCAAATCATAAAGACTTTTTATATCACTATACTATAAAAGTAATTAAATTTCTATTAATTTTATAGTCCAGAAGGGAAAGAATATTGTATAATAAAAACTGAAAATCTGATGACCACAGTTTATTAGAATCATTGCTCTAAAGGCAGAAGTGATCTCAAGTGCTACTATACCAACCGCTACATTTTACAATCAAAATAATATACGTTGTGTTTATACGGTACACTTAAACATTCACATTACTTTTAAATTTCATTTTTGGGACTTTGTTATTGCTGGTCCTCCACTCACAAAGAGAAAGACAACTTCTGGGAGGTGATGCTACGATATGCAAGTGAATTTGATTTAAGTGAGGCAGGACTATGCAAAGTCACCAGCCTCACTTTTTCTCCTCCAAAGCCATCTGGGACAGTGGCAAGATATAACTGAGGATGACTGGAAATGGTCCTGGCATGGAGTGGAAGATACTAGCTATTTTAACAGATCTCAGTTTGATTGAGGTAATGCCTGCTCAGTGATTAAGGTTAGGTATGAAATGAGGCAGAGAATGGCCTCTTCACCTAGTCAGAAAAAAAAAATCAATGTGAGAGGGAAAGACCCTCAGGGTTTTCTGACCAAACCAGAAATAATGGCCATCTACACTCATTCTGAGCCAATCAGGCCAAATAATGATTAAGTGTGACCTACTGTTGGCCAATCAATAAGAGCCAGAGTGATTTTGGTAGATGGTGGGTTTTTTAAGAAAAATATATAGTATATTTGAACGTGTAGATTACTTTTAAACTTTATTTTTTAAACTTTATTTGATTAGAACTCAGGGAAAGGAGATCCAAAGAAGCTGCGAGACAGGCCTCTGGTCACCGAGCTGGTATCAAACACGGAGTCTGAACTTAAGACTTTCTGACTCAGGAGACCTGGAGACCACAGACATGTGGCCCTCTAGGGCCCCAAGGGCCCTCTGACTGAATCCAAGCACCCTGAACGATTTACTGCCTCTCTGACCCAGTAAAATTCACTCCTGAGCTACAACTTCCTTCTTCATTTCAGACAACTCGAAATAAGAAAGTCTATAATTCTTACTTGTATTTTTCACAGAAGAAAATCTATAGGAAAGAAATTGTGTATACTTCTCACTTTCGACTAAAATCAATTTCACAATTTTTCTCATCCTGAAGCATTTGCAACCATTAAAAGTGAAAAACAAATAGGCAGAGAAAATGAGGCATAGTTGAGAAAGACTAAACTATGTAAGACACCAAGTAGAAAAAAGGGTAAGTTCAGTAACGTCTATTAATAATAGTATTTTTTTTTCATTTCTCCTCTGCTTTGCAACACAGATCAGTATACTCATTCTCCTTGAAGTCCAGAATAGTTCCTATGGTTCCGAAAGAAATAAGGCTAACTAATCCTGTCCTGTAGCCCAAAGTCATCCAGTCACCACGTCTCTGCTTCCACATTTACCATCACACCCCCTTTTTAAGATCCACAACAGTCTTCTTAGCCCTAATATTTTTAGCCCTAAGATCAAATAAACCACAATAAATTCCATGACTGCACTATTATGCTATCACATGAATAATTAAGAAATTATTATTAAGAAATTTTGTAATTTTTAAAAGCACTTTCTTGTGATGAGTATCTTCTGGAATGAGTATAGACAGCAGGGCACAATCGAAAATCAACACTGGACTTGAAGTCACTATGATATGGGTTAGTGACTTAAACTCTCTGGGCCTTAGTGTCCTCATTTGTAAAAAGGAAGAATTTGGGCTGGATAGGCCTCAAAGGCCTCTTCCAGATGGAGTCTATTTAAACAAGATCAAGTTGATAAGTAGCAAAGGGAAAGTTTACACATTATCTAGTTTCCTAAATCTAAAAATATCATAGTTTCCAATATAGAACTCTATGAACTTGGTCTAGACCCTGCTAAATTACAGAAAACTGTCACACAAAACACTGGAAGACAAAGTGGGAAAAATAAGACCCCATGATTCTTCCTTGGTTGGCATGTAGTTGTGATAGTGACTCATGTCTTGACCAGGGTCACTGCTGCTGCAAGGCTCCTTGCCCCATCACTGTCTAATCTTTGCAGAGAGAACTAAGTTTCCCCACTTTCGTGTTTTCTGATACTGATATAGGCAAACATCCACCATATGTCTGAAGGCAGGCTGAGGTCTGGAGGCAAGATAAATTGTTTGTCATATGTAGCCCTAGTATGAGCACATCTAAGCTACAGAAATAAAACAGATAAAAATGAGCAGCTCAAGGCTTAAATGTCAAGTCATTGGCTTAATTCAAATCCATCATTTGTAATGATTCTGACAGACTATCCTACAGAAAGGAACTCTGAATTATACATGGGATCTATAAATAAGCTCTACCATAATCTAGATAATGCATGTGTCTTAATTAATTTCTACTCAAGCTTATGCCTTTGAGAGGAAAACAGAAACAACATGACATATCAATATATTTGAACATAATGAAAGATAAAAATAAAGATTTTTTTTTTTAAATCACAGAAGCAAACTACTAAACTTCCCTTGTTATCTATTATTATCAATAGGCTTCTAGTCAGTAACTAGGAAGGCAACAGTAAAAGAGTATGATAATGAAAATTTTGAATGACAAATGTAATTAAATAAGTCAAAAGATTTTTGTATATTCATAGTTGTCAGTGACAAGGATCTTGCTTTCAAATTTTGAATGCACTTTTCTCACCTAAAGAAAGCAAACTGATGGGTCTAGTTAGACAGTAAACGATAGTAATGTCAAATCTGACCTATGAACAGGAAAGCAAGAAAAAAAAGCTGTCAATTCAAAAGTTACCTTCTTTGAAGATAAATTTAACAATTCTTCTTAGAAATTCAACTTTAAAAATGGCAACAGTGAAAACAAATTCTGAAGCTTTCTGTGACCCCTCTTCCCTTCAATGACCCTTAATGATATAATGATATAATAACTGATATAATGATCCTGGTGCACTTGCACATTAAACATAAATCAAATAATCTTCTACTTCATACTACATCAATTGCACAAAGATTTGTTTGGTACAGCATTAAGATCACTCTATTTTTAGTGTAGGCTAGTGGCTCTCCTTCTAGGCGTCAGTGTCTTCATCTGCATTGAAATGCACCTCAACCCCCATTCTCATTAGTGTAAGCCATGCTAACTCTTTAAAGCCCAAGTAAAACAGACACTTCACTCCATGGTGAAACTTTGCCTGCTTTCCACATGTCTTGGTAGAAGACTTTTCCCCTGCCACGTACAGCACACTGTTTGGTAATTCTACATCTACATCTGCTACGATGTCGTTCTGTGCAATACAGGTTTCTAGGTGTTGTATCCCTTACAAAATATTAAGCACCATCTCAGATAAATGCGATATCATGCCTGGAAATTAACAACAGTCTGAACACTACAGGCATTTAATAAATGCTGAAATAAAAAAAATTCTCTAGCTGTGGCATTTTAGTTTATTTTGCCTTCCAAAAGTAACCTTGTAAGCTCCTTCAAGACAGCAATTGCATTCTGTTCCACCATTTGCTCCACAGCAAAGAACAGCATAGTGCAAAGATATATTCTTAATGAAACACTTAGTAAATGAATAGAATAGGAACTCAAGGAGAAATCTAAAATTTTGTTTTGCTTTCAATCAATTCAGTTTCATGATATTTTAACTTTTGACATCTAATCATTTTCTGGATAATCTGGAAAAGAAGTGCCAGACAAAGGAATAACATGTCATCACTTTTTTAGTGTTTGGAATTTTTCAAAGTGCTTTCAGGAGCATTATTCTTTCAAACCCCAGACCACACCTAAGCAGCACCTTCACAAAACTCATCAACTGAGTGCGATGTATGTTTTGACTTACCCTGAGCTTGGAGAACTTTAAGAGTAGCCTCAGCTCTGGCTTTGGCTTCTCTCTGGGATTTCGTTAAAAGTTTGCCTTCCTTTTTCAAGCGTTCTTTTCTTTCTTTTTCTTTTTGCTTCCTTCTTTCTCTCTTTTCTTGCTCTAATCGTTCCTACAACAAATGATGCAAGAGAAGTTTTGATAGTAAAAAAATAAAAATAAAATAATCCTAGTCTAACATCAGAATCCTGGGTGCTTCCAACCTGGCTAACAATGATTATGAGAGTTAAAGTTAGCTCAACAAGAGATCCTGCTTTCTCACTGGCAAAATGATGGGAATTGGATTAGATCATCTCTAAATGTCCTATGAAAGCAGAGATAAATCATAATCAGAATACAGAGGTGTAAACCAGAAAGAGTTTAAACTCACCGTGGCAGAGCTAACCCAATCCTCTCACTCTACAGATGAGCAAACAAAAGATCCAAAAGGCAAAGATACTACATAAGATCACCATCAGCGCTGTTCAACTTCTATGACTAGAATTTTATAGAAACCTTTTAAAGTCTGAAAATAGCTTTTCACACATCTCATCCGAGTCTTACAACCAACATGCTAAGTCCTAAAGGCACCATTATTTCCACAAAATAGATGGTAAGAGAGATACAGAGAGGTTATACAGTGTGTGTGTGTGTGTGTGTGTGTGTGTGTGTGTGTGTGTGTGTGTGCGTGTGAGTGTGAATCATGACAAGGATGTAGAAAGGGAATTCGATTTTCCTAAAGGAAAGTCCTGCTTTCTATCCAGTGTACCACAGAGTGCTACAGGTTGTAAAGAGTCAGGGTTAAACCCATTTTCTGACTGCAAATCCAGTGTGCTTTTTCTCACAGGATTGACCTAGTAACATGTGAAAACATTCTGTACTAAACTATTTTAAATAGCAAATATGAATATTCATAAGCAAAGATTTTAAAATGTGAGAAAACTATGAAATGGCAACCATTTGCTTTAATATAAACAATTACGTTAACTTCCACAGAAGGGAGACATTTCTTGATTGTTATCAGGCACGAAGTTTTTTTAAATCATTAAGTCAAGTATGCAAAATCAATCAGGTCACAGAATTTTTAAAAAGAGAGAGAGAGAGAGAGAGAGAGAGAGAAAGAGAGTGTGTGTTTGTGTAAGAAAAATGGGTATTACAAAACCACACAAAAAACCAAATTAACTTGATGAAGACTTAAAGAAATAAGACCTGACTGCCTACACACCTCTTCCTTCCGCTTGGCTTCTAACTCTTCAAGTCGTCGGATGCGTTCCTCCTCTTCTCTCTTCTGTCTTTCCTCTTCTTCTTTAAGCTTAGCAAGGGCTTCCTGCATAGCTTTAACAGTGGCTTTGCTAGGACCTTTTTTCTTCTCTTTCTCCTCCTTTTCCCCTTTCTTTTTTTTCTTATCTTTCTTCTTTTTGTCACTTTCATTATCATCTGCTAATAAAAAAGAAGAAAAGGAGTTAATTCCAACAGCAACTCTAAACATAAATTCTAAAGGCCTTTCTTGTTTACTGGTGAAAATAAAATTAGCTGTCTTCAAGTATGTAAGTTTAAAGCATATATTTATTGTCTTATTTATGTACTATCTGGCCAAAGTGACAAAAATAATCATACCTTTAAAGTCAACAATTCTACTGTTGAAAATAAAGCTCTGAATATTTTATTTTTAAAGCTATCTGTTCAATATTTTTTCAAAGCAGCTTATTTTGTAAATGCCAAAAAACAAACCAAAAAAATACTCAGGAGAACTCTAAATGAGCAAAAATAGAATGATTAAATTGTGGTACATTAATATAATGAAATATAATCAAATTAAGACTGAGAAGCATATGGCATATAAAAAATCAAAGATCTTTTTTAAAATAATACAAAGTAAAAAAAGCAGAAATAAAAAAACAAGAGCACACACCAACAACAATCATAAAAAGGAAAAGTTAATTAGAAAAGAACCAATGTACAAAGAATGCTAATGGAGATTTAGGATGAGTGAATAAAATGTTATGATATTTTGTGCACTAATACTGACTTAAATAAATTGCTATTAAGTCAAATTTATGGTTTTAATATTAAAGATATAAACATAATTTATAATACCCAGTTTTTAAGGGTTTTAATGTCACTAAGAATATAAAAATAACTTACACTTAATGGCCATAAAATTTTTTGGACTTTTAAAACTTAAAAACTCTGAGTTCCAAGTACTATCCATAGATAAAATATGAGAGAGAGAGAGAGAGAGAGAGAAAGAGAGAGACACAGTGTGTGTGTGTGTTGGGGGCAGGGCCCACAAGGGAGGGAAGAACCTCTGATACTAACAAATTCTGAAAAAAAGGAAAATAAAAAGAACCTCTGATACTAACAAATTCTGGAAAAAAGGAAAATAAAAAAGACTGAAGGGACTACAAGAAAACAAACCCAGAGAGGGCACTGGTGGTAGAGCTATGCATTGCTACAGCAATTATGTGAAGCAATATAGAATGGTGCCCAAAAGGGTATTCACCTGTGTACATCTTGTGACCTCAAAATGACATTACTATCCTATACTACTCCCCAACCCTAAAGAGATAGAAAAAAAAAGATCCTAGACATATGAAAATTCAGCAGGTCTTCTGTACTGGCAAAGAACTGGAAACTGAGGAGGGACAGCTTAACCAATTGTGGCATACGGATATAACAGAACACAGCTGAGCTGGAAGAAACAGTGAAAGACTTTCAAAGAAACTGAAGACCTGTATGAAATGACTGAGTGAAATGAACAAAACTATAAGAACAATTTACACTATATAACATTACTATAAAAATAAACAATTTTGAGAAACCTGAGAATTCTCACTTTAATTCAACAATCAGCCATGCTGCCACAGGACCAACACAGAAGACTGCAGAGAGATGACGAACTAATACATGTATGCAGAACAAGACTCACAAGTTTGGACACAGACAATGAACTATGAACACTTGTTACAAGGGTTTTCTTTTCCATTTGGGGGAAAAGGTGGGAAGGATGAAAAAAAAGCTTGTTACTTGAAAAAAATAAAATGTAATTACCGAAAGAGGCAACACATTTTTTAGCCTGTGCTCCCACTAATAAATTTCTAAATGATCACAAATCTATAAACTCAAGATCAGACATTTAAAAATCATCATTGAATAACCAATAACTGCTAATAAAAAATTTTTTTGTGAGAATATTTGCAAATAATTGGTCCAATCAGAGAATTGTCTATGTATACGCATTAGTGATAAGATCAAAATCTACGTGAAGTACACACAAAATACCAACTGCACTTTTCTTTCTTGCCTAAAATCACCAACCTTCTGCAGTTGCAAGAATATCTCCCTTTTCTTCTGCGGCAGGAGCTGATCCAGCATCAAGACTCCCTCTGGATTTTAAAACATCTTCCTCTAGTTTCTTCTGAGTTTCTTTCTGCTTTGTTTGCTCTTTTTTACCACTTTCAGACTCTTCTTTTTCTTTCAATTTTCTCAGTTTCGCCTTTTCCTCATCTCGCTTTTTTCGCTCTCGCTCTTTTTTTTCCGCCTTCTTCTGTGCCACTGTTTTTATTTTGAAAGAAGAGTCATCATCTTCATTCCCACTCTCAATATGGAGAGCTGATCTGCTTTTCTGATTCTTTTTCTGTGCTTTTCTAGACTGAGAGAAGTCGTCGGAGTCGTCTCCACTCCCGCCTGACGAATCTGCTCTGGTTCGGCCTTTACCCTTTCCAGTGCTCTCTTCATCCTCTTCTGAACCGTCTGCTTTTTTATTTGATTTCTGAGGTTTCCCTTTCCCTTTCTTAGACAGCTTATCAAAATGATCGTCTTCACTTCCAGACAGGGGCTCTATTTTTGTTCTGGAGGTCTTTTTGGATTTTGACTCCTTCTCCTCTGCGTCTTCACTGTCACCATCCAAACTCTGTTTTTTGCCCTTCTGCCCTTTCTTTTTTCTTTCTTGCTTTGAAGTACTGAATTCTTCTTCATTGTTTTCTGCTGCCTAGAAATTTTAAATGATGGCACATTAGTCATTACCTTACAACAACAACCCAAAATGTACACTACAAGGCAAGGCTACTAGTAACATTGAAATAATTTTCATGCCAAATTCCTTTCTGAATGAAAGTAAATGAAATATAGATCTGTGAAAAATGTTTTCAAATGAGTACCAAGGAGCCAGCCTCAACTCCAAAAACATTCTCAAAAGCTTCATGGTGGCCAGCACCATCATCATGCCAGGTTCACCTGCTTCCACTGGGGGCATACAAAGGTCAAGAAAAGCAAAGACAACAAGCAAAAAAAAGAAACCACCACACATGTACTAAAGGCTTTCTTTGGTTTCTCCCCAGAAACTAAACCCAAAGCAAAAAACGAAAAGTCCTACCTGAATTTTTACATTTTCAAAACTAGCAAGCACAGTAATTTTATAAGCAATAAGTTTTAAATAATGAAATGTTGATGGTCTTCAACAAACCACATTACCACTTTATTTGTAAGGTCGGGGTTCTTAACCTGAGGTCTATAAATGTGGTTGATAAAAATATCTTTAAATGTATTTCACTATGATTTGTTTCCATTTTAATCATATGTATTTTATTCATTTAAAAACATTATTTTCAAAAGTCCATAGGTTTAACCAGATTGCCAAAGGAGTACATAACACACAAAAAAGTTAAGAACCCTAGTTTGAAGGGAAAAGAATTTTTTTAAAGAAACGCGCACGTACACAAAGATTTTACTTCTGTGTTTTCTCTATCACAGAGGATCGCTGCTATGATTACTGCTATGCTACAACAACAGGAGCGTTTCAGAGTGGGAGCTCTCGGAGAACAGCACCTGTTTTTTCTGAGTCCTTAGTGCTGGGCACTTAGTGTTTAAATGTCGACTAACTTGACTTAACCTGAGAAGACTCTATAATATAATGCAAAGTGAAGTGAATAAAATCAGGAAAAAAACTTAAGACAGTTATGACTCAATAAAAAAATAACTTTAGACTTAAGGCATACATTTTTTGACATGGCAAATGTGTATATCTGTTTCATGTGACTACACTCGTTTCTTATAAGGAATATGATTCTACCTTTTTCATTGAGACTTGGAGAGGGAAGCTAGCTATAATGCTGCACAATACCACTGTACTGCCTCCCTCCACTCCCCCAAGAAAACTGGGTCACTGAAAGATTTCCTTAAATGCAAGGAGAACGTAAGTTAAAAAAATGTAACAACAGACAAGCAGGGCAACTTTCAAAGTCACAAAATAAATGTAATTTATTTCTTTTTAAAAACAAGTTGAATATAATAAATTCATAGTTCCATACATAATTCTTTCCTATTATATTTTTCTTAGGAAAATATTCAATTCTTTTCTTGTTTGAAAAATTCAGAAAAATTTTTTTTTCTTTTTTTAAAACAAAACAACAATTGGGAGACTGGATACTACAGAATTAAAATACATTAAAGAAAAAGGAAATCCACGAAAAGACAAAGCAAGAGAAAACTTAATTTGTCATAATGAGTTCAAATCACCTGGTCCAGGAAAACTATATCCAGAGGGTACCAAAAGAGCAGAAGTGATTGTTGAACAACTAATAGCACTCTCTGGAATATCCTGTGGAGTGTGAACGGCACATCAAGACTGAAGAAGGGCCAAGAATATCAGGGAAATTAATGAAAACAAATGTGAAGGAATACCCAATCTCAAACTGTATTTTCAATCATCAAAACTACTTGGGGAACTGCTAAGAAACAGAGATACATTAGGTACACAAGACACAGAAGACAACGACTATAGTAATGTACTGTTTGATGAACCCAAAGACCACAGCTTCTGAAATAAGAACACACTATCTGACAAAAACTGCAGGGAAAACTGAAAAACAGTATGGCAGAAACTAGACATAGACCAACATCTTCCACTGTATACCAAAATAAAGTCACACAATTTAGATGTAAAGGCTGATACTATAAGCAAACTTGGAGAGCGAAGAATAGTTTACCTGTCAGATTTATAGAGAACAGAAGAATTTATAACCAAACAAGAAATAGAGAACATTATGAAAGGCAAAATGGATAATTGTGATTACATTAAATTGAAGTTTTTATACAAAGCAAGCCAATATGACCAAGATTAAGAGGGAAGCAGAAAAATGGGAAAAACTTTTACAACCAATGTCTCTGATACAGCTTTCATCTCTAAAATACATAGAGAGAACTGAGTCAAATTTATAAGAATACAAGTCATTTCCCAATTAATAATGATCAAAGGATATGAACAGGCAGTTTTCAGATAAAAAAATTAAATAAAGAAATCTTTAGTCATATGAAAAAATGCTCTAAATCACAACTGATTAGAGAAACGCAAATCAAAACAACTCTGAGGTACCATATCACACCTATCAGACTGGCTAATAAGAAAATGATAAATGCTGGAGGAGATGTGGGAAAATTAGAATACTAATGCAATGCTGATGGAATTATGAAGTGATTCAACCATTCTAGAGGGTAAATTGGAACTATGCCCAAAAGGCTATAAAAATGTGCACACCCTTTGACCCAGCAACACCACTTCTAGAGTTGTAACCCAAAGAGACTATACAAATGAGAAAAGGACCCACATGTACAAAAATATTTAGAGCAGTTCTTTTCGTGGTAGCAAAGAACTAGAAATTGAGGGGATGCCCATCATTTGGGGAATGGCTGAACAAGCTGTGGTATGTGAATGTAATGTAATACAATTGTGCTGTAAGAAATGATGAGCAGGCAGATTTCAGAAAAACCTGAAAAGACTTACACGAACTGATGATGAGCGAAGTGAGCAAAACCAGAACATTGTACACAATTACAGCCACATTATGAGATGACTAACTTTGACAGACTTATCTCTGCTTAGCAATGCAAGAATCTAAGACTCGTGATGGAAAATGCTATCCACATCCAGAAGAAGAGCTATGGAGTCTGAATGCAGATCAAAGCGTACTATTTGCTCTTTTTGTTTGTCATATCTTCTTTCTTGTGGTTTCTCCCATTGATTCTAATTCTTCTTTGCAACATGACTAGTGTGAAAATAGGCTTAAAATGAATGTACATGTAGAGCCTATATCAAATTACACACCAAATTGGGGTGAGGGGAGGGGAGAGATGGGGAGAAAATTTGGAACTCAAAATCTTACAGAAGTGAATGCCGAAAACTAAAAATAATTTCAAAAAAAAAACAAAACAATCTGGTGCTAAGATATGAGTGGTGAATCAGTGGAATAGAATAGGGACACAGTGCACAGTAGAAAATGATCATAGTAATCTATTGTTTAGTAAACCCAAAAGACCCAAGCTTTTGAGACAAGAATTATTTGACAGAAGCTGCTAGGAAAACTGGAAAACAATTTGGCAGAAAGTAGGTATAGATCAGTATCTTACACTGTAACACAAGATAAGGTCAAAATGGGTGCTTAACTTGGACATAAAGAGTGACAAAATAAAAAAAAATTAGGGCAGGGAATAGTCTACCTGTTAGATCTATGGATAAAAGGAAAAATATATGACCAAACAAGAGACAGAGGGCATTATGAGATATAAAATGGATGATTCTGATTACATTAAAGCTAAAAGTTTTTGCACAAACAAACCAATACAACAAATGTAACCAAGATTAGAAAGAAAGCAAAAACTGGGAAACAATTTTTACCACAAGGTTTTCTGATAAAGACCACCCTCGCTTCTCAAATATATGGAGAACTAAGCCAAATTTATCTGAATACAAATCATTCCCCTAATGATAAATGGTCAAAGGATATAAAACAGGCAGTTGTCAGATGAAGAAATCAAAGCTCTCCACAGTCGTATGAAAAAATGGCCTAAATCATTATTGACTAGAGAAATGCAAATTAAAACTCTAGAGGTACCTTCTCACAGATTGGCTAATATAACAGAAAAGGAAAATGATGAATGTTGGAGGAGGTGTGGGAAAATTAGGACAATAATGCACAGCTGGTGGAGTTGTGAACTGATCCAACCATTCTGGGGAGCAATTTGGAACTATGCCCAAAAGGCTATAAAACTGTGTATACTCAGCAATACTACTGCTAGATCCATATCCCAAAGAGATAAAATAAACTAACAAATGAAGTTAGAAAAGAAACTACAGCTATCACTTCCACACTGTGACTTCCCCTCCTGAAGCTTTGATACATTATGAGTCAGGATAAGAAATTAAATGGGGATTTTGAGAGAGTTTTGTGGAAGCCATAGGCTACACATGAAGGCCAGGAGATGACACAGAAAAAGTTTAGAAACTCAGAAATGCATAAAATATATACATATATATAGTATTGTATAATATCAATGCAAATTCTACAATAAGGTACTGTAAACACCCCATAAAAGGAAAAGGAAAAATTCAGACTTCTCTGATTACGAGACAGCCAAAAAATTTGACATGGATTTTCTAGATCTCTGAGGCTCACCCCCATATGTGGAACGGATAACTGTATTTGTGCAGAAATATTTGTAACAGCAATTTTTGTGGTAGCAAAGAACTGAAGATTAAAGGGATGTGCACCAATTGCAGACTGGCTGAAGAACAAGTTGTGGTATGATTTTAAAAAATTTTTTTCCCCAGTTATATGTATAAACAAATTTTAACATTCATTTTTAAAACTTTGCATTCCAAATTCTCCCCCTTCCTACCCACCCCACTGAGAAGGCAAGCAAGTTGATGTAGGTTGTACATGTGCAGTCACACAAAATATTTTCATAATTTGTCCTGCTGTAAAAGAAAACATTGAAAAGAAAACTCTCACTCTCAAGATAAATAAATAAAGCCAAAAACGTATGCCTCAGTCTATGTTCAAATGCTATCAGTTCTTGCTCCAGGAATGAACAGCATTTTTCATCATAAGTCATTCAGTTGTCTTGGATCACTGTTTTGCTGAAGATAGCTAAGTCATTCCCAGCTGATCACCTTGGGGTATATAACTGTAACGCGATAGTATGGTGAGATAAGAAATGACAAACAGGATGGTTTCAGAAAAACCTGCACTGGCACCAACTGATGCAAAGTGAAATGAACAGAACCAGGAAGAACACTGTATATACAGAAAAAGCAATACTGCATGATGATCAGCTGTGACTGTCCTAGCTATTCTCAGCAACACAATGATCTAAGACAATTTCAATGGACTTGTGATGAAAAATGCTATAGACACTCAGAGAAAGAATGAATACTGTCTGAATGTAGACTGAAGTATACTGTTTTTCACTTTCTTTTATGGTCTGTGTCTTCTTTCACAACATGACTAATGGAAATGTTTTGCATAATTGCACATGTAAAACCTTTATCAAACTCCTTACCCTCTGAGGGAGGGGAGACAAGGGAGAGAAAGAATTTTGGAACTCAAATTTTTTAAAAAATCAGTGCTAAAAATTATCTTTACATAGAATTGAAGGAAAAATTAAATTATTACTAAAAAAAGACTGAAGGGCAAATAGTGCAAGTTTCAAAAAAACCCAGTACACTCTGAATTCTGTAAAATATAAACTAATGGCATGACTCTGAACAGCTCTAGAATATATTATTAAAGGAGTGGAGTCATCATGAAGATCCAGAAGGGCTTCAGTAAGAGCGAGTCATGCAAAACCCAGACCAATTATATTTCCTTTTTTTGACAAGAATGTGATTGGCAGAAGAGAGGAATTTTATAAATACAGTTCTCTAGGATTTTAGTAAAACACTTGAAGTTTCTTGAGTTATATTTCTGGACAAGATGAAAATAAGAGCTGGAACCCAGAAGAGTTAGAAGGATTTGAAAACTGAGTGACTGAGCCCAATGACTACTAACAGATCAGCGTGAGGGGAAGTGGTTTTAGATTTTAGTGTTATTAACAGTATTGAACCAGTAATTTAGACAAAAGCAGACTTGGAAAACATCAACTTACAGATGACTCAAATCTGACAATAACTAACATCTCAGAGGACAGTCACATAATCCAGCCCATAATTGAGCAGGAATCCCTCAACAATACTGGCAGAAAACAGACAAGCGGCCTCTGCCCTGATGACACCATCGCTGGAGAGTTTATGCACTCACGAGACAGCTGGTCCTGACCATGGGAAGTTGTACTGGGAAGCTTTTCTTCACATCAAGCCACGATCAGTTTCTAAACAACGTCTCTACGGGCCTAGTTCTAGTCTTTCATGACAAGTGCAACAAGTCTATTTGCTTCCTATTCCCATGTCAGCGCAACAATGATCATACACCTTTCATCTCTGATTATTAGTGAAGCCCTAAATTTTTAGTGTTGATTTACTATTTTCATCCTCTCATGAATTGTCTGGATGTATCTTTTAACCATGTTTCTGCTGGGAACTGTTCCAATTGGTTGCCTTTTTAAAATTATGGTTTATGGTCAAGAAAAATGTAAGTTCCACCTCATAAATATTTTTTCTTAAAAATTTAATACATAGGACTGGCTGGAATTAGGATCTCAAAATGCAAGAACAATGGACTTTTAACTCCCATTTTAAGAATAAGAAATCAATTTACAACAAATAGATTTAGGGGGAGATTTGGCTAGTTCATGTGAAAAATATCTGGCAATCATGACTAATGTGGAAATATGTCTAACATGACTGTTAATGTATAACCTATGTCAGTTTGGTTGCTGTCATAGGGAAGGAAGGGAGAAAAATTTCAAACTCAAAGTCTTACAAAAATGAATGTTAAAAAAGATCTGGGGATTTTAGTGGAGCGCAAACTAATAGGAGGCAGCTATCTAACAGGAAAAAGGTTAACAAGATCTTAGTAAAGTATTAGCCTCCCTGCATTAATAAAATGCAAAATGTGCTTGCTAAATACATCTATATCAAGAGTTCTTAACTTACTGTCTGTAAACTTGGTTTTTAAAAAAATATTTTGATAGCTATGCCAATGTAATTGATTTCCTTTGTAAATCCAATTTTTTAATATAAATATTATAAATGTCTCACAAGTTGTTGGTGTTTTGTTTTCTTTTCCAAAATGCTTATAAACAAACCAGAAAAAAAAAACCAAACCCAAAACAACCAATTTCATAAGTGGTCCAACTGGGGAGAAACCAAGTGAGGCCACTCTGCAAAATTATTTAATGCATTTAAAATTTTTATACTAAGAAAGAGTCCAAAGATTATGTACCCAAAAGGATACATATCAAAAAGGTTAAAAACCCCTGCCTAATCTAGAGAGGTATCACTTTCGTTTCTGTAGATATTTTTGGAAGGATATTTCATGAATTGGAGTTCAACCAAGAGTATATCTAAGACAGGGAAGGGCACTGCAAATATGCCATAAAAACCACTGAAGGAACTGGTGATATTTGGGAATATTAGGACTGTCACCAAATGTTTCAAGGGCTATTCTACAAAGAAAGATTAAACTGATCATTCTTAGACAAAAGAACTGGCAAATATTAAGAATAAGTTGCAAAGAGGTATTAAGTCAGATTTGCCCCAAAGCAAAATGGACTGATTTTAGAAAACTATGTATTCTTCATAACTTAAAGTCCTCCAAAGACCTCTGGTATCACATTTAACCCTGATACTGTGAAACAGATAGATGAATAGATATGTAATAAGATTTGTCCCATATGAAAAGCTACACTCGAGTTTCTTCAAAATAGGTAAAAAGGCCTGGCCTGAAATGAAAGACCTATCCACCAAGAAATATATTCAGTAAGTAAATAAATAAATGATTGAATGATTAAATAAATAGCTGATCAGAAAGTATTCCTGATTTCAAGAACCTGCGGCAGAGCATGTAACTTAGGGCAAAAACTCTGTGAGTTTAATGACAGATATGAGATATGAATTTGAGACCACTGAACTAAAAGGAATCTTCATTAATTTTAACAATTACATGAAATGGAAATAAATTAGCTTAAAGCAGTTCTTGTCTCCTAGTAAAAAAAACTCAAGTTAGTAAAATGTATCTCAAAAAAATCATTCTAAATTTTATTCCACAGCTCGTAGCTATTTAGAAGCATGAAGCAATCACTCGCCAAGTAGATTAGACAAGGATAAACAGGCAGCAGTACCTTTCCTGCAGTAGTTTCTCGGTCAATTTTGACTCCCTGGGCTTCTAAAGACAACTCTTCAAGCTCTTTCAGGATATCAGCCTCACTAGAAAGAAAACCAATTTTGAAAAGACAGATTAATAAGTGAATCAAATATAAATATACCAGAAATTACTTTAAAAAAAAGAACATGCTTACTCAAAATCTTGTTTCTTCTTATCCTTTTTCTTTTTCCCCTTTGACTTCTGAGGCTCCTGCTCCCTGGCAGCACCAGCTCCATCTTTTTCTGCAGCCAAGGCTTCAAGATCAATATCATCCTTGGTGCTTAAACGAAAACAGAGAAGATCTAAATGTTAATAAAGCATTAGCTAATTTGGTACTTACAGCAGAGAAATTTCTAATTGAATAAAAAGCAAATGAGTACCCAAAACAGTCAAGAAAAAAGGCCAAAACAAAATAATACAACTAGCACAGTCCTAAGAACACCGTAAAGTTAAACAAACGCTGGGAGGAGGGGGAAATTAACTTGACAGTGAAGACAACAACTTTAGAACTATTTATTCCCCTTTCAGAAAAATTAGCCATGCCTATTTCCTCACACTAAGTTAGGCTCTATTCTGGCATCCCATCAAGTGCAAAGGATTCTAGGTTCTCAAAAGCTAGGTCTGCAAAGCAGAATCTCTGACAGGTTCAACAATGTTACAAAGGCAGCAGGTATGGCACAGGGAGAGATATGGCAGGAGATATGAGATGGTGGGGAAAAGAGAAACAAAAGATAATTAATTAAAAAAATAAAGCTGGTACCTGGAGAAAGCTTGATTGCTGAGGTCTGAAGTTAGAGAGCAAAGGGCTGAGGAGTTAACCAGAGGAGAGGAAGCAAAGACAAGTACAGACAGCTTTCGAAATTTGGTTGAGAAAAAAGGGAAAGACATAGGACAACAGTCTGAGGAATAGCAGTGTCTAGTGAAGACTTTTCAAGAAGGGGAAAGGAGATGTTTGAAGGCAATAAGGAACACATATGGAGAGGGCCATAAATTAGAGAGGGAAGTGAATGAAGATAAAAAGATAAAAAGGGAGGGGACTGAGAGTAAATATACAGGGGCGTAAGGGGCCTCACTGTCAAAGACTAGGGGAAAAGAGGAAATGGTAGGGGGTGAAGTCAAGGAATTTGGGTTCCAAAGGGGAGAAGGGAGGTCAAATTGAGTATCCTGGACTTTCTCAATAAAAGCCAGAAGGTTTAGAATATTGGGAGGCAGGGTGAGATGGAGACTCAATTAGAGAGGAATAAAAAGACTGCCTTGATTCAGTGAGTGGCAGGTTAAAGTTGAATAACAAATATATAACATATTCAGTCACCGTGATTGTTTGACTTCCCCCTCTCCATTCCACCATACATGAGAAAGAACAGAGGCAGCTGGGGAAGAGTATTCTCACCAAGTATGGACCAGGGATGACCACAGGACAAAGCAGGAAGGAAACTGAGAGTATATGGAGGGGGATGGGGGAAGGGTGAGAAAGGGAGGGATTCTTGGCTAATTTGGCTAATTAATTATAGGATGAAGCTTTGAAAGGGAGGAAAGTGAACTGAAAACTGGTAACTGGAGGTCAGATGAAGGTAAGACATAGGTGTAGACAGGCTGAAACACAAAGAATGACAGGAGGACAGAAAGTCAGAGGAATATAAAGAGTTTTTGATTAAAAGAAATGGGTAAGGGGGAGACCCAAGATGTGACCACTTCTATATGTGCCTAAAAGTAAGGAGTATGTTTCATGGGAATTTAAAGAGATTAAGGAATTCCAGTATTAAGAGATTTTGGAGAAAGTCAACATTGATTAAAGTTAGGGGTGAGGAAGCGCTAGAGAAGGTGAGAGGAGAAACATGGTGAGTCAAATAATGAACTCTGAGAAAGAAAGGAGAATGCAACTAAAACACAATAGCCACCATGAATTGAAGAGGGTAAAAATCTGGTACCATAATCTGGATTGGAAAGGCCACATCACGCATGAAAACCTGGCATGAATATGCCACAGCATGGAAGCAGAAAAACAGAAACTGAATTTAATAAACAATAAGTTAGATCTGTTTAGATCAAATAAAGAATTCCTATCAGAAATTCATGAAAGTGTTGGACAAAACAGAAAACATAAATTACGTGGGAAAGAACTCCTTATTTGATTTATTTTAAAAAAAACTACTTCTGGAAAAACTGGAAAGAAGGTTAGCAAAAATTAGTCTTAGATCAATACCTTACATCATATTCCAAAATACATTCTAAATAGATATGACCTCAATTATTACAAAAAATAGTTAACTTTTATTACTAAGAAGGGAAATAACTACATAGGAAAAATGTACCAAATTTCTATGATAAGGGTCTGATATCAAAGATACATAAACATAAACACACATACATATGTGCACACACAGCCACATGATCTAAAGCAATTTCCCAATACATAAATGTTGTTCAGTTGTGTCTGATTCTTTGTGACCCTTGGTGAACCATACTGTCCATGTAGTTTTCTTGGCAAGGATATTGGAGTGGTTTTACCATTTCCTTCTCCAGCAGATCCTTCTGCCAGGCAATCAGAGGTTAAGTGACTTGCCCAGGGTCACAACTAAGAAGCAGCTGAGGCCACACTTGAACACAGGATTTTCTCACTTCAGGCCCAGTGCTCTATCCACTGAGCCACCAATACATACATACATACATAAACAGTCAAAAGCTATGAACAAACAGTGTCTGATTGATCTGGTTATGGACTGACATTGAGTCAGCCCAGTGTCAGCAAAATCGCAAAACTATGATCATAGCTGTCACAAAAATGAAACAATATCAAGATTATTGCCTGTCAAGTAATTCAGTAATTTCTGAAACTTGTTCAACTAACCTTGATAAAGTTTGACTTAAAGTTCTTAATCACGCCTGTACTTTACTAGAATATACTGTTTTTACTCCACCTCCTCCGCTATCAAAAATTATTCTTTCAAAAAAATTGGCCAAGTACTATATTCAGAGACATTCCCATAGAAGTAGTACTAGAAAAGAAAATAGGGAGGGCCATAGCCCTTGACAGAGAAAAGAGAGGTCTAGATCTCCAATAGTTACAGAAATGAAGATTCTTCAGAAATACAGAGACTCTAGAAAATAAATATTTGATGTGACTAATAATGTGGAAGCTTATGTTGGGTTTTTAAAAATCTCCTCTTTCATCAGGAGTCAAGATGGTAGAGGAAGTGGAAACATTTTTGCCTATTTCTCCCAATATACCTCCACAACAACCTAGAACCAAACTCTAATCAGCAAAGCCAAGATAAAGTCAAGCCTTTTTTTCCAGCCCAATGCAACTTAGGAAGCAGAGAGAAAGAAGTCTATGGGCACTGAGGTTAAGACGGGCAAGGAACTTAAACACAGTAGTGGCAGCAGTGGAGAGACTGGAAACATTCTAGAACCCAGGAAGAAAAGAAAGGCAAGTCAGAACACCTGAAAAAGATTATAGAAGACCCTTAAACTAGATAGAGCTGAGTACAGGAACAGCTGCCATCAGCTAGGTCTATCACACATTATATAGATCCAGGATAAAAAAAGCTGCCTCCACTAGGTGTGAAAAGGCCTTAAACCGAGAACTGAGTACAAAACTAATTCCAGAAAATTAGCACTGTGGCTCTGAGACCAGGAGCAGAGCTGCAACTCAACTCTAACTCAGCAACTTAAGCAAACTAGGAACAAATCTGCAGTAGACAGGGAGCCTTTCAGTGCCTAGAACAGAAAAGAAACAGAGACAAGGAACCAGGGTAGTGAGGCAGAAAGAGAACCCAGGGGACACTTGAATCATTACTAGAAACAATAATGGGTGCCTACTGGCAGTTCTGTCACTCATTACCCAATTCTGGGTCATGGATATCCATTATTATCATTAGCATTTAATATTGTTATGGAACAGTAAGTACAGGCAGTGAGGAAACAAAACTCTCACTATCTACAGGTATGTTTTACTTAAAGAACCCTAAAGAGTCAAACAAAAAATTAATCAAAACAATTTCAGCAGGGACCAGGACATAAAATAAGACCACAAAGATCATTAGCATTTCTTTATATTCCAACAAAACCAGAAGGAAGAGACTGAAAAAGAAATTCCATTTAAAGTAATTAAAACAGCGCAAAAATAGTATAAAATACTTGGGAATCTACCAGTCAAGACATTCACAGGAACTCTATCAATACAATTACAAAAAAAATTACAAAAACAAAAAGAGATCTTAATAAGTGGCGATGGAGTAATGGCTTATGGGTAGATCAAGCTAGTAAAATGAAACTATCACTTAAGAGCTAGAAAAGAGCTAGAAAAAAATCATTACAAGATTTATATGGAGGAACAAAACCTCAAAAATATCAAAGGAATCAATTAAAACAAAAAGGAAGGGGGATGAGTAGTACCAGATTCCAATTACACTACAAAACTGTAATAATCAAAACAGTTTGGTACAGTGTAAGAAAGAGTGGTTAAACAGCGTACACAATATATAGAAGCAAATGAGCACAATAACCTAGTGTTTGATAAACTCTAAGATCTCCCTACTGGGTCAAGAACTATGTGACAAAAACTGCTGGGAAAAATGGAAACTAGTGTGGAAGAAATTAGGCATAGACCAACAGTTCAAACTGTTTGGCAAGATAAGCTCAAAATGGTACATTTAGACAAAAACTGATATCATAAAAAAATTAGTTGATCATGGAAGAAATTATCTCTCAGATCTTGGCTAGGAGAACTCATGATCAGACCAAAGATAGAGAGGTTCACAGGCGATAAAATGATTAATTTTGATTACATAAAATTTTAAAAGTTATGCACAAAAAAACCCAGTGCAGCCAAAATGAGAAGCAGGAAACTGGGGGGAAAAATTTTTGCAGCAGGTTTCTCAGATAAAGATCTTGTTTCTAAGATACACAGGGGAACAGAAACACTAAGCGCAATTTATGAAAATAAAAGTCATTCCCCAATGGATAAATTGGTCAAATAAGAAGGCAATTTTAGAGGAAGAAATCCATGTATCAACAACAGCCATATGGAGTCACTTTCATTAGAAAAATATAAATTAAAACAACTATGAAGCACCACCTCACACCCATCAAATTGGCTAAGTCATGACAGAAAAGGAAAAATGACAAGTGCCAGAGGGGATGTGCAAAAATAATGCAATGTTGGTGGAGCTGTGAACTAGTCTATTTCAAGCACTAATTTGTAAATATGCCCCAAAAGCTATTAAACTACATATCTTTTGAGCCAGAGATACTGCTATTAGGTCTACACACTGAAGAGACCAAAGCAAGGGGAAAAAGAACCTATACAGTAGTTTTTCTTGTGGGGGTGGAGGGAGTAGTAGTAAAGATTTAGAAACTAAGGGACACACATCATTTGGGAAATGTCTGAAGAAGTTAGGGTATGGGAATGTGATGGAATACTACTGTGCTGTAAGAAATCATGATGGGGATGTTTTCAGAAAAAACCTGGAAAGATATTTGTATGCACTAATGTAAAGTGAGCAGAACCAGAAGAATTTATACTATAAAAGAAGTACTGTGAAGATAACCAACAAAAGATAGACTTAGTAACTGATAAACAACACAGTGACCAACCAAAATTCCGAAGACTCATAATGAAATACACCTTCTACCTCCAGATAGAGAACTGATGGACTCAACTGCAGACTGAAGCATTTTCTATTTCTTTCTCCTGTCACCCACATTTTTTTGGGGAGGAGAGGAAAGAAGATTGAGAGAAATGAGGAAATTTGTTTTCCCTCTCTCTCTCTCCCTCTCCTTAGGTCTGTGTAACAGTAATATGGGCATTAATGATTAATATGTTGCATGCAGTGTTATCGAGTTTTCCAAAAATATTACTTCAAGTTAATAACCTGCTTAGAAAGGAGAGTGGAATGTCTGTTTTATGTCACCAGTTCTGGAGAGGTGGAAGGTCACTGCATCCGATGTCGATCTAACTGTATGTGAACTTCCATAATTCCACAGCCACCACAAATTTAATGGGATGGACAGCTGACAAATAAAGAGTTGCGGTTTTTAAAGGCCAGAACTAGGGCAAGCAATACAAATGGTGAGAGAATTGATACAAGATGTTAGTTACTAAGGAGAATCAACTGGGCTTAGCAAATGATTAAAGGCAAAAAGTAGGGAAGAGATGGGAACCAAATTAAGACAAGGTAAAACAGAAAATGAGACCCTTCACAAACAGTATTTACTAGTTTAACAATACTCTAACATATATCACAGTACAAAACTCTACTAATAATAGCTTTTATAATTTTCCCAGCATCATTCTCCAAAGTTAAATATCAGTCCCACTAAAAATTTTATGAGGGACAGTATCAGACACAGGAACTTTAAATTTTAGTGTCTAAGGTCACAAAGAAAAACTGGCATCAGAGGAAGGAAGGAGTTTCTCTAAGTCTCTCTAGAATATTTTCATCAATTTTACCTCACTTTTGAAAAACTCTTGAAGTGTGGAATGCTGTATATTATTTTGTTGGTTGGTTTTTGCTTAATTATTTTTCTTTGTTACAATACAAGGTTCCGTGATGGGGGATGTACATTCGGAAAGGACTTGAAATAAACACAATAAACTTTAAACAAAATTCTCAGGGGAAGGAGGGAAATGAACAGAAATATAAATCCAAGACACTAACAAAAATATCATCTCATTCAACAATTATAAAATGTTTTATCTTCAGAACAGAAGGAAATATAAATTTTAACAGTAGGCACACATATAGGCACAAAATTATAAACTGTTAGGTTTCCTCAGAAACTTCAAGTTACTGAATTATAAATACAGGAAGCAGCATTTAAGAGTACCTCAAAGGATTAAGCTACATCAATTGATGAAATGTATATACATTTTTTATCTGTACAGCAAACAAAATACAAAAATGACAACTTTTTATTATGAATTAAAATCATATCTGCTTAATAAATTTTTGTACTTAAAGTACATTCGCAAAGACAGGAGAAAAACACTTATCAAGTGTTTATTTTCTTATAATAACTTACTTACAAATTACAATTTGCATATTTTTTGGTCAGCCATTTTCCACAAAGAGGTTTTCCGCAAATGAATCCTCCATCTGTGGTCCTGACATTCCCTACTGTTTAGTATAAGTAAGGCCACTTTGACCTGAAGAGCATCCATGTCTTCAACTACGGTTGCTATGATTTTTGATTTGCTACTTAGACTGCCCTTGTATATACTCACCTTTTGGATGTACAGTATTCTCCACAGCTATCTAAATTACAATTTTTTTACATGTCCAATTGATGAGGGCCAGATCTAGAACACTATAGAACACATGCATAGGTCATTTCCTACTCACTGCTTTTGCTGAGTTAACATCTTATCATTTGGTTAAAAAACATCCTCTCTACCTTATTCTTGCATAAAACAGAATTAGTATCTGGCTTTTACTTTGCGTCATTCTCCGACTAAATCTGAATGGAGGGTACTCTCAACAGTTATCAATTTGATTGTCCTACACTGATATGAAAAATCAGTGTCACTCTACAATTCTCTAAAGATTTCAAAATCAGATTCTCATGCAGTGGCCAATTTGTCTTCATTACTTTCACAGGTTCTCTACAGTTTCTGGAAAATACCTTGGCAAGTTCTCTGGTCTCTGATGAAGAGTCCCAACTGTACAGAACTTTCACTTAAATCTCAAGGAAAGATCAAGGGAAGTAAAATAACTGCCACAGGGTTACATCATAGCGTTTGTTAAACAGTGTTTTTCTGAGTTTCGACACTAAAGTAGGCACTCGGGTATCACTGCCTCTAGTGTTGTCTTTCCCATGTAAGGAATTCAATTAATTGAACTAGTATTTTTTTCAGCGTCTGGTGCCAATCATAACTTAGGTCAAATTTGTCTGACTTGACATATAATGAATAAATAATAAAGTGTGCCTTCTTTCAACCCATCTTTTTTTCTTTTCAACTTTTTCCCCCCAAATTATCCTACACCTCCCCCACTCATTGAAAAGGTAAGCAATGATATCAATTTATACATGTGAAGTGATACAAAATTTCCATATTCTCCATGTTACAAAAAAAAAGGAAACATAAACAAAGTGAAAAGTATAGCATTGTCTTTCAAGACAGTAATTGCTTATTGACCATCAAATACATGAAGAATAAATGCTTTCTAACAATTTTTAATAAAACGATTCTACAGTGAGGATGCTGGACAAAACTTGTCCTGAACTAAATTCTGCTTCCTTTCAGTTTTCAAGTGAAATCGAAGTACATTATATGTAAGAATCAATTATATGACATAGTTTTACAGAACAAAGGATGCCCTTGGGAGCTATTCCATATACTTTTTATGGGTAGATTTTGCAAGTTACAATAAGACCAATGAGCTTTTCTAATTCATCTAATGTAAAGGACCAGTTAGCACTGCCTGTTACTGGCCCCCAACATTTGCAGATTTTGGAATCTACCAAGAACTGACTCACTAAATTTTAAAAGCACAAAAAACACAGGACTTTTCTTGATGGCATAGGTTATCGAATATGTAGTAGGGTAAGATCAGAGTGTATTAATATTTAGCTATTTCAAGCATTCTTTTCTTGCCAAAAAGAACCATCTTTACCTTTCAGATATTGTGGTTCTTACCTCTTTTTATCATGTACTTGAGTCCCATGAGAACTTCGATTCTCATGACTTTTTAGACTATCAGCTGTAGAAGGAACTTAAGTGATAGACTTACTGGAATCAGATGAAGAATACTTTTTCTTGATTTCACACACTACAATTTTGGTAGTTATATCATAGAAAATCCAGTATCTTAAAGTTCATGTGTTAACTGGGACATTTCTTATTAGTTCTAAAATCTGTTCATCAAAGAATCTCTCAGACATTTTATCAGTAAGGATATAAGCACAACTATTTTATTGTGAAAAATCAAACTATAAACTCTTAAAATTTGAAAAATCAGGAAAAAAATTAGTAAAGTAGTAGAAACTACATGCTAAGATAAAATTTTATTTTACTCTAAAAACATATTATTCACAAAGTTTTATAAACATTTGATGACTTCTCTTGATGATCCACAGAAAAGACAACTGGCAAAGAAATGACCCAAGAGAAAATAAGCATAGCTGCAATTCATTGCATTCATAAGAAAAATGCAAAATGCATAAGCATATGTGTCACTTGACATGTGGGGTCCTTATAGGTAGAACCACATGTTTTATTTCTTTCATTATTTGAAAAGTCTTTAGAATGCTAATGTTGACAAGAAAGGTATAAGTCATGGGAGAGTAGAACCAAGACAAAGAAATAACAAGAAAAAGTATAATATAGCAAAGAGCGCAGAGAGAAGATGTGCACCTAATCAAGAAGGGATCTCAGGTACAACGCAGAAAGGTCTAAATGTGTGTAGTGCTCAGAAATAAATAGAAATAGCCAAACCTTTTGGATTTTCAAGTACCTAAAAATAATTTTGCATCAACTTACGTACCTGGTCTTTCTAGTGTTAATGCAACATTAATGCAACTTCACAATCTGGATTAAATTTTTTATCCAGATGGACAGAAATTTCTCACATTTCAACCGTTATTTTTTCTAGTTCTTAATTTCTATTGATATTTGTTTCTACATCACCTTTATTTCCAAAAATAAGCTACCTTGCTCTTCTATACACAGTAAGCTATTCCTTGCAACAAAACTTTAACAAGTTAAAAGAAGAACCAACAACAAAATGAATCAACACTTTAATCAAGTCCAAAAGTATAGGCAATGTTCCACATTCACAGACCTCCCACCTCACCTCCAAAGAACGGAAGAAGCTACACTTTCTCATTTCTTAAGGACAAAGCAGCTTGGTCATTATAATCATGCAGTGCTCAGTCAAGTCTTAATTTTCAAACAAATAAGTAATTCAAAATGAAGTGTGTGAAACAAAATAGAAACATACTCTGAAAAATTAAATGTGCAAATAATTTAAGTTTAAAGATGTATGTTTTTAGACTTTGGCAAGTCTCACCCCTCCCCCCCGGAATTCTCTCCTTCCTCATTTTTTTGCCTCTTGGTTTCCTTTAGATCCCAGTTAAAACCCCACATTCTTTGAGAAGCCCTTTTGCTAGTGCCTTCTTTCTAAAGTTAGTACTAATTTTATGTGTGCGTATCTCTATCTAGTCTCTCTCATTAGACTGAGTTTCTATGAGAATAGGGACTAGATTTTTGAACTTTCTTTGTATTCCCAAGCATTTAACACAATACGTTTCTAGGCACATTATAGTCACTTAATAAATGGTTGACTTGACTAAGGAACTCTGTTCTTTCTGAAATGGAATGGCATCAGACTACCTGTGAAGAGGCCTAGTTTAAGCCTTGCAGTGGCAGAGCAGCTTGATTCTACAGAGGGGCAGCACAGTTTATCTGCTATGCCACCTATCCAACAGAAAAGCCACAGCTATCATTAAAATTTATAAGGATGGTTTCTGAGAAATAAGTCATTGAGGCCCAACAATTCCAGAGCAGGGCACAAACTTGGGAAATGAAAAGGGTTGCACTATCAACACAACATAAAGCCAAACTGTAATTGTTATTATATACATACATGTGTATTTATGATTCACAAAGTAAATAATCTCATCTGATTCTCTCAATAAACCAGAGAAGTAAGCAATATAGGTATTATCATTTAACAGATGAAGAGATTGAAGTGTATGGCAATTAAGTGACTTGTATATGAACACAAGGTCACTAAGCACTGAGGCAGTATTGAACCTGTCTCCTTTGACTTTAAATTCACCACTTCACCACTAAACTAGTCAGATTCACAAATATTTACTGAGCCACAACTACATACACACATCATGCCAGGGACTGTATCCTTTTCTTTTCTGTTCAACCTTTCCATATTCATCCACACCGTCCATTGACAAGCTTTGTCCATTCCACCTCCACAACACAAGGTCATTCTGCTCATCTCTCACATTTAAATTCTGGTCCTAATAACCTCTCACTAAAACTAGAACAATAGCCTTCTGATGGGGCTTGCTCTCCCTCTGGGATCTCCTTTACAAATCTATCATCCACGCAGTGGTAAAGTTGATACTCCTAAAAGCAGAGATCCCACAGTTATTCTCCAGCGAGAGAGGTTTACCTGCGGTGTCAAAGACAAATTCCTAAATACTTCACAATCACTTCTTTCTGAACAGCTTTCATGTTGCTCCCACTCTTGCAAGCTATGTTCCAGCTAAACTAATCCCCATACACAATATTTCATCTCTTGCCTCCCTGCCTGTGTCTGTATTCATGCTCCTCTTACCTCCACCTCTGGGAATGTCCTGTTCAGCTCCTACAAGACGTTTTCCCTCTAAATATCAGTGTTTAATGCTTTCCCCCTGTCACCAAGAAAAAAAATTTGCATTTTATAAACATTTTGTACTTTACTGTATACATGTTGTTTACCTACAATAAAATGAAAGCTTCCTGAAGACAGGGACTGGTTTTGATTTGGTATTCCCTCAACCTATCCTAATAGAGTGTCTGGGCCATTGAAGGCACTTCATAAATGCTTGTTGAAGTGAACAAAGCATACAGACACATACACGCATATGTCAGTGATTATGATATAATGAACTTCCAACTTAACTTCATTTCTGTTGAAACAAATCAAACCAAATCCTCAAATACTATGTTTTATTAGACCTTTCAACTATATATACACTTTAAAAATGCTGTAACTTTAATTTCAACTTAATATAGAACTTTCAAAATAGAAACATCTTTAGTTCAGTTTCAATTTTTTCTTTCAGCATACAGACTGTTGACACAATTATGAACTAAAAATAAGTGAACATACTAATTGTGTATTTATTTTCCAAAGCATAGCAAGCTAGGAAATGCTAAAATTAATTTTCTTACCCTAAAAATATCCTGTGCACTTACTCTACATATCCCAGAAATACAATAAATAAGACAGTTCCCAATTATCCATGCTTATGGAAAATAGTGCTACAAATTCAAAGTTACAGCAGCATATAACTCCGAATATGTTGCACTTTTTGGGGTAGGGGGAGGAGGGGCTTGTCCTGGAGTTTCAACAAAGCTAACCCCTACCATGTATGTTCTACATCCCATCTCCTTTATCTCTGACCTCTATTAATTATTTGGTCTCTCTAATTAATCGTCAAACTTTTACTGGCTCCCCACACAACTCCTTAGCTCACAAATGTTCTTGGGTCTCTTTTGTCCTAAAAATTGCTTTCAGCTGGCTTTCTCCTCCAGTTTACTTCTAAACCTCCAGAAAAAGTTATCTTTCACTATACTTTACAATTCATTCATACTCAACTCTGTGCAATCTCAATTCCAAAACCACCAATTAACTGTAAAAGGAAAACTCACTTCTTTTTACTCATTTGGCACAAATCTTCCAGGGAGAAATTTATTATTAATACAAAGCAGGTTTTTGGAGGGAGAGAAATCTGCTGTGTAGAATCTCCCTTGCAAATTGAAAATCTCTCTGATGGATACAAGGCACTCTATCTCTGATATGTAATAGTAAAGGCAAATTCCAAAGAAAAATTAAAACATAAGTAAAAATTTCAATTTTAAGGCCTGAGTCATCAAATACAACAACAGAAATGCTAATGTTAGTGGGTGAGGGGAAGCAATTTTAATACCCTCTGAGATGTCTCACTGAAAAAAACAAGGTCACAGTCAAATCCCTCAGTTTAGCCCAGGACAAAACAAAGGAATACCTCCTCCTCTGAATAATAAAAAGGCAATTCCAGTTTTAGTCTTCTCCCTCTAAAGCAGAGAGATTTTTACTTGTGCTCCAAAGAACTCTTCTCTCCATCCCCATCCCAAGGTCCATGAACAATTAATTGTAAAAAGAAAAAAAACTAAATCTTTTTTTCAATATAATTGGTTTCTTTTATAATCCTATGTATTTTTTTTATGTATTTAAAAATATTATTCTGAGAAGGCATCCTTAGCTGTCACCAGACAGCCAAAGAGGTCCATGATACAATACAGATACAGATAACCTGCTGGCCACATTTTGACTTAGAAAACCACAGATTAATAGTATCTCAGTTGTACTTTATTTATTCCGTTAAACATTTCCAAATTACATTTTAATCTGGTTCTCATGCTTATTATAATAGGTAGTACAGCATCACCCACTCTATATCAGGCACTGTGCTAAGTGCTTCACAAATATTATCTTGATTTTCATAATAACCCTGGAAGGTATTATTATTATCCCCATTTTACAGTGAAAGAAGCTGAGGCAAAACAGAGGTTAGGTGATGCCCAGAGTCACACGTCTATTAAGTTTCTGAGGTCACATCTGGACTCAGATCTTCCTAAGGGTAAAAAGAAACAGTAAAAAAAAAAAATTCAATGACAATTATTTTATAACAATTTAATCAAATAGAAGTTAATACTCAGGGGCTTGGTAAAGAGTAGCACAATGACTATTAATTTCTGGTTACTTGATTAAAATCTCATTAAAAAAATATAATCAAAGGTTATTTTTAAAGTATTCTTAGGAAGTTGCCATCCAAGGTCCCCATGAGGCCTAAATTCTAAGAATGTTTTCAAGTGCATTTTCTGTCTTCCAAACCAAATTTTAAACTTTTGAAGAAGTTGGATGACAATGCTTCTGTCACTCCATGGCTGTCAGTAGAGTGCTGTGAACATAGAACATTGTAAATGTTATTTTTTAATAGTCTTTTTTTTTTCTATCACCATTTCCCTCTTTCTACCAACTAAGTATTCTCTCCAGATAAGACAGTAAGTGTTCTTTATAGGAATAAAGATTTCTTTAGAAGAGAAAGGGGGAAAGAGAAACGACTGAGCAAAACTAATTACATAACAATATTCCATACCCATATCCCCCCACTCCGCAAAGCTGAAGGAGGTGCTTTCTCTCAATTCTTTTCTGGGATCAAGCTTGTTCATTGTAATTACAACCCCATGGCTAACCAAATTTTTTAAAGGGGATGGAAGCAAACTTGAGCTGAAAAACACCAGTCTGAAGAGGTTAACTTCAATATCACCAAAGGTTCATCATTAGAAGACAATCCTGTTCTCACTTTAAGCAGATCAGTTAAGACTGAACCTTTCTCTCTCATAGATACGGCCCAGGTCTCCTCCTCCTTCTCTGTTTACATGGGAAGTCATACCTTTACAAATGTGGGTGCTCTGTCCAAAGGAATGAATTTGGAACACTTATACTTTTCAAGCTATCTTGGGTTTAGCGGCTAGATTTTGTTTCTCTACTTTTTTTTTTTAAATACTGGAACAATTAAGTCCTTTGTCTCACCTAATTTTCATTTATAATTTCTTCCAAAATGCACTCTGAAAATCCAGTCTTTCATAATGCTCACTGGAATCCAAATGGAGCTACTGGACTGTGCCTTTAAACCCAAATCATTCTGGTTTTCACTGATTAGCCAATAATAAGCCCCAGCCCAAGCCTCATATGCTCACTGTTTCATTTGAAGGTAATAACAATTGTTTCACTTCTGGCCAAAAACTCTGAGGATATTCCTCTCTCTGATTCTTTTGTGAAGGCAAAGCAAGCCATCTTTTACCTCGATTCTTACATAGCATTTAACTACTGAAGAGGTGTTGCCTCAGACAAACTGAGACCTGGGAAAGATCTCAGCTTAAAAGGGCCAAGGTCTCCCGTTGTATGCAGGGCCATTGCCAGTCTTGCCACTGGAACCTGATGACCCTAGAGAAGAGAGTGTGGCTGATGACTGTGCAGAGTTATGCCTGCCTTAAATCCAATTCACTTGCAAGTCATGACACCACAGTCCTGATGTCCATTAGTTCTCTTTAAGAAGGAAAGACTAACAATAACACCACAACCACAAACAAGATCCAGGTACCTGGAAAAACCATTTCACAGAAAAATTACCACACCACCCTCAGATCCTGTACTAGCTGTGCTTGCGGAGTGGATTTATAACTTGTAAAATTTTACACTGAACCTTAATTTCAATTTATGAGATTCAGCTCAACAGTCTAACTTCTTGAGAACTTTTTCCATCCTAGCATCTACCTTGTTAATTTCCAACGTTTGTGTCACATGTAAATTTAATAAGTATTCCAACTGTGCCATTAGCCAAGTCATGTCAGAAATCACTAAAGATCGTCCAAATGACACCAACCTATTAATGGCTATTATTTGAGTCTGACTACTCAATCAGTTCCAAAACTATTTAAACTGTACTAGCATCTAGCCTACCTTTCTCCACCTCATCTACAGAGGTATTAACACAATCCACTTTGTCAAATGCTATACAGAAACCTAGACTGTATCTTTAGCTTTCTCTACCTATCAGCTTAATAACTTTCAAAAAAGGAAATGAGGTTATTCTGGAAGGACCAGTTCTGGATAAAACCATTCCATCTTTGTAATCACTACACTTCTTTTTGTAATGTTTACTAATCATGCCTTTAATAATATTTTCTAGAAATTTACTAGCAATCAAAGTCAAGCTCACTTGTCTGTAGTCTGCATACTCCATCCCTACCTTTTTGAAATTTAAAACATTTGCCCTTCTCCAGTCCCGGGTAAACACTCCCATCCTTCATCAGCTTTCAAAGATAATTAACTGGCTTAAGCACTTCTTTCAAGTCAGTCATCAACTTACACTCTTCCTAGGCTCTCTATTATCTTAAGTTTCAACTACTTAATGGTCAATTTTTGCTATCCTTTCCACACCAAGGAGTATCATTCCTGGCAGAGAAAAGTGAAAGAAAATAAGAGTTAAATAGTTCTGCTTTCTATCACCCATAATAAATGTACCATCGACTTCAGCAGAAATCCCAAACCTATCCTCTTTTTCTCCCAAAAGATTACAAGAAAACAAAAACCTAACCCTTTCTGTAGCCTTAGCATTCAAGAGACGCAGTTCATTCTGGGCTCTTATTGCCTTACCACAATGCTTATAAGGCAGTACCATGTTTTTCTATTCATCCTCTATTACCTGCCCTTACTGCCAACCTCTACAACTTTTTGGAATCTAAGTTGGTTGAGAAATGGGCAATAATTTCATTCCCTCTTCCTTTTCAGTTTAACTGAATTAGATTCGTAAGACATCAAACAAATAAATATTTACTAGGCCTTGTTAGGCACATTCCATCTCTGACTAAGAGCACAGCTTTCCCACATTTAAAACCACAATCTAGAAAACCAAATCCCACTCTCAGACACCATCTTCTTAAACTAATCTGTTCACTTCTCACATCTGACTCTTTTGAAGACCTTGATTTCAATTGATAGCAGTAATGAAAATGCCACCTATGCCCCTAAAGTCTTCAGTTTCTTGTCCAGGATTTCAACATTGTATGCAGTATTGGATTGCTTATATAATAGCAAGAATCCAATTCTGGATTCCTTTTGGCAGGTATCAACTGTGCCCACTAGAATCATCAGAAGTGGAGAGTATTCATCAAATTTAATAAGTCACAGAACTACATGTCCTGGATACAAGTACAAGGAAAAAAGTAAACCTCCCTATTGTTGTCAACAACTAGTTGGAAGGGGAACTGAATAAGGTTGACAAAAATATTATTCCCACAGATCTCTACTCTTCAGTGAATCAAATGCACCTTGAGAAGCAAATAAAGGTATTGCTTGCAAAATTTGGTATATACCACTGAAATTGATTCAAGTCTCACAAATATCTCAAGTTTCCTCACACCCTTATTCCAGGGTTAATTTTCTATGTCAACCCTTTTATCAGTTCCTCATGCTTCTTGATTTCATCCTTTCTTGATCAGAAATCTTGAGGTATTACTGTACCTCAGTACCACTAAGTATGAAGTCATCAGCTATCATCAAATGTATCTCTTCTTCCCCTGATCCTTACTGGATGGCTTCTTCCTCAATGGCAAACAGTTGCCTTTTTTCAGAGGA
The DNA here is from genome assembly GCF_028372415.1 of Notamacropus eugenii. NCBI lineage: Eukaryota > Metazoa > Chordata > Mammalia > Diprotodontia > Macropodidae > Notamacropus > Notamacropus eugenii. Next base: position 406,858,939 of record NC_092876.1, on the reverse strand, counting down.
TCTGGATACTTAATATTTTTAAAGAGCCTCAATACCTATTAGCTGGCTCAGGGCTGAGAATTGGTTTTCCTCCACTCCTCTTTTGCATCCATTTGTCCATGATCCTCCAACTCCTCCCAAAAGTCAGGATTTCCCTTCTGCCTAATCAGATCCCTCTTCGTTTTGACACAGAAGTTCTTCTTCTTTTTTTTTTAAAAGGAATATGCCATTTGCAGGGACAACCTAAGAAGGGAACAGACATTCTTCAGGCCCTTTTACATTCTCCTCTAAGAAGAAATCAAACCTGTACTATGAGCATATATAATAAGTTACTTGACCATGACAGAAATATTTCATACCCCATGTAAGCCAATCTAAAATTCACCTTCCTACCTTACTGAGATCTTCAGTCGTATTTCTGCCAGCAGCTCTTTCAAAAATAAAGACTTGGTCATTTCACCAAGGCAACTTTCTCCTACTTCCTATAAATGATCTTATTGAAGTGGGTAACACTGAAAACTGGACCTGAATCAAAAACTTCCCCTAACTATCCAAAATGCTTAGGCCTATTAATTGGATTAATAATGTTTTGTAGTAATAGTGTGGATTTTACTTCTCCAAATTTTATTAGCAGAGAAGAAAACGCAAGCAGGAGAGTCGTTAAGATATAATGCACATGAGGTTGGGCTAGTCAGGTGGGCCACAAAAAACAGCCAAAGCAAACAATGGATTTACATGGCAAAAAGGAGGGAGATGTGAATGAACAGAGTAATGGAAAATGGAAAGAGAACTGAATAAGGATGATAAAAATAATATTCCCACAAATAGATATCTCTCTTCAGTGAGTTAAATGCACGTTGAGAAGCAAACAAAGGTACTGTTTGCAGAATTTGGTATACACCACTGGAACAGATCCAAGTCCCACAAATGTCTTCCCAAGTTTCCTCACACCCTTATTCTAGGGTTAATTTCTTATGTCAAACCTTTTATCAGTTCCTCATCTTTCTTGATTTATTTCTGTTAAGGGCACCACCATCCTGCCAGAACTCAGGTTAACAACCTCCACTTTTCACTCTCCTTCACTCCCTCATATCCCATAAGTTAACAAGTCCTGTCTTCTACTGCATCAACATTTGCTCATCTGTCCCCTTCTCTCCATCAGTCCACCACCCTAATTTAGGCTCTCAATAATTTTCATCTGGCCTACTCAGAGAGCTTCCTAATTGTTGCTCCTCAAGGTTCTCCCCTATCCAGTCATTATACACATAATTACTATGCCAACAGATCTGTTAAAAAACTTCAGCGATGCCATATTCCTTGAGGATAAAATACATATTACTTTTTGGTATTTAAATCTCTCAAAAATCTGACACTTGCTTCCCTTTTCAGGTTTATTTACAAATTAATCCCTTTCAGAAACTCTAAGTTTCACTAAAGCATTGCTGGTGGAGTTGTGAATTGATCCAACCATTTTGGAGAGCAGTTTGGAATTATGCCCAAAGGGCTATAAAAATGTGCATACCCTTTGACCCTGCAATACCACTTCGAGGGCTGTATCCTAAAGAGACTGTACAAATTGGAAAAGAACCCACATGTACAAAAATATTTATAGCAGCTCTTTTTGTGGTGGCAAAGAACTGGAAATTGAGGAGATGCCCATCAATCGGGGAATGTCTGAACAAGTTGTGGTATGTGAATGTAATGGAATACTATGGTGCTATAAGAAATGATGAGCAGGCTGACCTCAGAAAAACCTGGAAAGACTTATATGAACTGATGCTGAGTGAGGGGAGCAGAACCACGAAAACACTGTACACAGCTACAGCCACTTTGACAGACTTGGCTCTTCTCAGTAAGACACCTTCAAAAGGCTCAGGATGGAAAATACTTTCCACATTCAGAGAAAGAATTACGTGGTCTGAATGCAGATTAAAGGATACTATTTGCTCTCTTTTTGTTTTGTTTCTTCCTCCTAGTGGTTCATTCCATTGGTTCTAATTCTTCTTTGCAACATGACTAACATGAAAATATGTTTAATGTGAATGTATACATACAGCTTATATCAGATTGCATGCCATCTTGGGGAGAGGAAGGAGGAGGAGAAAATTTGAAACTCAAAAGCTTGTGGAACTGCAAGTTGTTAAGCAAAAATAAGTTAATTAAAAAAAAAAATCTAAGTTCCAGACAGACTGGTCTATAACCTGGTTTTTTATACATTCCCATTTTCCGCACAGGCTAACCTCCATTCCAAGAATGCATTCCTCCTTCCCTCAGACTCTTAAGAGTCCCTAACTTATAAACTAAATTGATACCTCCAATATGAGGTCCTTTCTAATCCTCCCAGTTGTGAGCACTCCTCAATAAAATTACTCTGCCTTTTTATTTACTTTGTATTTAGTTACATGTGTACACATTGTTTCTCACAAATATTATGTAAGTTCTTTAAAAATAGATATGAGAGGGGTTTTTTTGTCTTTCTATCCCTAGTGCTTAGCACAGTGCTTGGCATTGGGTATTTAATACTTTTGAAAGATTTCCTTTTTATTCACAAGGGTGAATAAGCTTAGAATGGCAAACAGCACATTACTAGAGCACCTGTAAGAGTCAAACTACCTACATAGAGAATAGGTTAAATAAAGATACAATTATGAGCTCAACTCTATAGATTACACAAAACTGATGACTGACCATACATGATAAACTGGAGCTTTCTACATTCTTTCTACTTAGTCACCGCCTAAGATGTCAACAGACAGGCCAAACTAGCTAGGAAGCATTCAGGGTCAAGCAGAAAAGGTAAAGTTGTGCTCTATCTTACCACACTTCAAAGTAAAGCGACTTCTAGATGAAACATTTTTGTTAGCTGTGCATAAATTAAATTATTTCTATGTGTAAGTAACTGCCATACTCATTTTTATGTTACTTTTGATGCACAATTTTAAAATGAAATACTCTAAGACAAAATAAGCTACTGAACCTTAAGAAAATCAATGACTAGTAATTAAGTAATGAATACTTACTTTATTATTACAGTAAAATGAAATTCAGAGTGGGAAAAGGCACAACTGGAATACATAAACTGAGAAAAGCCAGCTTTGCTCTGTGAATGACTGCAGAATGTAAGATGTACAACAAAATAAGAAGGATATGTGTAAGGTAAAAATAACAGAAATCACTCTTAACATGTAACAATTCCAGAAAGATAAGGTTGCTTTGTTTCTTTTTATGACCTATTTAGATACAATCTAGCTAAACAATGAGGCACATTGAACTTTGTGATTTGTACGGCTCATTAAAAAAATAGAATCCTACACTTGAATAGGCTCAACATCAAAGAGTCCTGGATGAACTAAAAAGCTACTCAGGGCACTGCCAAAATATGAATGAGTAAAATGTGATATTCTTTCTAGGGGCTTAGAAAGCAGGTTGATTACTTACTGCCTGTGTGATAGTGGTGGGCAAGTAATTTAACCTTTCTGGGAGTGGATTTTGAGTAAATCTGAAAAACAGAGATGGGATTTAAGATGAGATATTCTGTTTCTTCATCTACATGACCTCATAAGTATCTAATCAGGTACAGTACAGTTCTCTCCTGCCAGAAATTTGGTCTTCTAAGATTTAAATGTTTTAGAAGAAATTATTAAAGTGGGAATCTATCCTGTGGATTACAAAGTTACAGGGAAAAAAAGCAGAGAAGTGAACTCATTTTGGGACCAGCCTGGGCCTTCCAAATTTTCTTTCAAAATTTGCATTCCATTCATATGTGAAGCATTTAAACATATTCTAGCACTAAACTGCATGTAAACACAAAAAGCAATGGGAATAACACTCATCAGTGGCTAAAGTTTGCTACTGCAAACTTGCATCATCATCAAATCTTTAATCATACCACCACCAGTTATTTCTGTTAACAATAATTAAAAGATAAACATAATACTAAAGTTTAGCATATTGAGAATCAAAAGAAAAAGACACTAATCATAGTAGCATTTCTTCTGTTCTGGTTTCATAAATGGCCACCTTTCTTTATTATTAGTGTTTCTTTTACTGTTCCCATTATTGTTAATATGGTGGTAACTGAAATTAGGTCCCTTTGTAAATGATATTTCCAACTGGAAAGGAAGGAAAACTTCTACACAACATGTCAGAGACGCAGACTTCTGTATTTTAAACTAACCTAAGTATCACATGGAAGCACTTATTAGACATAGGTAAATATAGCCTGTCTCACTGTAGAGCTGCACACATCCCAAACCTTGTCAGTGTATATATTACTGAAAGTCCTTTTGCTAACCCTTCAAATCGGTAGAATTCTGCATACTGTTCTTTTTTTTGTATTTCATGACTTGAGAGTGGAATCTATCCTCTAAAAGAAATACTCTCTTACAGTTCAGAGCTGGAAACCAGGAGGCAGGATTGCCATCCCTTTGATATCACTACACGTGGTCTTTCTAGTCCCTGAATTCAAAACCCTAAGGGAGAGAAAACCAAATTCATATAGATTTCTAATAATTAATATTCATGGTTGCTTCATAATTTCCTCATGCCATTTCAATACCATATATCTGATTTCAAGTTACAACACTTTTCTAAAAACATCAAAGCTTGTATCTTGAACACAGCAATGAGTGAAAGTCAGTAGTCTCATTAAGTAACCTGTTTTCCACATGCTGCCTCAAGCTGAGGAGGAATTTCATGACAAGGAAAGATTTTTCCAGTGCATCTTCCATAAAATTAACAGACGCAGAAAGGTAAGACCGAGCTCTCCTTTCCAACACCTGGAATGAATGGTGGCTCGCTGCATACTGAAAGACACTCTAATGTTACTTACAAGAAAAGGAAATAATCGTCCCTACGGAGACTCCAGTGACTCCTCTCACGTGGTGTACAAACATTAGCAAAACCTCATACTAACGACAGAACCTTTCTTCATTAAAAACTAAACTCTTAAAGGAGCTGTTATCAAGAAACAATTTCTTTGCTCGGTCCTTCTCTTACCTCCTTTTTGAAGGGGCATTTCATAAGCAACAAAATCACAAAAAAAAGGCTGGTCCCAGAAGGAAAACTAAAAACCGTGACAAGCTGGATAATGAGACCATGAATAAGTTCGCTCTGAGAGGTATCTACACCGGACGATCGAAGGCACAGGAGCGTGTGTGTGACCAGCTCTCTCACAGGAGAAACACTAAAAGCTTGACAGCAGGATGCAAGTGCGGGTAGAGGAGGAGAACCCCATTTCCCTCTTTCCTACAAGCCCAGAGAGGTCCGGTAGAGAGGTACAGCTACGACGGAGAAAGGAAGGAAAGGGCTCGCCCGAGGCCGGCATCCTCCTTCCCCGACGCCGATGGTCACTCTCTCGGAGCCTCCGTGACCCGGCTGACCCCGGCCCACCAGCGGGCCCCACGCCCCTAGGTATCGCCTCGAGCCCCTCTCCACTCCCTCACACCCCCTCAACCACAAGGACTCAATCCCGGGGACCCTCCGCGCAGGTCGGGGCCCCTCCGGCTCCCAAGTCCCCATTTCCCTCCACCCCACCCCCACTCCCGGACCGTAGAAAATAAGGGCTGGGGGTGGAGACTGACCCCGGGGCGGGAAAGGGAAGATCCGGCCCTCCCCTCCGGGCCCGGCCGGCCAGTCCGCCCCAGCACATGGTGGCTTCACTTCGGCGGCCCCCGCCTCCGACCCCGGCTGACCCCGGGGGGCCCCGTCCTCTCCCCGGCGAGCCGGCAGGTGGGCGGGGGTCTCGTGACCTCCTTCCCCTCCTCAGAGCAAGACCGGTCCGCGCAGACCCCGCGCGCCCCCACCGAGCCGCCGCCGCCGCTACCTGTCCTCGTTCCTGTTCTTCTGCTTCTTCCCCATCGCGTGACAATGGCCTTCGCGACTCCAGTACCTTCGTTCAGCCCCTTACTGACCCACAGCCCCCTGGCTGGCCCAGCTCTCCGGCCTTCCTCTTCCGCCGCCGCTTCTCGGACCCGGCTCACCACAGACCCGAACACGGGGACAGGGCACATATGGTATGAACTCGCACAGCGCAGGCGCAGCGCCCCCGCCACCCTGGCGTAGGGACGCAAGGCGTCTCATAGAGTTCTACGTTTGAGGTAGAGCGTCCCCAGACGCCAGCGAGGATCGCTGGGTGAAGAGAGCGCATCCTACCGGTAGGAGTCAGAAGTGCAGAGTAGCGATTACATAGCTGGGTACCTTCCACTACAGAAGCCCCGTACACAGCTGTTAAATCTTTTCTGTGACTGTTCTGAGATGAAGTTCACATAATCCTTCCAAGTCAGTCCAGCCAGCGCTGGAGAGCAAACTTCCGGACGGTTGTTACATCACTTGGAACAGAAGAACTTCTGTGATCCATCTGGTCTTCGTTCCACTGTTTAACGTCTGTAATTCTGTCATTCTGGTCAGCACCACGTCCGACCTTTCTATGGAGGAGATCTAAGTTGGACACTGCACAAGGGTACATGATTTATGGAGCTACTCAATAAAAAAAGCGTATACTGAGCTTGTCCCCCAAAGAGAAAAGGTTGAGGTTTTTTTTTTTAATCCTGACTCCTATCTGGAAAAATAATACCAGAAAATATGTTCAAGGAGATCCATTTCATCTTTGTTATATAGTTTAGTATAGAAAATTCATCGGAGGACTATAGCGAAACGATTCAATAAAGCCAATGGACAACACCCCCAACCCCAAACGACTACAATTCCCAAAATGCCTTGCTCCTCCCGCCGCACCTCATACACTAAGGAGCCGTATTGGAATGCTTCACCCCGGAAGAGAGTCAAGAACCTTGAGCTTATGCGCTTGCCGTAGACAAACCCACCCGAGGCAGTTCCGCCTATCTTCTGGGAAACCCAGAAACCCAAGGGAGACGAGGGGGCGCAGACGAGCGGGAGAGCGCATGCGCCGGCGACGCTCACTCCCTCTCTTCTTTGGTGGCGGTAGGCTCGCCTCGAATGTGGAAAAGAGCCAATGAGGGCTTAGTGTTTGTAACTGGCTGGTGCCCACCCCCGCCGCCGCCGCTGCCGGAGACCCAGAAGTAGCCGTGACCTTCCGCCAAGTGCTCGCCACTTCTCGGGGGAGGGGGAGGGAACCGCACCAGTCGCCGTGATTTCGGGTGAGGTGGGCCTTGAGGCGAGAAAGCTAAACAGACGATACTAGTAGGGCGGCCGTAGCACGCGGTAGGGAACGAAGGGCAAGGCGAGGAGCGGAGGGGGCGGGGGTGGGGAAAGGGCAGAAGAGCGGGCTAGGCCTGTTGGGGGAGGGGCCGACGTCTCTTGTGCGCAATTGCGGACTGAGCTGCGCATGCGTCTTTCATGGCTTTGAAGCCGGGTGCTGGTGGGTAGGGGGTCGCTTGCTCTCCCTTCAGCTGCCCTTTTCCCTTCTTCGGCGGGGGAGGGAGTGGGGGTGGAAGCGAGATCTCGGAGAGGAATCCCAGGTTTTGTGGTTGTTTCTAAAGCTCTCGGGCCTGTCCGCTCCCCAAGACCGTCCCCACAGATGGGAAGTAAAGAAACCCTCAGCCTATTTGGGGACGTGCTGTCCTTCGCCTTGTGCCGCCCCCCCAAAAGCAAATGGGCCAGAGGGATTAGCGATTAAAGCTGGAAGGAAAGCAGAACTGGAGATGATCGTGATGGACTGTACACTTTTTCCTTTTTTTGATGGGAAACAGCACCCGCCCCAAAGCTTTTGTTCCTAGGTTGTAAAGCCCTCGGGTCTTGTGTTCACCGTCCAGTGACCGAATCCGAACAAATTCCAACCTGCAAATCCCAGACCATGCTTGTGCAGGGACTAAACTAGGCCATACTGAAGGTGATAAAAGGCCGCATTTCTCTATAAACGTTTTGTATTGTGAGCAGCTGTTCCTCCCCAGTTTGTCCGAATCAGGGAAACTGTTTAATTCAGACATTTATTAAGTACTTCCTATGGGCCTGACACTGAAAATACAAAGACTAAGGCTTGGGTGGGGGCCTTAGGAAGAGCTTCCTAGAGGAGATAGTCCCCTGGTCTGGGCCTGGAAGGGAAGTGTTTCTCAGAGATAGTGAAAGTGGATACTTACAGGCAGGAGGGATGGAGGGAAGAGAAAGCAAGATGAGATGGAAGAAATAGTAACAATTTGGTGGGAACAAAGTTGCCTTAAGGGAAATAGCCTGAAAGGAGTGTCAGAGTTAAGGATCTTTCTTTTAATCTTAGCCATGAGGACAACATTGTGTAAAGCACACTGGACTAGGATTCAGAAAACCTGAATGTGAGTCCTGGCTCTGCCACTGACTCCCTCTGTGCTTACTCAGCCTTTATGGTTTTCAGTTTTCTAATCTACAAAGCGAGAGTGCTGGACTAAATCACTAACTCATCCCTAAGTTTCTTTCTCCTTCCAAGTGTGAGGACCTTCTGCTGTGATCCTGAGGTTTTGGCACGGGGGAATAACATGGTCAGACCTGTGCATTAGGAAGATGACTTTGCAGCAGTTTGCAGGATCACTGAGAAAGAGAATTAATAGATAAAATTCAAGGAAAAACAAAGTAGGAAGATGTTAAAATAATCCAAACAAAAAATAATGAGAACCTGTGGTGGCAGTGGGAGTAGAAAGAAAGAAATAGAAGCAGGATTAGAAAGGTGAAACTGGCAGGCTTTAGCAACTGATTGGACATGATGGATGAAGGAGAGGGATGAATCAAAGATAATACCAAAAATGTTTACTATGAGATCACATTATAAAGATACCTTTTTTGTCTTTCAGCAAATGATCGTCTTTTACATAGAGCCTAAAGTGAATCTCACGCTGAATTCTGTTGTGTAATGAATTCTATTGTAAAATATACAGAAGCAATAATGCTTATAATGCAGATTATTATCATGGGGAATGTTTATTCGACTAACTGTTCTGTAGCTCTTTTTCTTTCACTTCTATTAGCCAATAGAACGTAAGCTTCATGAATAAAAGAACTATTTCCTTTTTCTTTTTGTACCCCTGGACCTAGAACCACATAGAAGATGTTAAAATGTTAATTGAATTGAATTTTCCTTTATAAAAAATATTGAAACTTTGACTAAAGACCTTCTCCTGTCAGTGCCCCATGACGTAGAGGTGAGAGACAAAGAGATTTCAGGCTCTGGGAGAGCCCTGCCAAGGTGGAAAGCTTTCAGATATCAACAACATACTATATGTCTGTCATCCTTGAACTGGTCTAGCTAATTTCAGAAATTTTATCACAAGATTGGCTGAAGGGTGATGGATTTTTCAGCCAGGGTAATTTTTAAGTTGTAGAGAAGTTGAGATTTGTTTTGGTGGCAGTTGTGCCCATTTTAATGAAATCATGCATCTTTATATTACTATTATTATATCTCAGACAATTCATTTCTAATAACTTTAAAATACAGGCCCCAGTTATTTCAGTACTTTATAACTCTGCTCTCTCAGCCCTTAGATTGTGAACAACGTAAGAGGAAAGACTATGTCTTATCTTAACATTTCCCCAGTATTTCCTCCAGAGCCTATAGTACAGTAGTCTGCATCTATAGAAGACACTTAATAACAGTGTCTTAGTTTTATTATGGGAAAAGAATCTGACTCAAAAGCTTTTTTTTCTAATCATCTTACTTTCTATGAGTACATACTTATGACCTCAGAAAGGAAACAACTAGTCAAAATCACCATGTCAGTTAGCTGTCTGCTGTTCAAACAATGTTACTTGCTGACATTATAGAGAATCTTAAAAAATATGGTTTCACATTAATCATATATTAATTTGTGTATTTTTATTTTCCTAGTTGTAGGAAGTGAACAATATAGTCCAAAAAATGGAAGCTCATACATCTGTTGACATGTTTGCAAAAGTCCTGGAGAATCAGTTGCTTCAGACAACCAGTGTTGTGGAACAGCAGCTGGACTCTGAGATTCAAAAACTGGATCAGATGGATGAGGACGATTTGGAGCGCCTCAAGGAGAAGAGACTGGAAGCACTGAAGAAAGCCCAACAGCAGAAACAAGTAACCTAGCTGCACTGGTTTCTGAAATTACTAAACAGTATGGTCTGAGTACCTTACATTACTGGAGTAGTTGCTGTGGGTTCTCACTTTTAGGGGTTGATAAACTAATATATCTTTGCCAATGTTTGAAATTTGTATGAAGCTAGTGTTTTTTTAGTTTAATTAGTGTAATAATCTGAATACAGTTTTATTTTAATGAGGTCTCCAGATTGGGAACACTTTGTGTGAAATCTAGGCAGAGTAATGAACTGGGAGTCAAAAGACCTAAATTTCATGCATGCTTGCATTAATCCTATTGTAATTTAGCCTGCCAGACTATAAAATGGGAGTGTGAATTACTGAAACTGTTTAGCCAGGGTGTTTTTAAATGAAAGGAGTTTGAGAGCTGTACAGGAAAAATTTTCAGTTATTCCCAGTATAAGGTTTGTCTGAAAGAAAAGTTATCATATATACCTAAAAAGTGTAAAAACAAATCAGGTCCTCAAGAAGAGGTTGAGAGGTAAGCAGCGTGATGGATAGCTGTCAGCATCTCTGTCTTCTAGGAGGTAGGTGTGAGTGTAGGTAAAATGTGTGTTGGAAAGTGAAAGAGCTGAACTCAGATATACTTTAATTTAGGCAATCTACAATCAGTGTTGTAGAACTAAAAGACCCACTGAATGTTCCTTAAAATTCTATGGGTTGCTATTTTATAATTGGAAAAAAAATTTCCATTAAAACACATCAGAACTACTTTACAAATTCTGACTGGTTTTTAGTTTATTGGTACTCCTAATGCTTATTTTTTTCTAAAAACACAGCAAAGGAGTTCACTATTTAAAGAATTCTTTTGTGAAGGGGAAAATTCTTCATAATGAGAAAACTATGCCCTAATTTCTCTGTTTTAAATCCACATTTTTTAATGGATTTTTTTTACAGCAGAGTATATTATGTACAGTATTTTGTAGCCTAAACTGCTTTTCCCTTTTTAGCACTGATAGATGAAGAGTAGTCAGTCAGTGCTTTAGTGATTTGAGCATTAAAGGAGCACAATATTGGGATTTATTAAAGTACATGTTCAGTTGGAATGTTGCATACATAAACTATTTTGAAGAACGTAGAATTGAACGTGAAGTTTTGTTAACGGAATGAAACAGGAAAATACTTATAAATATGATATACAAGTTGATACAGACTTTGAATGTCCTAAAAATGTTCAAGATGAAATAACTCAGATTGGTGTTTTTCATTTTTTTTATAATAACTGCTCAAATAATTTTTGTTCAAAAGCCAATTAGGATAGACATTGTGTTGTTAGGACAAAAGTCTGTTTGCACAAATATCTAAATTTATTTCATGGAGCAATTGAGTCTTTTCAAAGCTTTATTGCAAGTTAATGAAAGTAAAATTAAAGTGTATCTTACGAGGAAATAGGGAAGAAGAGTACTTGTAATTTTACGAGGGTAAAGACCCTACTTGGGGAGAGCTGTGCATCCTCATTCTGCAGCTTGTTTTATTAGGAGATAGGAGAAGAATCAAGATATTTTCAGGGAAAAAAGTAATAATACATGTTAGTCAAGACTCACTGCTTAACCAACTAAGTGATTAGGAATGATGCCAACTAAATTTTAGGAGCAAATGCAAAGGAATGAAAAGGAAAGGAGTTTGAAAGGGACTGGTAGTTGGAATAGGTGGTAACTAGTAATTGAAGGAAATATTCTGTAGAGTACTGATGTCAAAACTCAAATAGAAAAGAATTCTTGCTGCTGCATATTGACTTAGAAGACCACAAGTTAACGTTATCGATGTTGTATCATATTTTTATGTATTTTGTCAAACATTTCCCAATTCACTTTAATATGGTTCTAGTAGCACTGGGAAGCACTCTACTGAAGAATGAAGGAAGAGGATAGTGTATAATGATGTTGAAAGATAAGCTTGGGACCAGGTTATGAAGGACTTTAAAAGCTTCCATGTCACCCATCCAAAGATCTCTTCTTTTTCCACAGTCCTTCTTTGGACATATGAGACTTCACACTCATTTCTGTCTTCTATTCTCCTCATGGTTTGCTGTCTAATTCTTGGAAGAAGCAGTAGTTTCCGCCCTCAATAATTTTCTCTTTTTAGCCTTTTAAAAAAATATAACATGCTCTTAAACTGAAAGCAAAATAATAATTAAAAGAAACTAATCAAGGGCATACTTACCAACTCAACTTTTATTAAGATAGAGGTTTTTAGACTTTTGTTTTATAACTACTCTCCAGAAAAATTAAATAGTATTTTAGCCTCATTAGTGTTTCTTGCCAGTAAAAAACGATGCAAATAAAACTTTCTCTCTCTCTCTCTCTCTCTCTTTCTCTCTCTCTCTCTCTCTCTCTGTCTCTCTCTGTCTCTCTCTCTTTATCTATCTTTCTCTCTCTTTCTATTTTCCCCACCAAAAAAACTAAACAGAAGAGTTTATATTTATTGGATCCTAGAAGCAAAAGGGAACAACTGTAGTTTATTGAATGACATTATCAGATATGTGCTTAAGGAAAAGAATTAACTGGAGTGAGAAAAGACTTCTAGGCAAGGAGACTAATTAGGAAGTTATAAAAATAATCTAGATAAGAAGTGATGAAAGTGTGAACTAAAGTGGTGACTGAATAGAGAGAAGGGGTTGGATGTATGAGATGTTGTAAAGGTAGTGACATCAAGATAGGGCAACTTATTGGTTATGCAGGGTGAGAAAAAGTAAAGCAAAAGAAAGCCTCAATGATAATGCCAAGGTTATGAACCTGGGAGACTAAAAGATTGGTGGTTCCTTCACTGGAAATAGGGAAGTTTGAAAGAGGTGACTTTTGGAGATGATCAGTTTTTTCTTGGACATGTTAAGTTTAAGATGTCTCAGGGACATTGTGTTTGAAATGCCTACCAGGTAGTTGGTAATGTGTGCCTGAAACTCTGGAGAGAAACTGGGGCTAATGATAGAAATTTGTCACTGGTAACTTTAAAGAAAGTCGTTTCAGTAGAATAATGAGATCAAGATAGATTGCAGAGGGTTGAGAACTTAGAGAAGAGTAAGTGGAGGCAGTGTTTGTAGACACCTTTTTCTAGGCTAATTTGACTGAGAAAGAAAGGAGACATGTATAGGGCAACTGTTTGAGGGTATCTAGTGAAGGTTTTTTAAAGGTGGCTAGAAATATGGACTTGTTTGAAGGGAGTAGTGAACGAACCAATTGATGAAGAGAAAAGCTGGAAATTAAGGAGAGGGGATTACAGGGTTCTGTCTGCTGGAAAGGATGGAGATCAAGGATGTGTAAAAGCCTTAGCCTTAACAGGAGGATGATGTCAAGGGATTTTTAGATGAATAGAAACAGGTGAAGGCATTCAGACTGAATAGCCTCTGTTTTCTTAGTAAAGAAGCAGTTTAAGTATTTGAAATTTGAGTATTTAAAACTGGTAAGGGCAGCGGTGGGATTTTATTTACCAAGGTTAAAAATTTAAAAGAGCTTAGTGTTTCTTAAATATGTTCATAGATTCTTATCTTTCAGTTGATAAGAAATATGCACACTGCTTATATCTGTCAGTTTACCTATTTTCATAGGGGAAAAAATATTCCTAAGTACTACTTGCTGTTCAGTGAGACTAAAAGAAAGAACTGCATGATTCTGTTCATCATTTTTATCAGCAGTTTGAGTAACATGAAAGTCTGTTATAACTAACATTGGTGCTTATTATATTTGCAAATGGCACAATTGAAGGGGGAGCATAGTGCATGTAGTAGATCACAATTAGTATTCAAAAAGATCTTAATAGAATCTAACCATGAGACAAAACTGGCAAAATGAAATTAATAGTGGTAAACGTAAAGGTCAGAATACCAGTTGTACGAGTATAGAATGAACAATCAATAATTAGCCCATGTGGAAAAAAATACCTACGTATATTAGCTGATTTAGTATGAGCCAACAATATGATGGGTTGCCAAGAAAAAGAAATGTAATCTTAGGCTGAATTAATAGAGGTATAGTGTCTAGACTAAGGAAAGTAATAGTTGTACTATACTCTGTTGTGGGTCAGACCACATCTGCAATACTGTGGTCAGTTTTGGATACCACATTTTGGTAAAAAATTGATAAACTGGAGTGTGTTAAGGAGGATAACCAGATTTGTGAATGGTCCAGACCAAATGTCATAGAAAATGAGCCAAGGAACCAGGGACATTTAGCCTGCTGAAGAACAGATTTGAGGGACAGAGAATATCAAAATTATATCTAGATATTTGAAAGTCTGTCATATGGAAGAGAGAGTTAACTTGTTCTCTATAGATCCAAAAGGCAGACCAGTATTCATAGATGAAAATTAGAGGCACATTTCAACTAAGGATAAGGAAGGATTTTTGCCTAACTGCTGTACAGTTCAAAGATGGTATGAGATGCCTTAATCAGTAGTGAAGGCCTCATCCCCAGAAATCATGGAGATCATAAATCTAGAGCTCTAAGGCATGTAAGAGACCATCTGGTCTAATCCTTTCATCTTATAGAGGAGGAAACAGACCAAAGGAGATTAACTTGCCAAGAATCACATAGTAAGCATCAGAGATGAGTTTTGGACCTAGGTCCTTTAACTCCAGAGTCTTTCCCCTGTACTGGTAACATTTGACCACAAACTCAAATACATCAGGAATAATGTAGAGAGAAGCCCTTTGGTAGGTAGGAGTTTATATTATTCAGCCTCTGAGAATCCTTCCAACTCTGGTTTGTATAACTGGTCTACCTCTCTTCCTTCGTGGGAACTTGTACAAGTAGCATGATACCTGATTCCCTGGCACTCAGTCAAAGACAAAAGAAATTCCCCTCTTCCCAACACACATATTTTCACAAATAAAATTAAACAAATAGAATTTAGCTTTTTTAAATTAACTTTTGTTTATAGAATTTTAGGGGAACTTTGGCTGAAATTATTCTGAGTTCAAGAACACAGCAGAGCAGAGGTGTTAGTGGTCATTGTCTAGCTCAAAGAGTCTATAACATTGAAAGTTTTCAGAAAATGTATTTTAAAACCTTATGTTAAGTATATCATGTAATTTTCAAAGCATTATTAAATCAAAATGAATACTTTAGACATTTTATGGCTAATTAGTATCTTTAAGGATGAACTGCACCAAATAGTAAAAGACAGAGAAAATACAAATTATTCTGTCAAAATAAAAAACAAGTCATAGTCCTATAGTTTGATTTTTAATGTAATTCTACAAATATCTGCGAAGGGCGTGCTAGGCATGGTAAAACATAAAGATAAGATGACACATACACCCTGATTCCAAGGTGCTAAGAGAGAGTGGGAAACTCATGGTACTTGTGAAAGGATATACAGTACCAGGTGAAAATCTGGACAGGTTGTTCTATGAGAACTTGAGGAAAGAGAACATTTTAGCTGCAGAATAGTGAGGACAGGGAAGAATATACAATGGTGGTAGTACCTGAGTCATTGGCATGGAGAGGGAAGAGAAGTATTTATAGCACTTACTATGGACCTGGCATTGTGCTTAGCATTTTTACAAGTATTTCATTTTATCATCACACCAACTCTATGCTGTTATTATCTTCATTTTACAGTTGAGGAAGCTGAGGCAAAGGCTAAATGACTTGCCTAGTTCACACAGCTGGGAAATGTCTGAGACTTGATTTGAACTCTCAAGAAATAGCCAGTGCTAATCACATGGGTAGGCATTCTGAATTAAGGGAATAAGCTAGTGGTTCTGCTTAGCAAGAATTTAGAGTTTGTGAAGGCAAATAAGAGGAAATGAAGCTGGAAAGACTTTTAAATACCATATTGAGACAATCATATTTTATGATCCAGATAGATAGCCATTGAAGGTTATTGAGTAGGGGAGAAACACGATGAGACCTTTGCCTTAGGAAGACATGTGAAGTATAGTTCGGAGAAGGGAAACTTGTGTAAGGTGATTATAACAGTATTTTAAGCAAGAGATGTGAACCATATCAAGGTGGTAACATAAGTAGAATGAAGGGGACAGATGTGAGAGATCTTGTAGAGGTAAGGACGTGATAATAACTGATATTCATGTGTTTTAAAACTTACAAAGGAAATTTGTGTATATTAACTGATTTGATATTCACAAACAAATAATACAAATTAGCCACTGCAGGTATTGCCATTTTACAAATGAAGAAATGGAGACTAAAAGAAGTTAGTGACTCGACCATAGTCACATAGCTAGTAAGTATCAAAAGTAGCACTTGAACCCTCAAGTCTACCACTTTTCCACTACATTATGCTTACTTTATGGATATGCTGATGAGCAGAATCAAAGATCACTCCAAACAAATTTGGGTAACTTGGGAAGATGGTGATGTAGTAAACAAAAAAGAACTTAGGAGGGGAAGGTGATGATTCCATTTTGGTCATGTTGAGTTTGAGAGGTGAATAGGATTATGTGGAGATTCCCAGAGGACCAGGTGGTAGGAGTAGGGGAGCAGTCAGGAATGGCAGTTGAGATTTTGGAATCACGTGGATGAAAGTGACCATTGAAAACATGAGGACTTGCCATGGGAATCCTCAAGGACTGAGGAGAGGAAAGAGCTAAAGACAGAACTTTGGGGCATAGCCCACATGTAGAGGATAAGAGAGAGATGGTAAATGTTAAAACACTGAACTCAGAGTAACTGACAGGTGAGAAAACTGGGAGCAAAGTACAAGGAGTTATCGATAAGGACTGAGCCAGGAAAAATCTATTTTGAGGGAGTAGGTTAGAAATCATTAACAACTTTTGAGAGAACAATTTCAGTAAGGAGATTGGACTGAAAACCAAATAGCAAAGAATTGAAGTGAATGAGGTAGTAGAATCAGTTGAGTATAGGTTACTCTTTCTAGGAGATTTTGATTATTTTCAAATTAATTACCTTAATATAAAACTTATGTGCTGTGAATTATCTTAGTAACTAAAATAGAAGTTACTTTACATGCTTACCTAGATACTTGATTAACATCCCTAGCTACTGAAAAAGAAATTTCAAATGTCATTATTTCCTCTCTTTCCAACTTAGGAATGGCTTTCAAAAGGACATGGTGAATACAGAGAAATTCCTAGTGAGAGAGATTTTTTTCAGGAAGTCAAAGAAAGTAAAAAAGTGGTTTGCCATTTCTACAGAGATTCCACATTCAGGTAACTGAACTGATTTCTGGTGAAGGAATTTTATAATGTTAGAAAAATACAATAAATAGAATGTTTAAAGGAACTTAGGAACGTTAGACAGGCTTCCTCATTGTATATATTGATATCAGCTAGTACTTTTAAAAGGTTAATTTTAGAATTGGTTGTAATAATGTACATTACTGAAAAAAAATGAGCCTTCCTATTTAAATTATGTAAATTTCTTGAATTATTTTGTTCACTTCTAACAATAACACTTAGGGATGTACTGTACAATTTATAGCTTTTGTCAAAGGAAAAAATTGTTGCCTTCTTGCCTAAAGTCTTTATAGTTGTTAAGTTTCACTAGCCTGCTCTTTAGTGGAATTGTGTTCTTGTGATTTTCCTGTGGGACCTATGTAAGTCAGGGACCTCTCTAGTAGGCAGGAATAGAATAGCTTTTTGGAAGGGTTTGTCAAACATGTATTTACTTCCTCATAAAGATGGAGAAAAATGTTACCAGTATTTGAGGGGAAGGATGTTGGCTACCTGCTTGTCAGACCCTGCTCCCACCTTCAAAAAGTCACTGAGGTGTGACCTCCAAGCTAAGTCAAGATACATGGTTGAAGATATGACAGGGACTCCCAAGTTACTCCTGGAGGCATTTTTTTTGAAGAACATTTTTAATTTACAAATACTTTCTGAGGAAGAAATATAAACTTAAGCATTATCGACTAACACCTTAATTATCAGTTGATTTAGCAGGATTAATTGAGAAATGAATAAATGAGTGAATAAATGAAAAAGTATTTAAATGGTTACTATATGCCAGTCATTGCAAGAAATAGAGAGGGTATCTGGGATCAGGAGAGACCTTGGGAAGAGAGGGTAAGATGATCCAAGAAATGGAAAGGTATCCCAGACAAATTTGCCTCCCCCTAGTTGTCTACTTAAAATCATTTCTCATTTGACATTCATGTGATAGCTGACTCCAGTCTGTACCTTGTAACTTTCCTTAATAAACCTAAAAATTAATATCTAAATGTACGGGAAATCATTCTTTTAAATAGCTTCCCTCCTCCCCCCACTCCATGCATTTTAAATGACTTTAGATGCTTTTTTGGAGGACACTGTTTCTTCATTGAAGAGATTTTTTTTTGCATGTGTGCGCACACACACACGCACATCTTCTATCTACATTCAAGTTAAAATAGCATTCATAAGGTTAACACTTGTCCTTGTTTTCATCTCATTAATATTTGTCATTCACCAAAATTCTTACACCTAAAGTGCTTGACAGATACATGAAGACACAAAAGTGAGGTGATGAAAATAACCAAAAACTTTTTCAGAACCACAGATGACCTCCATGCCACTGACTAAGCCTCAAGAATATTGAGACTTAAATGATTCACAGAGTACTTAACTGGGAAGTAAAACTAGCATGTAGTCATTTGGTCTCATTCCAAAGGATTACAAGTGTTTCCCTCAGGAAAAGCAATGTATTGACCATTTTAGAACAAAGAGTTGGATTCTTTGTAAAGAACCTAATTCTTGACAGCCACCTGTGTTTCTAGTTACTTCCTAAATCAAAAATAATACTTTGGCAATGATAAGGTCATCTAATTTAGTGCTTCCTTTTCTCTTGGTCTACTTTCAACCCGGAATAGTCAGATCTCATGAGATAATAATTGTAAAGCCTTTGTCTGAAACAGTAATCTTTATATAAATGTTAGCTTCTGTTACTGTTATCATCATCAATCTTCATCATCATCATCATTTCAATTAACAGTCAAGGGGTCTACTGTGGAGAAACACTGTCACATCTCTGTGACAATGAAAGAGCTAAAATGGTCTTGCTTATTTAATTGGAGATATTGATTACTCTTGACTGTAATAATGTCACATAGATTTTTTTTTTTAAGTTTCCTTTTATTGGCAGCATTTTTTCCTTTGGGATTTCTCAAATAGGCTGCTGAATGTTCATGACTCTCTCTTCCATAGACTCAAGTATTAGTGTCCATTAACTTCTTTCTTCCCCCCCTTACAAATTCAATGCTTATGAAACTCCATTTAGAAAAAATATTAATGGGGTACAATCTGCTTTTGATTGTTCCTGTTAAGGTGCCGGAGTAGGATGTTGATAGCTGATTGAAAAACATCATAGAAGAAAGTCTTGATTTTTTAGAATGCCAATTTTGGATTTTCTACTACAAAGACAACTTTTGAGATAGAAATAAAATCGGCTCCAATAAAGTCCCCATATTCTCCAACCACGATTGCCAAATTTGCTTTATACCAAAAGTATCTGATCTGTTTGATTTTTTTTAAATTTTCATTTGTGTTTGGCTTTACAGATGTAAAATACTAGATAAACATTTGACAATATTGTCCAAGAAACATTTGGAGACCAAATTCCTGAAGCTAAATGTGGAAAAAGCACCTTTCCTGTGTGAAAGACTGAATATCAGAGTTATTCCCACCCTAGCTCTGGTGAAAGATGGAAAAACACAAGATTATGTAGTAGGTTTTACTGATCTAGGCAATACAGATGACTTCACTACAGAAACTTTAGAATGGAGACTCGGTTGTTCTGATATTCTTAATTACAGGTAATTTTTTTTAATGGCACATATTTGCTTTTATTTATGTTTTTGATTGCTGTTTTTAGATTGCGTTTTATGATTTAGGATTATTTGGACAGAACTAAAATAGAATTCCAGTCAAGTTTGTAAAAATACAGTCTTTTCTAAAAGAAAAGTATATTTTGTAAAACTAAGCTTAACAAAATAAGTGAGCAGAAGAATGCCTAAACATTTATGCAGATAGATTAATTAAGCCAAAGTAGCATTATGGGTGAAATTAAACTCTGGAACACTCAATTTTGACACTTTTGGACTTAAACCATTTCTAAATCATTCTTGATCCCCCAGAGTGTCATTCCCTGAAATGGTATATTCTTTGATTGAACATAAACATATTTATGTGATCCAGAATTTAATCATTATCATAGATGAAACATAGAGAATCTGCTTCTTCAAGAAAAATATTTTATTATTAAGCATCAGCTATATATAACTTTACCTGTTGAACCCAAAATTTATTCAGTCTTGTTCTTGTATAATAACATGGTCCAAGGAAGTTCAGTGAACTTTCTAAATCCCAGGTCATTTCTGAACTGACTACAGAAACAGCTCTGAGACACGCCTTCCTCCAAACAAAAATAGCTCATCTCTTTATACCAATCATAACATGCCATATCATCCTTTGAGTTCCCTTCTGGTCTATGACAACAGCAGCAGATAAAATGATTCGGATTGTTACATTACTACTTCTTTTCCTTGCCCTCACTGAGGAGCTAAGTTTCTGCTGAATGCCTGTGATATAAGTTAGAAAACTGTATCATTTCTTATTCATCACACAGGATAGTTTGTGTTCTTTTTTTTTCTGGGGTTCCCCCCCCCATATTTTTTCTAGACATTCCCAAAGCCATTTCTGCAATGAAAATGGATTGGGAAAACTTTTGATTAAATGTTCGTCTTCTGTAGAGTTAAAACCAGAAGAATAAATTAAAAAAAAAAAAAGAAAGAAAGAAAAAAGTAGCCTTGCTTTTATTTATTTTTTCCCTGGATATCTTCCTGGACTGTTACTAATACAAGTTGAAGAAAACTGAAGTACCATAGTGATTTGTTGATCCTCCATAGAATTTAAAAAAGGTGGAGAAGGGGAGTTTATTAAGGGAAATTGTGTAAGGAGCAGTATTGTGCTGGGTTAGCTTCCAGAGAAAAAACAATAATCAAGTATGTCTAATGCTGACAGCCATCAGACAATCTTATTTTTTTCTAAGATTGTCTAAGTTACACAGAGTGACCAATAGCATTTTTATGGACAGTTATTAATGAGAAAACAAAAAGGAGACAAGATTATTTTCCTTTAAAAAAGATAATTTCAATTTATCACATGCCAGAATTCATTTAACTTCATAGTTCTCAAGAAAGCTTCCAATACTAGAGTTCTTTAAGTTCTCAGAAATGTATTGTTTGTTTTTAAATAATTTTGGACAGTTCAGTAATTCATGGTAGATAAATAGAACAATATTGAAATTAAGGAAAGAAAATACTAATGTAACTGTCCAAAAGCATATTAAGCAGCTTTGTCCTTAGTACTCGGGTTACTACTCCTTGAAAGATAATAAGATAACTACTTAGAAAAGAGCATAAATTCTTTCTTGCCACTATGGAATCATTTGGTACAATAATGCAGAAAGTACGTCATTTTACCTGCTCATTTTATATAAAATTAAACATTATTGTGCATTTAGTTTCCTAATGGGATAAAAGAAAAAATTAATATTTTCTTTGTTACAGTTTTAAATTCATATTTACTCTACACCTATACTTAATTGCTTAACTTCGTAGGTATATATTTATCAGTACAGTGACATCTGCTGTAAAAAGTACAAAACACAGTGACTTTTAAATATCATTTCATTAATAGCCATTGAAAGACTTAAAGGAGACTATATATACTATTCTCTAAAAGAAACTCATTTATAGTACAGATTGTTATAGAACAGTCTCATTCCCCAAAACACAGTATAAAACCATGAACTTCAAAACTATTAAATTATGAGTCAGTAACAAAGATGTTAGTCCTGTCTTCTAGTCTCTTTGTTATTGAAGGAATTCCACTGTACTTTGTGAATTTTACTAAAAATGGAATTGTTCCAATTTTTTTTTAGCAACTCATATCTTATGATAACCCTTATATTTTAAAAAGTTCCTTTTCATATTTCTTTGATTTTTAGTGGAAATTTGATGGAGCCACCATTTCAAAACCAAAAGAAATTTGGAACCAACTTGACAAAACTGGAAAAGAAAACCATCCGAGGAAAAATATATGATTCTGACTCTGATGATGACTAGATCTCTGCTATAAATCTTTGTAAATCATCTTTTGTTTCTGCATACTTCAATTCTAGGAATGTTTTCTAAAGCCTATTATTTTCATTACATTTGAACATGATGCTCATTTTCTATACAGTTTTATACAACTGAGTCATAGAAGACATCTTAAATATTTTGTTTGGAGGTCATTTTTAGGTTGAAAAGATTATCTGAACTCTTCTGAATTAAGAGTAGAAAGTGATTGAATTCTTTCTATTTCTAGGATTAAGATTTATTTCCAAATAAGTTTTCTGTAATCTCCATTTAAATGTGTTCATACCATTCACTTACTGATTTCAAAATAGCATCACAGGGAACTATTCCAGGAGTAGCTTTTAAACGGCATTTTTTACTTTGTAGAGCCATATTCTGTGGCATTGACTAGAGTCACCACTTTGCACTCTTCATTTACAAAGGGTCTTTCACTTCTGGGATGTTCCAAATCAGCTGTCTGAAAACTGCCTGTTTACCAACCCTAAACACTATGTGGTAAAGTTGAATTTGACTGATAACAAGTCAGTCATTCCAGACTCTGAAAATATTGCCTTATTCAAAAGATTAGATTTTACAATTCTAGCTTCCTTTTGTATTTTTTGAGATAAATAAAAAGTGATAAAGTTATTTGGTAATTGGCAAATTAGAAGAAGCAACAACTTGACAAGAGCATGCTACCATGGAGGAGCAATGAATGGGATTCCCCTCAAGAAATGAAACCCTTGAACAGCCTCCTTCACCCTTTTGATCCTTTTCCCCAGAGCACTAGTAGAACTACGCCTGGACTGAATTCAGAAAGATATGGGTGGCAGTGAAGGGCTATACCTTTGGCAACCCTGCAATATAGGCTAGGCTCATAAATTTTAAGGGCCAGTAGGTCATCCTGCCCTAACCCCCCATTTTATAGTTGAAAAAACAAAAGTAGAAGTGACTTGCTGCAGGTCACATAGTATATGAAAGGTGAGATTTGAAACCAGATGCTCTGATTTCAAATCCAGTGCCCTTTCTACTGCCTCTCAAAAAATACCTTCTGTCAGTTCTTGGACATCTCTTAACATTATTAGTTGGGACTTTTATTTGACCTCAGCAAGAAAAATAAAAAAATCTGAATGCTAGTGTTCAGTGTCTTGGTTTTTAACTTCTTTTTAGAGCAATATGCTTCCTTTCTTGAAGGAGCTTCTGGGAACCAGACACTGACTCTCCTGGAGTTCAGATGCTCAGTCATCCTGTATAATTGTAGATTCAGTAGGTTATTGACAGGTTTTCAAGAAGCAGCTTTAAACAAGTTCAAATCTGCCCCTGGACCTCAGCCTGATGATTTTAATGAACAACCAAGATTACTCCATCATATCACAGATCCCTGTCCTTTCCTGAGAGACAGTTCTCATTTAAGCCCACTGATGCTGTAGCCACACGTTTTTTTCTCTACTATTTAACAGGAAATAAATTGAGCTTTAAAAAGGCAAAATACTTGAAGAGTATTGTTATTTATACCTGATAAAAGGCTTTTGGTGATTTCCCTAGAGCCAGCTTATTTACATCAAATACAGGAAAATGTTATACAGAAATATGTAGGGCAGTGAAAATAAAATGGCTTTTACATTAAACACATCAGTAATGCTTCTGGTTTCCCTTAGAACCAAACTACTCTTGCCTTAATTCAGTCTATTTTAAATTACATGGTTTTCCCTTCTAAACATACTTAGTTGCTTTTTAATTTCTATTTTAGAATGATACAACTTTTCTGTCATAGAGCTATAGCTGTGTCTCAATCTTGTTACCTAGTAATTTAAAGAACATTCTGTCCTTTGGTTTTATTTCAAACAAAACCCATATAGGAATGCCTTACTCCACATTTTATTAGCACTGGTGCTATAATGTGATTTATGCCATTATGTTTGGGTTGCCTTTTTTCTTCTCTTTTCTTTTTTTTTTGGCCAGAAAAGTATTTGGATATCTATGGAAGAAATGAACACTCCAAAACACCAAAAAAAACCCAAAAAACCCCAACTCCAAAGAACCATGGTTACATATGGAGCCTTGTGATTTTAAAGCTCCTAAAACCACTCAGTCCCAGACAAGCTGCCAAAATCCTGCTTTTTCTTTTATAAACCCCAAAGCTTATTAACCTTGCTCCTTTTCTGTCATGGTCACCACTCATTTTCCTACCTGAGTTCTTGTCCACCAAAATAATACAGCAGAAGGGAATACAGATCTCTAATTTCTCCCCTACTCTGCTCCATGAAATAAGCACATGTACCTAGTCAGACTTTCTAAAATGTTTTACTGGTGATAAATCACTTTTTATCAGAATCTCACATTTCTTCCTACTAGAAACTCAGTGTGGAAACTGCCTCAACTGATGAAATGAGATATTTGTAAAGCATGTAGCAGTGCCTGCCACAGAAGAGGCACTTAATAAATGCTCTTTCCCTTGCCCCACCCCTTTACTGTGATGCATAGGAGCAGTTGGTCTGTAGTTTATAGTCTTCATCAGAACAGACTGTGTGACTATAGCTAGTGTGTGTTAACATTATGATCAAAGCTGACCCGTAGCCTTATGTCATGCTGCCTCCCATAAGGTTTTATTAGGTTCCCAATAGTTTTTGGAATGCTGTATGTCCAGATTCCCTTAGTCTGAGTCATTGGAATTAGATACATAGAAGTTCTGCTCACATTTGTCTTCAGAAGTAATTTTCTTGTACCTTGCCAGCATTAGGTGAGGACTAGGGAGATGTGAATAACTTCAACTGTAATGGAGATTTAAGATAGTAAGAAAGGACTGGTTAAAGGTCAAATATTGTCTAATCTCTCTTCCACCAAAAGCTACCAAAGTGACTTTCCTCTAGCCCTATTCTGACTCACTCCCCTACTAGATAAAAGGAATGGCACCCTATTACCTTCAGATAATTAAATATCTTCCTGTGGTATTTCAATATCTTCAGAACCCACCTTCCCAGCCTCTAAAATGTTGTACTTGTCTCCTGGGGCTGTGGTTTAGGACCCAATGAAATCCTACACTTTACAAGTCAGCTAGACTGCCCCTCTTTCTGTACCCTATACATGCAGTTCATCTGCTATCTCCATCCACACCTTTGTGCTGGCCAGCTATCTGCTTGAAATGTACTTCCAAAATGATAAAGCACCACTCTCAAAAAGTTTTTCCTAATCTTTCCCCCACCCCCTCAGCAGCTAATGCCTGCCCTCCAAAAAATTTACCTCATTTATTTTATATGTTATGTATACACTTAGTTCTATATACACAGTTTCCTCCTTGTAAGTTCCTTGAGGACAGGGGCCTTTATTTTTGACTTTGTATCCTTTGTAGTCTAACAACTTGGTATGTGCTTAATAAATGTTTGTTTGATGAGGCCTCAGTTTCCTAAATTAAGTAAATGGAGGTGGTAGGGAGATTAAACGTGAAGATACATAGTCTCTCATCTCAAAATCCAATGATACTCCCTTGAGCTTTGGACTATTCTGGCCTTGGTATCACCTCCTTTGTCCTTCCTACGGTTTTTAGAATTCCTGCTCTCTGACTTAGTCCTAAAGCACATACACATTTGTTAAGATTAATTCCACTTTTTTGATATCTTCACTTATTTCATAGGGTTGTGGTGAGATTCAAATGAGATGATGTAGCATATAAAACTTTGCAAACTTTACAGCCATACGTAAGCATTGGTTATTAATACCCATTGTTCTGTGCTGGCATCTTGGTCCTAACTCTAGAAGACGTGGGGTTTCAGTGACAAGTGTCATCATCCCTTGTGTCTTATGTGCTTTGTATCAGCTTCCTCCAAGACTTAGCATTAAAAACTCAAGTGCTGTTGAATAAGTAGTATTTCCACTCTGCAGGTGGCCTTCGGGTCTTAGCTCATTTGTAGAGGAGATGATTCACTTTCTTGAGCCCTACAAGTGATGTTCTTTTTCTTGGTCCAGGAAACCACTTTCCTAGGTTTTCTTTAATGATTCACAGTCCTTCAACCTTCCACCTTTACTCCTGTGTGAGTTTTTAGATTCTGATGAGATTTTCCAAAAGAAAAAATGCTTTACATAATATGGTAACAATGAACAGTTTCCACCAAAATTCTTTCTAATTCTCACAAAATTGCCTCCATCTGTGTTCAAAATATCAGAAGTCTGTTACTTTGGGGGCATTTTTAAACATATAGTAAAAAGAACACTGGACTAGGGGTCAGGAGAGATGGTTGGAAGAGATGATCTCTGATCTTTTCCAGCTCTAAACCCATGACTATCTTGTCCTGGTCTGAGTTACAGTTCCAGCTTTCATACTGACAAGATTGTAACCTTGGAAAAGTCACTGAAGTCTCTTTAGGCCCCAGTCTCCTCATTTGTAAAAACAAATAAAAATCAAACAAAACAAGGAATTGAGCTAGATGACTTGAAAAATTCTGTTTTGTAACTGTACAGCAAAAAAAAGTTTTTTTAAATGCCTGTATTAAAAGACTTCATTGTTCTACATCAGAGGTGCTATTTCTGGGTATGTCTTCTACCACTTTTAGAATAGTTTTTCACTTCGGAATTTAAAAAGTAATAGCATGGTAAATTATCACTGGATTGAGTGTAAGAAGAGGAAAGATAGCAATAGAGATGGGGTGTATCATTTTGTTGGTATCAGGAACTCAGTTGACCAGGTCAGCATTTTCTACAATTTATAGTCTTGGAGAGCTGCCTTGAAGCACTGAAAAGTTGTCTCAAGTAATGAAAATTTACTGTTAAAGATGTACAACATTTAGTGGCTGGGTGGAATTCAGTTACTGATGTCAAAGATAAGAACAGAAGAAGAATCTCAGCCATTTCTATTTCTTTTTTTATATCCTTTACTCAGAGCTAAACCTGGGAATTCATGTCTGTGAATCTGTGATCCCCTTAATTTGAGAGATCCCCCCATTAATGCAACTTGTACCCCATTCATGACTCCCCCTCGTGTGAAATTCTTGTTAATATCCTGGGAGGAGGGGGTTTATCCAGCATGCAGAAAAAGGTTTTCCTTAGTTTCTCCCAACATATCTAAAGTAACACACTGCCAGTCCTTCCATCTTGTCACATGACCAGCCCATCATCTCTTCCAGGGTTATGATACATAACCTGAATATGGGGGCTTTTGTTTCATTATAATGAAATAGGTGGATAGTAAAGCTCTGCACTGACAGATCCCACTTGATCTTAACCACAGTCCCACCCCCCAGACAGTACACTAGCTATTATCACCCCTATTTTACTTATTTAATTGACCCAGTAAACTAAGGCTTAAAAATTTGGGTTGTGACTCAAGATCACCCAGTGTTTCAGTGGTGGGATTCAAACCCCACTGGAGTCCTGTGCCTGAGGGAGGGGTGACTTTCCATGGCACTGTACTGCCTTTTATCAGCTAAATGCCCTCATTTTTGCCTTGATACTCAGAAGATGAATAACTGCCTAAATCTTTGATAAAGATGGGGTTTAAACTCCAGTATATGGTACCCTCAAAGAAAAAACTTAGTCAGTATATTATGAGTCAGAGTGCCTATTTGAGAGGTGCTATACGTATCTCTGTGTAACATTGTTCTTTATGAAAACATTTCATCCAGGAAGTGGTGTTGGTGATGGGGACTTATTTTTTTATAATAATTCAGATTAATGTAGTTTTATGGTTTATAAAATACTTTTATCCCTGGTAAGAAAGTACCTTGACTAAGTTCACCTGACTTATGAGAACAAACGAGCTTGAATTCAGGTTCCCAAGAAACTAAAGGCCCCTTTTGTTGTTGTTTAGTTGTTTTTCAGTCCAGCTTTGTGATTCCTTTTGGAGTTTTCCTGGCAAAGATACTAGAATGGTTTGCTATTTCCTTCTCCAGCTCATTTTAAAAAATGAGGAAACTGGGGCAAACAGGGTGAAATGATTTTCCTAGGTCACACAGTTAATGTCTGAGACCAGATTTGAACTCAGGAAGAGGAGTATTCCTGACTCCAGGCCTGGCACTCTATACTCTGGGTGCTACCTAGCTGCCTTTAACCTTTATCCTGAAATAACTTCTCCTGAGTAGATATGCTCTCACCTCCTTGAACTGAGTAAGGAATCTTCCGACTGTCTTTTATTTTTCAGTGGATTTAACACTTTTAGGCTGCAAAATGGTTATTTTCATAGAAACTGTCTGATATCTTAGAATTCTTATGGTCATCTAGACTGCCCATTACCACCATCACCCTGCCCTGTGCCATTTTGCAGATGAGAAATATGAAGCCCAGAGAAGTTGTGACTTGTTCAAGCTGCTTCTTAAACAGGTTGTAAGTAGCAGGTGGTGTTTTATAATTCAGCGACTAGGAACCTAATTAAGCATTATCCATGAGGCAGCCAGCACTAACTCCTCCCAGATTTGAGTTGGGGAAATAATTTCTGGTAAATGTACCCCATGTGGTGTGAGGCCCCACCCCACTGTGAAATTGGGTCCCTCTGAAGTACGTGCAACCTTAGATACTCCAGTTATTACTCTGATAAGAGAAACTTCAGCAAACAACTGCATTGAATCAGCAAGGACATTGAATTGGAGTAGAAAAGAAAATGAAAACCTTAAATACATTGTCAGAATAATGGCACCCAAATGAGAGGCAGTCCGTTTTTCAGATGAGGAAACTAAGATTGAAAGAATTCAAGTGACTTGCCCAGGGTCACAGAGCTGGTAAATATCTGAGGATTTCCAACTCAGATCTTTCTACCCTCAAATCTCATGAGGGGAAAGGGAATGATGTGCAAAGATTCTGGAAAGGGAATTTAGGGTCAGGTTGTGAAGAGCTTTATAAGCTAAACAGAAGAATTTGTATTTGATCCTAGAAGCAATAGGGAAAGACTGGTGTTTAATGAACAGAGATTATAATAGTGAGATTTGCACTTCGGGAAAATCACTTTGGCACACGTGTGGAATATAGAGTAGAGGTGGAGAGAGTTGTCTTTGTATCTATGGCATCTAACATAATGCCATATATAAAGGAGGTAGGAAAGAGAATAAATATTTATACATATATATACATATATGTATGTATGCATATGTAGACATATGTGTGTGTGTATATAGCACCTACTATGTGCCCAGTACTGCGCTAAGTGGTTGCAAAAAATCTTATTTGATCCCCACAACAATCCTTCAGCACAGGTGCTATTTTCATCCCTATTTTAGACTTGAGGAAACAAGCAGAGTTTTAATGACTAATTCACAGTCACACAGCTAGTAAATGTCTGAGGTTAACTTTGAATTCAGGTCTTCCTCATTCCAGGCCCAGTGCTCTATTCGTTTACCACCAGCTGCCTCAAGTACTTCATAAATGTGTGTTAGATTGAATTGAATACGTTTTATAAACGTTCATCGTGGTAAACAATTTGTGGTTCATCAAAAATCCTGGAATTCATTAACACTAGAGTAAAATTCTCTTCATTGTCTAGTTTTTTGGTCAGTTCTAATAACAAGCTAATTTCACCCATATTTATTTATGAACTCCTGCCTCTCCCTCCATTTGTGCCCAGAAGGAGCACCTTTGTTCTCATTAAGGAATATACTCTTTCCTGATGCCCCAGAGAGATGCCTCAGTTCTACCAGACACCTGGATTATTGCAGGCACTGAGTAGGCAGCCCAGGCTTTTAGGATCTGTGATTTGTGTTCAAAGACCCCACCCATTCCCTACATCCCAGCCCAGAGGAGAAACTTTGAGGAAGGAATGATTGACAAGACCTTCTGGCAGTCAAAACCAATTTTTATCTTTGTTTTTGCCTAATCTCTTGAATTCCTTTCCTGGAATTCTCATCCCTCATTTTTCCCCCCTTGCCTTTGGACTGGTCCTTTGGGCTTCATTTTTACTTCTTCTCTACTTTGAATGTCTCCCCTGTACTCTTCAATATTTAAATAAACATGTATTCTGGGTTTGTTTTTTCTTAATGTAACTGAATATAACCAAAAACGATCAAATCATAAATGACCAATTAGGTATTTTGATTTGTCTTATAGCACAACCTTATGTAATGGTGAAAGAGAGTTCTAGAAATATAATTAAGAAAATGATTTAATGTATGTGGGTAGAACTGTGATTTGGTACAAACATTCTGGAAAACAGTTTGGAATTAATAAAGTGGTTAAAATATTAATACCCTTTGATCCAGAGATTCCATAGCTAGGAATATACCAGGGAAGTCATTGACAAAAAATACTGGTCCTATATAGGCCAAAATATTTATAGCAGCACTATTTATGGTAGCAAAGAATTGGAAAGGAAGTACACACTCATCAGTCAGAGAATGAATAAAAAAATGATGGTACATGAACACAATGGAATATTACTATATAGAAGAAGTAACAAATATGATTGAGTACAGAGAAGCATCAAAAGACTTATGGGAACTGATGAAAAGGGCCAATGACTATAACAATATAAAAAGGAAGAACAACATGACAAAATGATCAAAACCTCCATTTGAGAAAGCTTCCATGCCAACCCCAGCCACCTCTAACCTGGCTCAATATCTGACTCACTTCAGAATATAGTTTTCCATATTGCCCAAGGAGGGTAATTTCACCCCTCCCCATTTAAGTTACTTGAGAATAGGGACTTTCTTTTTGCTTGTATTAATATTAGCAGGCATTTAGAACAATGCCTTGCACATAAGTGTTTAATTTCTAATCTAATCAAAACTGAATGTTGAATCATAAAGAACAGACTTTGTCGCAAACAGCAGATCTGGGAAGACCTATTCCTTTGCAGAGGTGGGAGTTTAATTTCACAGGTGTGAAACAGTGAATATAATCTCAGACTTTTTCAATATTTTGATCAGCTTTACTAATTTTTTCTCTTTTTAAAAAATTCTTTGTTATAAGGAATGATTCTCCAAGAGGTAGTAGGGATGCAAATAGGGGTAAATCTAGGCAATGGAAAAACAAGGTATCAATTAAAATCTATTTTTTAATTGGCCTGAAAGAAAAGATATGAGTAGACGTCTCCCCCTACTCCTTTATAGAATTTGGGGTTCACAAATGTGGAGCATTATATATGTCATATTTTTTCAATATATTGATGGATTTTCCTGAATTTTTTCTCTTTAAAAATTCTGTTATGATATAAAAATGGGTATTCATTGACAGGTACTGCTACAAATCATACTTATCAACATGCTGAGACCTTTTTAAATATCCAATTTATTATGTGCTCTCATTATATGGTGCCATGGTACACAAAACCAACGGGCCCCAAGTAACATTTTGAAAAATCTTTCATTACATCAGCAGGAAGGACAAAATTGATATTTTACAGAGGAGAAAGGGGAGAGTTAAGATTTGCACATCAAAGAACCAACAGTAGAAAGGGAAGATTTAAAATAAATACCAATATCAGGTAAAGTAACAACTGATTAGAAAATCCTATTTGAACTGGATTTTAACTGGAATTTGTAAATAGAGCAGGAACTAATCAGATAGCACCAGGTCTACAGTTAGATGTCTCAGCTAAAATAAATTGGAGTAGTAAAGCTGAGCCAGAAATTCTATTAACCAGAGATGAATTTTTGATATCTCAGCTAATTTCAAAAAGGCATTAGCTGGTTATGTAATTTGCTATCTCAGGCAAAATAGCAGCAATAATAAAATTCTCTTATGATAGAAGAGATGAATCTGAGAGGTATTAAAGGGAGGAATACAGAAGAAAATCTAAACAACATGGAAACATGAATTTTACTTTTTTACAATATTTGGATCCTGTGTCCTTATGAAAATTGAAAAGAGATAAAAACTCCAGAGCACTGATGTCTCAACTCTGGTGCTCTAACAATTGACTGCTCTCCCACAGTGAAGTCTGCCTTTCTAGGAAGAGTGTCATCAGGCCTCTCCCTCTAGAGGCCCAAGCCTAGGGTGTTTCTAAGCTCAACCTGTGGAGAAAAGCCGAGAAACAAAACAAATTTCCTTTTAGTGAACCTCTTTCACACAAGATAAGGAAGTTTTCTACTGTTCCACCACCACCACACACCACACATCGGTCAGTTTAGAGGGATTATTTCTTATCTATGTTATATTGGTTACAATTGTACTCAAAAGCTCATAAATAGGCATACTGAAGGAGTTCACAGGCACCCCAAAATGTTGGGGTGCACCAGAATGATGAAGAATAGACACAAAGATTGCAGTGTCTTAAATGAATTCGCTCCGATTGTCTCCAATTTAATAAAGGCATTTATCAGGGTGATGCACCCAGCAGGCCCTGCTCCCTGTGGGAGACAGAGCACTTAGCCAGGTTAAGTTTCTGGTCTATATACAGTTTGATAGACTAGAGGGAGGGGTGGGCTACTGCGGTTTAAGAAAATGGGGAGGAGGAACCGGAGAATAGGAAGGGGAATGCTGCTTGGGAATGTCACATAGTTCACATGGATAAGCCAGGGGAACAGGAAAGGGGGAAGGGGAGTGCTGCCCTGGAATGTCAGGTAGTCCCGATGCCTTTGTGAAAGCATACAGATAAGCCCACTGTATGTGGTGGGGATGGGAGGGGAGGTTCAACGCAGTCCTCTGGATCTCTTTTCTGGCTGGTCACATCCTGCATTTCATCTCATATCTCACATAATGCATCTTGCTTGGTCCATCTGCCTCCAACACTCCTGTCTGTCTCATCAGTACTTGATGGTAAGCACCACACCCATGAAGCAACAGTACACTGTCCCCCTCACCCCTCAAAAAATACTTGTTCACATGAACACATTTCTGAAGACTCACAGACATGTTGAGTGTCTACTATATTCACGGGGGATTCAAAGATGAAAAACAACACAGTCACTGCCTTCTTGGAGTTTTCCATCTTAGAGGATGGAAACCCAAAACATTAAAACACCCAAAGAACATATAATGATGGTCTCGTAAAGGCCAGTCCTAATAAAGGCCTTGCCCCACCTGGCTTTGTAACCACATCTGAGATGAAAGATGCAAGAATTATAGGTCAGCCTCTGGGTCATTCATCAAGGCCAAGCTGATGTGGTTTTCCACAGCTAGTCCCAATGAAAACCACATTCTTGACAGCCCACATACATCCATACCAAGTCTGACAATTAGCTGACCCTTCAGTGTCTAAGACAATTGAACTTAGTAACCTGAAATTTCTGGGCTTGACCCAACAGGTCAGAGTTTCAAGTCTGCTCAGGATTTTCAATCTTAACGACCTTGGCTCCCCAAACCTGCACCTGGGATGTGGCTTTTGGATTGTTTGTTTTTCCAGTGATACTGTGTAATTTCTAAATGGGAAAAACATTTTTGCCCTGAATTGCCAGAGGTGACAACTATGGTTTCATATTAGAACTTTTCAAGATGACAAATAGTCAGTTTAGCATTAGATTGGTAAGCATAACAATAGGTGTGTATATAAGTGTGCTGCCCTTTGTCACTAAGGAAGATGCCAAGGATGATGATGAGGATAATAACTAGCATGTAGATAATACTGTAAATTTTGCTAAAGCGCAGTGACTTGCTAAGTATCTAAGGTAGGATTCGAACGCAAGTCTCTTTCCTTACAAATCCCTTGCTCTGTACTTTTGAGATGAACACATTCTGCCCAGCACTGACTTGTACCACATTGCCCTTGCTTTCCCAGTCCACAGTTCTGTAAATATTTAGTGAGATGGTATCATTCAGGCTTGCAGGGGTGGGGAACCTGGCCTCAAGGCTTATATGTGGTCATTTAGGTCCTCAAGAGCAGCCCAACGATTCAGTTGAAGACCTAGAGGGCCATATGTGGCCTCATTCCCCAACACTGGATTAGGGTGTAGTAGTAGAATAGGAAATAGTTAAGACTGTTTAGAAAGAGAAAAATCAGGGAGAAAGGTAATGAAAGGAAGGTCAAGTGTAGTACTGAAGATCTGGAAAAGAAAATTTTTATCATCAAAGTTCAATATCAGAAATGGATGTGGTTTTTATCATGGAAGTGATATTAAAGAAGATGCATCACCATCTTGTTTATCTATTTGTATCCCAGCATTTAATAGAGTGTTTTGTACATAAGTGCTTTTTGATTCATTCATTCATTCACTTACGTAAAAAAGGTTCATGTCCCTGCCTTTCTGGGATAAGAGTTGAGTTTAGAATGAGCTGTATGGTACTACAGAGGAGTTCCTTTACATCCTACTACGTATAGAAGGCAGCACAGGAGAATGGATTGTCTACAGAAATAGATCCTCCTATATTTAGCCCCATTTCTGCATCTTAGCCCAATCTCTTAGTCTTGGCGACTGAATATGATGGTGTAACTTTTCTCTCATTCATCCATAATACTTCAGCATTTCCCAAGCATGGATAAGGAAAAGTATAGGCATTTATTTGGAGTAGGAGATAGGGCAGAGAACATTTTGTTGGTTGGGTAATCACTTCTGGCTTTCAAAGCACATTCTTTTGGGGGAGGGTGGAGATAAAGAGATTGAGAATGAGAGGAAAGACAGAAAATATGGCAGTTAAAGGAATTATTCTAGAAAAATAAAAAAGAGACATCAAATAAAGTCAATCATAAAATAGTAGGCAATGGGTGAAATAAGAAAGAAATGCAATAAATATTTCAAAGTAAGAAAGAAATGCAGTAAAAATTTCAAACATTTTTAAACCCCTAAAATTTGGGGAATTAAGTTTGTTTTAAGACATCCTTTGATTTGAGGGCAATATTGCTGGACAGATTCAATTCAAAAATGTTGTCAATATTGATTGTTAGGGTAGCTTGGGGTTCCTTCAATTTAGGTCTGCTAGGAGAAAGCAATTCCTAACTCCAGGTGAAATAAAGAATAAATTATAATGAAAAAGAATTTACATTTATTAGAGTGATCCAGCTCCTATCCTATATTATCAATATGCAGGAGTCAGATGAATATATTTCTCAGTCAGGTATGTGTGGGGTAGAATGGAAGTCCCAAGACATTCTCTTTATTTCCTGGCCTTTTTATTAAGCCTAGAAAATCTTGATTATCTAGAAAACTTGTTGTGTGGCTTAAGTTCTAAAATAATCACAATTTAAGCATGTGAAGGTAATCACCTTTCACAGGAATCTTCTTTCCATTCACAAAGAGCAAATGGAAGCTGACACTCTAAATGGAAACAGTAGATAATGAAATGTGCAGAATCAACAGCGTTCGCATCTGGCCAGACAAAGTCTTAATTCCCCCCATGCCATCACTCCCTATCTCATAAAATAAAAAGTACACTTTACACAATACCAAATATCCTCAGTCTTAGCTTTCCTAATGCTGTAATGAATACCCTCATTACTAAATATATCATTACACAGAGAGAACTCGGAGGCTGGCATGAAACTCTGAAGCATTTCCAGTTCTGAGAATGGGAGGTTCCCAGTACAATGTTTCTATTGAAGAAAAAAAAAGCCAGAATAGAGAGTGTAAATTTGCCTAGGAGGAGGGGAAAGCAAACACAGAAATCTGAGTGGTAAGGTAGGAAAAACCAAATTGTTTGCTCCAGTTATGTTTGAATACAACTCCTTAGGGTCTTTCGATGCCTTTCCATCATACTACAGACTAAAAGGGTATCCTTTCAGCCATCCCTCCAAACTCACACTCACAAGTTGGGAATCCAAGAAGACAACTGTGCCAGGTTCATGGTACTAAGGGGATCCACATTCCTAAAATTACGTCTAACAAGTCCACACTGATATGTTTACTGTTTAACAGAAAGCCAGAGGTCACAATTATCTTAAAGCAAAGATGCTTAATAGAGTAGCATATTAAGAAGATTTACATTATAGCATTCTCCCCAAAACCTAGAACACAGTCTTCTGCAAATATTTGTACATATTCACATACATGTATACTATATATATGCATACATATACATATATATCTGTCTATCCACATATATACATATACATATATGTGTGTATATATGTATGTATGTGTATGTATATATGTATGTATATGTATATATATGTATGTATATATGTATATATATATAAAGAATCCATGAAGAGAATGAACAAATCATGTATAACGAACCCCTCCCCAACATGGAGGAAACATGTGGAGGCTCAATTTCAACTCTAATGCTATAGGACCCCTTAGGTCTTCTTGTAGTATCTTTGCATGGCTCCTCACTGGGCACAATATCTGCTTATCTGAGTGTGTGGCCCTGCTAGTTGGCCATAATTCCACCCCAAGCTTCACTCTCCTAGTTGGCTGTAGTCTCTGTAGAGCAGACCAACTTCAGCTTCTGGTTTAGCTGAATTCCTCAGATGAGGCAAAGCCAGGCTCTGAGGTACCACCTCACACTCATGAAATTGACTAAAGTGACAAAAAAAAAAAATGACAAATGCTAAGGGGTTGTAGGAAAATGGGGACTCTAAAGCATTGTTGATGGATCTGTGAACTTGTCCAACCATTTGGAAAGCAACTTTGGAACTATGCCCCAAAACTGATTAAACTGTGGATAGATACTCTTTGACCCAGCAATATAACTATTAGGTCTATACCCCAAAGAAAGAGAAAAAGAGCTCATATGTAGAAAAATATTTATAGCAGCTCTTTTTTGTCGCAGCAGTAAATAGGAAGCTGAAGAGATGCCCATCAATCAGGGATTGACTGAACAAGTTATGGTATATGAATGTGATAGAAGAATATTGTGGTGTAAGAAATTATGAAGGGGATGGCTAGGAAGGCTTATATGAACTGATGTGGGATATGGAATGAAATGAGAATAATCAGAAAAATGTATACAAGAACAACTATATCGTAAGGACAATCAGCTCAGAAAGACTTAGAATCAACTATGATCAATACAATGACCAACCATAATTCCAAAGGATTCAAGATGAAACATGCTATGCACTTCCAGAGAGAGAAGTAATTAACACAGAGTGTAGACTGAAGCATATTTTATTTTCCTTCTTTCTCTCTTTTTTTATTTGAACATATTGTGAGAATTTGTTATGACTATAGATATTTGCAATGGGCTTTGTTTTTCTTGCCTTCTCAATGAGGGAAAGAATGGGGGAAAGGAAGGGAGAAAGAGAGAATTAGGAAATGAAAATAAAATTTAGTTTAAAACAATTTTAAAAGAAAATTACTTGTAATCAGGTAGAGTAATTAAGTTTACTGACATGCAGGAAACCTTATAATTATTTACATCTTTTTAAAAAAACAATGTGAACTCCCTGAAAGCAAGAAATGTTTTTCTTTTCTGTTTGTATCCCCATGGCTTAGCACAGTCCTTTGCATATAGCAAGTAGTTAATAAATGTTTTATTCATTTGTTCATTCTCTGGGTCTCAGCTTCCTTAATGGAAAAATAAGGACATTAGAATAGATGACCTCTAAGGTCTCTTCTGACTCCAGATCTATGATCCCATGAACTCTCTTCCTATCCTTCTCACTCTTAGCAGTCAGACTCATTCCCTTTTCCCTCATTACTGACTTCTCAATTCACCATTTCATTGTACATTCTTAACTCATTTTATTTATGTATTGTTGGGTAATGAAATTATGGTGACTGCTCAATATCACCATCCAAGCCCTGACAATGTTTTATTCTTGAGAAAAAGCCTATTTAACCATTTATACCCACATTTTTGCTTTAATTCAAATTGTGCAGAACAATAACTCCTTTTTTTAAATCAGGTTAGATTTCTGTCCAGGGGAGAGGATCAGTCCTTTCTGCTCTAAGTGAGAGACTTCAGGTCAACTGGGAGTGCAGTTATAGTCAATTCTAGTCAACAAACATTTATTAAATACCTGCTATTATCAAGGCACTGTACTGGATACTGGGGATGGGGGAAAAAAGCCACATACAGTTTCAGGTCTCAAGGAGATTACAGTCTAATGGGAGGATATAATATGTAGACAAATAGGTAGGATACAAAGATAAAAATGATAAAAATTAAGACAAAAGGCTTTAAGAAAATTTGAGAGTGATCACCTTCTTCTTCGATGACCATGGAGGAGGCAGTGCCTGACCTCAGACCTAACAAAAGAGATATAGCACAGATATGGAGTGTGAAAACCCCACTTGATTAGAACATAGGATGATTGAAGGAGAGTAGCAAGAAATATGATTGGAAAAGTAGATTAAAGTCAGATTATGGAGGGTTTTCAATGCCAAGCTGATGAATTTGTATTTAATCCAGCAGGCAGTAATTAACAACTGCATGTTTTTGAGCAAGGGAATGTGCTATAAAAGCAAGGAGCATTCATAAAATATATTTTTAAAATTAATAGCATTTTATTTTTCCCTCGTTACACATCAAGAAAATTTTTAGCATTCATTTTTACAAGATTTTGAGTTCCAAATTTTTCTCCCTTCCTCCCCTCTCTTCCCCTTTCCTTTTCTGAAAACAGTAGGCAATTTGATATAGTTAAACATTTGTAAAAAAATTTCCATATTCCATTTCACAGTTGTGAAAGAAGAAACAGATCAAAAGAAAAAAAACCTTGAGAAAGAATAAAGTAAGTGAAAAAAATATGCTGTGATCTGCATCCAGAGTCCATCTGCTCTTTATCTGGATATGGATAGAATTTTCCTTCATGAGTCTTTTGTACTTGTCTTGGATCACTGTGTTGCTGAGAGGAGCTGAGTCATTCACAGTTGATCATTACACAATGTTGCTGATAAATTCTGCTCATTTCCCTTTGCATCAGTTCATACAGATCTTTCCAGGTTTTTCTGAAATCTGCCTGTTCATATGCCACAACTTGTTCAGCCATTCCCCAACGGATGGGCATCCCCTCAATTTCCAATATTTTTTAACTAATTAGTTTATATATTTTTAGTTTTCAACATTCACTTCCACAGGGTTTTAAGTTTCAAATTTTCTCTCCATATCTCCATTTCCCTCACCCCAAGACAATGTGCATTCTTATTAACCCTTTCCCCAATCTGCCCTCCTTTCTATCACATCCCCCTCCTTCTCTTCCCCTTTCCCCTTCTATTTTCCTATACGACAAGATAATTTCTATACTCCATTGACTGTATATCTTATTTCCTAGTTGCATGTAAAAGCAATTTTTAACATTCATTTTTAAAACTTTGAGTTCCAAATTCTCTCTCTTCTTTCCTCCCCACCCACCCTTATTGAGAAGGCAAACAATTCAATAAAGGTTATACATGTGTGGTCATGCAAAACACTTCCATAATAGTTATGTTGTGAAGGATTAACTATATTTCCCTCCATCCTATCCCATGCACCCCCCTTTCATTTTATTCTCTCCTTTGACCCTGTCGCTCCTCAAATGTTTGCTTCTGATTACCCCCTTCCCCCAATCTGCCCTCCCTTCTGACACTTCCTCTCTCCAATCCCCTCCCCGCCATTTTCCTGTGGGATAAGATAGATAATAAAATGTATTTTTAAAAGTAGTTCATGGTCAACAATATGACAATCCAAAGAGCTAATCCAATATTCTTAACATTTTTGTTTCTTTGATCTCTTTGGTGACGTCTGTGAGTCCATTCTCAAAATGATGCTTTAAATGCATAATATAAAATATGTAGGATTACAAAGGAAGCAAATTATACTGATAATTATAAAAACAATTAAGTTCAAGGACACCAGTTTAAGAACCTTTGAGCAAGAAAGATATGATAGATAAGTAGTCTGATGGGTCCTGGCCATGTGTACTGGCAGAAGCCCAGAGACTGAGACCTTTCAGTGAGGGAAGTGGATCTAGGACCTTCTCTACATCACTGGGAGAGGTACCTCTTTTCCCAAAACTTACTGGATGGCAAGTATCCAACACAACTGGGGTGTGTGTTTTGGGGGTGACTGGAGGGGAGGGGAAGGGCAGAGGAGAACCAAAGTAGAATGAATGGGAAATATTAGCTGTTTCTTCATAATGCATTTGGATGTTGAGATACCATGCTATTTCTCTGGCACACCAGGTCATATGACTGACATATAGTTGTTGCAGCCTCTAGGGGATGGAGGAAGCCTGCTCAGCTATGGTTATAAAAATAGAAAAAAGCAAGAGCCTGCATATGCTACTGGGTGTTAGATTGCTGTTCATCATATCCCATTCATATTTCATCAACATTAGACAGAATCTGTGACGTATTTAGAGGTCGTTATGACAGTCGAGTCCTCAATGTACACCAAGAATTCCAGTCATGAGGTCATTCTTTCTTAGGTATTCACTGCCCGAGTGCCCAGCAGCATGTGTCTTTTAAAAGATTTTTTTTCAAAGGTCTGATATTTGTGCTCTTGTGCCCTGCCTTATGTCGAATAGACTTGTCTTTGTCTGATGTCTACCAGAAAATGGCTAAGTACATATGTGTCATTTTCATTCTCTTTGATATGGGCATAAGAAAGACCAAGAATTCCATTTTTAAAAATTAATTGTATTTTTTATTAACATGTATTTATTTTCTTTCCCTCTTGCTTGATCCACCACCAAAAAAATAAAAGAAAATATACCCCTTGTAATAATCATAGTTAAGCAAAATAAATTTCCACATTGGCCATGTCCAAAAACGTGCGTCTGATTCTGTATTTTAAGTTCATCACTCCTCTGGCAGGAGGTGGGTTGCTGTTGTTCAGTTGTATCTGAACTTTGTGACCTCATTTGGGATTTTCTTCACAAAGATTCTGGAGTAGTTTGCCATTTCCTTCTCCAGTTCATTTTCCAGATGAGGAAACTGAGGCAAACAGGATTAAGTGACAGGGTCACATAGCTAGGAAGTGTCTGAGGCCAGATTTAAACTCATAAATGTGAGTCTTCTTGATTCAAAGCCCAGTGTTCTATCCACTGCCCCACAAGCTGCCCAAGAGGCAGGTAGAGTGCTTTATATTTGGTCCTCAGGCATCACCCTTTGTTATTGTATCAATCAAACCATGTACTGTTTGTCTTTATAATGTTGCAGTGATTAGATAAATTGTTCTCTTAGTTTTGCTCACCTCACTGTTTATCAGTTCATAGAGGTTTTCTCTGAAATTGTACATGATGTACATGAAACCGTACACCATTATAGAATGATAATATTCCATTAAATTCATATGCTATCATCTGTTTCACCATTCTTCAGGGACCCCCTTACGTCTAAGTTTTTGGCTACTACAAAAAGAGCTGCTAAAACATTTTTTTTATACAGATGGATTCCTTTTTCTCTTTTCTCTTCTCTTTGAAGTATATAAGGTAATGCTAGGATAGGGACAGGTAAGAAGGAGCAATTATCTCCTACAAATGATGTGTGAAAGGAAAGATTTATACAAAAGAAGCAAAGGAGGAGGGTGGAAGGCTGCTGATGTTGGAAACTTACTCTTTAAAGAGGAAACAACATGTATATCTACAAGGATATAAAAGTCTTCTAAATTTAGAAAGAAATAAGAGGGTAAGGGAATAGGATGGGGGAGGAACCTTTAGAAGGGTATTTAAGTTAAGAATTAGGAGGATAGGGCAGAGGATAAGGGAGGGACTCTTAGAGGGATAAGTAGATTTGAAGCACAAGATAGTGGATAGAAGTAAATTACACCTATGAAGAGGGATAGGGTAAACAGGGTGAGAAGGATAGTGAGGAAAAATAGGATGGAGGGAAATGCACAACAAATAATTATAATTTTGAATGTGAATGGAATGAATTTACCCATAAAATGGAAATTGATAGCAGAATAGATTAAAAATCTGAATTCAACAATACGTTGCTTACAAGAAGCTCAATTTAAAAAATGAGAGATATTCACAGAGTCCAAGCAAAGGGTGGAGTAGAATTTATTATGCATCAATGATGTAAAAAAAAGAAGGGATAGCAATCATGATCTTAGACAAAGTTAAAATTAAAATAGATTTAATTAAAAGAGATAAACAGGGAAACTACACTCTGTGTGACTAACATTATTCAACATTGTTTTAGACCATTTAAAATAATTATGGGCTGTATAAAATACTTGAGGTTATACCTTCCAAAACAGACATCAACATAGTTGCAAAACGCTCTTTATACAAATAAAGTCAGATTTAAATAATTGGAGAAATATTAATTGTTCATGGGTAGGTAAAGCCAATAATAAAAATAACAAAAACAACAATTTTACCTAACTTATTCAATGCCATGCCAATTAAATTACTAAAACATTCTTTTACTGAGTTAGAAAAAAATAATAACAAAAATTGATTTGGAAGAACAAAAGGTAAAGAATTTGAAAGAAACTAAGGGGGAAAAATGAATAGGAAGAAGATTCAACAGTACCAAATTATAATATAAGGTTGTAAATATCAAAACAACCTGGTACTGTCTGAAAAATAGAAAGGTAGAGCCATGGAACCAAGTACAAAGTAGTAAAGTACTACAGTAACCTTGCATTTGGCAAATGTAAAGATTTAAATTTTGGGGATCGGAATTCATTATTTAATAAAAATTGTTGGGAAAGCTGGAGAACA
Source organism: Notamacropus eugenii (assembly GCF_028372415.1). Taxonomy (NCBI): domain Eukaryota; kingdom Metazoa; phylum Chordata; class Mammalia; order Diprotodontia; family Macropodidae; genus Notamacropus; species Notamacropus eugenii. The sequence continues at coordinate 406,816,553 of NC_092876.1, read as the reverse complement.
GAAAGACAGAAATTAGCCATATATCAATTTCTTAAACGATGTACCCAAATGAGGTCAAAATTAATACATGACCTAGATATAAAGGGAAATTTCATAAGAAAATTAGAACATGTGACATATTATCTATCAGACTCATGAACAGGAGACTAGAGATGGAGAGTATTGTGAAGTATAAAATGGATAATTTTGATTGTAATAAATAAAAAATTTCTTGGGCAAATAAAACCAATATAGCCAAGATTAGAAATAAACCAGAAAATTGGGGGAAAATACTTTCACAGATAATCTCTCATTTCTCAAATATATAGAGAACTTTATCAAATTTATAATACAAATCATTCTCCAACTGATAAATGAGAAAAAGGATATGAATATGTGCTTTTCAATAAAAGAACTGATAAATACAAATATATATAGTACAGTCTTACATATACATATATGTGTGCATATATATTCATGTTTAATTGTACCCTTCTTTAGGGAATGTAGGGAAGGAGAAAAAAATAAAAAGAAAAGTGCATAGCAAAGAACAAAAAAATAGAAGGAAGCATAGAAATGCTGGGTAGCTTTGAAAACAATGTGTAGTATTTATTACATAGGTTTTCAAAAAAAGTAAACAGTTTGAAATTGTAATTTATTGTTTTATATTAAATCTTCTCTTTGTGTTCTGCTGTGTACATAGAAATGTTATTTTTTTTCTTTTTTCATTTTATATTTAAGTTTAAAATGAATAAAAAATTTTAAAGGGGAAAATCACTAAAAAAAATACTAATAGCTGAAACTTATAGTGCTTTAAGGTTTGTAAAGCACTTTGCATGCTTTTCTCATTTAATCCACACACCAGCCCTGTGGGATAAATATTATCTCCATTTTACAGAGGAGGAAAACCAAGACTTTGAAAGGTTTACTTTCTCATGATCAGGTAGCTAGTATGTATGATAATCTTTTCTCTACAACCATAATGCTTCTCAGAAAGCAGAGAGAGGGGAGGAGTGGGGGCAATCTAGAATGAAGGCTTGTGATGGGAGAATTTAAGAGCTCTTTGAAGACATTTAGTACCCAGAATATGTATTAAAAAGATGCTAAAGTATTTAACATTTGCTGGGGTAAATGCTGGAGGATACAAACTGTTTGGGGTAGAAATCATGGACAGTAGTCATATTGCAGAAAAATATGATAAGCTAGATAATGTCACTAGACAATGGACAGAACTATGTACCTACTTTCCAATGTCTATGAAAACTTGAAATGAATAAGTTACACACTTATGGAGCAATCCTTGATGAGAATATAAGAAAGAGTGAGACTTTTGAGAACAATATTCTACAGTAGACCACTTACACAACCAATGAAAGATGATGAGAATACAAGTTACCATTCTTATTATTTGGTGACTATACAAAACCACTTGATTCATTAGAGTAAAATCTTACCTCAAAGTCTCCCTCCAAAAAGGGCTTTTCCATTCACGTCACTATCATATAAGAATCCTCAAAAGAGACAACTCCAGAGATCTTGGTTTAAGTACTCTATAATAATTAATATTAATCAGAGCATAAAATGAAGAGCTGTACACTTGATAAAGATGTTTGCTGCTTTTTTAAATAAAAATAAATTATTTAATAATGTAAGAACCATTCTCAGTGAAATTATTATTTTTCTATTAATAACAAATTATTAATATCAGGGTCCAGGGTATTTTTTTCTTTTTACTTCCTCATTTAAAGACTAGTTTCTGAAGGACTGATGAGATTGGCTTAACCCTCCAGGAACATTCTCCTCTATCTTGGGTGGGACCCCACTCAACTGAAAGAACTTATTTCTGATTAAAGGGGAAAAAAAAATCTAATCTAGGTGAATTCTGTCCATTGTTTAACAGCTGTGTCTCATGATCAAGTCAAATTCTCAATAGGAGGAGCTGAAGACTTTTAGGTCACCTCTCATTAATATGTCCCCCCCATTATTATTCACCAATCAGGGTTGATTTCTCCTATCTGACATACCCTTTTCTAAAAATATTTAAATATTCAGTATCTCCATTTGATGTCTTTGGTTAGGAGAGACCACTGACCTTAATTTATTGATTATTTGATGACCTAATTAATAAATTGATTATTAATTATCATATTTCATCACATACTCATCACATATTTTATGCCAAATTTTTCCCCAAAAAAGTAACCATTATGAGAAGCTATTTTTTAAAAAATTTGTGCTGGTATTACTTGTCTCTTAACTTCCACCAGTCTCATACAAACTTCACTGACCAAAAACTTTCTTTCCACAGCAGTTTCCATGCTGCTCCATGAACACAATCACTTTTAGCTTGAAGCCTACAGAATAGTTTTTATATTTGCCCTTAATCAGAAGGAAATGCTTTGTACATTAATGTGTCGCTGGCAGACAAACTGTACAGTTAAGCTAGCATGGGAAGATGCAAGTTTTGCCTTATCATGTGACGTACATGTGGCAACTTCACATGTATGTGGAACCCCTTGTTCCTACAGCTCTTCACTGAGTTGAGTGACAATACTGTTAGTACTTCATGACTCTAAAAGAACCACTCATGCAAGTCAGCTTTCAGAAATTGTAACAGTAAGCACCCTAAAATACACAGGGGAGGCCTGCTATCACAGTTTCTTAGATCTGCTTTCATGAAAGGAAAACAACTTTCAAGGGGTTACTAATCACTTTAATCAAGCATATGTATCATTCTTTTAACCAAGTACATATGTCATTCAGTTAGTTCAGGGAGTCATCACCCTGAATTTCAAAGAAAATACAGAGAGATCAAAAGATCAACAGACATGGCTTCCTCTGTCTGAATTCAACAGATAATTGGACCCCAACTGTTTGACCATCGTTACCAGATAGGGAAGCACAACATCTGGATTCTCAAAGCTGGGGGTTCCTTAGCAGCTTCCCAGAGTCTTCATCTGGCACTCAAACCTTCTTACCAAAAACTAAGTCCCAAAGTAAAACCTCACCTCAGAATTTATACTTTGTTTAGAACCAGAGGGCATCCCAACCCTTGAGAACCAGTGCCTCATTAACAAAAGTTGGGGGTTTTCCTACAAATCTTCCCTAATCAAACTCCCCTTAATGGGCAGGCCCATTAATGGGTGGGGAAGATCTTTAATAACATTAACAATACAAGTACATATACTGTTTCTAGTTAAAGAAACTCTTGTTTCTGTACTTTACTCCTAGTAAAGATTCTTGATTGATAAAGGCACTTGATTATATTAAGACAAAAGCAAGAAAAGATCCTAATTTTACTTGCCATTACAGAAATATACTGACAATGCCTGTGTGCTGAGAATTCTAGGTTGGCAGCTTGCAATGCATGACAGGTAAATGTATATCCATATGCCACCGGGGAATACATTGATGCTCTGTTTACCCTTTAAGCTGCTATACCATGCAACGATGATTACATGATGAAAGATTATAAACCAGTTTTTGGAATGAAAAAAAAATAAACGGTGTAATGATTATGCTGTGGTAACAAGTATGCAGTGGCAATGATTACGTGGTGAAATACAGTATCCAGAAACTCTGTCTCTCAGACTTTTTATTCACATCATTAGCTCATAGACTGTACAGAAACAAGTGACAGGTCATATGTGGCCTGTAGGCAATAATTTGCTGACCTCTAGTTCAGAGAATAAAATACAGTTGGACGGAAAATCTATAGAGCTCCTTCATCAACACCTATACATTTTAGATGGCTACTGAAGATGATCAACTGAGTCCATAACTAAATAGTTGAAGTAGAATGGACTGGATTATATTTGGGAACTTATGTAGTATCTTTAATTATTCCCAAAGGCCTATCACTTTAGCATCAATGTTCTTCTGTTGATGCATATTCTGTAAGTCATGGACTATTACTCTAAAGAATTAAAATTATGAATTCTCCAAAGGCAATGAAGAGGTACACAGTCAATGTGGGTAATCTGCCATATGTTAACAAGGAGAGATTACACAGGAGAAATAGCATAAAGGATATCACCCTGTAGATCAGAGGTTCTTAACCTTTTTATTTTTCTGTTATGGACCCCTTTGGCAGTCTGATGAAGCTCCTTCTCAGAATAATGTTCAGTCTGGTGAAGCCTATGAACCCCTTCTCAGAATAATATTTTCAAATTCATAAAATAGAGAGGATTACAAAAAAAACCAATGAAATTGAAATAGTTTATTAAAATATTTTTAAAAATAAATTCATGCACTTTGGGTTAAGAACCTCTCCTCTAGATGTATGGCCAGAAGAGGTGAGGTGGATTGGTCATGTCACTAGAGGCTGGACAGACAGAACCATCTGCTCCAATGCAGTGTCAAGATTCTTTGACATAGATCCTCAGAATTTTGGACCTTATACCCTGGGAAAGATTTATTGAAGTTCATGGGTAAGAGTCATATAAGATGAGAAAGCATGGATGGATTTCAATCTGCATTGTTAGATGGATTATTCACATGGATGAGATCACAGATCCATCAAAATACTCTGTATAGATAGAAGATATCACAACCCTCATGAGTCTCCTTTGTCACTTGCCCTCTGGAATGACTCTGCTTATAGAGTCAAGCTCCAAAAGCATTTGTTCACACTCTCCCTCATCTTTTTGTACCCAGAAAATAACATTTTATTTTGAGCTTCTTTGAGGAAAAATACAACTTTTCAATGCCAATTTGAAACACACATGGTGCCTGTTTGGTGTCCAGAACTCAAGCATCTTTGCATCCATTTTCTGAAATGGAAACTGGAAGAAATCTAAAACGAATTAAACGAAGCGTTACTAACATGAGCCATCTTCACCTCTAATCACTGCCAATGTTTTCAGGCAAAGGAGGTGTCTATGATTTGGGTTTTTTTTAATAGTTGGAATGTCCCACAACATATATTTTATTAGACTTTAAATGAAAAGCAGTAAAAAAAAAAAAAGAGAGAGATGCTTGTGTGTCTATGTGGATATAAACATTATACTCATCATTTCTCTTGCTATTTAGGGGAATTCCTAAGCTCAGTAATGCTTAGGTCTGTGCCAAACCAAAGAAAATGAATAATACTAATTTAACACCAGGAAAGTTTTTTCCTTGGAGAAGGACAGGTAAATGGCATAGCTTCTGTTCTATGAATTAGGGTTTCACCATCATGGAGAATTCAACTTCTTATTAACTCAGAGTCTCCATGGCATTTCTCATGAGAAAAAGCACTCTTCTGATCAGTTACTCACAAGAAGCAGTAAGGTGGGAATGAAAAGAAAAATAGTACCAAATAACTCTTGTAGTAAATGCCTCAGGTTTTTTATCTCCTATACACTAACACATTTGTTGTTGTTATTGAGTCATGTCAAACTCTTCATGACCCTATTTGGGGTTTTCTTGGCAAAGATAGTAGAGTGATCTGCCATTTCCTTTCTCAGTTAATTTCATAGATGAGGAAACTGAGGCAAACTAAGTTAAGTGACTTGCCCAGGGTCACATACCTAGTAAGTGTCTGAGGTTGGATTTGAACTCAGGTCCCTCTGACACCAAGGCCAGTTTATCCACTGCATTACCTAGCTGCCCTGCCACTGGAGTTTATTGAGTTAGGAGTTAAACATACAGCAATGCCTTCCACATTGTGATTTTCCTCATTTGTGGTTTCAAAACATCACAGGTTAGCATAAGAAATTAAATGGGAGTTTTGGGGAGTTTTGCAGAAGCTACAAACAATGCATGAAGGCTAGCAGATCACAAAGAAAAAGTTTAGAAATGCAGAAATGTACAAAAATAGGTATATTGTATATTACCAACATATTTTATCTTTTAATATAGTAATTCAGAATTCTACTCTAATATGAAGAGAATATCAAAATATTTATATGGATTTTCCAGATAATGGGGGTTCTGTGTCCCTAACCCCTACAATGTGGAAGAGATAACTGTATGCTTTAGGAAAAACACTGGGAGATGAATGGAAGATGTATTCGAGTAGGGAAAAACTGGAGTTAAGGAGACCAACTATTACAATAGTTGAAGCAAGAGGAAATAAGAGCCTGAACAATAGTGGCAGTTGTGTGAATGGAGAGAAGGGTCCATGTATAAGAGATGTCATGAAAGTGAAAATGATAAGGTTTGGCAATGATGGGGTGCTTGGGTACTTGTGCTTGTACCTCAATTCCAAGATCACATTTCTCCCTAGCTTCAAAACACTATCCCTGACAATTTACGCCCCAGCCCAAGGACATTATGCCTAGCAATAACTCATGAGTGGGCACCAGTAAGACAAACTATCTTTTCCCATCACAAGAATAAGCTGACCTCTGAAGAGATTCTCTTGCAAAAACAAGACTATCTTGTAACCACATAATTATCATGCATTGATTTCCACAATTAGCATATTCAATCCAGAGGTCAACACATCAACTCTCAAAGCTATCTTGCTACAGAAGTAACAGACCAAAAATACACCCCTGAGAAACCCCTTCCCCTGGTTACCAGTAGTGGATGATACCTGTGACTAAGGTTGTAAGTTATCACCTAATTAGCATATTTACAAGATAATTCACTACGTTTCCTACATAAGCTTTAGCATCAAACTTGTTAAGTTACAAGATCCTTAGGGAAAGCAAGTTTCCTAAGGAGCTCTGCTCGCCATATTGGTGTTACAATAAACCTTTGCCACCTTGTTTTGAAGAATGCTTGAGTCTATGAATTCATTCCAGATGACCCTCTTCTGTGCTCCAGTCTTCAGCAGGGGTGGTCCATGAGCCCCACCTCAAACCTCATCAGCAACATATTAGAAATGTGAGGTGAGTAAGAGTAAGGAGTCAAGTCCAACACCAAAGCTGCAAAACTGGAGGCTTAGGAGAGTTGTAGTATGTTTCATAGTAAGAGGGAAGTTTAGAAGAGGTGAAAGTTTTAAAGAAAAGATGAGTTATGCTTTAGACATGTCAAATCTAAGAAGTTTACAGAATACGAAGGCACACAAGGCAATTGATGACGCAGAACTGGAAGCAAATAATCCAAGGTGATTATGAGTAAAATTGGTCAACTATTTGTAAAAAATAATTATTTGAAAAATTCTGGTTTCTAAGGACTTCATATTAGTTTATTTATATTCACAACATTCCCAACTAATTAGTAGGAAGAAGGCATTAGTCCTTTTTTTTCTCTGTCTCTCCTCCCTTCCCCATCTTGACCTCTTGGTGAACTGGTTAAACTCTATACTGTCCTCTTCTCTTGAGTCCCAGGCCCCTTATTGAAAATCCTATTGAAGATCTTATCCTGTCAAGCCCCACCATTCACTATTTCATGCTGTTGAACAAAGATAGAGAAAATCAGGAAACTATGTTGACTGGGTGAACTACAAATTTATGTTACATAATTCAAATTGGTATCACATTGTGTCAAGGCAATTCTCTTATGCCTCCCTAATCAGTTCAGTATCCCATTCACCACAATGGCTTTCCAAAACTTTTCAGCTCTATTCAAAACTCCCATGGCTGTCCTACCTTACTCCACCCTCTTTGCCAAGAACTTTCTCTCACATTCCAGTGAGATAACTGAGGCCGTTTACAGAGAGCTCCCTTTCTTCCTTCCTCCTCATCTCACATCACTAAGATACCTTCTGCCACTACCTCCTCCTTTGCCTTTGCCTCTTATCTCACAAGAGGTATCCATTCTTCTTGCCAAGGTAAACTCCTCCCCATACCCAAGTGATCCCATATCATCCCAACTTATTTTCATTATCTCCCTCTACCAGTTTTTCCTTTGCTACCCACAAATATGTCCATGTCTTCCCTATCCTCAAAAAACTCTCCCTTGATTCATCCATCCTTCCCCTCCTCCATCCTCCTCCATCTCTTCTCTCTTTTGTGAATAAATTCCTTGAGAAAATTGTCTATAATTGATGTTTCTACTTCCCTTCCTCTAATTCTCTTCTTAACTCTCTGAAATCTGGTTTCTAACCTCATCATTCAACTAAAATTACACTCTTGAAAGTTACCAAATCTGCCAGTGATGGACCTGACAGAAATTCAAAATGGTTCAGCATGAACCTCAGATAACAGAATTGTTTACTTTTATACCAAGAAAGTTGGAAAAGCAGCAAAATCAGCCTGTGGTGTGTGCCCAGGAAGGCTTCAAGGTGTTTGTACAGTGAGACCTAAAGTTCTTATGAGGCACTGAAGACAAAAAAGCATGTCAGCAGGGCTTACAGTGGTTCCTTGTGTGCTAAATGTGTCTATGACGGGATCAAGTATCCTTTCCTGATTGAAGAGTAGAAAATTGTTGTGAAGGTGTTGAAGGCGTAAACATAGAATCAAAAAACTAAATGAAAAGGATATATTTTTTTGATTAATAAAGAAAATTAAAATGTGAAAAAAAGTGAATTATCAAAGCTCCTTAACTGCCAAATGTAATGGCCTTTTTCATCCTCTTGACCTCTCTGCAACCTTTGACATTGTGGATCGCCCTTTCCCTTGATAAGTCCTTCTCTCTAGGTTTTCATCATAGTATTCTCTTCTGGTTCTCCTCCTACCTGTCTGATCCTTCTTGGTCTCCTTTGCTGGGACTTCATTCAGCTCATACCTGCTTACAGTGAATGTCTTCCAAGACTCTCTCTTAAGCCCTCTTCTCTTCTCCCTCTATACTATTTCACTTTGTGATCTCATCAGCTCGCAGGAATTCAGTTATTACCTCTATGTGGATGATTCTTATTTATTTAATTATTCTTCTTATTTATTTATTCTATTTATCCAGTCCAGCACAGTGGTTTACATGCTGTCTCCCCCATTAGACTGTGAGATCCTTTAGGATACAGACTGTTTCTGCCTTTTTTTATATCCCTAGTACTTAGCACAGTGCTTGGCACATACTAATCACTTAATAAATGGGTGCTGACTTGACTATTTTACAGAGAAATGCAATCATAGAACAATTAAGTGATTTGTCCTAAGTGATGGAGGAATTCAGTCAAGATTCGGGGTCCAAAGTCTGGTTTAATGTCCCTTTCACTGAACAACTTCTGCTGTTTATATTCTGTTTATATTTTCTTTGGAGCTCCCCTCAGGCCATTTGTCACCCATGCATGCCTAGTAAGGACATGGTTAAGGAACACATACATCATGTTCCTTCATATAAGAAGATGATGCTGACAACAGCATTCTTTCCCTGGTAGCAGGACTTGTTTAATTGCCACCTCCCATAAACTCAAAGCATTCTTGGGAAGGTATCTTGATATCACTAGATCAAAGAGGCTACATAAATGCAAATGTTCATAACCCCATCCAAGGAGCTTTTATTTGTGTGTCAAGTGCCCTCATGTAGCCGGACTCCATCCACTAGAAGACAATTGAATATTTACCTGATGAAGAGCTTGAAGACTTCTCTAGAGGCTAAGAATCCATTTGGGGATAATATAGCTGAGGACCTGAGTTTACATTCTGGCTCTCATACTTACTATCATTGTGACCTTAGACAAATCAAGTCATCTCTCTGGGACCCAGTTTTATCATCTTGAAAAGGAGACAGTTGAATGAGATGCTTTCTGAGGTCCCTTCTAGGATCCTATTATTAGCCTACATAATTCCTTCCATTTCCAAATCTATGACCTTATCAAATGTTAAGGGAGCCTTGCTCAAAGTCACATAGCTAATTTTCAGCAATACAATGATCCAGGACAATTAAAAAGGACTCATCATGAAAAATGCTATCTACCTGCAGAGAAAAAGCTGATAAGAGTCTGAATGCAGATTGAAACATACTATTTTTCACTTAAAAATTTTTTTCTTTTGGTCTGTATCTTCTTTCACAACATGACTAATATGGAAACGTTTTGCATGTTTGCATAAATATAACCTATATCAAATTGCTTGCATCTTATAAAGGGGGGAGAGAATTTGAAACTCAAAATTTTTAAAAATGAATGTTAAAAATTGTTTTTTACGTGTAATTGGGAAAAATAAAATATTATTTAAATAAAAAAACAAAGTCACATAACTGGTAAGTAATCAAGATATAACTCTTAATTTAGGCCTCCTAACTCTAAACAAAATGCTTTTTTTTTTCCACACTGGTCAGACGAACCAGGTCAGCGAAAGAAGACAAAGATATACTTGTCCACAAGGCAATATCATGTTCTGAGCAGCTATGTGACCCAGAGGATAGAGCATTGGGCCTATAATTAGGAAGACTTGAGCTTAAATACAGTTTCAGAAATTTACTTACCATGTGTCACTGGGCAAGTCACTTTACCTCTGTTTGTCTCAATTTCCTCATCTGTAAAATGAGAGAATTTAATCAGATGATCTCTAAAGATCCCTTCCAATCCTAAGATTCCATGAGTCCTTATTTTCTTGATTTTAGCATCTGGTTGATGCCTCAACTTTCAGTCCTGCAATCAGAGTTGACCTGCTTTGCTGCAGTCAATTTGTACAGTGGAAAGAGTGCTGGATATGGAGTCACAGAACTCTGGTTGGAACCCTACTTAATTACCTTATAACTTTGGCCTGTTCCCTTATCCACAAAATAAGAGGGCAGGACTAAAGGACCTCTGAATTCCTTTCCAGCTCTAACTGTAAGATCCTATGGTATAATGAGCCATTTGTTGAATTCATGCCACAAACTGAGCATCACACTGGGCGTGGTGGAAGGATAAAAAATATTGAAGGGGGCTTACCATCTAAAGAGAAAGTGTGGACACACGTGAAAAATACTCCAAAGACAGTGAACAAATAAGGATAAAATCATAGAGTTGTATAAAACAATTGTCAAGGCACACAGAGATTTCTAAGATCAGTGGAGTTAGTGAATGGGGTAAATTGGTAAATGGAGCTAGTGGATGAAGTTAAGAAATGGAGTTAGTGAACAGTTGTTAATGACTGAAGTAGTTTTCGAGAAAGCTGAACGCCAGCATCAACACTTTCAAATTGTGGCACTGGAGAAGACTTTGGACAGTACTTTGGACAGCAAGGAGATCAAATCAGTCGATACTTAAGGAAATTAATTCAGGCTGTTCACTGGAAGGTCAAATACTGAAGCAGAAGCTTAAATACTTTGTCCACATAATGAGAAGATGGCACTCATTGAAAAAAGATTCTGATGTTGGGAAAAATTGAAGGCAAAAAGGAAAAAGGGATGGAAGAGATGGATATAGATACTGTCATGGAAACAATATAAACTTGAACAAACTTTGAGAGATGGTGGAGCATCGAAGGGCCTGGCTTGCCATGGAGTCTAACACAACTGAATGACTAAACAAGAAGTTTGGGAATGGGTTAGTCAAGGAGGAAATAAGCTTTAAGCATTGGTACCAAACACAAATGGAAATGGAGCCACTAAACTGTATTAGGAATATCTGCTGGCTGCATATTGACTTAGAAAACCACATATTAATATTATCTACTATCTATTGTAGTGTTACAATTACTTTTTGATCTGGTTCAGGCCAAACTCAATAGTGCTGCTGCCATATTGCCCTTATTTGACTCTGCTTTAAAGGAGTAGAGAAAGAATTTAAGGAGCTCTACTTCCAACTGGATCTAGGGAAAGCTGTTTGTCTTCAAGGTCACTCTCGCTTGCTATCTTCAATCCCTCCTCCTTGCAGCACCATTATGTGCCCTGGAATCCCAGTGCCCTCATGGCACCTCCCTTCTTGGCCAGGGTTTCTGTAGAGCTGCGGCCTCCAGGAGCTAGATTCCTTGCTTCAGTGCTTCCAACTTTTCAACAGCCACATAGCCCATTCCAACGTATGTGCTCCCAAGTCTTTGAAGAGATATAATGGCAAATGTCTTCGGTAGTATTCTTCATTTATCTGGACTCAGTCTAGACTTCAGGCATCTACAGTTAGGAAACTCCAGCCTTGCAACTCTAATCCATAGGCTTGCTGACAGGGTGTGTCCAGTCTGCCTAAGGCAAACCCTGGTCGTTAAAAAAAAAAGTCACTCTGAAGTTTAATTTAATCTCATGATTCACTCTTCTTGTTTTAAAGTATGGATGTTTGCGTTATACTTAAGTTTAGTTAAACTGAGCTTCCTTAGTTGGTCTGGTGAATAAAAACAATGACCTTTATGATAGTAATAAATATTACCCTTTTTAAAAATTAATCACATCTCCCAGGTTCCCACACTAAGAAATGTGCTTGCATACCTATGCTCCAAATCCAGTATCTCTCCTTTCTAATCCATCCTTCACAGTTGTTAAAATTACCTTTTTAATATCCAGGTCTGACCATGTCACTCCTCTGTTCTAAAACCTTCTACGGGGTAATAGTCTATTGGATAAAACATAAATTCCTCAGATTTAATGCCTTTCATAATCTATCCCCAAACTACCTTTCTAGCTTTATTTAAGGGTGCTAGAATGTTGTTTTGTTTTTGCCCATGTAGGTGATGTGCTCCCACATACATCTGTCTAGATGTCACAAGGAGGCAAGAATAGATACTTCTAGCATCACCTCCTCCTGCCCTTCTCCAAGGAAATCATTGATTTCCAGTAGGAGACAGGGCAGGACATTGGGGTCTAAGGCTGGTCAATCTGCTCTGTTTGCCTATCAGTGAGGAACCATTGAATAATCAATCTCTACCATATAAAGCCTTGTCTTATCATCATGGTTGAGAGTATTCTCCTCCTGCTCAAATTTTCCTAGAGGACCCTGTGTGGATCACTCCTTTGCCCCATTACATTCTATCTTAAACTCATGGGCTCAAGCATCTAGAGGTGGAAGAAAGCTCAGAGACCACGTAGACCATCCAGCTCCCACATTTAGAAGATGAGGAAACTGAGACTTAGGGGTGCTAAGTGTCTTGTCCGAGAGGCAGAGTTGGGATTGAAAACAAGGTCCTCTAACTCCACATCCAGCTCTCTTTCTACTATACAAGTTCAAATGAGAGTTTGCTGGTCACCTGACTATAGAAATGGTTCTCAGGCCATCAACCTGGTCCTGATAGCAAGAAAGCAATGATTCACAGAATATTAAAACTAAAAGGGAGCCTTAGGTCATCTTGTTCAATTGTCTAGTTTTAAAGTTGAGGAAATGGAGGTACAGTAAAGTGAAGAGTGACTTTCCCAAGGTCATATAAGGAGTAAGCTCCAAGATGATATTTGAATTCAAGTCTTCTGAGCCTGTCCCCTTTCTACTCTACCTTGATGCCTTCCTTAGCAGAATATTTGTTGAGTTGTTTTTCAGTCCTGTCTGACTCTTTGTGACCCCCATTTGGGGTTTTCTTGGCTAAGATACCAGAGTGGTTTGCCATTTCCTTCTCCAATCCACTTTACAGATCTGGAACTGAGGCAAACAGGATTAAGTGACTTGTCTAAGTCATACAACTAGTAAGTGTCTGAGGCCAGATTTAAAATCAGGAAGATGAGTCTTCCTGATTCTAGGCCCAGCACTCTATCTGCTGTGCCACCTTAGCTGCCCAGTAGCACAGTATACATATAATATTTGATTATAAGCCTCCTGAGGCCAAAGATGCTGTTGTTTTTATTTCTTTCTCTCCTATGTCCACCTATGATAGGTACCTAAGAAACAAAGTTGTTGAATTGAATTATTGAAAAAAAAAAAGCAAACAGTATACAAATGGATATAGAACTTGAGAAAAGTTGAGAAAAAAACTTAAGAAAGTGATAGGGGTTTTTTGGTTTGTTTTTTTCATGGTAAGAAACAAAGGAACATGGTCCAAGTCACAGGCATTCCTTTGAACTTAGTCAGCTAGCTTTGACTTAGCCCAGGCCTCCAGGTCACATGTGGCCTTCTAGATCCTTGGGTGTGGCCTTTTAACAGAGTCTAAGTTTTACAAAACAAATCCTTTTATTAAGGGGACTTGTTCTGTGAAGTTTGGATTCAAAGGGCTGCACTTAAGGATCTAGAGAGTCACACATGACCTCGAGAGAGGGAGCGGTTCCCCAACCATGACTTAGCCCATCTTAAATTACTTAATTGTAGTATAAACATCTTACCTTAAGTCAGACTTCCAGGCACTGTGCAAAACAAACATGTTAGAAAGAGAAAGGGAAAATGATCCTATTTCCTCTCAGGTAACCAGAGGTAACACTTTGTAGTCTTGATTTCCATCTATTGTTAACCCCATGGTGTGGGGGAAAGACAAGCCTAGGGGACGAGAGAAGGAAAAGTCAGATCTGACATAATAGTAAGGAATTTTCCCTGAACACTGACACAGACTGTTTCAAAACCTCAAATTCAGCTGTCAGTGATGACACCAGTAAGTTGAGCAAGGTTGGAAAGTCCAAGCTGTCTGGTGGAGCAATCAGTATTTTCCTTTTTCACTATGAGAAGTTGAAGGAAGAACTCAGCAATTAACTATTGCTGGTGTAAATTATCTGGTGATAAAGGCAGTTTATTGGACTTCTTTATGATGGTAGTCCAACCCTGTAATTTGTCTCACTGTGAAACAATACCATCTCATGGAATCTTAAAATGTTAACATTGGAAAGGACCTTGGACATTATCTATCACAGCTTTGTCATTTTACAAATGAAGAAACTGAAGCTCTGGAAAAAATGATTTTCAAAAAAAATGAATTTAATTCTTAAAAAAATTTAAATAAATTTTTCAAGATCAGGATTTAGATCTCAGATTTAGACTTACCAAGGGAACTTAGAGATTACCTAGTACAAATCTCCCTACCCCCCCTTTTTTTACAGTTAAAGAAACTGAGGCTTAGGAAGATTAAGTGGTTTTTTTTTTAATTAAAAAATGGTCAAGGACACAGAATTATGGGAGTACAATCTTAGAATTGGAAGAAGTCTTAAAAGTCATTGAGTCTTACCACCTCGTTCTGCAGATGAAGAAACTGGGACATAGAGAGGTTAAATAACTTCTTTCTGGCATTGCTTTGGGTTTTTTTTTCTAAACATCACCATCTTTTCAAATGATTCTCTACTTCCTCACAATAGATCCCTCTCCTGTAATAAGGCAGCTAGGTGGTGCAGAGACAACGAGGTGACTCAGTGGATAAACAGGAAGACCTGAGCTCAAATCTGAGCCAGTGGTGCGACCCTAGAAATATTACCCTCTGTCTTCTTCAGTTTCTCTAATGTGAAATAGAAATAATAGCACCTACTTAACAGTGTTGTCGTAAGGCTCACGTGAGATGATATTTGTAAAGTGCCTAGCAGAGGAGGTGCCTGATAAATGTTTATTCCCTTCCTAATGAAGTATAGCTATAAAATTCTTTTCTTTTCTTTTTTTTTAACATCACATATTAACTAAAAATACATGCTTTAAAGAACTGGAAACCAAGGGAATGCTCATCAATTTGGGAAACTGCTGGAAACGTTGTGGCAAATACTTGTGATAGAATGCTTTTGTGCTGTAAGAAATGATGAGGGGAGATGATTTCAAAAAACATGGCAAGACCCATATGAACTGATGCAAAGCGAAGGGATCAGAACAGGAGGGCCATTGCCCATAACAACAGTAATGTTGTAATGATGACCAACTGTGAAAGACTTGCTACTCTAATCAATACAATGATCCAAGACAATTTCAAAGGACTAATGATGAAAAAAATGCTATCCATCTCCAGAGAAAGAACCAATGAATGCTGAGTACAAATTGAAGTGTAATTTTTCACTTTCTTTACTTATCTTGTTTTAAAAAAAATATCGTGCAAAAGCAAGCACCCTGATATACACAGGATGGCCAGCTATCACAGGTTCTTTGATCTGCTTTTATGAAAGGAAAGGCAATTTTGGGGGGGTCAGCAATCACTTTAATCAAGCACATATATCATTCACTTACTTCAGGGGAAAAAGTCAACACCCAGAACTTCAGAGAAAATACAAAGAGAGAAACAAAGATCAATCAACAGACAGGGCTTCCAGCTGCCTGATGATAAGTGATACATACATCACAGATCAACAGACAGATCCCACTGTCTGACCATACATACATAGTTACCAGAGAGAGAAGCACCAGCATCTGAGTTTTCAAAGCTGGGGGGCTCCTTAGCAGCTGCCCAGAGTCTCGTCTGGCAAAACAAACATTTCCAATGAATAAGCCTCAAAGTAAAACCTCACCTCAGAGTATTTATACATTTTTCAGAACCAGAGGGCATCACAACCCTTGAGAACCAGTGCATTAGAAATTGACAAAAGGTGTGGGCCTCCCCAATCAAGTTTTCCTTAATGGGCAGGGCCATTAATGGGTGGGGAAGGTCTTTAACTCTCTGATAAACATTACATATGGCTAATGTGGAAATATATTTTGCATGATGTCACACGTATAATTGATGTCACATTGCTTGCCTTCTCAGTGGGTACAGGAGGGGATGGAAAAGAGGAAGAGAACTTTGAACTCAAAATTTAAAAAGAACGTTAAAAATAAATATATAGACCAGAAGGAGCTATCTGCATCCAGAGAAAGAACTGATAAATAGAAATATGTATAGGATGACTTTGTATAAAATTCATATTTGTGTCTATTGATAACCACCTCTAGGGTGGGAGGGAGGGAAGAAAAAAGAAAGTTACATGATAACTTTATTATATATTTAAAAGGAAGAGCAAATTATGCATAATAGATTTGTAGTTTCATGTGCAATCTTTTTTTTTATTCTACTACATTATGGAAATGTTTGTCGTATTTCATAAATTAAAAATAAAATAAATAAACATAGATGGTAAGAAAAATGAAAATAGATAAATAATAAATTAAAAATACATGCCTCATTCTATGCCCACCTGCAATTTGTCCTTAAGGGCAGTACAGTGGATAGAGCACCAGTGTAGGAGTTAAGAGGACCTGAGTTCAAATCTCACCTCAGACACTTGACACTCACTAGCTGTGTGACCTTGGGCAAGTCACTTAACCCCAATTGCCTCATCCTGGGTCATCTCCAGTCATCCTGAGGAATATCAGGTCATTGGATTCAGATGGCTCTGGAGAAGTGAGGCTGGTGACCTGCACAGCCCTCCCTCATTCAAAACAAAGTCAAGTGCAAGTCATGTCATTATTTCTCTGATGGCACGGTCTTCTTTGGCAATGAAGGATGAACACACACACAAAGAGAGCCAAAGACATCACAAGTGATGTCTTAATTTTAGAATGAATTAGATTTAAGTGAGTCAAAGTAGAGGAAAGTCATCAAATACCACTTCTCTGCTGGCAGTCAAGAGGCACAACTCACCATGAAGTTCATCCCATCTAGCTGTCCTCTGCAATTATTTTCATGGTGTTCTTTTTGTTTATGGTCAATCACTGGAAGGTGAGATGACCGTTCAGGAGACCAACTGAGAGATGACCACAAAATGCCATTTCTTGTTGCCTTTGGCTATACTATAAAAACAGCTCCACCAAATTCCTTTTTTGCCATCTCCAAGTAGAACCTGGGAGTCATCCTCCCATTAAGCTGTGCCCTCCTTGTACTTTCTGGTCTCATGGATAGTGAGAATATTATTGTTGCTTGACCTTTGTTCTCAAAGAAGACCATGACATCAGGAAAGTGATGGCATGACATGCAGGTGAATTGGATTTAAGTGAGGTAGAGTTGTGCAAAGTCACCAGCCTCCTCTGGAGCCATCTCAATCCAGTGGCAAGATATAGGTCAGGATGATTGAAGATGGCCCATAGTGAGAATGGCACCTAACTCACAGGGCTGTTGTGGAGATCAACATGAGATAACATGTGTACGGCACTTTGTAAACTTTAGAGTGCTATGTAAATAACAGCTATGAAGATCACGACCAATGAATACTTACTAATACAACTTCAAGTGATAAGGTCATGGATGATAGAGTCACAGGTGAAAGAAGAACACAGGTGTGTGGGATGGCTCAGGTCCCTACATAAATCAATTACTCAGAGGCCTCTCAAAGTGATGACAGAAAAGAGATTTATTCGATTCTCGAGAATCTGGAAAATCCTACAGCAGTTCACCCGGAGTAGGAAAGCCGAAGACAAAGAAAAGGCAGTGATTTATATAGACTCTAACGCAAGTCCCTCCCCCCCCCACTGACCATTATTCTCATTAGCTGAGAATATGATCTTACATTCTAGACACGAAATCTAACCAATCCCTTTTGAAATGAAGACATTGAAGAATTAGGTAAACTTTATCCAATCATTGAGACCCTAATGTACTACGCAGTTTTATATCCTTATATGGAATTATTCTGTTCTAAAAATATAGTAACCTTGAGCCTCTCAGTCTTACCTCACCCCTGGGAGAAGAACTACAATCTGAGAAGTCTTCACTAAACCTATCCCACTCACAGGTAAGATAAGATATGTGATGAAGGTAGAATCTACAACATTTGGCATTTGATTAGATGTAGTTGGTGAAGGGAAGTCAAGGATGACTCCGAGTTTGCAACCCATAGTGCCTGGAAAGATGGTGATTCTCATCAACAAAAATGGAGAATTTTGAAGAAAGAATAGATTTAAGGGAGAAGAAAATTAGTTTACTTGTGGACATTTGAGATATGTAGAAGACACCTACTTACAAGTCATTCAGAAGGCAGTTGGTGATAGTGAGCTAGGGAGGTAGACACTGACACAGAAATGATCATCGAATCCATAAGACTTGATATGAAAGAGTAGAAGGAAAGAAGAAAAGAGGAACCAGGACAGAGCTTTGGAAGAAAACTTATAATTAGTGGATGGGACATGAATAATGATTCAGCAAAAGAGACAGAGATGAGTAATTGGATAGGTAGGAGGAAAACCAGGAGAGAGTAATGTCATGAAAACCCAGGGAGGAAAGAACATCCAAGAGTAAGGTGTAGTCAGATGTTGCAGAAAAGGCCATCAAGTTGGGCAATTAAGAGATAATTAGTAACCTTGGAGAGAACAATTTCAATTGAATGGTGAGGTGAGAAGCCAGACTGTGTTCAAAGCCCTTTTCAATCTAGCTCCAACCTGTCTTTGTCAATTGATTTTACTTACAATCCTTCTTATACTCTACCTTCCAGTCAAACTGACTTACCTGTTTTTCCTGGTACGTAACAATCCATTGGTCACCTGCGTCTTCGCATTTATGTTTGCACTGAAAGATAGTAAGTGTGTGAGGTCAGATTTGAACTCAGGTTTTCTGTACTATCTAGGGTCCTCTAAAATAAAGATGCAATAAAGGTGAGGAATAGATTTAGGAGTGGACAGAGGAAAAGGGAAAAAATAGGATTCGGAAGAATAGGAAATTATGGCCAGATAGAGGAATTTCATAGTTCTTGATGACAGAACGGGAGAAGTTATGGGTGATAATGAGGTATTCACTCAGTGGGACAAAAGTGAAGGTCATACAACTTGAGGAGGTTGATGAATTAGAATCCCAGGATATTTGAGCAGGTATCAACATGCATGTTCACATCATTCCAGAGACTAGAGTACAGAGAAAGATTGTGAACCTGGTGCTGAACTCCTCGAGAAAGGAGGGATAATTCCCTGTGCTTTGGAGCATATACTTTCTGAATAAGTGAGAACAGTGAAGGACTCAGTAGTGAGCGAACATTTCCAAAAAGGGAAAACATTTGTCAAGATTTCTATGACAAGCATATTTTTTTCTCTCTATGATAGTGAACTTTCAATATTTGAGTTCTAACACCAGAGTCCCTAAAGTGCACACTTCATGAGTAAGTGGAAATGACATTAGACAAGTCAGCTAGATCGGACCAAATATAGGAAGAGGAAACCCTTACTAGAGGCAACACAATTTTAAGGACACTGATGGATTCATTTCAACAAATCTCATAGGGGGAAAATATCATGTGAGGAAAAAGTATGTACATTTTCATTACTAAATAATAACCATAATACTGATAGCTACCATTTATATATAGCACTTGAAGGTTTGCAAATTATACAAATTATATTGTAAATTATATTACCTAACCTCATTTGATCCTCACAACCCTGAGGTAGATACTTTTCCTCTATTTTTACAGATGAGAAAATTAAGGCAAATAGAGGTTAAGTGACTTTCCCAGGATCACTCAGCTAGTCAGTATTTGAGGCAGGATTCAAATTTAGGCCTTCCTCACTCCAAGCCCTGCGCTCTATCTGTTGTGCCAATTAACTGCTCCTAAAAACAGGGCACCTCCTTTGATCTTGCATTACTTATTTCCTTTGTTGACCTGAAAACTTGTTGAAGAAAGGCAACATGGCTAATTGCATACATTTTATGATTTAATTAATTAATCAATTCCCTATTAAAGACAACGGTAACATAATGCATTATGGAGCCAGAAATGTTCTGGCTACCCAGTGCAGAAATCTTCTGACTTATATACATTTTGCCATGAGGAGGAAACTCTCCTAATTAAGCAAATCATAAATTCAGTAAGACAAGACAATTAACAAAGCAATGTCAGTCAAATCTTGAGATTCCAAGCTGGGTAAACATATGTCCCAGGTGGTAAGGAAATCCCACCACTAGTAAGTGGCAGGCTTCCTGCCCCAAACAGATAACTGATGCAGGAAAGGGCAAACAATGTTCAATAGAAATTATGACCTAAGATGTCTATATTTTCTTTACCATTAATATGCCATAACATAGTATGTGTCTATAGATAATAAGATACAAAGGAAAGTCCCATTATTCAAGATATGCCATAGGTTAAAGGTCTCCAAGGAATGCAGAGTCAGCCCTGGCTGGCCTCTGCCGACACAGGAAGAGGCATTCTCTGAGTTTGCTTCAGAGAGAACAAAGAGATTATTCCAAAATGTTATATTAAACATTATCACCTTATAACTAAAATAAAACAATATTATTTTAAACAGTAACAAAATCATGGTGACAAGGTTCAATATGCCTACTTTCTCACCTCTATCATCTCTTTGTAAGAATAACTTATACACATATCGAAGCTATCCTAAATGAAGGTATGAAGAAGGAATAGGGCAGGTAGGGTAGGCCACACTCACACCTGTACACATTACCTTAGTTTGAGCAGGCACTGTAAGCGATACAGATAAAATTTCAAAAGTGAAGTCCTTTGGTGGTGGAACAGATAGAATTAAAAGACTCACAGGAGTTGGAGGATGCTGCTGGACAGTAGTCCCTGTCACGTGGGCAGTTAGAGCATAAAGTCTTCTTTGTTTCATGCATAATGGAAGGCTTTGCACTGGTGACATGTTACTTGGCATTTTCAGTAGCATATAAAAGGCAGTTCTCACTCTTATCCCTCCAACCCACCTCCCAGCTGATGGAATGCACCATTTTTCTTTAAGCAAAGAAACTCATCCAAGTCAATAGCAAATCAGAAATTGGAGAAAGTATGTATATACATGTATATATTTTATATCTATACACACATATGTGCATGTATACATACACATACATATGTGTGTGTATATATGTGTGTATGTATATATATATATATATATATATATATATATATATATATACTTATACATACACGGTGTATATATACTTAGGAGAGGATATACCAGACAATATAGAGTGAAGGAGTCTCCCATCAGGATTAAGGTAACTTAACTCAGTCAAGAGGGAGAATCCCAGATCTCACCCAAGAAAAAATTTCCCAGAGTCTGTAGTGTAGCAAGCTGGGGATGAGGACATGATGGGGACTGCTAGATTTTTCTCATGTTGATTTCTCCTCAGAGTCTTCTTTTCCCTTTAGCATCCTGAGGTGGGGTTGACATTGTTCATCTTTTCTCTTGAAGCTTGCTCATTATTCATTTTAAAGAAAAAGCATTTGAATCAGTAAAGCAAAATGCAGCTCTGTAGACTTTCCTCCAACTGAGTATCTCCCTGTTTACATCCAAATCATCCAATATTCATTTAAAGATCCAGCAACATAGAAAACTTATTTCACCCTACCCTCTGATAATTAATATTGATTACTAAGGCATGGACCAGGATGATGTAGGCTCATGAAAGGTGCTCACCACTATCAGAGAATATCTAGTATAGAGTCTAGATAGGAGACAGATTCCCCATAGAATCCCCCAAGTCTTCCAGTTGTGTGCTTTGGGATGATATTTTTCTGATCATAGCAAGTTTTGGAACATTGCAAAACTTCTTAAATGAGTTTCATAATCATTCAAAAGAATTTGACTATCAATCTACACAGGAAAAACCAAGTGGATAAAGAATGCCTACCATTCAGACTATGACATGCAGTTCTATGTAGAGCCCATATCAGCACAGAGATCTTGGACACTCTAAATAGACATTAAGCAGAGCCCAGAACTGTAGGGTAGGTTGGGTTGCATTTTGAAAAAACCGATTTGTGCTTTCAATGCCTTAAATTTCTCTCTGAAACAAAGAGCCTCTTTTAAATCTTTGGGTTTTTTTTAAAAATAAATTTTATGAATACCTTTTGTTTTTACATCAACCCCTTACACCTACCCTGAGAGCCATCCCTTAAAAGAAATTTTTTTAATCAAGAAAAAAAAAGAACGGAAAAAAATCCTCAGCAAAACCAATTAATATGTAGAAAACAATCTGACAATGTATACAGCATTCCACACCCATGTGCTCCCATCTCTGCAAAAGAGTGTGGCAAATGTTTTCTCATACCCCTTCTTTGGGGTCAAGGTTATTTTTGGTAATTTTGCAACGTCCATTTTTGACTGTTTTATGGTCATTGTTCTTTCCATTCACATTGTTGCAATCATTGTATATGTTGTCTTTTTGACTCTGCTTACTTTACTTTGAATCAGTTCATGTAAGGCTTTCCATGTTTCTCTGTGTTCATCGTATTCATTGTGCCTTTCAGTACAGTAATATTCCATTACACTCACAATTTGTTTAGCCATTCCTCAGTCATTGAGTTTCTTTTTTGGTTCTAGTTCTTTGACATCAAAAAAGTTCTGGTAAAATATCCTGATGTATATAGAACATTTCTTTTTGTCAATGATCTCCTCAGGGTACAGAGCTAGCAATGGAATCTCCAGGTCAAAGGATATGGACATTTTCACCCCTTTATTGCATAATTGCAAATTGCTTTCAATGAATAGTTGTAAGAATTCACATTTCTATCAACAACACACTAGTGTCCTGGTCTTTCTACAACTCCATCCCTTAAAATTGAATGTTCTCGTCTTTTGTCATCATTTTGGCAATTTGATGGGTGTAAGGTGAAACCTCAGAATTGTTTTGATTTGGATTTCTTTTATATTAGTGTTTTGAATCATTCTTTCAGAGGATTATTAATAGTTTGCAATTTTTAAAATCTATTTATTAATAAGCCTAAAGAGCTATAAAATTATGCATATTCTTTGACCCAGCAATACCACTACTAGGTCTGTATCCCAAAGAAATTGTTAAAAAAAGGGAAAAGGACCCATATATTACAAAAATATTTATAGCAGTTCTTTTTGTGGTGGCAAAGAAATGAAAATTGAGGGAATGCTCATCAGCTGGGGAATTGCAGAACAAGTTGTGATATATGAATGTAATGGAATAGTATTGTGTTATAAGAAATGATGAGCAAGCAGATTTCAGAAAAACCTGGAAAGACTTAAATGAATTGATGCTGAATGAAGTGAGCAGAACCAGGAGAACATACACAGTAACAGCAACATTGTGTGATGATCAATTTTGACAGACATGACTCATATCTTAGCAATTCAAGGATCTAAGACAATTCCAAAAGACTCATGATGGAAAAATACTATCTACATCCAGAGAAAGAGTCTGAATGCAGATCAAAGCATGTTATTTTCACCTTTTTTAATTTTGTTTTTTCTTTCTCTTGATTTTTCTCTTTTGTTCTGATACTTCTTTCACAACATGACTAATGTATAGATAAGTTTAATATGATTGTACATGTTACCTATATCGGGTTGCTTGCCATCTTGGGGAAGGGAAGGAGAGGGAGAAAAAAAGTATGGAACTCAAAATCTTGAATGTTGAAAATTTAAAAATATGAAAAAAGCTGATCTGCTCCTGTTCTATTATTTTATGGTATGATTTTTAATTTTCAGGTCATGTATCCATTTTGAATGTATTATAGAATATGGTGTATGTTTGTCTAAGCCTCATTTTTCCAAGCTGTTTTCAAGTTTTCCCAATAGTTTTTTTAATCAAATAGGGAGTAAATAAGCAATAATAAGTAATAAGTAGTTTGTTTTTTCAGGTTATTAAACATTGAGTTATTGAGCTTTATTATTTCTGATTCTGTCTTGTCTAACCTATCCTACTGACCTATTTTTTTCTGTTTTTGAAACCAGTGTCAAATGGTTTTGATGATTTATATTTTATAAAATAGTTCGATGTCTGGAAATGTTATTCTACCTTTCATTTCAATCTTTTTATGGTATCTTCTTTGATATTAGAGACCTTTTGTTCCTACAAATGAATTTTGTCATTTTTAACAAGTTCTATAAAGTGTCCCTATAATAGTTTGATAAGCATAGTATCAAAACTATAAATTAATTTTGATAGTTTTGTCATTTTTATTTTGGTGGCCCAGCCATGAAGACCAAGTTCTTTATTCCTCCAACTAAGTTCTTTATTTTTTAAAGAAGCACTCTGTGATTAAGTCTACGTGAGTGTTAAATGTGCTTTGGTAGAATGACTCCTAAATATTTATGAATTTTGCAGTTATTTTTTATAAACAGACCCTTCTAAAATCTTGCACGGTTTGTATGTGGATAGATAGATGGCTGTGAATCATAGCATGCCACAATCTTTGAGGAATCAAAATTTCATGTTATTCTAAGGGCAATGAAAAAATTCATGGACATTTAATATTAAATAATAATTTAATAATAATATACAATTTATTATCAAGGACAAATTGTCAGTAAATTGACATTTAATAGATATTATCAAAGAGATTTATCACCAACAAAAGGGGATGGGTCAGTCATGCAGTGAGAGCAGGAGATGACAGATGGACAGCTCCAGTGTAGCACTGGTAACTCCGTGTCCTCTGGGCATTTTCACTGGCTGTTTTCCATAACTGGAATGCTTTCTCTGATCATCTCTACTGCCTGCCTTCCATGACTTCCTTCAAATCCCAGCTAAGTCCCACCTGCTGTAGGAAACGTTTACTGCTCTCCAGGAATTCTAGTACTTTCCCTCTGTTGGTTATTTCCAATTAATCTAGATTTATCTTGTTGGTATATAATTGCTGGCATGTTCTCTCTCTCATTAGAGTGTGAGCTTCTTGAGAACAGAGAATGGCTTTTTGTGTTCTTTTTATCTCCAGCACTTAGCACAGTATCCAGTACATAACATAGTAGGTGTTTAGTAAATGTTAATTGACTGACGAACTGGAAGGAGATAGAGAGAAATAAGGATTTCTAGACCTGGAAAAAGGCATGTTAGGGAGTAGCCTTGGGGGGAATAAAGTAGGTGGAAGAACAGTACCCAAGTTTGATAGAATAAATACTATACCCCACTCCACCTTCTAGTCTTGTACCCCTGGATGTGGACAGTGAAAAGGAAAGTCAAGATATGCTCATGAAGAGACAGGTGAAGCTAGGTGACCCCGCGAATAAAATGCTGGGCCTTTAGTCAGGAAAACCTGAGTTCAAATCTTCTCTCAAACACGCGTTAGCTGTGTGACCCTGGCAAGTCATTAATCTCTCTCTGCCTTGATTTCCTCAACTATAAAATGGGGATAATAATAGCATCTACATCAGAGGATCAAATGAGATAATATTTGTAAAGTGTCTAGCACATGGTAAGTGCTATTTCCCTACCTGATATCTTTAGAAGAGTCCTTAACTAGAGTCCACAAAGAGATTTGGAGGGGTGGTCTGAGGCTTAGTATTTAATATTTTGATTACTGTGTAAATATAACTGGTTTTCTCTGTAAGCTCATATATTTTATTTTATGTATTTAAAAATATTGCCAAAGGGTTCCATGACATACATACACACACACACACACACACACACACACACACGCACACACACGCACACACGCACGGTTAAGAACATTGGTACAAAGAAAAGACAGAGCTGAATTTGGAGCCAAGATGGAGCTAAGGTCAAAACACATCTAAGTGCATCTGGCACTTAGAAGCCATATGACTTTGCTTTGGGTGGATCACCACTCTTGGAGTATCAGTTTCCTCATCTGTAAAATAGAGATGATAATAATAGCTTATTGTCTTGAATCAAATGAGTTACTAAGTGCAATGTACTTTGTAAACCTTAAAGTGCCATGTAAATAGTTATTAATATGTCTTATTTCATCACCTTCACGAACATTTCAAAGCATTGGCAAATCCAGATCTCAAGGTCTCTGAAACTGACTAATACATTCTCCAGTCTTCCTGTGACCTCACTATTCCAGTACTTTTCCATTGTCCATAGAAGCCTTGAGTAGAGACCTGAGAACCAT
This sequence comes from Notamacropus eugenii, assembly GCF_028372415.1. Lineage (NCBI taxonomy): Eukaryota > Metazoa > Chordata > Mammalia > Diprotodontia > Macropodidae > Notamacropus > Notamacropus eugenii. Next base: position 406,790,282 of record NC_092876.1, on the reverse strand, counting down.
AGGTGGCTGCCTATGGAAACAGACATCCTGGAGAGCCTTCCCTGTTTCATTGTTTTTCTAGAACACCTTGTCTCTTAACCTTATTCAAAACCCTTAATAATCTGCCCTCTCCTACCTTTCCAGTTCTTATACCTTATTTGCTACTATGTGCTCTCTAATCCAGTGATGTGGACCTTGCTAATCCTTGCACAAGATTCTCCTTCTCTTGACCCCAGACACTTTTCATTGGTTGCCCTCTATGCCTGGAATACTCTCTCTCCGCATTTCTGCCTCCTGGTTGTCTGGTTTTTTTCTAGCTGAATCTCACCTTCTACAGCAAGCCTTTCCTGATTCCCCTTAATTCTAGTGCCTTATTAGATCATGAGCACCCAAAAGGGCAGGATCTGACTTTTATCTTTTTTTGTATCCTCAGCACTTAGTTCTGGACCTGGAACATGGTAGGCACTTAATAAATGCTTATTGATTGCCTTCCTTTTTGTTAAATATCTCCAATTTATCCTAAATATGTATGTATGTATGTACATAGCTGTTTACATGTTATCTCTCCCACTAGCCTGTGAGTTTCTTGAGAACAGAGACGATCTTTTGCCTTCTTTGTATCCTCAGTGCTTAGCACAGAGCTTGGCATATAGTAGGCAGTAAATAGATGCTTGTTGACTGACTGACCTTATTCAATATCTACTTTTTCATTGAAAATACAAAGATATTTGTCCATTTCCAAATATTCTGGAAGAATCATGGCAAAGGAACCTCATGGCTGTCAAATACAACTATGCTACTTATAACCTGCATCTCCCCCTGGAGAATATAATGCTCATAGTGTCTTGAATGCAAGTACTCTTCTTGAGGGATAGCAGAGAAGTCAGCTAGCTTAATTCAGAAGGATACAATCCAGCTCTTGCTAGATCTGTAGCTGTCATGGAGACCAAACACTTACATACTTCTTAACCTCTCATCCTTGCACTAACTTCATTGACTTTTTTCACATGTTCTTTCACTGCTTAATTCAGTTGCTCATATGCCACCCCCGTTTCTTTAAAAGCCAGGTTAAAATGGTGCTTTTCAGTTGTTTTAGTCATGTCAAACTTCATGACTCCATTTGGGGTTTTCTTGCCAAAGAGACTTCTCTAGATCATTCTACAGAGGAGGAAACCAAGGCAAACAGGGTTAAATGACTTGCCCTGGATCACTCAGCTGGTATCAGATTTGAACTAAAGAATATGTCTTCCTGACTCTAAACTGGGCACTCTATCCACTGTACCACTTTAACTGCCCCCCCTACATATCTTATAGCCTGTACAGGGGCAGTTGGTGGTGCAGTGGATAGAGCATCAGTGCAGGAGTCAGGAGGACCTGAGTTCAAATCTCACCTCAGACACTGGATACTCACTAGCTGTGTGACCTTGGGCAAGTCACTTAACCCTAATTGCCTCATTCTGGGTCATCTCCAGTCATCCTGATGAATATCTGGTTACTGGATTCAGACAGCTCTGGAGGAGAAGTGAGGCTGGTGACTTGCACAGCCTTCCCTCACTCAAAACAAAGTCAGGTGCAAGTTATGTCATTATTTCTCTGATGGCATGGTCTTCTTCAAAAACGAAGGATGAACACACACATAGAGCCTGTACAAATGTAAAGAGATGTCAAAATCCAAAAATAAACTCACAAAGATCGCTTATCCTTGGGCAGTGACACAAAGATCCTAACTGGTTAATGTTTGCAAAATACTATGTGACATTACTGAATACAAGGCATTATATAAGTTCAAAGTAGTTTTAATTATCATGATTATTACCAGGATTTATTAAACTTTACCATAAATTTCCTCACAGTAGGATGAGCTCAGTACTTTTTAAGAGCAGGAGAGAAGCACAGGTTGTGTATATATAAATGAGGCTTTGTGTATGGCCAATCTTATAGGACAAAGACTTGCTGAAGACAGGTGAGTCTAAAGGCAAACAGGAGGAGGACAAGATGCTTGAATTTATTGAGGACTGAGAATCCAGTGCATGGTGATATTGCTCTTCCATTTATGACTGGGTCTCTATTATAGGAAAAAGGAAAGAGATGGAAAATCTATGGAAACTAGGGGCTGCTGTAAGGGAAATTCTAAATCCTAAAATATTATTGACTATGTGCTTCTTTCCTGTGTGTGAAAATGGCAATAAAAATGAAACTTAATCTGTGTGTTGGAGGGGTGGAGTGGTGATGAGAGACAGAGAGAGAGAAAAAAAGACAGGGGGAAGAAGGAGAAAGGGAAGACAGAGAGAGGAGAGGAAGAAAGGGGGAGAGAATGGAGAGGATAATGGGAGAGGGAAAAGTAAGGAAAGAGAGAGAGACAGACAGATGGAGGCTGAAAAAGAGACAGAGAGATGGAGAGAGACAGAGGGAGAAAAAGAGGCAGGGGGCAAGGGAGAAAGGGAAGATGGGGGAGAGGAAGAAAGGAAAGGAAGAAAAGGATGAATGGAAAATGATGGGGGAGAGAGAGAGAGAGAATATGTGCAACATGGGAGAATGAGGACAAAAATATGTTTGATGATGGCAGCATCAGCATTAGACTGAACAAGGAATTTCTCTTTTGAAAAAAGATGAGATGTTTTGTACATGGCCAATATGGAAGTTTCTTTTGCTAGATTATGCACATTTATTAAAAGAGTTTTGTTTTTCTTTTTTCTTCAATGGGAGGAGGTGGGATGGAGAGAAGGTAGATTTTTGTTAATTGAAAAAGTTAAAAATGTCAATTTAAAAAACTAAATTAAAAAATAATAAGGGATAAAGGAGGAGTACAAAGATGGGCAAGTCAGCTTGCTGCTATTTCCCTAAAATTAGCACACCCAAGTGGAGGGTGTCATGACAGGGACTCACTTTCTCCAGAAAGGAGAGTCAGGATGACCTGGGACCTCCAAAATCCTAGCCGTACTCAATGCCTATATGATGATGGTGACAGAAGAAAGTATGCCTTTGAAACGAACAAACTTCAGAAGCCATTTAACCCGTGTCAGCTTGATTTGTTTTTTCCTAGGACAATATGGCATTAGTTTAGACTCTGCTAAGGGAGGAGTACGACGTCTTTCCCTCTATAAGATATATTTCAAGAAAAGGCTATTCTCAACCCTGGAAAGTGGCAGCATCTTTTGAAAGCCAGTAAAGGTTTCCTTAGCCAGATGAAGGGGGTGGGGGGGTTAATACTAATGTGTGAATTACTTGACTAATATTTTGTATGAATATGCCGAATATGAACTGAAAAAAGAGTCAGAGAATCTAGGTTTGCATAGCAACTCTGCTACTTAATACCTACTTGGTTGTAGGCAAGCCATTTAACTTCTTTGTGTCTCAGTTTCCTTATCTTTAAAATGAAGTGGTTAGAATAGAAGCCTCTACAGTCTCTTCCAAAATCTATGTGGTTTCTTCCTTTTTACCTACAGGACAGTTTATTCTACTCTTAAGATGAATACTGTACTGCTTGCAATTATTCACTTTCCCCTCCAGGAGAATGAGGAGATGGGGTCATTGATGTGTTGGTCATTATTTCCTTGATACTTCCCTCTTCTTAGTATTTAAAGAGTAGTTTCCAGGATTAGGGGGGTGGGTATGTATTAACGGATTAATCATCACAGATCTGCCTAATTATTATTATACACTATTATTATCTTCACTTGAGATTATCAGCTCTTATGACAGATAATTTTTACTTGCCTGGAAAACTGAGCAAAGGGTATTGTACTGCTAGGCATTTTTGTGTCTCGTCTTCCTTTTTTCTTTTCTTTCCTTTCTTCCTTCTTCCTTTCCTCCTTTTCTTCTTCCTTCCTTTTCTTCCTTTTTCTTTTTTTCCTTTCTACTCTTAGCAGGTACTTAGTCTAACAAAATTAGAGTTTACTAAATGAATTCACTAAAAATATTTGGGAATCCTGGATCCAATAGGAACTAGTAAGTCACTCTCCACCTAACTTTGTGGAAGTAGATGCCATATTTGCTAGCAGAAAGATAGCCACAGTCACAATAGCATCTCACACTACATATAACATGCTGAACAGAGATACATACTTCTCTGTGTTGTAGAATAAATAACTGCATGGTTGCAGTACCAGAGAAGACCTCCCATTAAGGATTCCATCAAGTGGTTTTTTTGTTTGTTTGTGTTTTGTTCTTACCAAGGCTAAAGGTGGGGCAATAAAAGTGGACAGACCTACTGTTCTTGTTTGAATGGAAGTAAAGCATTTTTAGCAGGTTCCTTTTAGAAAGTTACTGGAAGGCCCCATGAAGATGTAATCTCAATAGGAGCACCAAAACTCTTTACCTCTTTCAAATTTTTTTCTTTCAGTATGTGCTCCTGTTCTGTCTGTGCCATGTGCTCAGTGGATGCTAAATAGAGGTTTTCTGTTTGCTGCTTGAATATGTCTGTTCCAGCCATGGCTCCAGCTTCCTTTACATACAGGGCAACAATATAGTGGTGTTCAGACAAATGGTGGGTCTCTCCTCCATGTTCTTTTAGCATTCTGAAAAATTAGACCATCTTCATTAACCATGGAGTAAAAAAAAGAGCCACGGTATTTATTGAAATGACTGCTTTTACCTTCAGCTTGGCAATTAGAAAGTGGTGCGAATTTATCTTCTTAAATTTTCTTTCTTTCCAATAAAGTTTTAAGTTTTAAATGAATTTTCCTTCCAATATAGTCTTAAATTCCTTGCAGGTACTTTTTCTTCCATGAGGAATGACTAAGAGAAATAACTTTTAAAGTATTTTGAAGGTGTCAAGTATTACAGGAATGTATTATAATGATGGGTAACTGAGGGCAAATTCATCCTGCAATAGGGAAGAAGAGGTTTTATTGTTAAATGAATCAGGCAAGTGGAGTTGATGGGTGAGGGAGGGGCCAACGAAGGCAATCATCCATATATCCTGGGCTCAAGGTGAAGAAAGTATTTAGGTATTTTTCTAGTGGACTGTGAGGAAACTGGTACTTTTGTATTTTTTGATGGTGATTAGAAAGTAGGTTTGTGTGTTGTAGGCGAAGGGCTTAGAACACAGTGGTTGCCAATGGGCAAGTGTCACTTCTGTCTCTTGCTGAGATGAGAGTACATAAAACAATAATTTTAACAGCTTGTATTTATATAGCTCTTTAAGGTTTGCAAAATACTTTACAAATATTATTTCATTAAATTCTCACAAAAACCCTAGGATAGAGTAGATGTTACCATCATCCCCATTTTATAGCTGAGGAGATCAAGGCCAAGAGAAGTTGAGTGATATGCCCAGGGTCACACAGCTGGTAAGTATCTGAGGTGGGATTTGAACTCAGGTCTTCCTGACTCCAGGTCCAACACTTCTCCACTATGCCACCAAGATGACTCAAGTTGTTGCTATTTCCTAGCTCTGGGACTGAGATTTGAGCAGAAGACAGGAACAGAAAATATGTTCTGGATTTTCATGGTGCAGGAAAGAAAGAAATGCTCACAAGTTTATTCCTTAAAGGGAAGGTAGATGGTGCAGTGGACAGAGTGCTGGGGCCTGGAGTCAGGAAGACTTGAGTTCTCAGATACCAGCTGTGTGACCCTGGGCAAGTCACTTAACTGCCACTTGACTCAGTTTCCTCTTCTGTAAAATAAGCTAGAGAAGGAAATGGCAAACCACTCCAGTATCTTTGCCAAGAAAACCCCAAATGGGGTCAAAGAGAATTGGGCATGACTGAAAAGTGACTTGAACAATAATTGGTCATTAAATACCTACCTTGACATGTATCAGGAAAATTCAGGATTACTTGAACCACTACAAGCCAAGGGAGAGTCAGGTCATTTTAAAGCATACTGAAGGACACCAAAACCCATGGAACTAACTTTTGTCATTACAGTCCAGATGGTTTCTTTATTTTCCCCCTTCGTGGGGACCTGGGAAATTTGCTCCTTCCTATTTTTGCTTTTCCCATAGAAACATTATAGATTTTTATGGTATTTTTTGATGCTTTCATTCTTTCAGACTTTTATTTATTTCAAAATCATTTTAGGTCCTGAAGATCAAGAGCCTTCAATATGCTTGTTCCCTGGCTGCTTCTGGGTCTTGTTGCCCTTATCTGTAAGTTGCTGCCTTTCCTTTTCCATTTGGCATTGCTAACATTTATTTGTCCTTGGGGTTGGCAAGGAGAAGGGGAACTGTGGGTGGTAGGTGGATGGAGCTTCTAAAAGGTAAAATTGCAGATTAAAAAAAAAAACCTCGCCTTCCTCCCTCTCCTTCTGGTGTTAGAACTAAGGTATAGGAAGAGAAGGGAACAGGCATTTATTAAGGTCCTACTATGTGCTAGGCATTTGCTAAGTGGTTTACCTATATTATCTCATTTGAATCTCACAACAATCCTGATATTATCTCCATTTTATAGTTAAGGAAATCAAGGCAGACAGGGGAAAATGAAAATTTGTTAGAGGTAAGACAGTAAGTGTTGGAGGCCAGAACTCAAGTCTTCTTGACTCCAGGCCCAGCTCTCTCTTCAGTTCCTGTTACTCTTTGGAGCCCAGAAAAAGCAAAGGAAATACACAGGTTAATGAGGTCATTTCTCAGAATGAAGACTTGTAAAATATTATTTGGGGTCTGAATTTAAATATATGTTATTGGAATTTACTTATCATTCCATTTACAAAAGATATACTTTGTCTTTTTGCAATCATGCAAAACATTTCTGGATTAGTAATTTTTTTATGAAAAGATTCAAATGAAAATTCAGACAATATCAGAATATCAGTTCTTTCTCTGGAGGTGGATAATATGCTTTATCATTAGTCCTTTGGGGTTCTCTTAGAAAGATACACTCTTTTAAAAGAGCATGTTATACAAATCATAAAGAGGATATGAACACCAGTGTTGATAAATCTGAGTCAATTCCATAAATATTGACCATAAGAATCAGGAAAAAAAGTATTTCCCCCTCCTGGACCTCTGTACTTATCTATAATCTCCTGACCCAAAAGATTATAGATCTAAAAGGAATTCATATCTCTCTTTCAAATTAATACTAGCATTTTCACAGCTGTCAGCTTGATGGAGGATTGGGAGGAATTTTCCGGAATTCTATTTTAAAATATATTTAAATTTATGAAATATACCATATATTTTTAAAAGGTTCTGAGCTGGAAGTAACCTTAAAAAGTTATCTAGTGGGACAACGAGGTGGCACAGTGAATAGAGGACCAGCCCTAGAGTCAGGAGAATCTGAGTTCAAATCCAATCTTAGACATTTGACATTTATTAACTGTGTGACCCTGGGCAAGTCACTTACCAAAAAAAAAAAAAAAGTTATCTAGCCTAACTCTCTCAAAGTATATTAGCTAGAAGGGACCTCAGAGGTCATCTAGTACAACCTTCTCATTTTATAGATGAGGAAACTGAGACCCAGAGAGGCTACATGCCTAGCCTAAGGCCATGAAAGCAATAGCTGAGTGAAGATTAGAACCCAGGTCCTCTACCTCCAAACCCAGTGATGTTCTGTAAGCTATTGTCTTCTAAGGATTCATTGTTGGGTCATGACAACTTATCTGATTACAAAGGACTGCAATTAATGCCCAAAATAACTAGAAAGGACAACCAAATGAAAAGAGTGGAAGGGCAATTTTAATGGTTAATTCTCCAAGCCTGTAAGTAGTTCCACAAGTGCTGATGAGCACTGATAAAGGAAGTTCCTTACTCAGATCTCGCAGAGACATTGATGAAATCACAGATGTGTAAAAAAAAGCTTAACAAAAAGTACAATCTCCAGCTTCATTTCGTTTTCCTGCAACTTGGGAAAGCCTTTCTTTTCAGCTCTCACTCTCAGAAATGATCGTCATCCTCTGTGGAAATGTCCCTCCCTTTCTCTGGACTCCTAAGCTTAACAGGGACCTGTTTGGTTGATCCTTGTGTCCAAGGCTCGTTCTAACACCAGAAGTCATTTTCAAGGGAATGTACTCGTAGAAATACTAGCTGGTCAAATGGCAGCTGCACAGTGTAGTGGACATAGCTCTGGACCTGGTATCAGGAAGACCCGAGTTCCAATCCTAGTGGTGCGACCCTGGAGAAGCTACAACTTCTGCCTGCCTCATTTCCTCATCTGTAAAATGGGGGTGATAATAGCACTTAACCACTGAGGATAAAGTGGTATTATCTGTAAACCTTAAAGAACTATGTAAGTGTTAGTTGTTACTAGAGATTTTGAATATAATTTATGTACAGTTCTGATATTTTCCCTAAGGAAGAAGCCTCTTCCTTTCAATAATTGCATGTCAGCAGTTATCTGCAAGGCATCCTCCCAGGCAGAATGAAATGAGCCTTCCCCAAGAGTGACAACCTATTTTAGTGGATGAAAGATATGAATTAAAGTTCTTCAGTCCCCCCCACCCCCCACAGATACCCTTTGCTGATCTTGCTGGCAGAGGACACATTTCCCCTATCTCCTTTCCTCAGAGCTAGGGTTCTATTTAGAAAACACATATCTGGTTAAAGTACCATCTAAGCCCCTAGAGAGAAATTCTGAGACTAAATTGAGGTCACAGAGAAGAACAAAGGGGAGAAAAATTAAGTTGAGACAAAGAATGACTTTCCCACTCTTCCAAAACCATATCTAAATACGTCACAGGCTAGATTGAACCAGTAGGATTGGAAAGGGAGATGCTTTACAATTCATATTGGAAATCATTTTTCATTTACATTGGAGATCAGTTTCTCAAGAGTTGATGGTCCCCAACTGTTTCTTCTTCCTGAGGCCTTGGTCTCTTCAGGTCTGTGAAATTCCTCAAAAAGGCAACTCTTCACAAGTTTTAGGGAGACACCATCCTTAGTCTGAATGCAGCAGATAATGGAGAAGGAAGCTCTGAGAGGCAGTTTTCCTGTCTCCAATAGTGCATGTATAGTTTCACAGCCCAGTTCCGAGATGACCAGTACTGGTTAATGAGCGAAATGAACATCGCTACTCCCTTCTAAAGTTTGACAAAGCAGGAAGCAAGAATTCACTGCTAGTGTGTTTTCTATTAGGTGGCCACACCCATAGTCAAAGCTGTTCTGAACTACATCAGCTAGAAGCTTACTCTGAAATCTCTTTTCCTCCAGACCCTACTGAAAGTACCAGTTGGGGATGCTATGGAAATGTCAGAAACATCGATACCCCTGGAGCTTCATGTATAATTGGAAGACAAAGAGGACTGAATTTATGTGGTATGGTACTTACCATAATTGGAAGAGATTTTCTCTTTTCTAGATTCTTCTTCTGTTTCTTTAAAAAGGTCCCTAAATAACGAGTTCACTTTTATAGATTGGTTATGATTTATTCTCCTTTTTTTACATGGCAGCCACAATTCTGCCTTTCATGGACCTCGTTCAATGTTGTTACCTCTCCTCTCATAAGAAATCAGATTTTCTCCTAACCAACACCACTCCTTCTGGAGAATTTCATAAGGATTTCGATATCTTTACTCAGCTTCCTATGCCCAGTGCCCTCACTTATGACCCACGGTGCCTGAATCATCTCACAAAGAACTTCCTCGAACTTGAAAAACATGCAAATCACTTTTTCCTCCATGCCGCACCCTTCCCAAGGTCGCTGTCTTTGCCTCTGATTCATACATCTGCTAAGTGATTGACTAGTTAGGTGAAGAAATATTTATTTTCAAATTTCAAATTTTTATCCCCCTCATTCTTCTTAAGAGGCAGGAATGGTATAGTACAATTGATAATCATTAAATTAGAAATGAAGAGATCTGAATTCTAGCCTTTCTTAATCTCATACTTTGGACAAATCATATAGCTTCTCTGAGTCTCAGTTTCATCATAAGTAAAATGGGGTTAATAATTACTTGACTGACCTCTTAGAATGACTGGAAGAATACTGATGTGGAAGCGCTTTGAAAACTGGAAAAGGTTAGAGATCAGACCTGTGATTTTATCCATGTAGGGAATTCCCAGATAAATAAAAACAGCACATTTATTAAACACTTACTACTTGTCTACCACTTTGCTAAGCATTAGGGATACAAGTAGAAAAAGAAATCCAGCCCCTGCTTTCAAGGAGTTTGTCTCCTAATTGGGAGAGACAATGCCTAAAAGAAAGTCAGTGGTAGGATGCATATAAAAGGTCAGGGATACTTTAAGTTAATATCACTAGGTCAGACGGGAATTCATGTCATGCTTTGCGTATTTTAGATGTTCTACCGAGATCCCATGAATTCACCACACCTGATGGAGGCATTAAGGCAGCTGGTCTCAATGTTCCAGTTTCAGATGTACTTTCTATAGAACCACACTTCACAAGTGTTCACACTTTGCTTCCTTTCCCATTTGCTTTAGGTGTTCGTGCTTCTGAAAGGTTGGCTGAGATGGACTTACCATATGTCCAGAGATTTCAGCCCACACTGAGGGTGATTGGCAGAAAATACTGTGTGGATCCTGCTGTGATTGCTGGTATCATGTCCCGGGAGTCCTATGGAGGCAGTGACCTTGGCAGTGGCGGGGTATGTAGCCAATGGAAATGTTTTGGTACAGGTACTTCACTACTACTATAATAACTAGAATAATAATAACTTCAATCATAGTAACTGACATAATTTAAGGTTTGCAAGTCACTTTCCTCACAACTCTGTGAGGACAGTGGTGCAAGAATTAATCTCCCCATTTTACAGATGAAGTCATTGAGGCTTAGAGAATGATTTGGCTATGGTTCTGCTGCTAATAAGGGTAGGAGCCAACGAGAAGCCAGATCTTTTTGACTACATTGGGCGATCTCTTCTGCATATCAGTTAAAACAAAAATACAACTGTTTCCATATGTACCTGTAGATAGAGGATGGAAAGTGCCCAGCTGTATTACTGCTTCATTTACAAGGATCATAGATTTCTCTTCAAAGTAGATGGTGCCATGTTTGCAGATGCTGACTCCTCTCTCCCTCCCTTGATGTCTTGTTGCTTCAGCTGGGCTGGCTTGCCTGGCCTGTGGCTGTCAGTTAGTTTGCATGTGGCAGGAATGCCTGGTCCCTTCTCCTCAGTTACTTCCCTGGATGATGGCTGTGAGGAGTGGTCTGGAAAAAGATGAGTGGTTTGAGGGTGGGAGGCCTGCCACTCCCAGGACTCGTGCTGGTGGTTGTCGGTCAGTTGCTGCTGCTGCTGCTAGAGAACATAGACTCTTTCTCCACAATGATTTTCCCCCTGATAATGGCTGTGGGAGCTGGGCTGGAAGTAGGTTTGATAGTTTGAGGGGCTTTACTACTTCTAAGGCTCTTGAGTTCAGGATCCTGGACTGTCCTCATCAAAGTCTAAAGGAAGATAGTGATCAAAGTGATGGTAGTAGTTTGACACACCTGGGACATACTGTCCTCAGTCTCTCCTTCTGGTACAAACAATTGTACATAGATATATGCAGTATAAATGGAAAAGACATCTCAGGGGGAGGGCACAAGCAAGGGGAAGGAATAAAGAAGGGACCAGGAAAGGCCTCCTAAAGAAAGTAAGATTTAAATTGAGCCTTAAAAGAAGCCAAGGAAGTTAGGAAGTTAGGAAGCAAGGAGAGCATTCCAGGCATGGGAGACAGCCAGAGAAAAGGCAGAGAGCTGGGAGGGAGGTGGAGAACTGTGTTTAGGAAGAACAAAAAGGCCAGTTTCACAGAATCATAGAGTACATAGTGAGAGGAGAGGGAGAAGGAGTAAAGTGTAAAAAGACTAGAAAAGTAGGAAAGGGCAAGGTTTTAAAGGGTGTTAAAAGTCATAGGACTTTCCATTAAAGATAAGAGGCAGGTATTGGAGTTTATTAGGTAGAGAGAGGACATAGTCAGATTTGAGCTTTAGGAAGCTCACTTTGTCAGCTTGACAGATGTTACGAAGATTGAAATGAGAAGACTCAACAAAAGATTGAATCTTGTTGGAGGGAGGTTGAGTGAGGGACGAAGGATGATACCAAGTTTACAAGGTTGAGTGATGGGAGGAATGGTGGCCCCTTTGACAGTCACAGAGAAGTAAGGGAGATGGGAGGTTGAACATAAATATACAGGATGTGTTGACTGAACTGAAAGGTGGCCAAAAAAAGAAAAGTAAAGAAAAGAATGTATTAGAAAATTAAAATACCTCCTTGGACTATCATTGTATAAGGAAAATGACCAAATTGAGAAAGTTTGGCACGATTGCTATAATTTTTTGTAGTTTACATCACAAAAGAAGCAAAGTAGGATAGCAGATAGCGGGGCTGACATTGGAATCAAGAAGACCTGGGTTCAGATCTTACTGCTGATGCATTCCAGCTGTGTGACCGTGGACAAATTATTTGGTTTCTCAGTGCTCCCAGGCAACTCTCTTAAGATTCTAAATTACACAGTTGCTGATCACCATGAGCGGAGGGAGTTTCCATCCTCTGTGCTTCTTAAATGATGAAATTACAAATCTGGAGCTCCTACGTAGAGAAGATGAGTAGTATCTATTTTTTCATAAATTGTCAGGCAGAATCAGGTCTTCACTGAACTTTTGGGATGACTTCCTTACAATTGCTCCCAGGTACCCTGTCGAATTTGATTCTGCTGATGAATGTCAGGTATTCCTGTAATGAATGAGCTTGTCTAGGTAAAGTTAGATAAGATTCAGCTTTTCTCCAGACTTGCTAAAATGTTTCTAGAAGAAATATTGGCATATTCCTTTACTCTTCCAATGCTTTCTCCCTCTTTTTTTCTTCCTCTTCATCTTCTTGGTCCTACTCTTTCTCCACCAACAGGCAAAGCAGATAGATGACAGTAAATTCAACCCTCAGATCCTTTGAAAAGAATTATAGTTGTGAATGAAAAACAATTTTTCACCCATGTTCACTAGGTATGGTTGAGCCAGTAACCAAAAAAAGTCATGCTCGTATGATCAGATTAATTTTGGACTATCTGCAATCAGCCTGGAGTCACTGTGCTTGGAGTCAGGAAGACCTGAGTTCAAATCCAGCCTCAAACATTTACTAGCTATGTAATGGTGGGCAAGTCTCTTAATCACTTTTTCTCATTTTCCTCAACTGTAAAATGAGGATAATAATAGCACCTACCTCACAGAGCTACTGTGAGTATCAAATAAGATAATATCTGTAAAGTACTTAGTAAAGTAACAAGTTCAGGGATAAGGAAACTTTCCATGTTGGAAGGTTGCATTAACTTAGCTGTAATCAAATAAGACCTCATTTGAGAAATTTCAATTAGGTATACTTAAAAATCTACATTATTTTGTAAAAATCTAACTACTGATGGGGATGGGATCTGAACCCCTAGAAGGAAAAGAGCATGTCTTTGAGATCTGGACCCCAAAAAAGAAAAACCCCTGGATTTTCCCATGTGTCCTAGGTCCCTGGGGCACACCTGGGGCACCCAGCCCTTTCCAATCCTTTTCTGTTACTTCCCAGTCACCCCAGACTACTTGGCTACTCCTAGATCCTTCCCAAAGTCCATCTTGCCCCCCATTAAATTTTTCAGATTCTTTAAGAGTCTGGCCAATGCTCAGATTCAATCTGGCCTGCTTGTCAGTACAAATGTCATAAATATGGTGGATTCTTAAAAATTTTTCCCACACCAACTGGTGTTCTAATAAACCTTACTTCTGACTGAAAGAAGGCTTGAGTCGAATTCATCTGAGGCAGGACCTATGTCTCTTTCCCTTGAATTTCATGGTCCCAGCACCCCCAGACCTCAACACTACATACTTAATAATTTCAAAAAATGAAAACTATTTATTAATTTTAACTAACCTTTTAATGACTTTGTTGCGTCAACCCCCATAAACTCTCACCAGTCAGCCTCCTGGGGGTAGTGGTGACAGTCAGGCAGGGGAAGTTAGAACTAAATCATAAGCACAGCAGCCATCCATTCAGCCTTTATGGCTTACTAAATGTTCTGATTGTGCTGGTCAATCTAGGAGAATTATTTCGTTAAAACTTATTTTATTCTTTGGTATTTTTAACACATTCATTTTAAAATAAAATAAAAATATAAAAGATGAACAAAAATGTATTAACAAAAATAAAATGATTTGTCCTGTAAAATTTGGACTCAGTCAAAAGGCCACACTTAAGGACCTAGAAGGCCACAGGTTGACCTTAAGGCTGCAGGTTCCCCACCCCTGAACTAATACATAGTAAGTGCTTATTAAATACTTATTTCCTTCCTTCCTTTTTTCCTCCTTTCCTTCCTTGGCTTTCAGTTCTACCTCTCTTTCTTTCTACTGCTATGTGTCATTTTAGAAGCAAGATTTTAATCTTAAGCTCCAGTCTTTTCTCTGTGTGAGAAGTAGGAGGAGAATGCTGAGGAAGGAAGAGAACAAGAATAGGAAAAGCAAAGGCAATAAATAGTATTGCAGCCATTAAACCCTATCATAGGGCATCTCTCTGTTCCCTTTTCTTCTAGACTGGTGCTGTCCAGAACATGCCTACATATTGGACCAGTGAATCACGGGTGGCTCAAATTAGTGACAATCTGACTATAAGAATTAAAGAAATTCAGAGGAGATTCCCAACATGGACCACTGACCAGTATCTAAGAGGTACATGGAATTTCATTGCTTCCCCCCATGACAGAACATCCTATCATCATGGAAAAGTCACTCTGTGCTCATGAAGACTTTGCTGTGTGGAGTTTTAAACAGGGCTACAAAGCTGGAAAAGCTTTCAATGCCATCTCAGCAACGGTCTGTCATCCAAGATCCAGCCTGGTTAAGTTCAAACAAAGGTTTTACCAGAGAGGATTGGTGGATAAAGTTTTTGACCACAGAAACTCATGAAGACTATCTACTAAGGGGCAGGAGACTGAATTATGTAGGTAGTGGCATTAATTAAATCAAAGATCTTTGAAGAACTGATTCATTCACTCAAATAGCATTATAGGCAAAGGACACACAAAGGCAAAAATAAAAGAGTGAAATAAGAGCAACGGAATGCTTAGTGACAAATTTAGTGTCACTGAGTCAATTTCCCCAATATCTAAGCCACTTCATGGTGGCCAGGTGCCTTTGGAAACTGTCTACGATTCTCTTTGTAAGGCTGAAATAATAACCTTTTAAATATTTGCCTTGTCCTGTACTGAATCACATTTGTTTATTTTAGGTGGACTCTGTGCGTACAATAAAGGGACAGGATATGTCAGAAGTAACCAAGACCTCAGTTGTGACTTTGGTAATGATGTCCTGGCTCGAGCCAGGTATTACAAGAGAAGTGGATTCTAACTTAGAGATAAATAAGAGAAGACTATGTTGTCTGGATTGAGCTATTCATCATTACTATGGAAAACATTAATGAAGACAAAATACTAAATAAAGATTTGACAAGCAGTGGTTGTAACTATGAACATGTTTCTTTTGGATTTCCAGTAATAAGAGAAATTTAAAAATAATAGGGAAGTTATCAATATCTGGTACTTCTTCAATGAAGTGTGTGCATGCACTACTTTTCTTTTGGGGTCTAGACTTGGGATTTCATTGGCATGGAAAGATCCTGATGTGGAAACACCATCCATTGAGGTAGATGAACACTCTGTAAATTCACAGGATTCTAGATCTATAGCTTAGAGACAGCTCAGTAGCCATCAAGGTCAACCCCTTTATTTTAACAATGAGGATCCTAAATCCCAAGAAGGTTAACAGACTTGTCCAAGGTCATGCAGATAGTAATAAGAAACAGGATATGAAGTCAGGTCCTTCTACTCTAGAACAAGTGCTTTTTCTACTCTGCTATACTGTCTCTCATAGGGGACTACCTGCCACAGTTAGAGGTTAAGTGACTTGAGAAAATGGCTATTATGTGTTAAATGAAGAGCTTGAACTCAATTCTTCTATATCCTCCCCTGTGGGTATACCTATATGTGTATGCATAATGTATGAACATATGTATAAGTATACTTGATACTTAAACAATATCTGATAGAGCAGGGCTTCAGTATAACACTTGATCTAGATGGTATTGCCATCTAGAACATAAATTCTTAGTCTCTGATCTAGGATATTAGAAATGAAATAGAAAGTATCTAGTCCAACCCTGTCTTATAGGTAGGAGGTAAACTGAAATACAGAGATAGGAAGTAACTAGCTAATAGTTACATGGAAGTAACAGAACACTGATATGAATTTGGATCTCCTGACTCCTGATTCTAGTTCAGTAATCTTTCCACTACACTGTAAATGCTTCAAGGCATTTTACCAAGTATATATAAGTTTAAAATTCTATTGGAAATATGTCTGTATGTGTATGGTAGAGTGGGAGGATAATAGAAGGAGGAGGTGTGGGCTTCTGATCAACCACATAGACCAGAAGATGAGAGGCAGAAAAAGAAGTATTGAACTGAGTATAAACGCTATTTAGGGGTAGCTGGGTGGCACAGGGGATAGAGCATTGGACTTGGTGTCAGGAAGACCTACATTCAAATCCAACCTCAGACGCTTCCTAGCTTGCTCAGGATTGAGCGAGTCTCTTAACCCTGTTTGCCTCTATTTCTTCATCCATAAAAGAACTGGAGAAAGAAATGGCAAACCACTTCAGCATCTTTGCCAAGAAAACCCCAAGTAAGGGCATGAAGAGACAGAAATGACTGAACGACAAAGACTATTTATGTACTCTATATCCCTTTTTAAAATTATAAAGGAATTCTCCCTAATAGAATCAGAAGGGAAGACTGGTAACACCAACCTACAGCCTTCTGGGGAACCAAATTCAAAAAATTTCTCTCAATGAATGAAGATCTTTTAGTCCCAAGCACAATGGGAGATTATGTAGTAGGAATTTATCTCCTCAATTATATAGCCTATCTAGACTATTGTGATTTTTTATTGTTTTACTTGAATTATTCAAACAATTCCCTCAAACTTGTGTCTTCATTTGGCTTTCTTGGAGCCATTGTGTTTCCCAGCATAAGTTCCACAAAGCCCTAGTGTTTGGTTGAGTTTTCTGACCACAATTCTGCACTTAATTGGTAAAAGATAAAGTGAGGTGGTATGGTATATAATATGAATAGTGATTATGTGAGAAAATGTTCATGCTAATGATACTTCTCCCTCTAAAATCTTAAATATGAAATACTTGTATATCAAAAATACTTATTACATGCAGAAATTTTGGAAATGAAAATAAGTTTAATTCTCTCTATTTTACTCCCAGATTGCGTTGGGAATTTCCATACCCCTCAAAGCCCTGAAGTAGCATTTATGGTTTCTGCCAATGTATTTCAAGTGTTCTATGGCCCAAAGCGTTCCCTAGCCAAATTCATTTGGCAAATGCTGCTGTAAGTGATACACAGGAAACAGCTTCCAAAGAAACAAATTAACTTTTTACCAATCTCGGGGGACCATATGTTTACCCCAAGGAGGTAATTTAACAAATGACAACCTGTGGCCTTGAAGATTGTTTACTTTAGCTGGGGATGCCCTTTATCTCAAGAATAAAGCAAGAATCCCTTGTTTTATCCCAAGAATATAAAATATTACATATGTGTGTCTATACATACATACATACATACATACACATATATACAGATACACACGTGTGTGTGGGTATACACACATATATGCATGTGTATACATATGTGTGTATATATCTGTATACACACATATATGTGTGTATACATATATGTGTGAGAGAGATTAGTTCTTGCCCTCACATGTAGATCTGTAGCCTGGGGAGGGGTAAGCCTGTATGGAATAGATATTATGTGATAGCCTATGGGCTATATGGAACAAGTTGCTGCTCTAAGAAAACAGTCTCTAGGGTTACTTTTGATGAAATGATACATAATTTCATTGTTTTTCACCACAGTCCAGATGTACCAGGCATACCCAAGAGCCTGAAGACGACTCCATCTTTTCTTTTTTCTCCTTCTTAGTCCTTGTCAGGTGCGAGAGAGGAAGGCAAGAGGTCACATGAAAGTGATGCAATTATGTTTTTCTTCCCAGAGTTAAGCTGTTTGCTCTTTTTTCTCTAAGAGGACCAATGACATTATGTTAATGGTGTCTTGATTTTCAAGTGAACTGGATTTGAGTGAGGCAGAGCTATGCAAAGCCATCAGCTTCATTTTCTTCTCCAGAGTCATCAGAGTCCAGTGGCAAGACAAAGGTTAGGACTACTGGCCATGATGACAACCCATGATGCAGTGGGTGATTGCAGCCTTTCTAAGTTAAGGTCTTTCCTTGGTCTCAGTTTGTCGAGGCCACACCCATTCAATGACTTAGGACTAGATAAGGCTTGAGACATTTACCATCCCAAAGATATCAGTGTGGGAGGGGAAAACCCTCGGAGTTTCTTACCAGAACAGAAAACAATTGCCATTTCCACTCATTCTAAATCAACAAACCTAAACTCAGGCTTGGGCTGGGTCTATTATGGGCCATTCAAAGAAGTCACTAGGCCAAAGACTGATGGCAGAGATAAAATGTTATAATAATTGCAAATCACTAAGCACAGTACCTGACACATAGTAAGAGCTAGGTAAATGTTATTGTTATTATTAATTATTATTATTTTCCTGGAGAGATTCTCAGTAGAGGCAAGAACTAAAAAGCATATTGATTATTTAATAAACCTTTATAATTGATTCTGTGTCCATGTCAATCCAGAGTTTTACTTATGGATGATGGGCACTACTAGAGCTTTTAGGTGGCACAGTAGATAGAGCATTAGACTAGGAGTTAGGAAGTCTTGAGTTCAAATTCGCCTCAGACACCAGCTGTGTGACCCTGGTGTGGCTACAAGCTGGGTGGGATTTGCTTGTTTGGAATTATTTTCCAGGCTCAGGTGAGATTGTGAGCACCTCAGGGTTCAGTCTCCTCTGAGCCCTGATGATTCACAGCTGTGCTGAATCATGTGGGTTTCATGCCTGCTGACTCTGAGCCAGTCAGAAGCTGAGTCTTCATTATATATACTGGGAGGTTAGTGTTTTACTTTGGGGGTTCACTTATGAGATGGATCTTGTAATTACTTGACTGAGACTCTGAGTGGTCGTGTGTTCAGACCCCCCCAACTGCTCAGATGCAAAGGCTCTCTCAATCCAGGGATATTTGTAGATTGTAAAGCAATACTGCTCTGATTCAGGCAGTAGAGCCCTATCTGTAGGTTTTGATAAAGATAAAAAGGTTGTTTGTTGAATAGATGGAAGGCTTGGTAACTTTGGGAATGTAAAAGATAAAAAAGGGGTGTCTGGAAGCTTTGTTTGAACCGATTAAAGTGATTATTGGCCCCTCAAAAGTGGCCTTTCCTTTTATAAATGCAGATCATGATAGGCCCCCCTGTGTATGTTGGGGTGCTTACTGATTCACTTGGACTCTGCCTTAGTTTCTTCATTTATAAAATGGGAGCAATAATAGCACCTACCTTTCAAGGTTCTTGTGAAGATTAAATGAGATAATATTAGTAAAGCATTTTGCAAACTTTAGAGCACTACGTAAATGCTAGTTATCACCTTGCCGGTAGGAACTGAGTACTTGCCTCTGAATTGCTCAAATTTAGGAAAGGGAGTTTCCATGTTCTACAAGTCATGCAGAAGAAACTATATTTAGAAGTAGACATATCCAAGGATTAAATGCAAACTAAATCCATCCACTTAGTGAAAATCTAAGGGAATGTCTCTAGGATGCCAAGAATAACCAATTAATTCAATCACTTCTAGTTAAAATGATTCATTGAGTGGAAATGTGTAACATTTTCACAGAGCTACATTACCTCCGTGCTGAGTTCCCAACCTGCTACTTTCAACTTGTGAAAATTGTATCCAAAGTAAACATGCTGTCTGGATTTAGGACAAGCAGAGTCTTGCTGAGTTACAGTGAGCATGTTGACTGCTTCTGTCTCCATAGCAGGTCTCACTCACATCCGTCATATTTTTCCCACTTACCTGGCCTCCATTCTCATTCAAGCTTTTATAATCTCTTGTCTGAATTTTTGGAATCTCGTAAGTGGCCTCCCTGATTCTGTTCTCTTTTCTCTCCAATCTCTTTCATGTAGCCATCAAAATAATATTTCTATGACTGGGATCCACTAGGTGAGAGAGTTGGGCTCTCTGAGAATGGTAGAGAATTTGGTGTTAATCCTCCCAGGTTCTTCTGGTGTTGGAGAGAGTCCAAAACCACAGCATTGACAAACAGGGTCAAGTGCTTAACCATTACTGCCCCTAGAGGTCAAAGCTACATTTGCAAAAGGCATGAGTTGATTGTAATCAGCACCACTGAAACGCCTATAAGCCATGTATGTGATGAGGATCCTCTGAAGTATTGAAAAAGACATATTTAGATGGGTAGCAACCATGTGCCACTGCATTGGATTTGAAATTAAAGGATCTGGGTCTGAATCCCAGTTCTACCACTTACTATCTGTGTGATCCTGGACAAGTCATTGCATCTCTCTGGGCCTTGGCTTTCTGTTCTATAAAACAGGGGGAGGGAGAAGGGTTAGACTAGAATCAGGGGCAGGGAATCTGCAACCTTGGGGCCACATGTGGCGCTCTAGGTCCTTAAGTGCAACCCTGTGACTGAATCCAGTGGCAGGTTCCCTACCCCTGGACTCAATGATTCTAAAGTTTTTTACAACCTTAAATCCATAATCCTATCATCGTAACTCAAAGTCATCCCTCCCAAAGCATACACATGGGTGTCCTAAGCGATGATGAATGCTTATCCTTACTCTCACAAGAATATACAGTGGAGGGAGGTTGGCAAACATACTAGGAAGAAGGAAGCTCAGTTGTTCAGGCCTAGGATTGGGGTAGAGGTAAGGAGCATGGAGCTATGTCAAGTTTTTATTAGCTTTTTTCATATGGCTATAAAAACTTGGGTTTCTCTTCCTTGAAAGCTGCATGACTGTTTAACAATCAGGGAACAACTTTTATTTTTGTAAATTTGAACAAGTTCCTTATACATCTTGAAAATGATACTTTTATCAGAAAAACCTGGTGCAAAGATTTTTTTCTCCCAGTTAGTCATTTCTATTTTAATCTCAGTTTTATTAGATTTGTTTGTATAAAAATTTTTTAATCTTATGTAATTGAAATTATTATCTTTGGTGATCATCTCTGTTCCTTGGTTAGCTATGAACTTTTCTCCTAACCATAGATCTGATAGGTAATTTTCCACTTTTTTCTAAGACTCTCCCTGACTATAAGTTTTAGAGTAGACATAAATGCCAAGAGGTAAAGGAAATTTCTTCATTGGGGGTTTCCCACACTAATGAAATCACAAGTCTAGTTCAATATGTATATATACATATGTATATGTATCTATCTAGGTATGTGTATACACACATACACACATATGTTTCTTGAGTGGTTATTGTATCAACTGAGGAAGAGAAAGAAGTCTGGACTAAATAACCAAATGCAAATAAAAGCAATTCTGAGATACCCAAAAGAGTGACAAAGATGACAAAAAAGGAAACATGAGAAGTGTTGGAGGACTAGTGGGAAAATAGGCATGTTAATATATTATTAGTGGACCTGAGAAGGGGTACAGCCATGCTGGAAAGCCATTTAGGATGCTGCAATAAAAGTAACTAAATGATATGACTCAACTATCCCACTGCTAGGTCTACCTCCCACCTCCCCCCAAACAGATCAAAGAGGAAAAGTTTCTCCATGTGCAAAATATTCACATCGGCTCTTTTTGTGCTACACAAACAGAACAAAAGGAAATAAAAACTGGAAACTTAGGAGGAAACCCATCAATTGAGTATGTTTGGATAAATTGTAGTACATAAATGTGATGGAATATTATTTTGTTGAAAGAAATGAAGAAATAGATCATCCATAAAAGATGCAGAAAGATTTGTGTGAACTGATCCAGGGTGAGATAAGAAGTAGAACAATTTATATAACATCAATGTTATAAAAGTGAACACTTTTGAGGACTTTTATAAATTAATGAATAAGGAATAAAATGAGCGGAACCAGAAGAGTCTTTGCAACAATAATACTGTAAAAACAAACAACTCTGAAAGATCCTAAAAGGACCTAAAATGAGACACTGTCTGTCTGTCAGTCTGTCTATCTATGTACATGTATGGGTATGAATGTATGTATATATAAGACTGTTACAGGAATTTGTCTTTCCTGACTGCGCATATTTGTTACAAGAAAGATTTTTTTTCCCCAATGAAGGGTTTGCTTTTTTGTTTTTAAGTATGGGGGGTGGGGGAAGGGAGCACTTCAGATGAAAAATGTTACTTGCATTTTCAGATGAGGTCACCAGGACTGGTTTTCCTTAACTGCTTGACTTTGTTACAAGAGATCTCTGACGAAGTGGGAGTAATCTATAAATGTCATATAAAAACAAAACACATTAATAGAACTTTTTAAAAATTTAAAAGAAACAGGGGAATACTTACATGAACTGAAGGAAAGCTAAGTAAGAACAATCAGGGGAAAATACATACACACACAACTATATATATGCATTATATCTATGTAATATGTGCATAACACATAAGTAATATGTATATGCAGTATATGTAACACATATGTAATGCCTACCACAATGTAAATCAAAAGCACGGGAACAGCAAAGCAATTCGTATTCAATGTTAGGGTGAACAGATTTAGCTGTAAAAGAGGAATGAGCAGGTGCTTCCCTCCTGTCTTTGCAGAGTTGGAGGACTGTGGATGTAGAAATCTCCATATCATACTAGACCTGGTTGCAGCATGGGTTAATTTTGATGAACTGTTCCTCTTTTACTATTCTTTGTTATAAGCAATGGCTCTCTGGGATGGGATGAGCAGACTGATATTGGGAAATGTAGGTTATGTAAAAAAAAAGGTATCAATAATTCTTTTTAAAAAGCCAGTCCCTCCCCACCATTTTTAATTAACTGAGGTTTCTATTCCCTTCTCCTGCAGTCTTTAAGAACCCATGGCAGTCCTGGTGCTTGTTCTGAATCTGGTCTGAATGCTCCCCCCTGAGGAGGGGTGGTCAAGCTAGTATTGAATCCAGCCCAGCAGTCCTTTGCTGCAGTTAGAATGCTAGAAGTGTGAACCAGAATGCTGCTTAAATTCAGTGTTGAGATACCGTGCCCTGTTGGCTGGATTACAGGGGACTGGCCAATGAGGACTCAGTCCTGGGAACGTGCACTGTTAGTGAGCCTGCTTTTCCAAGTGCCACCTAATGACTGGCCTGGAGCAGGCACAGGCATTCTTTGACTCTTTTCAGTTTGTTGACTTGGCGCCTTTTGATTGGCTGCTGAGACAGAACTGGAAGTGCATACAAAATATTTCCATGGAAGCGGTATAAGAGAGACAGAGATAGAGAGACAGAAACAGAGGAGGAGGGAGGGAAATAAAGAGAAGTAGATAAAAACACAAAGAAATGGTGACGGAGAGAGAGAGAGAGAGACAGAGAGACAGAGACAGAGACAGAGACACAGAGAGAGAAAGAGAGACAGAGAAGAAAGGAGGGAGAGATAGAAAGAGACAATGAGGAAAAGAGGGAGAGAAAGAGAGAGAAGATAGAAACACAGAAAAAGAGAGATCCAGTCAGAGACAGAGTCAGACTGACAGAGACAGAGAGGAAGGAAGAGAGAGAGAGAGAGAGAGAGACAGGCTGTTAGACAGAGACAGAGGGAGGTAGGAAGGGAAGAGATAGACAAAAACAGAGAGAGAGAGGAAGATAGGAGGGGAGAGACAGAGAGACACACTGAGAAAGAAACAAGAAGAGAGAGAGGGAGGGAGAGTGGGAAAGATAGAGAAAGGGAGGAAGGAAAAGAGAGGGGGAGATACAGAGAGAAGAAAAAGAGAGAAAAGGAGAGAAATAGAGGAAAAGCAGGAGAGGCAGAGGCAGAAAAAGAAAGGGAGGAGACAGAAAGAAGAGGGACAGAAGAAGGGAGAGTGGGAAAGATAGAGAGAGAAAGGGGGTGGGGCCAGATACAGAGGGAAGAAAGAAAGACAGAGAAATAGCTAAGAGAGGCAGCCCTCACCCCAGCAGCCTATTCTCCCTACTCAGGTCTCCAGGAAGCCCTGCTATGGTATCTTTCCCTGTTATGTATATTCTTTTCTGCCTTAGGTATTGGAGGTAGCTAGGACTACATGGCAACCTTGTGGGCTTCAATAGAGCTCCCTGAGGCTGTGCTAGATTTTGCGGTCAAGTGAACCCAGTCTGATAATTCTAGCATGAACCCTAGCTCTGCCATCCCCAATATTCCTTTACCTTTGTATGTGTTCAGAGCAGCGACCCTTTGGAAAGAAAGCAGCAGTGCAGTGCCCCAGACCTTGGACAGGGCCCAGCAATGGTTCTTACTATTAGAATCCTATATTGCTTTTTATAGCTATTGAATTGTTTTCTATATCTGTGTCTTTTCTCCTCAATGAGCTTCTAAAAGGCCAAGGAGTATATTGTATATTTTTGTTGCTTTTTCTTTAACCAGCAGGAAGCACTGAGAGCTACTCACCTCAGCAAAAACTAATGGGTCACGGGCACTCAGGGCATGATCACCTTCTCAGGTTGTGTCTGCATGTGATTGACTCATTCACTGGCTGAGAGATATTCTCTATGGTTCTCAGAGAGTCAGCATCCTTCTGTCCCTTAACTCTGCCTCTCCATAGTGTGTGAACTCACTAAGGATGGTGCGGATTCATGGATCTGCCCAGTCAAAAATCAGCTCTAAGCCCCTAGCTACTTGAGCAAACCTTGCCTTCTTCTTGACCTTACTCTGTTTCATCAAGCCTTTTTCCAGGTGATCTTGGCCTGATGGAACTGTCTCTCCATAGAAGCAGACAAACACACTCCAATACCATATGTAGTATAAATAATAAACAGTGCCCAAAACATATAAGGTACTTCACAAGTGTTTTCTGATGATACATAATTATCATAATGCATATTAAACATGTACTAAGCGTCTATAGATGTGCCACTCTCCTAGAACCCAGAAGTCTCCCAGACAATACAGAAGCTATTTCAAACCTAGCAGTTGTAGGAAATGCAGTTTGAATTTGATTGGTTACAGCTGTACCTCCATCCCTCTAAAATGAGTAGAAGAATGCCATTCATGTTTCTAACAGGATTATATTTTAGATGAAGATAAGGAAATGATGGAAGAACTCTCAGCTAAGATCTAGGATGTGGGACTCAGGATTGGTGTCAGTTGCAGCTAATGAGTGTTAGTCCTTTCCCCAGTCTCTGATCTCTGGTTATCCCAGGAACATCTGATTGCTTCTGGCCTTGGCTAGCCCCTGGCAGAGCAGGTCAAGTAAACTTGGCAGTCAGGCCCAGGAAAGAGCAGTGATGCCACCATGCCAATCTACTATCTCTTTCTAACTTTCAATATGGCACCCCTCTGCTCCTGAGGGACTTCCTCTTCCATGTCCCTGCCTCTGTACACAGTTACAGAGTGAGGGATATTGCACGTCTTTACAACTAAGCAGAGTTATTTGCACATAGGATGTTCTCCTTCAACATTTGAATGAACATATGACTAAATGATGGCACTTTTTTCAGTGCTGAAGTACAAAGGAAATTTCTAAGAGAATCCTATCACAGGATCATAGATTTAGAGTTGGAAGGAACCTCAGAGTTCACCTAGTACAACTCCCTCACTTTACTCTGAGGCACAGAGAAATTAAGTGACTCATTCAACGTCTCCCAGATAATAAATAGCAGACTTGCTTTGAACTCCAAATCAAGCATGCTTTCCAGTGTGCTTTCTTTCTAAATGGGAGAGAAAGGCCAGTAGTCTCCTATGATCTTGAAAGCAAGGAATGGAATGTCATACCTCACATCCCAAGGGGAAATGGATAACTAATGCAAGAAAACTAGATTCCAGAAGGTGAGAAAATAGATTTTTGTTCGTTGAAAAAAATGAATTTAGAAAATAAAACTAGTTTCCTTGATAAAAACTAACCTTTTAGAGAGGAGATAAAGTGATGCTTTCCTTTTCTGGCATCCTTTCTCTGAGTACAGTAAACACCCTCTAACACTCTGGCAGGACTGCCCGGCTTGAATGCTGGCTATGTGGAGGGACAAGTGGAGAAGACGTTGCCACTCATGCTTTGACCTAAGAAACACTTCTATCATTGGGAGCTTGAATGAATGGTATAGTGGAAAGAGCCCTAGGTTCAAAGGACTGGACTTCAAATCTCTCTTCTGATACTCTTTGACTTTGAGCAAGTCACTTAATAAAGCTATGGCCTCAGTTTCTTCATTTGTAAAATAAAGTTGGATAAGATGACCTCTGAAGTACCTTCTGTTTCTTTTTCTCTCTTTTAAAAATATTTATTTTAGTTATTTTCAGTTTTCAACATTCACTTCCATAAATTTTAAATTTTCTCCCCCTCCTTCCACCCTCCCTCCCAAAGGTGGCCTGCAATCTGATTTAGGCTTTACCCGTACATTCCTATTAAACATATTTTCACATTAGCCATGTTGCACAGAAGAATTATAAAGAATGGGAGAAACTATTAGAAAGAAAACAAAACACAAGAGAAAATAATCTGTTTCACTCTGCAATCAGACTCCATAGTTCTTTCTCTGGATGTGGATGGCATTCTCCACCATCAGTCCTTTGAAAACGTTTTAGGTCCTTCCATTGCTGAAAAGGGCTAAGTCTATCAAAATAAGTCTTCATACACTATGACTGTTACTATATACAATGTTCTCCTAGTTCTGATCACTTCATTCAGCATCAGTTCATATATGTCTTTCCAGGTTTTCCTGAAGTCCGCCTGCTCATCATTTCTTATGGCACAATAGTATTCCATTACATTCATCTACCACAACTTGTTCAGCCATTCCCCAATTGATAGGCACTGCCTCAATTTCTAGCTCTTGGCCACCACAAAATGAGCTGCTATAAATATTTTTGTACACCTGGGTCCATTTCCCATTTTTATGACCTCTTTGGGATACAGCCCTAGACGCAGTATTGCTGGGTCAAAGGGTATGCACATTTTTATAGCCCTTTTGGACATAGTTCCAAATTGCTCACCAGATGGATGGTATAGTTCCACCAAAAATGAATTAGTGTTCCAACTTTACCACGTCTTCTCCAACATTTATTATGTTCCTGTTTTGTCATGTTAGCCAATCTGATAGGTGTGATGTGGTACCTCAGAGTTGTTTTGATTTTCATATCTCTAATAGTGATTTAGAGCATTTTTTCATATGAATATAGATAGCTTTAATTTCTTCCTCTGAAAACTGCCTGTTCATATCCTTTGATCATTTATCAATTGGGGAATGACCTGTATTCTTGTAAATTTGACTCAGTTCTCTATATATTTTAGAAATAAGGCCTTTATCAGAGACACTAGTTGTAAAAGTTCTTTCCCAATTTTCTGTCTCCCTCTTAATCTTGATTGCATTGGCTTTGTTTGTGCAAAAACTTTTCAACTTAATGTAATCAAAATTATCCATTTTACCTTTCATAATGTTCTCTCTTGTTTGGCTATAAATTCCTCCATTCTCCATAAATCTGACAGATAAACTTATCCTTTCTCCCCTAATTTGTTTATACTATCAATCTTTATACCTATGCATTTGGACTTTATTCTGGTATGTGGTGTCAGAGGTAAGTCTATGCCCATTTTCTGCCATATTATTTTCCAGTTTTCCCAGCAGTTTTTGTCAAACACTGAGTTCTTATCTCAGAAGCTGGGGTCCACCTTCTGCTTCTTGATCTGTGATCCTCTAATGCTATTTCCCACTTAATTTAGAAATAACAGCTCTGCAAAGTGTTTGAAATTCTTCTCCTTTAAGTAGAAAGACTATTGATTGTGGAACTTTTCTTAATAGAAAATTGCATGCATCCATGCATATTAACATAACACAATGGAAATTTACAAGAAAAGTGTTATAAAAAAGCAGTAGTGTAGATTGTTCATTTACTCCTTCATTCCACAAATCTTTGTTGTGTCTCCTATGTATTAGGTGATAGGAGAGATACAAAGTTTAGTTAAAACTTAGTTCCTGCCTCAGAACTTACAGTCTAGTAAGAAGATACCATACAAACAAAAACAACTGTAAAGCAATATTACATGATGAATGCATTAGATAGTTGCAAAATAAAATGTTAGGTCATAAGGGGAAGGTCATTATTGTCCAGAGGTTGGGGATAATGTTGTTGTTAGTCATCCTAAGTTTTGGAAGAGGACAATGACATCATGGGGTGATATCTTGAATTGGATTTAAGTGAGGCAGAATTGCACAAAGTTGTCAGCCTCTTTCTCTCTTCCAGAGATTAGTGACAAGGCAAAGGTCTGGATAACTGGCAATGGCCCAGGATGCAGTGGATGATCTTGTCATCTTTGATGTCTAACCAAACTTTTCAGAGACTTTCTTGGCTATTGGACCCAACTGCTGGGGATAGGCATTCCCCAAATCACTTACGTTTTTGAGTTCTCTTGGTCAACCTCAACCTGACTTAATCCACCTGCTTGAGATGGTTTTATTGGGGTGTGACTACTGAACATGCCATGGTTTCTTGCAGTCATAGGTGAGAGCTGGGTGACAGGGGCACACCAAAAATTGGGAATAAAGGATGATTTCATGGAAGATGAACTGATGAAGTTGGCACTTTAAAAATGGATAAGAATTCATTGGATGAAGAAGGGGAGGAAAGACATAGGCAACAGTGTGAACAAAGGTGTGGAAACTGGAGAGTACAGGATTTGCACAGGAGGCAAAGAATTATTTGGTTGATGAGTGTAGAACAGATTCCAGGGAATAATATAGGGTACCAATGATACAGAGGTAGATGCCAGATTGTAAAAAGCCTTGAAAGCTGAGAAAAGAGATTTGAACTATATTCAGTAGGCAACTGGGAGCCTCTGAAGATACTGTCAAATTAATACTAAGAAGATAAGGATATTTAGTTGTCATACACTGAAACAAAAATATGAGAAATAAAATAAAATACATAATTTCACATAATTGGTTACTTTTAAAATTGATAATAAATTTTAAGTGTCTGATAGTATCTTATTTTAAAAACTCTTCTGCCTACTCTTAAGTCTTACAAAAAAATTCAGTGAATTCCGTGCTAGAATCTAGGATACATTTTATGTCCTCTGTCAACAATGATAGGAAGACATAATACAAAATTGTAACTGCATCAGAATGTTCAGTAAGAATTCAATAGCATTTCCTCCTCCCACAGCCTTCCCAAGCTTACAAAGAAACCTGTTGAGATAGATTCAAGAGTAGAGGAGAGTAAATCTTTGAAATGCCTCAAACTGTATATATATGGAGCAAACTGAAGATAGAACAGGGAAACTGGAGGGATCAAGAGACTGAAGGTCATGAGGGAGCTGGTGATAAAGTGAGTAAAAAGCTCAAGGCCTGAAGTCAAGAAGACCAAATCCAGACTCAGGCACTTAATAGCTGTTTGACCCTGGGCAAGTCACTTAACCTCTGTTTCTCTCAGTTTCCTCAACTGTAAAATGAGGATAACGATAGCACCTCTCTTGAAGAGTTGTTGTAAGGATCCAGTGAGATAATCACAAAAAATGCTTTGTGCAATAAGTGGCACATAGTAGTTACTATATAAATGCTTCCTACTTCCTGATAAGGGCAAAGAATAGATTTGGAAGGAGGCTGATGATCGAAAAACTGTAGGGACAGGAGATTGTGATTAGAGAAGGGAATTTCAGATTTAAAGATCTTGGGGGCAGAGCAATTTGGGATGATAGAGGAGTCAGGTGTGACCTCTTAAGAAGATGGTTAAGCTAGCATAAAGACAGAGGTCACAGAATGTGTGGCTGTATCATAGCCCCAGACCTCAGTAAGCACCTTTCTCTCCTGAGACCAGGAGAGGACTCTGTTGTGACATAGAGTAATCTTGGGTGTTCATTAAAAGTGTCATGGAAAGCACCGGGGACAAAACTGATTAGATGCAATGGGTCCCCAAAGGCTAAGCTTTGTCAGCATCCTCACACTGGGGGCTTCATGCACAAACACATCAGTATTGGAAATGAGAATCAGAATAAGGGGTCTGGGATGTGAAATCTCCAGATACCCAAGAGTTTCTTTTCTTTTTAAATTATAAACAACATTGAATACCAATACAATTAACAATTCAAAAGTAATAACTTGAATTCAACCCACAAAATATAATTTTTCAACTACTCTCTCTAAACCTCCAGCAAGATTCTTTATCCATTTATTCCCATTCACTTGTCTTCTTGTAACTTAAAAACAGGAAGCTCAAAAATAAAACATTCAATACTTAGCACAGCCTGGTGTACACTTAGTGCTTAATATATGCTTGTTGTCTGGCTTACTAACATTTAAATACTTTATTTTTTAATTCCTATAATTTCCTTTTTTCTTTTAATTATTACAGATTTTTTAATGAATATTTTATTTATTAAATAAAAACAAACAAAACTTACAGTGTTAGAAATGCCCCAGATCTATTCCTAGGTTGCACTCCTGCCCCTACTGCCCCATGGGAGGTCAGGATAGTGATGTGACCTTTTTGCACTGAGTCCAGAATTAGCATTCTATCCAGCAGTGCCCATTTCAACATCCTTTGGGGAGAAGGGTGCAGAGGTGAGGGTGGCTTGTGGGAGTGTGTCTGTAAGTACTGAAGGGAATCCCATTCATCGCTCTTCAGCTGGGAGGATGCCATGGCCAATTTTTTTTTTCCTTTTCACTTTGCTGATTACTGTATGACCTCATCTCTTGTTAATGCATCTGCCTCAAACCACAGAAGTTCAGGACCCCAGAATTACACAGTGGAGGCCTCTGAATAAGGCAATGTTTTCATAGTGAGAAACAGTTTACAGCAGCAGCCTTGCTCATTGGGCTTCATTATGACAGCTTACTTGGAATATTGCAGAGGGGAAGGCTGTTTATAACTTATTTAAGAAAACCACATAGTAACAGTGATGAGGACACATACTTCAGAGAAGAGATTATCCCAGTGACAACTAGAACAAACTTATGTGAAGATCCACAAAAGTGAATACAGAATATTGAATGTGGTCTAATTTTATTTGTTTGCTCATTTGTTTATCCATTCATTCATTTGTTTATTTTTAATTTATTCTTTGTTTGCTTTGAGACTGGGTCTTCCTATTTCACCTAAACTGGAAGTACAGTATTGGTAAAAAGACCAATCCCACTGCTGATTGACATGGGGGGAAGGGAAGGGAAAAACTGTTAAGTGCCTACTATGTGCCACATGCTGTGCTAGGTGATTTACAAATATTAAAGCTTGGGAGCTTTGACCTGCTCCATTTCTGACCTGGGACAGTTCACCTTCCTTAGTTAGTCTGGTGGCTTCCCCAGTGAGGGAATCTCCATATTGGTTCCAGTTTTAGTTTGGACACTTGATCAGCTTAGCTCACTGAAACTTCAAACTCCTGAGCTCAAGAGATCCACCAACCTTAGTCTCCACAGCATCAGGGATCCTCTTCGAAAACAAAAGATGAACAATTACAGAATATAGGCATATACCACCAGGCCCTTTGGTCTGAGGCATTCACGAAGGTTCAGTGATCATAGAATCTCTGAGTTGGAGGGGACTTCAGAAAGCATCTGGTCTAGCCTCTGCATTTCACAGATAAGGGAACTGAGGTCTACTAAAGTGACTTATCCAACGTCACATAGTAAGAAGAAGAGCAGGAATTTGAACCTAAATCTTCTGATGCTAAATTCAGTGCTCTTTTCACTAAACAGCATTGTCTCTCACCAAATAGCAATCAATGAATTAGTAGCAGAGTGAGGTCTCAAATCTGAGCTTCTTAATTTCTGTTCCAGTGATCTTTAGAAAAATATTTTTATTTCCAAGTTTCTTCTCTGGTTTAGAGGGAAAGGGCTACGTTTCAATCCTCAACACATTTTGTCCTTGAAGTCTTTGGTCAAGAGGTACTACAGCACAATCGAAAGAGTTTAAGATCATTTGAATATTAAGATCTCTCTGCTTCCTGTGTGACCTTGAGAAGTCACCTAGCTTCTCTGTTTCCTCATCTACAAAATGAGGGAGTTGGGTTACATGATCCCTAAAGTCCCTTTGAGCTCTAAATCTGTGATATTCCATTCAGAATAAGGTGTGGAAAATCCCTAATGACCCCCTATTTCTTGTTGGTGACTCCTCCTTCCCAGAGTGATTTATTCCCCAACCAAAGAAGGAAGGAAGGAAGGAAATAAACATTTATCCATCATGCATGAGGTGTTTTACAAATATTATCATATTTGATCCTCACAACAACCTTGGGAAGTTGGTGCTATTATGATTCCCATTTTACAGATGGGAAAACTGAGGCAGACAGTGATTTGCCAAAGGACACACAGCTATGAAAGCATTCCACATGGGCATGGCCTCTACCTCCTTCCCTAGCAGATCTCCTGGCTATGATTCTTGACACAACAAAACCAGCAGCTTACTCACTGGAAAGTGTCAGTGGGGCTCTTCTCATCAGGAGAAGAGTCATAAGTATGGAATGGTCTCCTCATGTGTTTGTTTGACACCTGTCTTATGTAAGTTAGGGGTCCTGTTTTTGATTGACACAATATGAGCAAAGGGCCTTGAGGCTGCAGGTTCCCCATCCCTGGTAGGACATTAAGGAACCTCAACCTCTGTTTTTTTTTTTAAAGCAAATTTATAATCTGGAAGAAAGTAATATATTTGGTTTTAAATTTTTTTTTTTCATTTTTGGTTCCAAATTCTCTCCCTCCCTCCAGCTCCAACTCCACCCATTAAGAAGGCAAGCAATTCTGATACTCATTATATATATGAAGTTAAGCAAATCATAAAAAAACATATGAAGTCAACATCACTCATCTCAAATTAGCTTATGACTATTTAACTATCACCTAGAAACTATCATTATAACTATCACTCTAAAAAGCAGTAGACGTATAGGTAAGGACAGGTAGGTGATATCGTATATAGAGCTTTGCACCTGGAGTCAGGAAGACCTGAATTTAAATCCTATATGCTAGATATAGAGGATATATACTCAGATACATACTAGGACTATGACCCTATTTAATTCATTTAAGTTTTCTCAATTTTAGTTTTCCCATCTATTAAATGGGAACAATAACAGCACCTACCTCCCAGGGTTGATTTGAAGATTAAATGGGAAAATAATATTAATAATAATAATAGCTAACATTTATATCATCCTTACTGTGTGCCTGGCACCATTCTAAGCACTCTACAATTATTATCTCATTTAATTTTTACAATGGGCAATAGGTGGCACAGTGGAGAGAGCACTGGGCTTGGAATCAGGAAGACTTATCTTCATGGGTTCAAATCCAGTCTCAGGCACTTACTGGCTGTGTGACCTTAGGCAAGTCACTTAATCTACTTTGCCCTAGTTCTTCATCTGTGAAATGAACTGGAGAAGGGAATGGCAAATCACTCCAGTTTCTTTGCCAACAAAACCCCAAAACGGGGTCATGGCAAATTGGACAGGACCAAGATAATTGAACAATAATCCTCACAATTCTGAGGATGAAATTCTGAGAGGTAAATGCTATTTTGTATCCATTTAAAGATGAAGAAACTGAGGCAAACAGCAGTTTAGTAACTTGCCTGAAGTCACACAACTAGTCATTTGAATTTGAATTCAGGTCTTTCTGACTACAGACTTGGTGCTTTATCCACTGCGATGCTTTGCAAACCTTAATGGGCTATAGAAATGCTATCATCACCATCACCATCATCACCATCATCATTATATCAAGCATATTTATATTACTGTCAAGAAACTGGGGGTCCTGACTAGGGAGGGCAGATTTATGTGGACACTACAAAAGGGCCTCTGGGCATCGTGGGAAGCATAGAGATTTTCAGGGCCTTTTGACTTCTTTCTATCCTTCACACCCTATCCAACCCCTGTCAAGTCTTAGCCAGTCACCCAAACCAACAGAAGAGTAAGTAGACTTTTAAAACCCAAAGAGGGTGGGTACCCACCACTTCAAAAGTATCCCTGTCAATATTCAATCTGCCTCTGACTCACCTCATTTCACTGCGGACTTTCGCCTCTTCTATTATCTATTTTTGGTCTTATTGTACCCATTTCTATCTTTGTCCCAGGTCTATCTTGCTAGAACTTTGGACTTCCCTGCTTTTCTCCCTGGCTACATCAAATCCGTATCTTGTGCCTTTCTAACTTCATTTCTAATTTTCATTTCATCTTATCTGGCAATTGGAATTTGAATCCTCGGGTTCTTCCCACCTTAAATGTGTGGTTGGCTCATCGATATGATGTCTCAAAGTCCTTATCAAAGTCTCTGTTGCCCTCTACTGGTACCAGTAAAAAGACCACTCTATTGGGTTTCTGTTTAGACAGTCCCAGAGTTTGACCTTGATTTTAACAGTCTTGCCAATTCTGCATCCATAATCTTTCTCACATATCTCCTTTCATTCCTAAAGCTATCAATCACTCTACTCAAAGTCCTTATTAGCTCTTGCTCAGACTACTGAAATTTCCTCTTAACTGGTCTCTTTCTCTCCTATTCCATCTCTCTCTGATTTATCCTAAACAGTGCTGAAAAATTAACTTTTTTTAAAAAAACATGAGTATGATTTTTTAAAAAAAATTCCTCTCCCGCGCATCCCTCTACTCTCTTAAATTAGATATATCAAACAAAGCTGGCAGCTTCATGAACCAGCAAGAAACCAGCAGGAATCCAATATAGCAGGAACCAGCTTAAAATGTAATTGGGAAATATTTAGCAAAATAAGCAAAAATACATTGCAACATAGATAATGTTAACTTGTGGTTTTCTAATTCAATATGTGACATGTTTGTACTGCAATTGAGCATTAGCATCAATGTTCTAAAACAGTAGTAGCTACCCATTATCTAACAAATAAAGCCTAAACTCCTTCCTTTGAAATTTAAGGTCCTCCAAAACCAGACCCTAATTTACTTCTAGACTCCCCTACATATACCCTGTGTTTGAGGCAGAATGGAATACTTGCTGTTCCCTGAACTTGCCCTGCATTTTCTATCTTTCATGACTCAGTTTCTTCTATCTGAAATGTCTCCAAACTAACAAGGCATGGAACACAGAATAAGTTGTTGTTGTTTAATTCAAAATAGGTAGGAGTTCATGGACTAAAATTTCACCAGGGAAATCAGCCAAGGAGCTATGGGAAGCTCTCAGACCCAGAGAAATAGGAATCACTCATAAATGAAATCCTGAACACACAAGGAAAAGTGATTTTGATGAAGTGGAAAAGGGGACGTTTTCTAAAGTGACTGGTGTAGATATACAGGGACCTCTCCAACCAACTTAGAGTTTTTTTAAAGACACCTGCAAAAAATGGAAGCAACATCATGTAATGAAATATGAATATGAAAACATAATGGAGTGCAGGAACACCAAAGACCAGAATGAACTGACAATGGTGTAGAATGATAAAAAGCAACACAAAGGGTTTTAGAGGGTTTTTTTTTTTAAATAAAGCTATCATCAGGGACAGGAGAAGGGTTAAAAAGGACTACATTTGCTATTCTGGCTGGGTGGAATGATGATAACAGATCATAGAGAGAAGCCAGAGCAACTCAGTTCTTAAGTAATATCAATGAGGGTTTGGCAAAAGGTATTTCATCCTATCTACTTCCTCTCCTTTCTGGAAAAGGCAGAGCTGAATATCACCTAAGTTTACCTATCTCACCTAGGCCTTATCTATTTCCACCCTGTCCCCTTTCCTTTCTTATATCTGAGGCTGGAGATTTAATTAGTCATGCCCTTTTATAACAACTAGTTCACTTTCACCCTAGGGGCAATATGAAGGCCCTGAGGTGCACCTGTCCATCTTGCTCTACTGTTTTATGGAATTTATATAAGTCAAAAAGTTATTAGTATAGATTCAAAGCAATTCCAAAAGACTCATGATGGGAAATGCTATTCACATCCAGAGAGAGAAATAAGGAGTCTGAATGCTGATCAAAGCATACTATTTTCACTTTGGGATTTTTTTTCCTTTTTTGTGGTTTCCCCTTTTGTTCTGATTCTTCTTTCACAACATGACTAATGTAGAAATATGTTTAACATGATTGTATACGTATAACCTATATCAGATTGCTTGCTGTCTTAAGGAAAGGGGAAGGAAAGGAGAAAAATTTGGAGCTCAAAATTTTATAAAAATGAAGGTTGAAAATTATCTTTACATGTAATTGGGAAAAAACAAAATACTATTAAGTGGGAAAAATTATTAGTATCTATAGTATTCACTATATAACATATTTAGTATATTTAAAATATTTTATTTTTTATTCCAATTATATGTAAAAATTTTTAACATTATCTTTTTAAATTTTGAGTTCTAAATTCTCTCTCCCCTCTCTTTTCATTGAGAAGGTAAGCAATTTGATTGATATAGGTTATATATGTGCGGTCATAGCATATATAGTATTCAAAAAAAGTGTAGAGACCCCAGTTAGGAAAATTCCTAACATTAAGTCTGAGTTTGGCTCTTTGTTCTAATTTAAAGGTTTATATCTAACTAACCTCTTAACCTTTGAGACAAACTTCGGATACAAGAAACACTTAAGTACAATAAAGGAGCATAGCATATTACAGTGTCTCCTACTGGATAGCTACAGGGAAGGGAAGTTAAAGAAAGGACTTCAGTCCTTTCCTGATAGCCTGGTTTCTATTCCAAGATGCCTGCAGGATCTTGGCCCACTAGAATTTTTCCCTGTTTGGCCGTACTCAGCCCTCCTTTCTCATTTTGAGTTTCTTCTCTATGTTACTAATTACCGTTAACTATTTTTGAAAGATTATGGCAACAGAAAGAGGTACTTCTGGGTTGAAAAAAGGCAAATGTTGCCTTACCTTCCAAAAAAGGAAACAAAAGAGAATATGAAAGTTATAGATCAGTAAGCTTGATTCTCAGAAAGAATCTTGGATGCTTAGTGAATACCCAGAAAAGGAGTGGTGATAAAAAGGACCAATATGTCTTCATCAACTTAACCTCATCTTTTTTTTTTCAAACAAGGTTGCCAGGCTAATGGATCATGGGTATGATAGAAATAATAATGCTTGCCTATATTTTGCATGACACAAAATTTTTTTTGTGTGGTATTCCTGTAGAAAAGATGGACAGATGTGAATGAACGACCCCATACAGAGTCTCAACCCACAATTTAAGAAGTGATGAAGGGGACTTGAGTGGAAATAGTATAAGAAATTCTGACCTAGGTAATAGCTAAATTAGGGGGATTTGAAACTGGTTGAAAAGCAAGACCCACCAGGTGGAGCTGAGATGGCAGAAAAAAAGGCAGCAACTTGCTTAAGCTCTCTCCAAACCTCTCCAAACTCTTTCAAATAATGCCATCAAAGAATTCCTGGAGCAGAAGAACCTGCAAAAGGACAGGGTGAAATAATTTTCCAGCCAAAGTCAACTTAGAAGATTGGCAGGAAAGGTCTGTCACAACTGGGTGAGAGTGGAGCACAGTCCAGACTGTACCCCAGCAAACCAGGAGCAGATTCTGGGAATCACTGAATTAGCAACAGCAGCAGCTGCTTCTGGAGCTCTCAGCCCATAGATGGTAAAAGGATCAAACAACTGGTCAAAATGAGATTACAGGGGTCTCTTTGCTGGCACTGAGGCAGGATTCTGTTACTTTGCCCATATTTGAATCCAGTCCTGGGTGGCAGTCCCAGCATGAGGAGGAGCACTAGCACAGCAGAGTTTGTGACCACATTGGACTGGGGATCATCATCACAGTTCAAGGGCAGAAAAGAGTACTTGTGGTTGCTCACAGACCAAGAGAGGAGTAAATACATCTTATTTTAGATCATACCACTTGGAACTGAAAACATACAGGTCCCTAGAAACATCTTTGAAAATAGCTGTACAAAACTCCTAATGCTTGAGACAGTATGTCCTCCACCCTGAAAGCAGAGCCCTACTTTAACAAAGAATTAAAAGTCAAGAAATAGGCTGGGAAAATGAGCAGACAATAGAAAAAAATTTCTGACTGTAGAAAGTTACTATGGCAACAAAGAAGCTCAAAACACACACTCAGAAGAAGATAACAAAGTCAAATCTCCTATACCCAAAGCCTTCCAGAAAACCATATCTTGGTCTCAGGCCATGGAAAGCTCATAAACTGAAAATCAAGTAAGTGAGATAGAGGAAAAATTCAGAAGAGATATGAGAGTGATATAAGAAAATCATGAAAATCATGAAAAAAAAGACTCAACAGTTTGGTAAAGGAGACAAAATATACTGAAGAAAACAACCTTTAAAAAGACTAAATTAAATGGTTTTTTAAAAAGGTACTAAAGGCTATTGAGGAGAAGAATGCCTTAAAAAGGAGAATTGGCCAAATGAAATAAGACAATGTAAAACATCTCATTGGAAAAACAACTGATCTGTAAAATAGGTCCAAGAGAAGTAATTTTAAATTACTGCACTAACTGAAAGCTATGATCAAAAAAAGAGCTCAAATATCATCTTTCAAGAAATTATCATGCCAGAAGAGCAGGGAAGGGGAGTCTCTGCAGTTTCCTGTTTCAATAGTGCTTGAACAGAACCTGCTGCTTGAGACACCCTTAGCCGCCTCTCCACCTTCACCTCCACTAACCAAAACTTCTTCCATCCTACAGTTTGAGCAGCAGCCACCCGCTCAGTTGCCCCTGGCTGTTGCTGCAGCTGCCCCAGCCTTAGCTGCAGCTGCCTTCTCCATTGCTGCCATGAGCACCTTGTACCCCTCTCAGGTGCAGCAGAACTACCACTAGGACTTGGAGGCTACCATCAACTGCCAGATCAACCTGGAGCTCTATGTTTCCTATGTCTATCTGTCCATGCCTTACTACTTTGACTGAGATGATATGGCATTGAAGAACTTTGCCAAGTACTTCCTACACCAATCCTACAAGGAGAGGGAGCATGCTGAGAAGGTGATGAAATTCCAAAACCAGCCTGGTGGCTGTCAAGACATCAAGAAACCTCACCAAGATATGATTGATAGATGGGTTGAATTCAATGGAGTGTGCTCTGCGCTTGGAAAAAATGTCAATTAGTTGTTACTGGAATTGCACAACCTGGCAACTGACAAGAATGACCCCCATTTATGTGATTTCATAGAAACCTACTACCTGGATGAACAGGTAAAGTCCATCAAACAACTGGGTGATCACATAACCAACCTGTGCAAAATGGGGGCCCTGATTCTGGCATTGTGGAATGCCAGATTTGACAAGCAAATCAGGAGATGGTGACAATGAGAGGTAAGCCACACCTGGCTTCCCCCACACCTGGGAACTGTGGGCATGATTCCTACTGTCTTTCAGTGCATGTGTATTTTGGTTATCTGACCTTTTCATAATCTGTACCAAAAAATGACCACCATTTATATCCCAATAAAGTGACTTGGTACTGATGGGAAAAAAATTATCAAGGAAAACTTCCCCTATAGTCTAGAACCAGAGGGTAAAATAGAAATTGAAAGAATCTACCAATCACTTCCTGAAAGAGATCCCAAAATGAAAACTTCCAGGAATATTACAGCCAAATTCCTCACTTTCCAGGTCAAGAAGGAAATATTGCAGGCAGCCAGAAAGAAATAATTCAAGTATGGTGGAGCCACAGTCAGGATGACACAAGATTTAGCAGGTTCTACATTAAAGGATTGGAGGGCTTGGAACATGATATTCTAGAGTGCAAAGGAGCTATGCTTACAACCAAGAATCACCTACCCAGCAAAACTGAGTATAACCTTCAAGGAAAAAAATGGATATTGAATGAGATGGAGGACTTTCAGGCATTCCTGATGAGAAGACCAGAGTTGAATAGAAAATCTGGCTTTCAGATATAAGACTCAAGAGAAGCATGAAAAGGTAAACAGGAAAGGGAAATCTTAAAGGGCTTAAAAAGGCTAAATTGTTTACATTCCTACATGGGAAGATGATATTTGTAACTCTTAAGATATTTCTCATTATTAGGGCACTGAGAAGTAGTGTGTGTGTGTGTGTGTGTGTGTGTGTGTGTAGACAGAGGGCACAGGTGTGAGTTGAATATGAAGCAATGATATCTCAAAAAAATAAAATTCAAGGAGTGAGAGAGGAATGTGCTAGGAGAAAAGGAAAGGGAGAGATAGAATGGGGTAAATTATCTCACATAAAAAAGGCAAGAAAAAGCTCTTATAACGAAGAGTGGGCAGGTGAGGGGGAGTGA
Source organism: Notamacropus eugenii (assembly GCF_028372415.1). Taxonomy (NCBI): domain Eukaryota; kingdom Metazoa; phylum Chordata; class Mammalia; order Diprotodontia; family Macropodidae; genus Notamacropus; species Notamacropus eugenii. The sequence continues at coordinate 406,750,223 of NC_092876.1, read as the reverse complement.
GTGAACCTTATTCTCAATAGAATTGGCTCAAAGAGGGAATAACAGGCATATTCAATTGTGTATAGAAATGTATCTTACCCTACAGGAAAGTAGGAGGGGAAAAGAATAAAACGGTGATGAGGAGAGAGAAAGAGGGTGATAGAAGGGAGGGCAGATTGTGGGAGGGGGTAGTCAGAAGCAAAACACTTTTGAGGAGGGACAAGTCAAGGAAGAGAATGGAATAAATGGAGAGCAGTAGGATGGAGGGAAATGCAGTTAGCAAAAGTAACTATGATATTTTTTCTTTTTATTAATTAATTTATTTTTAGTTTTCAGCATTTACTTCCACAAGATTTTGAGTTCCCATCTTTCACCTCCCCCACCCCAAGATGGTGTGCATTCTGATTACCCCTTCCCCCAATCTTCCCTCCCTTCTAGCACCACCACCCCTGCCCATATCTCTTTCTTATCTATTTTCTTATAGGGCAAGATAGATTTCTATACCCCATTGCCTTACTTTCTATACCCCATTACCTTATTTCCTAGTTGCACATAAAAACAATTTTTAATATTCATTTTTAAAACTATGAGTTCCACATTCTCTCCCTCCCTCCCTCCCCACCCATCCTCATTGAGAAGGCAAAGAATTCGATATAGGTTATACATGTGTATTTATGCAAAACACTTTCATAACAGTAATGTTGTGAAAGACTAACTGTATTTCCCTCCATCCTGTCCCACCCTCCATTTGTTCTATTCTCTCCTTTAACCCTGTCCCTCCTCAAAAGTGCTTGCTTCTGATTACCCCTCCCCCAATCTGTGAGCCTTTCTCTCATCCCCTCTCTCTTATCCCCTTCCCCACTCTCCTTAAGCCAAATCCAATGATAGTAAGGTTCACTCATTCCCTGTCTCCTCTCCCTTTTCCCCTCCATTGTATAAGCTGTTTCTTGCCTCTTTTGAGTAAGATGATTTACTACACTCTACCTCTCCCTTTCTCTTTCTCACAGTAGATTCCTCTCTCACCCCTTAATTTTATTTTTTTAGATATCATCCCTTTTTTAAAAAAAATATAATTTATTTATTTTCAGTTTTCAACATTCACTTCCACAAGATTTTGAATTCCAAATTTTCTCCTCATCTCTCCCTTCTCCCTCCCCCAGGAGGGCATGCACCAAAATCACACCTTTCCCCAAACTGCCCTCCCTTCTATCACCCCCCTTCTCCCATCCTCCTCCCTTCAATTATCCTGTAGGACAAGATAGATTTCTACGCCCAATTGCCTGTACAACATTTCCCAGCTACATGCAAAAACAATTTTTAACATTCATTTTTAAAGTTTTGAATTCCACATTCTCTCTCTTCATCCCTCTCCGCCCACCCTCATTGAGAAAGCAAGCAATTCGATATAGGTCATACATGTGTAGCCATGCAAAACACTTCTGTAACAGTCATGTTACAAAAGACTAACCACATTTCCCTCTATCCTGTCCTGCCCTCCATTTATTCCATTCTTTACCTTGACCTAGCCCCCCACAATAATTTTTGCATCTAATTATTCCTCCCCCCAATCTACATCCCTTCTATTATCTTCCCTCTCCTATCCCCTTCCCCCCTGCCTTCCTACAGGGCTAAGATAGATTTCCAGACCCAAATGAGTACATGTTATTCCCTCCTTAAGCCAAATCTGATGAGAATAAGGCTCACTTATTCCCTCTCACCTCCCCAATATTCCCCTCCATTGGGTAAAAGCTCTTTCTTGCCTCTTTTATGTGAGATGATTTACTACATTCTATCTCTCCTTTTTTCTTTCTTCCAGTACATTCCTCTCAACAGAATTATATTTTTTAGGTATCCTCCCTTCATATTCAGCTCACCCTGTGCTCTTTGTGTGTGTGTGTGTGTGTGTGTGTGTACATATGTATATACAATACATACATAAACACACACATATACATATCTATACATATGTAATACATACACACACATACATACATACCCATACATACCTACATATATATATATATGAGTTACAAATATCATCTTTCCATGTAGGAATGTAAACGCTTCAACTTTAATGAGTCCATTGTAGCTTCTCTTTCCTGTTTACCTTTCCATATTTATCTTAACTCTTGTATTTGAAAGTCAGATTTTCCATTCAGCTTTTGTCGTTTCAGCAAGAATGTTTGGAAGTCCTCTATTTCCTTGAAATTCCATTTTTTCCCCCTGAAGTATTATATTCAGTTTTGCTTAGTAGGTGATTCTTGGTTTTAATCCTATCTCCTTTGACATCTGGAATATCATATTCCAATCCCTACAATCCCTTAGTGTAGAAGTTGCTAAGTCCTGTGTTATCTTGATTGTGTTTCCACAACACTTGAATTGTTTCTTTCTGGCTGCTTGTAATATTATCTCCTTGACATAGGAATTCTGGGATTTGCTTACAATATTCATAGGAGTTTTCCTTTTGGGATCTCTTTCAGGAGGCAATTGGTGGATTCTTGGTTCTAAAATATCAGGGCAGTTTTCCTTGATAATTTCTTGGAAGATGATGTCTAGGCTTTTTTTTTTTGATGAGGTAGACCAATAATTTTAAAATTATCTCTCCTGGATCCATTTTCTAGTTGTTTTTCCAATGAAATATTTCACATTGTTTTCTATTTTTTCATTCTTTTGGTTTTGTTTTATAATTTCTTGATTTCTCATAAAGTCATTAGCTTCTATTTGCTCCATTTTAATTTTTAAGGAATTATTTTCTTCATTGAGCTTTTGGATCTCATTTTCCATTTGACCAATTCTATGTTTTAAGGCATTCTTCTCCTCATTGGCTTTTTGGACTTCTTTGGCCATTTGGGTTAGTCTATTTTTAAAGATATTGTTTTCTTCAGCATTTTGGGGAATCTTCTCTAGTTGTTGACTCATTTTTCATGATTTTCTTGTATCACTCTCATTTCCCTTCCCAATTTTCCTCTACTTCTCTTACTTGATTTTCAAAATCCATTTCTGAGCTCTTCTATGGTCTGAGACCATTTTATATTTTTCTTGGAGGCATCAGATGTAGGAGCCTTGACTTTGCTGTCTTCCTCTGGTTGTATACTTTGATTTTCCTCGTCATAAGAAAATACCTTTACATCAAGAAAGCAACCTTCTATAGTCTTATTTTTCACCCCTTTTTGGTCATTCTCTCAGTCAATTATTTGACTTTTGAGCTCTTTGTTAAGTGGAGGTTATATTACTCCAAGTTTCATGGGTTTTGTGCAACTATTTTCAGGGATATATATCTAGGTATCTGTAAATACTCAGTTTCTCCAAAGTGGTGTGATCAAAAAGAGCAGTGTTTATTCCCCTTCTGACCTGCACTCTGATCTGTGAGCAACCACAAGCACTCTTTTCTGCCCTGGAACTGTGAGTAGGATTTCCTCTCCACAGCTGCCACCAGCTCTGCCACTCCAGCACTCCTCCTCACCCTTGGACTGCCACTTAGAACTATGACCGGGATCAGCTGTTCAATTGCCCCACCATCTGTAGGCCAAGAGCTCCAGAACCAGCTGCATTAGTATTAGTGACTGCCGCCACCCTGGGGCTGGGGCTAGGCCACATTCCTCTCTCACCCAGGTGAGAGAGCTTTCCCACTGACTTTTGAAGCTGTCTTTGGCATTTGTGGATTAAGAAGTCTGGAAATAGCTACAGCTGCCAGTGATTTAGTGTCCTGAGGTTTGCTCCAGTCCCATCTCTGAGAGTGTGGCCCACATAACAGACCCTTCCTATTGGCCTTCCAGATTGTCTTGGGCAGGAATTCTGTTTCACTCTGTTATTTTGTAGCTCCTGCTGCTCTAGAATTTTTTAGAGTCATTTTTACGGTCATTTGAGGGGCTTGGGGGAAGAACTTAGGCAGATCCCTGCTTCTACTCCATCATCTTGGCTCCATCCCCAACATCATCCCTTATGAAAAAAATTTTTGAAGGAACTTTCTCTGATAAAGGCCTCATTTCTCAAACATAGAGAGAACTGAGTCAGATTTATAAAAATAAGAGCCAATCCCAAACTGATCAAAAAGATATGAAGATGATCAAAAGATATGAAGTTTTCAGATGAAATAATCAAAGCTATCTATAGCCAAATGAAAAAATACTCTAACTCACCATTGATTGGAGAAATGAAAACTAAAACAATTCTGAGGTACTCCTTCATGCCTATTAGAATGGCTAACAGGATAGAAAAGGTAAATGACAAATATTAGAGGGGATGTGGAGAAAATGAGATCATTAGTGCAATGTTGGTAGAATTGTGAACTGATCCATTCATTCTGTCAAGCAATTTGGAACTATGCCCAAAACATTATAAAATCATGCATGCCCTTTGACATAGCAATACCACTGTATCTCAAAAGAGAGAAAAAAGAAAAGGACCTATATGCACAAAAATATTTATTGCAGCTCTTTTCTGGTGGCTAACAAGTGGAAACTGAGGGATGTCTATCAATTGGGGAATGGCTAAACAAATTGTGGTATGTGATTATGTTACAGTACTATAGTGCTGTAAGAAATGATGAGCAGGATGCCCTCAGAAAAATCTGTAAAGACTTACATAAGTCAATGTAAAGTGAAATGGACTGTGTACAAACTAACAGCAATATTGTAAGATGATCAGCTATGAATGACTTAGCTATTCTCAGAAATACAATGATCCAAAACAACTCTGAAGAACTTATGATGAAAAATGCTATTCATCCCCACACAAAGACCTGATGGTGTCTAAATACAGATTGAACCATATTTTCTTTTACCTTATTTTTCTTGAGGTTTTTTTTCTTTTGGTCTATGTTTTCTTTCACAACATGGCTAATATGGAAATATTTGGTATGACTACACATGTATAATCTATATCCACTTGCTTGCCTTCTCAGTGGGAGGTGGCGAAGGAAAAAGGGAGAGAATTTGGACCTCAAAGTCTTAAAAATGAATGTTAAAAATTGTTTTTTGGCAGGGCAGAGCCAAGATGGAAGAGTAACAGCACAGAGTTGCTAGCACTCCCCCCCAAAACCCATCCAAAAACCTGTAAAAAATGATTCCAAACAAATTCTGGAGCTTCAGAGCCCACAGAATGATGGAGTGAAGCAAACCTCCACCCCAGGACAGCCTGGAAGTCACCAGGAAGGGTCTATCACACTACACTGGGAGCAGAGCACAGTCCAGAGTGGGCCATGCCAGCACAGATGGAACCTGAATAGGCCTTGGGGGGACTGAATCTTGGGCACCTGTGGTGGTTTCCAGATTTTCCAACCCCAAAATGCCAAGGACAAATTGGAAGGTCACTGGAAAAACCTGTGGGACCTGTGTGAGAGAATAGAGTAGTCGAGCTCCAGCCCCAGGATGGCAGAGGTGGTGGAGGAGCCCATGGAGGGGGAGCCTGTGGCAGCAGCAGCAGGGGCAATATTTCTGGAGCTCTAGACCCACAGATTATGGGGGGATCTAGCAGTTCAGAGTACACTCCCCCACCTCCACTGGAAGCAGAGAACTACCTTGACAAAGAGATCAAAAGTCAAGTAAATAGCTGGGGAAATGAGCAAAAACCAGCAAAAAAATGGAAAAAGAATCAGAATATAGACTCTTACTTTGGTGACAAGGAAGATCAGAAGAAGACAACAAAGTCAAAGCTCCTACATCCAAAGCCTCCAAGAAAAATAATAATTGGTCTTAGGTCATGGAAGAGCTCAAAAAGGATTTTGAAAATCAAGTAAGAGAAGTAGAGCAAAAATTGGGAAGAGAAATGAGAATGATACAAGAAAATCATGAAAAACAAGTCAACTGCTTGCTAAAGGAGATCCAAAAAATGCTGAAGAAAATAACAGTTTAAAAAAATAGACTAACCCAATAGCAAAAGAGATCCAAAAAACCAATGAGGAGAAGAATGCCCTAAAAAGCAGAACTGGTTAGATGGAAAAGCAGGTGCAAAAGCTCACTGAAGAAAATAATTCCTTAAGGATTAGAATGGAGCAGATGGAAGCTAATGGCTTTGTGTAAAATCAAGAAATTATAAAACAAAGCCAAAGGAATTAAAAAATAGTAGACAATGTCAAATATCTCATTGGAAAAACAATTGACCTGAAAAATAGATTTAGGAGAAACAATTTAAAAATTATTGGACTACCTGAAATCTATGATCAAAAAAAGAAGCCTCAACATCATCTTTCAAGAAATTATCAAGGAAAATGGCCCTGATATTGTAGAACCAGAAGGTAAAATAGATATTGAAAGAATTCACCAATCACCTCCTGAAAAAGATCCCAAAAGGAAAATTTCTAGGAAGATTGTAGCCAAATTCCAGAGCTTTCAGGTCAAGGAGAAAATATTGCAAGCAGTCAGAAAGAAACAATTTGAGTATTGTGGAAATAAAATCAAGATAACACAAGATCTAGCAGCTTCTACATTAAGAGATTGTAGGGCTTGGAAATGAAATAAAATGACTAAAACCAAGAATTATCTACTCAACAAAACTGAGTGTAATACTTCAGGGGGGAAAATGATTATTCAATGAAATAGAGGACTTTCACGCATTCTTGTTGACATGACCAGAGCTTAATAGAAAATTTGACTTTCAAACACAAGAATCAAGAGAAGCATGAGAAGGTAAACAGGAAAGAGATATCATAAGGGACTTACTGAAGTTGAACTGTTTACATTCCTATATGGAAAAGTTGTATTTATAACTTTGTATTTATAACTCTTGAGGTTTCTCAGTATTTGGGTAGTTGGAGGGATTATATACATACAGAAAGAAGGCACAGGGTGGGCTGAATAGGTAGAGATGATATCTAAAAAATACAATTAAGGAGTGAGAGAGGAATATATTGGTAGGATAAAGGGAGAAATAGAATGAGGCAAATTATCTCACATATAAGAGGTAAGAAAAAGTTTTTTCAATGGAGGGGAAGAGGGGGAAGTTGAGAGGGAAAGAATGGACCTTACTCTCATCCCATTTGGCTTAAGGAAGGAATAACATGCACATTCAATTTGGTATGAAAATCTATCTTACACTACAGGAAAGTAAGGGGGAAGGGGATAAGTGGGGGGTAGGGGAGATAATAGAAGGGAGGGCAAATGGTAGGAGGGGGCAATTAGACATAGGATCAAAAGAGAGAATAGAATAAATGGGAGGCAGGATAGAATGGAGGGAAATATAGTTAATCTTTCACAATACGACTCTTATGGAAGTGTTTTGCATAACTACACATGTATAAAAGCCCATATTGAATTGCTTGCCTTCTCAGTGGGGATGGGTGGGGAGGGAGAAAAGCAGAGAAGTTGGAACTCAAAGTTTTAAAAATAAATGTTAAAAATTGTTTTTACGTGCAACTGGGAAATAAAATATACAGGCAATGGGGTATGGAAATCTATTTTGCCCTACAAGAATATAGAGGGAATAGGGATAAAAGAAGGGAGGGGTGTGATAAAAGGGAGGACAGATTGGGAGAAGTAATAATCAGAATGCATGCTGTCTTGGAGTGGGGGGAGGGGAGAGATGGGGAGAAAATTTGGAACTCAGAATCTTATGGAAGTGTCTATTGAAAACTAAAAATAAATAAAAATTTTAAAAAAAGTAAAAAAATTGTTTTTACATGTAAGTGAGGAAAATTAAACACTAAAATAAGTAGGAAAAAAAAAAAGTAAGATCCAAAGTGTATTCATTCATATTTCCACTCAACTTAGATCTTTAGTGGAATCTTTGCCAGGTTCTTTACTAGATAACACTTTTTATCAGTGCCTTTGATAAAGACATGGATGACATGCAGATGATTTGCAGACAATACAAAACCTGGAGAGATAGTTAAAACTGACAGTATAAGAATCCAGGAAAAAAGATTTTGACAAGCTAGAACACTAGGCTGAATTTAAAAGAGAAATTTTATATAGATAAATGTAGAGATTTACACAAGTTCATATAATAACTTCACAAGTATAAAATAGGGGAAGTATAAACAGCAAATTAACTGCAAAAGGTCTGGAGGTTTTAGGGAACTGGGAACTCAATATGAACCCATAACATTATTTATATCCAAGAAAATTAATTTGATCTTAGTCTGTATTAAGAAAGAGAGAGTCTAGAACTAGAGAAGTTATAGTACTATTGTACTCCCCTTTGGGCAGATCCTTTAGATGGATTATGTTCACTTCTAAGCTTCACATTTTAGGAAGGATATTGAAAAACTGTAGAATGATGAGAGCTGGACAATCAAGGTGGTGAGGGATTTCGGGTTCATTACACATAGTTGAAATAACTGGAGATGCTTAGTCTGGAGAAGAAAAAACTTATTCAGGTACAGGATAGCTGTCTTCAAGTATCTGAAGAATTAGCATATGGAAGAAGAACTAGGCTTGTTTTCCTTAGTCTAAAAGGAAGAAAACCAAGCAAAGGATGGAAGCTACAGAAAGGCAGATCTTATCTCAATGTAAACACAAACAAATAAAAACCAAAAATCTTACCTAACAATGAATGCTACCCAAAAGTGGAATGGGCTATGTCAGGAGGTAGTCCATTTATTACTGTCTCTCCCCCTACCCCTAAAATAGAGGGTAGACAAACACTTGCTGGAAATGTTGAAGAGATTTGCATTCAAGTAAAAATTAGACAAAGAGAAAAGGAAGGAAGGAAGAAAGAGGAGGGAGAAAAAGAGGAAGGGAGGAAAGAAAAGAGGAAGAGAGGAAGGGAGGGAGGGAAAGAGGAAGAAAGGGAAAAAGGGAAGAAAGGAGAGATTAGACAGACATTGGAGAGAGAGAGAGAGCGCCAATTTGCTGTATATATTTTCCCCGTATTTATAGCTAAAGCTATGCACTGCTGAAGGAGTATTTGAAATAAGGGCTTCATAAACTCAGAGTTAAGTAAATCAGACTGAGATGAATAAAATCTGAATCAAACTGAGCTGTAGAATGATGTTTCCTGGCTCTGTCACTTGTTCTGCATAAGTGTCACCTTTATTAGCAAGCTTTTTCAGGAGGCCAAAAAAAAAAAAAAAAAAAATGGTACAATGCTGCTCTCTGCCGTTGATAGCTTGTAATGACTTGCTCAGTCCTTTCATCCATTCTCCCTGGAGAAACTGCAGTGTTGTTCTCTGGGCTCCCATGACATGGAAGTTTCCCCAAGGGAACCAGGAGGGGAGACACAACTGAGGCATTTTCAAACACTTGCCAGCCCCTCCAGGGAGACATCCCATGGCCTGCCTCCAATCGCTGATGTGATAATGCCCCAGCAATCAAGCACTCAGTGAATTCGGAGGAGTCCCTTTAAGTCACTGCTGACAATTGTGTTCCCAGTCATGCTAGGGATCAAAACCAGGGGGTTTTAGATCAAGAAGGATAGTTCCTAAGCATTTACAATGCTAAAAAGGGGATTCCTGACTGACTGAGAACAAACCTCAAAGATGCTCATTATTTCCCCTCTCCTGTTCATCTATCCCAGGGTGAGGAACCTGTGACCTCATGACCATATGTGGCCTTCTAGGTCCTCAAGTGCAGCTCTTTGACTGAATTCAAACTTCACAGAACAAATCCCCTTAATAAAGAATTTGTTCTGTAAAACTTGGGTTCGGTCAAAAGGCCACACCCAAGGACCACTTATGTGAAGTTTGGATGTTTGGCTGCTCACACAGGCATGGAGCCTTGAGTAGATAATCATTCTCTACCAATGACGAGAGACATATGCAAATGACCTTTGGGCCAAGGGCTACCCGAAGATATAATGAGGGAGTTGGACTAGATGGGCTTTGAGGTTCTTTCCAGTTCTGAATCTATGATCCTATGACCCTAGTAATCCTGATATTCTCCCACAACGTTCTTTTTGCAGTCATCCAGAGCTCCAAATACTCTTATCCTACTCCAGGAATCAGATTTAAGGTCCTAGCGAATTTGGATGAACCCAAGTAGTCATATTTTCCTAAACTTTAGGGAACAAACAGGCTTTTTTGAAATGCTAAAGGAATGATTTCTAAAGAGAATTTGCTCTGAAGAATCTATTGTAAAGTGAAGCAGAGAATTGAGTTAATCCTTACAAGGACCTTGCTTGTTGGCTTTCTTTTTCTGGGAGAGAGAAAAACACTGATGGAAGCCAGACAGACCTGAGTTCAAAACTTAAAAATTCCATTTACTAACTGTGTGACCCATTAAATGAATCATAGTCTCTCTGAGACCTAGTTTATTCATACATCAAATGGGGGTAACACTATTTGCTCTACTTACTTCCCAGGAAAGGGAAAATCAAAAGAAGTGAATGAATGATGAGTGCCAGTAGCCTGGAGTATCTTACAATTGACTTCCAAGATTCAATCTAGCTCTGAATCTGTGATCCTTAGTGTCCCAAGGATAGAACATTGGGCCTGGAGTAAGGAAGACTTGAGTTTAGATGTGACCTCAGAGAATTAATAGCTGTGTGACTCTGGATGAGCCATTTAACCTCTGTCTGCCTCAGTTTGCTCAACTATAAAATGGGGTTAATTAAAGCACTTACCTCACAGGATATAAAGATCAAATGAGATAATATTTGTAAAGTGCATAGCCCAGTGCCTGGTGTATAGTAGGGACTTAATAAATACTTGTTTTCTTCCTTCCTTCCTTCCTTCCTTCATTCTTTTCTTATTCTGGGATCCAATGATGGACATGTAAACCCAGAAAAGGAAGTGAGTTGGTCATATAGGGAGCGTAAAGGATGCTAGACAGACATTCTGATTACCTTACTGGTATTACAAAATTTTAAAAGAAGTAGAGAAAGACTTCCAGGGTGTTTGACTGAATTTTCTAGAGAGGATTTATGGAAAGACATAGACAAGAATCACAGAGGCTGGGGAGTGGAAGAATCTCAGTTTGTAATAGTGGAAGGACTAGATCAACACACAGAAACATTTTAAGGGTCCAGATCCAGGGAGGTGATATTCTCACTATATTCTGCCCTGGTCAGGTCACATATAGAATATCATGTTCAATTTTGGGTACCCTATGTTATGAGGAATATTGAGAAACAGCCATGTCTCCAGAGAAGGAAGAATAAGCCAGCAAAGGGAAACCAAATCACTGGTTGAAAGAATGCCAGTGTATATTCTAGAGAAGACAAATACTCAAATAATGATTGTCCTCATTAAATAGATGAAGGATTGTTCCATGGAAGAGAGATTGAGCTCATCTTGTAGAACTAGGAACAATGGTTGGAAGTTAAGAGTGAGACAATTTTGCCTTGATATCAAGGAAAATGTCCTAATAATTATAGAGCTAGCCAGGAGTAGAACAGAGGTTCTTGCAAAGGACTAGTGAATTTCCCTCTGTGATTGCCTTCAGGGGATTCTGGATGACCACCTGTTAGGGATGTAGTAGACTTCCCATTTAGGGGGGACCAGATGACTTTGAGATCCTAAATGAAAATGCTAGCTAGTATCTATGTGGAGCTTTAAAGTTTATAAAGTGCTATACACATACATCCATATACATACACACACGTATATATATATATGTATATATATATATATATACACATATATGTACATGTATATACATATATCTTAATGTGTGTATATATATATATATATATATATTCTTGATAATTACAATCACCCTAGGTGGTGTTATTATTATCTCCATTTTACTTATGAGGAAACTGGGGCTAAAAGAAATTATACATAACTTACCCAGGGTCACACAGTTAGTAAGTGTCTGAGATTGGATTTGAACTCAGATCTTTCTGATTCTAAACCTAGCACTCCTTCCACTGTGCTACCCATCTGTCTAAAATAAAAGGCACATATTTATATGGTTTAAGATTTGCAAAACACTTTACATATGTCATATCATTTTTATCTTCATAGAAACCCTGTGGGTTAGGTGCTATTATCTCAAGAGATTCAAAGTTTAAATGACTTGCCAGGGTTATACAGCTTGCTAAGTGTCTGAGGCAGGATTTGAACTCATGTGTTCCTGATTCCAAGTCTTACATCCATCCACTGTTTGTTCTACCTAGTTGCCCTAATTTACTATTGCTGTTAATTTTTGCAGTCTGAATTTTTTCCCTCCATGGACAAAGAAGAATTGATGATCTTACATATTCCAAAGAGTTCCTAGAAAATGGACTTTGGGATGACTGCTCTAGTCATTCACATCAATGGATAACAGTTATATGAGGGAAATCTAATGTTTAATATAGGGCCCCTCCTTGCAGGTCTCTTCTTAATTGGTATTTACCTACCTAGATTCCTTGGGTCAAGTGATCCTAACTTAGTTCTTCTGGCTATTAATTACTGCAAAGCCAGTCCTTTCTAGGAGGCATCAGAATCAATGAGTCACTGAAGTGAAAGGACTGATCCAAAAATATACTTGAATTTTGTTGCTCAGTTGTTTTTCAGTTGTATTCAACTCTTCCAAGACCCCGATTTTCTTGGCAAAGATATTGGGGTGGTTTTGCCATTTTCTTCTCCAGCTCATTTTATAGATGAGGAATTGAGGCAAAGTGACTTGTCCAGTGTGGAGTCAAAATTGTCCAGTTCTACAATAAAAGAAACTGAGGCAGAGTTCCAAGCTAATAGCACTTTATTAAAAGGTCCGTGGCCCCCTCATGAAGTGGACCTCAAATCTTCCTCATGATTTGAGATATCCCCTTACTCCAGGCCCTTAGTTTTACTGTGCTTGATACCCAGAGACACAGAAGGTGCAAAGTAAAACAGTTTCATTGGATGATGGACCTTGATTTTGCACCTCCAGGAGGGCCAGAGATTCATCTCCAGTAAGTAAGTGGTCAAAAAATGGTTCCCTCCTCATGTTAGGCAAGAGAACATGGTCTGGAGGTGCAAAAATAAGTTAGGGCACTTTCCATATTACATTAGGACATGCCACCAACTCTGGGCTTGGTCGTGTACTCATCACTTGAGATTCCCTAGTCAGCATTTTTTGGTTAGGCAAGTGAACTTTCATAACAGGTTATTGAACAGTGAACCTATAACTTGTAGTTTAAAGTTTGGGGCCCATTATAAGAAAGAATCTATCTTATCTAATTGTCCCTAGATATAACATATATAAAATGTATATTAGTATATGTAATTCTTACACTAATATTAGTTTAGGCTGATTAAATGTATATTACTAGATGACTATATCCCTAATAATTGCTAACAGTCATTATCCTTATGGAATCACCCTGAACTGATTAATACTGATTGGAATAAAACAGGGATCCAATAAATCATTCCTCCCCAGGGTCACACAGCCAGTAAGTGTCTGAGGCCAGATTTGAACTCGGGAAAATGAGTCTTCCTGACTTCAGGTCCACTGTACCACCTACCTGGCCCAAAACATGCTTCAACACCTCCACTCAGGTAAAGGTTTTTCTAAATCAATCAATCAACAAGTATTTATTCTTACACAAGGCACTGGGTTAAATGATAGTGATACAAACAAAGGTCTCCATCCACAAGAAACTAACATTCTAATGGGGAAGACAACATGTAAGTAACTAGGTAGATACATTATATATACAGAGCAGATGGAAGGTCAGTTTCAGAGGGGAAGGTTCTAGTAGCTGGGAGGGACCCAGAAAGGTCTCCTGCAGAAGATGGGATTTGAGCTGAGCCTGGAAGGAAGGAAGGCAAATTAAAACACAGGGGTAAAAAGAAAGGACAATCAAAGTATAAGGGACAGTCATTACAAAGACACAGAGTCATGTGTCTCAAGACACACACTGTCATGTTCAAGGACCAGGAAGACCAGATGGTAGAGTGTGTGAGGGGTATAAGATATAATGATCTTAATTGTCTCTTTAACTATTCTTTAACTATGTTAAAAACCAGAGAAAATTTAACCTGGTGTTCAAAGAAACTATGGAGTACAACTAAGTTAAGACTCTCATTTCAAGAATGAGGAAAAAAAATTTACAGTTGTTTATCGATTAACATGAACTCAGATGCTTCTGCCATGATCTCCTACTTTGCCCTGTCTCGTACAAAAAGGTCCTTCTCCTTGTCAAGGCAAACCCTTCTCCCTATCCAAGTGATCCCATCCCATCCCATCCCATTTTCTCTGGCAGACTGCTCCCTCTGTCAGCCCCACTCTCTCACCCATCTTCAGACTCTCCTTTTCTCCCTGTCAGAGCCTGCTTCCTTCTGCCTACAAATATACACATGTCTCCCCCATCCTAAAAAAAGCAAAACCCTATCCATGAATCCCTGCTAGTTCTATCTCTTCCCTTTCAAGGATAAATTCCTTGAGGAAGTCGTGTACAATTGATGCTTCCACTTCCCTTCCATTCATTCTCTTCTTAACTCTCTGCAGTCTGACTTCTGACCTCATTATTCAGGTAAACCTCCTTTCTCCAAAGTTACTAGTGATCTTTTAATTGCCAAATAATGACTTTTTCTCAATCCTCACCATTCTTGACCTTCCTACAGCTTTTGACACTGTTGATCAGTTTCTTTTCCTATATTCTCTCTCTTCTCTGGACTTCTGTGACTGCTCTCTCTTGGTTTTTCTACCATCCATCTGAGTGTTCCTTCTCAGTCTTTGTTGGATCTTCATCCAGACTACACCGGGTAACTGTGAGAGCATAGGGCTCTATCCTGGGACTTGTTTTCTCCCTCTGTACCATTTCGCTTGTTGATCTCATTGGATCCCTTGGATTCTTCTCAAATCTACTTGTCAAGTCCCAGCTTTTCTGCTGACCTCATCTCTAACTTGTTTCCAACTGCCTTTTGGACACTTCAAACTGAACGTCCTGTAGAATCTTAAACTCAATATGTCCACAACTGAACTCATTATCTTTGCCCATAACCTGGATTCCCCTCTTCTGAACTTTCCTATTGTTATTGAGGACACCTCTATCCTTCCATTGCCCAGGCTTGAAATCTAAATATCATTCTTGACTCCTCACTCTACCTCCATTCATTCTGTTGTCAAGTCCTGAAGATTTTACCTTCATAACATCTTTCACATATATTCCCTTCTTTCCTCTAATACTGCCTTCACTAGCTTGTCACCTCATGCCTGGGCTACTTAGTAGCCTTTTGGTTGGTCTCCCTACTTCAAGTCTCTTCTCGTTTCAGTCTATCCTCCACTCAATTGTCAAAGTCGTCTTCCTAAAGTGTGGATTGAACCTTATTACTCCCTATCTACTAAACTCCTGTGGTTCCCTACCACCTCCAGGATCAAATATAAAATCCTTTATTTGGCATTGAAAGCCTTTTATAACTTAACCCCAGATATATACTGGTAAATGTTTAATAACTGGCTCTCAAAAAACAACAACAACCAACATAAGGATGTTATAATGTTAAGGGAATTTGAACATCTTCCCTGCCCCTTAATAGGCCCATGTGACCTGCTTTAAGCTTTGCTCCAGCCCACAGCTTGAATCACATGAAGCCCATGGTGGGAGGAGTATGCTGAATGGAGACAGATCAAGAAGGTTTCAGCAGGAAAAGAGAGTGAGGTGGAGCCAAGAGAGAAGCAGTAGGCAGAGCAGAGCAAAGCAGCTAGCCTGGGTGAGAAAGGGACATTTTGCCTAAGGGAGCTTGTTAGTGGGGAGGCCTGATGGAGGGAAGGCTTGGGGATGGCAGTCCCTCTATTGGTAATGTGCACAAACTTCCTTGTTACCATGGTGGAATTGACTTTCTGATATCTGAATAAATATTTTGGTTTCATCTTTGAGAAAGAGAATTTATATTGTGTGGATTTACCCTGGAAATATGCCTGCATATCCATGGCAGCTGCTGTGGGTACCTCCTTGGTGCTACAAATTTTTTTTAAGCTCAATCAGCATTATTAACATTTTCTTCATTGCTTTCTCAAGCCTAGACAATCAATTAAAAAATAAATCAGGTCTTGATTTGTCGTGATTTCCAAGATACAAATGCTTACAACTTACAAGTCAGGATGAGCTGGTTCCAGCACACTTCTGCCCTGCCCTTTCCTACATTTTCAGTCCTTTGATATCCCATATACTCTGTAATTGGGGGACACTGGCCTCCTTGCTGTTTCTGAACCAAATACTCCATCTCCTAATTTCATGCATTTTCCCTGGCTGTCCTCTGTGCCCGGAATACTCTTTCCCCCTCAGTCATGACCTCCTGTTTTCCCTGGCTTCTTTCAAGTCCCAGCTAAGATCTCACCTTCTTCAATTTATTCTGTATCTGTCTTATTTGAATATAGTTGTCTTTATTAGATTGTGAGCTCTTTGAGACTCTCAGAGACTATTTTTTGCCTGTCTTTGTGTGTCCAGCACTTAGCATAGCACTTGGCACAATAGTAGGCACTTATTAAATACTTGTTGAGTGTCTGAATGGACCCCTTGCCACAGGTTTCCCGTATAAAGTAAAAGTGACTATCTTGATACCAATATCCCCTGGTGGTGAGTCCATATGTGAAAGGTGGTACTTTGTTTGGTTTTTCTGCCTACTCCAAACTCACCATGCAGACTGTTAGTGGGGAATAAGGGAAAACATGCTATCCAGCCTCTCACATCAGTACTGCCCAAGACGATGGAGAACTCAGGAATCCAAGAATACAGCATAATTTTTAATTCTATGAAAAATCCACGAAATATTTGCATCCCTAGCAACTTGCCTAATGATGAAAAGTAGTAAAGAAACAAACATAAGTGAGCACATATATCTTTATATACATACAAACAATTCATCATTCCTGAGGGAACTTCTTCTTTCAGTGAAGCTTAGGGATGTGATCATCAGAAGAAAACGGATGTAAGCATTTCCTTCTGCATTGGACTAGATACATAGTATTGGCTTGGGAATGAGGAGAGTTGAGTATTAGTCCTGACTCCATTGTAACCTAGTTATTTGATCTTGGTATTTAACCTCTATGGACTTCAAATTACTCATCTGGAAGAGGAGAGAGTTTGATTAGATGATATTTAGGGTCTCTTCCAGCTCTGATAGTGAATTGTCCTATAACTATAAATCCACAAATGGAAATCATGGAAATGTGACAATGGATAATTGACAGAGACAATCAGACAGAGAGACAGAAAGAGAAAGAGAGAGAGAGACAGAGAGAGAGAGAGAGGCAGAGAGAGAGAGAGAGAGAGAGAGAGAGAGAGAGAGAGAGAGAGAGAAATGGATGGATAGATGACAGAGCATTGATCATGTACTTACTCTGTGTCAGATTCTGTGCTAAGTGCTGGGGATTCAAAACCAAGAAAACAACATGGTCCGTCCTCTCCAAGTTTTTACATTCTAATACATGAAGACAAAGCATAAAAGGAAGCAGGAAAAGGGGACCAAGGTGGTAAGAGAGAAGAAAGGTATCCTTTTGTGTTCTAGGTATCCAGTGTGGAGACTGTTTGGTTATTTGAGACAAATCATTTCAATAGTGGAGCTGTAGGTTCATCAGAATAATCAAATAATCTGCACCCCACCCCTATCATTTCAGTGGTCTGGAAGACTGCATTGCCAAACAATATTGTTTTTCTACAATGTTTACTATCAGATAAAACAAGACACAATACAAAGCATCAAAGTCACCTAAAGGTCTAATTATGGAAACTGGAGACTACTCTTTAGATAATTTGTCTTCAGGTGTTTGTACTCTTTATATACAAAGTCATTTATAAAGTGTACTTCCTAGCACTCCTGGCTTTGGAGCACCCTATGTAATGTCTAGGGGCTTCCTAAGTCTGGGAGAGGATATAGGGGCAGAGGGGTACAGCTGAGCAATGGGTGTTACATTACACACTGTTTGTTGTTTGTATTTATTCTATGCCAAAATAAAATACTGTAATTTACAGCTAAGTATTCTTCATTTATTCTTGTGAGGAGTGACTCCATTATGCTCCAAGATCACATGACCAGGGCTCAGTCATACAGTGAAATGAGGAAAGATGTGGTCTTTGCCAAACGTTGGAGGTCAAAAGTTGATTCTGATTTGGAAAATTCATAATAATCCACACTCTCCTAAAGAGTAAATTGGCATGGCCACCTAGTGAGACACAGAGTTGGGGACTAGAAAGTCACTGACACTTCTCCAAAAATTCTGCTTAGTAGAGTGGAGTGCCATTACCAACAAGGTGAACATGGGACACCCTGCCACCAGGTCCTTCCTGTTGAACAGAATTAGAATAGGATATCCCCACTATCTGGTGGCAAAAGGAACAAATAAATAACTAAACCATCAGGAATAAACTCAAATTGACAAATAAATTCATAAGAAAACTGAGGTATGAGTAGAAATCACCACATAGAGAAATAGCTAGCATTCATCCAGCAGCTCTAAGGTTCATAAAATGCTTTTGCATAATTTATTTCATGTTAGCAACAACCTCATGAGGAAGGGACAACAGATGTTATTATCCTTTCTATTGGACAGATGAGGAAACTGAGCCTTAGAAAACCTATTTAAGCCCTACCATTCGATGATTCTATGAGTCTGTAACTATCTTGATCAATACAAAGCAAACAGTATTTTAAGTTTAAATTATAGGTTCAGGAATAATTATGGGAGAAAGATACACATCATTCTCTTCATTAATTTCAAAATAAAGTCAGCAGACAGAGGTGTGTTGCTTTTTCACACCATTCCAAAATGTAGAGCTCTGTTGGTGATAATTATGCCTATAGTGGCAGTTCTGAATGAAGTTTCACCCCAAATGCAAATATCCATGAAAGTCAACAAAAATGATGAATGAAAGGAAGAGTAGAATTAATTCATTTTTTAAAAGGATTATTGCTTAATTTACTATGAATTCATGCTGCTTTCCTTTAGACCCAGTGCGTACAGAAGTCCTAATTTGTAAGGCTAACTTAGTCACACTGTCTTTGTAGTTTACTCCTTGTTGTTGTTTGTTTTTGTCTGGCTCTTTGTGACCATGCATGGGTTTGTTTTGTTTTGTTTTTCTTTTTTTTTGGCAAAGACATGGAAGTGGTTTGCCATTTCTTTCTCCAACAGATTAAGGTAAAGAGAGGTTAAATGCCTTGCCCAGGGTCACACAGCTAGTAAGTCTGCCACTAGCATTGCCCAAAACCTAATAATGATGTTGAGCAGATCTTAAGGATGGGAAATGTCAAGACAAAAACATAGAAAAATAAGTAATACAATTTGACTGGAACATAGGATACATGAAGGGAAGTGGTTTGAGATAAGCCTAGACAGATGTGGGAGGATGAGGAGTTTATTATATTTTATTTAGTAGGGCAAGGTCAACTATTGAAGCTTTTTGAGCAGTGGAATAATGTGATCAGAATGGTTCATTAGGAAGGTATGCAGGATGGTGATGCCTTCCTCCAACTTCCAACCTCTAGCAGAGAGGTTCCCACACATTAGGTTTGTAGAGTAATCCTCATAAGTGAAATACGATTGCTATCAACTTCTAGGCAGTGTTCTAGTATTGAACAGCCTTTGGAATAAAAAGGGAAAATGAAGGAAGCTTTTACCCCCCACATCCAGAAGGAAGCTTTTTTTTCTCCTATTGTTTTAATTCTCCAATGAACTTAGAATGATAGCATTAAAAAAAATATCCCATGCCCATCAGTTGAGGAATGGCTTAACAAATTGTGATATGTGAATTTAATATGATATTATTTTACTTTAAGAAATTATGGGGGGCGGAGCCAAGATGGCGAAGTAGAAAGACGCACATACACATAGCTCCGAACCCACAAACCACAGAACGGCTAGAGGGGACCAAGCCAGGGCGAATTCTGCACCCAGAGACCACGGAGTATTGGAGCGAGGGAGATTCCTGCTCCAGAGAGACCTGTGGACCTCTCACGGGGGGTCCTTCGCGCCGCGGACTGGGCGCCGGGACGGGGAGCGGAGTGCGGCCCTGCCGTGGCCGCGACACTGAGGGGAGGAGATCCAAGAGGGCTACGGGGACGGGATCTCCAGCGGCCACGCGGGTCCCCCCACCCACAGAGGGACCTGCAAACCTCTCGCAAAAGGTCCGTCGCGCTGCAGACACGGAGCCCAGCCCGGACCTGTGGCGGCGGCCACGGCTCCGAGAGGCACAGATCTGAGAGGGCTCCGGAGGCGGGATCTTCAGCAGTGGCACGGGCCCCCCCACCAACAGATGACTGACAGGGGTGGGTGAGAGAGTCTCTTTGGCGGATGGAGAGGGGAGTGGGGTGCCCCCAAGGCTCGGGCCCCCCCGGGAAGTGGGGGCTGAGAGGCAGCTGCAGATGGGGGCTCCCCAAACGGGCAGGAGCCTGGATCCATTGTGGAAGGTCTGTGCATAAACCCCCAGAGGGAACTATGCCTGAAAGGCGGCCCTGCCCCTGACCACCTGAACTTAATTCTCACACTGAATAGCAGCCCTGCCCCCGCCAAAAATCCTAAGGTGGGAAGCAGCATTTGAATCTCAGTCCCCAAATGCTGGCTGGGAGGACCAGGAGGCAAGGTGGGTGTGAGGAAAACATTCAGAGGTCAGCCCACTGGTTGGAGAAAATGCCAAGAAAAGGGAAAAGAAATAAAACTATTGATGGGTACTTTACCGGAGAAAAGACACTTCCTCCCTTCCTTTCTGATGGGGAGGAACAATGCTTGCCATCAGGCAAAGACACAGAAATCGAGGATTCTGTGTCCCAGCCCACCCAATGGGCTCGGGCCATGGAAGAGCTCAAGAGGAATTTTGAAAATCAAGTTAGAGAGGTGGAGGAAAGACTGGGAAGGGAAATGAGAGGGATGAGGGAGAAGCATGAAAAGCAGATCAGCTCCCTGCTAAAGGAGAACCAAAAAAATCTTGAAGAAATTGGCACCTTGAGAACTAGCCTAACTCAGCTGGCAAGGGAGGTGCAAGGGGCCAATGAGGAGAAGAATGCTTTCAAAAGCAGAATTAACCAAATGGAAAAGGAGATTCAAAAGCTCACTGAAGAAAATAGATCTTTCAAAACTGGAATGGTACGGATGGACGCTAAGGACTTTTCGAGAAAGACAGATATCTCAGAACATACCGCGCAGATTCGAAAAATGGAAGATAATGTGAAATATCTTATTGGAAAAACAACTGACCTGGAAAATAGATTCAGGAGAGACAATGTAAAAATTCTGGGACTACCTGAAAACCATGATCAAAAGAAGAGCCTAGACATCATCTTCCATGAAATTATCAAGGAAAACTGCCCTGAGATTCTAGAACCAGAAGGCAAAATAAATATTCAAGGAATCCACAGAACACCGCCTGAAAGAGATCCAAAAAGAGAAACTCCTAGGAGCATTGTGGCCAAATTCCAGAATTCCCAGGTCAAAGAGAAAATATTGCAAGCAGCTAGAAAGAAACAATTCAAGTATTGTGGAAATACAATCAGGATAGCACAAGATCTGGCACCCTCTACATTGAGGGATAGAAGGAAATGGAATAGGATATTCCAGAAGTCAAAGGAACTAGGACTGAAGCCAAGAATCACCTACCCAGCAAAACTGAGTATAATACTTCAGGAGAAAAAATGGTCTTTCAATGAAATAGAAGACTTTCAAATTTTCCTGATGAAAAGACCAGAGCTGGAAAGAAAATTTGACTTTCTAACACAAGAATGAAGAGAACCATGAAAAGGCGAACAGCAAAGAGAAATCATAAGGGACTTACTAAAGTTGAACTGTTTACATTCCTACATGGAAAGACAATATTTATAACTCTTGAGACATTTCAGTATCTGGGCACTGGGTGGGAGTACACACACACACACATGCACACACGCACACATACATAGAGACAGAGTGCACAGAGTGAATTGAAGAGGATGGGATCATATCTTAAAAAAAAAATGAAATCAAGCAGTGAGAGGGAAATATTGGGAGGAGAAAGGGAGAAGTTATATGGGGCAAATTATCTCTCATAAAAGAGGCAAGCAAAAGACTTATTAGTGGTGGGATAAAGAGGGGAGGCAAGAGAAAAACATGAGGTCTACTCTCATCACATTCCACTAAAGGAAAGAATATAATGCACACTCATTTTGATAGGAAAACCTATCTCATAATACAGGAGAGTGGGGAACAGGGGCACAAGCAGGGTGGGGGGGAGGATGGAGGGGAGGGCATGGGGAGGAGAATGCAATACGAGGTCGACACTCATGGGGAGGGAAAGGACCATAAGAAAATAGAAGTAAAGGGGGACAGGATAGGATGGAGGGAAATATAATTAGTCCTATACAACACAACTAGTATGGAAATCATTTGCAAAACTAAACAGATATGGCCTATGTTGAATTGCCTGTCTTTCAAGGGGAAGGGGTGGAGAGGGAGGGAGCTAAGGAGGTTAGAACTCAAAGTGTTAGGACCAAATGTAATGTTCTTACCACTGGGTAACAAGAAATACAGGTTAAGGGGTCAAGAAAGCTATCTGGTCCTACAGGACAAAAGAGAAGACGGAGACAAGGGCAGGGAGGGAGGATAGAGGAGAGAGCAGATAGGTCACAGGGGCAATTAGAAAGCTCGGGTCTGGGGGGGGGAGGGGATAAAAGGGGAGAAAAATTTGTAACCCAAAATTGTGTGAAAATAAATGTTAAAAATTAATAAAAAAAAAAGAAATTATGACAAAGATAGTTTGAAGAAATCTGGAAAAACTTGTATAACTTGTATAGAAGGTGAACTGATCAGAAGCAGAACAATTTATACAATAATGTAATACCCCCTAGGATGGTATCTGAAGGGACAGCCCTGTGCTGCCTGTGGAAAGAGACAAGACTTTTGATGATTATAACCTTAGGTAAAGGATTTGTATCAGTTGGTCAAAGAGATACATTGAGAAAGGATTTCCAGAGAAGTGGTTGAAAGTGGATTTTAAACGGTACAAACTTTTGAACGGCAAACTAGAACCTTTGAAGTCATGGACATGTGTAGAAAGTTTGTCCCATCATGTCCTTTGCCCTCTAGGGCCTGCAGGTCTAGAAGCTGCTGAGAGTGGATTCCCCTTGTTGTAAATTCATCTTCTCTTTCCTGGTTTGAGCTGAGACCTTATCTCCCTACCAGCTAAAGAACTCATTTATTCTTGGCAATTCTTTGACATATTCTAATCCATAGGACTTTGATTTCTTTTTGCTCTTTTACTTGGATAAATGGGCTTATTTGCTATTCACTATTTATGATGATCTTTTGTATAATCGTCATTTGGTGGGAAGGGGTTAAATCAGGATGAGGAACCTGTGACTTCAAGACCACATGTGGCCCTCCAGGTCCTCAAGCATGGCCCTTCGACTGAATCCAAACATCACAGAACAAACCCCTTAATAAAAGGATTTGTTCTACAAAATTTGGACTCAGTCACAAGACTACTCCCAAGGACCTAGAAGGCCACAGATTTCCCCACTTCTGGGCTAAACTGTTAAGTGTAAGTTAGGGGCCATCCTCCCACCTTATGGGTGATCAGGGAAACAAATTTCCTTCTGAATCTCTACGAATCATACCCATAGACTTAAAGGTGCCCAGAGGCACCTGAGGTGTGGCAGATAGACATAAATCTAGTTCAGTACTCCTCTTGGAGACAGGAGGGATTAGAAGCTGTCCAACCTCATTGGTCCTGGGTCTTGCCTGATCCATTCCCCCTGCTATGCTATCATCAGTGCAGGTAGGGTCCTCATCCTACTTTCCACAGAAGTGGACCAGACCTCAGATCATATATATCCATGTCACTCATGAATTCATCTTTGTGTATATGTTTTTATTTAGACAACTCCCTCAACATATTACAATAACAACATCACTGTAAAGAAAAAGAACTTTGAAAGACATAAGAACTGTGATCAATGAAATAACCAACTGCAACTCAAGAAACCTAAAGAAGAACCATGCTTCCCACCTCATGACAGAGAGCTGATGGACTCAAGGTGCAGAATGAGACATACATTTTTAGACATGGCCAAAGGTGGGGATTTGTTTTGTTTGACTATGTACATTGGTTGCAAGGGTTTGTTTTTCTTTTTTTTCATTGGAGGGGGAGATAATTGGAGGGAGAGGGCAGATGGGCTAGCCTCTTGCCTCTACCACTCCCCCCTCTAAAGGAGAATAAAACAGAAAGCCAGAAGGAATCACAAGTAAGCAGGATAGCTTTTAAAGTTACATTTTGAATTTATTAAATATTTAAAAAGAAAAGCAACCCCTCTGCAACAGAGATTTACAACTTCAAGTAGAATTCTCTCCTGTTCTGCAATGGAAATGCTCATTTAATTTGGTGATTATTAAGTTAAAAATAAAAATCAAATTAAATTTAAAAGAGCCCCCATTTGTTTTTAATTGGGCTTGGATATGCAGAGCACAGTACTACTGTCAAATGAACAAACATTGGTGACAGATCCCATACTGATCTACAGGCTTTTCTCAGCTTGTTACATCCTGTGTGATTGGAGCTGAAAGCAGTGTGTTGTGGTAGAAAGAACATTGGCTTTGGAATTGAGAATTTGAACTCTGGCTCTGTTACTTACTGTCTGTGTGGCCTTAGATAAATCATTTCTTCTTTCTTGACTTCACAAAATTTCCTCATTTACAAAATGAAGGTGTTGACCTAGCTCTAGAATCATAAGTTCTCAAGGTTCTCTATACCACCCTGGGGGGAGGGGGCACTGGAATGGTCCAGAGGGGCAGTAGTAGCCTTGGTGCAATTTGGAGGCATTGAATAAAAATAAGGGGGGGGGGGGGTGGAAGCATAAGGAAAGAAGGGAAGAGAAGAAAATTTTGAAAAACCATTCATACATGTTTCATCTGTTGTGTAACAGAGTTAAAGTCATAGTGATTACATTATTTTCCAAATAAACACAAAAAATACAAGTTATAAACAATCTGTGATCAGGTCCTATGACAGGTCTTAACAAGCAAGTGTTGGCAGGTGAGCGTGTCATGCATTGTCAGAAGTCCAGCATGAACTGGCAGGAATATGTGAATGCAATAACTTGTTTACAATATGATACTATATGGTTACATGATGCAATATTGTGTCATCAAAATTTTAATGCAGGAAAAAACCGACAAATTTACAATAAAGTATTAAATTTAAGATGTGTCATTTAAAAAATGTATATGTTTTTGAAATGATGCAAATTTCAAAAAAAATTAAAGGGTTAAAGAAAGTAGATTTCCATCCAACATTCACTTCTATAAGTTTTAAATTTTCTCCACTTCCCACCCATCTCCCCTCCCCAAGATGGCATGAAATCCTATATAGGCTCAACATATATATTCTTATTAATCATATTTATACATTAGTCATGTTAAATTAGAAGGAATGGAAAGGACTACGAGAAAGAAAAAAACAAAAAAGAGAGCAGGTAGTATAATTCAATCTGTATTCAGATTCTGTATTTCTTTTTCTGGATGTGGATGGCATTTTCTATCATGAGTCTTTTGGCATTGTTTTAGTGCTTGCATTGCTGAGAACAGCTAAGTCTATCAAAGTCAGTTATCACACACTATGGCTGTTACTGTATACAATGTTCTCTTGGTTCTGCTCACTTCACTCAACATTGTTTCATATAAGTGTTTCCTGGTTTTTCTGAAGTCTGCCTGCTTATCATTTCTTAAAACATAGTATTATTGTATTACATTCATATACCTGATTTGTTCAGTCTTTCCCCTACTGATGGGCATCCCTTTGATTTCTGGTTTTTGGTCACCACAAAGAGAGTGGCTATAAATATCTTTGTATATGTGGGACCCTTTCCCACTCCCATGATCTCCTTGAGATACAGTCCTAGAAGTAAGATTGCTGGGTCAAAGGGTGTGCATATTTTTATAGCTCTTTGGGCATAGTTCCAAATTGCTCTCCAGAGTGGCTGGATCAGCTCACAGCTCCACTAACAATGAATTAGTGGAAAAGAGCAATTCTTAAGTCATTCTGATGTGTTTAGAGCCTTCCCAGAGCTGTATTCTCCTTTGATTTGGCAATCTGGGGTCCTCTTTAGACTCGGTGCCTTTGTCTTTCCTGCCTCATCCTTTGTATTCTCCACTCAAAAGGTAATTGGGTATGTTGGGAAATTGTGTTTGAGGTACAGAATTTTCCCTGCCCCATGAAAAGTATGAATATACCCTTTGTCCGATTTCTCTCCTCCCTTCAGCAAGCTGTTCTTTTTTTGCCAATGGTAAGAGGAAGTGTGCAGTAAGCACATAGAACATTGGACTTAGGAATCAGGAAAGACCTGGCTTTAACCCTCATCTTTGACACTTACTAGCTGTCTAAACCTGGGCAAATCATTTAACCTCTGTCCCAGAGTTTTCCTTGTCTGTGAAATAAAGTGATTGGACTTGTAAGGTCTCTTCTTGCTCAAAATCTATGATCTTATGTCTCTTCTATTTGGGGCTGCTCACAGCTTAATTTCCATTATCCTAGTTATCAATAAAGAAGAAAGAACCTTGTCTTTGTTCCTGGACTTATTCCAACCTTCTCCCTCCAGTAGTTTGGGAGCCCAGAAATGTACCCTTCCTAATACCTAGCCATATAATTCTCTCACAGAACAAGTCGTCGGTAAATAGCGTGGAACCCAAATGAATAGGTGCGTATATGCCCATGATGTGACTTGTTAATAATGGTGAATAGAGAAGATGGAATTCTGCTTGTCCCATTTCCAGGCTACCAATCCGAGTATTTCCTGTTTATTTGTTTATTATTAGTTTCTTGGACACAGATTTAGGAGATGTCTGTCTGATCACAATATTAGAAATTGCCAAATTAGCTGACAAATAAGGTTCTCCAGTGCCTCCTGGTAGGGGGTGTGTGTGTTTTTACAGTAATTAATTGAAGTTTAGAAAACGCTTTCATATCCTTCCATTAAAGGGGCTACCTAAGTTCAAGGCATCATAATAGTCAGGCCTAATGAGGTCATCAAATTAATATAGAAGGGTTCAAACCGTATATAAAGCTCCTTCAGGAAAGGGGTGTTTCAGGACAAGGGCAACTGGAGACAGATGAACCCCTTATGTCAGTTTTGAAATATTCCAAAGGAGCAGCTTTCAGGTTTGTGTATGATGAAAAACCAACTGTTGACTCATGGAAGATCCTGCTGCTGAATTTGTGTTGTAGGACAGAGGTAGAGGAAGAGGGATCCTGAAGAAAACTGCTCTGTCCAGCTCTGACTTATCCCAAGCAAGTGGAACTTGTGCTTTGAAAACCTTCTTAAAGAGGGAAGGGAAGTGTTCTCTTTAAAGACCAAAACAGGTTAGTCTGGAGGAAGGGAGGGAAGGCATTTCTTTTGTGTTAGATCATTTAAATCAGGGTCATATCCAGATTATTTTTCTATTAATGGTGTCGCAGATATATAGTCTCCACATATACCACATTTCCTCTTCTTGCACCTAAGCAATGCGTTAAAAATATTTGTTAAATTGAATTGTCATATAAAAGGATAGAAGGAAGCACTGTATTTACATACCTACATACTGTCTTTGTGTATGCATGCATTTGGGGATGTAAAATGAATGAAACAGAACTAAACTAAGTTTAGAGTTTGCATTGAGGAAAGGAACCAGAATGATGTAGGAAAAAACACTGGACTAGAAGGCAAAAGACTTGGATTCTAATGTTGGCTTTTGTACAAGCACTGGGCTTAGAATCAGAAAGACTTCCTGAGTTCAAATCTGGCCTCAGATACTTACGAACTGTGTGACCCTGGGCAGGTCACCTAACCTTGATGCCTCAGTTCCTCATCTGTAAAATGAACTAGAGAATGAAATGGCAAACCACTCCAGTATCTCTGCCAAGAAAACCCCAAATGGGGTCACAAAGTGAAGGACACGACTGAAAAAAGTGGCGGACACGACTGAAAAAAGTGACTCAACAAAATACCCATAGAAAATTGCTTCATTTTACTGGGCCCCAGTTTCTGCAAACATGCAAATAACATTGAAGAGATTGAGTGGGGTTAGATCTCTATGCCTTAAAACCCTATGTTTCTATACAGCCATCAGATCGTGTCCCATGATTGCTCCTAGGAATTTTTTGCATTGAAGATTTAGGCACTGAAATGAGTTACACTGACTTTTCATTGACTCAAAATACATGTTCATTACTGGTTTTTTTTTTTTCTATTTAAACAACTTTATTTCAAAAACCATTCTAGGTCCTTCAGGATAAGATCCATCAGCATGTTAATTCCTGTTACTTTTTTGAGCCTTGCTGTCCTCATTGGTGAGTTGCGCACAAGTGCACATGCGTGTATGTGTGTGTGTGTGTATGTGTGTTTGCATGTATATGTTTTTAACAGTTTAGTATTGCCTCCAAAACCATATTGTGCAACAGTAACTTCAAAAGTGCAATTTGTTTTTTTCTATTTTTTTATGAAAATATTAAAGTGGAAGTGAGTTACAATGTACTTATATTTGATGCCAGCAAAGCTCACCATCCTTGGCCCCTTGTTTTTTTCTTTTTCATGATAAATTGAGAAACAGATAGTAGAGGGAAGGTTCAAAGCTTTGAGTCTCCACTCACACACAGGGGGTGCAGTTTCCAATTCTTGCCTAGCATGCAAAAACATTTAGTCTCTGCTCTTCCTCAAGCCCCAGTCATAACTCACTCCATGGGACAGAAGATTATAGGCTGGGCATAAGAGAGGTTCTTTGGAACAAATAGACTGATACATATAATTATTTGTCATGATGATTAATAATAATGCCTTGAATCTGCATTGCCCTTAACCTTTAAAGATGTGAGATAAAGCAGCAGAACTTTCTTGAATTAATAAATTCAAGTTGTGCTAAGCATCACTAACATATTTTAGAGTACAGGATTTTATTTAAATAACAAGGTAAAGTTCTTCTTTTGGAAGTGTAGTTGATGGCTTCAGGGATGCCATGGAAGACGCCATTCCCCCTATTCCAAGTCTTTTTATTCTCCAACACATTGCTTCCTGATAAATCTTTCTAATGAATAGCTCCAGTGGCATCACTTACCCCTCTCAAAGACTTTCAGTGGCTCCTCATTGCTTGCCAGGGAGGGAGAGAATAAGCCAACTATGTGCCAGGCACTATGCTAAGCACTTTACAAATATTGTCTTGTTTAATTCTCACAGTAATCTCGTGAAGTAGATACTCTTATTATCCTCATTTTACAATTGAGGAAACTGAGGAAGAAGTTAAGTGACTTGGCCAAGGTCACAGAGTTATCAAGTATCAGAGGCAGGATTTGAAACCAAATCTTCTTCCTGACTCCAGGCCCAACATTCTACTGCCCCCAATAACTGCCTAATAAATTAAGCTTGTACTCCTTATCTGATAGAGTGCATTGAAAGACTGATTCCAATCTTTCTGCCTTTTCAATTTTATCTCAGAATGCTTCCATATCTCCCCTAAACTGCCCTAAGTATCATATAAGTTAGGCCTCGTGAAATTCCCTTAACATTAGAGTTCAATCACTTTGAGGGCCAGGGTCTTGTCATCCATGTTTATATCTCCCTCTACTATACCTAGTGTTTGTAGTGTGGTGCTCAGTAAATATCCAAATTATTGAAAGAATGAATGCCCAACAAGGTAAAGAAAAGGTCCAATGCTATTCATAATCCACAGGCTTAATCAGATTCAAAATGGCAACCCAAGTCATGTTTTCTCAGAGGCTTGGTTTAAAATAACCTTTTGCTTTTCAGTTACTTCTGAGGACACTTCTCCATATCCTCCCCTTGTGAATTCCCACTTCCAGCCTCATCTGTACCATGGTTGCTATGGTGATATCATGAGTATGGACACCCCAGGAGCCTCCTGTGATATAGACAGATTGATCAACTGTGGTAAGTGAACATTTAACATTTCCTCCTTCCCTTTATATATTCCTAGAACTCTCACTTAAAGAAGTTGCTTTTATTTTTGTGTATTATTTCTTCTGTTGTTTCCTTCTCCCACCTCTCTTTGTCTAACTTACTGCCATTAAGATCACAGAACTATAGAATCCAGATCTGAAGCAACCAGAGAGACTAAGCTTATTTTATTCATTGTACCAATGAGGAAACAGGCCCAGCAAAATAAAATGACTTTGCCTTAACCGCTTAGTGATAAATTGGCACCAGGCCCCAGGTCTTCTGTATGAAAGGCCACTATTCATTCCACTAGGCAAGTTTCATTTAATGAAAACCTCCTTTGTCTCTGAAACATCAATTCTGAAATTCAAAGATTTCTCTCTGTGTGAGGTAGGTGGGGCTAGAGGGAGGATGAGTATAGAAATACCTAGGAAAGCTTCCCAAAAGTTGGAAGTCAGTGTAGTATAATTAGAAGGACACTGAATTTAAGAATCAGGAAATATGGGTTCTCTAAGGCTACTGTTTGGCCTTAAACAAGTCTGTGAATCTCTCTGAGCCTGTTGTCTGTAATGTCAGAGGGACGAAACCAGCTGATCTCTAAGGTCCCAACCTGCTTTAATATTCTATGGTTCTGGACGTGGCTTGGGGGAGAAGGTGTGTTCTCTAGGATCTGGGGCTTCCTTAGCAACAAGCACTGTTGGATTGACTACAGCTATCATACTTTCTAAAAAGATGTGTAGCACAGGCTCCATTCACATGAGCAGCCTGGGTCCCCTCAGGGCTCCAGGGGTAATCCTGCATAGTCAGGGATGGCTTCTCAAATTCTACTACTCATGAGTCCCCACAGGTGTGCATCTCCCGTTGACTATCAGTTAATTAATCAGTAGAATTAATTAGCTTTAGAAAAGATGATTTTCCAAAGTAGCTTAGTAAGAAGAGTTGATGCAAACATCCTCCCAAACAAGGGACACGCTCTTCCACAAGTACACACAGAGCCCTGGGGAACCTGGACTGAGGTTTAGAAAGAACATGTGGATAAGGAGTAACTCACAGCTTCTGCTTCTGGTACCTTTTCTCCCATTCATGAAGTCCTCATGAAGTTTGCCTTAGGTATGATGCAGTTCTCTGCTGTGTTCCCCATAGAGTCCTAAAAGTGCCTTTTATTCAGCACTATCTAAATGGTTCTCAGCTCCCAATGCAGATGCTGATGTCAGTCACTGCTGCTCCAGGGACAGTTAGGAAACTCATGAATAGTTCCAAAAATCTTTCTACCTTTTGAAATTCACAAGATCATCCTCTGGTCAAGTGGAGAAAGGAGACAGAAGTTCTTTCCTTTCCCCCCTCACTCCCCACCCCTCAAACAATTCCCTCTCAGGGGCTTGTATGGAACTACTTCTAACAATAGGCTGTCCCACTACAGAAATTCATGTGAAATGGCTCACTATTTTATCTAAGCATCACAGGGCATGTCTAAGTCCCCTCAACTAATTTCAATACTCTTCTTGTGCAGCATTATTTCATTTCATCCAATGGCTTTCATTCCTTTCAGATTGATAAAGAACTTTTCATATCAGTCTGTGATTGATTGATTACAGGTGTTTTTCTTTTCTTCCAGATAAATGTATTAGGGCTAGAGCATCTTGTTAGATATTTTAAATGGAGTGAGGGTAATTGATTCAAATGAACCCCACTGTTATATAGATTGTTTAAAAATTCTCGGTCACTTTTGAGAATAAAGCAAACTAATTGAGGAAGTAGGGAAAATACAGTTATTTTCTATTTCTACTGCAGGGATCTCTGGCTCAGAAATGTTTGCTGAGATGGATTTGGTGCCTATGAAGAAGTATGAAACTATAATTAAAGATGTTGGACAGAAACAATGTGTTGATCCTGCTTTGATTGCTGCAATTATCTCCAGAGAGACCCACGCTGGGTCTGCGCTCCGAGATGGCTGGGACTATCAGGGACTGAAATTTGGTCTGATGCAGGTAATTTTCAAGAAGCAATACCTATGGTTCAGCAATGACATTCTCCTTTCCACCAAAATGTCAGCAAAACCAAAACTTTTAATAGGGGGAAAGGTGGTACAGAGGAGAGAGGGCTGGATTTGGATTCAGAGGACCCTGAGTTCAAATCTCAGTCCCACAATTTGCTGTCTATGTAGCCTTGGATAAATCACTTCATTTCTGCCTCTTGGTTTCTTCATGTAAGGAGACATTTACTAAAATGTCAAATGGTTTCTGCTCAGCATCTTTGCCACTTTCATTAGAGCCTGTCACTCTAAAAGACTCTAAAGACTCTAAAAGACACCTCCTAAGAATGCAGTTGGATGGGATCTCACTGACAGACGAAATTCCTACTAAGGAAAAACCCTCTGCCAATGTAGGTTGACTCCTGCTCTGCAACTTATGGCTTTGGAGAGTTGTCTGGGGCACGGAGAAGTGACAGGTCTAGGGTTACCCAGCCAGGATGTGCCACAGCTGGGCTAGAACTCAACTCTTTGTGACTTGCAGCTCCTCTGCATACTATGCTTCAAATGGGGAAAGTTATAAAAAAGCCTCCAAATTCAGATTTTTGCTTAATTAATTTTAAGAAAATAATTGTATTAATAGAGTGTTCTCCATAGTATAACTGAAAAAGAAAGTAAGCTTTTATCGCTTTGGACCACAGTACTGGCTAATTAAATAATATTTTTCACTCCTAACTAACCCAGTGATAGGTTATTGTGGTAGGAGAGAGGGAGGGGATTTTGAATTATCCAGATAATTGCCTTAATTCTCGATGCAATAAAGGACTCCATAGTTAGGCATTGGTTCTTGCTATACGTAACTGGATAATTGACATTTTACCCAACTAGCTTTGTGAGCTTGAGCTAGCTTACTTTCTCTGAGTCTCAGTCTCTTCAGTATACAGGGTTATAGTGAGGAAAGCACTTCAGCAACTCAGAGGGTTATCAGAAGGATGAATGTTAGTCCTTTGATGGGTCTCTAAACACATTAATGAAGGCACATTCTCTAGAGAAGCTATCACAAGTAGAAGCTATTCCTAGCATAACTGTTTAAAAGCAATATCTTGCTTTTACTGTGAAAACCTGGCCTTTGAGTCGTTAGTTTGTTTTTGAATAATATTATCTTATTATTATTTTTTATTCTGGAACTGTTGAGTAACTCATTTCCCCCCCCCCCAATTTTTTTTTAATCATAGCTTCCATTTATACAATGCTTTATATTTTATGAAATGATTCATACATTATTTTCCTTGATCTTCACCACAGTCCTCTGACATAGGTGGTATAAATATTCATTCCCATTTTAAAGATGAGGAAATTAAAGCTCGGAGAGATTAAATCAATTACTCTTACTAACTGCTAGTAAGTGGTGGAGCTGGGACATGTCCCAAGTCTTCTGCCTCCAAATCCAGTATTCATTTTAATACGTCATCTTTCTTTTCACTGAAGAAAAGGAACAACTTGAGAAATAATTCTTTGTGGGCAAATAAGGAGGAAAGCTCAAAATCTGAGAAATAAAAAATGAATTTGGAAGGGCAAGGACAACAGAAAAAATTACGTTTTCTCCCAGGAATTCTGACCTTGTTATTTCATCTTTAGCTTGATAAACACACTTATCAGCCCACTGGAGCCTGGGACAGTGAAGAGCACCTTACACAGGCTGTAAGGATCCTAACTGACAAAATTAAGGCAATCCAGAGAAAATTCCCAACCTGGACCATGAGTCAACACCTGAAAGGTGAGTCAAGTTTATTTGTTGAAATGAGCAGTGAATAAAATTACTTCTGACCTAAATGTTATTCTTGACTTGCTATAAAAAGATTGGCACCCACCAAAGCTATTTAGCTGAAATGACAATGGTAAATGAGGATTTGTGTACCTGAGGCTTGTTCAAGATTAATGACCTATCAAACTGTGGACTTTTAAGGAATTTTGCAGTTTAGTGTCTCACTAGGCAAACCACATGCCTGGTCCAGCATGTTGGAAACAAGGTGGAATGAAAGCATGTCTTGAGATTGGGTGTGGGAGGTGGGTTTGGATATAGATTTGAGTTTAAATCCTACCTCTGCTACTTATTCCCTGAAGGATCTTGGGGAAGCCACTTAATTTCTCTATGCCTGTTTCCTCCACAAATTTAGGGGTTTGGACTAAATGATCTCTATGTGTCTTTCCAGCTCTATCAAGCCAATAAACAGTATCCAATAATAATTTATTAAGCTCTGATTATGTGTCAGGAACTGTGCTAAGTGGTGGGGATATAATTAATAAAAATTGTCCTCAAGGAGCTTATAATCTAATGGGGGGAGGGGAGGCACACAAAAGAAGGCAAGAAAAGAAGGGAAGTAGGAGTTTCTGCCCTCTATAAAGAAAGGTATCAGGAGGAGTTTGTTACACTTCCTCCCAAGCCTTCTAATCAGAGGGGAGAGAAGGTTGAAGGATGTGGTATCAATCAAAGCTTGATTTGATGATGAGATTAGTGAAAGAAGCCTCAACTCTGAAAAAGTTCAAAATGTAGTGAGACTTCTTTCCCCTTGGGGAAATTCTTATTCCAGGACATGACACTTTCATATGGGGTCCATTTGATTTCTTAACTATGATTTTAGAGATTCTAAAACTCTGGCATAAAATGGTGATAAGTGGGAGTATGACTTCACTTGAGGTATTTGCTTCTGAGCTCCATCTTTTAGGAAGGACCTCAATAAACTGGAGTGTATACAGAGGAGGGCAAACAGGATACTGAAGGTCCATGAAATCATTTTATACAAGAACAGCTTAAAGGAACTGAAGATGTTTGTTCAGTTGAAAAAGAGAAGACTTTGGCTCCAGTTAGAATCAATGGGTGGAAATTGCATAAAGGCAAATTTAGACTTGATATCAAGGGAAAACTCCCTAGAGGCAGCTAGGGTTGTGAAGTGAATAGAATGCTGGATCTAGAGTGGGTAAGACCTGAGTTCAAATCTAGACTCCACACTATAGGACCCTGGGAAAGTCACTTCACCTCTGTCTATCTCGATTTTCTCACCTACAAAATGGGGATAATAATAACTACCTCAAATGAGATAATATTTGTAAAGTACTTTTCAAACCTTAAAATGCTATATAAATGTGAACTATTAACAATTGGAGTTGACTAAAAGTGGAATTGACCTCCAGAGGGGACATGCTAACCCTCACTGGAAGTCTTCAAGCAAAAAGACTGAATGGCCACTTAATAGGTATGTTATAGTAGAGATTCTTGTTCAGCTATAGATTGGATTAATTATTCTCTGAGGTCTCTTTTTACTCTGACATCCTGAAACTCAGGAGACAAAAGTAAATGTGTGGACAATTATTGTCATCAAAATGACAAGCTGCTAAAGGGACAAGTTTTGGTCATTATTTTCCTACATAGTTCAGGACAAGCACAGGCATAGCAAATATTTTTAAGCAAAGAGATTTGCTGATGTTCAATTTAGATCCCTTGATGCAAAAACCACTCTTAGTAATTGCAAATACCTATAGGATATAAACAAACACTTTAAAAGATGCTCACAGAAGAGATGAACTGGAGGCAGAGAGTCTATTTCTGATCAGAGCTGGACCATTCAAGAGGACCTGAAGTGGCCTGAAGGTTATCCTGTATTTTTAGAAGGGAAGAAAAAGAAAGGAGTCCCTTTTTTAGCAAAATTTTGACCAGTGAACTGGCATCACAGCATTTCTCATTTAGTTCTAATTCTTTTGTGTTCTATTTCAGGTGGTCTCTCTGCCTACAGATCAGGGATTGATGACATTGGAACCCCTAGTGATGTAGAAAATGACTACACCAACGATATTCTTGCCCGATGTAAATTTTATAAGAGACATGGATTCTAAGTTTGAGGAGGCTGGGCAAAAAGATAACCATTTAGCAAGAGAGGATAAGTGAGAACATGTTATTCCATACACACACACTCACCAATAATTTGAATAAATTAATTATTAAATTTCCCTATAAGAAAATTGTTCCTAGGAAGCAGAGAGTATGCTAATACCTGATATTAGAGGTTCTTAAGCTGGGGCCCACAGGTTCCCAACAATGGAGAGATTTCAGGGAGTCCATTAACTTGGATGGAAAAAAATTATATCTATTTCCACTAATCTCTAACTGAAATTAATCATTTCTTTTAATTATGAATGAAGGCAATAAATCACAGTAGTATTAAGTTTCACCAGACCGCCAAAGAAGTCCAGGACACACAAAAAAATTAGGAAGCCCTGCCCTAGATCTTGTTTCTCCCCACACTGAAAACAGAACCTGAGCAAGTCATAAATAGCAGCATCCTGCGTATTGGAAACCTTGATTCCCCTCTCGCCCTTGGCAATCTTCACCAATTTTGTCTCCCATCTAGGCCCCAGTCTTGTTGGAATTGATGACCCTCAGCTCCATACTAGTACTAGTGATATTCCTCTACCAGTTCTAGGATGACTGTGCATAGTATATGATCTCCAATTGCATAGGCAATATTTCTAGGCTATTCCAACAATTATTCCCCCAACGAAGCATCCCACCTCCCACCCCCTGCCCTACCAGCACCCACTTAAGTGAATGAAAAAGGAGTAACTGTTTCTGTACCACTACTGGTGTCTCTGACATGGACTAACTCATATACACATACACACAAACATACATACAGACACATGCATACATCTAACATCTGATATCCCAACTATTATTCTTTCCCAGAATTCTCTTTTTTTCCTGTGTGGATATTGCCGAGTCCTCAAAACTATCTGTCATCTGCCATAATATTCTCTTTATTGCTTCCCAAATGCTGTATGGAACTCACAACATGGGCACTGAAGCACTATCAGAATGCATTAGCCTTCACTGGTCCCAGTATCCACCCTTTTCAAAGTCCTACAAATTCAGTTCAAAGCCTTCTACTGAAAGTGAATCCAAACTGCCAGTTCCATTCCAGCTATAACTCACATTCTGCTTTTTTCTCTCAACTGTATCCTTTTAAATCTTAAGAAAAATTGTTTTATTGAATTTTTATGGTCCACAAATGTCTCATTCCATTCTAACCCTGAACCTGAATCACTGGATTGGCTTGAGTTAATCCTGACTGAGTCAGTGTACCTTGGTGCTAGTCGGCAGTGGTTGATTGCTATGACTTCACAGTTAAATTCATTTTTGAACTGGGGAAAGGGTAGTATAGAAGTCAGGGAGCCTTGGGTGATTGGATAGTTAGATACAGGACTCTGGCATTCTGTAGTAATAACTCTATTAAGGATGTATGGGAAACCCCCTCAATAAATAAGGAAGAATTTCTCTCTGATCCTGCAGAATTAGCCTAATGGATATTTTAAGAATTTTGACAGGAAGAGCAGAAGTATTACAAGATTGACTATCTGCTGACTCTTGTTAACTTTTTAAAAAACTGGATAACCAGCATAAGGAAAATGAAAATAAATTATCTTGGGGTGTTCAGCAATTAGAGGCAGAGGTAAATGAATTTTTTACTTTTAAGGACCACGCCTTGAAGATAGAGGAGAAGATTGTGTATCTAGTAACAGCACTGAAGAAAAGGACAATGCTATCAGAAATGGGAATTGATAGGCTGAAGATGGGAATTGCTGAATCCTGAGGTAATCTGGGCCATAAAGGGTAGAAAGGAGATAAATGCTATTCCCTTTTGCATCTGCATTCACCACAGAGCTCTGAGAATTCTGCTAAATACACCAATTCCTGACAAGTAAAGCCTTTTATGCTGCAGGCAACAGGAAAAACAAACTAATGACAACCCAGAGAAGACTTCCCTACTGTCTTCAAAAGGGAACTAGTCATGTCTATATAAAACAGATGTTCCTTGTACCATAGTTTTTCATCCTTGAACTGAAATCCACCTGCTCATCATTTCTTATGGAACAATAGTATTCCATTACATTCATATGCTTGTCCAGTCATTCCCCAAATGATGAGCATCCCCTCAATTTCCAATTTTTTGCTACCATAAAAAGAACTGCTATAAATATTTTTATACATGTGGGTCCTTTTCCCATTTTTATGATCTCTTTAGGATCCAGACCTAGAAGTGATCAGAGGTTCTTCACAGCTGCACTGCTGGATCAAAGGGTATGCACAGTTTTATAGTTCTTTGGGAATAATTCCAGATTGCTCTCCAGAATGATTGGATCATATCACAACTCCACCAACAATGCATTAGTGTTCCAATTTTCCCATATCTTTTCCAATATTTATCATTTTCCTGTTTTATCACTTTAGCCAATCTGATAGGTGTGATGTTATATCTTAGAGTTGTTTTAATTTGCATTTACCCAATCAATAGTAATTTAGTTCATTTTTTCATATGACTATAGATAGCTTTAATTTCTTCATCTGAAAAGTACCTGTTTATAGTGTTTCATATTCTTTTAAATTTCAATCAATTCTCTCTATATATTTTAGAAATGAGGTCTTTATCTGAGACACTAACTGTAAAAATTATTTCCCTTGAAATAGAATACTTTCAAGCATTCTTGATGAAAAAACTAGAACTGAACAGAAAACCTGATTTTCAAATATAAGATTCAAGAGAAGCATAAAAAGGTAAACAGAAAAGAGAAAACATAAACCATTCAATAAGGTTAAACTGTTTATATTCTTACATGGGAAGATGACATTTGTTAACTCTAAAGAACTTTATCACAATTAGGGCAGTTAGGAGTATACATAGATAGAAGGAATAGGTGTGAATTGACTATGATGGAATGATAGGCAAAAAAACAAAATTAAGAAATGAGAAAGGGGGACAGGAATAGAAGAAAATACACCTTCTTCTCAGTAGTACATGGTACCTACACAAAAATTCCCATTAGGGCATAAAGACTTTACAACCAAACATAGAAAAGCATAAATATTAAATGCATGCTTTTCAGAATATAATGCAACAAAAATTACATTCAATAAAGGGCATTGGAAGCAGAAATTAAACATTAATTGAAACTAAATAATCCAATCATAAAGAATGAATGAGTCAAAGAATAAATCACAGAAACAATCAATAACTTCAGTAAAGAAAATGACAACGAGACCATATATCACAATGTATGCAATACAGCCAAAGCAGTACTTAGGGGGAAAATTATATCTCTAAATGCTTCCATCAATGAAATAAAGTGCAGATCAATTCATTGGGCATGCAACTAAAAAACCAGAAAAAGAACAAATCCTCAATTAAACACCAAATTGGAGATTCTGAAAACCAAAGGAGAGCTTGATAAAATTGAAAGTAAGAAAACCACTAAAATAATAAATAAAAATAGGAGCTTATTTGTGAAAAAAAATTAACATAGATGAATCATTAGTTAATTTTATTTTTTTTAAAAGAAGGAAACTAATACCAGTATAAAAAAATGAAAAAAGTGAATTCACCACAAATGAAGAGGAAATTAAAGCAATTATTAGATACAATTTTGCCCAATTACATGCAAATGAATCTGACAATGTAGGAGAAATGGATGAATATTTACAAAAGTATAAATTGCCCAGATTAACAGAAGAGGAAACGGAATACTTAAATAACCTCATCTTAGGAAAAAAAATTAAACAAGCCACCAGTGAACTCCCTAAGGAAAAATCTGCAAGGTCAGATGGATTCACAAATGAATTCTACCAAACATTTAAAGAATAATTAATTCCAATATAATATAAATTATTTGGAAAAATAGGCAAAGAAGGAGTCTTACCAATTATTTTTTTATGATACAGTTATGACACAGTTATGACAGAGTGCTGATACCAAAACCAGAAAGAGCAAAAGCACAGAAAGAAAACTATAGACCAATTTTCTTAATGAATATTGATGCAAAATTTTAAATAAACTACTGGCAAAGAGATTATAGCAATATATCACAAGAATCATACACTATGATCAAGTGGGATGTATACCAGTAAGGCAGGCCTGGTTCAATATTAGGAAAACTATGACATAATTGACCAAAAACAAAACCAACAGAAATCATATGATTATCTCAATAAATGCAGAAAATACACCCATTCCTATTAAAAAACACTAGTGAGCATAGGGATAAATGGAACTTTCCTTAAAATGATAAGTAGTATCTTTCTAAAACCATCAGCAAGTATTAACTGTAATGGCGATAAGTTGGAAACCTTCCCAGTAAGATCAGTAAGGATGCCCATTATCACCACTATTATTCAATATTATATTAAACATGCT
The DNA here is from genome assembly GCF_028372415.1 of Notamacropus eugenii. NCBI lineage: Eukaryota > Metazoa > Chordata > Mammalia > Diprotodontia > Macropodidae > Notamacropus > Notamacropus eugenii. The sequence continues at coordinate 406,710,367 of NC_092876.1, read as the reverse complement.
AGATGCAGCAATGAGAAGAAAAAGAAAATGAAGGAATTAGAAAAGGCAATGAAGAGACAAAATATCACTCTTTACAGATAATATGATGATATACTTAGTGTATTCTAAGGAATCAAGTAAAAAACTACTAAAACTGTAGCATAGTTGCAGGATATATAATAAATCCCCATAAATCATCAGCATTTGTATATATTACCAAGAAAGCCCAGCAACAAGAAATAGAGAAATTCCATTTAAAATAGTGGCAGACAATATAAAATACTTAGAAGTCCACCTTCCAAGACAAACCCAGAAACTATATGAACACAACTGCAAAACACTTTTTACACAAAGAAAATCAGATCTGAACAATTTGAGAAATATTGATTGTTCATGGGTAGGACAAGTCAATATAATAAAAATGATAATTCTACCTAAACTAATCTACTTATTCAGTGCCATACCAATTAAATTACCAAAAAATTTTATTGAGCTAGAAAAAATAACAAAATTCATCTGGAAGAACCAAATATTAAGAATATCAAAGGAATTAATGGGAAAAAAAAAGTGAATGAAGGTGTCTGAGTCACACCAGACCTCAAACTGTATTATAAAGCAGTAATCATCAAAACAATCTGATACGGGCTAGGAAATAGAGTGGTGGATCAATAGAATAGATTAGGTACATAATACAAAGTAGTAAATTACCATAGTAATCTAATGTTTGATAAATCCAAAGACCCCAGCCTCTAGGATAAGAACTCACTATCTGATAAAATATCACTATTTGATTAAAAAAAAAAACCTTCTGGAAAAATTGGAAAATAATCTGGCTATAGACCAACATCACACATCTATACCAAGATAAGGTCAAAATGGGCACATAATTTAGACATAAAGAGTGATACCATGGACAAATTAGGGGAGCATGGAGTAGTTTATCTGCTAGCTTTATGGGTAAGGGAAGAATTTATTACCAAATAAGAGGCAGAGAGCATTATGAGATGTAAAATGGATAATTCTGATTATATTATATTAAAGGGTTTTGCACAAAACCAATGCCACCAAGATTAGAAGGAAAGCAGAAAGCTGAGAAAATCTTTTTTTTTTACAGCAAATGTCTCTGATAAAGCCCTCATTTCTCAAATATATAGAGAACTGAGTCTTACAAGGATGCAAATAATTCCCCAATTGAGAAATGGCCAAAGGATATGAAGAGAGTTTTTAGATATAAGAAAAAAATGCTCTAAATCACTACAGATTAGGGAAATGTAAATTAAAACAACTCTGAGGCACCACTCACACCTATCAGACTGACAAATAGGACAGAAAAGGAAAATAATAAATAAATATTGTGGAGGATGTGGGGAAAATGGGACACTAATGCATTGTTGATGGAGTTGTAAACTGATTCAATCAATTTGCGGAGCAAATTGGAACTATGCCCAAAGGACTATAAAACTGCATAAAAATGGCTGAAGAAGTTGTGGTATATGGTTGTAATGGAATACTACAGTGCTATAAGAAATAACAAGTAGGATGAAAAGACTTACATGAACTTATGCAAAGTGAAGTGAGCAGAACTAGGAGAACATTGTACACAGTAACAGCAATATTATATGAGATCAACTATGAGTGATTTTTGCCATTTTCAGCAGTGCAATGATCCAAGACAATTCTGAAGGACTCATGATGAAAAATGCTATCTCCAAAAACTGAACTGATGGAATCTGAATGCAGATCAAAACATATTATTTTTCAGTATTTTTCACTTTCTTTATTTTTTGGTCTGTATTTTATTTTACAACATGACTAATATGGAAATGTGTTTTAAATGATTGTACATGTATAATCCATGTAAAATTGTTTGCCTTCTCTAGTTAGGGAGAGAGGAAAAAGGGAGGGATAGAATCAATCAGAAACTCAAAACTTTTAAAAAAGAGCATTTAAAAATGTGTATATGTAAATAGGAAAAATGAAATATTATTAGAAGACAAAAAAAATCCTAAATTGTTTTCATTGACCTGAATTTTCCAGCCTTTTTTTCCCCACTGAATTATCTGTAGCCCACCTCCACTTCACCAAGAACTGACCATTTGCTTTATTGTCTTGCATCACGGCTGTGGTTCAAGTTGCTAAGTTGGGTCTGCATCCCTTTATTATCCCTTTTCTATATATCACAACAAACCTCAAATGGATACAAGATCTAAATCTTAAATATCACATTACGGAAAAAATTAGTTGGGGGAGGGCCTTCAATTGAATCTATGAAGGAACAGAGTCAAAGTTGGATTCCTGGAGAATAAAGGACAGTAAGAATAAACTTCTGGAGCCTAATTTGAGTTCAACTTAATCCAAGTTACAAAATTCTAATACTTCAAAGCTTTACTTTCTATGACCATTAAGGACATATACTTGGCTTTACTGAATAGTTGAGAGCTTAGCATGGTAATAAAAAAATGTATAGCTACTAATAAGAGATAATGATAAGTTGGATTATAGGAAATGTAAGCCTAATTGAAACAAAGAAGCTGTTTATAATAACTTCAAGCTTTAATGCACATAGTCTTTCCCTCCAGCAGAAGAGGTTTCAAGAAAGAGGACTGGAACGATTTATGAAAGATGATATGGAGAATAGCTAGACAGAATGATGTACATGTGTTTCATAACAAAGAAAGAGAGAAAAATGATCAGCTTTATTTCTTCTTTTGTAAGGGAATTCTGGTTTAAGTTTAAGGGCTCTTGTGGGGTTGCTGTAGGCTAGGCAACCACTAGGCTAGGTTAAGGGTAGGGATTCTTTTACTGGTTTTGGATGGAGTTTGATTTCCTTGGTGTAGGAAAACCCCAATGAGGAATTTCCCTTTATTAATGCAGATAAGTATACATTCTGCAACTCATAGACTTAAAAAGTTTCCTGGGGCACTAACAGGTTAAGAGACTTACTTTTTGTAGATAATATAGTTTACTTGAGAAACCTAGAGAGACAACTAAAAAAAATCATTGAAACAATGAATAACTTCAGCAAAGTTGCAGGATACAAAATAAACACATAGAAATCATCAGCATTTCTATATATTACCAACAAAATCCAGCAGGAAGAGAAAGAGGGAGAAATTTCACTTAAAATAACTATAGACTGTATAAAATGCTTGGGAATCTACCTGACAAGACACAAAGGAACTATTTGATCAGAATTACAAAATATTTCACACATATTAAGAGAGATCTAAAAAAATGGAGAAATATTTATTGCTTATGGGAAGGCCAAGACAATATAATAAAAATGACAATTCTATCTAAGTTAATTTACTTATTCAGTGCCATACCAATCAAACTACCAAAGAATTTATAGAGCTAGAAGCAATAATACAATTCATCTGGAAGAACAAAAGATCAAGAATATGGAGGGAATCAAATGAAAAAAATGTGAAAGAAGGCAGCCTTGTAGTACTAGATCTCAAACTATACTACGAAGCTATAATCAAAATGATTTGGTGCTGGATAAGAAATTGAGTGGTTAATCAGTGGAACGGATTAGGTACACAATATATAAAATCAAATGAACACAGTAATCTATTGTATGATAAACCCATCCAACAATCCCAGTTATTGGGGCAAGAACTCCCTATTTGACAAAAACTACTGAGAAAATTTCTGGCAGAAACTAGGTATAGACTAATATCTCACACTGTAAAACAAGATAAACTCAAATTGGGTACTTGATTTAGATATAAAGGGTCATATCATAAGCAAATTAGTGGGAGCATGGAAGAAATTACCTGACAGATCTATGGATAAGGGGAGAGTTTATACCCAAATAACAAATAGAGAGGCTCATGGGAAGTAAAATGGATAATTTTGATTATATAAACTTAAAAAGGTTTTGCACAAATAAAACCAATGCAGCTAAAATTAGGAGAAAAACAGAAAATTGGGGAAAAAAATCTTTGCAGCAGCTTTCTCTGCTAAAGGTCTCAATTCTAAAATACATAGGGAACCCAGCTATAATTATAAGAATAAGAGTCATTCCCCAATTGACAAATGGTCAAAGGATATGAACAGGCAGTTTTCACAGGAAGAAATCTAAGTTATCAATAGTCATATAAAAAAATACTCTAAATCACTAAGAATTAGAGAAATGCAAATTAAAATAACTGTTTATTTTATAAACCTAATACCTATCAGAAATGCTAAATGTTAGAGGGGATGAGGGAAAAATGGGACTCTAATGCATTGTTGGTAGCTATGAATTGGTCCAGACTTTTTAGAACATAACTTTTAAAAAGTAATTCCCAAAGAGTTATAAAATTGTGCACACTTTTTAATGCAGAAATACTGCTACTAGGTCTATACCCCAAAAAAATCAAGGAAAGAGAAAAAGGACCTATATGTACAAGCATAATTATAGTGGCTCTTTTTCATGTTGACAAAGAATTGAAAACTGAAGAGATGCTAATCAATTGAGAATGGCTGAACAAGTTATGGAATATGAATAAGATTCTATTTTGCTATAAGAAGTGATGAAGGGGATGATTTCAGAAAAAATCTAGGAAGACTTATATGAACTGATGCAAAGTGAAGTACACAGTAACAGCAATGCTATAATGATGGTCAACTATGAAAGATCTGGTAATTTGGATCAACACAACCCACCATAATTCCAAAAGACTCATGATGAAAAATGCTATCTGCCTCCAAACAGAGAACTGATGGATTCAGAGTATAAATAGAAGCTTCTTTTTTTTTCTTTCAGAACACAGCTAATGCAGAAATTTGATTTGCATGGCTTTATATTTGTAATGGGTTTTGTATTTTTGTCTTCTTAATGCATAGGGAAGGAATAAGGGAAGGAGAGAATTTGGAACTGAAAATAAAGTTAAAAATTAATTAATCAATAAAACTATGATGTTAAGGGACTTGCCCAGGATCACATGACCAATATATGTCAGAGACTGGACTTCTGAACCCAGATTTTCCTGACTGTGAGGCCAGCTCTGTACTTGGCTTACTAACCTTCATGACTTTTATGAACACACATTATTTTTAAAGTCAGAAAATTCCACTCTCTGTGGCACATAGGTATTTATTTTGTGATATGAAATTATATGTTTTACAATAAAGGTTTTATGTAAAATTCAGGGGTTTCAATCTTGCTTTGGGCACACAAATGCCTTTATCTGTCTCTAGCCTCAAAAAGAATTGTGCTTTAAAAATTAGAATTTTGTAATGATTATGACCTTGTGGTGCTCTTGAGACAATCTAGTCAGCTCCTTTTAGGGAAGAGAGCAAAGCCTATCCTAGGCAAATCTTGCCAGAATTCTTCAAATTCTATCTTAAGCATCCCCTCACTGATGTCTTTTCTCCAACCCTGACAACATCTTAATGGCCCTTCTACGTCTTCTCACTCCTCTGAGCCCAACCCTGTCTTTCTCTAAAAAATCCCACCTTAAGGCACAAAACTTATATAGTCACATTAAAGTAAGGGTTCTTAACCTGGATTTCACCAACCTCTCCTGCTCCCAAGGAACCTATGGATAGATTTTAGGGAGTGGGAGTAAAGGTTGTAAAGTTGGGTGGGAAAAAAATAAAACTGTAAAATGATGATAATAATGGCACCTACCTGGAATGGTTATCATGAATATTAAATGAGATATCTGTCAAAAGCATTTAGCACAGTGTATAGTAGGCACTGTATAAATGTTGATTCCTTTCACCCTTCCTCTTTCCCTCTCAGCCAAACCCCAGTTACAGAGCTTTAGAAGGTGTTTCCTTTGACTAAAGAGGCTTGCTTCTGCATGGAATAGGTTTAGTGAAGACTTCTCAGATTGTAATTCTTCTCCAAGGGGTGAGGTAAGACCGAGAGGCTCAAGGTTACAGTATTTTTAGAGTGGAATAATTCCATATAAGGATATAAAACTGTGTAGTACATTAGGGTCTCAGTGATTGGATGAAACTTACATAATTCTTCAATGTCTTCATTTCAAAAGGGATTGATTAGATTTCACGTCTAGAATGTAAGATCATATTCTCAGCCAATGAGGATAATGGTCAGTGGAGGGAGGTGGGTCTTGCATTAGGGTCTATAAATACCACTGCTTCTCCTTTGTCTTTGGCTTTCCTACTCCAGGTGAACTGGTACAGGATTGTCCCGCTTCTTGAGAATCGAATAAATAAACTTTCTGTCATCACTTTGAGAGGCCTCTGAGTAATTAATTAAGTAGGGATCTGAGCCAACCCACACACTTCCTTGAGGCACAGAAATGTTTCAGATCTTGATAAAACTTCCATATCTGTTGTGGAACAAGCAAGACAACATCCTGCTTAGCAGTTAGTTGTTGGAAGCTTATTTTGTGCAGTTGGGGGATTCGGTTTCTTTTTGGAGCAAAGGACTTCAAAGTGTCAATGGATGTAATTGCAGATTAATACAGTTCAGAGGGTAAGAGAGGTAAGAAGCTAGCTGACTTTACTGGGTTCAGGGCAAGGGCTTCAAGAACAAATTCAGCACTTAAATCAGAGTACAGTCCTGGTAAACTGAGGAGGAGGAAAAGGATGAGACTTTTCTCATATAGTCAGATAAAATAAAGAAATTTTCTTGACTGTCTGCATAGAGAGCAGGAAGGGGAGATAGTTATCTCTGAATGAAAAAAAATACAATTCCACACCTTGACTGGAAGCATGGCCCAAGGAAGAGACAATCAGTGACACTGGGTCTTATCTGACAAATTGAGTTCTGAAAGTTTGGACTTGACATTTTTCTCTAGCATAAAACGAGTTAAATGGGCTCTCTGAGTTTCTAACATAGGAAAACATTTTTTGAGTGTGTGTTGTGGAGACTATGGTCAGCATATCAAATATTAAGGAATACAATAAATGGAGTAGAAAGTAAGTTGGATTTAACATAAAGGTAAAGAATTCTTTTTTTTTTACTGCACACTAATGCATGAAAATAGGGCAAAGGAGAGCAAACTTTTTAAAAATAGATTATTGGGTAAGATAGTTCTCAAAGTTCTATCAGAATTTTTTATGGGTTCTTTTACCTTTACTCAATGATGTGTTTCTAAAAAGTCACATATAAGTGTAATGTGGTTTGGCCCATGCCTAGATTACCTAAAATGGAGGCATCCATGTCTAGTATATAGGATGACCTGTGTAGGTGTGGACATTCTGTGTTGGCCTACCACAGTGGTGAAGAGTGGCATCTTTCCATTAGCTGAAACTGACTGCATGTATTGATAATGCATTTTTGTTTATTGTTAATGTAATTTTGCTTCTTAATGAGAAGATCTTTCCCACCTATTAATAGGCCTATGTAACCTGCTTAAGTCACATGAAAGCTGAGTCACATGAGTCAAGTCACATGGAATAGGAAGGGGTGGAGCAGGAAGGGTAACACAGGAAGAGGCAGAGTTAGAGAAGAGCTAAGAGGAAGTTAGTCAGAGAAAGCAATCAGAGCTGGGAAAGGCAGCAACTAGTGTGAGTGGGAGAGCTTGTTTATGATTTTGTTTAAGGGAGCTGGTTTGTGGGAAGCCTAAAAGAGGGAAGACTTGGAGATGATAGTGCTCCACTGCATTGTTATTGTGTATGGATTTCTTTGTTGCTGTGATGGATTTGGCTTTCTGGCACTGGGATTCAGCTTTCTGGTGTTTGAATAAATGTTTTGGTTTTGTCTTCCATGTGGAAAGTCTGTTGTATTTTGCAATTCAGAATTGCACCAGCATATTCATGGTTGCCATAGGTGCTGTGAATATCATGTTGGCACTACAGATAGCGACAAGGATGGGATCACAAAGTATCAGACCTCTATTTGGAGGCCAAAAGGCTTTAGGGAGAGAAATGGATATCCCAGGATGGGAAGATTTACCTTATTACTCCCTAGCAGGAGAACAGGCTAAAAGCACAGGGCTCTGTGAAAACTAGTACAGAAGGGAGGACCCAGAGTTTAGAAAGATGTTTACAAGGAATACTAATAGACCCAGGGAAAGAACTGGCAAGGGTATGTAGGAGAGGCTAGACCTTGTTAACAAGTTATCACCTTATGTGTAAAAGCATAGATAACCTGCTGGAAGAGAAATCTCGGATGGAAAAGAAATTGAGTGCTTTGTGTGAGAAGCTTTTATGGGGCAGCATTCAAACTCTCCTTTAGAAGAGCAAGCTAGAAAGTCTCAGGTGGTAGAAGAAAAAGCTGTTGTTAGTTTAGCTCACAAAAAGAAGCAAAAAAAATAACAAGAAGAAGGATGCATGGGAGGCTTCTCAAGCAGAAGAACACCCAGCACTAAGGCAAAAACAGGAGAATCAGGGGGCCCACACAGTGTTTGGGAAGATAATTGAGGATTTTACTCAGTAGGAGGTCACAGATATTTTGGGTTGGTTCACCAAAAGGATGGGAGAATTGTTGATCTCTTGGATGGTGAGAATCAGTAAAAAAGATAAATTTCCTTGAGAGAGAAGAGTAAATAGCCAGTGGATTAAAAGTCAGAATAGACTGAAAGAAATTTTGTTCTGTTGAGAACAGGGGTAGATTTTGGAAGAATAGATGCCATTCCAACTAATGAACTCTACAAAATGTATCGAGAAAAGAGGCTTGATATATGACTGAAGAGGGAAATGAAAACTGCCCCTAGAGATCCTCCTGAAACATTGTATCCAAATTTGTCACACCTGCAGGGAGAATAGGGAGTTGGCCAGGCCCTAGCTCAGATTAAAGAAAGTATACCTCTAGCCAGAATGATGACCTCAAAACTGCAAATTAGTAACAGTAAATAACAGCAAATGAGGCTGTGATGGTGGGTGCATGGACTACAGAAGCATGGCTGACCTTATTTATGCTGCTTCTGGTTATTGTCTCCTTGGGGTTTTTTTGTCTGTTCGCCTTGTTTGTCAGATTTGTATTCTGCAGGCTTAATACCCTCCACCTGCAGATGCCTGACTCCTTAAGCCGGACATCAGCCCCTGTCCACAACTGTGATGTGTCACCCCTAGACCTGGTGTTGACCACGCTCAGGATGCCAGCTAAAGAACTGACCCCTTGAATGGGACCTCTTGAGGCAGGGATAACTTTATGTCCGATCTCAGCAGGAAGCAACCACAGAAGAAGAGACCTTTGCCCCTTACCCCCATGATTTTGGGCCCCATTCGTTTGAGGGGGGAATGATGGGATGCTTGTGCTCAAACCCCAGCCTAAGATAACACTTCATGTGCTTATTTTGTGTGATCCCTGTTATAACGTTGCAAAGTTCTGTTGACACCAGTTGCCTAAGATTTTGTTTTATATGGTTATTTTCTGTCATCCCTGTTAAACTTCTGTTGATACTAGTTGCTCCATTGACCTACGTAATGCATAAGAAAGATCTTGGGACCGAGTGTATTGATAATGTATTTTTGCTTATTGTTAATGTAATTTTACTTCTTAATGGGAAGATCTTTCCTATTCATTAATAGGCCCATGCGACCTGCTTAAGTCACATGGAAGTCTGAGTCACATGAGTCAAGTCACATGGAACAACCTTTCAACTCAGGTCTTAACTCCTAGGGCTCTATCCACTATGCCCCTTATTCTGATTTATCCCATAGTGTTTCTGGACCATACTTTCAACTCTCCCTTCTTCCTAAGTCAAAATGGCATCAAGTTAACTGTATCTTTGTTTCATTTCATTTCGGCCCACTGTCACAGTATGCCATGCTTTATACTACACTGAAAACCAGGCTAACAATCTCAGTGATTCCTTAGTCCTAGGAGACTGGGTAAAAAGACTTCAAGAATGAGTCAATGATTATTACCCCCTCATCCTATCACCATAACTATAATCAAATAAGAGAATATATATGTGGTTGGGACCTTCTTAAATATTCCAGTTGTAACTTTATTTTCATCTTTTTACATCTAATAGCCATCTTTCTCTGGTTACATGAAGTACATATGTTGCTGCAATGATATTTTGTAGATTCATCTGCCCCTTTAAAATGTTGATTTTTATCAGGGATCATGGTATGATGGATAGAACACTAACCTTGGAGTCAGGAAAATCTGGGTTAGGCTCAAACATGTTGGTTATGTGGCCCTAGGACAGTTACTTAACCTCTTAATGCTCTAGGTCAGTGGCATCAAACTCAAATAGAAACAAGGGCCACTAACCCTTACATACACAAAGATGTTTGCGGTCACATATTGATTTTTCCCAGTTTCCCAATTACTGAATTATCTGGCCCTACTCTTATTGGCCATATTTAGGCCTCTCTCTCTGGTCTACCAGAGTTATCAAACTCCTAAACCTGAACTTTAGTGCCATCCAAACTAGATAAAAATGTAATCAAGAAATGTTTAACAAAATAAACAAAAATATGACACAAACAATATACTATCTGCAGTTTTCTAAGTCAATATTCCACCAGCATGATCCATTTCTATTTGTTTGACACCAGTGCTCTAGACAACTGTCCAGAAATTAAGTAGAAAAGGTGTCAACCTACATTAGTGAAGGGAGTTTTCTAACCTGAGAGTTCCCTGTAACAATGAAATCACAGGTAGTCTTTACACCCAATGAGTTTCTAAAAGGATTCACCTTAATTACTTGTGCAGCTCTTAAAATAGTTTGTAAAGGTCAACTAATCACAACAGAGGTAGTATGGTATAGTGGAAATGTCAGAGGACATGGGTATGAATTTGGGTTCTGCCATTTACTATTTGTGTGACCTCAGGCAAGTTCCTTAACTTTTTTGGGTCCCAGCTTCCTAATCTATAAAATGATGAGGCTGGACTAAATGAGTTTGAAGGTTCCTTCCAGCACTAAATTTATGAACCTGAACACTCCTGGTTATGAACATTTCCTGTGGCAAATATTCCCCTCTGAATTTCTTCTGTCATAGGGTCTAAGTCTGTTAAGTGGTTCAAGTGTTGGACGTCCAAGACTAGTTACTGAGCTACAGCTCTGCTCAGAGATTAGGGAATGGGTCAGATTTTTAATCCAACAGCCAGTCTTTCAGAACTGTATATCCTCTTTATTGTGAAGCAGCATAGTGTAGTGGGTAGAGCTGGATCTGGAGTCAGGAAGACCTGGGTACAAATCTCACCTTCTACTCTGGATAGCTGTGACTCCCTAAGCCTCAGTTTTTTCATATAAGGTTGGAATAAGGCACTTACCTCACAGGGTTGTTGAGGTTCAAACAGCATAACACAAGCAAAGCCCTTTACCAACATTCAGATGTTATGTAAATGTCAGTTATTAGTCCCAACTCCTGGTTTCAGTTACGATTTGTGAGTCAAATAGTCCTTCAGAGAAGTTATAATAGCTTAGAAACAAAGCTATTGTATAAATAGTGGGCAGAATACATTTTTAAACTCATTCCCTTTGGCTATTTGCAACACATGACCAAGCTTCAGAAGAGATTGCAGGAGGAGACTTGAGAAACTTGAGGAAGTATGAATCTCAAATTAAAGATGTTGGCCAAGAACTAGGTATGGAGCCAGCTCAGGTTGCAAGGATTATGTCAAGGAAGTCATGTTGGAAAAAAAACCAAAATAAACCAAAAACCACCCCCTCAAACAAACAAAACAAGGGGGCAGCTAGGTGGCACAGTGGATAGAGCATCAGCTGGGAGTCGGGAGCTGAGTTCAAATCTAGTCTCAGACACTAGACACTTACTAGCTGTGTGATTCACTTAACTCACTGAAGGAATATTTCATATCCCTTGAATAAAGTAAGTTCACTCTGTCCTTTTGGTGACCTCTCAAGGAACATAACATGCGCGAGTTGGCCATGCCTTAACGTTTTGGGAACTAGCCACTCCCGGAACACATAGATAATACTTGGAGGATCTGGCTAGTCCTCCCAGTATATGATTAATTAGCTTATATCTTGTGACCCCCGTATGATATGTCCTTGACAAACAAACACCTGCATTCCCATGGCCATGTGCCTGACCAGCTTGGAACAGTGTGTGGAGCCGTTGGCAAAAAGCCTTCTTTGTCTAGGTCCCTATAAACTCCCCTCGCTTAGTGCAAGTCCTCGGAATCTCACCCATGGAGAGGACACTCTGCCTGGGACCTCTTTGCTCCCAATTTGGACCCTGAACGCTGTAACCCGGGACTCCCCAGCTGATGTCATTCAAGTGTTGGTGCTCCTCGAATTGGTGATGTTTTTCTATTTCCTCTTATATCTATATTAATATTGCTATAATTATATTAGTACTAGGCTATATTAATTATTTCTGCTGTAGCTCTAAACTGTTCATGCATTTGCCTTTTCTGTAAATCAATAAAATATCCAGCTTCTTCTTCTCAAATGTGTCTTATTGTAGGTGCAAATCTGAACCATAAATTTCCTTAATCATACATAATTGGACGAATCCAAACCCCTTTTGAAATCACAATACGCTCACTTAACCCCAACTGCCTCACCCCCCCCCCAAAAAAAAGGAAAAAATAAATCAATTGGGAACTGTCCTGAAGGATGGCTGAGGTGACCAGAGGAATGAATTTGGTTTAATGTAGGTGGTGATCATTTAAGAAAAAAATATGAATAAATTATTTTCCTTGGGTTGACATTTCAATACATGTTTATTTACAGTCTTGGAATTGCATTATAACAAGCTTCAAGAAAAAATATCCATTCTGTAAATTATCTAGACTTCTTTGTTTCTCCTTTTCTATCACCCTTTGTCACCTATTATTGGCCATTTCCTTGATCAAGATATCCTTCCTAGAGCTTGAGAGGAAATGTTAGGAGCTAAAACTCAAGTTGGCTTTGTTTGCAGCTTCTCATAAAGAATGGTTAATGGCACAATTTTTTAAAATCAATTTTTATTTCCATATCTTTATAAAAAATTGTCTGATTCTCTCCAGATGCTCAGTCCTTGTGTGGTTCAGTTTTCAAAATGTTTGAATTTGTTTTTACAGTGTTGTTGTCATTGTATAAATTATTCTGCTGGCTTCCATTCTATATCAGCCAACTGGTGATTAGAGACTAAAAGTCAGGAGAGAAATGAAAACTGGAAAAATAGATCTGAGAATCATCTGCATGTAAATTCTATTTGAATCTGTGGAAGCTAATGAGATCACCAAGCAAGATAGTATGCAAGGAGGAAAGGACCTAGGACAATACCTTGGGGGACACGCACAGTTGCTTGGGGTGACCTGGACAAAGATCCCATAAAGAAAATAGGAGCAGTCAAAAAGGAATGAGAACCAAGAGAGGGAACAGAGTTATGAAATGAAATAAGCAGGAACAGGAGAACCTTGTACACTGTACCAGCAGCACTGTGATGATCAGCTATGAAGGATTCGACTCTTCTCAGCAAAACAATGATCCAAGGCGAGTACAAAGAACTCAGGCAGGAAAATGGAATCTACATCTACATGAGTAACTGATAGGACTGAGTATGATGGAATATGCTTCAGATTGAAGCATATTTTTTTCATTTATTCTTTTTTGTTTTTTCTTTTGATGTTTCTTCTTCCAACGTGACTAATATGGAAATGTTTTATATGATACCACATGTATAACCTATATCAAACTGACTACCATTTTAGGAAGAGGGGAGGGAAGGGAAAGAAGAGGGAGAAAAATTTGGAACTCAAAAGCTTGTAAAAATGAATGCTAAAAATTGTCTTGACATAACTGGGGAAAAATAAGGTACTACTAAAAAAAGACAGAGTCAAGAAAACCTTTATAGAGTATCCAAAAGAAAAGGGTGATTATGACAGTGTCAAAGGCTGTGGAGAGGTCAAGAAGAATGGGGATTTCAGAAAAAGACATTGCATTTGGCAACTAAAGATCACTGATAACCTTGGGGAGAACAGTTTCAATTGTATGATGAGGTCTGAAGTCAGATTGTAGAGGGTTTAGAAGACAGCATACTACTCAACGCACTGAGATTCTAATTGGAATCGTCAAAAAAAGATTTAAGAACATGGATACCAGAACAACAGCCTGAAAGGTAACCAGCCAAAGAAAAAGATGCTAGAAGAGTGGGTCAAGCTTCCAATGGCATTTTAAAAGGTCATAGTAACCCTTTTTAAAATGATGGGTTTTTTTTTTAAACATCACCTTGATTTCTGTTCTATCCCCTGACCCAGAGATTATTGTAAAACAGAGAACAGAAGAATATTGCTAAAGCATGCCACCCACCTTCTGACAAAGAAGTGACAGGCTTTAGATGCACAATGAGACAAGACTTGAAAACTGATCAATACAGGAAGAAAGTCTTTCTCTGACAGGCCAGAAACAGAGAAGCCCTTTCTGAAGAATGTAGGGCCCCTCCGTGTAGCAAACAATGCTTTTGGGTATTAAAAAAAATCAGCAGTTTACTTTCCATCCTTTCCAACCACATAGCTGAGTTATTCTGTCTATTTATACATCATTTTCCCACAAAACCATCTCAAAGATAACATTGGTTTTAGGTTTGGTAGTCTGGGGTATTTTTTTTTTGCTAGGGCTATCACATTTTTCCATGGCCAAACAGAGTTTTTCAGGTAATAACAGCTCTGCAATCTAAAATGACTATCTATAAATGGTTAGTCTTGCCAGTTCTCTATCTCTTTTTTGGACAATGATGTCTTCAAATGGGAAGAGACCTTTCAGTTTGACTACATTACTGTCAGATTGCTTTTGTAAACTTCTTCCAAAAATTGAGATATATTCTGTAGTTTGCTATTTTCTATGTTTTATATTGTTAAAACTAAGTAGGGAACATAGAGTGAAGCATGCGTACTTGTTTTTCTTAAACTTGTTCTAGGAAATTTTTTTTTTTTTTACTGTAACAAATGTTTTCATTTCACTTTTATTTGCATTTTAATGTTTTCTTTACTCCCATGCCATAAGCTTTGGTTTCTTCAGTTTCTTCTCGGATATCATCTTCTTTTGAGCAACCTCCTCTTCGGGTTTAGGAACAATTTGTTCCTTTTCAGTAAGTATCATCTCAATATGATAAGGAAAACTTACGTATGGGTTGATTTGACCATGAGCCCTGTAAGTACACTGTTGCATTTTGGGAGCCTTGTTAACCTGGATATACTCAATGACAAGAGAATCCACATCCAACCCCTTCAGTTCTGCATTACTCTCTGCATTTTTCAGCATACACAGCAAGAATTCAGCACTCTTTTTGGGCCAACGACCCTGCGTCCAACCCCACTGCATAGCCTGGGCACATCAGCCAACTCCACCATTATACCGACAGAAGGGAACACATTGTTTCTTCAATGTGACATCTTTCAAATACTTGGTAGCTTTTTGGATACGCATGCCCTTGACAGCTTGGGCTGTTTCATGGGTGTTCTTGAAGTGGACCCGGAGATTTGACTTGCATGATTTTGTGGGGTTCTCTGGATCGAGAGTACCTCAGTATTTTAACTGATTATCCTAGGACGGCTCAAGGAAAAGGAAGCATGTTTTCCTTTTTTTTATAGAAGTCTGGGTTTGAGACTGGGAAGTCAGTTTGGGTACAGGGTTCTACAAACTATTTTGAAGTACTGTCTACTCTTAGGAAACAGGAAGGCAAAGGTGAAACAAAACTAGTATTGTATGGATTCAATAGTGAAATCATTACTTTTGTGTCTTTGTGAACTGTCCTTTTGGGAAGAATACTAGATCTCTGCATGATATTAGCTATATCAGCAAAAACACAACTTTAACCTAAGAAGAAAACTTATAACCAAGGCCTGATTATAAAGGTGTTTCTGAAATTAAGGAATAAACTCTGCCATTTCTAAAAGCTTAGCTTACATTTAGTCCCTTTCTCTAACTAAAAGGCTCTTTAGCTTAATCACTTGTCTTAGTTATTAAACATTCTGGAAAAAAATGCCAAGGAATTCCCCAATGGAGTTGGTGGAACCAGTTGTTTTACAAAAGCTTTTTGAGAGAAAACCAACCAATCAACCTACTTTAAGTTAGATTTTAATTGCAGTGCGAATTAGTTTGTATTTGGGAAGACCCCTTCTACAACTAGTATACTCAAGGTTGAAAAGATATTAAGATGAAAAATGACTATTTCCCCCCAAAATATCATGAAAAGTCAATTTAATTATGATAGAAAGGAGGTGGCACAGTTCAGCAAAAATGGAGAGGGGAGAGAAGCATGGTTTTGGAGTCAAAGGAACTGCATTCAAATCCCAGCTCTGCCACTTCCTTACTACCTCAATGCCTTTGGATAAGTCACTTAACCTCCCTTGGTCTGCTTCCTTTATGGAAAATAAGGTTGAACTAAAGTGGTCACTGATATTTGATCCCACGTCTTAGGATGTATGTTCCATAACTAAAAGCCTAAGCTTCAAATTCTCAGTGATTTCAATCACTGCTACACTGGGTATTTGTTAATGGCTTTTAGAAATATGGTTAAATTGGCTTTCAAACTGGCTCTTCATTATGTCTTTGTCTTCATTTCAGGAAGCATTTCTGCCTGTAATGCAGAGCCCCGAAACTTCCAGACCAATGACAAGATGAATATCAGGGCAACAGAGAGTGACTATGCCAATGATGTTGCTTGAGCCAAGTTTTTCAAAAGACAGAGCACTGAAGAGGACCTAACAAGGGGAGGTGCCTGAATTAGGAAGTCAATTCTAGTGCTATCAAATTCTTCTCTTCTAATTCAGTCTCAAACTTCCTCCTCCATTTTGGGAAGAGACCAAGAAAAATAAAAATTAGGGTAAAAGTTCCACAATTAATGAGGGCAGCACTGAGTCAGAAATGATCACATAAAGTTCTCTTCCACTCCATCTTTTTTTTCTCCTGGGGGAGGGGGAGGAAAATAGGGTTAAGCGATTTGCCCAGGGTCACACTGCCTGTAAGTGTCTGAGGTTGGATTTGAACTCAGGTCCTCCTGGCTCCAGGGCCTATGCTCTATCCATTCCATCTTTAAGTGAACATATTACGGGATCATAAGGAGGAAAATGTACAAGCTAATACTACAGGAAGTTTTTTCCTGTTCATCTAGTCTAAATAGCTACTTTTGAAACTGGCTGTTTTAAACATGCTTACCTTAGAATAGATATGCTACAATTTTTATGTACTATGTAATTGGTAGGAATGGAATCGTAATAAAATTGCCCCCAGCCCCAACATTCTAACTTCCTTATAGGTCCCACTGAACAGTAGGCCCACTGCCCCTACCTAGCCACTCACCCCCCGCAATATCCTCACTTCCTCATATACACCTCACTGCTCACTAGAACAACAGGCGCATCCATGAACTCACATTTCTCACACTAGAACAACAGGTGTATCCATGTGATGGGATCCCGGCCACTGCCTCTAGCTAGTCACTGCCCCCAGACCTATTTTTCATATTTCCCACAGAAACAGAAAGTATGTCCATGCATTGAACCACAACCACATCCATCTAGCCTCAGACAGGACCACAATACTCATCCAATCAGAAAGCAACACCACCAGGATGCCCAAGTAGGATATAGATCCAAAAACAACAGAAGGGACTTCTCCTAAGTAGGCACCTTCGAAGTAATAGTAAAGAACTGGCCTAGAGTAAACTTATAACATAGAGAGGTTTATTAAAATATATACATACCCCCCCAAATGGGTTTTTCTGTATGCATTGTAATTGCATATGTAGTTCCACTGTGGCTGGAACCCCTCCCCTATTACTTAATGCTTTAACAAACCCCTCCTGCCTTTTTAATATTCATAATTTCTGTTATGTAATTGAATCTTTACCCTATAAAAATCCATCTGATGTTGCTGGTTCTTCTCGAAACTTAGCCAGCTTCATGAGGCATTAATCTCAACAAATGCTTATACTTGGATTAGAGGTGGTCTGACTCTGAATTCTTTGAGACGGTTCCACCAAAACACATCATGAAATCTCAACAGTAGGTTTGTAGAGTCAATTTCCCATTAGCTGGCACTAGACTAAGCCCTGGGCAGACTATCTGATTATGGGTTCCAGGATGCAGGAGAAAACACCTGCTGGAGTTTAGAGAATAGTCTTTTTTTTTAAAAAATTAATTTGTATTGTTTTCTATGTTCATGTCCATAAATCTTAGATTTTTCTCCCCCTCCCTCCCTGAGACAGCATCCATTCTTATATGGGTTTTAGGGAATATTCTTAAAAGAAGCATAAGACTTGGATTTGGAGGGCAAAGGCTTTAAGTAAGTAAAAGCTTGGCAGCTGCTGCTATTAATAGTTAGCTTTAAGGAGAAAAGATAATGGGAAAGTTTAAAAAGATCCATGTTTAGTTAATCAAGAACTGACTTCTGCGGCTTCTCTGAAGCTGCAGCTGTGATCTTTAACTTTTCTACAGGAGGATTTTTGGAAGTAGAGTTACATATTATTCATCAGCTCAATACTGGAAGAGCAGGTTACGCGGAACAATTCAAGACATTCAGATATCTAAGGAGGGCTCAGTCCGTGAAGACCACCGGTGTTAAAAATACATTTTAATAAAAACACAGGAGTAATATCAGGCCTTGATTGCCTTTTGTCCTAATGGTTTTAGATGCCACCGTACCACTAATTCACCTGTGCTCTTAAGGCAAGTTTCTGACATCTGTTCTTCTGTTGGAAGTCCTTGGGGTAATTTTAATGGCTGGATTCTACAATATCAAAAAAAAAAAAAGCATTTAAAACATTATTAAAAGTTTTTTCTAAAAATGAACAAAATTTTATAGAAAAAATTAATTATTCTAAAATGCTACCACAAACCTTATCAGATGCTTAACCACTTTCAATTTTGCATTCACAGAAGGGATATTCTTATGCACTTGTGGAGTATGTGCCTAGGAAGAACAGACAATTTTACAACCCCCTGAAAGCACTATAAGACTCATGTTACTTAAAAGCAACACAACACATTCATGAGATTAAAAACAACTGTGACAAAACAATCTGCACCATAAAGTTAGAAACAGGCTAAATTCAAAACAAGTATAACCAGTAAAGAAAAGTGTTTACTTTTTCCAGTCCAAGGAGTTTTATGGTTTCCTTTTCCCAATATGGTCTTCTTTGCACACTTTTAATTCTGGTGACAACATGTAATTTATGAGGGTGTTGAGGGTCCCCACCATATTTTTTATGAGCTGCAGGTGAAGGCTGAAACACCTTTAAGAATAGAGTAAATAAATTAGCTATTTTCAAACATTACAGAAGTTTTCTGTATTCACCTATTCCCCCCACCTCTATAAAATAAACATTTCACTTTCACACATATAAACTAGTTTCAAACCTCCCAGCTCAAATTTTTAATGTGAAAAAAAAAAGAGCTACTTTCAATTTCTTTCTTTCCTAAGTCACAGAGACTTTGATACACAGGAACCTGAAGTTATAAACAACCCTGAAATGATTAAGATATAATGCGCAGACAGAAGTGGTTTGGGAATTTGATTCTCTACAGAAATATCACAGATGCAAGATGACTCTAACGACTACCACCAAAGGAAAAGTAACTAGACTATACCAGAGCTGAGATGAGGAGAAATGGTGTTTATTTTTCTTAAATCTCCCAGTTTATTTGTTTCCATTTAGCAACCAGTTGCTTAATATTGATTTATCTATGACACACTAATATGTTAAATGGTCTTTTCCCTGAAGTAAAAGTATTCTTAGTTTCACCAATTAGTAGCTGTGGAACCATCACTTACCTTTACTAAATTTAATTAGCCAAATTGGCATTCTAATACTCATACTACCTACATCAAAGTGATGTTATGAAGAAAGTGCTTTGCAAATCATAAATAGGAGTCATTATTACTGTTATCATCACTTCTCCTAGGAACTTACAGTCTAAGATGATATAACTTAAGAGGAAAGCTAGGAGACTGTTTAAGAGGCCAGGGCAGAAATTTATTTCTGGAACTTATCCAAAACAGACACTGTGAAAATGGTTATCATTCCCATTTCACAGATGAGAGTAAGATCAGTAAAGTCTGGCAACATGTATAACCTATACTGGATTGCTTACTGTCTCTGGGAGAAGTGAGATAAAGGAGGGAGGGAGGGACAGAATTTGGGATTCAAAACTTAAAAAAAAAAAAAGTTTAATAATTGTTTCAACATATAATTGGTATAAGGTTAATGTAAGGTTAATGGTGGGTGGGGGAAAGAGTTAAAGGTCTTCCTCACCCATTAACAGGCCTAAAACTCCTTTTATTAATTTCTAATGAGTCACAGGATCAGGAGAGACATGCCCTCCAGTACTCTGAGGTGAGATTTTGCTTTGGGGCTTACTTTTTGGAAGATGGTGTGCCAGGTGAGACTGGATAGCTGCTAAGGAGCCATCCCCTGCCCCCCTTGAAAACCCAGATGTTGGTGCTTCTCTGTCTGATAATGATATGTACATATGTATTGTCTACGGTCACACAGCTGGAAGCCCTGTCTGTTGGTCTTTCTGTTTGTAACTTCTGCTTGTATTTTCTCTGAAGTTCAGGGTGCCGAATTTTTCTCCTGAACTATAGATTGTTGACCCCTCAAAAGTTGCTTTCCTTTTAGAAAAGCAGATCTAAGAACCTGTACAGCAGGACCTCCTGTGTATGCTGGGGTCCTTGCTGCTACAACTGAGGAAAAAACAAAATAAGACTTGGCAAATAATTGGGTATAGGGATTGAGTGAGAGGAGGAGGTTGATACCAAAGTAGTGAACTTGAGTGAATTCAAGACTGATAACACCATTAACAAAAATGGAGAAATTCAAGATGGGTTTGGGGAGTTGTTTTAGACAAGTCTGAAATGACTATGGGATATCCATCCAAGTGGAGATGTCAATAGGCAGCTGATGATGCAAGACTTGAGTACAAGAGAGAAAATGCAATTACATAAATATATAAATTTGGAATTCATCTGCCTAAAGATAACTGAGTCCATGGGAGGTGAAGAAATCACCAAGATAGTATAAAGAGAGGAAATGGCTAAAGACCAAGTGTTATTGTTTGCAATTTCTTATCCTCTTGCCATAAAACATTGGCTTGGTCAAGGAACAACTTGTGTACTATTAACACTAAAATTCCAAGCAGTACTTCATCTATACCTTTACAATAATCATTATTCGTATCATTCACCACAATGTCACATATCTCATAAGCAATCTCATAATCTTTGATATTAAAAAAATCTAATAACCTTTAAAATGTAAAGAGGTAAAAATCAGATCAAACTCTTAAATAATGCTCTTACTTCATCTGGAATCCTTGACTTGGTAAATTTATGACGAATCCAATCAGTTGAGGTGAGAGATTCCAGACTTTTTGTCACATTCTGGAAGAAGTTAAGAGAGTGTTAGTTTTCGAGTACTTGGGTTAGAGGAGAAATCTACCAGTCACTAAGTTTTTCAAAAATATAAGTTTACCACTTTTGCTCATGATTACTAAAAGTTTCATCCCAATCCCCTTTTAAGCGTGATTGTATCCCATTCTACTGTGACACAAGTAGAAAACTGCAGTTCACCTTTAATACCTTTTCCACAATTGCTCCATAGAAAACTGTTTAAAACATTCAGTTCATAAATTTTCTTCGAGTTTCTGCCCAATCCCATTTCCTTAAAGAAGACATTAAGTTTTGTGCTGTCACCACCACCAGTTTCCAGTAGCGATGCACAGTCTATGGAAAGTTTATTCATGTCTACTGTAATGCCCTTTTCTTGACTAGGGGTACATGCAAATCCAGTGTTTGCATGCACAAATTTCACTTCCTATACTGCCTCATTATTTACATAGTCACTTCTCTCATTTAGGTAGAAATAAGTACAAGCAATAGACAAGACCAAAAATGCAAACCAATTTGGCCTAAGGCTCAAGTCACAGACACACTCTTCCAATGGTAGAATTAAGAATGATGTGTGGAATTTGCAGAGGGATTTCGGCTAAAGAAAAACTTCCTAATGATTAGAGCTGTCCAAGAGTGATCGCTTTCAAGTGCAGGCTGGACACTAACTTGGGGAGAAATTTGTAGAGTTCAGGTGAGACTTGGACTAGATGACCTCTCAAGTAACTTCCAACTCCCAAGATTCTGTGAAAATAAGCTGTACATAACTGAAGAAGGAAGACGACAAAAGGGAACTGGAGTAAACAATGAGAACGGTTTAAAAAAATACATACCTGTACTCTGCCTCCAGGGCTCTGGGTCACTAAGCGCAAAATTCCTGCCATTAGGTATCCCCACGGATGATATCACCGTTCAAAAAGCTGCCATTCCAAGGGACAAATTACTATCTGAAATTGATCATATTCTCCTGTTACATAACATTATGAAGAAGCATAACAATAAAGTTCTTGTTTTACAGATAAGATAAAAACAAGAGCTGGACTAGATTTTCTACACATTTTATACAGAGCTGAATACACGCTACTAAGTATTAATATGGTAAAATTAATTGTGACAAAATGGCTCCCAGGGCAAATCATTTGGTAAAATTGGAAACTAATATTCAAATGCTTGAACGGTGGAACTTTCTTAAATGCAATTGTGTATTTTAAAAAATATTTGTTCTGAACATATTCATACATTTGTGGTCACCCCCCGTCAGTGCAAACTATCAGGCAGCAGGAACCATTTCATTTGTATCCCCAGGACCTGGCAGGCACACAGCGGCTGCTAATTAGGCGCTTGTTGACTGACTAAAAGAAGGTGAGAGCCTTGTTTCTCGTTTATAACTAAGAACTAGCCAGGGACACTATCACTAATTCATTACGTGGAAGCTTCATACGCATCTAAGCTTTTAGCCATCATTTTCCATTTCGCAAAACTGGTCATGGTTAAAGCAGCATCGTACAAAAAGGGCCTTGACTTCGTGTCCTACGCGGACACTCCGAGCCGTGGGACCCTGGGCCAGTCTGCCTCAGCTCCCTCATCCGTCAGATGAACGGAACAAGCGAACACCCGCCCCGGAGCCTGCGGGGTCTCTGGTGGGAAGGGCGGGGCGTGACGGAAAGGACCGAACTGGAGGCCCCTCAGGGCCCATCTCTCGGACCCGTGACGGCCCCCAGGGCCCCCGGAAGACGTTCAGGTCCCGCCTTGGGCAGGGCGGGGCGCGGTCGATTCGGCCCCTCGGGTCACCCCCAGCCCCAGCCCCGGCTCCAGGGCCCGAGGACTCACCAGCTCCGCTCGGCCACAGCCGCCTGTGGTCTCTGCCTCCGAGTTATTTCTCCAGGAGACTGGGGGAAATCGTGGCCCAAGCGCTCTCCAGGAGCCCCCCAGGCCCGCAGCACGCCTCACGGAGCCGCGTACCACGCCGGCTCCCGCGGCCCGGGGAGGAACGGCGAAAGGTCACGACGCTTTAGAGCCGGCGACGCGCTCCGCGCCCCGCCCCCACCAGAGCCACGTGACCGCTTCCCGGAAGCGCCGCGCGCATGCGCGCTCCTCCCCGCCGCGGAGAGACGCGAGGGGAAGGGACTGGCCGGGCTGACCGCCGCAGGGATGGCCGCGCGGGGCTCCGCGCCCCAGCTGGACGGGGCGGCGGCGGCCAGCACGCTGCTGAAACGGGCGGTGGAATTGGACTGCACCTCTCGGTACCAGGAGGCTTTTGTGTGTTATCAGGAGGGTATCGATATACTGCTGCAAGTGCTCAGAGGTGAATGAGGGGAGAGGGTGCGCGGGCTGGGCGGGGAGGGGACATTTCTGTGCTTGAAACAATTCCGAATTTAAAAAGCGTTTCAGATGCATCATTCCGTGCCTGCTGTCCCTGCCGGGCACTGTGCCCAGCGCTAGAAAGACCAGTTCCCTCGCAGAGTCTGCTTCCAGACCGCAGAGCTCTCCTGCGTGAAGCCTTTTGCCTTTTAAAACACGCATCGAATCCGGCAGTTCCCTTCCGGAGCCGGGCTGCGGGTCGGCGATTCCGGCTGACTTCGGGGGCACCTTTTCCCGTGCTCAGTTTCGCCTAGTGGCCGGCCCCTCCCTGCGGAGGAGGAAGCGGGCAGCCAGGTGGGAGCAGGGAGGGTGTCCCCTCGAGGATCTTGCCCCGGTGGGAGGGTTTGCCCACGCGCCGGAAGGAGAAGTACCCTCGGACCTGGTCTGAGCCTCCTCGCTGCCAGGACTCGTAATCCACCCGCCGGTCCGGACTTCGCTGGAAGGCAAGTTCCTGCCCCCCCAAATCCAGCCTCCAGAAACGGAGCAGCCGGTGTTGGGCCAGAAAGGACGACCCTGGCAAAGGCGTTCTTCAGCGCTGGAACATTCCGGAGAGGAGGTTGCAGCTCATCGATGTCTGGCCAGGCTCCTGGGGGTACCCCGGGGACCAGCCGTCAGGGTCCGAGGGCCTCGTTGGATTGCTTTAGAGTAAGCTCACCCAACACGGAGGTACCCTTGGCCTTGGTCTACAGCCAGAGCCTGGGCACACTGGTCCTTCTCCTTTTCCAGCCTGGGGCTGCAGCTGCCTGGGCCTTCTGTTTCTCTTCTGGCTGTCCCTTCTCTTTTCTTGGGATCTCCTTCTTAGACTGACTCTCGGGAAACTTTTTAGCATCGGACTGGGCCATCTTCTCACAGAACATCACCTCTCCCAGCACCTCCTGGAATTGGGGCTGGTGGATGCTGGTGAGGAAATAGCCGTAGGTGTTGGGGGAGGCCTTCCTGAAAGCCGGCTCCGGGACCTGCTTGGAGCCACAACAGGGTGCATATACACCTGTGATGTCACCCGGTGTCACACTCCCCCACCAGGAAAGTCCGAGTCTTGAGGTGGGCTTCCAGCGGCCCCAGAACCCTCCTCACCTCCTCTTTGTAGTTCTGTGACCTCTTTGTTGTGGTGCACGATACGGAGAGTGGGGAACACCTAGGTACTGGATGGAGGAACAACGTCCCTGTCAGCAAAGCTCCCCCACTGGGTCACCTGGGCAGCTGCCCTCCCAAGTACAGGCTGGAAGGTCATCCTTGCTCATGTCAAACTCACACAGCCCATCATCACCCTCAAATGCTGGAACCTTGCCACAGAAAATTTTCAGAGGAATTTGGGGGATGCGGTTGGTCTGACCAAAGTAGAAGTGAGGCGGTGTGGACAGCACAGGGATCTGGGCTTCACTGTACTGTGCAGCAATAAAGACCTTATGAATGCCTGCCAGTTTTCAAGGTATATGTACAGGTACCAGCCGCCCTGATGATTTTGCAGAGAGAGGGGGTGGGGACGTTGGTGCTCCTGCAAAGTAATTGCAAAGTAAGGTGCACTTTTAAAAAAAGATATTTCAGTAATCTTTTCTCCTTCCTTTCTCCCCCCATCTCTCCTCTCCCTCTTATTCTCCCTGAGTTAGTGGGAGAAAGAAAGAAACACAAAGGCCTCATAAGAAGTATGTATAGTCTAACAACAAACTTCCACTCTGGCTGAATCCTAAAACATGTGTTTTATTCTGCACTGCGAGGTAACATGCTTTTTCATCAGTCCTTTGCAGTCGTGGTTGGTGATTGCACTGGTTAAAAATCTTGTTTCTAAAAATTGTTTTTCTTTATATGGTGTTGTATAAATTGCTTTCCTTATTCTCCTTTTTGTGTACGTACTGAACATTCTCTCCTAGAATGTAATCTTCCAAAGGGCAGAATTTTGACTTTGTATCCCTACCTCAGTGCCAGGCATATAGCAGGCCATTAATAAATGCACAAGTACAAAGGGCAAAATCTGATGCATTGTTAATTCATGGAAAGGTGAGAGAATGTGTCTATTTTGTTTTATAATCAGTTAAATATTTGGCTGTACACTGAAGTGTCCAGGAAAACTGCTAGGCTAGGTGCTTTAGGGATACAGAAGTATAAGATTTAGTCCTTGTTCTAAATGAATTTATAGTCTAGGGAGTTGGGGAGACAAAACTAACAAATTAATAACGATGTAACCACCTCAATCTATAACAAGCACAAAAAAGACATTTGCATTACACTTTAACCTGACATCACACATCAGAGGTAAGGCAGGCTCACATAAATAATAATGTGTCTACCTCACTTTATCGTAAAGTTTGCAAAGCATTTTTAATATATTTCAGCCAGATCCTCATAGCAAGGTGGGACAGATGTTCCCTCCCTCCTCATTTTACAGATTAGTAAACTATTCTTTCCAGCCAGTCTGTATTTCAGTTTATTTGGGTAATTCTGCCTCTCAAACACACACAAAT
Organism: Notamacropus eugenii; assembly: GCF_028372415.1. NCBI lineage: Eukaryota > Metazoa > Chordata > Mammalia > Diprotodontia > Macropodidae > Notamacropus > Notamacropus eugenii. The sequence goes on along the minus strand of NC_092876.1, from coordinate 406,684,368 downwards.
TGGCTTCCAAATGTATTATCTTCTTATTTCTGAAGCATCTTCCCTTTTCTTTGCTGGTATAATTCCTACTTACCCGTTAAACCTCAACTGCTTCCTGTAAGGAAACCATTGTTGATCTCCCTTCTGGCTCCTAACTCCCATCCATGCCCAGTCCCAGGTAGTAGTGGTCATTCCCCTCATATCTCATACAGTATTTTGTTTTATCACTCTACTTCTTAACTTATCTCTGGTACATTTATGCTGCCCTTTGGCAGACTGCTAGGTGACACCTTTGGGTGAGTTGTCACTAGAGGAAGTTTGTTTTCCCATTTAAGCAGCATAGGGCAAAATGCTTTGTTCTATGCTAGTTACAGCTCTGACCTGGTATATTTCTGGCTGGAAGCATGAACTTGTCCCTAAGGCACTGTGGGGAATGTGGAAGGAATACTGGCGTTAGAGTTGGAAGTTCCAATCCTACCTGTGTGACCTTGGGCAGTGGCAGTTTTCTCATCTGAAAAATGAAGGAGTTGGTCTAAAGTCCCTTCTGGATCTAAATTCATAATCTTATGACTTTCCTTTTCCACTACTTCAGGCTGGTGTTTGGACAGCAGTCTTTCTCCAAGATTGCATGCTGGCTGCACCCCCTACACACCACAATAAGGCATCACACCTGGGCTTTTGTGAAGGTTTGAATTTGCTTATTGAATGCATATTATAGTCATTTGTGTTGTGTAGGAGATCAGGGAATACGTCTTATCCAAACTTTGTACTTTCCCTAATGCCTAACACATGACATAGTAGGTACTTGATACATATGTGCTGAATGAATTAGGTAAGTGTGGACAAGAATCACTACAAAAAGTGACTCGTGGAACATGAATAGGCAGTCTTTAAAAGAAAAGCAAGTTATTAATAGTCATATGAAAATGTTTCAAATTGTTTGTAATAGGAGAGATAAAAACTAAAACAATTCTGAGGTTCTACCTCACACCCATCATCAGACTGGAAAAGATGGTAAAAAAGGAAAATAATAGTTGGAAGTGTTGTGAGAGGACAGTCACAAAGATACACTGGTAGATCTATGAATTGGTGCATTGTGGAAAGCAGCTTGGAGCTATACTCAAAAAGCCACAGTCTGTGTTCTAGGCATATATCACAAAGATTTAAGACTCATGTACAAAACTATTGATAGCAGTACTTTTTATTATAGTGTTACTTTTGACAATTGAAGTAAAATGAAAGACAAGGTCCCAAGCATGATCAATTTATTACCACAAATTGGGGCTTACAGTCTTCACATAATTTTTGGAAGTACAAGAGAACAAAGAATAGAAGTGAGTAGGTGGGGAAAACAATTTGATGAAGTTACAGGTTAGACAGCATCGTGGGTATGGGGACCACATGAGTGGTTACATCAAGGAAAGCAGACTAGTATCTCGGGGCTAGTTGACCACTTCTCTCTATCATTATGGAATGCTTGATTGAATTATGGGATTCATCTGCATTCTAAAGACATTGTTAGTGGACCAGGGATAGCAGACTCAGTGGCTCCTGGAAAGGTTTGTTAGGGAGATAGGACCCTCCCTTTAGTTGTACAAGGACTGGCAAGGACTGACAATATACCTTTTGGAAATATACCAGATCAGCTTGTAGGCCTCTGAAGACAACAAGCACGTCCCAGGAGCTGAAGGTATAGTAGATAAGTTTTCCCCATCAATTATAACTTTGAAGGAACTTGGAGAGAAAGCTAAATTCCTGAACTCAATTCAAGGACATAGAAAAGGGGCTTTAAGACAGATGCAGACTCAGTTATAAAAAAAACAGTACAGCATGGAATCAATAGAGTAGAAATTTGAGGTAATATTAGTTTGTTCTCAGTGACAAAGAGTGAGAAACTAAGATCTCATGAATTGGATGAGCAATTTATGATATATGAATTAATGGAATATTTTAAGAAGTAACAAAAGGTATAGAAACATGAGAAGACTTATGAATTTATGCAGAGTGAAATAAGCAGAACCAGAAGAATACTTGTTACAGTTGCATAATTGTAGAAAAGTCCTATGCAACTTCATTTTCTGTCATGAAAATCTCAGCTCCTCTGAGTTGGTGACTCCAACATACACATATGTATTGTGTGTGTAGACGTGTATGTCTGTACATGCCGGCACCTCAGGGTTGCTCACACTGTCCAAAAGAAACGAGGGTATCCTCATTTCCCAAACCTGTCTCCACTTCACAATTTCTATCAAGGGCACCAGCATCTTTCCAGTCATCCAAGTTTGAAATCTGGGAGTGATCTTTTTTTCTCCTAACCCTTCCTTCCCCCTCCATATCCCATTGTCAAGGCTTGTTATTTTTCTTCCATTGGTCCCTTTCTCCTGTCAGTTATGAAAATAAACGACTAAAGAATCATGGAGATTATGCAACACAATAAAATACCAGAGAGCTCACACCAGTTATCACAATCACAGTCAACTCTGAAAATATCAAGAACTCACACAGGTTATCACAGTCACTGTTAAGAATTAAAATAAAAACAAAATAAAAATTAGGGCCAACAGCAGTCGTTAGCAAAAAGTTTTCTTTATTCTTTTGGAACAGGGATGTGTGTGATACATGTGCTGGGGCCTTCTCTGATTCTGAAGAGACCTGCTTTAATGAAGGGCACTGAGATTTAGGGCAAATCTCACTATATATAGCAATGATTACATAGTGAATTGTAGCCCTGACAATGAGAGGTAGCAGCAACAATGAAGCAAGTTTGATTCATTGCAGGACTTCATGCCCCAGAACATGGGTCCTCCAGGGAATTGTCCAAACTCAGGAACCACCTGCTTCTGGTGTTTTGCTGCAGCTGAGTTCATCCAGAGGGTGACCTCAAAGGATTGTTAGTATGCCAACTTCAGGGCACAGCTTGCTTATTGGGCCTTACTAATAAAAGAGAGGGGGTGGTCGTACTGCCACCGCTCTAATTTGGGCCCTCATTATCACTTGCCTCTTGTCATTTTGTAACCTCTATCTAATTGTTTTTTTCCATCTTTGGTTAAGACTCTAGTCTCAACTCTTTCCAATCAATCTTCCAGAAGCACAAAATATAAATTTTTTTTTAAATTACAAGGCTGCCCACTTCATTGTCGGGCTCAGAAATCCTTAGGGGCTTCCTGTTGTCTCACGGATAATAAAGTACAAACTCCTAAGTCTGGCCCTCCGGAGTTTGGCCCCATACTACTTTCTAGCTTTATTTCACACTGCTTCTTTCATTCACTCTTTGTCATCTAGATAACTTGACATAACATTGCTCATAAATGTGGTGCACCCTTTTCTTGTCCCATGCTAATTAGCCAAAATGGTCTCTAATATATTTATCCCAGAAACTAAAGCCTATGAGCATAGGTGAAAAATTTTAATTAAAAAAAAAAGTTCTTAGGGCAAATTTAGAATTAGAAATAATGCTTATGATAAAGGAAAATACTCTGAAAATTGGAAAATTACATAATTTTTAATTTATAGGCACCAAAGACAATGCAAAGAAATGTCACTTAAGACAAAAAATTTCTGACTACATGGACAGAGCAGAAGACATAAAGAAGTTCTTGGAGCAAGAAAAAGAAGGTAAGAAATGGACTTTCAAAAACCAGTTGTTAAAAGTAAAGAGGGTTATTTATGTGTTGTGCCAAGGCCTGTATGACTGGAGCTCCATTTGTCTTGAAAGATTTTGTTATGGAACCTCATAAAATGTTCTGCAATCCTTCTTTCTTCAGAGCAGTGCATCAGTATTGTGTGCTTTGGTATACTGTCCTTTATTCAATTATCAGTACAACAAGAATACCTAAATAAACTCTTGTGACAGCCTTGCAGAGATTCCTTGATCCTTAAGGATTATAACTAAACTGAATATTTTTTGTTTCCTTCCTTTAGTTTTACTTTACAAGTCATTAAATGTAACACATATATGAGCTATTATTATTGCCTGTTAGCAATCCTTCTCTGGTGCTTCCTCTGTACCACTGAATCTTCCTAATACATGATTAGGGTTATATCATTCCACTGTTCAAAAGCTTCAGTATTTTTCTCATTGTTTACATAAAGGTCATATGCCCTAGCCTTCATACCTTAGCTCTACTCTGCCTATCTAGCTGTGTCTCAGATTATTTTCCTGATATACTAGGAATAGTCCACACTTGTCTCCTTCCCTTCTGCTATACTTTTTGCTCACCTTGTTTCTTCTGAAACCCAATCCTCAGTGCCAGAGCTTTCACCAACCAGCTGTACCACATCATCCTTCTCAGTCTTCTCCTCCGCTATGCCAGTTTAGGTTGAGGGAAGCAGTCTTTTGTAGAATAAATGGGAACAGAGATGTTGTGGTTACAGCTGTAGCTAAGAATGCATTTTTCCATTGAAAATTTGTTTTTATGGTGATAACTATACTTAATCTATTTGTTAGTTATTGAGAATAGTTAATGGCTAATCATTAAATGATTTAGCTAACATTATGTACTAAAATCCTTCAAAAGACTGTTCTAACCTAGGAATCTCATTTATAATCTTATTTCTATGGAAAAATATACTCTGAAGTATACTCCACACACACTCCAAAAACATGATTTAAACCAAATTAATAATAAACTGGGGACTAACTATATATGATAGTATTTTTTTTAAAAAAAGGCTTCTGGATCAATCAATAAATATTTATCAAGTGCTCACTGTATCTCAGCAATGTTCTAAGTATTATCAAGACAAAAATGAAACAGACCGAAATTAATAAGGGATAATTACATCAAGTTAATAGGATCAATGAAGAGACATTGCTGTGACTTCTAAAGCTGTCTTCCTGGGTTTCTCTGATTAAAATCAGCTTTTTATAGGGCAGACTTAAAAGGCAACATAAAATACTGCATTAACTATATCATACTTCATCCTTGTCTAAAATTGCAGAATTAGTAGGACTTAACATCCAAAGAGAACAACCAAGATATAACAGGAATTATGGTTCTAAGTCAACAAAAAGTGACAGTAGAAAATTATCAGACAACTTTATGAATAACTTGTAGAACCCAGCTGGAGAGAGCACCCCAAAATTTATCTAGAGTATCTGAACCTTGTAGTCATTGTGCTGGTATTAATTTATATGTAGGAGTATTCAGTATTTTCACCATTAAAGGGGTGTTTTGGTTTTCCTAATTCTTTGCCTTGACTTTTCTAGGCTATCCCTGGTGCTGTTCTACCATTTCCTTCCTTTTCCTGGTCAGAGTTCTTGAAATTTATTTAAACCCGTTGCCTCTGTTTCCTCACCACCCAGTTTCTCCTCATCCTTCTGCAGCCTGGCTTTTGTCCCTATCACTCCATTGAAACTGAACTCTCAAAGTCAGAAATTGCTTATTGGCCAAATTCAATAGTTTTTTTGTTTTTTTTTTTTGGTCTTTATTCTCCCTGATCTTCCTCCAGTATTTGATACTGATTAATTGCCTCCTTATGGACACTTTGCCTTTCTTTTGCTTTTGAAACATGGCACTCATTGAGTTCTTCTTTAACCATTCTTCCATAGCTTTTTTTCTTTCAAAGGTGAGTATCTTACATGGTTCTATCATTGGTTCTTTTTTTTCTCTTCCTTGTCATTTTTGTCTTACCTCTATAGATACCTGAAATCTGCAGGTCCTACTCTGATCTTTGTCTCAAGCTTCAGTCCTGCATTACTAACTTGCCTGTAGAGTTTTATTTGACTGTTACCACCAGTACCTCAAACTCAGTGTCTAAGAAAAACCTAGTCTTTCTCCTAATGTTACCATTTTTGTCAGTGTTACCAGTCATTTGTGAAACTTTGGCATTCTACGTATCTTCCTTCTAATTTCACTTCTCAGTGTTACCAAATAATTCTTGTTAATTCTGCCTTTAGCACCCACCTCACCTCCTTACTGACACAACTGTTCTAAGTCTTCATTGGCTCCCTGCCCAATTATAATAGCCCTCAAGTGAGTTTTCCCATTTCAAACTAACCTTTGTACCTCTGTATGATATCTACCTTGTGCATAAATCTAGCCCTATCTCCCATCTGCTCAGAAGCTTTCATTGGCTCCCTGTTGTCTCCCAAGTCAAATTGCAACTCTTCAACATCACCTGGTACCACCGTAGCTTTTCTGGCATTATACTGTTACTCTCCACAGATGCTATACTCCAGGGAAACTGTATAACTGGGTGAGCAGTTGTGTCTCTCTTGAATGTATTGTGCTTTCCTGCCTCTGGGCACTGTTCACAAGGCCCCTTATCCTTGAAATTTACACTCGTAAATCCTCCCCTTACTAGTTATAAAGTCCAATTTAGATGTTACCTCCTCACAGAAACTTATCATGATCTTACCCACTCATGTCCCCTATCATCACATACCAATGACTGCATTTCTCTTAAGTGCTTATGTATTATCTGGTATAAAATATTTATTGTACCAGATTTATTATCATCATATTGGCCTTAGGGTAATTAATTTTTTGGCCACGATAGCTCATCAAGAACATATGATAAATTGTCAAGAGGTAGTGATCTGTATTGATGGTAGGAGTACTTATGCCAGTGAAATCGCTGATCTTTGAAATACCAAAGCAGAAATGTGTCTGTCTTTCTTTCTACTAGATTATAAACTCCATGAGAATTGGAATTTTGTTTTTATCTTAATTCTGTATCGTCCCCACCAATGCCCAACAAACTATTTTACACGTACAAGGAACTTAAATGTTTGTTGAATTTAATGTGTTTTGTCAGATGGAAAATATCACAAGCAAATTAAAATAGAAGAGAATGCAACAGGCTTTAGTTATGAGTCACTCTTTCAACAATATCTTAACGCAGCTGTTACTGAAGTATGGATAGAAGATCCTTATATTAGACAAACTCACCAGGCAAGTAAAATGTAACTTAAATATAAAAATGTATTAATATTTAAGTTTTGCTGGCTAGCTAAATTTTATAATTGGTATCTTTTAGCTATACAACTTTCTTCGATTCTGTGAGATGCTTGTTAAACCAACATCTAAAGTTAAAACTATTCATCTTCTTACTTCTATGGATTCAGTAAGTATTCAAATGTATTAAGATTCCTTCTTTCTTACTTCACTAGTTATAAAATGAAGCACAGTCAAGGGAACAAATATTAAATATTATGTGTAAAATGGAATAGATTCATAAAGCTGTAAGGTGTCTTAGAAACAATCTAGTCCAGCCCCCTCACTTTACAAGAAACAGTCCCAGAGAAGGTAAGGGCCTTACCCAAGGTTCTCACTGGCAGATATGAATAGAGAATCTTAGTCACATGATTTTTAATCCAGTATTCTTTCAAATACCACCATGTTCCATTATGCTATTTTCCTTAGGAATGAGTTTATATAACAGGAATGACTGACATAAAGCAAATCTCAGGTAGTTCTGTTTCTGATGGCTTTTATGTCAGTTAGTTTCATAAGATGGAATAATAGCAACTCAGTCCACCTAGATTCTGACAAGCCTGGGAATTAGTTGCTGCTATTATGCCCATTTTTTGATGAAGAAATTGAGACTTAGAGAAGTTAAGTGAGTTGTCTAGGGTCACATGGCTAGTAGGTATCTTACTTGGATGTTAGAATCTAACTTAGTGCAAGTTGTGCACTCTGTCTACTTTCATTTGAATTAGTGTTACTAAGTTGTAAATGGGACTGAGTTCTTGTTAACACTGGAAAGGGAAATTATTTAAAATGCTACATTGTTCCTTAATATATCATATTTCTTTTTTTAATAAGTATTGAACTAATAGAAAACTGCCTTTCAGTCATCCATAATATACATACAAAGATCAGTCAGAAATAGAGAAAATAATGTGTTTATACATATATACGTGTGTGTATATATGTATGTATATTTATCTATATGTCTGTGTGAATGTGTGTGTATGTATTATATATATATATATATATATATATGTACATATGTATATATTTGCTGCTAACAGGGCGATGGGAAGACTCAGCAGACCAGTGGCCTGGAAGAAATAAGAGAGTCACTTAGTAAGCATGGAATAGATCTGGAAATAGAATTCTCTTCTTCAATACATGATCGAGAAATTAGGTTGGTGTTATATTTTTCATTTTTAAGCCACATATATCATTCAGTTATGAAAACTTAAGATACTCCTTTCTCTTTTCACTAATTTTTGCATAATTTTATAGTCAATTTTTGTGTTTAATGATTACAACTTTAGACATAACTAAATTTTACTGTTTTCTTGATTTCTAAAAAGAAAAAGAATTGGTACATTTCATGATGTTTAAGTTTACAGTTCCTTAATGAGACAAGATGTGGCCATGTGTACTCATTTGAAGGACTGTTTTCCCTGTTTACTAAATCATTATAAACTGTGATATAATTATTGTGATACTTTCATACTTCAGCTTCAATTATGCAGCACTTCTTATGTGACAGGAAAATAGTTCTGACTTAGGGACCTTTATAAGCAGAATTCCTTAATAACTACTGATGAGTCAAATCAGTTTGGATAGTTAGTTTTTAAAATCAAGTGGCCTGGGCCATATCATAACAGCAGTATTTTAAAAAATACTATTTTTGGGTTCCTAATCCTTTTTTTCTTTATAACAAATATCTGCTTATCTGGCAGACTATTGTCCCAATAACCAGAGCTTACCAATCAAACACAGAAATGTTATTAACTCACCTTGGAATGACTAATAGTTAGCTGACTGATAGTCTTACCCATTTCCCAGCTTAAACACATTCCCACTTGAATTTTATATCATGAAGTTTTTTGGAGATTCTAAAACTTTTTTTCTTATAATAAGTTGTAAGATAACCTCCTGTTTGTACAGAAGAGGACTGGTCTCATTAATAGACTCCAAACATTGAACTACCTTTCAAGGGGGACATAGCATGATATACTAAGATGGTAGAAGAACAGTGGATAAGATGTTAAGGAAGAATTGGTAGCTCAGGGACAGTAAATAGGGGAAAAAATGAAGTTCACATTTCACAGATCTAGATCACACAACATACAAAAGAATACGTAAATATGTTTGATGTTCTAAGTTGTCAAAACAAGTAAGTTGTTCTCAATGAATCCAATGGAAAATTCAGTGTAATTTGGCAGAATAGTACCATGTAGATAACAGGCTAGAATTCAGTGGTTCAGTGAGCTAAACTGTTACAATATTTGCCAGCTTATCCAATCAACTAATTTTTTTGCAGCTTGTCCTTTTACACAGCCCAAGATTAAACCTGGTGTTGCTTCCACTTTCATATACCTGATCAAGTAAGAGACTTCCCTTGGCTAGAGGAAATTGTGCTGGTATTTAGTCTATCTCTTTAAAATTTGCCATTTAACTTTTGTGTTTATATAATTACATTTCTAATTTCAATAGGTTCAATAATGGATGGATGATTAAGATTGGAAGGGGACTTGATTATTTTAAGAAACCACAGGTAGGACATAGCCTTATCTTATTAATGAATAACACCATTCTATGTCATTAATAACAAATTCTCTTTTTCTTCCTAGGGGCGTTTTGCACTTGGGTATTGTGATTTTGACTTGAGACCGTGTCATGAAACAACAGTGGACATTTTTCATACTAAGCACACAAAGAAAATATGACTATCTCTGACTTCACGTTTTAAAATTTTGTTTTAAATGAATATTGAATTTTAAATATTTTTATACAACAATCATTCCTATAAATGAAAATGTGATAGTAAATCTAATTTTATATTTCTGTTGATTGAGAGACTGTTTTGTTTTATTAACACACAATTTAATATAACTGACATTGTTTCTTCTCTAGACCCATCACTAATTTAAAAAATGTTACCAAGACTCTTAATTTGCCTTAAGGGATATAGTCTAAAGCAAACAAAGTAGAGAGCACCAAATTAAAATTTGCACTTTACTAATTCTGACTCATCTCATTCTGTTCCAAAAATGGAATTTTAAAAGATTCACAAAAAAGGGCATATATTATTAAATTTTATTTTACCGTTCCAAAGTTGTCATCATTATAAAGAGTAATCATCATCATTTTGAATTACATTATTGTCTTAACTTTTTCACAAAGTAGATGCCATTTGCTGTACAGTTCGTGGTCTTCTGGATATGTTGTAAGCAATGCATTTAACAACACTGTGGCTTCTCTCTGGCAAAACTTATTGCCAATAAATCTTTTGCTTAGTTTGTCAAGCATTTCCTGTGGTAACCAGTGATCAGGTGCATCAATACTGCAGTCTTCAATTATTCCATTTTTTACTTCTACATGTATTTTCATTTCAGAATATGATTGTTCACTTAACAAATTAAGAGAAGTATTTACACTAAACTTGGGTGTTTTGCCGTATATCCATTCCCAGGTTTGTAGTTCTTCCGCTTTTTTATTTATCCCTGGGAACATTGTCTCATCTGTTGGATTTATTAGGATAATGTTGCTATCAGTTTGATGATAAGCAGCATATTCTGCTGCAATAGATTCCATCAGTACCTCACAAGTTAAAGTGTCATCATTTTCCAGGAGATTTTTCACCAAGGAAGGTACACTAGGAGTAGCATTACTCTTAATCCCCTGGTAAGGGCTCTTCAGCACAGAAGATAAAGAAATCCAATCTGTACTACACAGTAATGTGCAGTGGTGATAAGCAGTAGTCCGTCCAATCTTAGAAGCCGTTCCAGAGATTTTAAACTGTCCTTCTAGTAGGAGGTCAAGTCTGTCGGTAGCTTGCACATCCAGCTGTGGTTGGACAGCATTCAGTGCTCTAATAACCAGTTTCAGATTTTCCATCCTATTATACTTTGTCTTAGTTGTGAAGAAAGTCAAGTTGATATTACCCATATCATGGTACACTGTTCCTCCTCCACTCCTTCTCCGAGCCAATTTTATGCCCCTTTCTCTCATTAGATTTATGTTACATTCCTGCCAGGGATTCTGATGCCTGCCAATTACAACAGTAGGGGAATTTCTCCAAAGGAAAAGAATAGGTTTGCCTTCTAAGTTCATATAGTCATGGATCCAGTCTTCCACAGCCAGATTTTGATAAATATTGTTAGAGGTTGATTGTAAAATGAGCCCACCTTTTGCTGTGTTTTTTAAGCCAGCTGTTGGGACCTTGAGGATATAAAGTAACTGGAAGCAATTCTTCATAGAGAATGGGATCAACATGCTTTTAAAAATGGAGGAAATAGAGTGGTTTTGTTACTACGTTAAATTTTATATAGGTATTTCTTAAAATGAAAACTGTATGTAACAGAAGTTGAGTACTTAGACAAGTCTTTCTTGTTCTTTGTGATAAAATATTCATGATTAAATTCACAATAAAAAGAATTTAGGGCTTTTTTTTTTTTTAAAGAAATTGTAAGGAAAATAAAAACTTGAACTAATCTATGGTCAATTTTTGGTCATGCAGGAACTATCTACTTTACTGAATATCCCAGATACTTCTTTTGTGTGGTTTTAATCTTAATCATTAATCACAAGGTACTTTCAAAAAAATTGAGCAAAGAAAAGGAAATGCATATACCCAACTGCAGTGAGTCCTTGATTATTCATACTGATGGTCATTTTGAAAACAATTTAATTTGGGATGTACATTATTTCCTGGCAGCATATTTTGTAATAACTGTATTTTTCTTTATAATCAAATTAATCTGCATTTCCCTGTGGACCACAGTAAAGAGAGAACCATTTAGAACTGTATGAAATGACATGGAAGTGCAGGAATGAAATTTTCCTCTGACGTTATACACTGCCCTTATTAATAGTGCTGAGGAACGGCTGGGTGGCAAGATGTTGATACTGTTGGTTGTGATGAAACTTGAACTACAATTTCAAATGAGCCATTCAGCCTCCAATTTAATACATAACAAAACCATAAAGGAGGCTTTTTGCGCAACTTCAAGTAATTTTCACCTTAGAAAGCAAAAATTTGAAAACTAGGTAAACGACAGCATACTAACGTATGTAGCAGAAGGGGTCGGGGTCAGAGGGTCACCGCGTGGCTGTGGCCAATCACAACCTCGAGCCTCAGAACTGACATTCCAGCAATTAAGCCTGTAACGAGTGAGGGTGGTTACCACCTTTGAAGTCCGCCAGGACTCTCCCGGCCTCCTTAGTCCGGGGCAGGCCACGAGGTCCCCCGCGTCCAGGGGGAGCGCCCCGCCCCTCACCAATCAAGCAGCTCTTAAGAAAGGGTCTGAACTGTGCCGGGGACCGGGCCTGGGCATCCAGAGCCAGAAGTAAAAAAGAAATCCCTTCGCTCAAAGGGCTTGCGGCCTCAGCACCCCTCAGCCACATTTCTGCCTCCAGGGGATTTGGGGTCCGGAGCCCAAGGGAACCCGAACCTCCCCGCACTTTCCCTAAGGGTGCATGGAAGCCGGAGAACTGCTGGGCCGGGACCGACCCGTGCCAGCGGCCAGCGCCAGGTACTGGGGGAACAGGACTAGCCAAGTGGATTAGACGGTATCCAGATTTTTAAAAATCTTTTTCCGGTTCTGACTCACCTGTTACTTCCGGCGGCGATCGTTCGCTACGGTGGGCTCCACAGCTGCGGTGAAATTGTGCAGACTCTGCCTTCTCCCGGCTGCGCACGCGCACGCGCACGCGGGCTCGGCCCCGCCCTCCCCGGTCTCGCGCCCGAAGGCCCCGCCTTTCCTGCCTCCCCGGATGCGGAGGTCCCGCCCTCCCTGTCAAGAAAGGCCCGCGGGCGCTGTCTCCCCAGCCTCCAGCCTCCTGGGTAGTCGAGGCCGAGCCTGGGAAGCGCCCTTTTGTGTGTAGACAGGGACGCCGCGGCCGAGGCCCAGGACGGGTTTTGGCCTCGCCAGCCTCGGGCTGTGGCTGCTCCGGGGGCCGCCCCGCTGGGGCCACGGGCCCTTGGCTGAAGTACTCCTTTCTGTCGTGCAGGAATTCAAGGTCCGGCGTGTGGCACTGCGGGGACAATATTCCGGTAGCTTTCAGTAGAGTTGGTTTCCTTTGTGGTCCGACGCAGGGCTCGTGCGTTTAAAATAACCCGCTTCTGCGGAGTCCGCCGGTGCCTCAGCGGTCTGCAAAGGGGGTGTTAGACCCCAAATGCTTCACAACTCCCGGGGTGCTGGAATGAGGCAGCCTGATGTGAACATCCCGCGGGACGCGGTACAGAGAGCCCCTGCGCGCCCCCTCAGCCACAGCGGGCCTTCGGGGGTCCTCCTGACTCCGAGGGGGGGCAGGCGGCTCCGGGCAGGAGGCCTCGCAAGTCTGCAGTTGTAATAGGCCCGGTGATTGGTTAGTGCAGAGAGCCCCTGCGCACCCCCTCAGCCACAGCGGGCCTTCGGGGGGTCCTCCTGACTCCGAGGGGGGGCAGGCGGCTCCGGGCAGGAGGCCTCGCAAGTCTGCAGTTGTAATAGGCCCGGTGATTGGTTAGTGCAGAGAGCCCCAGCCCCAAACGGTTTCTAGCCCCTGGCATTTTAGGGTCTCTCCTGTACATTGCTTTTCTAGGAAAAATGAAAATTACAGGGTAAAATTACTTTGGGCCCTGCCAGCTCGCGGCTGTGACAGACCTCAGGCCAGGTTCCCCAGCTAGCATACACGGGAGGAAGAACGCTCTTGTCAGTCCTGCCCTTCTCAGTTACCTCCCTAATCCGGCAGCCTCAGAGAAGGAGGTAGGCTCTTCCCGTTCCCATCTGTCCCTCTCACACTTATTTGGTTTCATCAGTCATCTCTCAGATGATTCCAGTGGAGAAAGCCATACCAAAGGAGCTTGACTGGCCTCTTCCCCTAAATCTATGGAGGTTTTCCCCTATTCTAAAAAATATCTTCTCCTTTGTCCCTAAAATTACCAATTGTCATCCACATGGCAGGCAGCAAGGCATCGTGAAAGATAGGCAATAGGAAGCAAGGCAAACCACCGCCAAACCTTCCCCTCAGACCTGGATGGAGTTGGCTTGGGATCTTTGAGCCCAAGAACTCCAGGAATAGTAGCATTCCTCGGATTATTGACCTTCATTTCAGCCCAAGATTCAAAACTACCAGCCAGGGAATCAGCCTCTGAGAGATGCAACATGGCAACTGCAGGCAACTCCAGGCTTTTTTGCTATTAAGTAGTTTTTCAGTCATGACTGACTTGTGAGTCTATTTGGGGTTTTCTTGGCAAATATACTGGAGTAGTTTGCCATTTCCTTCTCCACTCATTTTACAGATGAGGAACTGAGGCACCAGGGTTAAGTGACTTGCCCAAGGTCACACATCTAGTAAGCGTCTGAGGCCAGATTTGAACTTCAAATGTGTCTTCCTGATTCTATGCCCAGTGCTCTATCCACTTTGCCACCTAGCTGCTCCAGATACTGAAGATCAGAAAATGGAGGTGCTTGGCACTGTCAAATGGTTCAGTAACAGAAGTAGATATGGTTTTATCAGTGGAAAATTAACATTAAAGAAAATGCATACCATCTGCTTTGCCACTGTGCCCTAAACATCACGTGACAATTCCATCTAATTTGCAGCTGGGTTCCACCAGTTAGAAAGGGAGCTCCCAGAAGGTGGAGACTACCTTGTTTTTCTTTTTGTATACCTATGATTTAGCATAATACTTTAAGCTCTTAATGCTTCTTTATTCATTCATTACCTTTTCCTTCCCCTTCACGATTAAATTCTTAAGTCTCTTTTTCTTGGCTCCACTCCATTCTTATTCAACTCTCCAGAATGTTGATAGGTATACCCAATAAGCAACTGAAATAGTTAACTCTCCAAGGTCTCTAATGCCATCCTTATTAAATCCAATGACTTTTTTGTTGTTATTTTTTGAGCTCGGTGTACCATTCATTACTCTTCAGGACCCCTGCTCTTCCCCTTGGCTTATCTAACCACTGAACTTCCTACTTCCCATCCCCTAAATGGAATAAACCCTCTAAGTATAGTAGATCTTATTTTCTGCTCTTTCTATACTCATTCTCATCTAATCCCATGGTTTTAATGATCACATCGATTCACTGACTCTCAAATCCAGTCTCTCTGCAAGAGATATAGTCTCATATTTCCAATTGTCTGCTAGCTATATTCAGTTTAATGTGTTCCAAATTGGCTTCTCTTCATGCAAGGACTAGCCTTCTCCAGAATTTTTCTGTTGATAGCTTAACACAGTGCTTGACACACAGTAGGCACTTAATAAATGTTGGCTGACTGTGTCATCATCTGTACAGCCACATAGGTTCAGAACCTTAAAATTATTTGTGACTCATTCATATCTAATGAGTTGCCAAACCCTGTTAATTCTTCCTTGGCAATATATCTTCAATCCATTCCTTTCTATAACTGAGGCAAATACCCTACACCTCAGTTCCTTTTACCTTGACTATTTAATAGCCTCTTAATTAGTCTTTCTAATTCATCTTTATTACCACATACTACCTCTACCTATCTTTAGCAAGCCAGGAATTTTCCTAATGCACCTTTCTGATTTCATAGAGCTCTTTTGTACTCAAAACATCTAATGGCTTTTCATTATCTTAATCTCCTGAGCCTGAAATCAAAATCCTCCAGAATCTGGCTCCAACCTGTTCTCATTTTCTAGCCAAAATGTGTACAACCTCCCCCGCCTCCCCCATTCTAATTATGCCGTCTCTTGCTTTATACCTTTCCTCATGCCACTTCCCCATGCCTGGAAGTGATTCAACAAGATGCTTGGTGACCCTAAATATCAGCTCCCAGGCCCAATTCAGATACTACTTCTCAGGATCCTTCACTAACCTCTTACCTCTTCCCTTCCTACCAAGCACAAAGGAATGGTTTGTCCCTTTGAAAATAGATCTCTCCTTTGTAAGAAAAGTTTATTTTTATAAAATAAACATGATGTACAGTATATGTATGATACACACAATTATATCTATCCACTCTCCTATATTATAAACTTCAGAACAAGATCTGTATTCTATCTTTCTAACTATTCTTAGCATAGGAATGCAGGTGTTTTATTCAATCAAATTAAATATTAAGTGCTTAATATGAAAAGCATTGTATTAAATATAGGGAAAGTTAGATGTAACACTAACTCTCCTATCAAGTAGTTTATAACCTAACAGCTTGATTTAATGTATAAAAGCACTGATTTAGAATCTGAAGACCCCGTCTGAGTCTTGACTGCTGATCTTGGACAAGTCACAAGTCAATGTAGTATGGTAATCCAATTCAGGATTTGCTGATACATCCCCACAACTCTGACACATAAACTTCAGTTTCTCTATTAATTTAGTTAACTCTAGTTTTCTGTGTGTGCTTAAAATTTCCACTCGTTCCTTATAAGCATCCCAACACATGCCCTGTGATGATCCAATTTCTAAATTGAATCAGTTCTGTAGTTTTTTTCTTTTTTAATGTTTGCTCTTTCTCTTTCCCACATTTCCTGGATAATAGGAATGACACTTAAGATTACCCACTATGTCCAGGACTCCTTGCTCATTCAATATTTATATCCATAATCAAAGAATTCCTCTTTTCCATCCTTACCTTTACTATTGTTATTACATAAAAAGGATGTAAATTTTATTTAACGAGTCAAACCTTTTGTTCCCTCCATCTTTCCTATGATTGTTGCAATGGAGAAAATCATACACTTTCTGTCATTTGGATGCCCCATCTCAAGTCCAACCTTGAGAACAAGTGCAGTTTCTCAGGCCATCTCCACTGGCTCTAGCCCAGTGGAGTGTTCATGTGGGAAATCATATTCCAGCTTCTTATGGTGATAGGGTGAATAAATCCTATTATTCAAATCCTAGTTCTCTGATGTGATATTTTCCTTCTCAGCCACTTACACAACAGGCTCTCTTGCTTTGTCCTTTGTTTCACTCCTTTGACTATTTTAAATTTTTTTAACTCTTTGTTAGGTGGTTTTGTCTACTCATACCAACCACATGCCTCTCAATTGTTCTCATTTTTTAAAATTCTTTGGAGACTATAGTATTCTACAACTTGCAGTCATACACCATTGGTAGAATAATGACAGTAAGAAGTCTGAGGTGATTAAAAGAGCATTGTGACACTACAGCCCACTCTCTTCCTCCAATTTAGTTCTGGACTTAAATCACTGTCTGTTCACTTAAATAGACAAGTCATTTCTACTTGCTGAATCTTGGTTTCCTCATCCATTACCTAAGGAGGATGGACTTTGCTTATCTCTAAGGGACCTTCCATAAATCCTATGATTCTAGTAGTCTCTCCCTTCCTAAAATAAACAGTACTTTCAAAATTACATTTCAATGAACTCATGATGGCTAAAAATTTCTTGATAAAGTTATGCCATTTTCTTAGTTACAGTTTACCACTGGAGTTTTGTTTAGAATTATTCTTGAGAATCTACAAAGTATCTAATTGCTAGCTTGTGTTATTTTTAGCATGATTATTTTAACACTCTCTTAAATTTAATAACTAGCCTAAAACCACTGATTATGCCTCACTTACCCATTTCCTTTATGGTTTAACTTTTCATATTTGTGAGCATTAATTTTTTTTAACCCCACAAGCAAACGCTAATGACTTATTTTTATTGTACAGATGCAGACTATTTAACTAGGCATTTGAAGCACTTACTGGTACGTTATAATATATACAAAAATAAGGAAAATAAATATCAATAAAGTATTTTCTCTTTGAGACAAATTGTTCTGGTTTGACCTAATATTACTTGAGCCAATAGTCCTGTGGCTAAGCTACTGCACTGTGAAGAACAGCAACTGACTAGTATAAAAAAATAAAAAGGCTTTTTGTTTCATTTTACACCTGAAATTGTTTCCTGTATCTAAGCACCACATAGTGATGGTACGAAATGCCAGTAGTTACAAGGTAAAAATTTAACATTTTAATACTTGTCAGTGTATTACTTAAAAAAAAGTTCAATAAATTAAACATGGAAAAATCACCTTCAAGAGAAGATGTAATTAAAGGGTTCCAAAGGTTACAAGTCATTTGTACAAATTTCCCATTTTGGGAAGTCTGTTAGTTTTCTTTACTGTTATCCTCAAATATTGGAGAATGGTAAGGAAACTAAAATAAAATAATTTCAATGTTCATGGGCTCAAATAGGAAATGGTACCTGGGCAACACATATACTTGAAATTGTGTAAAACACTGAAAGCTGATTATACTTCTTAATCAATCAAATGTATTTGCCAAGGTAGGTGTTTTGCTACTCAGAAACTCTAAAGTATTTTTTGGTAACAGATAAAACAGATCATTAACTAACCTTTTTATAAATTATCAAAAATTCTACAAAGTAACATTTTCATAATAGGAGTCAAGAAGGAGACAGAGTCTACTAGATGCTAAAATAATAGATATTAAGATCAAGCTAGTCTTATGCATTTAAACACCATTATTTCAAAAATCCCAGTATTTTACAAAGGCAGAATACTGGACTGGATTTATCTGCTTTGACTAGTGGAAGGCTTTTTCTTCAAAGAGGCTTTTAGTTACCTTTTTGTTATTAAAAAAAGAAACAGTACATTGTGTCAAAATAGCAAATGAGAAGTAGTAAAACTCCATTTTTTCAAGATTATCAAATAAAATCAAGCAGTTTGACTCACCAGTTAACCAAAGGGGTTTGTTTGTTAATAATGTAGAAATAGCCTCATTCCACATCTATCATTTCTAGTCCGTCTCTCTCTTTAACATATGTCACAGGACTTAGTTCTTTTCCTGAATGAGATTCTGTGCCAGTGTCTTCATTGGCTGTAAAGTTTTCTGCTTGAATTGTATCTTCTAACCTTATTTTTCTGGTATTCTGAAATAACTGAGTCACTGGTTTTAACCTGGTTTTCTCAGTCCTTCGGATTAAATGATCCTCCACTTTTGAATCACTGTGTATAGGAGATACTTGAGTGGCAGATTTACTAAGAGAGAATCCCATTTTGGGGCAATATCTTCAAAGTCTGAAAAAAAAATTGCCAAGAAAATTTCTATGTAGCTGAAAAACAATGCTCACAAATTTTTCTTCTACTTGATCACTGAAAAACTCCTATTTGAAAGATAGGAAACCAATGAAAATGTCAAAAGCTAGTACTAATTACTTGCCATGTATGCTTAACACATAAAATTGGAAGGAATGTAATATCATTGTTGTCATACAGAATTATACAAATAAATTACTCCTCCCCACTTACCAGTATTTAGGAGGTTACATTTACCTTTTGGGAAGATTAGTAAGTTCTTTATTTTTAAAATTTAACATTTTAACTTACTATTTATCTTAAACATGATTTTCTTTTTAAATTTTGGGTTCCAAGTTCTTTCCCTCCCTTCCATCCCTACCCGACCCATTGAAATGCAAGCAAAATATCAATTACATATGTAAAATCATGTAAAACACATTTCCATATTAGCCATATTTTTTTAAAAAGCAAGAAAAATAAAGAAAGTGAGAAAATTATACTTCAGTTTGCACCCAGAGTTCATCAGGTAGTCTTTCTGGATGTGGATAGCATTTTTCATCATGAGTTCCTTGGAATTATCTTGGATCATTGTATTGATCAGAGTAACTAAGACTTTCACAGTTCATGATCATTATAACCTTGCTACCTTGCACAATCATCTCTCAGTTCTCATTTCATGTTGCATAAGTTCATATAGTTCTTGCCATGTTTTTCTGAAATCACCTCCTTATCATTTTGTAAAGCACAATAGTACTCCATCACAATCATATGCCATGACTTTTTTCAGCCTTTCCCCATTTGATATGCATCCTCTAAATTTCCAATTCTTTGCTACCACAAAAGAGCTGCTATAAAGATTTTTGTACACGTAGGTCCTTTTCCTTTGATCTCTTTGGGAAACAGACCTAGTAGTGGTATTACTGGGTTAAAGGGTATGCAAAGTTTTATAGCCCCTTGAGGATAGTTTCAAATTGAACTCCAGAATGGTTGGACCAGTTCACTAGTCCAACAACAGTTCGTTAGTATATCTATTTTTTCCTCACCCCCTCTAGCACTTGTCATTTCTGAGAGGTGTGATGTGGTACCTAAGAGTTGTTTTAATTGGCATTTCTAATCAAAAGTGATATCGGACCTTTTGAGTATTGATAGCTTTGATTTCTTCTTCTGAAAACTGCTTGGTTGTATCCTTTGACCATTTATCAATTGGGGAACAGTTCGTATTTTTATACATTTGACTCAATTTGACTCGATATCTATTTGAGAAATGAGACCTTTTCCAGAGAAACACTGTAAAAATTTTTGATACTACATCATTGTCTATGATGTCTTTGAACAGAATGTAGTTTTCCTGATTATTGCTGTTAATTAGGTCAGTTTTTGCTTTTGCTTTGTCTGAGATCATGATCACTACTCCTATCTTTTTTAGTTCAGCTGAAGCATATTAGATTCTGCTCCAGCCTTTTATTTTAACTCTGGATGTGTATTTCTGTTTCAAGTGTATCTCCTGTAAATTTTGGTTTCTAATCCATTCTGCCATCTGCTTCTGTTTTTATGAGTGAGCTCTCTCCACTCACATTCACAGTTATGATTACTATGTATTTTCCTTTACCTCGTTTTCTTTTGTTTCTTCTCTTTTTATCCTGTTCCCCCTCAAAAGTCTGTTTTGCTTCTGACCATTGCCTTCCTTAATCTGCCCTCACTTTTATCATCGCTGCCCCTTTTTCTCATCCCCTTTACTTCCCTATTAGGTGAGTGTAAAAGCAAGCACTCTGACATACAGGAGGGCCTGCTATCACAAGTTCTTTCATCTGCTTTTCTAGAAAGAAAGGCAACTTGAGGGGTCAACAATCAATTTAATCAAGCAAATGTATCACTTTGTTCAGGGGTAAAAGTCAGCACCCTGAACTTCAGAGAAAATACAAAGAAATCAAAATTAACAGACAGTGCTTCCAGCTGTCTGACATAAGCAATACATACATCACAAATCAAGAGGCAGATAACTGTCTGATCACACATACATAGTCACCAGAGAGAGAAGCATCAACATCTGGGTTTTCAAAGCCTGGGGGCCCCTTAGCAGCTGCCCAGAGTCTCATCAGGCCAAAGAAACACTTTCAATCAGTAAGCCCCAAAGTAAAATCTCACTTCAGAGTCTTTATACCTTTTTTAGAGCCAGAGGCATCACAACCCTTGAGAATCATTGCCTCATTAACAAAAGGTGTAGGCCTTCCTACAAATCTTCCCAGGTCCATTAATAGGTGGGGAAGATCTTCTTTAATCACATTATTCAATCAGAGGCACTTGATTATACTAAGACAAAAAATGCATTATCAATACAATAAGTTACATTTCTATTCACAGATGAGTGTGTAAATATATTCCTCCCTCTGTGAACCAATTCTGATGAGTGAGGTTCAAACACTACCTGATGCCACTCCCACCTCCTATTTCTCCTTCCACAAAGTTCCTTCCTTGAGCTCCTCTTTTATGTAAGAAAAATTTCCCCATCCTACCTCTTCTTTATCCCTTCTCCTAGTATATTCCTTTCTCACCCCTTCATTTTTCTGAAGATCATTTCAACATCTCACATCCATGCCCTTTTGTCTAGGTAAACTCTTTTTAACTGTTTTAATAATGATAATATTCTTAGGAGTTACATGTATCATCTTCCCCTTAGGAATATAAAAAGTTTAACTTTATTGAGTCTCTTATGATTACTCTTTCATGTTTACCTTTTCATGCTTCTCTTGAGTCTTGTGTTTGAATGTCAGATTTCTATTCAACTCTGGTCATTTCATTAGGAATGCTTGAAACTCCTTTATTTTATTAAATATCCATTTTTTTCCTCCAAAGGATTATATAGTTTTACTGAGTAGATTATTCTTGGTTGTAATGCTACTTCCTTTGTCTTCCAGAGTATCATATTCCAAGCCCTCTATTCCTTTACCATGGAAGCCACTAATGTTACACCATTATATTTGATTTGTTTCTTTCTGGATGCTTGCAGTATTTCCTCCTTGACCTGGGAGCTCTGGAATTTGGCTATATTATTCCTGGGAGTTTTCATTTTGAGATCTCTATTTTTATTTTACCCTTTGGGTCTAAAATGTCTGAGCAGCTTTCTTTGATAATTTTTCGAAATATGATGTCTAGGCTCTTTCATTGATCATAGCTTTCAGATAGTTCTATAATTCTTAAACAATCTAGCCTTGGTCTTTTTTCCAGCTCAGTTGTTGTTCCAATGAGATATTTCACATATTCTAATTTTCTGTTCTTTTGATTTTGTTCTATTATTTCTTTTTCTTTTTTTAATTAATTAATTAATTTAACTTTTAATTCATTTTCACAAAATTTTGGGTTCCAAATTTTCTCCCCATTTGTCCCCTCCCCCCACCCCAAAACACCGAGCATTCTAATTGCCCCTATTACCAATCTGCCCTCTCTTTTATCATCCCTCCCTTCCCTTGTACCTATCTTCTCTTTTGTCCTGTAGGGCCAGATAACATTCTATACCACATTGCCTGTATTTCTTATTTCCTAGTAGCAAGAACAGCACTCGACAGCTGTTCCTAAAACTTTGAGTTCCAACTTCTCTTCATCCCTCCCTCCCCACCCATTCCCTTTGGGAAGGCAAGCAATTCAATATAGGCCATATCTGTGTAGTTTTGCAAATGACTTCCATAATAGTCATGTTGTGTAAGACTAACTATATTTCCCTCCATCCTATCCTGCCCCCCATTGCTTCTATTCTCTCTTTTGATCCTGTCCCTCCCCAAGAGTGTTGACTTCAAATTGCTCCCTCCTCCCATTGCCCTCCCTTCCATCATCTCCCCCACCCTGCTTATCCCCTTCTCCCCCACTTTCCTGTATTGTAAGATAGGTTTTCATACCAAAATGAGTGTGCATTTTATTCCTTCCTTTAGTGGAATGTGATGAGAGTAAACTTCATGTTTCTCTCTCACCTCCCCTCTTTTTCCCTCCACTAAAAAGTCTTATGCTTGCCTCTTTTATGAGAGATAATTTGCCCCATTCCATTTCTCCCTTTCTTCTTCCAATAGATTTCTCTCTCACAGCTTAATTTCATTTTTTTAAGATATGATCCCATCCTATTCAATACACTCTATGCTCTCTGTCTCTCTGTGTATGTGCATATGTGTGTGTGTGTGTGTGTGTGTGTGTGTGTGTGTGTGTGTGTAATCCCACCCACTACCCAGATAGTGAAAAGTTTCAAGAGTTACAAATATTGTCTTTCCATGTAGGAATGTAAACAGTTCAACTTTAGTAAGTCCCTTTATGACTTCTCTTTGCTGTTTACCTTTTCATGCTTCTCTTCATTCTTGTGTTTGAAAGTCATATTTTCTTTTCAGCTCTGGTCTTTTCATCAAGAATGCTTGAAAGTCCTGTATTTCATTGAAAGACCATTTTTTCCCCTGAAGTATTATACTGAGTTTTGTTGGGTAGGTGATTCTTGGTTTTAGTCCTAGTTCCTTTGACTTCTGGAATATCATATTCCACTCCCTTCAATCCCTTAATGTAGAAGCTGCTAGATCTTGTGTTATCCTGATTGTATTTCCACAATACTTGAATTGTTTCTTTCTAGCTGCTTGCAATATTTTCTCCTTGACCTGGGAACTCTGGAATTTGGCCACAATGTTCCTAGGAGTTTCTCTTTTTGGATCTCTTTCAGGCGGTGATCTGTGGATTCCTTGAATACTTATTTTGCCCTCTGGTTCTAGAATATCAGGGCAGTTTTCCTTGATAATTTCATGAAAGATGATGTCTAGGCTCTTTTTTTTTTTTTGATCCTGGTTTTCAGGTAGTCCCATAATTTTTAAATTGTCTCTCCTGGATCTATTTTCCAGGTCAGTTGTTTTTCCAATGAGATATTTCACATTATCTTCCATTTTTTCATTCTTTTGGTTTTGTTTTGTGATTTCTTGGTTTCTCATAAAGTCATTAGCCTCCATCTGTTCCATTCTAATTCTGAAAGAACTATTTTCTTCAGTGAGCTTTTGAACCTCCTTTTCCATTTGGCTAATTCTGCTTTTGAAAGCATTCTTCTCCTCATTGGCTTTTTGAACCTCTTTTGCCAATTGAGTTAGCCTATTTTTCAAGGTATTATTTTCTTTAGCATTTTTTTGGGTCTCCTTTAGCAAGCTGTTGACCTGCTTTTCATGCTTTTCTTGCATCTCTCTCATTTCTCTTCCCAGTTTTTCCTCCACCTCTTTAACTTGATTTTCAAAATCCTTTTTGAGCTCTTCCATGGCCTGAGCCCATTGAATGTTTATTCTGGATGTTTGGGATACAGAAGCCTTGACTTCTGTGTCTTTCCCTGATGGTAAGCCTTGTTCTTCCTCATCCAAAAGGAAGGGAGGAGATATCTGTTCACCAAGAAAGTAACCTTCTATGGTCGTATTTTTTTCCCCTTTTCTGGGCATTTTCCCAGCCAGTGACTTGACTTCTGAGCTTCCTCTTCACACCCACCTTGCCTCAAGATCTGTCCAGCCAGTGCTTGGGGGCTGAGATTCAAATGCTGCTTCCCAGCCTCAGGGCTTTCGGTGGGGTCAAGGCTGCTATTCAGTGTGAGATTAAGTTCAGCTGCCCAGGTGGGGGCAGGGCCACCTCACTGGGGCTCAGTTCCCTCAGGGGGTTTATGCAGAGACCTTCAACAACAGATCCTGGCTCCTGCCTGCTTTGGGAGCCCTTGTCTGCTGCTGCCTCCGCTGCTGCCTCCCGAGGGGGCCTGAGTTATGGGGACACCCCACTCCCATCTCGGCCACCCAAAAAGACTCTCTCACTGACCTTTGTCACCTGTGGGTGGAGGGACCTGTGCAGCCGCTGGATATTCTGTCCCTGAAGCTTGCTCGGATCTGTCCCCTCAGTGCCATGTGGCCAAGCCCGGGCTTGGCTCTGCTCCGGGTCTGGTGCTCGACGGACCTTTTGGGTCAGTTCTCCAGGTCTCTCTGGAACAGAAATCTCCTCTGCTCCATTGTTCTGTGGATTCTACTGCTCCAGAATTTGCTGGGAGTTCTTCTTCACAGGTAAATTATGGGCTGTGGGTTTGGAGCTAGCATATATGTATCTTTCTACTACACCATCTTGGCTCCTCCCCCTGTTCTATTATTTCTTGATGTCTCATGGAGGTATTAGCTTCCACTTGCCCAATTCTGCTTTTTAGGAGTTTTCTTTGGTGAATTTTTTTTTTACCTCTTTTTCCATTTGATGAATTCTGTTTTTTAAGGAGTTCTTTATACTTCAGTGAATTTTATCATTAGATCAATTCTATTTTTTAAGGTGTCATTTTCTTCAGTGAGGTTTTATACCTCTTTTACCAAGCTGTTAATTCTCTTTTCATAATTTTCTTGCATTGTTCTCATTTATTTTCCCAATTTTTCCTCTAACACTTATCTCTTTAATGCTTCCAGGAATTCTTGTCAGGTTTGGGTCTAATTCGGATTTTTAAGGCTTTGTTCATGGCTATTTTTACATTGTTGTTTTCTTCTGAATTTATGTCTTGGTTTTCCCTTCCCTACTTCCAAAGCTTTTTATGGTCAAATTCTTTTTTTGTTGTTGTTTGCTCTTTTTTCCAGCCTACTTCTTGACTTTGAACCTTAAAGTTGGGTTTTGCTCACCTGGGACTAGGGAGGCACTGTCCCAAACTTTAGGCTTTTTTGTGCTGCTTTTTCTAGAGCTAGTTGTGAGGGGTCTGCAAGTTTTTAGTGCTTCCAAGGTAGAGTGATCCTGGTAGAGGTATGGTCACTGCTCTCTTGGTCTGTATCCTGGTCTTTACCCAGGAAAGGGCCCTGTTCCCCTGCAGCCTCAAGTAGTAGAGTTCCTCTTTGTTTTGGAACTGTGACCAGGACCCCTACTCCCTTGTGACCAAACCCCTGGAACTGCAACTCAGAATTGCATATGGGCAATAGAGTTGTCAATCAGTTCCAGCTGTACCTTTTAATAGCAAAGGGTTCCCTGTACTCTCTTTCCAACCAACTGTACAATTGCCTTATCATCATCTCTGGGCTGAGAACTCCTGAAGGTGCTGCAGTCACTGTTGCTGCCATAGCCTGTGTGGACTCTGGACAGGCCTCCACCCTCATGTTACCAACTTCTCCTAAGTTTTATTATGCTGGAAAAAAGGTCTCATCCTGTCCTTGGCTCTGTCCCTCCAAAATTAGATTTGAGGTGTTATTTTAAAGCTGTGTAGACAGGAATATTGGGAGAGTTCAGCTGGGTAGATGCCCCTAATCTACCACCTTGGCTTCTGGTTCTTAAGTGCTTCAAATTCTTCTGGAAAACTTTTTAAAAATACATACGAACCTCCAAGTGTTAATCTCAAGTCACTTTTCGAAAAGTAGCAAGGTAGCACACTGACTTTATAATTCTGAATGCCATTAATTCTTGCTACAAAATCATTTATTCATTCAATAGATAGTTAATTGAACACGTACTGTAGGCATTTGGTAGCTCAGTGGATGGAACACTAAGCCTGGAGTCAGGAAGACCCAAGTTCAAATCCAACTGCAGATACTTCCTAGCAAATCACTGAACTTCTGATTACCTGACAAAATGCATTCACTGGAAAAGGAAATGGCAAATCACTCCAGCATCTTTGTCAAGAAAACCCCAACTGGGGTCACGAAGGATTAGACTTGACTAAAACAACTGAATAATCCCCCAAAAGCTCTTGGTTTATGGAAAATATTGTCCTAGACTTTCTTCAGTGTGCAAAAAGTGCTCCCTGTTCTCAACAAACTTACATTATAGTAGACAAGATACATCACACCTTAATAGTCTAACCTTATTTTGTGCAGAAGTGATATGCAACTATTTTTGAAAATTTTCAAATAAAACTTTAGCTGTGAAAACCCATTCTTCCAAATGTATACATAAGATGGACACTATTAATAGAAAGAGAATACTGGAATCAATGTTCAGTATTCTCAAAACACTGAGACCAATTAAGATTAAGTCCATTTTAAGGCATTACAGAGAAGAACAAGATAAATTACTAAATCTACTTCAGAATTCCTCAGTGAGTTAAAATCTAACAGGGTACTCTTTGGGTATAATTTACCCAATCATAAATATTTTACACAAAAATCTTTCCAGACAATATTTCTGGGTTTAACTACATATTTTAGGGAATTAGCTTCTGCATAATTTACTTAGCATTTCAAAAGGTTTTTTTTTTTGGTTTTTTTTTTACATCTTGACTACTAAAATATTCAGTGTTTCTTACTGTATACCTA
Source organism: Notamacropus eugenii (assembly GCF_028372415.1). Lineage (NCBI taxonomy): Eukaryota > Metazoa > Chordata > Mammalia > Diprotodontia > Macropodidae > Notamacropus > Notamacropus eugenii. The sequence continues at coordinate 406,657,233 of NC_092876.1, read as the reverse complement.
GGACCTTGGGAAAATGATAATGCATTCCTAGGATTCTTTCTTTGATTATGGCTTTCAGGTAGTTCAAGAATTCTTAAATAATCTCTCCTTGATCTATTTTCCAGGCCAGTTGTTTTTCTGATTTATAATTGCTACTAAAAGCTTACTTCAAATAACTCAAGCTCTTAAATAATTAAAAGATTAAAATTCTACATAAGTATAAAGTACTTTCTGATTACTTCTTTTTTGGATCTGTAAAATAAGCATGAATCAGGAAGAAAGCAAACTTTATATGGATCTGTTGAAAAAACAAAAAAAGGTGAGAGGCATCCAGGCACCTAGCATGGCAGGTGGCCTTGGAGCAAGATATACTGGGGTTCAAATCTAACCCTTGACACATTATGTGTCCCACTCTAGACAAGTCACTTAAACCCCGAGAGCCCCAGGAATGCAAAAACAGATCAGTTAGAGTTTCCCAAACAAATAAAATTACTAAGAAACAGTTCCAAAGATTATCTTACCCAATCACAATAAATGCTTGCATTTATTAAAGAGTACTTTAAACATAGCAGAATAGAATCCTAAGCATAGTACAGTGTCCAGCACATAATAGGAGCTTAATAATTATTTGTAGGTTGAAAAATATGCATTTGAGATAAAAAAATTTGGAAAGATTTGTGATTTATTTTAAAAGGCTCATAGACTTTGAGATGGAAGAGACTTTGAAAATATTCAGTTTAGTCATTTTACAAATATGTTAACATTTCTAGAGATATTTGGTAATATGTATCTTGTTAAACTTTTGAAATCTAAATTACCTGCTGTGTAAACTATTCGGCTTTCAAATATTTTCTCTTTATCACAAAAATATTCTAATATTTGACCCAAATTACTAAAGTTGAGTTGATTCTGTTCTCTGATTTATTTTTACTTTAAAAAATAAGTAGGCTGTTTCCTTTCCCTAATCTTTCTTCCACCTATATTTTACCTATTATTTCCCATAAAAGAAGGCAGAATTAAAGTACCACTGACACAGCAGGTAGGACTGGTCTGTTTCTGCATTCCTAGGATTCTTTCTTTGATCATGGCTTTCAGGTAGTCCAAGAACTCTTAAATAATCTCGATATATTTTCCAGGTCAGTTGTTTTTCTGATGTTATATTTCATATTTTTTCAGTCTTTTGACTTTGTTTCATGACCTCAGAGAGTTATTAGCTTCCATCTGACTAATTCTAATGTTTAAGGAATTATTTTCTTCAACAAGGCTTTGTGCCACTTTTACCAAGCTGTTAATTCTCTTTTCATCATCATCTTACACTGCTCTCATTTCTTTGCCCAGTTTTTCCTTTATCACTGTTATTAAAACCATTTTTTTTGCTCTTTTAAAAATCTCCTTAGCTCTTCTAGAAATTTTTGTTGGGCTTGTGTACAATCTACATTAAAAAAACAAACTTTCCTTTTAGATTTTTGAAGTTGTTAACTTTTTCTTTGTATCTTGAGCCTCCCTGTCACCACAGAAGCTATTTATGATGAGGTTCTTTTTTTATTGTTTACAAATTTTTCCAGCCTCTATCTTGATTTTAGAGCTTTATGTTAGAGTTGGGCTCTACTCACTTCTGGGGTGGGGATCTGGTGTGATCTGGGGAGAGTTCTGGTCACTATCTACCTGGTCTTCACTTTGGTCCTTACCCAAGTAGGGCCTCTGTTCTCTCTTCAAGATCACAGACTGAAACTGCTCCTCTCTTTCCTGGATCTGCAACCTGGAACTGGGTAATAGGCAACACAATTGCCAAATGATGCCTAGTTCCATATCCAGTGTTTGCACTGGGCTCCCTTATAATCTCTTTCTGACCAGGTGTTTTGTCCCTTACTGTCCTTAGGCGCTGAGGGCTCTTGGTGCTGCCCCTGCTGCCACAGCTGCTACCTCCTCCAAGCCTTATAGCCAGCAATGCTTCTGCCATGCTGGGCACCTGGCCAGTTCCCACTCCAGTGTCCACAGACTTCTCTTTCTTTTCCTAAACTGTCTTGGGCTGGAAAAAAGGTTGCACTGTGACTTATTTTCTGTTATCCCACCCAGAATTTGATTTGACACACCTTTTAAAAGTTACTTTGGGGGTTGGGAGACCTCAGCAGAAATGCTCACTATACTTTGTCATCTTGGCTCCACCTTTCCCTGTTACTGTCAAGGATACTGTCAAGTTCCCTAGGCTTTGCAACCTAGATGTTATCCTCTGCTCCTAATTCCCATGTTCTCCCCTGTCCTGTCCCCCTCAAATCCAATCTGATGCCAAGGTCATCGATTTTACCTTTGCAGTCTCTCTCTTTTGCCTCCCTTCTCTCCTTTGACACTGCTCTGGTGCAGGCCCATCTCATTAAGCCTGGACTATTCCAATAGTCTGCTTGGTTGATTTGCACCCTACAAATCTCTTCCTACTCCATCCCATCTTCCATTTAGTAGTCAGTGGATTTTCCTAAAGCACAGGTTTGACCTGTCACCTCCCCATTTAATAAACTCCAGTAGTTCCTTATCACCCCCAGGATCAAATATAAATCCTCTGCTTGGGATTCAAGCTCTTCATAACCTAGCCTCTCCCCTCATCTTTCCAGTTTTCTTACATATACCACCATCCATGTACTTTTCAATCCAGTAACACTGTCCTCCTTGTTGATCCTTGAACAAGATACTCATCTCCCTACTGTGGGCACTTTCACTGGCTGTCCCCCATGGCCAGAATGTTCTCCCTCCTTGTTTCTGCCTCCTGACTTTCCTTTCCTGGCTTCCTTCAAATCCCAGCTAAAATCTTACATTCTACAAGAAGCCTTTCCTAATGTCTCTTAACTCTAGTGCCTTCTCTCTGCTGATTACTTCCTGTCTATCCTGTATATAGCTTGTTTGTACCTATTTGTTTGCATGTTGTCTCATTATGCTGTGAGCTCCTTAACAGTAGACCAGCTTTTGACAGCCTTAGAATCCCCAGCATTAAGGACAGAGCATGGTATACAGTAGGTGCTTAATAAATATTTATTGACTGATTCTAGGACTTAAAGCTCTTTACAACCTTGTTTCCAGCCTTCTTACATATTACCACTCTCCACAATCCAGCTTTACTGGTTTACTTACTGTTCTTCACATATAGCAGTGGATCTTTCATCTTTCTGCTTTTGCTCTAGCTGTCCCCATCCCTGGAATATACTACCTTTACCTCTACTTGTAAATATGCCTGCCTTCCTTCAAACCTCAGTGCAGAAGTCTTTCCTAGTGCCCTCAGCTGCTAGTGCCTTCTCCTTCTATTAACCTGCTATTATTTGTGTCCATGCTAGCTCCTTCAATAGAATGTGCACTTCTTGTAGGCAGGGGCTGTTTTTACTTTTTTTTTTTTTTTTGCATTTTCAAGGTTTAGCACATTGCCTGATACATATCCAGAACTTAATAAAACTCTTGTTGATTGACTGAGAGATATTTGTTCATATGTGGTTTTATACTGCTCTTTGCTTGTGAGTTCAGCTTCTTAAGGACACGGATACTGTGGGCATCTCTAAAAAATGCCCACAGTAATGCCAGCTACATGGTTTGCTAATAAATATTTGTTGAACTAGAATACTGGTTGTTCTAGAAGATGAAATGATCTGCTTCAAAAAGTAAAGCAACTCCTTTGTAACTTTTAGGAATAAAAGAAAAAAATAAAAAGAAAAAAGAGAAACCACTGACCATCATGGACTTTTCATTTGTCTCACTTTTTCTGAAACCATCTTTCAGTAAAATAGTATTCCATTACATTGATACACAATGATTTGTTCAATTATTTCTCAACTAATGGGCACTTTCTTAGTTACAGTTCTTTGCAACTATAGAGAGACCTGCTAAAAAGAGGCCCTTTTCTTCTGGAGATCAAAGCCTATTATTGAAATATAGGCCTAGTATTAGTACTACCAATAATAAGTCAACAAGCATTTATTAAGCACTTACTACATGCCAAGCACTAACAAAGCACTGGGAATACAAAAAGGTAAAAGACAGACTCTGCCTTCAAGGAACTCACAAACCAATGGAGGAGAGAAGAAACAATTTTGCACAAACAAGCTATTTATAGGATAAACAGGAAATAATCGAAAGAGGGAAGGCAATAGAATTGAGAGGTTAGGAAATACTTATGCAGAAGATGAGATTTTCATGTGAAAGATCAAGGAAGCCAGAGAAGCCAAAAGACTTCCACAGGGTCAAAAAATACGCATAGTTTAGTAATTATTGGGACACAATTCCAAAATGCTTGCCAGAATGGCTTGATGTACCCTTCAACATGTCATTTTTTTTTGTCATGCTTGCCAATCTAGTGAGTATGAAGTACAACATTAAAGTTGCTTTAATTTACATTTCTCTACTTACTAGTGATTTGGAGCATTTTTTTTCACATGATTATAAGTAGTTTAGGTTTCTTCCATGGAGAACTGCCTGTTCAAATAACCTTAGACTATTTATTAAGTGAGAAGTGGCACTTATTTTCATAAACTTGAATCAACTCCTTGTATATTTTGAAATGAGATCTTCATCCGTGAAACTTGCAACAAAGATTGTTTTCCCTCTTTTAATCTGGGCTACACTGGATTTATGCCAAAATTTTAAAATTTTATATAATCAAAATTGTCTATTTTATTTTCTGTGATCTTCTGTATCTCATTAGGTCTATTTATAGATTTGAAACGTAATTTTTTCCTTGATCCTCTCTGCAACCTATGATGTAACCTTATATTAGTTTTACATATATATATACACACATATATATACATATATATATATTTGGAAGCCATCTTGGTATGGTGTTCTAAACTTAAAATTCTGCTAGAATGTTTTCTCCGTGGTTTTGTCAAACAGTGAGTTCTTATTCTAGTATCAATGTTATCTGAATTTATCAAAGACTTATTGGCTCCTGTAAGTTGGGTACCTAATGTGTTCTACTGAGTGACCTCTTTGTCTTTTAACCAGTACCACATTGTTTGGATTACTACTGCTTTGTTAGTATAATTTGAAATCTGGTATTAGGCTCCCACCCTTCCCACTTTTTTCATTATTTCCCTTCATATTCTTAATCTTTCATGTTTCAGATTAATTTATTACTTCTTCTAGTTCTATAAAGTAATCCTTTGGGATATCAGCATAGAATGACGCATAAAGTAATATTTTCATTTTTGCTGCGTTGACATAATCTACCCATAAACAGTATGTTTAGGTAAAGAGTGTTTCAAGGTTACGTGCGTATAGTTCCTGTGTGTACTCTGGGAAGCGGATGCTCAAATGTTTTCAATATCTTGCAATTACTTTAAATGGAACTCTCTTCCTGCTGGGATGTTAGCAATCTATGGAAATGCTGATGATTTACGTGGATTTATTTTTTACCCTACAACTCTGCTGAACTTATTTCACTTACTTTTCTGGCTGACTATAAGGCTGCCAAAGCACACCAATATATCCCCCTAAAGGCGTTGGCTTTGTTTTTACTGACTCCCTGGGCTTGCTACCAGAGTTGGTATTTTGGCACCACCCCCAGTGACTGCGATGGTGTGAACGACAGTACTAACCCATCCTCACTGCTGAGTCTTAATCGACAGCGGCTCTGGAAAACGGAGAAGAGGAGGGCGGGGAGAGGACTCCGGCCGTGGCACGGCAGGTTCTGCCGGCCGCGTAGGCTGGTCTTGTCGGAACGTGTTCCCTTATCACAAGGACGGGGGCATGGGTACGATGACAAATGTAACAACAGAGTGTAACCATTATGGGGAAGATCCCTCATCGGTCGGACTAAGGGTTTTCCCCAAGGAGTCAGATCCATCTCAATTAGTCTGGAAGACCAGGAGGACTCCCATTACCTGGGTTACAAAAAAAAGCTTAAGGAAAAAATCGAACTGTTGCATATACATTATCTTCAATGTGTATACGTAAAACTATAGAGCCACCTACAAAATCAGAATTATGAAGTTAGGCACACCTGAAGCACCTGCGTTATGCTCTCAGTCTTGAACATCCTGCTGGAGATGTTCATACTGACAGGTGTAAAACGTGGGTCAAATTATGGCCCACCTTTCCAAGACATGAACTGTCAGTCTCTTCGAGAGGGGACCTGAGCTTTTAAACAGATTTGAGCTGCTTCACCCACGCTGAAATACACTCCGGGGAAACTGAGACATCCCACCAGCTGTAGTTAGGAAAAAAGAAAGGAAAAAGAGAAAGGAGAGGAGCCGCCACGGCTCCTACGCGCTGCTGCCGCGACCTGGCTCCCAGAGGACGCCTGTCTTACACAGCAGGCCGGGAGGCCCAGCGCGTCCCCCCTCTCTCACCTTAAGATGGCCCCTGACATCCGAATCCGTTTCCACACCGCCTCAGCACCGGCGGGAAGGTCCGGACTGAACGGGGGCTTCCTGCCAGACACCCAAACGCGGCAGGCGCGCGGGGCCCTGACAGCCACAGGAACCGCCGGCCCGCCCTTCACAAAACACTGGCCTTCCCGCTCCCCTTCTCCAGTGCCCAGACGGAAAGGGGGCTGCGGGGAGAGCTCGGGCCCGGGGGCCCACCCCGGCTCCGGCCCGGGCGGCTCTGAACGCAGCGCGGGGCCGCGGCATCCGCGCCGGGGATGCAGGACAGCCCCGCGCCTCCAGCGCTCACCTCCGTCTACACCGCCGGCTCTCGGGGATCCCGCAGAGGCTGCAGGTGGAGACCTCGGGAGGCTTCGCAGCGCCCCGCCCCGCCGGCCCGGTCCGCGCACGCTCCGGGAGTAACGGACGACACCTACGGCCGGACTGGAGGCCCGCAGATTTAGGAATGGTAACGGCGCCAGGTCGCGGGAGAAGTACAGAACCGGGCCGAGGTCGCCGCGGGCGCCCCGGGCAGAGCAGAGAGAGCTGGTGTTCCAAGGGGGTGGGGGCCGGCAGAAGAGTGGGAAAATGTCAGGGCGCGCATGCGCGCTCTTCTCAGGTGAGGCGCTGGACCTGCGGCAGCCCTCGCGCGGAGGGTGAGGAAGGCTGGTGAGGCGGCCCGAGGGAGCGTGTCTGGTTACTAGGAGACGAGACGCTGCCGTCAGGGTCAAAGGGAGGGGGCAGGACCCCGAGGGGAAGCTGAATGGGGGGGCAGGAGCCAAGGAGGGGTCGCGGGCGCGCGCCGAGGGGGCGCGCTCGTTGGAAGGGCGGGTGACGTCGCTGGGTGCGAGGGCGCGGGGGGTAGCGTGCCTCCTCGGAAGTGAGCGTACGGGCGCTAGAGGGCCCAGCCCAGACGAGTGCACGCGGGCCGCGGCAGTGAGGCAGAGCGAGGGCACCGCGGCGGCGGCGGAGGAGGAGGAGGAGGAGGAGGAGCCCCCCGCAGGTACGGCGGCGTGTGACGGGGCGGGGCCGGCGGCTAGCTCCGCCCCTCCCGTCCTGCCCCGTCTCTCGTTCCTTCCTTCACCTGCCCTTCGCCGCCCGGGCGGGACCTGGCTGAATCAGGTGTTAGGGAGGGAGGGCGAGGACCAAGAGGAAGGGGCAGGAGGCCGGGCCTGGTCACCACCCTCGGGGACTAGTGCTCAGGGTGGGGGTGGGGCGGTGGGGACCGGAGATGGAGAAAACCTCCAGTTCTGACCCGAAAGGGAGCGAGCAGGGAAAGAAACTGAGTGGGTTTCCTTCTGGTCCTCTCCCTCTGGGGACTCGGGGAGGAGAGAGAAGGAGGGGACCAGGTGGGAGTGGGAGGAGGCCCGGCTTGGAGTCGGGCGGGCCGGGCGGGAGGGAGGGAGGAGGTCCGAGCGTCCGTCGGAGCCTGGGGCCAAGCCCAGTTCCTATGGTGACCGCTTCACTTCCCCGCGTCTCTGGGCTGGGCTGTTGGGAAGGCTGCTCCCGGAGGGCGCGTCTGGGAAGCGGTGAGCGCTGTCGGAGGGTTGGGGGGGCGCGGACATCCCGGGACCTCCTTCCCTTCCCCAGGCCCCCTTCTTCCGAAAGTCCGAGGAGGTTGTGTCTCTCCTGGGAGACGAAGTGATTAGGCAGGTGCATGAAATCAGAGATTTTAGTACTGAAAAGCAAAGAAAGGATGAGCTGGCTTTCTTTTCGAAATTGAATGAAGTGTCTGGGGATCTCAGCTCTGGTACTTTTGGGGGAAACCACCCCCCTTGGGACTTTTGCCTGGTGAGTTGGGAACCCAGTAACTTCCCTCTCCCCATTAGCTTCCACGGTGTTGATTGTTTTTAACCTTTTGTACATTTCAACCCTTAGTGTCTTGGTTCACCTGTAGAAATAGACAGACTCAGAGCTGACGTATGCTGAAATTGATCTGTAATAAACAGGTGTCATCCTTATTTATGTCACAGAAGTGCCCACCGTCCCCTGCAAAAGAAATAGAAATGTCATGTGCTTTTTAAACTACTTATTAACTGATGTACACAACAGTCCTAAGTGAGAATGAATAGAAATGTCATGTGCTTTTTAAACTACTCATTTTAAATCTAAATGTTAGAGTATGCTTTGAAAGCTGTTTATTAATAATTACTACCTTCTAGCCAGGAATGTGGTTGGCCTTTTGTTTTAGAATAACTTAATTTTAAGGTCCTACATATGTAGTGAAATTTCTTTGATTCAGAAATCAGAGCTGTGGAAAAAAGGTTAGATTTAGACAATACTTTTTAATAAAGAAAAATAAGTTGAGCAGGGAATAAGTGTTATGTGTTATTTGGAATAAGCTAATAACAGTTTTGGAATTGTCTTTAAGTATAATTTTTTTTATATATGTGAATGGCATCCCAGTGAAGAAATTCCATCTCAGAGAGTTTAGTAACTTGATCTGGAGCACATACTTTTGAATTATGGCTCAGCCAATGCTGTGTTTCCACACCATGATGCAGCTTCTCTTGATATTCTGATTTGTAAAGCAAGATGTAAATATGAGGTCATGCTGTACATGTACAGTTTTCATTTTTATTTTTGGTCTAGACTTGTAATATCATTAGTGTTGGCAGCTCTGGATTTGGAAATTCCCTTCAAGGACGGCAGTGCAGCTTTGTTGCTCAGCTACTATCAATTACTTAAAGGTTTTAGAGAGTTTCCTCAGGACCAGGAGAGGTTAAATAAACTGACTTGCCCTTGGGAACACCAGGAGTATTCTTCAAGAGTTGGTCTTGAGTCTAAGGGCAACTCTTTATCTACTGTGCTGTGCTGCCTTTCATAATATAAATGTAATGATACAATATATTTCCAAAAGTTTATTGTATGATTTGCACTTCTGAATTGGCAGTTCAACATAAGAACCTGTTTTGTGGTGGAATTTTTTTGGGGAGACTTTGTATGGTTTTACAGATTGTTTTTCTGTGTTGAATCTTTCTCTGTTTGTTTTCTTGTAGGATAATTGCTTGTTGTAGACTTCATGTTTGTGGAAGGGTATCTTGACATGCTGTTAAACATTAATATCATTTCCTATTAACAAAAACTATGCTTATAGATTGAAGTCAATTATAACAAATTATAAGGATCTGCCAAATTTTTTATTTTGCGATTTTACTGTATTGATGATTCTTTGAAATATGTGGACCATTAGTTATTGTTTGGAAATCTACAGATATTCAGGAGATATTACTTAAAAGGCCTTTGCAGTGACAAAATTTATCTTGTGCTATGATCCATACTGTAATCTACTCAACTCTGTTTACTAAGATTAGGTACCATCTTCTCTATGACTTTTCTGTTCCTGATTGCTTCAGATGAAATTTTTCTAGAGCACCTTATCTAGAACTCTCTTTTACTACAATTGGCTGTGTGTGTGTGTGTGTATGTATGTATGTATGTATGTATGTATGTATGTATATATGTAAGGGATCTCCTTTAGTAGATTGTAAACTCCTGGGGGTGAGGTGCCATGTCCTTTTATCTATCTCTGATACCATACCTTGTAAATAGATGTTTGATGAATATCTGTTTTATTTAATTGAATTGTGTAAAGAAAACACTCAAGTATGACAATAGCTAGTCAGTCAACCATGGATTGTCTTGAACTACTTTTAGGGAAGGATGGGAGAGAATCCGGGAATAGCTGTGTGTAATACCAGATAGCCGGATAGTGAGTAAAATCCAGAGGATATCCAGAGCAGTATTTTCTCCTTCAGCTAGGCAGAGGAATAGAAATCTTCCATACCAACTCCTCAGGCTGTATGCTATTCTTTTAGGATTTCTTTGCTCAGGATTTCCCTTGATGTTTATTTTTACCTGGTTATACCTGAATGAAAACATTGGTGTGAAGGAGGATGGGACTTGCAAAATAAAATTTGCTTTAAATTCTGGGGAAGAAAAGCAATCTGTGCTCTAGGAATTTTTTTTTAATATTAATTTATCTGGTAGTTATTCTATTTATTTTCAGTTTTCAATGTTCACTTCCACAAGATTTTGAGTTCCAAATTTTCTCCCCTTTCCCCACCCATTTCTCTTATCCCTTTCCCCTTCTGTTTTTCCTGTAGGGTAAGATAGATTTCTATACCCCATTGTCTGTGTATCTTATTTCCCAGTTGCATATAAAAACAGTTTTTAACATTTGTTTTTAAAACTTTGAGTTCCATATAATCTTCCTTCCTCTTTTCTGCACTCATCTCATTGAGCAGGCAAGCAATTTAATATAGGTTATACATGTTTAGTCATGCAAAACACTTCCACAACAGTCATGTTGTGAAAAACTAACTATATTTCCCTCCATCCTATCCCTTCCCCATTTATTCTATTCTCTCCTTTGACCTTGTCCCTCCTCAAAAGTATTTGCTTCTGATTGCCCCCTCCCTTCCATCCCCTTCCTCTTATTCCCTTCCCCTCTACTTTCCTGTAGGGTAAAATAAATTTCTCCTTCTCCCAGTACATTCCTCTTTCACCCCTTAATTTTATTTTTTAGATATCATCCCTTCATATTCAACTCATCCTGTGCCCTCTGTCTATATGTGTGTGTGAGGAATGTAAATAGTTTAAATAAGTCTCTTATGATTTTGCCTTCCTGTTTACCTTTTCATGCTTCTCTCAAGTCTTGTATTTGAAAGTCAGTTTTCTATTTAGCTCTTGCTCTATCTTGAGAATGCATTAAATTCCTCTTCGTTATTGAATGTCAATTTTACCTCTAATTGGTTACACTCAGTTTTGCTGAGTAGGTGATTCTTGGTTGTAATCCTAGCTCCTTTGACCTCCAGAATATCATATTTCAAGCCCTCTGATCCCTTAGTGTAGAAGGTGCTGAACCTTATGTTATCTTGTGTTTCCACTATACTTGAATTGTTTCTTTCTGGCTGCTTGTAATATTTCCTCCTTGTCCTTAAAGTTCTGAAATTTGGCTATAACATTCCTTGAACTTTTCATTTTGGGATCTCTTTCAGGACATGTTTGGTGAATTCTTTCAGTTGCTATTTTACCCTTTGGTTCTAGAATATCAGGGCAGTTTTAAATGATTCTAGGTTCTTTGTTTGATCATGGTTTTCAGGTAGTCTAATAATTTTAAAATTCTCTCTCCTGGATCTGTTTTTTTCAGGTCACTTGTTTTTCCAGTGAGATATTTCACATCGTCTTTTTTAAAATTCTCTTGGTTTTGTTCTATTCTTTTTTTTTTGATTTCTCATAAAGTCATTAGCTTCTATTTGCTAAATTTATTATTTAAATAATTTTTAAGGAATTATTTTCTTCAGTGAGCTTTTGGACCTCCTTTTCCATTTGGCCCATTCTGTTTTTTAAGGTATTCTCCTCATTGGCTTTTTGGACCTTTTGCCATTTTGGTCTAGTCTGTTTTTTTTTAAGGTATGTATATTTTTTAATTATTATTTTATTTGTTTTCAGTGTTCTACAATCACTTCCATTTTTTTCTCCTCCCTCCTTCTCCTTCCCCCTTACCTCCCCACTCCCTCCCTGAGACAGCATACAATTTTATATAGGTTCTACATATGTATTCCTATTAAATACATTTTCACCTTTGTCATGTTGCATAGGAGAATTAAAATGAATAGGAGAAATCATAAAACAAATCAGAACATAATACAAAAGAAAATGATCTGCTGCATTCTGCGATCCAATTCCATAGTTCTTTCTCTCGATGTGGAAGGCATTTTGCCTTAAGAGACTATTGGGAATTTGTTAAGTCCTTGCATTGCAATGAAATACTAAATCTACCAGAAAAATTCCTCACACACTGTGGCTATTGCTGTGTACAAAGTTCTCCTGGTTCTGCTCTTTCACTCAGCATCAGTTCATATGTCTTTTCAGGCCTCCCTGAAGTCTTTCTGTTCATCATTTCTTATAGCACAATAGTATTCAATTACATTCATATACCACAATTTATTTAACCATTCCCCAATTGATGGGCATCTCCTTTATTTCCAGTTTTTGGCCACCACAAAGAGAGCTGCTATAAATATTTTTGTACATGTGGGACCCTTCCTCATTTTTATGATCTCTTGGGGATACCTAGTGTATGGGATGGCTCAGGTCCCTACATAAATCAATTACTCAGAGGCCTCTCAAAGTGATGACAGAAAAGAGATTTATTCGATTCTCAAGAAGTGGGGCTAACCTGTAGGAGTAGCAAAGCTGAAGACAAAGAAAAGGGCAGTGATTTATATATACCCTAACGCAAGTCCCTCCTCCCCCCACTGACCATTATTCTCATTAGCTGAGAATATGATCTTACATTCTAGACACGAAATCTAACCAATCCTTTTTGAAATGAAGACATCGAGGAATTATGTGAGTTTTGTCCAATCATTGAGACCCTAATACACTACACAGTTTTATATCCTTATATGGAACTATTCTGTTCTAAAAATATTGTAACCTTGAGCCTTTAGGCCTTACCTCACCCCTGGGAGAAGAATTACAATCTGAGAAGTCTTCACTAAACCTATCCCACTCAATCCCTCCTCTTATTTATTAACCTGAAGACTTCTCACGGATATTTCAACCACAGTTCTGTAACATGATCTCACACTGTCTATTAATCTCCTCATCCCAATCAGGATCATTCCTGTCTTTTGTCTCCCAGGGTGCCCATCCTTCCTTCTTTAGTATCATCAACTGAATGGCTCCTTTGGTCCTCTCTTCTACTCTAGCAAGTTTTAGGAGAGAATTTCTAACTATTTTAGTAATAAGTGAAATCAAACAAGGTAAACAAATAGGAAGTAATATGATACCACTAATTTCTATGATGCCAAACCACAGTAACCTCTTCCACCAGCTCCCTTCAAAACAGGACCACCAAGACATATTGAAAAGGGAGTTCCAAGTTTGTACAGGAACATGAGCAACCTTCCTGATATTTTTGGTGATCTCTTTCACTATTCTTCCATTATCATCAATTTTTAAGCAACATGTAGATAAACTGAGTTTCCCACAAACCCCTCCTTCTTCTGCAAGTAAATAATCTAAGATTAATCTATGTTGCAGTACTGCGTCCCTAGTTTGTGTGGCTTGATCAGCCAATAAGTCCAAAGCCTTTGCTGTTTTTATTGGTTATAATTTCAACTACTGCTTGGAGTCTGATTAATCTATTTAATAGATATATCCGGGCCTAATGGTCCCCCTTTCACAATCTCTGACTTACCCTTCCATAGTTGTTGTTTCCTCTTCCATATACAATGTTGATAATTCTCCCCAGTTCTATTGATTGCACTCCAGAAAACATCATCCTATGTGTTCCATTCTCCCACTTCCATACCCATTCTTTATATTCTGTGTTATTCTTAGTACTATTCATATATATATAACTCCACAAATAGTCATGGTCGTGACCCCCTTCACATGGTTTTCTGGGATCAGAGGGGTTGTAAAACTTATACCCACAACTTTTGTGATATTCCCCTTTTGTTCTCTCTTCGTATGAAGAGGGTGGGAAAAATGAATGGGTACAGGGAATCACCCTACTATCTGAACAGGTAATACCGTTCTGATCCCATCTGTTTGCATACTGGGCACAATCAATACGAGCCAGGGTTTCTGGCCTTTGTGTGAATGTCCATTTACAATTACTTTCTCCCAGCCATGTCTCCTGCAATTCAGGTCCTGTTTGGTTTAAACACTGTTCACTTGGAACTGATTTGGACAAAGACCATTGGTGTTTCTCTTGGCTTGTCCCGAATCTTGTTCTGTCATGTACTATAGATCTATTACTTAAAATCCAGACTGGACTCAGCAGTACTGCTACCCATGGCCATTGGCTTAACCGCTGAGGTCCCCCCACAAATCCAACAGTCGGATACCTCAAAGGTGTTCGCAATGGTCTGAATTAGGGCCAGGAAACTATTTTCAAGAGGGGGGTTGATAACTGGGGCCTGGTGTCCCAGCAGTGGGAACAGGATCATGCCTAAAAGGGACATTCCCAGGGTATTACATTTTGGTTGTATTGTTCCCACAATTTGTCAAGTCCACACAGCCTTAATAGAAGAGTCCTGTTTAGATATTGTGATTAATGGCTTAGGAAAATTGCTGAACAGAGAATCCTGTTAAGAACAAACAATAATAATCCTAGTATAGTTCCCCAAATAACAAAACTTATAATGACTTTATATATATACCTCATTGGCTATCCCTTTCCAAATTTTGTGTGTTCTCACACATGCTTCAAACGGAGCTTTTAATACTGACAAAGTGTGTCTCCAAGCATGAAGCTTGAGAGTTTGATAACTAATAGCAATAATTATAAATGACAGTAAACAACTTTAAAACTTTTAAATGCAATAACCTTCCATAACTTTGTCCACTGGCTTCCCAATCATGCTAAATATTTTCTGAATTGGGATGGGGGAATAGATAGTTCAAGGTTCAATCTTACCCATATTCCTCCCCTCCTCTTATTTATTCCTGTTTCCACACCTAAATCCAATCAGTAAATACCTCTTCACATTCTTTCCCTTATGAATCCATCTCTTCATCTGTCTTCCTTTTATATGAATATGGGAAGGAAGCAAAGTTGACTGGCACATTAGCAAATTACAGGGGGCAGTCCCCTTGTCATAAGTACAGATACAGAGATTTAAATTAATGAATTGTCCATTTAGAGGTTCCATCTCATACAGCAGTCTGGGGAGAAATATCATCTTATGCAATTTTCTGATCTGGATGCTCCTTCAAACAGTCTTCAGCACAGCATCTCAGCATCTTCTTCTCTTCATCTTCTTGTAGAAATCCAGAT
The DNA here is from genome assembly GCF_028372415.1 of Notamacropus eugenii. Lineage (NCBI taxonomy): Eukaryota > Metazoa > Chordata > Mammalia > Diprotodontia > Macropodidae > Notamacropus > Notamacropus eugenii. The sequence continues at coordinate 406,642,116 of NC_092876.1, read as the reverse complement.
GTCCACTCTCCTACAGAACTGAACTTAATACCATCTTAGATTACCATTCCTATCACTCTTACAAAAATCACAATTGAAACTTTGACAAATTGTCATCTTTTTTTTTTTAAAAAGAAAATTCACATTAAAATGCAGCTTCTACATTTCACAGTAAGTCATTATTCATTCCCTCATTAGGAAGATGAGATTTCACTAAGGAGTCAATACCAGGCTCCAGTACTTATATAAATGCAATAAATAATCATTTTTAACACAGTGCATATCACATCATAAAACAATTCCAACTTCTGATCATGTGATGCTTCTTTTAAAGCATTTACAATATAGTCCACAAACGATTTTTCATTTAGCATTAACCAACTAGGACAAAATAATAACTATGCATGCTAGTCTCACAAGCCCTTGACCTGATTGTCTTCACACTATTACTAAGAATTAGAGGACCCTAACTTATTGTTGTTGGTCTAAAGTCCTAAACCTGTTAGCTCAATTTTAGACTGAACTTCAGATGTTCCCCTACCAACAATCTATTATTCAAAGGATCTGGTATTATTACTTACAAAACTTCTGATTTTAGGAATTTGCCACTAAGAGTGGGGACGTTGCAAGAAAACAACATCTCCCTCATTTCATGTCAATTCCAGGCAGGAGTAGATTGTCAACTGGCATTCAGCCAGGCTTCAAGTCTGCCAGGTGTCAGTGGGGAAATTGAGTCAGGAGAATCCTACCTCAGCTCAGGCTGAACAGCCGCTCTCCCGACCTTCCCATGAGATCACCTTTTTGCAGTTCATACCAGCATCTCACAGGCTTACTGGCATCATGGATCAGTGGCTCAGACCGCCTCGCTTGCTATCCACACCTGGAGTTAGACTCAGAAGAACAGTCAGTTAATAGTCCCACAAAAAGCTCCAATAATCAGTTTCAGACATGACTAATTTCACATTGGCCAAGGAACATCTTTGAAGCAGGTCTAAGTAGCCTACATGCCTTTCTATACATGTTCTAGTTCCTGATTGAATAACAGTCATAAGTCATTGCTCTAACAGATTTATATCCGTTTCCCAAACTACTTTATCCCTTTCTAACCCTGCTCAGTCTAAAAGAATGAGCTACACATGTGATAAGTTCAAACACTAACTTGAATTTTTATGTTCATGTAATGAATTCAAATCAAAACAATCATTTAACTTTCAATGCCAAATATTACCAGAGGCTACCTACCTCTAAGAAAATTAGACTGAAATTCTTTCCCCAAACTGAGGATGTCTCTGATTTAGTCTCAGTAGTTAATTCAGTTAATTGTTTTAATACTAATTGCTTTTACATCATTTTGTAACATGTAAAGATCTTATTCCAAGTTGGGACCTTTGTCCATTACCCCAAAAGAGTTTTAGTCCCATTTGTCTAAAGGTCCTGGAAAACCTCACCTTGAAAACTCCTTGTTTTGTTTTTGTTTGTTTGTTTGTTTTTTCACGTGAACCGGCTCTCCTAAGGTCCACTCTATCACTATTCCCAAGTCTATTCTATTTCCCACTCTTAATTCTAACAGTCCAAATCTCCATTTTACTGGCCACTCCTATCAAGACCATTCCTGGAGCTCCCAGACCACCTGGGGCCACCCCCTCTCTCTTTTTTTTTTTTTTGTAAGTGATTCCTTTCCCTGAATCCCCCTGTAAATAAAATACAATTACAGTTAACTTTAAATCCCAGTCTTGTTCTATGTAACAATGATACAATATCTACTTATTCCCATTAGATTTAGAAAGAATGTTCCCAGGGATTTTATTTACCTCTTAGATCTTAAATTTGCCCTAAAAAGCCAATCACTGAAGATCATTTCTTGTACATTTTCAAATTCTCACCAAAGCAAGTTCTATATACAATCTCCTCAGCTGCTGGGGCTGTACTTGTGACTAGCCTGAGGACTGCTTCTTTCCCCCACATATACACACAGTGTACCAGCTTTAGGTTTTAGCATTAGAATTACAAATGGCAAACATAATTTTCATAAGTGATAACAAATTGCTTTAGCTATGAACCTGAACAATAAATTTCAGATGACATCAGTTGCATTTTCATATCCTATTAGAGAAAGTAAATTATTCCCACTTTTGTAACTTACAAATACAAATTGAATAGGTAGGCCTTCCAAAAAACCATACAAAAGATTTTACAAAGTATTTCTTAATACAACAAATATTTCCTCTCTTACGAACAGTTTGCAATTTATCACAATCCCCTTGAAACTAATTAACAGAAATCACAAGAAAAGACCTAAACCCAAAGCCTTTTCACATTTGCCCATAAACTTTCTTTTACAAACATAACTTTAGAGTAAATGCTTGATTCATGGCAAAAATAATTTTAGCTAAAATTTCCTTTTCAACAACAGAAATAAACTTTTAACATAATACATGCTCAGATGAAACAGGCTTGAAAATCACACCTGTATATATACATGTACATTTTTAAAGCGTTCTCATTTTCTTAATAAGAATGCTACAACAAGGAAACTCATAAAAAAATTCATAACAGCTCTTTTTAACCAATTCATTAATTAACTTAACAGTGCAATTTCTAATACAATATTTAGATAGATTACCTAAAAATTTAAACTTATTTAAGTTTACTTAAAACTTAAAAGAAGCCATTAACCTATTCAGCTCTTTTTTTTATAACCAAATGTAAGTTTCAAATTATCAGATTTCTATCACATCTTTTTAAAACCCCAATCTATATGTAACAAATTACAAAATTTTAAATCGTGTAAACAGTTACATTAGATTAATGTTGCATCTAACAAATACCTATCCTTTTGTTACTGGATCTAACATTTTTGGCAGAAATGCTGCTGGGTGTCTTTGCCCTCCTCTGATTTTTGTCAGGATTCCCAAGGCCACCCCTTTCTGGCCCTCCCACTCTGCAAAGAAAAAGAAAAACCTAAACTTATTATCTTTTTACTTTAAATACATTGTCTGGCATCAAATATATATTGATCTAATTAAACCTGAATCCAAAACTCTCAGCTCTAAGTTGCTTACTTGAGATTTTTTTACTTTCTAATCTTCTGCTTACTTCCACCAAACTTTAATAAATTCTCACCTATCTGAAACATTAAATTAAGAATGACACATTTCACCTATTCACAATTCCAAACACGACCAGAATGAATTCACTTAACTTTCTGTTATTTCCCATTACACTAAAATTTCTTCTTTTGGGTGAGGCAGGAAATGGTTAAATGGTTGCTAGCATGCCTCTTAGGTCTGAGGGAAAAAGATTTTTTTTTTTCCTTTCTCTCTCTCCTTGTCCCTCCGCCCCTCTGAAACTAGTCTGGAGAGGTTGAAGAAAGGGAAGAAAGGGAGTAACAGGAATTTCAAGGACAGTTCAGCTCAGCCTTTCTGCTCCTGCTGGCTGGCTGGCTAAATTTACAACCTTATCAGATAAAAACAGAGACACACAGACTTTCATTCACACAGAAATACCAACACAACATATACAGACAAAACATTTAACAGAATAGAATAGTACATATAGGTTTAAATTTTTGGCAAACCCAGTCCTCGGAGGAACCATATTTGGGCCAGATTGTGCCTCCTCCTCCAATGTCTTTTCACCCCATATGAAACAACAATACTTAATCATCTTCTTCTACATTCTTTTCTCTATAATTTGGTAACTCATGCCAATTTTGTAATCGGTTTCCCAAGGGACTATTTACTGGTATTTCTTTCTGACTCCACTCCGAAGCTCTATTCTTGGACTGCTTTTGTCCCATTTTGGTCGAGGGTTGTCGCCAACACCTCCGAGTCTGAGACTCAACGAATTATGCTAGCTTCCTTGCTAGCTCTCCTGCTAGCTCTCTTGCCAGCTCTCAGGTAAGGGTCGCCTGTCACCAGCAGTCACCCAGCAAACGTTTTTGGGGGAGCCCTTCACCCTGGGGTCCCGCAGTCCACTAATTTGGTTGGGAGTTGTCACCTTCTCCCCAAGTCTGCCTAAGACTCAACGAATTGACCCCCAGGCCTCCCCCCGCGTTTACCGCTGGGTCGTATATGCGTACAAGTTGCCTGACTGCAAACTTGAACACCAACGGGTTGGCATTTTTACACACTTCACAGCTTTGGAGTCTTTGGAGTCTCTATCTTTATTCTTTTCTGTCTTCACTGAGTTCCTCTGCTTCGGGTCATTACCTTGCAGAGAGGGAGGCCCAGCAGCCCTTTTCAAGGACTATGGGGAAATCTCCCCACAGGTGCCCAGTCTTTGAACTGAGCTGTCAGCCTTCTCTCAGAAAGGTCACAGATCCCGGGCGAAAGCCCCCAAACTGTGTGGGATGGCTCAGGTCCCTACATAAATCAATTACTCAGAGGCCTCTTAAAGTGATGACAGAAAAGAGATTTATTCGATTCTCAAGAAGTGGGGATAACCTGTAGGAGTAGGAAAGCTGAAGACAAAGAAAAGGACAGTGATTATATATACCCTAATGCAAGTCCCTCCTCCCCCCACTGACCATTGTTCTCATTAGCTGAGAATATGATCTTACATTCTAGACACGAAATCTAACCAATCCTTTTTGAAATGAAGACATCAAGGAATTATGTGAGTTTTGTCCAATCATTGAGACCCTAATACACTACACAGTTTTATATCCTTATATGGAACTATTCTGTTCTAAAAATATTGTAACCTTGAGCCTTTAGGCCTTACCTAACCCCTGGGAGAAGAATTACAATCTGAGAAGTCTTCACTAAACCTATCCCACTCACTAGTCTATTTTTAAGGTGTTATTTTCTTCATTATTTTGGGAGGGTCTTCTTTGGCAATTATTGACTAATTTTTCATGGTTTTTTTGCATCACTCTCATTTCCTTTCCCATTTTTTTCCTCTACTGCTCTTACTTGATTTTCAGAATCCTTTTTGAGCTCTTCCTTGGCTGGAGACCAATTCATATTTTTCTTAGAGTCTTTGAATGGCACAGTTTTGACTTTGTTGTCTTATTCTGAGTATATGTTTTGATCTTGTTACCAAAGTAAGTTTCTATACTTTGAGGTTTTGTCTGCTGTTTGTTCATTTTCCCAGCCAATTATTTGACTTTTTAACTTGTTAAGGAAAGGCTCTGCTTCCAGTGTGGAGAGCATACTGTTCCAAGTTTCCGGGGTTTGTGCAGCTGTTTTCAGAGATCCTTCTAGGGACCTGTAAATTTTCATTTCTTCCAAGGTGGTATGATCTAAGGAGAGGTGTTTAATCCTCTCCTGGCCTGTGCCCTTGTTTGTAAGAGACTACAAGCACTCTTTTATGCCCTGGAACTGTGAGCAGGGGCCCCCCTAACCACTGTGGCCATAAGCTCTGCTATGCCAGTGCTTCTCCTTCCCCAGAACTGCAAGCCAGATCCAAGTAAGGGCAAAGCAACAGAATTCTGCCTCAGTGCCAGCAAAGAGACACATGTCATCTCCTGGTGAGTTGTTTGATCGAATTACCATCTGTGGACTGAGAGCTCTGGAAAAAGTTGCTATAGCTGTTGCTGTTGCTGCTGCTACTACCAGCACTCCCACAACCCTGGAGGCAGTGTTTAGTTTGAGGTTGAACTGTGCTCCTCTCTCGCCTAGGTCTGATAGACCTTTCCTACTTTCCTTCCTAGGCTGTCTTTGGCGTTTGTGGGTTGAGAAGTCTGGAAACCGCCATAGCTGTTTGACATTTAGTACTCTGAGGCCTGCTCCAGGTTCTCTGGGGCCCAGTCTGTACTAGTGTGTTTTCTGCTATACTGCTCTCCTCTCTCAGTCAGGTGCAGCAGACCTTTCCTGTCCACCTTCCAGGTTGTCTTGGACTGGAAATTTGTTTCACTCTACCTTTTTGTGGGTTCTGCTGCTCTAGAATTTAGAATCATTTTTTACAAGTATTTGGAGGGGTTTGGGGAAAGCTCAAGTGAGTCCCTGTCTTTACTCTGCCATCTTAGCTCTGTCCCTGTACTTTAGTTTTTAGATAAAATCCGTGAGGAACACAAATGATTAACGTATTAATTCTGTTTGGAGGGAGAGGTTGGATTCAGACATATTTACCTAATCAAATTACTCATTTGAATTAACCAAACCAACTTCCATTCACATTTTACAGTAATTGTGGAATAGAAAATGAAATTCATATCAATCAGTGGCATTTCTTAAATGCTTGTCACATGCCTGGTGCTGTGCTATAGTCAAATTTCGGAGCTCCGAGATCAAATAGAAAATGCTTGTAGCAGACCAGGTGGAATTTATATCACGAATGCAAGGAAAACTATCAGTATAATTGACCATATCAATAAGAAAAGTAATAAGATTATATCAATAGATGCAGAAATAGCCTTTGACTAAATACAACACCCATTCTTATTAAAAATGTTATGGAGTATAGGAATCAATGAAGTCTTTCTAAAATAAGTAGTATCTACAACCAAGAGCAAACATTATTTGTAATTGGCATACGCTGGAAGCCTTCCCAGTAAGATCAGGGGTGAAACAAGGGTGCCCATTATCATTAATATTGCACTAGAAATGTTAGCCATAGTAATAAGAGAAGAAAAAGAAATGGAAAGAATTGGAATAGGCACTGAGGAAACAAAATTATAACTCTTTGCAGATGATATAATGGTATACTTACAGGACCATAGACAATCAACTAAAAAAACCAAGCTGAAGTAGTTAACAACTTCAGCAAAGTTGTAGGATATAAAATGAAGGCACATAAATTTCTTTATATTACCAAGAAAATCCAGCAGAAAGATATAGAGAAATTCCATTCAAAATAGCTAGGTAATATGGAATACTTGAGATTCTACAAACAGGGATTATATGAACACAATTACGAAATACTTCACACAAAGATAGATTTAAGTAATTGGAGAAATATTATTGCTTAGGAGTAGGGTAGGCCACTATGATAAACATGACAATTTTGCCTGAGTTAATTTACTTATTCAGTGCCATGCCAATTAAACTACCAAAGAATTATTTTATAGAGCTAGAAAAGCTAGTAGCAAAATTCATCTGGAGTAAGGAGAAGATCAAGAACGCCAAGGGAATCAGTGAAGAAAATGTTAAAGTAGGCAGCCTAGCAGCTCCAGATTTCAAACTCTGTTGCAGAAAGGTAATCATCAAAATAGTCTGGTACTGGCTGAGAACAGAGTAGTGAATCAGTGGGATAGATTAGGTACACAATATCCACTAGTAAACGATCACAGTAATCTAGTGTTTGATCAAGCCAGACAGCCAAACTTTTGGAGTAATAATTTACTGTTTGACAAAAATTGCTGAGAAAACTGAAAAGCAGTTTGGTATAAACTTGGCATAGACCAGTATCTCTTGCTAAATGTCAAGATAAGATCAAAATGAATAAGTGATTCAGAGAGAAAAGGTGACAGACATCATAAGTAAATGAGGGGAACATTGAAAAATGTATCTTATCTATGGATAAGAGAACCAAACAAGAGATAGAGGGGATTATAGGAAGCAGTATAGATAATTTGGATTACATGAAACAAAAAAACCTTTTGCACAAATAAAACTTACACAACCAAAATTAGAGGGAAACCAGGAAAAGGGGGAGGGTGAGGTAGAATTTGCAGCAAATTTCTCTGAGAAAAACTCTAATTTTCAAATATATGGGGAACTGAAATAAATTTGTAAAAGTAGAAGCCATTCCCCAGTTAATAAATGATCAAAGCATATGAACAAATTTCAGAAGAAATCAAAACTATCAATAGTCACGTGGAAAACTGCTCTAAATCATTACTGCTTGGAGGAATGCAAATTAAGAGAGCTTTAAGGTACCACTTCATACCTGTCAGGGTGACTTACATGACAGAAAAGGAAAATGACAAATGACAGAAGGAATGTGGAAAAATTACTACACTAATGCACTGTTGGTGGAGTTGTGGACTACTATAACCATCCTGGAGAAAAATTTGGAATTATGCCCCAAGTGATATAAAACTCTGTATACCCCTTGACCTACCAATACCATTACCAATTCTGTATGCCAAAGAGATCAAATAAAAGGGAAGGGACACATTTGTGCAGAAATATTTATAGAATCCCTTTTTGTGGTGACAAAGGATTGGAAATTGAGGGGATGCCCATTAGTAGGGGAATGTCTGAACAAGTTGTAGCATATAATTGTAATAATATAATATTGAGCTGTAAGAAATGATGAGCAGAATAGTTTCAGAAAAACCTGGGAAGACTTCGTATGAACTCATATAAAGTGAAGCGAGCAGAATCAGGGGAACATTGTTCATGGTAACAGCAGCATTGTGAGGATGATCAGTTCTTGGAAAGACTTAGCTACTCTGATCAAGACACTGAGTCCAAGACAGTTACAAAGACCCATGGTAAAAAAAGAAAGCTGTCTACCTCCAGAGAGAGAACTGATGAGCGCAGATTGATGCATACATCTTTTTACCATTTTAATTTTTAGTGTTTTATTTTGCAACATCACTAATATATTATGTTTTGCACGGCCTTACATGTATAATCAAAATCAAATTGCTTGCTTCTCAAGGAGAGTGGAAGGGAGAGAGGGGGAGAATTTGAAACTCAAAATTTTTAAAAAAATGATTGTTAAAAAACTTACATGTAATTGGGAAATATCCAATGAAATAAATAAAAGTAATCAAAAGAAAGGAATTCTTATCCTTGAACTTGGGAAATTAGTATGATATGTCTGTAAAAGGTCCTACAGTTAGAACAGTCTTGGCCTGGATAGATTATTGATGTGAACTTCTATTTAAATAACTTATATTTAAAAATTCTTGTTGGCATCTTTCTTCTGAAAACTTCTTAAAAATACCTCTGTACAAACTACTGTTCTAGGCTTTGGGAATACAGAGATGAAAAAGGATGCAGTCCTTGACCTTAAGCATCTTATATTGGGTAAAGAATGATATCTGTACAGATAGATATAATACAGGGTATAGTACATTGGGAACAAAGTAGAAGTGCAAGCAAAGTACTCTAGAAAATTCTGAGGAAGAAAAGAACTGTTTTACATGGGAAGATAGTGAAGGAAAGATTTCATAAAGAAGGTGACACCTGAGGTCTTATGACCTGTTAAATAATTTCTCTATTAGGAGGGAAGTACATTCTGGATTTACAAGAGGGTCAGAATTGTGTATGCAGGGAGGGTAGGAGACAGCCAGGAATAGAATGGAGAAAGCAAGCAGTCTTTTCCTTTTTGGGGGAATCAGATTTTCATAATGCAGTTTCATTATTTTGTTTGAAGTGTAGTCCCAGAACATCAACCATATCAATATTTTCTAGAACTAAATACAAATGATTTCCCACACCTTAGCTCTTTCTGTTAGTGAAGATGATCCTTCCTGATTTCATGTTTGCTTCATTATTTTTAAATATAAAGTTTTTATCTTTCATTTTTGCATCACTTACTTTCCCCCATGTTCTCCCTTTTCATACTTCTTCCCAAAGAATTGTCCTGTAGAATTAAGCATAAAAAAGTGAAACAAAACTAATAAACATGTTGAAAATATATGATGATAAATGCATTGGTCCTTACCTCTGCAGAAAAGTTGGAAAGAAAAGAACAGGGACATATCTTCTTATGGTGTAACCTTTTTCATGCTTCTTAAAGAGGAGGAAAAAATACTGCCCATTACTTAGTTTTGTGTATAGCCCAACCTCAAAATCATATTCAGCATCATGTTGTTCAGCAGCATTTTATGTCATAATTGAAAATATGACCAGAAACCCAAATGTTGTGGTATTTGGTAGAGATTTTGTTTTCTCATAATGGGTATCAAGTACTTGTATCATTATAGAGTTAGGCACCTGCCTGGTGGCACCAAGGATGGTCTGAAGGGAATTTCTGCCGGTTACAGAATGTTAGATGTCTCCCTCAGTAATTTTGCCACCACAGCTAGTACAGAGAAGGGAGAAGAAAATTATATACTTGGAGGAATACAACTGTTTGCCTTCTTACTACTACTGCTTCCAGACTCTTAAACTTCTCTAAGGCATTCCCCAACTCCAGAATAAATTCATTGCTGCTGCAATCTAGAATTTCTTATGTGTATAATATTTCTAGAATATTTTTCTTTTTCATTTACCAGAAAGTTCTCTTTGTCACTACATTATTGATCCAGGAGTGCTAGGCTACTTCTAGTTCTTCAGTTGACTAAACAGATTCTCTCCAGATTCCTATCTGGTTGTGAAAATTGATTGATGAGTTGGAGGGAGAGGAGAAATAGTATTTTAAATTTCAAATATGTGGTGAAAACTTAGAGGATTTAGAAGGAAAGAGTGTTTATTCAGAGCTAAATCATTAGGGAAAGGTCTCATTGAGTATATATGGATTTTTAGATGGTCTTTAAAGGAAGAATTTGGATCTTCCATCTGATGTGTATGCAGGTGATTTTGGGAAAATCACTTAAATTCCCTGGGCCTCACTTTTCTCATCTGTAAAACAAAGGGATTGGAATAGGTAGCTTTTTAGGTCCTTTCTAGCTCCCAGTTGTTTGATTCTCTTAATGAAGAAAACGTCCTAGGCAGATGTGATTAGTACAAAAAATCTGCATAGCATCCTGTATGGTTCTGAAAACAAACAGGCCATTTTTGGCATGGCATAGTGTTCAAATAATAGGTTAGAAAGGTAAGTAGTGGCCAAATTGTGGAAGACCTTGAATATTAAGCAAAATAATTCAAGCTGTATTTTTGTAGCTAGTAAAGATCCCCTAAAGATTTGTATAGGAATGACATGCAAAGTCATGTTTCAGGAAGATTAATCTGAAGGCACTATGGATTGAGCAGGAGAGACTGAGACCAATTAGGTTACAGATAGTTCCTATTTTAGGAACTGCTTATGTTTTAAAGAGGTCACTTGTTTGGAACTGAGGATGTGTGTTTTCTTTCTTTAAAAATATAAAATTTAGGCAACCCCAAATCTTTCCTTTCCCTCCAAAGTCCCCTAGCATATCATTGTAATTAGAACTATTTTAAATAAATATTAATAATAGCTTAACTTTTTATGCCCCATTTCAAGTTTTTTGGGGTTTTTTTTACATCTTTACTCAGATAATTTTTCTGTCTTTATAGTTGACAGTCTCATACAATGAAAAGATCACACTGGCTCTGGAGTCAGAGGGACGTGAATCCCACCTTTGATTATTGCTCCAATTTGTTACCTGGGACAAGTCAGTAAACGTCCCTGGACCTCAGTTTCATCATATGTAAAAGAAAAGAGTTGGGGTTTGTAGCCCTCCTAAGAAATGCTTTTGTAGGCTTCTCGCTCATTTGCTATTCTGATGCCCTGTAGTAGCATGGAGTTGGCCCTTGGTTTTCCAAAGGTACTGTACTATAAGCTCTGCCAGTTCCTTACACCTTGGAAAGGCTTTGATTATGGGCCTGGTGATGGCTTGTATTTACTATTTTTAAAAAAATTTTATTTTTTTCAATCAGTCAAATTACTTTCTCTTCTCCGCTGAAAACACAAGAGAAACAAAAGCTTGATGGTATTTTTATCATCAAGCAAAGCAAATGTCCACATTGATGATGTCATATACACACATATGGCCATGATGCGTTCTGATTCTTTCAACTTCTTTATCAGGAAATGGGCAGCAGTTTTCATAACATTAATCCTCTGGAATTGGAATTGGGGATTATGCAGATCAGAGTTCCTAAGTCAAAATATCATTGTTATTGTGTAAGTTGTTCTCCTGGTTCTGTTTGCTCTGCATCAGGTCATGCTAGTCTTCCCGTATTTCTCTCAAGCCATCCCCTTCATCGTTTCTTACAACATAGTAGTATGCTATCACATTTAATAACATTCATAACTTGTTTTGCCATTCCCCAGTTGATGACGCCCACCCCCAGAGCCAATTCTTTGCCACTTCAAAAGGAGCTATAGTTTTGCACAGTATGTCCTTAGAGTTTTTTCCCTCCTTTAACCTATTCTCCCTCCTATTCCCCCATTAAGTGAAATATATTTCTGTACTCAACTATATGTGTATTTTCTTTCCTTCTTCACCCATTCAAATGAAAATGAGGTACAAATTTGTGTAGACTTCTACTTCTGCACTTAGATTATGTGAGAGAATTTTCCTTGACTTTCCTTTTCCTTTTTCTCATAGTATATTCCTCTTTCTCTCTTTTTGTATGCTTTTAAAAACATCAGGTCATAACAGAACCATTTTTAAGCCTTCTGTTTAATTAGTCTCATTCTGTGATGTCTGTTGATGCTAATGTGCGAGGAGGAACATACGTATCATCTTCCAGTATTGGAATGTAAGCTGTTTATCCTTGTTTACTTACAAATGTTTGTTCATCCTTATTTAGTCCCTTGTGTTTGTGTATTTCTTTTTATGTTTCTCTTAATTCCTGTATTTGAACTTCAAAGTTTCTATGATGATATGGTCTGTTAATCAGGAATACTTAGAAGTCCTCTATTTTGTTAAAAAATCCCTTTCCCCCTCTTTACCCCATAGCATTATATTCAGTTTTGTTGGATAAGCTGTTCTTGACTTATGGATTCTGGCATATTGTATTCTAAACTCCCCACTCCTTTTGAGTGGTGGCTGCTAAATCTTGTATGATTGTAACTCCTCAGTATTTGAATTCTTTCTTTCTGACGATGGCATTTTTTCTTTCATGTAGAAACTCTGGATTTTGGTTGTGACATTACTGGAAGTTTCCATTTAGGGGGTTCTTTCAAGAGGTGAATTGTGGACTTCTATTTCCACTTTACCCTCTGGTTCTAAGAAGAGCAGTTTTTTTTTTGTGATATGTTGACATATTGTGTCTAGTATTTTGTTTTATTTGTGATCATAGCATTCAAGTAGTACAGTAATTCTTTTTTTTTCTTCATTTTTCTTTGTTTTTTTTTTTTATTAATTTTTAACATTTATTTTCACACAATTTTGGGTTACAAATTTTCTCCCCTTTTATCCCCTCCCCACCCAAACCCGAGCTTTCTAATTGCCCCTGTGACCTATCTGCTCTCTCCTCTATCCTCCCTCCCTGCCCTTGTCTCCGTCTTCTCTTTTGTCCTGTAGGACCAGATAGCTTTCTTGACCCCTTAACCTGTATTTCTTGTTACCCAGTGGTAAGAACATTACATTTGGTCCTAACACTTTGAGTTCTAACCTCCTTAGCTCCCTCCCTCTCCACCCCTTCCCCTTGAAAGACAGGCAATTCAATATAGACCATATCTGTTTAGTTTTGCAAATGATTTCCATACTAGTTGTGTTGTATAGGACTAATTATATTTCCCTCCATCCTATCCTGTCCCCCTTTACTTCTATTTTCTTATGGTCCTTTCCCTCCCCATGAGTGTCGACCTCGTATTGCATTCTCCTCCCCATGCCCTCCCCTCCATCCTCCCCCCCACCCTGCTTGTGCCCCTGTTCCCCACTCTCCTGTATTATGAGATAGGTTTTCCTATCAAAATGAGTGTGCATTATATTCTTTCCTTTAGTGGAATGTGATGAGAGTAGACCTCATGTTTTTCTCTTGCCTCCCCTCTTTATCCCACCACTAATAAGTCTTTTGCTTGCCTCTTTTATGAGAGATAATTTGCCCCATATAACTTCTCCCTTTCTCCTCCCAATATTTCCCTCTCACTGCTTGATTTCATTTTTTTTTTAAGATATGATCCCATCCTCTTCAATTCACTCTGTGCACTCTGTCTCTATGTATGTGTGCGTGTGTGCATGTGTGTGTGTGTGTACTCCCACCCAGTGCCCAGATACTGAAATGTTTCAAGAGTTATAAATATTGTCTTTCCATGTAGGAATGTAAACAGTTCAACTTTAGTAAGTCCCTTATGATTTCTCTTTGCTGTTCGCCTTTTCATGGTTCTCTTCATTCTTGTGTTAGAAAGTCAAATTTTCTTTCCAGCTCTGGTCTTTTCATCAGGAAAATTTGAAAGTCTTCTATTTCATTGAAAGACCATTTTTTCTCCTGAAGTATTATACTCAGTTTTGCTGGGTAGGTGATTCTTGGCTTCAGTCCTAGTTCCTTTGACTTCTGGAATATCCTATTCCATTCCCTTCTATCCCTCAATGTAGAGGGTGCCAGATCTTGTGCTATCCTGATTGTATTTCCACAATACTTGAATTGTTTCTTTCTAGCTGCTTGCAATATTTTCTCTTTGACCTGGGAATTCTGGAATTTGGCCACAATGCTCCTAGGAGTTTCTCTTTTTGGATCTCTTTCATGCGGTGTTCTGCGGATTCCTTGAATATTTATTTTGCCTTCTGGTTCTAGAATCTCAGGGCAGTTTTCCTTGATAATTTCATGGAAGATGATGTCTAGGCTCTTCTTTTGATCATGGTTTTCAGGTAGTCCCAGAATTTTTACATTGTCTCTCCTGAATCTATTTTCCAGGTCAGTTGTTTTTCCAATAAGATATTTCACATTATCTTCCATTTTTTGAATCTGCGTGGTATGTTCTGAGATATCTGTCTTTCTCGAAAAGTCCTTAGCGTCCATCCGTACCATTCCAGTTTTGAAAGATCTGTTTTCTTCAGTGAGCTTTTGAATCTCCTTTTCCATTTGGTTAATTCTGCTTTTGAAAGCATTCTTCTCCTCATTGGCCCCTTGCACCTCCCTTGCCAGCTGAGTTAGGCTAGTTCTCAAGGTGCCAATTTCTTCAAGATTTTTTTGGTTCTCCTTTAGCAGGGAGCTGATCTGCTTTTCATGCTTCTCCCTCATCCCTCTCATTTCCCTTCCCAGTCTTTCCTCCACCTCTCTAACTTGATTTTCAAAATTCCTCTTGAGCTCTTCCATGGCCCGAGCCCATTGGGTGGGCTGGGACACAGAATCTTCGATTTCTGTGTCTTTGCCTGATGGCAAGCATTGTTGCTCCCCATCAGAAAGGAAGGGAGGAAGTGTCTTTTCTCCGATAAAGTACCCTTCAATAGTTTTATTTCTTTTCCCTTTTCTTGGCATTTTCTCCAACCAGTGGGCTGACCTCTGAATGTTCTCCTCACACCCACCTCGCCTCCTGGTCCTCCCAGCCAGCATTTGGGGACTGAGATTCAAATGCTGCTTCCCGCCTTAGGATTTTTGGCGGGGGCAGGGCTGCTATTCAGTGTGAGAATTAAGTTCAGATGGTCAGGTCGGGGCAGGGCCGCCTCTCAGGCTCAGTTCCCTCAGGGGGTTTATGCACAGACCTTCCACAATGGATCCAGGCTCCCGCCCATTTGGGGAGCCCCTGTCTGCAGCCGCCTCTCAGCCCCCACCTCCCGGGGGGGGGCCGAATTATGGGGGCACCCCACTTCCCTCTCAACCCGCCAAAGAGACTCTCTCACCCACCCCCGTCAGTCACCTGTTGGTGGGGGGCCCGTGCCGCCACTGAAGATCCTGCCTCCGGAGCCCTCTCAGATCTGTGCCTCTCGGAGCCGTGGCCGCCGCTGCCGCCGCAGGTCTGAGCTGGGCTCCGCGTCTGCAGCGCGACGGACCTTTTGCAAGAGGTTTGCAGGTCCCTCTGTGGGTGGGGGGACCCACGTGGCCACTGGAGATCCCATCCCCGTAGCCCTCTCGGATCTTTTCCTCACGGTGTTGTGGCCATGGCAGGGCTGCCCTCTGCTCCCCGTCCCGGCGCCCAGTCCACGGCGCGAAGGACCCCCCCCCGCGAGAGGTTTGCAGGTCTCTCCGGAGCAGAAATCTCCCTCGCTCCAATGTTCCGTGGTCTCTGGGTGCAGAATTCGCCCAGGCTTGGTCCCCTCTAGCCGTTCTGTGGTTTGTGGGTTCGGAGCTATGTGTATGTGCATCTTTCTACTTTGCCATCTTGGCTCCGCCCCCCGTTAATGCCGTTTTTAACCCACTTGATTGCTATCCAGCTTTTTCAATAGTTTTTATTGAATTTATTAAAGAATTCATTCCCCTTCTGTTTTGGATGAAGAATTTATCAGCTGTTCATCTAGTTTATGTTTTTGTTTCTAACTGTGCATTATCTGTTCTCCATTATTATCTAATTTTTATCTGGCACAGCCTTTGTTATTACAACTTTATAATATAATGAGCTCATTTAGTGCAAGTACTACTTCTTTCATTCCCCACTTCACAATTCCTCTAAGTATTCCTGTCTGTTTGTTCTTCCAGACAAATGTTATTAAAACATTATTTAATTTTCTACAGAATTTCCATTGTAATTTTCTTTAGTATTACATTAAATATATACATTAATTTTTAGCCATTGCTATTTTTAGTTGTAGCATCCCCTTTGCAATCACTCTCCCAACTAGCACTAAAACAACAGGTTATGTTCCCATTGGAAATGACTGTTTATTCCCCCAGGATTCCAGGGGTAACCCTGAGATATTGGAGATTTTAGTATTGTTGCTCATGAACCTTTGTGCTTACAAATATTGAACCATAAGGTGACATCAGTTAGTTTTTACAAAATTATTCTTACTGGGAATGTATTGCAAGAACACAATAATCTTCCCCCAGCCAGAGAGGGAGCACACTCTTCCCTTATGTACATGGGCACACACACACACACACACACACACACACACACACACACATATCCCCATACGAGTTATGCAGAGAAGGTGGGCTCAAACTTAAAATACAGAGGTTGTGAGGCATAGGCAGAAAGGTACCTCATGACTCATCATTTAGTGAGAGCTCTCTTTTAACAGAGTCCCCACCAAATTTGCATTGTGGAAAGGCAATTGTGATAAATGAGTCACTCCTCTTGCTTAGCTAGTAAAGAAAAGAAACAGAACAAGTCATTTTGCAACTTGCAGTTTTGAAGACTTTTCTAATGTGTAAGGACCACTGGGGGCAACTATTCTTCTTTCCAGCTTGGAGAGAAAAAAGGCTATTTAAATCAGAAAGTAAAATGGAAAATACAGAACAAAATGGAATTAGGTATGTGGGCTCTTAAATCTTAAAAGTCCTTTTTTAATAATGCCAAGAGGATTACAGGATTTAGAGCTGCACTATCCTCCAAGATCTCTTAGTCTAGGGTGTTTTAACCTGTGAACTTAAGTCCATGAATGACTTAGCTACTCTGATCAAGACAGTGATCCAAGACAGTTCCAAAAGATCAATGATGAAAAATGCTATCCACCTCCAGAGAGAGAACTGATAACCTCTGAGTGCAGATCGAAGCATATTTTTTGTCTCTTACTTTTTATTATTTTATTTGGTGACATGCATAATGTATAAATATATTTTGCATGATATCACATGTATAACTGATGTCATATTGCTTACCTTTTCAATGGGTGGAGGAATGGGAGGGAAGAAATTTAAAAATAAATAACTTTAAAAATACATTTCTCAAAAAAGAAAAACATTCTGAAGAGTCTATAGGCCCTTGTCAGACATCCAAAGGAATCCTTGAAATACAAAAAAGTAAAGAACCTATGACCTAGTCTAGGGCTAGCTTCCTTGCAGAAAATGATGCCTCAGCTGATTGGTTAGTCCACTGCTGGACTGGATTGGCCAAGTTGCTTGTCTGCTGCCCTCTTCCTCACTGGACTTGTATGCTGCTGCCAGTGGCTCCAGTTACTGGTTGGATCTCTGATAACTTTGATAGATTTCCAGTTTTATTAGTTGCCTTGGCAACATCTCAGAAAAGCTAGGAAGGAATAAACAGTATGGAACCCAAAGTACCCTGCTCATTGACTTGTGATGACTGGGTAAGAGACATGACAGCTGCTGGCTGGCTCTCCCTCCATTCCAGAAGCTCATAGGAGTTCTCACTCAAAAGCCAGTAGGGAAGTGACTGAGAGATCATCTTGAACCTCTTGTATACACACGGAGTTACAGCTCAGGCTCTGCTGTGTCGTTTATCCTTTCAGCTCCTCAGCCAACCAGAAGACTGTTCATCATCATCATAAAGGCTGAAACTGGCTTCCAGAGTTCTTTGTGTTAATAAAAAATGTTGCACTTGCTCTATATAAACAACTGAGAAGGGCAAATCTGAGCACTGTCTAAGGACTGGGCCCTTATGGCCAGAATCATTTTACGTACTGTATTACCTCACCATGTCAAATGAGCAGCAGCATGGCATAATGAATAAAGAACTAGTCTCAAGCAGGAAAACCCAGGTTCATGTTCTACCACTGTTATATATTGGCCATATGACCGTAGGTATTAACTTAACCTCTTAGAGCTCTAACTTTCTATAGAAGTTACAGAAAAGGTACAAATCTGTATTGGTAAGGAGTTTCCTCATTTAGCAATTTGCTATGTTAGCGAAATCACAGATCTAGTCCCAACTTTTATATTGGATATATTATCTAATTCTTCCTTTACATTAAAATTGGCTTTTTATTTATGTAGATATTGGTTGTTGAGTACTAAAATACTTACATTCATTGTTATCACACATAGTATTTCTCTTTGAAATTCTTTTTGTTTTTGCTAAAGATTGGGTTGATATACACTATCTTATTGAAAGTATTAATATATCATTTTGTGTATTGGGTTGTAAGGCCAGATATTTCCATGCACTGGAATATTCTTAGCTTCCTCAAACAAAGGATTTAGTTTTATACCGAAGAAAGAGGCCAAGAGCTCCATTATGATTATAAAACTGGTTTTAGTAATCATATATGGGTTACTTATAATAGGTGCTGGTCTTGGGCAGCTGCTAGATGAAACAGTCTCAGTAGTGGATAGATCTCCATAAAAACCCCAGGAAAGCCCAGTGATAATTATAAGAAACAGAGACAAAGGAAGGAAGAGCTGCTTAGTAATGAGCTCATTTTCCAGCTTGGATATTAAGCCAGTGTTGTTGAATAAATGCCTAAACAGAGGGTTGTGTACTGGTCATTATGTCTGTGTTATGGTTGTTACTGGTCACATTATCTTGAGTTATGATTCAGTATCTAAGTTACAATTTTTACTAATCACCATGTCTGGATTTCCACTGGTTACAGTTAAGTTAAGGCTTTCACTTTTTACTGTGTTTTGTGGCTTTTCCCCAGTAGGGACCCCGCACAAGTTTCCTAACTATACTGTCATACTATCTTCATATTATGACTTTTTAACCTATTCTTTACTTTTATCTATTCTGTTTTCTAAGAATTTGAAATAGTAATAATGTGCCATCTGAAAGATTTAGAAACTAATCATTGCAATGACCATTCATGACTCCAAGAAGCCTGAAGCTCTCTTGGTAGAGAGGTGGTTGGATACATCTTGATGCTTATAAACTGTGTAATAATGGATAAATTACTTAACACCATTCGCTCCCCCACCTTCAGGACCTCAGTTTTCTTGTGTGTTCAGTGAAGGGGTTGGACAAGATGGTTTTTGAGATCTCTTTCAGTTCAGTATCCGTGATCTTATGGTCTTATGCCTAGAGATCTAGGATGAGACATACATTTTCATATATAGTCAATGTATAAATTTATTTTATTTAACTATGTAGACATTTCTACTGTAATACTTGTTTTGAAAATGTGAGTTTGTTATGCTCTGTTTAATTTTTTGAGGAACAAAGAAAACACAGGAACCTACATGACTTGACAATAACTCACAAACTCCAAACCTTCCAAACCCCACTACCATAAGCAAACTTCGGGTCATTTTTAAGGTTAAGAGCAATTATTTATTGTAAGTCTTCTAGAGTCGTGGGAGCAGTGTATGTATAACATATCCATGTATAAAACTGCTACTGTTTTTTTATTAGGTTCCTACCTTTTTTAATAAGTCATTGATGAAGTTTTTAAGTGTTGTACTCATAACTTCATCTTCCCCATAAGTCCTGTGAGTTTTATTGCTCTGTTTTGCTTAGCTCTGTGAGTTTTAGAGCAGAACTGACCGTACTTCTTTGTTACAAGAGTAGACTTGGGTAAGAATAGAGTTGTAAAGGGGAAAGCAGATAGTTAGTTGTAATGACACACACAAAAAGAAGAAAATGTATGAATTAAAATAGGCAGAAAAAACAGATGCAGAGCAGTTTTAGTACTATGTGTATTAAAAAAAAACCCTGTACATTATAGAAATTTGCATTTTATAACTCCTTCAGTTGAGGCATGAATGACCCTATTTTACCTCTCTTCTTCATGGGGAAATCTGATATTCCTCTATACTATTTTGATAATTTTAAGGAGAAATATTTCTAGTTTCTATACTTAAATTTTTTTTAAAAAATTCCATTATACATATATTTTCAGTTTAAACATGCATTTATTATCTATTCCGCTCTTCTCCTTTCCTAATTGAACAATAATATTTGAAGTCTAATAAAACACATTCCCATATTGACCATATCCAAAAATCTATGTCTCCTTCAGAATTTTAAATCCATCATCTTTCTGGAAGGCAGATGGGTATAATGCTTTATCTTTAGTCCTTTGACATTCTGGTTTATCATTTCATTCATCAATTCTAAAGTCCTTCAAAGCTGTTTTTCTTTACAATATTTTAATTATATAAACTGTTTTTCTAGATGTGCTCACTTCACTGTGTTAGTTCATAGAGGTCTTTCAAGTTGCCTCTGAAACTGCCTATTTCATCATTTCTCATGAAACAGTAATACTCCCTTATATTTACATGTCATAAGTTGTTAGCCATTCCTCAATAGAGAGTACCCTCTTAATTTCCAGTTAGAGGTATTTTTTTTTATTTTTCATTTTTAGCACAGTTCATATCACATAACACAATTCCAACCTTCGGTCAGGTGATACTTCTTTTAAAGCATTTACAATACAGACCACAAACAAATTTTTTTTTTTAACATTAACCAGCTGAGACACAAATAATAACTATGTAAGCTACCTTCACAAGCCCTTGACCTAATGGTCTCCACACTGTTACTAACAATTAAAGGACCCTAACTTATTGTTGTTGGTCTAAAGTCCTAAGCCTAATAGCTTAATTTTAGACTTGACCTTGGATGTTCCCCTACCAACAATCTATAATTTAATGGATCTGGTATTAAGCTTACAAAGCTTTTGACTATAGGAAATTGCCATTAATAGTAGGGACGTTGCAGGGAAACAATATCTCCCCAACTTCGTGTCAATTCCAGGCAGGAGTAGATTGTCAACTTGCATTCAGTCAGGCTTCAAATCTGCCAAGTGTCAGTGGGGAAATTGAGTCAGGAGAATCCTACCTCAGCTCACGCTGAACAGCTGCTCTCCCACCCTTCCCATGATATCACCTTTTTCAGTTCATACCAGCATCTCACTGGCTTACTGGCATCGTGGATTGGAGGCTCAGACCACCTTTCTTGCTATCCACACCTGGAGTTAGACTTGGAAGAACAGTCACTTAATAGTCCCATAGCATCTAAAAATGGCAAGTTCCCATAACCAGGTTTCAGATATGACTGTAATTTCACATTGGCTAAGGAACACCTTTTGAGGCAAGTCTTAAGTGGCTTACATGCCTTTCTGTACACGTTCTAGTTCCTGGTTAAATAACAGTCATAAAATCAAATTTACCATTAAAACCTTAACTTTTCTATCACTGCCAAATTTTACCTGAGGTTACCTGCCTCTAGGAAACTTAGAGTGAAATTCTTTTCCCCAAACTAAAGATCTCTTTGCTTTAGTCTCAGTAATTAATTCAGTCAATTGTTTTAATACTAATTGCTTTTACATCACTTTGTAACATGTCCAATTTTTCTCCCCATCTCTCCCCACTCCCTACCCCCTAATACCTTGCTTTCTGATTACTCCTTCCCTCAATGTGCCCTCCCTTCGATCACACCCCACCCTTCCCTTATTCCCATCTACTCTCATTTCTTGTAGGGCAAGATAAATTTCTGTACCCCATTACCTGTGCTTCTTATTTCCCAGTTATATGCAATAATAATTCTCAACATTCATTTCTAATACTTTGAATTCCAGCTTCTCTCCCTCTCTCACTCCCTACCCATCCCCACTGGGAAGGCAAGCAATTCAGTGCAGACTAAATATGTGTCATTTTGCAAAAGACTTCCATAATAATCATGTTGTGTAATACTAACCATATTGCCCTCTATCCTATTCTATCCCCCCATATTTTTTTATTCCCTCATTTGACCTTGTCCATTCCCAAAAGTGTTTATTTTTAGTTACTCCCTTCTCCCATTTGCCCTCCCTTCTATCATTCTCCTCATCCCACTTGTTGCCTCCTCCCCTACTTTACTGTAGCATAAGATAGGTTTTCATACCAAATTTAGTGCATGTTGTTCCCTCCTTAAGCCATATGTGAAGAGAGTAAGCTTCACTTTTCCCCTCTCCCCTTCTCCCTTTTCTCCTCCATTGAACAAGATTTTTCTTATCTCTTTTATGAGTTATAGCCTGCCCCATTCCATTTCTCCCTTTCTCCTCCCATTATTTTCTTCCCTCACCCCTTAATTTTTATTTTATTTTTTTGGGGGATATCATCTCTTCTGATTCAACTCAACCTGTACTCTCTGTCAATATGTGTGTGTGTGTGCGCGTGTGTGTCTGTGTATGTATAGTCCCTTCACCTACCCAAATACTGAGAAAAGTCTCAAGAGTTAAAAATATTATCTTTCCATGTAGGAATGTAAACAGTTCAGCTTTAGAAAGTCTTTTATGATTTCTCTGTCCTGTTTACCTTTTCATGCTTCTCTTGATTCTTGTGTTTGAAAGTCAAATTTTCTCTTCAGTTCTGGTCTTTCATCATGAATGTTTGAAAGTCCTCTATATCACTGAATGATCATTTATTCCCTTGAAGTATTATACTCAGTTTTGCTGGGTAGGTGATTCTTGGTTTTAATCCCAGTTCTTTTGACTTCTGGAATATCCTATTCCAAGCCCTTCAATCCCTTAATGTAGAAGCTGCCAGATTCTGTGTTACCCTGATTGTATTTCCACAATACTTGAATTGTTTCTTTCTAGCTGCTTGCAGTATTTTCTCCTTGACCTGGGAACTCTGAAATTTGGCCACAATATTCCTAGGAGTTTCTCTTTTTGAGTCTCTTTGAGGCGATTGATGGATTCTTTCAATATTTATTTTGCCCTCTGGCTCTAGAATATCAGGACAGTTTTCCTTAATAATTTTATGGAAGATAATGTCTAGGCTCTTTTTTGATCATGGCTTTCGGGTAGTCCCATAATTTTTAAATTTCTCTCCTGGATCTATTTTCCAGGTCAGTTGTTTTTTCACTGAGACGTTTCACATTATCTTCTATTTTTTCAAACTTATGGTTTTGTTTTTTAACTACTTGGCTTATCTCGTAGTCATTCATTTCCCTGAACTCAATTCTCTTTTTCAAAGAACTATTTTGTTCAGTGAGCATTTGAACCTTCTCCTCCATTTGGCTAATTGTGCTTTTTAAAGCCTCCTTCTCCTCGTTGGCTTTTTGAACCTCTTTTTCCAATTGAGTTAGCCTCTTTTTAGAAGTGTTATTTTCCTCAGCATTTTTTTGGTTCTCCTTTAGCAAACTGCTAACTTGCTTTTCAAGCTCTTCTATTGCCTGAGCTCAGTTTAAGTTGACTTTGGAGACACTGGAGGCAGGGGTCTTGACTTCCTGTAACAGTATGCCTTGTACTTCCTCATCTAAAAGGATGAGAGGAGACACCTGTTCACCAAGAAAATAACCTTCTGTGGTCTTATTTTTTTTTCCTTTTTTGGGACATTTTCCCAGCCAGTTACTTGACTTCTGAATCCTTTGTCAAGAGGATTGTCTTGTTGCTCTTTCTGTCCCTAGTACTGTGTTCAAGGCTGAGATTCAACTCAGCTGCTCAATTCCCCAGGGCCTTGGGTGGAGGTGGAGCCGCCACTCTGGGCTGAAGTTTAGATCAGCTGCTCCCTACTGCCAGAGGCTTTTTAAGCTGAGCTGCCTGGATAGTGGACCCAGGTTGCTTCCCGGCCCACTGTAGCTGCCTGCAGTCTGCTGCTGCTGCCATCGCCTGGAGCTATTGCTGAAGGAACTCCATTCCTCTCTTGCCCAGCTGGGAAAGCCCTCCCGCACTGACCTTTGGAGCTTTCTTTGTTTCTTGTGGGTTGAGGGATCTGGGACCCTCCCTGCTGGGAACTCTGCCCCAGAGGTCTGTTCAGGTCCTGTTCCTCCCAGTGCCACGTGGCTGGGGCTGGGCTCTGCTCTGCTCAGTGTCCCATGAGATAGACATTTCCTGTTGGCCTTCCAGGTTACCTTTGGCTGGTAACGTCTTTCACTCTGTTCTGTGGCTTCTGCTGCTCTAGAATTTGTTGAGAGTCGTTTTTTACAGGTATTTTATGGGCTGTTGGGGAAGCACTAGAGTATGTGCGTCTTTCTACTCCACCATCTTGGCTCCACTCCCCAGTTAGAGATATTAACAAAAACTGCTACAGTTAAAAAAAATTTCCCTCTTTGATTTCTTTAGGGTGTAAGTGGAATAGTTGTATTGCAGAGTCAAGGGCATGGACAGTTTAATAACTTTTTGGACATAGTTCCAAATTGCTTTCCAAAATGTTTGGATCATTTCATACCTCCACAAACATTTGTATGCCTGCCCTCTCACATCTCTTCCAACATTTATCATCCTAGTATGTTGTTATTCTTTGTTAATCTGAAGGCTATGATGTACCAGTTCCTTTACTTTAAAATATTTCTAATGTGCACTAACTAGCTTGTCAAAAGTTTTTCCTGCATTTGTTAATATTATTGTATGATATTTGGTTTTTTATTATTATATAATCTATATACTAATTATTTTCAGCATAATAATAGCATGGCATACTATCATATAGTGTATTATATTGATTATTTTCCTAATACATAACTGTTATAAATTTTACATGAGCATAATGAATAATATTCAAAGTATATTTCTGTGTTCTATTAGCCACTATTTAGTTATATTATGTATGTGTGTATATAAATGCATATATGTATGTTTATAGGATATAGGTCTTTAGTTACCTTTTCTCCATGGTATTCTTACCAGGTTAAGGGATCAAAACTTGTAGAAAGAGGTGAAATGTCATATTTCTCAATTTAAAAAAATAGTTTGCATAATATGGAGAAATTTTTTTAATGTTGCATAGAAATAAATGATGAATCCATTTAGTCCTATTGCCTTTTTATTTGGAAGCTAGTTATTTTCCTTAAGATTGATTTATTATTTTGTTCTTTGCTTCCTGTTTATTGTCAATTTGCGTATTTTATACTTGTATAAATATTTATATACATTTATTGTTTATTTTGAGTCTTATTGCCATTGTATGTTTTTGTCTATTTTTCCCCCATTCATTGTTACCTTCCCTTTCTTTTTCTTTTATTCTAATGAATACTTTTGTATTCTATGTATTTTTTTTCCCTTTTTTTGGATTGCAGTGTAAGTTCCAAATTGTCTCCATTCTTTCCTCTCCACCCTGCACTAGAGAACATTTGATGCAGATTTATCACTATATGTAAAAACATATTATGTATACTTCTATTTATCAGTACTTTTTCTGGAGGTGGATAATATCTTTCTTCACAGGTCCTTTATAACTATCTTCTATATCTTTTTCCCCCTTTGTGGGTAAACTCCTTGAGAAAGCTGTCCAAACTTAGTGTCTCCATATACTTCTCTCAGTCTTTTCTAAACCCTCTGCATTCTAGCTTTTGATCTCATCATTCAGTTGAAATTGCCCTCTCTGAAGTTACCAGAGGTTGCCAAATCTAATGGCCTTTTCTCAGTCCTGTTTCTCTTTGACCTCTTTGCATCATATGACATGGCTGCTTACATTCTTCTGAATTTTTTTCTCCTCTCTAGGTTTTTGTGTCAGTACTTTGTTCTGGTTTTTCTATATATCTGATACTCCTTAATCTTTTTTGCTGGTTCTTGATCCATACCATGTCCTATAACTGGATATTCCCCAAGGTTTGATCCTATGTCCTCTTCTTCTGCTCTCTCTCTTTCTCTCTCTCTCTGTCTCTGCGAACTTATCAGCTCCCGTGGGATTAATTATCTTCTCCATACTGATAAATATCCGTATATCCAGCCCCAGTCTTTTCCCCAGATTTCAGCCTGTATCACCAGTTGCATATTGGATATTTACTCATCACCATCATTATTAAGCACTTAATATATTTCAGTAACTATGCAAAGCACTGGATATAAAGGCAAAAACATTGTTCCTGTTCTCAAGGCACTCATATTTTAATGGTGGAGACAATATGTTAACAGTTATGTACATACAAGATATATTTTTTCTTCAGTGAGCTTTTGAATCTCCTTTTCCATTTGTCTAATTCTGCTTTTTAAAGCCTTCTTCTTCTCATTGGTTTTTTGAACCTCTTTTGCCAATTGAGTTACCCTATTTTTAAAGGTGTTATTTTTTTCAGCATTTTTTTTGAGTCTACTTTAGCAAGCTGTTGCCTTGCTTTTCATGATTTTCTTGCATTTCTCTCATTTCTCTTCCCAACTTTTCCTCCACCTCTCTTACTTGATTTTGAAAATCCTTTTTGAGCTCTTCCATGGCCTGGGACCATTGCATATTTATTTTGGAGGTTTTGGATGCAGAAGCTTTGACTTTTATGTCATCCCCTAATGGTAAACATTGTTATTCCTCATCCCAAAGGATGGGAGACAGACTTTTCTAATTCTCAGGTAAATATAGTTCAAGACTCTAAAAATGAAAATAGTAATTTCATATTATTTGTTATGTATAAGCATGAACTCTTTGAAGGTATGGACTGTTGATGTGCTGTTGCCTCTGTGTGCATCCTTAGAGTAATGTCCTTATTGTTAAAATGTATTAGTTATTTTTACAAATCTTAAAGCCATTTTTACATGGAAATCTGTATTTTTCAATCTTCCTAACAGGTTACCACCAAAGAACATGATTTTGGCCTAGGGGCTCCAATAAATAAAGCTGAGAAATATCACAATACTCCCCAAGAAGTGAGAAAACAAGAGAGACTCACCCATAAGCTAAATTTACAGGTTATCACAATTAAATAAACGTGTATGTCATTTTCTTACATTAATACGTGTTGATATTACATAGCAAATCAGGCTAATAAGAAAAGTCTATAAATTCTTTAAGGCCAAACAGTTCAGACTTAAATGCTTATATTGTTATTGACAGCTTAGAGTCAAGAAGTAAACCAATTCCTGTTATTTGCTTCCTGTATTTATGTGTTGCTATTATGTCATAATTAAATTTTCTTCTAATTATTTCATGTACAAATGACCAGTTCTTAAGATTTTTTTTTTTAATTTTTGGAAGTCAAAGTGAATGGGTTTTGATTCCGTAGAGTTACATTTCAATATTATATATAATTAGACTTGCTTAACTTTTCCACTTCAGTTATATCAAAGATATTATTTTATTATGTGATTGGGCTTACAACAGAATACATAGTATGGAATTATTTTTCATTAAAATTTCCATTTGACATATTGAAGTCATTGTATTTGCATATAAGAATTTGGGCTCAATCTATGGGTCCTTTTGTAATCATTTTCCTAGGCTACTGGGTAGAACCCAAACTATTAGAATCATCATAGCCCTGAAAGGTACTCTGGGACCCTAATTCATAAGCATCTCTGACAGGGTTTATAACAGTATATTTAAATATTTCAGTAGATTTATGTCTCCTTGATAATGAACAGTTTTTCCATTAGGATAGATTGTAAGCTACCCATACCTTCTTATCCTGTGTGACTTTTTCCCATATACTCATATATCCTTGTTACTTCACATGAATTTATGAGAGGTAATGGGAAGATCTATTTTTAAACAGAGAACATCACCCTTAAAATTTCTGTGCTCTTCTTATGCTTATCAGTAAGTATTGAAAACAGTGATGTTTGCATGGTTAAAAATCTGATTTTTAAAATAGGCCTTGCTCTTTAGGAGTTTAATATGATTACAGATATAGATGTCCAGGTATAGGCAAAATATTCATTTTTAAGAAATGGCTATAGGTTTCCATATTTTGGGAGTTTTTCTATTTGTTTTTGGTCTGGTATTGGGATTGAAAGGGGGAATGAAGGAGCATGAATCTGAAGCTAAATAACTAGGGATGATATAGTATTTATAAAATCCTTGAATGCAGTAACTAAATTGTATGTCTTTGTATTTCGCTGTGAAGTACGTAGCACGGTACCTTGCAAAGTGTCTTTTATTTGTAGAATGAATGAATGCAAAGAAGTGTTAAGATTGAAAACCTGGTTTTCTTTTCATTCTAAATAATCTGATATTGGTTCCCTCAATCCTACCCCATACCCTCTTTTAGCCTAATAGATTGAAGGCATCTAGATAGTTGTAGGAATGGGAGTGATCTTTTTTTTTTTTTTTTTTTTAACCTGGTGCCATCTTCCTTGGGGAGTGGTAGATCATAGTAAGATGAGATTAGGTGCCTTCCAGAACTCTTAGCAAGAGGCTTCGCACAATGAGCCCAGTCAGTGTTTACTGCTGATGAAAATGGTCAAGTCAGTTGGTGGTATGTTATAGAAAATGCTCATGGGATTTAGATCTGGAAAATACCTTAGATATTGTGAAAACCAACTCAGGCTAGGAGAAGTTTGATTTACCCAAGGGCACAGAAGTATTAGAGAAGGTGACAGAATAAAGACTGGAATGTAGGCTTTCTGAATTCACTCCTCCCATTCTTTTTTTTTAACACCACACTAAAATTATCCCTGCAAAAGAGTTACATTTCTGATAATGACATTTAAAATGATGGCACTTTAGCCAAGAAAAATTTATTATTAAGGCAATAAGGAAATAATTTTTGAGTTGTCACTTCATTGCTACCAATATAGGTATTTCCCCCAAAAATTATATGCAAAAAACCAAAATGAATAAAGTTGTTTTTATTACATGCCTGTTTTATTATAAAACACCAACTTATGCTATGAAAAGAAATCTAACCACAGAAACCATCTGGTTATTTTCTTCCTGATTCTCATAGACTGAAGATCTCAAGCAGACAAATCATGGCATGGAAGAACATGTTAGGAAACCTCTGGAACTCGGAAAGGTGCTGACCAGTTAGATAGATGGTTTAACCAACCAGAATGTGCATCTTGGTAAAGAATTGATGAAAGTAGACCAACTAACAGCAACTGGAAAAAGAAGGAATTGTTATTGGATGCCACATAAGGGACTTCTAAATACTCAAAGGTACCACTGGACGTGTAACTCATGAAAACTGAAATTTTATAAACACAGGTAGTTGTTCCTTAGAATGAAAAAGTGAGACCATCAAGAGCAACAAAATTTATTTGAAAAGCACCTACTCTATGATGGGGACAGTGCAGGAGCTACAAAGACAAACATCTCTCCCCTTGAGGAGCTTATATTCTGTAGGAGAAGACAACATACACATGCACACACACTCATATATGTATGTGTGTATATACACCCATGTATATATGTGTGTGTATATACACCCATGTATATATATATGTGTGTATGTCTATATGCATATATATACTTACATATGTACATATGCATGTGTCTTTATGAGGTGGTAGGGAGGCACTAGGGTAATCAAGAAAGGCCTTGTGCAGGAGGTGGCTTTTGAGCTTTAAAGAAGACTGGAGTTTCTCAGTAGTGTAATTGAAAAGAGAGTGTACTTTTCAGGAATGGGGGGATGTGGGCTGGGTACAAAGACAGAGAGATGGACAGGAGCTAGAGAGGGTGTGGAATAGCACACCTAGTTTTTCACACAAGTTTTGTGAAGTTGTGATTGTGTATGGGCAAATATTTCCTGCATTATTATCAATTTTAAAACTTAATTGGCATCATGTTTAAATTTTAATTTCCAAGGCTAAATTTTTTTTGTCACAATTTTATTCCTTGATCCCAGTATGTATGAAATGTATTTATTGAAAATTCAAATGTACTTTTAAAACAAAATCATAGTTTCATTTATTAATAATCTCAGCCTATAATAAAAAGGATCTTATCATTAAAAAAATAGAAAATAAGGGATAAATTTTAACTTTACTAACTATTCTTCCCTTGTTGTAATGAATCTATGAAAGAAAAAAATGTTAATTGTTAGTACAAATATTATGTGTTATAGCATTCCATGATATATAGCATTTTAAAAAAGTGGTGAAATCAGTAAATGGCCTGAGGACAAAGTCAACATAAATATAGTTGGGTTTTGTGTGTGTGTGGTCATTTGTTGTTATATATTAGCCAACTGATGGATTTTAGTAAAACATCACTGATCTGAATCGAGTATAAACCGGTATAAATGACTGAAAAGTCTGAATTATAGGATTTCTAAAGAAAATATCGTAGTACTTTGAAATCATATAGCAATTTAAACTAGGCTAGAAGAATTAGATCTGTAGGGGAACTGCTTTAATGAAGACATAAGAATTACTTGTAATCTGCATATCAGTGCTTTATATGAGACATTTTCTAAAGTACCTAAAAGTAGTTTAATAGTTTAAACATTCTTCCTACAAGGTTCTTTTTTGAAGCTGTTAATTGTCATATATAGTATAAGTGGTAAATTTCAATACAGTGTATCTTAATCAAGAAGTTTTTATTAAGCACCTAATTATACTCCAGGTTCTGTGCTAGATGCTGAATACAAAAAGGGAAGGTCACAGCTCTCAAAGACTTTACATCCTAATGGGTGAGAGAGCATGAATACGTGTACATCTGTACATACATGTACATGCATACATGCACAAGGGAGCTTGAAGGGAAGGCACATGAAAGATAGCATGCAGGAGATGTCATTTGAGCTGAGTTTTGAAGGAAACCAGGGTTTTAGGAGATAGATGTGCATGTGCACATGCATGCGTATGTGCATGATGGAGAATAATGTATAATAAATTTGTAATGGTAGGATGAGGCCTGAAGACCTTTAATGCCAAATAGATAAATTTATATTTGATTCTAGAAGAGGGAGCATTGAAGTGGGGATGGGTGACATGGTCAGACCTATAACTTAAGAAAATACCTTTAGTGACTATGTGGGGAATTGATTGGATTAAGGAGAGACTTGAGACAGGGAGGCCAGTAACAAAGTTGTTGTAGTATTATGTATGAGAGGTGATGAGGGCTATGTGAATGGTGATATTTGAAAGGTGTTGTGGAGGCAGAAACTATTTAATATATGGGATGAGTGAGAGTAGACAGTCAAAGATGACACTGAGGGTATAAACCTGATTGACCAGGAAAATGGTGGTACCCTTAACAGAAATAGAGAAGTTCAGAAGGCTTGGTTTTGAAGAAAGGTAAATACCTCTATTGTGGATATACTAAGTTTGAGACATCTATGAGACATCCAGTTGAAAGTGATGATGGATGAGTTGGTGATACAGACCTTGGTCTCAATTCTTCACAAATGAGTTATAGAGTCATAAATAAGAATTTATAGTGTAAACTCTGTAATTTTCATCATTTATGAAAAGCTGCAACTAACTGAAATGTAATAAAAGCATCGGGAAGAGAGACTATATGTAAGAAAAATACTTCAGTAGGCAGTATTTTAAGAGAGGGTGTCTCCTATTCAGAAGAAAGTTGTCGAATGTTTGAAAGGATGCGATGGAACAGTGTTACAATGGGGGAATGTGTTTTAGAGGAAATACTACCCTGGAATAGGTTTTGAAAGTGGCAGTGCATTATAGAGTGCAAAGCATACAAAATGGCAGGGATTTATGTGCAGTGTAGTGGCCCCCTTTTCTATTTGAGTTTGACAATATTTGCCTACACTAAATAGGAGGATGATGACAAAAGGAAGAATGTGACCCAAATAATTATAGGACCCAGTGAGGAAAGTACTTCTGGTTGAGGAGAGTGACCTTAGAGAAAGGATGGATTGTCTCAGCAAACACTGTGCCCCTGAAAGAAATGTTAGACTGGATATGGGACTTGAGGAACAGTACGTTGAGTTGGGCTATGTCAAGATTCAGAGACCTAGGTGTATATTACAGAGCCTTTGTATGTTAGAACCTTATTGTGACCAGGCAGACCAGAGGTGTGAACCCTTGAAATCCTGTGGATAGGGATTTTAGCAAAAGCATTTCTCAAATGACAGAGGCTATCTTGAGCTAAAAGAAAGTGAGCAGAATTTGAAGCTATTTGGGATTTGTATTCAAGGGTGAAGGAAGAGAATATTTGATCTAAAGATACTATCTCACTTTTAGGCAAAAATGTCACGTTGAAAGGGGAGAGTTTATTTATTCATTAGACCATTTTTAAAGGGAAAAACAATTTTCCTCCTTTTCTCTCTTTTTTAACCCTTTGAATTCTTTTCTATGTTTTACCCTCACTTTGAGGTACTTCAGCATTTTTTCCCCCATTCTTCATTTCTGGATCTTTTAAACTTTAACTTAGTTATTTGAAATAGGAAGAAACAGGATAAAATTTTCCTTGTTTTGGCCTTGGTATAGTTGCTCATGTTCTTTATTATATCAGAGCTCTTTTGGGATAAACTTTAAGTTTCATGTGTCGATTTTGAACTATATTCCTTCTCTTCAATGTTTTTATTGTTATGGGCATTGTCATTCCCCTTACCTCTCTGGACAGTCACATCTATCAGCAAATAATTTTATTTTGTTTTTAAATAGTAAGTATTATTTTTTATGTTTTTAAGGAGTAAGTATTTTAATTGTTAAAGTTGTGCTTTGATACTTCATCATAGCATGGAGGGGATGCTGGCTTCCTGAAAATATGGGAATAAGGCAGAAACTCTCCCAATTAATTACCAAGTTGAAAGGCCTAGCAACAGAATTCATCTGTCATCTGAACACCAGCCTACTTATTCAGAAAGGTTCATTAGCAGAAGTTTATAAAGTTCACATGATAAACTTACTTAGCTGCTGTAGCTCAAAGGCTAAGGCATGGTGGGGTTGGAATGTGATCTGTATATTGCTGGAGGGAGTACTCATACAAGTGAAATCACACATCTTAAAAAGTAATTCTTTAATCCAGGAGCAATACTAGATGCTGGTTCTTTGTGTACCTTTAGACTGGAACCATTTTACCTAAAGTGCATCTCTAGAACTTAATTGCCCTTGGCATTCACAAACCTAAATATATCCTTTAAGATTTTCCTGGTGGAGATCACTAAACTGAAGAGTAGATCAATTGAATACAACAGATATTTATTAAATGCCTGCTTTACACAAGGCACTGTGCTAGATGCCAGGGAGACAAAATAAAAGTGAACCAACTCCTGCCTCCAAGGTATGTATTATATACACATATACATGGCAAATGAAAGAGAATTTGGGAAAGGACAGAGAGCCTTAGCTTGGGGAGTTTTGAAGAGGTGATGCTTGAAAAGAAGTAAGGATTCTCAGATTGAAGTGGCCCACTCCTGAGACAGTTGATGTAATTGTGTGGAAGCAGGATATGGAATGTCAGTAGTCCGGTTTAGCAAGAATGCAGAGGGTATTAAGGGGAACAATGTAAGATAGGGTGGGAAAGATAGTCTGAAGCCATATTTTAGAGGACCTTTTAACGCTAAGGAGAGCATTTAAAAGAAGTCCATTTTAAAGTGGACAAGCTTACTGGATATTTCATTTTGAAAGAAGGGTAATTTTACAAGGTAAAAAATACTGCAGTGTTTTTATTCTGAACAAGTCTTTTAAAATTAAATTCCTGTTTTTTGGAAGTTCATGTAGGAGATATGAAGATATGTAAGAAATACTCTGCCATCCAATAACTTACGTAGGAGGAATAACCCATGCCTGTAAATATCTATAATGAAATCTGTCATATATTCTGTACATGACATAAACACAATACAATTAGTGTTGAGAGCAAGGGATTGCTCTCATGTCATCAAGGAAGTCCTGTTTTCTTCTTTAGAGGTGAAATTAGTATGATTTGCTTGTGAAAATGTCACTGGTCTTGTATTATTATACCACAGAAATATGTGTAACTGAAGGCAAAGTAACCAGAAGGATCTATTCTTTTATGTCCCAATTCAAATGCTTCTGAGTTCTGTGGGGTTGTTTTTTTAATGGATTCCCTTTGTCCAATGCTGTTTATCCAGTTTAAAAAGCATAAACGTTACTCTTAGCTTTGAAAATCAGGAACATAGATTTTAGGTATTAATTATGCTTACACATGCTGTTTTTTGGTTGTTTTTCAGACTGAACTTAGATGTAAGCAAAATAATATCATAGTGCTAGAAGATACAATAAAGTCTTAGATCTGTAAGTATGTATTTTAATATAGTTTTAAGTACTTTAATGTATTTGAATTATTTTTAAAAGTTTTTTTTTTGTGGGTTTGTTAGGAATACAGAGGAAAAAATATTTAGCATACAGTCCATTTAACCTTTTGTTTCAATGGTTGGATCCTCATGCCAGATAAAGTTTCAGATGAATAGAAAGCTGCCTCTTTTAACCACCATCAGCTCTGCAGTACAAGAATACTCTAATATGCACAAGTAGACCTGGAGTGCTAGATTTCCCTTTTGCTTGTCCTCATCCTGACAGATCAGGAATAATATATGAGGTGATCAGCCTTATCATGCTATTTGGACTTGAATCGTTATTGTTAATGACAGTGCTCTCAGAATTTCTATTTGTCTTTTCATAAACCCCTTAATATTAAGTGAATTTCTTTAAAACCATCAGTATTAAGTCAGTTGACTTCATTGAAATAGCTTTAATTCTTCATATCCACAGAAAGATATTGTATCAATAATTATCTTAGATAAATCCTTTTTTTAGGCTTTGGAATCATAATAAACTTTGCAAGTACAAAGTACTCCATTTATCTAAAATGGATTATTTTGCTGTTACTCATACACAAAAGTGTTAGTAATAAAAGAATTTGTAAAAGGAATATCTTTAGATCCATCTAAGTGGGTGGGAGTTCATAGGAATGAAATTCTAACACTGAGAACTATGCCAGAATGTAAACATTTAATCATATGAAGTGATAGACTAGCAACATATAGAGCTATTAAAATAAGCAATGCCCATTTATATGGCTAGTTCTAAATCAATTGAAATTAATAAGACATTTTTAGTCTATTTAAACCTTTTACCCTTCTTTCCTTCAAAAGTAATTGAGTTCACAGGGAAAAAGCAATAAATTAAAAGAAAAGGTAGGCTACAAATGGAACCTTTATAAATGCTGGGAAGAGAAAGCCTTGGCAGTAAATCAGAAATGAAATAGATTTAGTAGGGCTCTTGGGTCAAGAGAGAGATACTGGGGATAATTATGATGCTGTAAGAAACAAAAGATGTCAATAAAATGCATTTTAAAAAGAAATGAATTAGAAATTATGTAATTTCAGTCTTTAATCTACAATCAAATTTGATTTTAATGATTGAGTGATGGGCAATTCTTATCCTATTTTTAAAATACTGGTTTTGCTTGGCTTGCAATAAACTATCTAATTTTGTTCCTTGTTAGCAAGATAATTTTAGACTGAAC
This sequence comes from Notamacropus eugenii, assembly GCF_028372415.1. NCBI lineage: Eukaryota > Metazoa > Chordata > Mammalia > Diprotodontia > Macropodidae > Notamacropus > Notamacropus eugenii. Next base: position 406,606,855 of record NC_092876.1, on the reverse strand, counting down.
GAGTATTAAATTAAATCTTTTTCTCAACTTGATTCCTTTGTCAAGACTTTAGGAGCAGACAGATCATTATAAGAGTGAAGCTGAAAATTTGGAAAAGATGATTCGAAGTAGATCTAAAAGTCCTCGACGTACTTCTCCACCTCCCAGGGTACATATGGTATTTTTTGATATATTAATTTATAGTGCAAACAAAATATCTTCTTTGGCCTTTCATTTTGATTCAGAAAAGAGTGGTTGGTGGATGATTCATAGAGACACCCTTGAAGTATATCATGCTTTGTGAAAGTAAGCAAACTGGTTGGGCAAAAATCAGTCAGATGAATGGGAACAATTTGAGAAAACAATATTTTTTAAAAAGGTTGGATTTTTTTAGGGATAGCTACATTAATTTTAATTTACTTACTAAGTACCAGTGTGCATAGTTAGATTAAGGTTACATACTCCCATCATCATTAGTGGAAGAAGTGCTTATTTGTAATTAGCCGTATCTTGGATTCAAATTCCTCCTCATACACTTAACAGCTGTGTTTTTTACTGGGTAAAAAACTCCAGCTCTCAGAGCCTGTTTCCCCAACTATGAAATGAGGATAATGATGTTATCATTAATTAATTAATCCAATTAATTGGACTGCGTGCTTCAGAGAGCTGTTGAGGAAAAAGTAGTTTGTAAACTTAAAAACTTGTTTGAAAAGCTTGATTGTGAAAGAGGAAAGCTAAGGAAGGATAGCCAGTGAAGGCAGTACAGTAACAGTGTAGTTTTTCCATTAGAGAGGAGACTATGAATATTTGAAGGCAGAGTAAGGAGAGGGGTATAGTTTTTTCAAAACCCTAAGTGTAAAGATTTATAAAAAGTTCTGTCATGATTTTAGGGAATAAATTGTGATGCAGAGCTTATGAAGTCAAGAGATCGTGAGGAACTTAAGTGTATGTTGGACAAATACGAGCGTCACTTGGCTGAAATTCAGGGAAACGTCAAAGTTCTCACATCTGAAAGAGACAAGACCTTTCTTCTTTATGAACAGGTAATTTTATTTATAGGTGAGTAAAAGATCTGAGAAGTAATTTATCCAACCAAAAAGGGGTCTCTTTTTCCCGCTAAATCCTAAACATGTGCTTTCTAAAGTCATTAAGCTAATGAGATGTTGCAAATGTTCTGTAAGACTTTCATAATAAAATCTTATTTTTTTAATAACTTTCTGTTATTTGGGATAGAGGGTGTTTTTTATACATAGGAGCATATCATCTTAGCAAAGGATAGTGGGTAGACCTGGGTCAGCAAAGGGTAGAAATCTGATTCTATGAAATAGCAAAGTTCTGAAACATCTTTAAGGACAAATAATTACTTTGTAAACTCTCATATTATTGCTTAGTAGGCTTATTCCTTTAAGACACAGCTCAACCCCTTCTGCCTGAAGCCATTCCTGACCCTCCCAACTGTGCTAGTGTCTTCCCTCTAAGAAGAATTTAACTACTATATATGTATACATATATATATGTATACAAGCATGTATTTAGGCTGTTTGTATTTTTATATGTACTTGTTTCCCCAGTAGACTGTAAGCTCAGTATAAGTAAGGATCATTCCATTTTTTGTACTTGGGTCTATAGCACATAGCACAATGCTGACAAATATTAGGTGCTTATTGGTGACTGGCTGAACAAGAGATCATAAGAATGCATTATACTGAACCTTTTAAAATCTGACTAAAAGGTTTTAAATAAGAGGAAAAGGGTAGAAGAAAACTATATGTATATTCACCAAGATACCTTATTGATACCCTAGACAATAGCTATAATGTAGGAAGAGAACTTTGAGACACACAATTTCACAAGAATCAAAGTCCAGGAAAGGAACTAATAATAAAGCACATAGCTTTAGACATCTATGTGCATGTATGGTCAGCAAGCAAGGTGGAATGCTTCAGATCCTAACATAAAGAGGGAAATTTCACCTAACAGATGTCTTTGAGACTTAGTAGGATGAGAACTATGACAGAATTTGATGACATGGGTTATGGGATGGCATTATACATAAAGACAATTTACTTATGTGAGGAAATCTAGGAATCAGAGGGAGAAAACATGGTTGGGAGCATTTGGATGAAAATCAGTGAAAGTAGAGAAATGATGATAATCATCAAAGTCTTCTAGAGACTACCCAGACAGAAAGAGGGAGTAGATAAAGAATTTCAGGAAAAGATAAAAAATTTGGCATCATATAGTCATGATGGAGATATACTTATTTAGACTTTCACTGAATCTCTGTATGCCAAAAGTGAATACCATATGCTTTTTTGACTTCCCTTTATTACAGTTTCATCCTTCAAAAAATGTATGACCCAACAAAGGGAAATATAGTCCTATGTGGGATTCTCACCAACCAGGAGGAGATAGTTGCTGGAGTGAAAAAGAGGAAACCTTAGAGGAGAATATTAGAATTCTTGTCAGAAGAAAAGAAAGCTTGGAATAGTTAGATGTGTATTGTAGATTTTGGAAGAGCAGATTTTTAAAGGGTTCAGAGAAGGATGGGGAGGTTTCTGAGGATAGAAGAAAGAATATCACCTTTTTTTGTTAATTCCCCTTTTTCATAAAATCATAGCACAGTGCTAACCCTAAGAATTAGCTGAGGAATGAAAGGGGTGAACTCACCTCCAATGAGGAGGAAATTAAAACGATAATTAGAAATCACTTTGCCCAACTTTATGCCCGTAAATTTGACAATCTTAATGAGATGGATGAGTACTTTAAAAAATATAAATTGCCCAGATTAACAGAAGAGGAAGTTGAATACTTAAACCCATCTCAGAAAAAGAAATTGAACAAGCCATCAATGAACTCCCTAGGAAAAAATGTCCAGGGTCAGATGGATTGACAAGTGAATTCTATCAAACATTTAAAGAACAGTTAATTCCAGTACTATATAGTCTATTTAGGAAAATTGGGGAAGAAGGAGTACTCCCAAATTCTTTCTATGATACAAATACAGTTTTGATACCTAAACCAGAAAGAGACAAAGCGGAGAAAGAAAATTATAGCCCAATTTCTCTAATGAATATAGATGCAAAAATTTTAAATAAGATTTTAGCAAAAAGAATGCAGCAACTTATCATGAGAATAATACATTATGATCAGGTAGGATTCATACCAGGAATGCAGGACTGGTTCAATATTAGGAAAACTAATAGGAAAAGCATTATCGATCATATCAACAACAAAACTAACAGAAACCACATTATTATCTCAGTAGATGCAGAAAAAGTTTTTGACAAAATACAACACTCATTCCCATTAAAAACACTGGAGAGCATAGGAATAAGGGGAACTTTCCACAAAATAATACACAGTATCTACCTGAAACCTTCAGCAAGCATTATATGCAATGGAGATAAGCTAGATGCATTTCCAGTAAGATCAGGGGTGAAACAAGGATGTCCATTATCACCACTATTATTCAATATGGTACTAGAAATGTTAGCTATAGCAGTTAGACAAGATAAAGAAATTGAAGGAATTAGAATAGGCAGAGAAGAAACTAAACTATCACTCTTTGTAGATGACATGATGATATACTTAGAAAATCCCAGAGTTTCAAGTAAAAAATTACTTGAAATAATAAACAACTTTGGCAAAGTTGCAGGTTACAAAATAAACCCACACAAATCTTCTGCATTTTCTATATATTAGTAACAAAGCCCAAAAGCAAGAGACAGAAAGAGAAACCCCATTTAAAGCTAGGGTAGACACTATAAAATATTTGGGAGTTTACCTGCCAAAACAAACCCAGGGATTATATGAACACAATTACAAGACACTTCGCACAAATAAGATCAGATCTAAGTAAGTGGAAATACATGAGTTGCTCGTGGATGGGCCAAGCCAATATAATAAAAATGACAATTTTACCTAAATTAATTTACTTATTTAGTGCCATACCAATTAAACTATCAGATAATTATTTTCTAGAGCTGCAAAAAATAGTATCAAAATTCATCTAGAAGAACAAAAGGTCCAGAATATCAAGGGGATTAATAAAAAGAAATGCTAGGGAAGGTGGCCTAGCTCTATAAGATCTCAAATTGTATTATAAAGCAACCATTATCAAAACCACTTGGCACTAGCTAAGAAACAGAAAGGTAGACAATTGGAATAGGATAGGTACTCAAGACACAGTAGACAACGAATATAGCAATCTACTGTTCGATAAACCCAAGGATCCCAGCTTCTGGCATAAGAACTCACTGTCTAATAAAAATTGCTGGGGAAACTGGATAACAGTGTGGCAGAGACTAGGCCTAGACCAGTGCCTGACACTGTATACAAGAATACAATCCAAATGGGTACACAATCTGGGTATAAAGATTGATACTATGGACAGATTGGTGGAGCAAGGAATAGCGTATTTATGAGATTTATGGAGAAGGGAAGAATTTTTGACTAAAGAAGAGATAGAAAGCATTATGAAGTGCAAGATGGGTAATTTTGATTACGTTAAACTGAAAAGTTTTTGCACAACCAAACCCAATGCAACCAAGATTTGGAGGGATGTAGAAAACTGGGAAAGAATTTTTACAGCTAATGTTTGTGATAAAGGCCTAATTTCTAGAATATATAGAGAACTGAGTCAAATGTACAAGAGTACAAGTCATTCCCCAATTGATAAATGGTCAAAGGATATGAACAGGCAATTTTCAGAGGAAGAAATTAAACCTGTCTATAGTCATATGAAAAAATGCTCTAAATCCATATTGATTAGAAAGATACAAATCAAAACAACTCTGAGATACCACTCACACCTATCAGATTGGCTAACATGGCAAAACAGGATGATGACAAATGTTGGAGAAAATGTGGAAGAGTTGGAACACTAATTCATTGTTGATGAAGCTGTGAGCTGATCCAACCATTCTGGAGAGTAATTTGGAACTATGGCCAAAGGGCTACAAAAATGTGCATACCCTTTGACCCAGCAATATTGCTTCTAGGACTGTATACCAAAGAGATCATAAAAATGGGAAAGGGTCCCACATGTACAAAAATATTTATAGCAGCTCTCTTTGTGATGGCCAAAAACTGGAAATTGAGGGGATGCCCATTGTTTGAGGAATGACTGAACAAACTGTGGTATATGAATGTAATAGAATACTATTGTGCTATAAGAAATGGTTAACAGGAAGACTTCAGAGAGGCCTGGAAAGACTTATATGATCTGATGCTGAGTGAAAGGAGCAGAGCCAGGAGAACCTTGTGCACAGCAACAACCACAGTGTGCGAGAGCTTTTTCTAGTAGACTTGGATCTTCGTAGCAATCCAAGGACTTAAAAAAATTCCCAATAGTCTTTTAAGGCAAAATGCCTTCAACATCCAGAGAAAGAACTGTGGAATTCAATCAGAGAATATAGCAGATCATTTTGTGTGTGTGTGTATTACGTTTTGATTAATTATATGATTTCTCCCATTCATTGTAATTCTTCTACACAGCATGGCTATTGTGAAAATGTATTTAATAAGAATGTATGTGTAGAACCTATATAAAATTGTATGCTGTCTTGGGGAGAGAGAGGGGAGATAGTGGAAAAATATCTAAGTTATATGGTAGTGATTATAGAACACTGAAAATAAATAAAATTAATATAAAAAAAGAATTAGCTGAGGAAAAATAAGTTTGGTTTTCTTTTTGCTATATTGAGTAAAATATCAAAGAAGGAATAAGATTGTTCCTCATGTGGGGTAGGCCTATGACACTAATGAAAAAGAGAAGTTACAGCCCTTAAATTCTTATTTGATTCTCTTTTCTCTGCACACTAATCTTTGGAATAAAAAGGAAACAACAACTATGGATCACAGTGAGTTGACACCCAAGATAATTAAGGAAGAAATAAGAGAATACCTAGTGACCTTTGATGAGTCCAGGGAACCAAAGTACAGGTAAACTACACTATTGGGTATGGAAAGACTGGGAAGATGTGATGGCCAAACTCCTGTCAGTGATCTTTGAAAGACCATTTCAAAGAGAACTGGAGATGCTGTCAGAAAGAAATACAGTTGTGCCACTTTCCAAAAAGTGAAAGAGAATGGAGAATGGAGTCTGGAAACTGTAGGCAGTGAGCTGTATTTAAATTCTTGAGGAAATTCTAGAATTGCTTACTAAAGAGATGATTAGGAACCATCTAGAATAGGAAGCAGTCATTACAAAAAGCTAGAATTGCTTTGTCAAAAACAAGTCATATTGATCTAATTTTGTTTCTTTTTTTGATAGGGTTACTAGATGACTCTGTCAGAAGAGTACTCATGCTGATTTTGTGTGAAAAAATGGAGACATAGAGATAAATGATAGTACAGTTAGACAATTTGAAATTTATTGAGTGGCTAGGCCAAAAGAGTAGTCGTTAATGGTTCGATATTAGTTTAGAAAGAGGTCTGTAGGGAAATGCTAAGAGAATCTGTGCTTGGCCCTGTGCTGTTTAACATTTTTGTTAATGACTTGCATACTTACAGAGGTTCTGCTTATCAGATTTTCAGATGTACACTTGATGACAGTCAGGATTCAAAAAGATATTAAAAAGCTAGAACACTGGACCAAGTAAAATAAAATGAAATTTCATAAAGATAAATGGAAAGACTTATACTTATGAAGTTGATTTTTCAGACCTCAGTACGAGGTGAGAAAGGCACGGCTTTGTCTGAAAAGCATCGAGAAGTCAATATGAGTCAAAAGTGTGTTGCCAAGAAAATGAACTCAGTCTTATACTACACTGAGAGAAATATAGCATCTAGGAATAGGGAAAGTATAGTCTCAATGAACTTTGCCCTGGTCAGACCACGTCTGGTGTAATGTTTGAAAACCTGAGCTCTTCATTTTAGGAAGTGCTTTGATAAGCTGGAGATGGTAGCAACCAGGATGATATCCATTTCATATGAGAACTGATTGACACCTGTCTTAGATGGCTGCCCAGGTGATGGCAGGTAGATTAGCTCTCCCATACCTAATCTAGGAAAAGTCTAAGAATTGCCCCCAGATTGGATAACGTCAAGAAATTCGATAGGAAACCACAGTAAATTGCTTCTTCTACTATACACCACACAAAAAGTCAGCCAGCTCACTGGGAATAAGAAGAGAGGGTGCCAGCCAAGCCAAGCCAGGAAAATAGGTACACAAACTAGCAGTGTGATCAGAGACCAGTCACAGGAATATGTAGCCAGAAGAGCACTGTGTTCTGATGCTGTAAGAGCGGAAAACTTCCCTGAAAAATGTCCAGGATGGTCAGAAGGTCTCAGGGTTGGGACCCTGGAAATCACTCAGAGTAGAAGTAAGCAAGGCAGGTGTGGTAGTGCTCAAACTGAGACACCTCAGGACTCTAAGATCCCCAGTGCACTGAAACTCAAAGATTTGGGGTGAGGGTAACAGTAAGGGGGAGAAGGAGCCAATCTCTGCATCTGATGGACATCACTGAAGGAACCTAGATAACCAGTGGACTAAGATGAACTCTACCTCATCAAACAAAAAAATACTAGTAGATGGTAAAGTCCAGCCTTGACACAAAGCCCCATTTAAGGAACTAAGGAAGGACAGATGAATAAACTACAGACTGGTATAAAAAATTGTCATAGATCCAGAGATGTCCAAAAGATTAACCTAGGAGAAAGTAATACCATAGCAACTCAAAAAAATAATGGTTTTCCTATAGGAATTATATGAGTACTTAGAAAAAAATGAAGAGATTTTTTAAAAATGATATAAAAGCTCTGGAGGGAAGAATTGTTAGATGAATCAATAGCTTAGAACAGAAAATGGTAAACATTATCCAAGTAAATGAACTCCTTGAAAATTAGAATAGACCAAAAAGAAATCAGTGTCTCCATGACAATAATTAGGGGCAGCTATGTTGTACAGCAAATAGAGCCCTGGGTCTAGAATCAGGAAGATCTGAATTCAAATTCAGCTTCAGAATCTTAAGCTGAGTGACCTTTGGCAAGTTACTTCACTTCTGCCTTAGTCTCTTCAGTTGTAGAAAGGGGAAAATAAAAGCACCTACCTCACAGTGTTGTCATGAGGATCAGATGAGGTAATATTTGTAAATGACTTTGCATAGTGCCTGGCACACAGTGGGCACTTAATGAATGTTTATCCCTTCGCATTTCCATTTCCTGCCCTTTTGTGTTACAGCAAGAAACATTAGTACAAAATCAAATTATTGGAAAAATAGAAGAAAATATAAGATCTATTTATAAAAAAAAAAATTGATATGGAAAACAGGTCAAAAAAGAGTTAGTTTTGAAATCACTTGACTGCTTGAAAACCATTATTTTAAGAAAGCCTGAAGGGAGGGGAAGAAAATTTAGAACTCAAAATCTTTAAAAGTGAATGTTGAAAACTGAAAATTAAAAAAAAAAGCCTGGACATTATTTCAGTAGATTACAAATAAATCTATAAATAATAATAATTATTATTATAGCTAACATTTCTATACTGCTTACTGTGTGCCAAACACTGTGCTACGCACTTTAAAATGTTTATCTCATTTGATCTTCAAACTACCCTGGGGGAGGTAGGAGCTACTTTATCCCCATTTTACACTCAAGAAAATTGAGACAGAGGCAAAGTGACTTGCCCAGGGCCACACTGCTAATAAGTGTCTGAGGACAGATGTGAATTTGTGTCTTCCTAACGCCACATGCATTGCTCTATCTTCTGTGCCACAAGCTGCCTCGTTGGATCTATTAGAACAAGAAGGCAAAGTGAAAAATAGAAAAAACCTACCTATCACCTCCTAAAAGAAACCCCAAAAGGAAACATCCCAGAAACATCTTAACTAATATTTGGATCTTCTACACCAGAGGAAAAATGCCAGGCAGAGAAGGAGTTCATATACCAAATAAGCAGAGTCAGGATCACAGAAGATCTGGCAACTTCTACTACAAATATGAGGAGAATTTGGAATCCAATATTCCCATAGACAAAATATATAGGTTGATGACCAAGAATAATTTACCTTGAAAGACTAAGTATAATCCTTCAGGGGAGAAAAAATAAACCTTAAATGAACTGGAGATCTTTCAAGCATTTCTGATGAAAAGACTAGAGCCGAACAGAAACTTTTAAGTGTCAAGAGAAACCTAGAAAGGTAAACTTATTTGAACATTTGGGAGGGTATGTAAGATAATGAAGTACTAACACACACATGTCTGTGCATGCAGTTGGGGAGAAAGCAGTTGAAAATACAAATTTCTTGATCCTTAAGGAAAAATTTTTTTAGATTAATGTATTTGTTTTCAGTTTTCTACAGTCACTTCCATAAGTCTTAGATTTTCTCCCTCTCCCTACCCCCTCCCTCCCTGAGACAGCATGCAATCTTATATGGGTTCTACACATGCATTCTTATTATACACATTTTCATATTAGTCATGTTGCATAGAAGAATTAAAATGAATGGGAGAAACCGTGAGAAAAATGCAAACAAAACATAATGCAAGAAAATATTCTGCTTCATTCTGCATTCCATTTCCATAGTTCTTTCTTTGTATGTGGAAAGCATTTTGACTCAAGAGTCCATTAGGAATGTTTTAGGTCCTTGCATTGCTGTGAAGGGCTAAGTCTACCAGAAAAATTCCTCACACGCTGTGGTTGTTACTGTGTACAATGATCTCCTGGTTTTGCTCCTTTCACTTAGCATCAGATCATATAAGTCTTTCCAGGCCTTTCTGAAGTCTTCCTGTTCACCCTTTTTTACAGCACAATAGTATTCCATTACCTTCATATACCATAATTTATTCAGCCATTCCCCAATTGATGGGCATCCCTTCGATTTCCAGGTCTTGGTCACCACAAAGAGTTGCTATAAATATTTTCGTACATGTGGGACCCTTTCCCATTTTTATGATCTCTTTGGGATACAGTCCTAGAAGCAATATTGCTGGGTCAAAAGGTACGCACATTTTTGTAGCCCTTTGGGCATAGTTCCAAATTGCTCTCCAGAATGGTTGGATCAGCTCACAGCTCCACCAACAATGAATTAGTGTTCCAACTCTGCTATATCTTCTCCAACAAAAGATTAAAAGGGAAAAAGAAAAGGAATTGAGGGCTGTGCTTATCAGTTTTGAATGGCTGAATCCATTGTGGAATATCAATGTAATAGAATATTATTGCACTTTAAGAAATGATAAGATGTGGTTTCAGAGAATTCTAATTTGTACAATATTGTAGAAAACCAACTCTGAAACACTTAGGAATTCTGATCAAAACAGTGACCAGCCACATCTACAGAGGACCTGTAATGAAGCATGTTGTCTTCCTCCAGACTTAGAGGTGATAGACTCGCGGTACAGGAAGAATATTTTTGTACATTTTTACTGTTTAGATTTGGGCTCCCCTTCCTGCCCATTTAAAATTTGTTAGGAAGAGACAAGGGGGATTAACAATAATGAGCAAAAAAAAATGGGCTTTAAAGTGTTTTTTAAGATGCACAGAATAGACTCAGGAGGAAACAGTGAAGGCCAGTTTTTAAAGTAACATGTAGAATTATATACTTTTTTAAAAAGACAGACAGCATGAATGAATTGGAAACTGTGGCTTCACATAGATCCTCTTTTTGTATTCTCTACATGTGGGAAATGCTCTTTTTGTATTTAAGTTCAGAGAAAAAAAAGTTTTTAAAGTATTAGTTGAAGAAACCCAAGATGCTCAGCCTGAATCAGAGAAGCTTTTGTGGTATGAAGAGCAAGGTGAGGGTGGAGTGCTGCCATGCAGAGGAAAGATGAAGGAGAGGGATTTGGGGGCTTGTTTGTTTTGGGTTTTTGTGACTTAGCCTAAAGAGCAGAGTTAGACAAAGTGGATAGGAACTGCGAAGAGATACATTTTGACATGATTTCAGTATACCCTTCATAGCAATTAGATCCATCCATATTTAGAAAGGGCTTCTTTCTGTGTTTGAGATGATCTTCACTGAAAATCTAGATTATGGATAAAGTCTAGGTACTTATTCGGGGTATCATAGTAAGCATTCTTTAATTCTGTTTAATAAATACACATAGTTTAACAAAACAGATTCCCATATTGGCCGTGTCCGAAAAACATACCTCATTCTTCACCCAGAGTCCATCACCTCTGTGTGCTTCAGCGCTGGACCTGGAGTCAGGAACACGAGAATTCAAAGTCTAGCCTCAGATGTTTATGTAAAATAGCTCACCTTCCCAATGATGTGGGGAAGGTACAGAGGAAGGGAAAGAATTTGGACCTCGAAGTTTGAAAAAAGAATGTTAAAGTTGTTTTTACATGTAATTGGGGAAAGTAAGAGTCAAGGTTATTTGCCAGTTACAAGGTTGAGATGAATTAGTTTGGTGTCTTGTGGAGATGTTGTGGGGTTAAGGAAGTGTTCTAGAGAATGAACAAAAATATGTGAGGGTATCTGTCATCTAGAATTTCTTCCTACCAAAGATGTATTGATATAAGCTGTCAGCTGGGGACATGAAGTTACCTTTTCATATTGAATGTGAAGTTTCTATGATATTTTATTAAAAATAAGATACTTTCCTGTATTACATTCAAATGTATACAGGAGAAGGAATAATTATTTGGAAAATATTCTCTTTTGCAGTGACCTTTTTACCTATAATTAATAGTTTGCATTTTGTATTGCCCTTAATTTTGATTTGTGTAATTAAAATTTGTATAAACAGGTTGTTAAAAATATATACAATTGTCTCACACTTTAGCAAAAGGCTTCCATTTATATAGTTGCCCAGCAAATTCGCAATTCTAATGTTCCTGTAAGCTCGTTTAAACAGATTTATGTTTGTGTGTTTAAAAATAATAGGCACAAGAAGAAATAGCCCGACTGAGACGAGAAATGATGAAAAACTGCAAGTCTCCTAAAACAACATCAACAGCACATGCTATCCTACGGCGGGTAGAAACGGAAAGAGATGTGGCCTTCACCGACTTGCGAAGAATGACCACAGAACGAGATAGTCTGAGGGAGAGGTTAAAGGTTAGAAATACATTTTAACTACACTAATATCATTAAAGCACAGATGCAGAAAACCTGAAGGTACTATGTTTTTGTATTTGAAACAGATTTCCCAAGAGACTGCATTTAATGAGAAGGCTCACCTGGAACAAAGAGTAGAGGAGTTGGAGTCTACAGTACACAGCGTAAAAGAAATTCGATTTTGTCTATAATTAATCTTTAAAATTAAATAATGACTTGTTTAATTTTCATGTGTTCAAAAAAGTAGCAATTTTTAAATCAAGGATAAATCAAGGATACCTTCCAAGATAAAAGTATTATCTATTCTTTGCATTTCTACTAAGTTAAAGTGAAAAGTGTAGATCTAGGGATATATCTCTAAAAAGAAGATTTAGTGAAATCTCTAGTCTTTAGCCATTATTCTCAGTAATGTATTTCTACTGATTTTAATAATTTACATTTTTCAGTGTTTCTTATTAACAAAGAGTGCTACTACTTCCTACTTTTCTATAGAAGAAGAGAAAAATGCTTTGTCTTCTTTTGGAATAAATTAGGCAAATAATTTGGGAAATTTGGAAAAAACTTATAAAGATTCATATTTATTAGGTTTTTCTACTTGTGATTACTAGGCACTTTTATGCTGAGAATGCATAAAAGAAGTTAACAGAGAAATTTGGCTTCACTTAGAACAAGTTTACTTAATCATGTTTGCATTCTTATTAGTTGTATCCTTTTATGATAGCAAAAGGGGGAAAAACCCTGAAAGATAAATAGATTGAATATTTCTTTTATTTGTGAGAGATTTTTGCTGGGAAAGTTTTAGGTCACTGGACAGAAAAAACATGAAATTAACATGTAGTGGCTATCTTAAATTGGGAACTGAAAATGTGGTCTGGCTCAAAGCATGAAAGGTCTTTATTGCTGATCTGTACAGTGGGTATGAGGACATTCGGGTTCCTCTACTTGTCTGGCATAAAGACTGACTGAAAGAATGGACCAGCAAAATGTTCAGTTCCAGATTGGTTTATTCATCATATAGACCAGGCCTTAAGCTGCATTTTGGAAGTGCCCTGTTTGAAAGAAGAAGGAAGACAGGTTCCAGTGACTACCAGCCTTGTTGTTTTACTTGTGTAGCTTGATGATGAACGTCTAGAACAAATGGCAAATATGACTTTGATGAAAGAAACCATAACCACTGTGGAAAAAGAGATGAAAGCACTAGCACGAAAGGCCATGGAAACAGAAGGTGAACTTGGGAGACAAAAAGCAGAAAATAATTCACTGAGGTAAAAAAAGGGGGTTATTTTTAGTAAAACTATTAGTTTAACTCATTGATTCTAAGACTATTACTATTTTAGAAATAGGAAAAATAACAATTCACATTATATATGATATTTTATGATTTACAAAACATTTCCCTCTTAGTGCTTTACTTCTGTCTTTGAGTTTTCTTCCTACCTAGCTCCACACTGTATTGTATATTCTAATGGGAGAGATAACAAGTACATATGAAAATACATAACAGCATAAATATAAGTACATATATAATATATATTATACAAAGTAGTCACAAAACACTTTGGAAGGGAGGACTCTAGTGGTTAGGTTCATCAGGAAAGGCTTCATGCAGAAGATGTGCTTGAGCTGCATCTTAAAGGAAGAAAGTGATTCTCTAAGTCAGAAGTAAAATGCAAATGCATTCTTGGCTCATGGGGGTGGCCAGGGCAAAGGTGTAGAGATGGCAAATGAACAGTTGTATATGAGAAAGTGAGTGAACTGAGAAGGTCAATTTGGTTGTGTCACAGTGTGCAGGAAGTAGAATAACATCCAGGAAGGCTTGAAAGGTAGGTTAGGGCTTTAAAAACTAAATAGAGATATTAATATTTTATCCAAGAGGCAACAGGAAGCTACTGGAGTTGGATGAGTAGAGAAGTCTCATGGACATGTCTACGTTTAAGGAAAATCACTTTGTCACTAATTATATTGTTATTAACCAGTTCTTAAATTATTAATAAGTCATTTATTTAGTACCACCCTAGGAAAAGAACAAAAAATAGGAAAAGGATGGGAAATGGGTAGCAGATATGGTTGAAGGTAGAGTGTGAGAATACTGGAAACTTTGGGATGGGATTGGATAGCAATGCGTAAGACAGCCTGCAGCAGGGACAGGGAGATACTTAACAGAGAGAGACCAGTTAGATGAACCAGCAAAGGAGCCATAAGACAGGTAGCAGGTGAAGCAGGAAAGAATAATCTCATGAAAACACAGAAATGAGAGTAAATATCAAATGCATCAGATAGTTTAAGAAGAATTAGAACTGAGAAAAGAAAAAAAAGCATCAGTATAAGTCAAGAAGGACTAGAATCGAGAAAAGACAAAATTTTTTAAATGAATAATCAACAAGGGACATATGAATGCAAAAGACTTTCAATGGAGACTGAATGATATAATTCTAAATGAGTGGGTAGTATAATGCATTGACACTTTTGAAATTTTCAAAAAGAAGGTGACAGTGTGACAACATGCCATAAGCCAATAGTTCTCAAACTTGAAAAAGAGTAGAAATCCAGAAAATTAAATTTATACAATTAAAAACTAAAGGACTATTTAAATGATTTTTTAAAACCTGAGGACTTTTTGAAAAAAATTTCTAATAAAATAAGCAAACCATTAGCTAATTTGATCTCCCTAAAAAGAAAGGAAATCCAAATTACCAAAATAAAAAAAAAGGAGAATGGAAAATTAAAAAATGTAGAAAGACTGGTCAGGTATAGAGATTTTTTAGAATTTTTTTAAAATTTTGTAATCAAACACCAAGTAAAATGAACAGCAAAAGGTAGTACATGAAACTGCAAATCCCTATTATATGTGTAGCTTGCTTTTCTTTTTAAATATATCATAAGTTCAATATATGACTATAAAAGCTATCTTGTCTGTGATTCTTTCTGGCCTTCCTTCTCTTTCGTGCATTTTTTTAAAAAAAAAATGCCTTAATCTCCTTTCCCTTCTCCTCTCAAATATATAAGAAATATGCATAATGAAGCAAAACGAATTCCCACTTTAGCCATGTCCAAAAATGTGTCTCATTCTGTCCATCAACTGTCAAGAGATGTATAGCTTTCTTCCTCATCATGGAGCTATGATTTCATTTGTATGAGGAACTTCCAGGTAAGGAAACTCCTTGAATTAGTTCAAGTTATCCCCTTTTCTGTAGCTTATTGTCTTAGGAATTTCCTGGGGTGTTAAGATGTGAAGCATCTTGCCAAGGATTACCTGGCCAGCGAGATGCAGAAGTGAGACTTGG
The DNA here is from genome assembly GCF_028372415.1 of Notamacropus eugenii. NCBI lineage: Eukaryota > Metazoa > Chordata > Mammalia > Diprotodontia > Macropodidae > Notamacropus > Notamacropus eugenii. The sequence continues at coordinate 406,591,587 of NC_092876.1, read as the reverse complement.
ACCTAAACATTTTGGCTACAAGGATAGATCCCAGGCCACTGGGTCATACTTTCTTTCCTTGATAGAAGACAATATTTACGTTAGAACCACTGAAAAGCACAGGAATAAGAGAATTTCGGTATGTCTATTATCTTCACCAACTTTAACTAAAAATGCTAGCTGTAGCAAAGAAAAAATTAGTAAAATTGAGGAAATACACACAGGAACATGATGGGTAAAATTGTTTCTATTTGCCGATATAATGGTTTATTTAGAAAACTCTATAAAGTATACAAAACAATTAATTGAAACAATAGTGTCAGTAAAGTAGCAGCTTATGAATTAATCACACAGAAACCATCAACATTTCTGTATTTCAGTCAATCACTTATTAAATGTTTACTATGTGTGAACTAGGCACAGCACTAAATACTGGGGATACACAGAAAGGCAAAGCACAACCCTTGTCCTCAAGGAGCTCACATTCTAGTGGGTGAAACGACAATGCAAATTAACTGTGTACATCCAAGATGTGTGTGTATACTAGATATGTGTATAGACTTATATAAATATATGGAAAACTATAGCTATACACACATGTGTAGAATATATCGAAATATACACACAGTGTAAATCGAAGGTCATCTCACAAGGAAGGCACGGGCTTTTAAGGTGGAGGTAGGGTGAGCAGAAAGGAAAAGACCCTGTCTCCTCGCCCCCAGGAGACGATGAGATTGGAGCTGAGACTTGAAAAAAGACGAGCTGGATGGAATAGGGGAAATATTACTAATAAAACCAAGGAGAAAAAGAGGGAAAAAATCATTTAAAATTGCTAAAATATTTGGGTGTTAACCTGCCAGGACATACTCAGGACTTATATAAACACAAGCATAAAATGTTTTGGGGTTTTTTTTTTTTTTTTTTTACAGAAATAAAGAATTAAATAAATGGAGACTCATTTATTGTACATTGCTGGAATACACCAATGTAATTAAAATGTTGTTATTAACTCTAAATTTATGTTAAGGGTTATGTTAATGAGACTGCAGCAGCAATTTTATAATAACAAAATTTATTTGGAGGAACAAAGATCTAGACCTGAAAGGAAATAACAGAAAAAAGAAGGAATGAAGAAGGAGCCAGCACACATTATTTTTTTCTGATTTGAACGTTTTTATCAGTCATATATGTTTTGAGAACTTATTGTGGTATATGGTATAAAATATTAGTCTTAATCTATTTTTTTTTCAAAACTGTTCTAGTTTTCTCAGTAGTTCCTGTTGAATGGGAAGAGATAACTTTCAGATCTAAGATAAAGAGAAGAATAGATTAAGAACAAGTAATAGAGGAGAACACAAAAGACAAAATAGTCAATTTCATTTAAATAAGATGAAAAAGCTTAATATAAACAGAATAAGTAAAGCAAGAATAAGAAAAGAAATTAATTGGAAGGAAAAGAATCATTACAGGAAATCTCTTATAAAAGTCTAATGTCCAACATATATTAGAAATTGACACAAATAGTAACACCAAGAGCCATTCCCTACTACTTGTGAAAGGATATTAATAATTTTCGGAAGAGTAATTGCAAATTATTGACAAAAATATGAAAAAAAACACTAGGAGAAATGCAAATTAAAACAGCTGTCAAGCTTTCTCTCACATTTGCAAATCAGCAAAAAACTGGCAGTTGTTGCAGAAGTTGTAGAAAGATAGGCATATGAAGATATGGGAGATATCCCACCAGAGATGGGAGATTGGACCAACTTTTTTTTCAAGCAGTTTGGAATAGTAAGAGAAATCACTAAATTGTGTCCTCTGATTCAGTGATTTCACTATATCCCAAAGTAAATTCAGTGACAGAAGGGTACCATGCATATTAAAATATTCATAGTAGTATTGGGATAGGAATAAAACTCTCCAAAAAAAGCAAAAACTGGAAACATGACAAGTCCCTGTCAGTTGGGGGATGGCTGAATAAGTGGTATATGAATATAATAGAACATTATGGTGCTGTACAAAATTATGAGTATTAGGCATTTAAAGAAATATGAAGTGATATAGATTAAGGAAAGCAGGATCAAAAGAAAATTATACACAGTGAGTTGAGAAATGTAAATGGAGACAATATTAAAACTCAGATTAATTGCAAATACCTATCCTGATTCTGGAAAACAGGCCCAAATACAAATCCCTCTTTGGGGCAGAAATAAATAGATATCTTATGGGTATTGGATGTGGTAACATATGTTGTCAATGTTTTGGTCAGTTGTTTTTTTCCTTTGTTTAAATAGTGAGAGGATGTGCATAGTAAGGTTTTTTGACATCTTTTAAAGGCATCAGTAAAAAAGAATTTTGTTTTATTTTAATGGAATGGACTGTGTCAAAAGGTAGTGGGTTACACATCGTTAGAGATCTTCAAGTTATGGCTGCATGGTCACATGCTGGGGATAATGTAGATAAGATGCCTGGTCAGGTACAGATTGAACTAGATGCCTTCTGAAGTCCCATCAGGACTTCGTTGATGTATGCAGTACACTTGTAAGCTTCTTTGATGATGCAGTAAAGGAATTTGAGCTAAAATGTTAATGACCTTATGTTAACCTTCTCAGGCAACATTTGCATTTTAACACTGGCCATCTAAGCCTAAGTCCTAAGGAATAATTAATGCGTATCCATATCTTCACCCTGCCCCCCAAAAAAAGCCAATCTTAACTGCAGTTTGGAAAAGTATTATTAAATCATAGTTCATTAGATTTGGACAGTATCTTAAAAATCATCCAGTCAGATCCCTTTATTTTATAGATGAAGAAATAGTCCCAGAAAGGTCAAATGAGTTCATTGGTACCTTAAGATCCTGACAGTCCATAGCCTTGTTTTATATGATATGTTAGCCATACCTTTTTAAATAATATTTTCTTGGAAGAGGATAAGAGAGGGGGGATGATAAAGGGGAGGACAGATTGGAGGAGGGGATAATCAGAAGCAAATACTTTTGAGGAGGGACAGGGTTAAAGGTGAGAATAGACTAAATGGGGATGGGATAGGATGGAGGGAAATATAGTTAGTCTTTCACAACGTGACTGTTATGGAAGTATTTTGCATGATTGCACATGTATAACCTATATCGAATTGCTTGCCTTCTCAATGAGGGTTGGTGGGGGAGGGAGGAAGGGAGAGAATTTGGAACTCAAAGGTTTAAAATGAATGTTAAAAGTTGTTTTTACATGCAATTGGGAAAGAAGATATACAAGCAATGGGATATAGAAATCTATCTCACCCTATAGGAAAATAGAAGGGAAGGGGATCAGAGAAAGGAGAGGAGGGGAGGATGATGGAAGGGGAGAGCAGATCAGGGTAATGGGTAATCAGAATGCATGCTGTCTTGGAGTGGAGGAAGGGAAGAGATGGGGAGAAAATTTGGAACTCAAAATCTTGTGAAAGTAAATGTTGAAAACTAAAAATAAATTAATTATAATCTTAACTTTTTGCTGTACAGCCCTACGTTAATTCAATAAATACATATCTTTGTTCTTGACCTTTTATAACTTTAAATACACTGCAAAAGTTAAAGGGGAAAAGTTGTATTTTTAAAAAGTTTATGAGGGAGCCATAATTAAAGTTTTGTCAATATGCTTGCAGACTTTTATATGAAAACACAGAAAAGGATCTTTCAGACACTCAGCGACACCTTGCTAAGAAGAAATATGAGTTGCAACTTACCCAGGAGAAAATTATGTGTTTAGATGAAAAGATTGGTGAGTGCTCACTGTTTAATATTACTTTTATTTCTTTGACTTTGTGGTGGTAGAAAAATAAACAAAGTTGTAAGATATTAGACTTTTTTAGAAAACAGAAAAGCAGGTATCTAGAGTTCAATATGAATCTAAGCCTGAACACATCTTAAATTTCACATTCTATAGCTCTAAAGTATGCAAATTATTTTTTTAAAAAAATCCCACAAACTTTGACATATTAGTAGAATTTATAAGTCTAGTTTTTTCAAGTATTCAAAGAGCCAAGATTAAGGATATCTTCTATTCAGACTTATTTAAAAAGATACAAGGGGAAATCCTTTAAAAATCAATTGAATTGTTTATGACTCAAAGTAATAGGAATAAAATTACTCTTCCTATACAGCGTAAGAGGTGTTTTGGGTATCATAAATGTATATAAATCACTGAAAGGTTTTCTGTCTGTTCATTTCTCATTGGGTAATCTTGGACTGATGAAATCTTAGGGGAAGTGTCTCCTACAATTTTAAAACTATTGAATAAATTTAATTTATATACATTAACTGGTAAAATTCTGTGACATAAATATTAACAAAAGATACTTAGTGGATATGTATAAATTCTGATTGGAGTGCACACACAGTTGACTTGAAAAAGACATTTCAATTTATAGTTCTCCCATTTATCTTACCAGAAAAAAAAATCATGTCTCATGTCTGTTTGGTAGCACATTGACTTTATACTAATTAGAGTCATAGCATGAAAAAATTGCAAGGAACTTAAGAAATTATCTACTACAACTCTGCTCTTTTTAAGATGAGAGAACTGAGCCCCAGAGAGTCTCTATGACTTTTCCAAGCTTGCATAATTTATGTAAAAGATAACATCTTGACTGTGGCTACAAGATACCTCATATCTGACTGAAGAATATAGTAAATTATCTGCAGGTTTGAAAATTGGAATTTTTCTCTATGTCAGTCATCATGAAGAGAGAGATATTAATGACAGAATATTGTTTGCTTTTTCATCTTGCAGACATTATTACCACCAAGTGAGCTATTAAAAAAATTACCTTCCACTCTGTTCCACTTACCCTCTTCTCCAGGTCTTCCTTTTGGAATTTTGGATCTTAAAATGCTGGGTTAGAAAACAGTGGGTATAGTTAGACAGTATATGAAGAAGAAGGAGGTTGGCTTATCTTGTTTAGAAATCCATTAATTTGTTACCGTCACCAAAAATATCTTCATTCTTAATGACTCCCTTGAAATTTCCCTATGTAGATTTAATGACTAAGTGAAAGGCTTGGAATCAGAGTTAAATGATCTTGGTCAGGCATCTGTTTCTGCTTCTCAAGCAATATTTGATGTCTGCCTCAGCTGGGGTATTCTCAGTATTGGTGACAGATCTGACTCTATGAGTCAAATTTGTTTTACTGGTTTAAAATGTAGATTTAATGGGAGCCTAATGTGCATCACCACATATGCATTTTTTCCCCCAGAACAAGGCAAATTTTAGTTTTTAAGAGAGGATTTTAATATTCACAGCAGAAATGTAGGGTTCCCCCCCCATATTTCCTCTGGGAACCTTGAATTTGAGATTGCTCTGAGAAGTAGGGCTCACTTGAATTCAATTTAATAAACATTTCTTAAGTGCCTACTATGTGCCAAGCATTGTGCTAAGTGCACATAAGGAAAAGACATAGTCCTTTCCATTAAGTTCACAATCAAATGGGGGAGACAACAAACAAAAGGAAGATAAAGTGGGGGGTGCTAGGAGGTACCTGGTATGAGGGCATGTTGTGCACCAGAGTAGACGCCAAGCTGAGCTGCTAGTGGAGAATGGAGCTACCAGAAAGGCTATGAGCCCACTAAAAAGGAAGCCTTTGAGAGTAGTTTAATGCTGTTAAGTATCAAAACCCAAGTTCATTTTCATGGTGATAAGATCTCAGGTGATCAGTGCATCTTGGGGCAAGGTCATGAGGAGATTGTTGAAGCCAAAGGAGCTGCTGGTGGAGAGTGGAGAATGTGAGGGCAGGCAACTCTTGTTAGTCCTGCAGCCTGTGTGTGAACCCACCGAGTTGTGGGCATTCAGAGAATGGGGAAGGACAGCACTTTTTCTGTTCTCTTCAACCTCATTTGATTCCATGTAAAAGGAGGATCCCAGGTATTAGAATTAACAAAGGGCATAGCTGTGAAAGGTAGCTTTCACATAGCTCTTATTTGAAGGTCATGATCCTCTCCTGAAGTGATGGTTGGTTGATTGGTTGGTCGTTGTCCTTTGTGCTTGAAGAAGACCAAAATGCCATCACTAGTCAAGTTAAGGACCATCTGACTGCAGCTGATCAAACCAATAAGAGCTCAGAATGCTCTGCTACATATTGGGCAAACATAGTCCATGTGAACATTTAGGATGGATTCTCTAAATTTACACATCTTGTGTCTCTTTGGAGCTGCTTCAGTTCTGCTTTGCTGATTATAATGATTAGACCAATGACATTAGTGAGCAGAATGCACTATATAGGCACAAAACTGCTACTTGTAGAGCACCTTTGAAAGTCATAGTGAATTTGAATGTGGTGTTATCTCTGTTTTCCCTAGCACTGGATGGCTTCTGTAATATTTAGCCATTGTACCAAGGGTTCTTTGGATAGTCCTTGGTCTTGGACCTCTCTGAGATCTGGTACAGAAGGATTTATTTGGAAAGCTAAAAACAAACAAAAAGAATTACAACTTTTTAGGGGCAACTATATATTAGGGGAGTTTTGTCATCCCAACTCTTATCCATACTTATTTTCAATCCTTCCTTTACCTATCTGAATGCTCCTTCTCTGGCCTCCTTTGCTGGATCATCTTCCAGATCATGCCCTCTAACTGCAGATGTCCCTCAGGGTTCTGTCCTGGGCCCTCTTCTCTTCCTCTTCTATGTTACTTCACTGGGTGATTTCATCAGCTGTCATGGGTTTAATTATCACCTCTATGCTAATAATCATCAAATCTACCTTTCCTGCTTCCATCTTTCTGCTGACCTACAATCTTTTATCTCAAGCTGCCTTTCAGACATCTGGAATTGGATGTCCTGCAGACATCTTAAATTCAGTGTCTAAAACAGAACTCGCTATCTTTCCTCCTAAATTGCCAGCCCTCCCTCCCAGGCATACACACACACACCTTCTCTATAACTATAGAGGACAATTGAATTTGTTTAAATGCAAAACATACACTTGCCAAAAAGACTATTTTATGGAGAACAGGACACGGTGGTCAGAAGAAGTGATACGATGGCACTCTCAAGGTCTGTCTCAAGAACTTTGGAATTGATTGTGTGACACGAGAGACTGGCACAGGACCGCCCAGCATGGTGTTTCCACATCAGAGAAGGTGCTGTGCTCTGTGAGTAAAGAGGAATTGAGACCTCACAAAGGAAACACAGTATGTATAAATTTAGAATGTCCACCCAAATGTTCATACAGACTATCTGTGCCCAGTCTGTGGTAGAGCATTACAAGTTTGTATTGATCTGATCAGCCACAGTCAGACACACTGAAACTTGACTTTATCATGATGTCTGACAACACCATCCTCCCTGTCCCTCAGTCTGCCAATCTATGAGTTGTCTTGAATTCCTCACTATCTGTTACCCTGCCCATATCCAATCTATTGCTAAGGCTTTTTGATTTCACCTTTATAACTTCTCTCCAATACACCCCCTTCCTTCCTTTGACACTGTTACCACTCTGGTGCATGCCCTCATCACCTCACACCTGGATTGTTGCAGTAGCATGCTGGTGGGTCTGCCTTTCTCAAGTCTTTCCCCACTCTATTATATCCTCCAGCCAGTCACTAAAATGACTCCCATCCCATCCCAGGTCTGATCACATCACCCCCATGCTCAATAAACTCTGGTGACTCACTGTTGCCTCCAGGATTAAATACAAAATGCTCTGGTATTCAAAGTCCTTCATAGCTTAGACCCTTCCTACCTTTCCAGTCTCGTTACACCTTATGCACTGACAAATACTCTTTGATCCAGCGACCCTGACCTCCTGATTGTTTGCATGAACAAGACACTCCATCTCTTGACCCATACATTTTTTCCGAATATCCCTGAGGCCTGTAACACTTGACCCCTTCTGCTTCTACCACTGCCCTCCCTGGGTTCATTTAATTCCCAGCTAAAATCTCACCTTCCACAGGAAGTCTTCTCCAGTCCCTCTTAATTCCATTGCCTTTCCTCTGCCAGTTATTTCCTATTTATCCTGTATATAGCTTGCTTTGTATATATTTGTTGTATCCCACATTAGATTATAAATTTCTTGCCACTTTTTGTATCCTCAGCACTTAGCACAGTGCCTAGCATGTAGTAGGTGCTTAATAAATTTTTATTGATCAAATTAGAATTGGACTTCGTGGAACACTTAAACAACACATTGGGACTTTCTAGGAAGTTGATATTTGAATAATTTGTTGTGTGGGTAGACTTTTTTCCTCCTGTGTTTTTGCTTTAAGTTTGATCATTAGGGAAAATATCTGAAAATATATAGACATTTGTTCCCTAATGATGATTTCTGTGTGAATCAAGAAGGCAGTTTAATTGTAGTTACTTTAACACTTTAAAAGATCAATAGTTTCATCTATCTGGATGCTTCTTCCAATAACATAAGTAGGTGGTTCCATGTATTTCTACAGAAAAATATCTCAGCATATTACAGACAGTTTTAAAGTGGATGAGTCTCTTGGTACTTTATAGGGCCATTTGAATTTTGGTCCATTAGTGGATCCTCATAAGCCTTGCCACCTTGTGAGTCCCTACTATATATGTGAAAGAACCCACAGTCACCTCCACACAGTGATAAATTATCGGAGTAGAACTTTAGTGAAAGTTTAATATAGTTTTCAACTTTGTACACACATTCTATTTCAGATTGTTAACTATGCTTTAAATATTTGAACTATTTAAAATTCATGGCTGTTCATGCTATTCGCAGAGGTAAAAACTAATTATTATTTGGACAATTTTTATTAATCTGGTTTCAAATAAAAGAGCACTCATTACAAAGAATATTAGAGCCTCCTTGAAAAATTTAATTTGATTAAAAACGACACCTTTGTGGTTGCATGTCTAGATAATTTTACAAGGCAAAGTATTGCCCAGCGAGAAGAAGTCAACCTTCTTGGTGCAACACTCAATGATTTGGCTAAAGAAAAGGATTGCCTGCAAGCATGCTTGGATAAAAAATCTGAGAATATTGCTTCCCTTGGAGACAGCTTGGCAATGAAAGTATGTTCTGAGATCTATCAAGTGTTTAATAATTTTATCTAAGTATGTTAGTTGACAAAAATTATTTAAAATTTACTCTTAATTTCATAAGATTCCCACAAAACTTTTATAAGCATTTAAATTTCTGATTTTACAATATCCAGAGTGATTTTAGGAGGTATGCTAATAAACTAGTTAGTGATACAAATTTTATCTTTTCATCATCATTAAGTTGTGATTAACATTCTTCTGACTTTAACCAGCTTTGAAAACTATAAGCAATATTAAATAACGTGACTGTTAAGCAAACATTGGACCTTACTCATCAAAATGAGTGTTGTCCTTTTCTTAGTAATTACCTTGGAGCTGGTGAATAAGGTAGGTAATGGCATTTGGTAATATTGTTTCATATCAGAAATGAGGTGTAACTGAATAAATGTGTTGGGGTTTTTTTTCCATGTGGCTTATAACCTGGCTCTGATGGTAGTTGGAAAAATGTTTTAGCAGTGACTACGTTGTAGTGATACATATATGATCTCTTGAGATGAATACCTTGAAATCCAACCCTGACTTTTAGTATGCCTGTTAAAAAGAGGCCCCACTGGGCTTTATAGTTATACCACAAGTTCAAATCAATAACTGCTTATTATGCTTTATGCAAGCCACTATGCCACGAGAATGATACTGTTGACAGAAATGCAATAGCTGACTCCTGAAGTCTCTGAGATCTCTGACTTAGGATCTACTAGCTACTTTTCCACGGTTCAGTGTGGCTCTGTCAGGTAACAAGTTATAAAAATCAGTGCCCAAGCCCCGATGCATTACAGCATTCTTTTATTAAGCCAGTTAGACAAACCAGACTAATAGCAAGAAAATTTAGTTGAGATGTAAAATTGAGAAACAGCATAAACAATAATGTAGAGAATAATAATTACATCAACTGGTAGAGTTAATTCCTGCCTCACCATATCCCCATCCAGTCCTTGATCATAATGGATCTTAACAAGGAAGCCCCTCAAAGTACTTTTCCAATCAAACTGGCCTTCTCACTGTACTTCTTACCCAGCTCTTCTGTTCTGAAGTCCATATCTTTGCACTTGCTGTCCTTCACACCTAGAATGCCCTCCCTCCTCACCTCAGACTCTTAGAATCCCTAATCTCCTTCAGGACAGTTCAAGTACTCTAAATGAGTGCCTTCCGTTGCTAATTCCCCCCATTTACTTGTGGTCCCCCTGTCATACATACATATGTATGTATGTATACATACATATGTATCTTTCAAGAGAATGTTCAGCTTTTGTCTTTATCCCAGCACCTACCCCCCAGGATAATTCCAGGTACGTAGAGGTGCTTAACAAATTCATGTTGATTAATGGTGTGCCCTTTGGTGCATTTATGTTCAGTCTTGACATTAATTCATTGTCTATGGTATCTTTTATAATTAGGTCTATTTTTTCTTTTGTTTTGTCTCACATGATTGTCATCCTTGCCTTTTTTGTTTAAGTAGAAGCATAATCATCTGTAAAATGAGTTGGAGAAGGAAAAGGCAAACTACTCCAGTGTTTTTGCTAAGAAAACCCCAAATGGGGTCACAGAGAGTAGGACACACCTGAAACAAATAATAGATTCTACTGTTCTCTTATTTTTAACTCTTTGAATATCTTTCCATTTCTTGTATTTCTTATAAACAATATATTGTTGAATTCTGATTTCTAATTAGTTCTATTAGCCTCTATTATGGATGAGTTTATATCCCACTCACATTCACAGTTATGAATGCTAACTTCATTTTTCCCTTGATCCTATTTTTATATACATATCCTTCTCTTTTTTACCCTGTCCCCTCCTCAAGAATTTGTTTTGCTTCTGACCATTGCCTCCCCTCTTATGCTGTGCCCCTACCTTCTCTTAACCCTTTCCCCTCCTACTTCCCTGTTGGGTAAGATGAGTTTCTGTACTCAATTATGTGTATGTATTTATTCTTCCCTCCTTGAATCAATGTAGATGAGAATAAGGTTCAAGTGTTGCCCCCCACCCCAACTCACTGCTTGCTCCCTCCATTGTATAAAGTTTATCCAGGGGTGGGGACCCTATGACCTCTAGGCCCTCTTGTTCCTCAAATGTGGCCCTTTGACTGAATCCAAACTTCACAGAACAATCCTTAATAAAAGGATTTGTTCTGTAAAACTTGGACTCAGTCAAAAGACCACAATGTAGAAGGCCACATGTAGCCTCAAGGCCATGGGTTCCCCACCCTGGATAAACTCTTCCTTGCGCCTTCCATTTATATGAAGTAATTTCCCCCATTCTTCTCCCTTCTTCTCTCCCAGTACATTCTTCCTTCCCACCTTTCCATTATTCTTTTGAGATCATTCCAACATAATAGAATCACACCCAGGCCCTCTAATTAGATTCCTTCTAAGAATGATGATTACATTCTGAGGGGGTATGTGTGTCTTTTCCCTATGTAAAAATATAAACAGTTTAGCCTTATTTAATAAATCTTATGATTTCTCCCTTATGTTTACCTTTTTATGCTTCTCTTGAGAATTGTGTTTGATTGTCAAGATTTTCTGTTCAACTCTGGTCTTTTCATCTGGAATCTTGGAAAGTTCTCTATTTCATTAAATGTTCATTTTTCACTGTAGGATTAATCTCAGTTTTGCTGAATAGGGTAATCTTTTTTTTTTTTTTGAGATTCACTTCACTTTTATTATGAACAAACACAATCTCAGATCAGTAAATGACTTCAGAGTCAATATCAATAGAAAAAATATGGAATGCTTCACGAATTTGCATGTCATCCTTGTGCATGGGCCATGCTAATCTTCTCTGTATCGTTCCAATTTTAGTATATGTGCTGCCAAAGCAAGCACTGAATAGGTTAATCTTGGCTGTAATCCTAGATCCTTGACTTTCCAGAATATTATATTCCAAGTCTTCTGTTTCTTTAAAATGGAGACTGCTAAATTTTGTGTGATCTTGACTGTGGTTTCACTGTACCTGGATTCTTTCTTTCCTATTGTTTTTGCAGTGTTTTCTTTTACTTAAAAGTTTTGGAATTTGGTTATACTATTCCTGGGAGTTTTCATTTTGTCTTTCTTTTAGGCATTAACCAGTGCATTATTTTGATTTGTATTTCATCCTCTGGTTCTAAGATATCTGGGCAGTTTTCCTTTATAATTTTTTTTTGAAATGTAATATCTAAGACCTTTTTTGTTCATGACTTTCAAGTAGTCCAATGATTCTTAAATTATCTCTCCTTAAGAGATACCTCCTAGATAAATTTTTTTCCTATGAGATATTTCACATTTCTTCTAATTTTTTAAGTGTTTTGACTTTGTTTTGTTATTTCTTGATGAATCATGAAGTCATTAACTTTCATTTGGCCAATTGTAAGTTTTAAGGAGTTATCATCAGTAAGGTTTTCGTACCTCTTTTAGAAAACTTATAATTCTCTTTTCATAACTTTTTTGTATAGCTCTCATTATTTTCCTCTTCTACTTTCATTTGGTTTTTAAGATAATTTTTTGATTTGTTTTTAATTGCTTTAACTTTGTTAAAATTCTTGTTGGGTGTGTGTCCAATCTGCTTTCTTCTTTGAGGGTTTACTTGTAGATATTTTCAAATTATTGTCTTTTGTGTTTGTATCTTGAGCTTCCCTATCATCATTTGTTGTTCAATCATTTTTCAGTCATATCTGACTTTTCATGACCCCATTTGGGGTTTTCTTGGTAAAAATGCTGGAGTGGTTTACCATTTCCTTCTCCAGATTATTTTACAGATGAGGAAACTGAGGAAAATAAGATTAAATGACTTACCCAAGGTCACATAGCTAGGTCATATTTGAACTCAGGAAGATTAGCTTAGTACTGTATCCACTGCACCACCTAAATGCTTTCCCTATCACTGTAATAGTTCTTTACAGTCAGGTTTTTGTTTTTTTTTTTTAATTTTTGTTTGTTCAGTCTTCCACCCTATTTCTTGATTTTGGACTTTAAGTTAAAGTTGGGCTTTGCCTGCTTCTGGGTGGTGGAATAATGTCTGGCTTGAGCTTCTCTCTTTTTGTGTATTTCTGCTGTTTTCATAGCACAGTCTTGGGGTCTGCAAGCTTTGGTTGCTTCCAGGGTGGTGTGATCTCGGTAAAGGTATGTTCAGAGCCATTTTGGTATGATTTTGGAAAGCTTCTGATTTGAGTTTGAGTCTGTTGGATTGTGTGTTGTCAAACTGCACTAGAGCACTACTGGACTCAGTTGCTGTTAGCCCACTGGGAAGTTGTGTAGATTCAGAGAGACTGAACTGCTTAGCTCCCATTTGGTCTTAGTTTCCTGCCCCAATTATTCACTGAAGACTTTTATGTGGGGCTAAATGTTAAAATTGAGCCCCTCTTCTGCTCTTGGGCTCAGAGCCACACAGCTCAGTCTTGAGGACTTGTTCCTTGTTACATACACAGTGAAGGCCCCTCTTGCTAACAGCCATTCCTCTCTACCCTAGAACTGGATAGTTAGTAGGCTTGTTCCTCTTCACAGCACTGGTTTTGGAGTTCTTGGGAGCTCTTTCTGCCACAGTGCTTTCAACTCTGATGTTCAGTCTCAGCCCCCTTTACCATCTTTAGCTTCCAGAATGATCCCCCCTCCCCCGCCCCTCACTGCCTCTGTTCTGTGCTTCTGGCTAGCTCCCACCGCAGTGTCCACAGACCTGTCTGTCTTTCTTCCTAAGCTGCACTGGGCTGGAAAAATAATTTGCTATGACTTTTTCTTCATTTTCCTGATCAGAATTTGGTCTGGCACATTTTCTAGATTGTTGTAGAGGTTGTTGGGTGAGCTGGGAAAGCAATGCTACTTTCACTCTGTCATCTTGACTGCCTCTAGGTAACCTTATTTAGCGACTTCTTGAAATACAATGCCTAAGTTTGGGATTTTTTTCCCTTGAGAGAGTCATGGTTTTCAGGGAGTCTGATTCTTATATTTTCTTCTCAACACATTTTCCAGGTCACTTCTTTCTGATAGCAGATACTTTACATCTTTTTTTTTCAGTCTTCTGACATTGCCCTAATATTTATTGTTGTCTCATAGAATCATCGAGTTCTTTTTGCTCCATTTAGTTTCTCAGGGAGTCCATTACCAGAATGAGATTTTCCACCCTCTGTTCTAAGTTACTCATCTTCTTTTCAGTTCCCCCCTCCTCCCCTGCCCAAGCTTTTATTTGAATTACAATTTCAGTTTTATTCTTAATTTCTTCCAACAATTCTTGGAGTAATTGTGGCAAGGTAATTATTTTCTCTTCCTCTTCCTCTACCTTGTGCCAGACTCAAGCTTTGCTGTCTGTCACTGTATCTGTGTTGAAGAGGCAGGCCCTGTTTGGTGCTGTCTTCTCTGTAGTCTGGATGCTGATGCCACTGTAGTTCTGGGTGGGTGACTGGTCCTAGACCCCACCCATTGCCTTAATTCCTAGCCTCTGTCTGAGACTTCTTATGCTGTCCTCAGCTTGTCTCTGTCTCCTTCTCCTTATACAGTCCTTGACAGGTCACAGTTACATATTGGGGATCCTGCTTTGATTTAGGCCTCAGTGTCACTGCATCGTTAGGTAAGTTCAGTTAGAAAAGCATAAGGATAAGAAAGGTCAGCTTGGCGTAAATCCACAGGAACCATTTGGAGGACATTGGTATGGGAAATGTGCCTTTAAAGATTTGGTTAACTTACTCATGCAAGTTGATTTAGGCAGGCCTGAGCAAATTTTTTTATGCTACATACTGATGCTAGCTTGGAAGCCTTAGAATCAGTTTGGCACCAAAAAACCTGTTGCATTCTCCAGTAAGAGAACTTAATGGACTTTGTAAGCTTTACACAAACTGCATTTATTGGCTTTGAAGTGTGTCATCACTGAGAAATTCAAAAGCCATGTGTTTGGAGGTAATTTTCAAGTATGGACAGTTAATAATCTAGTACCTATATTTTGACCATTACCTAGTTGGATGCTGCCTTCCAGGGATGGGTAGCTAGCTAAGAGTTCTATGATACCATCAACCAGGAAAGACTGATATGAATGAAGATGCCCTGTATTCTCGTGTGTCAGAGGCCTAAATGTTCTAGGCCTCATGACACTGAAGTTATGCTGGTAACTGTGGAAGGTGTGAAGGCAGTCTGCCTCAGTCTGAGTGTCAGTCGATCAAGTAAACCGTCTGCAATAAGATAGAACAGATGCATGATGAAACAATGCAAGAAATAATGTGAGTAACAAAGTTATGTGTTGATCACTAGGAACTCAAGTTTAGTTCCTTGGAGGGGACCCGATGGAGTAGTCTCTGTGGGGACTGAAAGTGCAAATGAGAATTAGGGGGAATAGATTCAATAGTACTTTCACATACTTAACAAGCATCAACAAAGTTTTGTAAGTAAGGGGAGATTACGCTATTCCATCATGCCAGGTCTGTGTGATCTGCCTTGTTTGGGAGAAGGAAAAACACCATCACACTGAGCACCAGACTCTTTCTTTCCAGAAAAGAAGAGAAAGGCCATTCCTTAAAGTCTTCAACCTGACCTCCTGCCTTGAGGAAAGAAGAGTAACTCTATTGCTTCAGCTGCCAGCACCCTGAGACCAAACCCCTGTGGATAGTGAAAGCCTACCTGAACACATTCCTCTGTGATTGACAAGATTCCTTCTTGGCTATGTCCTCCTCACCATCCTGGTCACTCTGAAACCCCAGCTGAAGTCATTCAAACCTTGTTCTCTTATCACCCATGATCAAAGCCAATAAATTGCCATTCTCTTCAATCTCCCTCCCTCAATGTCCCACTCTGAAGTTACCCACTCTTTTATTGTGCTTTCTGAAATGCCTGTTCCTCCCTCCTGATGACATAACTTTCCTGTCTTCCCCCTACTCGCTAGTCAAGGTGAGGGAATTGAAGTACTTCTTGCTCCTCATTGCCACTTGCAGGTTCTCCCTCTTTCACCATCACTTACTAATCTTTTCTCCCCTTTGAGATTCACTCAATCCATATCTATCAAAATCTTGGTGGCTCTTATCTACCAACTTCTAGGGCATTCCCTTTCTTCCCTTAATGAGTTCAGTACATGGCTAACAGTCTTTCTGTTTTTCAAATTCTTCTTTCATATTAGGAGACTTTTAACATACATATTGATACTCTCGCAAACACCCCAACCTTACAGATTAACTTTCTCATATGATCTATTCTCCACCCTATCTCAGTCACACATAAATATGGTTATGCTTTTAATTTTGTCATCACCCACATATATACCATTTACATATTCATAAATTTTGAAATTCTTTTATTGGATCATGATCTATTTTTATTCTTTCTTTCCCTCTGCTTTGTAACCACAGACCCTATCCTTCATTCACATCATGATTTCCAGTCTCTCAGTCTCGTAGATCTTTCCCAAGTCATCACCACTACACTAGTTATATACTTTTGAGCCTTCCCTGTCTTGACTCTGTAGTGAGCCATTTCAACCCTGTATTGTCTTCTTCTGTTAAGTCTCTTGTCCACTTATTGTATCACCAGTCTCTTTTTTTAATTAATTATTTTTAGTTTTCAACATCCATTTCCACAAGATTTTGTGTTCCAAATTTTCTCCCCATCTATCCCCTTCCCCTGCCCCAAGACACCGTACATTCTGATTACCCCCTCCCCCAATCTACCCTCTCTTCTATCACACCCTTCCCTTCCTTTATCCCCATCTTCTCTCTTTTCTTGTAGGGCAAGATAGATTTCTATACCCCATTACCTGTATTTCTTATTTTCCATGCAAATTTCTTATTTGCATGGAAAAACAATTTTCAACATTCGTTCCTAAATCTTTGATTTCCAACTTTTCTCCCTTCCTTCCTCCCCACACATCCCCACTGTGAAGGCATGTAATTCAATAAAGGTTATACATGTGTAATTATGCAAAAGATTTCCATAATAGTCATGTTGTGAAAGATTAACTCTGTTTCCCTCCATCCTATCCTGTCCCCCATTTATTCTATTCTCTCTTTTGTCCTTGTCTTTCCTCAAAAGTTTTTACTTCTAATTACTTCCTCCTCCCATTTGCTCTCCCTTTTGTCATCCCCCTCACAGTTTATTTATCCCATTTTTCCTTACTTTCCTGTAGTGTAAGATAGATTTTCATACCAAATTGAATGTGCATATTATTCCCTCCTTAAGCCAAATGTGCTGACAGTAAGCTTCACTTTCCCCATCACCTCCCCCCTTTCCCCTTCCATTGAAAAAGCTTTTTCTTGCCTCTTTTATGAGACACAATTTGACCCATTCCATTTCTCCCTTTCTCTTCCCAATATATTCCTCTCTCACCTCTTAATTTTATTAGTTTAGATATTATCCCTTCCTATTCAACTCACCCTGTGCCCTCTGTCTACATATGTGTAATCCCTTCAACTACCCAAATACTGACAAAAGTCTCAAGAGTTACAAATATTGTCTTTCCATGTAGGAATGTAAACAGTTGAACTTCAGTAAGTCCCTTATGATTTCTCTTTCCTGTTTACCTTTTCATGCCTCTCTTGATTCTTGCGTTTGAAAGTCAGATTTTCTTTTCAGCTCTGGTCTTTTCATCATGAATACTTGAAAGTCCTCTATTTCATTGAGTGATCATTTTTTTCACCTGAAGTATTATACTTAGTTTTGCTGAGTAGGTGATTCTTGGTTTTAATCCTAGTTCCTTTGACTTCTGGAATATCATATTCCAAGCCCTTCTATCCCTTAATGTAGAAGCTGCTAGATCTTGTGTTATCCTGATTGTATTTCCACAGTACTGCAATTGTTTCTTTCTGGCTGCTTGAAATATTTTCTCCTTGACCTGGGAATTCTGGAATCTGGCTACAATATTCCTAGGAGTTTTTCTTTTTGGATCTCTTTCAGGAGGTGATCAGTGGATTCTTTCAATATTTATTTTACTCTCTGGTTCTAGAATATCAGGACAGTTTTCCTTGATAATTTCATGAAAGATGATGTCTAAGTTCTTTTTTTTGATCATGGCTTTCAGGTAGCCTCATAATTTTTAAATTGTCTCTCCTGGATCTATTTTCCAGGTCAGTTATTTTTTCAGTGAGATGTTTCACATTATCTTCTATTTTTTCATTCTTTTGGTTTTGTTTTGTAGTTTCTTAGTTTCTCATAAAGTCATTAGCCTTCATCTGCTCCATTCTAATTTTTAAAAAACTATTTTCTTCAGTGAGCTTTTGAACCTCTTTTTCCATTTGGCTAATTCTCCTTTTTAAAGCATTCTTTTCCTCATTGGCTTTTTGGACCTCTGTTGCATTTGGGTTAGTCTATTTTTAAAGGTGTTATTTTCTTCAGCAGTCTGTTTCTTCAGAGCTGTTGACTTACTTTTCATGATTTTCTTGTATCACTCTCATTTTTCTTCCCAATTTTTCCTCCACCTTTCTTACTTGATTTTCAGAGTCCTTTTTGAACTCTTCCATGGCCTGAGACCATTGAAAATTTATTTTGGAGATTTTGGATGAAGAAAGGTTGACTTTGATGTCTTCCTCTAATGGTATGCTTTGTTCTTCCTCATCCAAAAGGATGGAGGAAAATACCTGTTCATCAAGAAGGCAACCTTTTATTGTTTTATTTTTTTCCCCTTTTTTGGTCATTTTCCCAGCCAGTTACTTGACTTTTGAGTCCTTTGTCAAGTGGAGGGTATTCTCTAGGGAACTGTAAGTTCTCAGTTCCTCTAAGGTGGCACAATCAAGGGAGATGGGTTTACCCCTCTCCTGGCCTGCACTCTGGTTTGGGAGCAATCACATGCTTTTCTGCCCAGGATCAGCGAATAGAGTTCCCTCTCCACAACTGCCTCCAGCTCCACCACACCAGTGCTCCTCCTCACCCTGGGGCTGCCACTCAGGGCTGAAATTCAGATCAGCTGCTTGATTCCCCCAGGGTCTTTTGGTGGAGGGCTCCAAAAATGGATGCTGCAGCTGCCTGGAGCCTAGGCTAGGACAGGACCCTGCTCCCTTCTTACTCAGGTGAAAGAACTTTCTCAATGACCTTTGAAGCTGTCTCTGGCGTTTGTGGGTTGAGGAATAGGGTGCTACCACAGGTGCTACCCTGAAGTCTGCTCCAGTCCTATCTCTGCCATGTTGCCTGGTCAAGGCTGGGCTGTGTTCCATGGGCTGCGCTCTGCTCTGAGCCAAGTGCTATAGACCTTTCCTGTCAGCCTTCCAGGCTGCCTTGGGCTGGAAATCTCTTTCACTGTGTTGTTTTGTGGCTTCTGCTGCTCTAGAATTTGTTTACAGGTATTTTATGGGCTTTGGAGAGAGAGCTATAGCAGGTCCGTCCTTCTGCTCTGCCACTTTGGCTCTGCCCTATATCACCAGTCTTGCCTTGCAAAGCCTTAGTCTTGGATCACCTCTCCTCTCCTGGCCTCCATCTGCTGCTTTTGCTGAATGAAGCTGTAGAAAATCATGAGACTATGCTGAATGAGTCTACTACAGTTTTATATTATACTATTTCCACTGGGCCCTCGCTGCTGCATGATAGCCCTTTTACACCTCCCTAATTAATGCATTGTCTCACTTCAACAACTAATCTTCCAAACCTTTTCATCTCTCCCCAAGCTTCCCATGGCTTCACCTACTCAACTGAAAACCTTGTCTCGTATTTTACTGAAAAATTGAGGGTATTCTCAGAAAATTCCCTCTTCTCCCTTTGTCCTCCTTTATACCATTTCACTTGATGACCTCATCACCTCCCATGGGTTCAATTTTCTTTTCTGCTGATGATTCTCAAATTTACTTAGCCAGCTGTAACTGTACTGCCAACCCCTGGTCTGACACCTACAAATGTCTGTTGGACTTCTAAAATTGAATGTCCTCTTAACGTCTTAGATTCATCATTTCCAAAACTGAATTATTTTTTCCCAAATCTTTTCTTCTTCCTACCTTTCCTATTTTATGTCCTACTATTATTATATAGTATCCTATTATTGTACTACTATCCTCCTAGTTTCCCAGCCTCACAACCTAGCAACCACCCTGCCCTACATGCAACTTGCTGTCAAGACCTGCCAATTTTACCTTCATAACATTTCTCACATACACCTCTTCTCTCCTCTGATACTGCCACCACTCTCATTCAAGCCCTCATCACCTTTCACCTGGATTATTGCAATAGCCTGTTGGTTAATTTCTCCCTATGCTAGTCCATCCTTCACTCAGCTGTCAAATTAATCTTAATGCACAGGTCCGATGTCACCTCCTACTCCAGTGGTACCCTTTCACCTCCAGGATCATGCATAAAATCCTGTTTGGCATTCAAAGTCTTTCATAAGCTGTCCCCTCCCTTCTCCTATCAATCTTAACATCTCCTTCCCCCGAACCCCACCTTGATTTAAGGACACTGGCTTCCTTGCTGTTCCTCAAACAGAAATTGCCTTCCTTTGTTATCTCTGCCTTCTGGCTTCCCTAGTTTCCTTCAGGTCCCAATTGATATCCTACCATCTATAAGTAGCCTTTCCTGATCTCTCTTAATTCTAGTGCCTTAATTCTCGGTTGCTTATTTCCAATTTATCCTGCTTACGGCTTGTTGGTATATAGTTGTTTGCAAATTGTCTCCACCATTAGTGTGAGCTCCAGGCAGCTGCAGCGTCCATTTTTGGAGCCCTCCACCAAAAGACCCTGGGAGAATCAAGCAGCTGATCTGAATTTCAGCCCTAAGTGGCAGCCCCAGGGTGAGGAGGAGCACTGGTGTGGTGGAGCTGGAAGCAGTTGTGGAGAGGGAACTCTATTCGCTGATCCTGGGCAGAAAAGCATGTGATTGCTCCCAAACCAGAGTGCAGGCCAGGAGAGGGGTAAACCCATCTCCCTTGATTGTGCCACCTTAGAGGAACTGAGAACTTACAGTTCCCTAGAGAATACCCTCCACTTGACAAAGAACTCAAAAGTCAAGTAACTGGCTGGGAAAATGCCCAAATGCTCATATCAAAGACTGTCTTTTGCCTTTCTTTATATCCCCAGTACTTATATAATGCCTGGCATATAATAGGTCCTTAATAAATGTTTATTAACTGACAAACAAATGGGAATAGTAGGATAAAAAAGGAATGGAAAAGAGGATTACATGTGAAACTAAATTTCTGTTATATGAAGTTCACTTTTTAAAGATATATATTACATTTTAAATGGTGATAACAAAATTGCCTTGCTTGTCTGTGCTGCATTCTGAATTTTCTATGGGTTATTAAATTTTTTTTCCACTGATACTCACTTCTTTTTTTCTTTTTCTTCATCACTATCCACCAACCTGTCATAGTGCCTTCAACAGAAACCTTCCCGCTTGTAGCAAATAAGCATGGCAAGGCAAAAAAATCCAGTTCTAAATTTCTGATTTTATAAACCCATTAGCCCTCTCAGAATAACTCTTCTGTGCCTCTGGTTCATTGTCTGCCATGGAATTGGTGATATGTTTCTGCATTAGTCTTCTGAAGTCCTGATAGTCTTACTGCAAGATGTAAGGATTTACATTATTGTAGGATGATAAGATCATGGAGTTAGACCTGAAAGGGACCTTAGAGGCCATTGACTATATCACCCTCATTTTACTGGTGATGAAACTGAAGCACAGGGAAGATAAATGATTTGCCCAGGGTCAGTGTATAAATTTGGTTCACCTGATTCTGCTCATTTTGTTTTGTTTCAGGTCATGTAATAGTTCCCAGGTGTCTCTAAATCGATCTTGCTTGGGATTCTATCCATTCCATGCAAAAGTTATTCCATCACATTCATATGTCACAATTTGTTTAGCCATTCGTAAATTGATGAGCAGCGCTATTGTTTTCACTTTTTTGCTACAACGTAAAGTGTTACTATAAATATTTTTGTTTGTATAGACTCTTTGCGTCCTGTGCCTTCTTTGTGTTAATATGCCTACTAGTGGTATTACTTACTGGTTATGCATAGTTAAGTTATACTTTCTATAATGGTTTGGTCAATTTACAGCTTCACCAGCAGTGTCCTCCCAAAGCCCTTTCAACAGTTGTCATGTTTCTTTTGTCATCTTTGCCAATCAGAATGTTAGTTTAAATCTCAAGTTGTTTTAATTTGCATTTTTCTTAATAGTGATTTAGAATATTTTTATAAAATTGTTGTGCACTTAGATCTCTTCTCCTACTTCTTCTTTGGGGCCATGCTTGTTCTTTGTTATTTTGTACATTTTAAATTTTTTTGCACTTCTGGTTTTTTGTAGTGGTTCTTTACATTTATATTGTATGCCATTGCATATCATTTTTTTGACTTTACTTCATTACATTGAACTGTCTTTCTCTGTGTTTATCATATACACTGTTTCTTACAGCACAACAGTTTTCTGCTATGTACTACAGTTTGTTTAGTTATTCCCCAAACAATGGGCATCTACTTGGTTTCTAATCCTCTTTTTTTAAACCACAAAAAAATGCTGCTCTAAAGATTTTGGTGTATATGGTAACTTTGTTCTTATCAGTGACATCCTTGGAGAATGTGCCTAATAGGAAAGTCTTTGGGTCAAAAGGTTAGGATATTTGAGTCACTTTATTTGTATAATTCCAAATTAAGTTTCATAATGGTTGTATAAATTTGTAGCTCCCTCAACATAGTGTACCTGTCTTTCTGTACCTCCACACTGATTATTCTTGTCTTTTCTCCCTTTGCCAGTTCTCTTGGTGTGAGGTGAAATCTCAGAGTTGTTGTAATATGCCTTTCTTTATTATTTATTTGAAGCATTTTTTTTCATACTCCCTGTTGCTAATTTGGTATTTTGTCTTTAAGAAATGTCTGTTTATATCTTTTGATCATTTATCTATTGAGGAATGTCCATCACTCATGTATCGGAACCAATTTCTTGTATGTCTTGCATATGAGACCTTTACTAGAGAATCTTCACAGAGATTTTTTTCCCCAATTAACTATCTTCTAATTTTAGCTGCATTGTTCTTATTTATACCAAATCTTTTCAACTTTATAACACCCAAAATTGTTCATTTGATCTTGAATGATCCTTTCTCTTCTTTGTCTGGCCTAATCTATATCCTATGTCTTCTCCTATCCAATGTTGCAAAAATTATTCCTTCCTTACTGTTCTGATTTTTATTATACCTACCTACGTCCCGTATCTATTTGGAACTTATTGTAGCGTATGTTGTAAGATCTTGGTCTAAACCTCAATTCTGCCAGACTCCTTTCCAGTTTTCACAGTAGTTCTTGTTGAATAATGAGTCCTTACCTCATTATTTGTGGTCTTTGGGCTTAGGTGACTGTTACTCTACTTTTCCATGACCCATATCTCAAATTTCATATAAGACAGCAACACTTGTATGTCCTTCTTCTTGCTTCTTTGCTCCCTCTTTTCTTCTGCAACTCTCTCTGTGTCTCTGCCTGACTGGTTCTCATTTACAGAGAGAATGGGGAACTTTCTATCAGTGAGTACCCAAAGCTTTGACTACAATATTTGGTACGGTAGTCCTGTGTAATCATACCCAAATGCATGTGTCTTTTAATGAGGTTCCTTTTCCTTACAATAGATTATGTACCCAAATTGATTAGGCTTGTTTTTAAGTATTGAAGAGAAAGAAGGTTTTTATCCCAGAGAATAGGACACCAAATCTGAAAGAAGAACATTTTGTGTTCTGATCAATTTTAACAGAGAAGTTGTCAAATAAATTTTACCTAATATTGCTTTTTTTTTTTTTTTTTTTTTTTAAGGAAAGGACAATTTCAGGCATGAAGAATATCATTGCTGAAATGGAGCAGGCATCAAGGTAATTCTCAGTTAGATAGTATTTTGGATAAGATAAAAGTTTTACACAACTGATAAATGACCAAATTACATGATTATTTTTTATATTATAATGTTGTCTCTGAAATTTTATAGAACATGAAATTTTACATTTAGTTTTTCAAACTTTGTCACATCCATCGCTGTAAACTGAAGTGTTTTACTTTTCAATATTGTCTTTTTTTATTGCTGTTCTGCACCAATAAAATGCTTCTCCTGCCCCTATTTGGCTTGTAAAATAGACAGTCAACTGAAGCTCTTATCATGTGTGAACAAGACATTTCCCGGATGCGAAGACAGCTGGATGAAACAAATGATGAGCTTGCTCAGATTGCTAGAGAAAGAGAGGTCTTGGCTCGTGACAACGATAAACTCCAGGACTCAGTCTCTAGAATTAAGCAGGAAAACCAGGTATTTTTGTTGACAGAATAATTTTTTAAATACAAATTTACAATTTGCATCTTAATTGCAAATGAAATACAGGTTATCATTAGATAAATTAGAATTAAGAAAATGCAAGTTGATTTAGACTTCTGCTTAAAACTAAACTCCACTTACTTTTTGAATGAATGGCAATGAGCTATTATTTTCTGTTAAAAAGTAAGAAACCAACTACTGTAAGATAGGACACGCAGATGTTTTTAGTAAACGGAGATCCTCTTTTAATGAAAGGATAGAAAAATATTCTGTGATGGTTTAAGAGCAATTTTCCTTAAAGGCAGAGGTATTAACTGGACTGTATTTTTAGGTTCTTTCTAGCCTAACTATATTTGGACACTTATTTTCTTTTTTGTTATGTGTAGTTAATTTCATGTATCTTCTTTTTATTGTAAAGATTTTCTTGCTTCTCTTATTCTTATTGTCAGCCAGTTCCTTAGGCAGTTTTTGCCCATGTTATTTAACGTTTCTTCTTCTATATTGTCATTTTCTGCTAATTTTTTTTATCTAGTTGAAAGATTATTTCATCCTTTTTAATATTCACTTTTATAGCTCCTTTATCACTGTAAATTTTTTTCACTTGGCATCAGCTGTAATTTACTGTGATTTTTGTCACAAATTTTATACTTTAAAGAGGCATGAATTTTTTTTGTGATGGTTGCATGAACAGCTATCCAGATACATTAATTACATATTTTCTCTTTAGATTTAGTATGTGTTTGTAAAATCAAAAGGTAAAAATTTATAGGGCCTTTCTATATTATCATATATTCTGATAAAATAGGTAGACTAAAATCAAGAGATTACATCTGTGAAAAATGCTTTTTTTGGTTTTGTTTTTAAACAGGTGTTATCCAAAAAACTGGCTGAAAATCAAGCTGAACTTAGTGATTTAAAACAGAAGAACCAAGAGAGTAGCAGTGATGTTACCAAGCTGAAATCGCTACTAAAGGCTGAAGTATGTATATGTATTTATTTTTTTGCTTTTAATTATGGTATTTAAATGAGAGTTTTTAATAGAGATGAATTAGATCAAAATTACATCTCTAGTGAAAGCTGACCATGACATTTTGAACACATCTGTAATATTTAATGTTCAAGGGCAATAACACTGAAAATTGATTTATTATAGCTTTAAAATTTCACCATTAGTGTCATCATAATAATGACGAAAAGGTAACACTTGATATTGTATAGTAGTGTTTTAAGGTTTGCAAAGTACTTTACATATATATTCTTCTTTCATCCTCACAAAAATGCTTTGAGACAAGTGCTGTTATCCTCATTTTGCAGATAAGGAAACTAAGATTTAGAGAGTAAGTAACTTATTTCATGGTCACTCACCTGGTCAATATAGGCAGCAGAATCTGAAGCCACGTCCCAGTGCCCTATACATTTCAGATCCATCCACCTATCCTCAAAAATTCACCTGTATCACTTGTTGATGACACTGGTTCTGGTAAAACAACACAGATCCCTCAGTGGTGTGTTGAGTTCAGGACCCAAGAGAGGAGTGGCTTGCACACAACCCAGGACAATTGTTGCAGTGAGTGTGGCTCAGAGAATTACTGATGAAACGGATGTGATGTTGGGCCAGGACACTGAATACTCCATTCGATTTGAAGAGTGCAGTCGTGTAAACACTGTTCTCAGATATGACAGATGGAATATTGCTTCGAGAAGCTATGACTAATCACTTTCTAGAGAGCGATAGTGTTATAATCCTCGATGAAGTTCATGAAAGGACTTTGGCCACAAATAGTCTCCTAGGAGCTCTGAAGGAGGTTGTGAGGCAAAGATCAGATTTAGAGGTTATCAGTTAGAGGTAATCAGTCAGTATGAGGGCTGCTTTAGATGTGGAAAATTTTCCAGTTTACTTCCATAATTGTCCCCTTTTAAGTATCCCTGGCTGTACACCTTGGTGAGATTTTTTTTTTCACTCCAGAATCAGAGAGACATTACCTCAAAGCAGCAGTTCAAACTGTGATGCAAATTCACGTGTGAATAGGAGGAAAGAGATCTTTTCCTTACTGGGCAAGAGGAAATTGATGTGAAGCCTGTAAGGGATTAAGTGTGAAGTTGATGATCTAGGTCTAGAAGTTGGTGATATTAAAATCATTCCTCTGTATTTCATACTTCCACCTCAACAGCCAAAAAACCAAAAGGCAGCAATCAGGTGAAAGGTCTGCCAATACTGCAGAGACATCACTAACAATAGATGGTGTTGTTTGTCATTGACCCTGGATTTGCAAAACAAAAGCTTTATGATCTTCAAATCAGAGTGGAGTCTCTTTTATTGACAGCAATCAGCAAAGCTTCTGCCCAGCAAAGAGCTGGTCAAGCTGGTCATACCAGGCCTGGAAAATGTTTCAAACTTTATACAGAGAAAGCCTATAAAAGTGAAATGCAGCGAAATACAATATTTAGCCTAAAATTTTGAGGTCTAATTTGGGTTCAGTGCTGTTACAGTTGAAGATACTTGGTACAGGTGACTTGATACCCTTTGATTTCATGGATTTGCTAGCTCCTGAAACTCTGAGGAGAGCCAAGCTTTTGAATTATCGGCTTTAAATGGCTGTGGAGACTTGACTGAATTGGGGTCCATGATGACAGAATTTCGTTGGATTCACAGCTTACTAAAATGCTTATTGTAAGTTGTTACTACAACTGTTCTAATGAGGTCCCATTTTTTTTACCACTATGTTATCAGGTAATAGAAGGGGAAAAAACTACCCCATCCTTTACCCCTCTTCTTTTTCTCCCCATTTCTTGTCTCTTCCCCAGTTTGAGAGATTATCACTTAGTTTTTTCTAACATTATAGTTTGATGTATGTTCTCAAAAAAGAACAAATACCTTGATTATGAAAATATTTACTTAAAGAATAAAATCTTCACAAAATTTATAAAAAGCAAAATAATTTATTGTATGAAAAATAACAAAAATAATAAAGTCTGAAACACTGGTAAAATTTAGATTGCCAAATTGTAAAGAAAAGAATACTGGTACCTCCCTATAGCAGTAACTGTTCTAATCCCATAATTCAGAATTTTGAACAAGGCGAGTCATTTAGAGACTTAGCTCCCTAGGTTTGTCATTACTCTTACAGTGATCCTCTTGTTGGTGCTTACAAATATGTCAGTGAAAAGAACATCAATTAAAATTGTCACTGGAAAAGAAGAAAAAAATCACCACCTCACCCCAAAGCCAAGTCTTTGCCATGCTACCTCTGAGTTATTGTTTAGAAATTTGGGATGCTTAACAAAAGCTCCTGGAAGCCTGAAATGTCTAGGTAGTGTATGGGTAAAGGGAAGGGATTAACTATTTTTATTTATTTATTTATTTTTGCTGCCTCTTTTGAAACTTAGCTAGAGATCATAGACTAATAAGAACTACTTCTAATGCCCCATTAAGTGGACGCTGGGTAACAAAAGAAGCTTGAAGCAGGATTGATGAGCTGAATTCTCTGCCTTTTCTTATTTTGTTTTTAAAAATTAATTTATTTTTGGTTTTTGGCATTCATAGTGTGATATGGGCTATTCATGTATAATCATATTAAATAATTTCCACATTAGATTTCAAAAAATAAATTCACCTGTATAGATTCTGTCATCTAGCTGTCTTGTAAATGAATTTACATTAAATTTATTATATAAACTTATGATAATCGTATGGTTAATGTAATTATCATAAATTTATTATTGCAAATATAAACTATTTATAACAAATGACAGTGACTTAAAATGCTGTGTCTAAATGTTATCAAATATCAAATTAGTTGAAAAGAATTTTCATAATTTAGCAACAAACCCTTAAAGACTCAATTTCAAAAGACTGAATCTCTAATGACAGAAACTTAGATAACCAAGTAGATTATTGATGATATTTATGAGAAGGATCTTCAGGTGTCTTTCAAAACATAACATAAATTATAATCACTTTATCTATAACTGATGGCCCTGTTTTGAGTATAATGGATAAAACAGGAGACTATTTAGAGTCAGGAAGACTTGGGTTTGAACTGCACTTCAGACATACCAGCTGTGTGATCTTGAGCAAATCATTTAATATATGTATATATCAGTCATTTTTTAAAACATAAAATGGGGATAACTAAAAGATAGATACCAAGGTTGCTGTGAGAATCAAATGAGATAATATAGGTAAATTGTTACAAACTTTAAAATGCTGTAGATCTATTAGTTGTTATTATTATTCCAGGCAGAGAGCATGTCTTTTGTGTATTTCCCATAATACTTATTGATAAGCACATAGTAAGAGCCCCCAAAGTAATTCTTGACTAATCAATATTAAGAAATCATTAAACAAGGTAAGCAAAAGAAATTTGTAATAAAAAAATTAAAGTTTTGTTATTGTGGGGATGCTATGTAGCTATATCCATCTAGTAAATACATATTATATTTTGGGGGCTGATTTCTCCCAGTGAATATATACCTACATCCACGATCCTTGTTGAAGGATATCCAGTTCAAGAATTTTCAAGTTGCTCTTGTATTTACCTGTAATAGACATATGTGACACGCAAGAACTAATGAACACAACCATAGTCAAGTGGACAAGTAGTCAAATGGAAGAAAAAAAGACAGAGGTGACCCTGTCCCCTCCACTTCTTTGAAATTGATGTCCATAGAACAGATAAATCAGTTTCTAATTTGCTGTTATAGACAATTAGAATCTTTTCTTCTCTGTAGAAACAGGTTTGGAACTAAAAATGTCACCATTTCCAGCTCTCAAAGGAACCAGGCTCATCAGTTTTGAGTCCTTTGTATGACAGAATTGAGGAGGGGATACAGTGGCTCTAACTCCCAGAGTCTGTCAGACTTGAGTAAATGACTCCTTGGGTGCAGTCTCTCCTTGGGTCCCTCTCTGTGTCATGGAGAGCACAGAATACTTGCCAGTAGATGTGGGCTTACACTCAAGTGGTGACCCAGTCAACTATGGTCTTTTCTTTTATACTCTATAGAAAATCACCCCCATGTAAGTTCATAGATAGACCCAGGATTCCCTTTTGGTCAGCTATCTTATAATGCATTCACTATTAGATTATTCTAGATAAGTAGTCATATTATAATACGTATGACTGAGACCAGGTATTCCAGAACAAGTAGGGCAAGGTGATCCACAAAATGGTTAGGCGGCCTTGACCAATATTTTCTAATTATATTGGTTCTGTTTTCTGTTGCGCGGGGGGCGGGGGGGAAGGGGTGGATTAGAAAAGATGCAATATGCAGATAGATTAGATAGATAAATGGAAGAATGGATGGATGGATATCTTTTGATACCTAGGGGCAGCATGTGCAATGATAAAAACTTGACCCAGTGGACTGATTTGGAGAACTTTGATATAAAGATGTGTTTATTAGATCTTGCCTCCAGAGTAACAAAAATATGTGTTAAATGTTTTCTGTTTAGTGTTTTACAGCACTAAAGGATTTTCATGACTAAGATTCAGCTAGATGGTGTACAAAAAGGAAATTTTATTGTGCTAGATATGGCCTTTAAAATATCAGTTACAGTTATTACTTGAAAATTCATCTCATGATTTTATTGTCCTGTTTTTATTGAGACTATTTATATGGAACATAACATAATTGATGAGCTGAATTCTCTGCCTTTTCTTATTTTGTTTTTAAAAATTAATTTATTTTTGGTTTTTGGCATTCATAGAGCCTAGCTATTACAATAATTGTAGAAATTATATGTCTGCTCTCTGAGAGATGTAATAGGAAAATCTGGCCCTCAGAAATATGTACTATGCCCAAGTGACTACTTTACTTTGTACACTGTAAGAGTTCAACTAAACAAATGTTTGCTGGTTTTACAGACATAGCTGAAAATTTCGCAGAAGAGAAAATCTGACTCAAAACCACAAGGTGGAAGTATTATACTGAATGTCATCTATTCTGTTTCTCCTTCATTCTTCCCAGAATCCCAGATGATAGGAACATCAGAAGAGGGCCATAGATAAGAGAGGGAGTATCCAAAGTTTGGGTTATTTTTCTTAAGTTTAGATTTCCTTTTAAGGAAATAGACTACTATATTCTGTTACCTCAAATATTGCCAGATTATTAGTATGATTATTCCATTTATATATTTTAAAATAATAAAATAATGTCTAGTATTTATTTTATATAGCTGCTTTTAATTCTCCCTCTGCCCTAAGAAATGGATCTAATTTTAATCAATCTCTTTATTATAAAGTTTTAAATATTTAAATACTACTTTTTGTACCTGATAGGTTTGCTTCTTCAACAGTTATCTATAGTGTCATATTTAATTCTTGACTTCCAAGCAAAAATTGGAAAAGTTCCTAGGACTGTGGATAGTACTAAATCATGAAAACAGGGCATGAAGCCAGAGCAAGAAGACTCAAATGGAGTTGTGTGAACAGAATATTTGGAATGCTAAGAAACTAGATGTCAAGAAAATAATGTCTAAAATATAGCACTTTTAAGGTTTGCAAAGCACTTTACATATATGTTAATTATCTCATTTCATATTATGACAACACTGTGAGGTAGGTACTGTTATTATCCCCATTTTGCAGATGAGGAAACTGAGGCTAAAAAGATTAAGTGACTTGCCCAAGGTCACACAGCTACCAAATGTCCAAGGCAGGATTTAAATTTAGACTCACTCCAAGTACAGTGTTCTGTCCAATATATCACCTTGTAATTGCGTGCTACACAAAAATTTGGTAACTGTGTAATTTCTAGAGATTAAGTCAAGGTAATCTGACAAGGAGTGAAAACCAGAGAATTATACAGGTGCCAAAATTCAAAGCAAGATCAGAATAAGTAAGGACCAGATAACACAATATGGTAAGAGGGGATTAAGCTGGTTGAAAAGCCATGTCCTAGGAGCAACTGACCCAGCTGGGGCCCCGCAGACTTTATTAATTAGAGAATTAATAAAACACTTGCTTCTATACTGACTTGAACAATAACATTAGGCCTTTATCCTTCTATTACCAGAGGTCTCGAGACCAAGGAAACTGCTTGAATAAATAGTAGAGTTTGAAATGTTTATGTTCCTGCTTGAAGACAAGATGATTCCTCACAATACAGATAGATAGATAGATAGATAGATAGATAGATAGATAGATAGATAGATAGATAGATAGATAGATAGATGGATGGATGGATGGATGGATGACCAAGTGTAAGTCTTCTCTTTATAGAACTCATGGAATGAACTCCTGCTCTATTGGTTAGAATGAAGAGCTTTTAAATAGGATCAAAGAAAAGATCCAAGAAGGGAACCAACTAAATGCTATTAGGAAGAAATAAAAATATTCTAAAGAGCCAGAGGGTAGGGAATATGGCAGAGAGTCAAAAATCAGTGTTAAGTGGTTGGTAGATGCAAGACATGAAAGAAAGAGAAAAAGAAATTTTACGTCCCTAGAATTATAGGATAGATATGAGGCTTTTTTCATAGAGTGCTGATAAGCATTCCCTGAGGAATAAATATCTCACTTCACAGAATGAGAAAGCTCCATTGATATTAATACCTAAGAAGAAACTAATTACTGAGCCCAAGAAAAAGATGTCATGGTGATTAATGCCCTCTTTGTGAGAATTTACATGAGTGGTTATAGAGACCTGATATGAGCAATTGAAGGGTTTCTGTCTTCCTGGAATATGTATCTGGAACATGATATGAGCCCTTGTTGAGCCTTTCACCCCTGCTGACCATCATCCAACTTTGATGATCAATGTTGCAGAAGAAACTTGAAAATAATTTGAAGGGACTATGGAATCCAGACCAGGGATCTGTGAAGGAATTTTGGGATATAGGTGATGTTTTCATCATCCTTTCTTATTGATGTTTGGGGACTTGGGGAAGAAGCAACCACATGAGAAAGGTTAGTGGTTAAATAAATAGTGTCACCTAACAAGGTTTGGTTTTCTGGAGTATGGTTTAAGAAAAGAAACTGAATGAATTTTAGCAAGAGATGGAGTATATTTCATATGGAGAAAGAAGAACATATGTGCCTTGCTCATCTGATCAAGATACAGGGCTAATAAATGGTGGAAGAATTTAAACTGAAAATGGAGGAGAGGGAGAAAAAATTCCCATATAAAATTATTAGAAAGATATTTGAGCAATGAGTATGACACAGGAAGAATAGTGGTAGAAGACATTTCTCATAATTAATAGGAGAAAACTATAAAGAAGAATAGGAATGTACGGGAACCAAGATGACAGAGTGATTGGTAATTGCTATCTCCCTCCCCTTCTTGACCTTGATGAGCCCAGAGAATATCTCTCTGGGAAAAACCCTGGGACAGTGAGAGCAGCAGCAGAAGGGGTAAACAGACTCTTAGCCCATAAGGCTAGAAAAATCACTAAGGAGGGTTCCTTTTGCTGTGACCAAAGACAACCAGTGCACGATCAGAGCTGTCCCAGACAGCCCCTCCTCAACAAACTAAGAGAAGATCCTGAGCCTTAGGGGGGTGAAGCCAGCAACTGCCAACACCAGGACCCCAGGCATGCCTCAGCATCCCAGGAGAATTGGGAAGACACTAATGCAGACAGCTGAACTTACCTATAATCTAGCTCAGTAGAGGAGACCTCTGGCATCCAGACCACCCCTCCCCCACCCTTAATGAGCTAGCTCCAGGGTAACTACGGGGAAACCCAAAAAGACCTCACCTGGCCTCTGCTTTCCAACACCAACCAGCTCTGCACCAGGTAAACTGCAGCATTTTAGCTTCTAGCTGAAAGAACGAGAGGCCACAACACACAAAGCCTCAAGTTTTAGGCACAAGAACTGTGGGACAGAGTTCCCTGTGCCACAGAAGCAGAGATCTACTTTAAAAGCCAGGAAAAGGGTTATTATCATGAATAAGAAGCAAAGCAGAAAAGAAAAGACCATAAAATCTTTCCATGGGGACAAGAACCAAGACACAAATACCAAAGAGGTCAGCATTGAGACTATACTCCCATCTGAAACTTCAGAAGAGAATATGAACTGGTCTGAAGCACAAAGAACTTTCTTGGAAGAGCTCAGAAAGGATTTAAAAACCCAAATTATAGAAACAGAAGAAAAACTGACCAGTGACTTTAAAAATATGAAAAAAGAAATGAGAAGAATTTAAAAGGACAACTGGACAAATGGAAAAGGAAGTATAAAACCTAACTGGAGAAAATAACTCCTTAAAAGGAACAATTGGACAGATGGAAAAGGAGGGAAGAAGTAGTAAGGGAAAAGAGGATTAAAAGGAAGGGGGGACTGAAAGAAGAGAGGGAAGACTGAGGGAGGTGGTGGTCAAAAATTAAAACTATAGTGGAGGGGAAGGGAGAAGAGAGAACTAAAAGCATAAACAAGGGGAAAGGGGACTGAGGGAAAGACACAGATAGTAATCATCATTGTGAATGTGAATGAGTTGAACTCTACCAAAAAATGGAGAAGGATGACAGAATGGATTAAAAACCATAATCCAAAAATATGTTGTTTACAAGAAACACACTTGAAACAGGGGCATATACACAGGGTAAAGGTAAAAGGCTGGAGAAAAATATTTTGTGCTTCAGATGATGTAAGAAAAGCAGGGGTAGCAATCCTAATCTCAGACAAAACAAAAGCAGAAATAGATCTAATCAAAAGAGATAAGAAAGGAAACTATATCCTGCTAAAAGGCACCATGGACAATGAAGCAATTTCATTACTAAACATATATGCTCCAAGTGGTATAGCATCCAAATTCTTAGAGAAGTTAAGGGAGTTGCAGGAAGAAACAGACAGCAAAACTATACCAGTGGGGAACTTCGACATCCCTCTCTCTGAACTTGATCAATCTAACCTCAAAATAAACAAGAAAGGAGTTAAGGAGGTGAATAGAACTCTGTATAAGGTAGATATGATAGCTCTGTGGAGAAAACTGAATGGGAATAGAAAGGAATATACCTTTTTCTCAGTGGTACATGGCACATACACAAAAACTGACCATGTTCTAGGTCATAAAAACCTCACAATCCAGTGTAGAAAGGCAGAGAGAGTCAATGCATCCTTCTCAGATCATGATGCAATAAAATTATATGTACTGAAAGGCCATGGAAATATAAACCAAAAACTAATTGGAAACTAAACAATCTAATCCTAAAGAATGAGTGAGTTAAACAACAAATTATAGAAACAATCAACAACTTCATTCAAGAGAATGACAATAATGAGACAACCTATCAAATCTTATGGGATACTGCAAAAGCAGTTCCTAGGTGAAGTTTTATATCTTTGAATGCCTATATGAATAAAATAGAAAAAGAGGAGATCAAAGAATTGGGTATGCAGCTGAAAAAGCTCAAAAAAGAACAAATTGAAAATCCCCAAGTAAATACCAAATTAGAAATACTGAAACCCAAAGGAGAGATTAATAAAATTGAAATTAAGAAAGCTATTGAACTAATAAAGAAAACTAAGAGTTGGTTTTATGAAAAAACCATTAAAATTGGTAAACATTTGGTCAATCTGATTAAAAAAAAGAAGAAAACCAAATTACCAAGATCAAAAATGAAAATGGTGAACTCACCTCCAATGAGGAGGAAATTAAAACAATAATAAGAAATTACTTTGCCCAACTGTATGCCCATAAATTCGACAATCTAAATGAGATGGATGATTATTTTAAAAAATATAAATTGCTCAGAGCAGGAAGAGGAAGTTGAATACTTAAATAACCCCATCTCAGAAAAAAAGAAATTGAACAAGCCATCAAAGAACTCACTAAGAAAATATCTCCAGGGCTGGATCAATTCACAAGTGAATTCAATCAAACATTTAAAGAACAGTTAATTCCAATACTATGTAGACTATT
Source organism: Notamacropus eugenii (assembly GCF_028372415.1). NCBI lineage: Eukaryota > Metazoa > Chordata > Mammalia > Diprotodontia > Macropodidae > Notamacropus > Notamacropus eugenii. The sequence goes on along the minus strand of NC_092876.1, from coordinate 406,556,564 downwards.
TGGGAAAATTGGGAAAGGAGTCCTCCCAAATTCTTTTTATGATACAAGTATGGTTTTGATACCTAAACCAGAAAGAGCCAAAACAGAGAAAGAAAATTATAGACCAATTTCTCTAATGAATATAGATGCAAAAACGTTAAATAATAAATAGAAAAACTATTAGCATTATTGATCATATCAGCAACAAACCTAACAGAAACCACATGATTATCTCAATAGATACAGAAAAAACTTTTGACAAAATACAACACCCATTCCTATTAAAAACACTGAAGAGCATAGGAATAAAAAGAACTTTCCATAAAATAATAAGCAGTATCTACCTAAAACCTTCATCAAGCATTATATGTAATGGTGATAAGCTAGATACATTTCCAATAAGATCAGGGGTGAAACAAGGGTGTCCACTATCACCACTATTATTCAATATGGTACTAGACATGTTAGCTGGAGCAGTAAGAGAAGAAAAAGAAACTGAAGGAATTAGACTAGGCAAAGAAGAAACTAAGCTATCACTCTTTGCAGATGATATGATAATATACTTAGAGAATCCCAGAGAATCAAATAAAAAACTACTTGGAATAATAAACAACTTTGGCAAAATTTCCAGTTATATATTACTAACGAAGTCCAACAGCAAGAGATAGAAAGAGAAATCCCATTTGAAGCCACAGTAGACACCATAAAATATTTGGGATTCTACCTGCCAAAACAGACCCTGGGATTATATGAACACAACTACAAAACACTTTTCGCACAAATAAAGTCAGATCTAAGTAAGTGAAAAAACATCAATTGCTTGTGGGTGGGCCGAGACAATATAATAAAAATGATAATCCAAAATTAATTTACTTATTCAGTGCCACACCAATCAAACTATCAGATAATTATTTTGTAGAACTAGAAAAAAGTAATATGAAAATTCATCTGGAAGAACAAAAGGTCCAGAATATCAAGAGAACTAATGAAAAGAAATGCTAGGGAAGGTGGCCTAACTCTACCAGATCTCAAATTGTATTATAAAGCAGCAGTTATCAAAACCACTTGATACTGGCTAAGAAACAGAAGGGTAGACCAGTGGAATATGTTAGGTACTCAAGACACAGTAGTCAGTGGCTATAGAACTCTACTGTATGATAAACCCAAGGATCCCAGCTTCTGGGATAAGAACTCACTGTTTGACAAAAATTGCTGGGAAAACTGGATAATGATGTGGCAGAAACTAGGCATAGACCAATGCCTGACACCATATACAAGAATAAAGTCCAAATGGGTACATGATCTAGATATAAAGATTGATACTATAAACAAATTAGTGGAGCAAGGAATAGGGTATCAGATTTATGGAGAAGGGAAGAATTTTTGACTAAACAAGAGAGAGAAAACATGAAGTTCAAAATGGATAATTTTGATTACATTAAATTGAAAAATTTTTGCACAAACAAATGTAAGGGAATTGCCAACCCTCAGATCTCTTGGACGGTGTACACCAATCACAGCTCAGGTAATCTGAGGGGAGATTGGTAAGGCATGAACAAGATGGTGCTAGGAGGAAGGGTTCTGCCCCTGTTCACCACCAGATACTTCCTGAAACATGGCTGGAAAGCAGTAGCAAAACTTGCTTAAACTAGTTTAATCTTGCTTGTGCTGCTTATGTAACTAAGGCGTACATGATACTATATAAGTCCCTGAGCTAGTTTGAGTAAACGGAGTTGCCTTACATCTTTGCTTCCCGCCTCATCGTTACTCACAGCGAGCTCCCTCAGGGTCGACAGGCCCTGCTGGACAGATAAACCTGTCGGCTCAGGGTGAACGGCCCCAATAAATCCCGTTCAAACAAACCCAATGCAACCAAAATTAGAAGTGAATCAGAAAACTGGAAAAGAATTTTTGCAGCTAGTGTCTGTGATAAAGGCCTCATTTCTAAAATATATAGAGAATTTAGTCAAATGTACAAGAATGCAAGTCATTCCCCAATTAATAAATAGTCAAAGGATGTGAACAGGCAGTTTTCAGAGGAAGAAATTAAACCTGTCTATAGTCATATGAAAAAATGCTCTAAATTCCTCTTGATTAGAGAGTTGCAAATCAAAACAACTCTGAGATACCACTCATACCTATCAGATTGGCTAACATGACAAAACAGGATGATGATAAATGTTGAAGGAGATGTGGGAGAGTTGGAACACTAATTCATTGTTAGTGGAGCTGTGAGCTGATCCAACCATTCTGGAGAGCAATTTGGAACTATGGCCAAAGGGCTACAAAAATGTGCATACCCTTTGACCAGCAATATTGCTTCTAGGACTGTATCCCAAAGAGATCATAAAAATGGGAAAAGGTCCCACATGTACAAAAATATTTATAGCAGCTCTCTTTGTGGTGGCCCAAAACTGGAAATCAAGGGGATGCCCATCAGTTGGGGAATGGCTGAATAAATTGTGGTATATGAATGTAAGGGAATACAATTGTGCTATAAGAAATGATGAACAGGAAGACTTCAAAGAGGCCTGGAAAGACTTGTATGAACTGATGCTGAGTGAAAGGAGCAGAACCAGGAGAACTTTGTAGACAGCAACAACCACAGTGTGTGAGGATTTTTTACTGGTAGACTTAGTACTTCATTGCAATGCAAGGACTTAAAAAATTCCCAGTGGTCTCTTAAGGCAAAATGCCTTCAACATCCAGAGAAAGAACTAAGGAATTGCATTGCAGATCATTTTCTTTTGTATTACATTTTGGTTTGTTTTATGATTTCTCCCATTCATTTTAATTCTTCTATGTAACATGAATTTAGTAGGAATGTATGTGTAGAACCTATATAAAATTGTATGCTGTCTGAGGGAGAAAGGAGTAAGGGAGGAGGAGGGGGAAGAAAAAAATCTAAGTTATATGAAAGTGATTGTAGAACACAGAAAACAAATAACATAATTAAAAAAAAAGAGAAACAGGAATATAACACTAATAGTTATAGCCTAATGTTTTTCTAAACCATTGTGTCTATGGATTCTCATTTCTTTCATTTCAACCTCCATATGCCAATCTGTCATTTAAAAGAATAATATGAAAGGAGTTAGACTTGAGCCCAGAAAATAGTCAAATCTATTAATGATACTAAGTTTCTATACTTTCTTTGTTCTTGATTAATGCTAGTTATCTTTGACTCTTTTCTCAACCTCATTTCCAGCTTCTCTTTATGTCAGTGCTCTAAGGAGACATTGACTTTCCATGATCACTTTGATTTGGTCTTTTTTGATGTGTTTCTCTAGGTCTTCCAATATTATCTCTGTCTTAGTACTTCATCTTCTTCTGATATCTAATTCTTGCTTACTTCTTACAGTGTATTGCTATTTACAACCATTGTATCTACTTCTGGGATGGTAACTCCCAAACGTCCACCATGAAGTGGCCATATGTGACAATATTCCTGTGCTTCATTGTACAACACAGTTCTGAGAAAGCAAACTACCTCTCTTTTGGGCTGTCTAGGGTAAAATAGAATGTGTTCATTTGTCAAGTATCTTCAACACTAGATGGGTCAGAACCTGGGATGATGATTAGGGATTTGTCGAATGCACTTGTCATGTAATGGAAAGAACACTGAACTTAGAATAGGAAAAAAATATTGGAGAAAACAACTCCCTGTTGAACTAGGTAATATCCTTATTATGAGATCTGCAGGCCCTATAAGTAAATAGAGCAGACTAACCAGCCTATATTTCTCCTCTTAACAATTCACTGGATAGGTCAAGGAGCTTTGAGGATCTCTTCCTTTATTTTGTCTACCAAAATGGTACAGTGGGAAGGTCTTTCTTCTGATGTGTTTCTTTCAGAGTGCTGCACCATATATTTCCCTTTGCAAGAGAAATTTGGCTAGTGTTGCAGTAAAGCTTTTAGGTAAATAGTTCTAGACAAGGTATAAAATGGTTTCATAATATACTGTCACTTTTTCTAGGTCTAAAGACAGTAATAGATTTGGATTAAGGCAGAATTACTGGACCAGTTCATAGAGAGGTTGATGACAAATTGACTTTAGTGGATGTGACACTCTCCCCAAAATAATTTAACAGTACTTACTAATGGAGGGACTTTTTTTGTAGTATGGAATAATTCCATGTATTCACACAGCATACTGAACCTTCCACCTGCACATTTCCTGGAGAAATACCAGATTGACTGCTAGGAATTGAGATGCCAAGGGCAAATCAACAAGAGATCAAAAAAAGTAAGAAGGTATACATTCATGGTAGATGCCATGCTGACAGGTGGAGAATCCATAAACTTAAAAGACCTATAGAGAATTTTAGGTTTTTTCCATCTCCTATAGCTGCTTTCTTCGCTTTTGGCTCTACTCTGATCAACTTACTGAGGAAAGGAAAAAATTTTTGGCAGTTCACAGCTAACCAAAATGCTTTTAGGCAACTGAAACAACAGTTTGCCTCCAGCCCTGACTTGAATTCGCCATTTAGTGTAGCAGTCAGTGCCACTGACCTTGTGATAGGAGCATACTTTCATAGGTTGGTCTTTGATCCACCTGTGTGTTTATTGTTCCCAACTTTAAACCTGCTAGGCAGAGCTATATAGTTTCGGAAAAATCTACTGAGAAAGACCTGGAGAGAAAGTTTAATATCTAATCATAATCCAGACTAATCAGTGGATTTTTAAGTACTTTTGGTTAGCTTTCAGTACCAGTGTTTTGATTTCTTCATCAAAAACTGTCTGCCCATTTTGACCATTTGTCAGTTGGGGGGAATGACTCATATTCTTATAAATTTGACAAAGTTCTCCACATATTTGAGATATGAGGCCTTTATCTGAGAAACTGTCTATAAAATTTTCCCTCTGATTTTCTACTTTCCTCCTAACCTTGGTTACATTGTTTTTATTTGCATAAAGCCTTTTTTAATATAATGTCTTTAAAACTATCCATTTTATACCTCAGTATTCTCTACCTCTTATTCATAAATTCTCCTGTCCATAAGTCTGATAGGTAATATATTCCATGTTCTAATTTACTTATATCTCCTTTTACATCTAGGTCATATGTACATTTTGACCTTATCTTGATTAATGATGTAAAATACTGATTTATTCCCAATTTCTGCCAAACTCCTTTCCAATTTTCCCAACAATGTGTAACCTATCGCATGCTGTCTTGAGGAAGGTGACAAAGGGAGGGGGAGAAAATTTAGAACTCAAAAATCTTAAGAAAGTGAATGTTGACAACTAAAAGTAAATAAATAATTTGGGGGTAATTTAATTGGAATAGCATTGAATAAGTAGATTAGTTTAAGTAGAATTGTCATTTTTATTATACTGGTTCTGCCCACTGATGAATAATTAATATTTCTCCAGTTATATAAATCTGACTTTATTTGTATAAAATGTTTATTGTTATGCTCATGTAATTCCTGGGTTTGTCTTGGCAGGTATTTGCCCAGGTATTTTATGATGTCTATGGTTATTTTAAATGAGATATCTCTTACTATCTCTTATTGTAAAGTTTTGTTGGTGACATACAGAAATGCTGGTGATTTATGTGCGTTTATTTTATATTCTGTTACTTTGCTACAATTATTAATTCTTCCAGTTAGCTTTTTGGTTGAATCTCTAGGATTTTCCAAGTATGTCATCATATTGTCTACAGAAACAAATAGTTTTATTCCCTCATTGCTTATTTTGATTCCTTCAGTCCCTTTTACTCTCTTATTGCTGTTGCTAGCATTTCTAATACAATATTGGATACTGTTGGTGATATTGAGCACCCTTGTTTCACTCTTGATCTTATTGGGAATGCTTATCCTCATTACAAATAATGTTTGCTGATGGTTTTAGGTAGATGCTTCTTATCATTTTAAGGAAAAATCCATTTTATGCATCTATTAACATAATCATATGATTTAAAAATTTTTGTTATTGATACAATCAATTATGTTAATTGTTTCCATTATGTTAAACTGTCCCAGAATTCCTCATATAAATCCCAGTTGGTCACCATGTATAATCTTTGTGATAGAGTGCTTAGCTAGTATTTTTTATTCAGGATTTTTGTATTTTGCAAGGATATTCCTTGGTGAAATTGGTCTATCATTTTCTTTCTCTGTTTTTTGCTCTTCCTAGTTTAGACATTAGCACAATATTTGTTTCATAAAAGGAGTTTGTCAGGACTCCTTTTTTGCCTATTATTCCAGATAGTTTATTTAATATTGGAATTAGTTGATCTTTAAATGTTTGTTAGGTTCACTTATAAATCCATCTGGTCTAATACTTTTTTCTTTTCTTTCTTTATTTTTAGTTTTCAACATTCATTTCCACAAGATTTTGAGTTTCAGATTTTCTCCCCATCTCTCCCCTTTCCCCACCCCAAGACATCATGCATTCTGATTACTCCTTCCCCCAATCTGCTCTCCTTTCTATCACACCCCTTCCTTCCCTTATCCCCATTTTCTCTCTTTTTCTGTAGGGCAAGATAGATTTCTATACCCCATTATCTGTATTTCTTATATCCCAGTTGCATGTAAAAACAATTCTCAGCATTCATTCCTTAAACTTTGAGTTCCAACTTCTCTCCCTCCCTCCCCACCCATCCCCACTGAGAAGACAAGCAATACAATATAGGCTATATATGTGTAGTTTTGATAAAGACTTCCATATAGTCATGTTGTGAAAGACAAATTATATTTCCCTCCAACCAATCCTGCCCCCTATTTATTCTGTTCTCTCTTTAGACCTTGTCCCTCCCATAAAGTGATTACTCCCTCCTCCCATTTGCCCTCCCTTCTATCATGCCCCCATCTGGCTTACTCCTTTCTCCCCTCCTTTCCTGTAGTGTAAGATAGATTTTCATACCAAATTGAATGTGCATGTTATTCCCTCCTTAAACCAGAAGTGCTAAGAGTGAGCTTCACTTTTTCCCTCTCACCTCCCCCCTTTTCCCCTCCACTGAAAAAACTTTTTCTTACCTCTTTTATGAGAGATAATTTGCCCCACTCTATTTCTCCCTTTCTCCTCCCAATATATTCCTCTCTCACACCTTAATTTTATTTTTTAGATATCATCCCTTCCTATTCAACTCACCCTGTGCTCGTTCTCTCTCTCTCTCTCTCTCTCTCTCTATATATATATATATATACAGATAGATAGATAATATATGTACATATAGATAGATATCTATATCTATCTATCTAATCTATATCTATCTATCTATCTATCTATCTATCTATCTATCTATTTATCTATCTATCTATCTATCTATCTCTATATATATATCTTTATCCCTCCAACTACCCAAATACTGAGAAAAGTTTCAAGAGTTACAAATATTATCTTTCCATGTAGGAATGTAAACAGTTCAACTTTAGTAAGTCCTTTTTGATTTCTCTTTTCTGTTTATCTTTTCATGCTTCTCTTGATTCTTGTGTTTGAAAGACAGAGTTTCCGTTCAGCTCTGGTCTTTTCATCAAGAATGTTTGAAAGTCCTCTATTTCATTGAATGACCATTTTTTCCCCTGAAGTAATATACTCAGTTTTGCTGGGTAGGTGATTCTTGGTTTTAATCCTAGTTCCTTTGACTTCTGGAATATCATATTCCAAGACCTTCTACCCCTTAATGTAGAAGCTTCTAGATCTTGTGTTATCCTGATTGTATTTCCACCATACTCAAATTGTTTCTTTCTAGCTGCTTGCAATATTTTCTCCTTGACCTGGGAACTCTGGAATTTTGCTAGAATACTCCTAGGAGTTTCTCTTTTCAGATCTCTTTCAGGAAGTGATCAGTGGATTCTTTCAATATTTATTTTGCCCTCTGGTTCCAGAATATCAGGGTAGTTTTCCTTGATAATTTAATGAAAGATGATGTCTAAGCTATTTTTTTTGGTAATGGCTTTCAGGTAGTCCTATAATTTTTAAATTGTCTCTCCTGGATCTGTTTTCCAGGTCAGTTGTTTTTTCAGGGAGATATTTCACATTATCTTCTATTTTTTCATTCTTTTGGTTTTGTTTTGTAATTTCTTGGTTTCTCATAAAGTCATTAGCTCCCATCTGCTGCATTCTAATTTTTAAAGGATTATTTTCTTCAGTGAGCTTTTGAACATTCTTTTCCATTTGACTAATTCTGCTTTTTAAAGCATTCTTCTCCTCATTGACTTTTTGGACCTCTTTTGCCAGTTGAGTTAGTCTATTTTTTAAAGGTGTTCTTTTCTTCCGCATTTTTTTTTTGTCTCCTTTAGCAAGCTATTTGACTCACTTTTCATGAATTTCTTGTATTACTCTCATTTCTCTTTCCAGTTTTTCCTCCACCTCTCTTACTTGATTTTCAAAATCCTTATTGAGCTCTTCCATCGCCTGAGAGCCTTACATATTTTTTTGGAGGTTTTGGATGCAAAAGCCTTGACTTTTGGGTCTTCCTCTAATGTTATGCATTGTTCTTCCTCATCCAAGCCAGTTACTTGACTTTTGAGTCCTTTGTCAAGATGGGGTGTACTCTGGGGAACTGTAAGTTCTCAGTTCCTCCAAGGTGGCCTGCATCCTGGTCTGGGAGCTATGAAAGCTTTTCTGCCCAGGATCTACAAGTAGAATTCCCTTTCCAGAGCCTCCACCAGCTCCACCATGCCAGCACTCTTCCCTAACCTGCGGCTGCCACTCAGGACTAAGACCCAGATCAGCAGCTCAATTCCCCCAGGATCTTTAGGCTGAGGGCTCCAAAAATGGATGCTGCTGATGCTGCCACCTTCTGGGGTCAGGGCTAGGGGATGACCCTGCTCCCTTCTCACCTAGGTGATAAAGCTTTCTCACTGACCTTTGAAACTGTCTTTGGCGTTTGTGGATTGAGGGATCTGGGAACTGCAGCTGCTGCCAGGGATTCCACCCCTAAGGCCTGCTCTGGTCCTGTTCCTTCCAGTGCCACGTGGCCAAGGCTGGGCTGGGCTCTGTGGGCTCTGCTTCACTCCACATGCTGTGCGATAGACCTTTCTTGTCAGCTTTCCAGGCTACCTTGGGCTGGAAATCTCTTTCACTTTGTTGTTTTGTGGCTTCTGCTGCTCTAAAATTTGTTTTTTGCAGGTATTTTATGGACTGTGGGGGAAGAGTTGGTGTAGGTGCATCTTTCTACTCTGCCATTTTGGCTCCACCCTCAATGCTTTTTTCTTAGGAAGCTCTTTTATGGCCTGTTTATTTTCTTTTTCTGGGCAGCTAGGTGGTGCAGTGGATAGAGCACCAGTGCAGGAGTCAGGAGGACCTGAGTTCAAATCTCACCTCAGACACTTGACACTAGCTGTGTGACTTTGGGCAAGTCATTTAACCCCAATTGCCTCATCCTGGGTCATCTCCAGTCATCCTGATGAATATCTGGTCACTGGATTCAGTTGGCTCTGGAGGAGAAATGAGGCTGGTGACTTATAGAGCCCTCCCTCACTCAAAACAGAGTCAAGTGCAAGTCATATCATCATTTCTCTGATGGCATGGTCTTCTTCAGCAATGAAAGATGAACACACACGCAATTTCTTTTTCTAAAATAGGTTTATTTATATCCTATTTCCTCTTCTGTTAATCTAAGCAGTTTATGTTTTGGTAAGAATTCTTCCATTTCAGTTAAGTTGTTAAATTTATTGCCATGTAATTTGGCAAATAATTGCTTTGATTTCATCTTCATGAGTGGTATATTTACCCTTTGCATTTTTGATACTAGTGATATGGTTTTCTCTCTTTCTAAAATTAATATTAACCAATGGTTAATCTATTTTATTATTTTCCCACCCCATAAAAACCACTTTCTCATTTATTAATTCAACAGGTTTCTTTTCTTGCATTCAATTTTATTAACCTCACCTTTAATTTTTAGTATTTCCAATTTGGTGTTAAACTGGAGATTTTTAATTCGTCTGTTTCCAAAGTTTTTTTTTTAATTGCATACCCAGTTTATCGATCTGCTCTTTCTCTATTTTATTGATGTAGGTGTTTAGATATATAAATTTTGTTCTGATTACTGCTTTTGCTATATCCCATAGGGTTTGATATGTTGTGTCATTATTTTTGTTCTCTTTAATAATATTATTTGTTCTTTCAGTGACTTGTTCTTTAACCCATTATTTATTTATTCTCCAATTAATTTTTAATCTGTTGTTTCCATGACCCCTAATTAAATGTAATTTTATTGCATTATGATCTGAAATGGATACATTTGGTATTTTTGCTTTTCTGCATTTAACTGTAAAGTTTTTATGACCTAATACATAATCAGTTTTTATAAAGGTACCATGGACCACTGACGAAAAGATATATTCCTTTCCATTCTCATTCATTTCTCTCCAGATATATATCATTTCTAGCTTGTCTAAGATTCTATTCATCTCCTTCACTTCTTTCTTATTTATTTTTTTGGTTAGATTTATTTAGTTCTAAGAGGGGAAGGTTGAAGTCCCCCATTATTATAGTTTTGCCCTCTATTCCCAACCATAATTCATTTAGCTTTTCCTTTAAAAAATTGTATGCTATAGCATTTGGTGCATGTAGATTTAGTATTAATATTACTTCATTATCTATGGTATCTTTTATCATAATATAGTTTCCCTGTTTGTCACTTTTAATTAAATCTACTTTAGCTGTAGCTTTGAGATAATGATTTTTTTTGCATAAACTGAAGCATAATAAATTCCATTCCAACCCTTTATTTTTACTCTATATGAATCTCTCATTTTTAAATGTGTTTCTTGTAAACAACCATATTGTCATGTTCTGGTTTTTAATCCATTCACCCATCCATTACCTTTTAATGAATGGGTTCATCCCATTCATATTCAAAATTATAATTACTAGTTGTGTATTTCCCTCCACCCTATTTTTCCTCACTGTTTAACTTTCTCTTCCCCTTTTAATCTATCACTACTCATAGGTCTAATTTACTTCTGATCACTGCCTCCCTAATCCACACCCCTTCTAAGAATTCCCCTCATTCTCTCCCTTTGCCCTCCTATTCCTTAACCTACCTACCCTTTTAAGAGACTTCCCTTATCCTCTCCCCTCTCCTCTCGTTTCTTGATCTGTATATGTTTTTAACAATCCGTCCCTTATCCTGTGCCCTCACCCTCCTATTTCTCTGTAAATTAGGAAGACTTTTATATCCTTCTAGATGTATATGTTATTACTTCTTTAACCCAGTTCTGATAAGAATCATGTTCTAGCACTACCAGCCCTCCACTCCCTCCCGCCCTCCACTGTAACAGTTCTTCCATTCATATCTTGTTTATATGAGACAACTGCTCCATTTTACCTTTCCCTACCCAGTTTTATTTTTAGGATCATCCCATTTTATTGAACTCAGACCTAAGCATTCTATGTAAGATTGCTCTTTCAAACTACTCTAGTAATGATCACATCCTTAAGAGTTACAGATAATATTTTCCCATATAAGTAGTAAACAGTTTGACCCTATTAAGTCCTTTATAATTGGTCTTTCATGGATACTTTCTTATGTTTCTTCTGATTCTTATTCTGGTCCTTCCTGACAAATACCTGAAAGTCTTTTAATTTGTTAAATATCTTTTTTTCCTATGCAGAATTATACTCAGTTTTGCTTATTGGTAAATTATTCTTAGTTACAAACCTAGCTTCTTTTCTCTTCAGAATATCATTTTCCATGTCCTTCAGTCTTTTAATGTAGAAGCTCCTAATCTTGAGTTATCCTGAATGTGACTCCATACATAGGTTTCCAAAGTGGGTGATACTGCTCTCTGGAGAGTGCTGGAACAATCCAGGGAGGCAATAGTAGTTTGAAATGATGCAAATAAAAAAAAATTAAAAGGGTTAAAGAAAGTAGATTTCCAAGGGGGTGCCAAGTAATTTTTTTAAAAAAGAGTAGTAAGCCAAATAAGTTTGGGAACCTCTGCTCCACAGTATCTAAATTGTTTCTTTCTAGTTGCTTGTGGTATTTTCTCCTTGACTTGAGAACTTTGAAACATAGTTCCTATGAGTTTTCATCTTGGGATCTCCTTTAGGAGGTGATCAGTGGATTTTTTTCAATTTCTGTTTCACTCTCTAGTTTTAAAAATTCAAGGTGATATTCCTTAATAATTTCTTGAACCATCGTATCTGCACTTTTTTTTTATCATAACTTTCAGGTAGTCCAAAAATTCTTATATTGTCTCTCCTCTCCAGGTCAGTTTTTCTAATGAGATATTTCATGTTGTCTTATTTTTTCATTGTTTTGATTTTGTTTTATTTTTTCTTGGTGTCTTATGAAATCACTAGCTTTTCTTTGCCTAATTCTAATTTTTAATCTTTGAATCTTTTTTTCCAATTGGTTGACTTTCTTGTCATAATTTTTTTTATTTTCTTGCATTATTCTTTTTTTCTAATTTTTTTCTTCAATATCTCTTATTTGATTTTTTAAATTCCTTTTTAAGGTTCTTCTAAGAACTCTTTTAGGGCTTGTAATCATTTTACATTTTTCTTTAATGTAGAAGTAGTTGTTTTGATTTCACTGTCTTCTTCTGAATATGAGCCCAGATCTTTGTTACCATGGTAGCTCTATAGTTGGGTTCTTTCTCGTTTTTTAAAGTGGTTTATTTACTGGCTATTAACTTTGTGTTAGAGTCAGGCTCTAGTCCCAAAGTGTGGGAGATAATGTTTCAAACTTCAGGGTTTTCATGCTGTTGTTTTCTGAGTTGTATCCCTGAGCACCTGACTTCAGGTGCTCCTCTCTTCCACTGAGCCACAACCCTAAGCAATGTTCTCACCACAAACATTCTTACTCTCTGTGGTCCTTCCTGTGGCTGCAAGCTTCAGTTCATCCCTCTGTCCTGGAACCAAAACCAGGGATTCTGCTCTGCTGGGAGTGAGCACAGCCAGCAGGGGCCCTGCCCTGCCCAGTCTGCACTCACCCATGTATAGTCACTTGTCTTTGTCCATAGCCATGGCCTAGGACTGCTTCTGGTCAGTGTACTTGGTCCCCAAGTCCAGTGGCAATGGAGGGCTCTACAATATTCCCCTGATCAGCAGTCTGACCTCTACACTGTCCATGGGACAAAAGTTTCTCAAACTGAGGCTGCCCTTGATACAGCTGCCCTTAGGGCTTGTTGTTTGTTGATTTAGTGGTATGTACTTCAATCAGGCCAGACCACTACCCCAGGAGGTCAGGTCTTTCCTAATGTCCTCCTAAGTTGTTTTAGCCTAGATAACTGCTTTATCCTAATTTTTAATATTTTCTTAAATATTTTTTAAAATATTTTCTGCCTCACTAAAGTTTACTTTGAGACATTATTTTAAATAGTTTGGGGGGGAATTTGCAAGAACCAGCTAATTTCCTGCCTTATTTAACCATCTTCCTAGAATCCTCTGTCTTCTAATATTTTATGGATACTGCTGCCCCAGTTAGGGGCAGTTAGTTTATCTGTTAGCCTTTGTTCTCACCATATGACCAGTCAACCTCCTTTTACAATCATATACACTCTTGAGCCACTTTGTAAGTGACAATTGCCACTTGTATGACTTTGGGCAAGTTTCTTCACCTTCTTCAGCTTTTTTTTCATCTGTAAAATGAAGGTGGATTAAGTCTCATCTATCTCTGGCTTTATTATCATATGACATAGGATAATATAATATCATATGATATGATCAAGGTCATGGCACAATAGAACAGAAACTCATCCGCCATCTAAGATAATAGTCACAAAGTAGCAGTGACAAGTATGCCTGTAATCCTAAGTGATTTCTGCCTCAACCAGGAAGCCTCTTATGTTTCCTTGCAAGGATAGATACCATTCCTAGGGCAGGACCACCCTGGTCCTGTCAGTGGGAGTAGATGAGCCACATAAAGTAATTTCATCTGGAAGAAGTAGAAGTGTTGGTCTAGATTTTTTTCTCTCTCTCATTTTTTAGAATTAATTAATTTTTAGTTTTCAACATTTACTTCCATAAGTTTTAAATTTTCTCTGCCCCCCTTCCCTCTCATCTCCCCAAGATGACATGCAATCTGATACAGGATCTACATATACATTCTTATTAAACCCATTTTCACATTTGTCATGTTATATAGAAGAATCAGAACAAATAGGAAGAAACACAAGAAAGAAAATGCAAAACAAAAAAAGAGAGCAAACAGTATGCTTCTTTCTCCATCCAGACTCCATATGATTCTTTTGGAATTGTTTTAGGTCCTTGCATTGCTGAGAAGAGCTAAGTCTATCAAAGTCAGTCATCACACAGTGTGGCTATTACTGTGTATAATGTTCTCCTGGTTCTGCTCACTTCACTCAGCACCAGGTCACCTGCTCATCATTTCTTGTAGCACAATGGTATTTCATTACATTCATATACCACAACTTGTTCAGCCATTTCCCATTTGATGAACATCCCCTCAATTTCTAGTTCTTGGCCACCACAAAGAGAGCTGCTATAAATGTTTTTGTGTGGTCTAGATTTAAGAATAATACTGATAGTACTTTATCCTTTAATTGAAATTAGTTTTCCAGCAGCAGGTTTCATGCCTCCAGCACCCCATGGAATATATATGTTGCTTAACTGGTGTTTACATCTATGATTCTACTATAAGTAAGACTATTGGTTGAATTCTTGCCTCTTTTCCTCAGTATAAACCTGACACATCATGTTAATTATCTGACATAAGCTTCAACTATTTATTATTTAAAATTCTGACAAGTAAAACCCAGGATGATTTATTTCAGGAGGCTGAGAACCGGCAACTTATGGAGGACCTTCGAAAGGCAGTTGAGCAGGCTGAAAGTTGGGAAGCCAAAGCCCGTCAAACCGAGGCAGAGAACAACACTCTCAAACTGGAACTTTTAAGTGCAGAGGCAGAGGGTAACAGACTAAAAGAAAAAGTGGATTCGCTCAATAGAGAAGTTGAGCAAGTAAGCTGGGAACATGTGTCAGCAGTTGATCTTGAATTATACCTAAGTAGTATTCTGTAAAACTGACAAACCCTTCAAGCAGCAGAATGATTCTTTAATTTTTCTCGAGGGAAGAAGTTAAGTTGTGACTCGAGGACTTTTCCCAGGTGCAGCTATGCTGGGATAACACTACATTTGATTTATGTTGAACTTCATAGTTTTGAAAGTATTTTCACATCCACTGTTGAATTTCATCCTCAGTATTACTATTAGTATTTGTAGAAAAACAATTCTGAAAATAACCAAATGAGTCCGATTCCTCAGCTTTCTTAAGCGTTTGAAAGCACTTGACTTTTATTTTTAACATTATACTGAAGTTTTTAACAGGCTGTCAAGCATAACAACAACAATTGACAGCTACCCAGGTCCTTGATTTTCAAGATTTGGATAGCAAGCACTGGAGAGCAATCCACTTCTTGTGTATGGTGATGAGATCAGCATCACTGTGACTGACATTAAAAAATGGATGTTATGGATGTGAGAAGGCAGCATTTAAAAAATAGTAATTATCATATCACAAAACACCCAGTCAGGCCTCTGACAGTGTAGCTATGTGATCAAGCATCTAGACTAAGAATTGAAAGCTTTTAAAAGTCTAGGCTTTATTTCCAGCCTTCAAAAAAGAACAACCCAAACTCTGACTCCAGAATTTCTATAAAAAGCTTAAAGTTCCAGTTCACCTTTTTCTGGGATATTATGAATGTAATATCTATATATCATGGAATGTACTTTATAGTATTGGAAAAAAAATGTTTTGTTGTATTTTGTTTCTTCAATGTCAGTTGCTTTTCTATGTCGTGTCCTTCCCTTTCTCTCCCTCTTTATCTCTCCCTCTCCTCCCCATCTTTCTTTTTCAGATCAAATTGTAATTTCTCTGTGACTAACTCAGTCATCTTGTCCTGCCAGCACTTAAATGCAGAAAGGTTGTACAAGTCTCAGATTTCCACTTTGCACAAATCCCTTTTAAAGATGGAAGAGGAGCTTCAGAAGGTCCAGTTTGAGAGAGTCTCTGCCCTTGCAGATTTGTCTTCGACACGGGAACTCTGTATTAAACTGGACTCTAGCAAAGAACTACTTGGTCGACAACTTATGGCCAAAGATCAAGAAACAGATATGGTATTTAAGACAGATATTAAAAAGAGTTATTTGTTTAGATTGCATATATTCTCTGAAGAATCTCAGGGACTCTAACCTTCCTTAGGAAAATGAAGTTTCATTTTATAAAAGTTTATGTTTCGTATCCAAACATTAAAGAGATACCTTCCAACCATAGAACTGCATTTTTAAGGCCCATAAGTTCAGTTTTCTCTGCTATTTCCCAAATAGCTCAAGAAACTGTGTTCTTTATTAAGATTCCAAATGAAATCTTATTTTAAATTTGTCATTTGAATTTATTTTTATTCAGAGGAATTTAAGGGAACATATGATACATTAACCTGGAGAGAATATTTAAGTTTCTACAACTGGTATATAATTTTGATTATATACTGTTATTATAATAAAAATTATAATTTATTTTTAAATAAGTGGAAATAATTTTCTTAAAAATTGAATAAATCCCTTTGATGTGTGATAAAGAAATAAAGTTTTATGTTTCATAAATTTGGGGCAATATCTATGAACAGGAAACAGTTATTAGTAAATCATCTAGAGTCAGGTTTACACTTTGGTTTAAAGCCTTTTCTTTCAGACTCAGGTCTCTTCAGCTTTAGTTAGTATTGCCTTTTAGTAAAAGTAATGCATGCTTGAGTTTCTTAGATAAAGGAGAATTTCTTGTCTTTTTTTTCTAGTAAGGGCTTGAATAGATGTTTTAATGGAACGGCAATTCTCAGAGAGGCCCAGCATCTTTTTGAAGATGGTAAATGCTTATTCCATTGGAGCATTCAGTTCTAGCTAATTAATGTACTGATAACTCTTCCCTGTTATAAGCACATTAACCTCAGTTTAGTCTTTAGTGGAGACACGTATATATCTGAATAAATATGAAAAGAAACATCCCTACATGAACTAAAATATACAGTTAACAAGTGGATAGCACACTGAGTAGTAAGTCTAAAAAAAGGCAGCAGTTCAGCTTAGTGAAAATGTAATTCCTCCGGTCTTTGTTAGTCCTTTGCTAGTTTTTATGTGGAATTACAGAATACTGGTATTTTTATCTCTCAGGGACTAAATGTCTAAGAAAATTAATCCACCTAGGTAAAGTTTTATAGTTGTATTTTAGGTACTTTTCTTCCCACAGTAAAGTTCCTTTCATTTATATTATGCATTCAATTGTGTTTTTCTCATGCATTTAAACTTAATACCGTAATTTTTAAATATTCAGTGAAATACTTTTTTTAATCTTTAAAGGGAGCTAGGGGTGATAGGTAGAAGACAAAGTCTCTTTCTAGCAATGCAAGAGAAGAAAGCATAGTGATAAATAACTCAGGCAGGCATATTCAAATGATTCAAATTCATATAGTCAGGGATTCCTGATCCCTTTGTGATTTCAGTTTGCTGGCTTTAAAATAAATATACTAAATCTCCCTTTTACCTACTCTGGAGAAATACTGAAAGGATGTTTTTAAAGCTCCTTAATTCCTATTTGGGACAAGGTATTATATAATAGCTTGTTTAGAAATTGTATTAGAAAAGTTTTAGAGAATATCTTAATTTACAGTTGATGGCAGTGGGTTTTTATAATATAGTATACATCTTAGCTTATGACAGATCTTAGAACCTAGCAACCTTTTTTAAGGAAACGGTATGCCATGTTTTGGCCACAGTGCAGATATCTGGCTTAAGAAAACACTTAGAGGAGAACCCACCATAAATATATATATAGAATTAAGGAAATGTGAAATTAATTTCAGTTCTCACCTGTGAAAGAATGAATTCCTACAGTCTCATGGGGTAGCTAGGACCATGTGTATCCTCATCATTTTATTTTCCCTGGAAAGAACTACTTGAGTTTTGTACAGATATAATAAGAAATACAAAATTACAGTAGAATATTAAAACTGAAAATGGGTATAGATTTCCAACTTCTGGTCAGTGATTCTCTGTTTAAAATGAGTAAAAGTCTGATTTGATCAGGGAATTGGAGAGGGGATTTTTTTTTTCAGTCTTCAGCTCTGCAGAGTCTGATGTGCCCTGCAAATGTAGAAGGGGAGAAGTAGGCCATGTGTTGAAAATAGAGGAACAAGAAGCAGCGGTGAGTGTACGCCCATATAGTGTCTCACTTAAATAAGTGGGTAGGAGTAAGTTTAAATGTCTTCCTGTTATCATACAGGTGGAGAATGAGTTAGATGCTGCTCGAAATGAAATAGAGCTTCTTAGGAATCAGATGGCGAATGACAGAATCTCCATGCAGAATCTAGAAGCTTTGCTGGTGGCCAACCGAGACAAAGAGTACCAGACTCAAGTAGCACTTCAAGAAAAGGAATCTGAAATTCAGCTTCTAAAAGAGCATCTTTGTTTGGCCGAAAATAAAATGTGAGTCAGCTAGGACTATCTTAACATAACTACCCTTTCTGATTATCTAAATTCTTGAAAAAATATGCAGTCTTAGAATATTGGAGCCAGAAAGATCTTTAGGCTAAACTAGTCCAGCTCCTTCATTTTACAGATGGAGAAAGTAAGGGACACATGCCCAGTATACAGTTGTTTGACCAAAAACCATGTTCCATGTGAGTTCATGAAACTGTTTCATTAGAAACAATTAAGCATTTTCAGATTTGAAGATTTTATATATATATATATATGTATATATATGTATGTATGTATGTATGTATGTATGTATGTATGTATGTATGTATGTATATATAGCGCTGCCCTTTTGTCTTTCCATTTGTATACATAGTAGCATCTAGGTTACTTTTGGGGGTTGCCAGACGAATTGTAGCATTCACAATATATATAAGCTGCTGGGTACGGTGCAGAGTCCCTAGTCTTTGGTCCCTCGTGTTCCCTGTGATTATACTAAAGATACAGCTGAAGGTAACATCATGACCACTTTTCATAAGACCCTACTCTTAGCCAACAGTCACATTCTTTATTCAGCCTCAATACTGGCCCTCTTTTCTGTTCGCCCTACTTTAGGTATTAATAGAAATGGGGAATAGCATGGGAGCATTTGGCAAGGCATAAGATTAAAGGGTCAGTGACAACATTCATTTCAGTGACTGCTTTCCAGCGATTTTAGTGCCCTGAGGACCTGGCGACCATGACTTACAACCACAACATACATCTTAATTCTTTTCCTTATTTTGGTATCTTCATTGTCAGCTAGCAAATGATAACTGACAGATTGGGATCTACCACCGTGGGAACCTAGGAATGCTCCCAGTTTCAGCTGGCCATGTCTGTTTTGATAGGTGAATGCATACTCTTGATAGAATAATTGATAGAATCGATAGAAGATTTGAACTTAAGTCTTCCTCACTCCACGTCCATTGCTATTGATCCATCGTGTCACCTAGCTGCCTGCTAGTTTGTACTAGCATCCATGTTATCCCTCTAAAATATGGAGCCCAGGCCATGTTTAGTCTTATAAGCAGGACAGTACATATATATGTATATGTATATGTATATGTGATATATATGTTTAATATATAGATGTGTAGATGTTAAAAAATGTACGTACATCTATCTACATATTTGTAGTGATATACTGAAGAATTCACTTAAATTGATAAGATTTAGTTTTTAAAATTTTATTTCACACTTTGTAGGCATCAGTAAAAACATCCAAACATACTTTCATTCAGCAACATTCATTAAGTGTCTACTTATATAAAAGACCGTATATAAAAAGAAAAAAACAAAACAGTCCTCTCAAGAAGTTTACCTTCTCCTAGGAGTCAAGAACACATATGTAAATGAGTAAATGTAAAGTAATTTCAAGATGGAAATAGTACAGATAGCTGAGGGGAATCAGGAAAAACAGACCTCTGTAGAAGGCGGCTCCTGACCCCTGAAGAAAGCTAGGGATTCTCTAGGGGCAGCACCTGTTAGAGCAGACCACATACCACCTGTGCCAAGGCACAGAGGTTTAAGACAAAATGTCATAGAGAAGGGCCATTTGAACATTAATTACATGAAGGGAAAGAATATGAAATATGACTAAAAAGTAAGTGGAAGCCATACTGTCAAGACCTTTTAATATCAGGGCAAGGGTTTAGTATTTTTTTCCCAAAGGCAATAAAGAACTATTGGTACAGTGGAAAAAGCATAGGCTCTGAAGCCAGAGGACCGAGGGTCAAATCCCAGCTCTTGGTATAACTTAGGTGACCTTGGGACATTCACTCACATAACTTCTTGGACTGCGGTTTTCTTCTCTTTAAAAAAGGGAGTTGGACAAAATGACCTCTGATATTCATTTCAGCTGTATTATCTATAATCTTAAAAGTGTCTTAACAGAGTGGTGGTATAATCAGATCTGTGTTTTAAGAACATCAGTTTGGCATTTGTATGTAGGATGAACAGAATTGGAAAGAGAGTAGAAGCAGGATGGGTATTTAGGATCCTATTGCAATGGTCTAGGTAAAAGATGGTCAGCTTAGTTTAGTGGCCTAAACTAAGGTAGAATCTGCGTAAGAAAAGAAAAAGCAGAAGAATGTAGAAAAAGTGTGGAGATGGAATCCACAAGATTTGGCAGCTGAATTGCGTGAGGGAAAGGGAGGCTGAAGGTTGTAAACCTAAATGATTGGACAGTTAGTTGTGCTCTCAGCAGAAATGGAATTTTAGAAGAATGATAGGTTTAGGGATAAAGATGATAATTCTGAACATACTGAATTTGAGATGCTTATGAGATAGCTAAATGAAGATGTTCATCAGGCAGTTAGAGGTATGGAACTGGAAGCTGAGAAAAGAGGGCTAGCTATATAGATGTGAAAGTCATAATTGAACCCACAGAAACTGATGAATTCTTCAAAGGAGAGTGAAATTTAAATAAAGTGTATGTCCTCTTATATTTAAGTACATTTAAATATTTTAAAGTTCCAAAGATGTATTTTACAATAATAATTTTCACTGGTGAATGTAATAAATCTATTAGGAACTGATATAGTGTCAGGTAAATTGGGGTTAATAATACTCATAAAGCCGTCTTGCATTTATGTAATGGTTTTATTTTCAATGTGATATTTGTAGTTATTACTTGAGATAGATGGTATAATTGGTATTATCCACATTTTTCTGATGAAGAACTTGAAACATAAAGAAATTGTCATTAGTGGAGCCAGGATTAGACTCCAGATCTTTTAGCTTGACCATTTTTCTGTCATATATTCTGAATTTTTAAGTTGTTTGTGTGTTTGTATGTGTGTGTACGTCATACCATATAAAACAGGAACATGGAAAGAGAATGATTCATATTAGTGTGGATATAATTGGGAGATCATTAACCATATATTTTAAACATATTGAAAGAATTAGCAGTATTTTCAGCTCCATCATATATCTCCTTTAACTTTTTTCATAGGGCCATCCAAAGTCGAGACGTCGCCCAGTTCAGAAATGTCGTAACACAACTGGAAGCTGATTTAGACATTACAAAAAGACAGCTAGGGACAGAGCGCTTTGAAAGGTAGGCTGACAACTATGCATTGTTCTTCTTTCAAAGTATTGTTCTGGTAGAAACAGTGGAGTTAGAGAAATTCAAGATGAGTAGATCTGAAGATATGACCTGAGTTAGAATTTATCATGGAGTTTGTAATCCCATTGTATGTAAATGTTAACATATCATAATTATCTCACAGAGAGCGGGCTGTCCAAGAACTTCGCCGCCAGAATTATGCTGCTACCAATTATTATCACTTGAGCTCTACGATAAAACCAACAACCAGGTGTCATTCCCCTGACCGTACCCTTCACCGATCCCCTGATCGAGGCCTAGACAGATCACTGGAAGAGTAAGTGGTTCAAGGACCCCTTCTTGTGGAAAAACACATGGAGATGTGCACTGAACGTTTGGGGGAGGTAGGAAACCCGAGAAACAGCATGTTATTGCTAACGATGTTTGAAATTTTGTCATAACTGCATGAAACCAAAAATATACTGATAATTACAGTGTGTGTCTCAAGAGACTGAAGTGAATAAAGTGCTTTGTGATATCTAATTTTGCCACAAATGGTTTTTTATTTGTTATCGTTAGTGTAATGGTTATTGTATTGTTAGTATATTTGCTATTTGTTAATGCACTGATTAATTTGAGGCAGACCTCAATTTGTTTATTGAAAATTTGTTAGTTTGTAAGAGAAAAGTTTTGGATTGCTATGTGTTTAATGAACATGTTTTTGAAAATAAATCATGTCACCATCAGACACATGTAATACTTTTATTTTTAAAAATTCACAAAAAATAAGTACGTGACAAGAGGCCTAAAGGAGAATGAGACCTAAGGAATATTGTGATTTTTCATTATTCCATCTTAATTATGTTTTTATGAAACTTTCTTTATTCACATAAACTCTGAATGTTCTTGACCAACTATGTTCATTTCTCTTAGTTTTGTAACATGGTTTCCAATGAAGGAAAACAAGGAAGGTGGCAAAAAACGGGTAAAAACAGAAGAGTTTGTGCAAATTTAGTAAACAAGTGCAACACCTCGCAGTCTTGTTAAAAAGATCGATTTATTGTAATGAAGAACTCAGCATTATCACCTAAACCTCCAATCTCGTTTTAGCCAAATAACTTCTACATTCTCCTCAAGCACTTCAATAGCAATAAAATAACAAGATTACAGGTTATTTTATTTCTGAGTTTTGAGAAGTCAGAAAACTTTTAAATCTTCATATACTAATCCTGGAATGCATTTTATATATGGTAAAAAATATATTTGAGTTGTAAAATTTTAAATTAGGATTTTTTTCTTTTGTAGGAATCTGTGCTTTAGAGATTTTTGACACATGAAGATTCTTCACCCTCTGGAAAGCAAGGTTCAAAACTGAACTCAAGTTTATGCTATAATTGATTTTATCTTTTGAATGCTTGACAATGTTAAATGTATTTATTGACCTCAAGAGAACAAACGGAATCAGCCATAGTGTTCTGTTTCATACAGCTCATCTCTGTTGTGTTGTGCCATATTGCAGTGACTCAGCTTGACATTCCGATGGAAAAATGCATATGGCTGTATTGCTCCACGCGTTAATAGTGAGTGTAAAGAAAAAGGTTTGCCTACTCCACTATTGAAGGCTGTGGAATGACATTGTTCCTCGAGAGAAAATAAAGAAACTTATAAAAAGAGGGAGAAGTGTTTTACAAAACTGATTTCTTTTCCTTTTTTTGGTATCTAATGTGGTTGGTTAGATTTTATCTTAGTGATCTGTGCTTTCATGTCTAAAGAAATTGTGCCAAAATTGGCAAACTTTTTTAAAATTTGATTAATACTGGCCTGGGATCCAGTATTTCTCTCCATTTTGGAGCCAACTTGGTAAAGTCCATATCATCTGATTTCAAAGAAACAGAAAGTACAAGTATATCAGTGATGTCCAGTACATACTGCCGTACAATTCAAAGACCTAATTAACAAATATTTTCTACAATTGTGTTTACTTCCACTATTTTTAGAAAGGTAGGTGATGATATATCTGTAAAGAATGTAAGATAACAATCTGTATTTTTAATAAGTTTTCTTAAAAAAAAATTAAAGTAATGTAATGAAATTTTTTGCCTGTGACAGATTTCTGTAATCTGGACTATAACTGAAGTGCAGTGACAAGTTTCAAATTTTTCTGAAACCTCCCCAGTTATTATATTTTTAATCTATTGATGGGTTTCAATTTAATATGAATTTGAATGCCTGAACACTGTTTTCTTATCACTCTTAGTCATTTATACTCTACCTCTTTCATGAAAAAAGAAACCAAACCCAAATCTGTTTCATTGAAACTAGAAATTTAACACATAATTTTCCCATTTATATAATTCTTGGCCATGACTACAGTGACATAAGTCAGGCTATTTCAGAGTATGTCTTTTCAAGTGGCTTAGCATTCTGATAATTTACTCTGGAGTCATGCAATATAATCATTTACTTTAAATAAGAAAAAAGATCCGAATTCGCTGGTCTAATTTGATGATGTCGGATCAACAACATTAAATTGATAGTTATAAAAATGCAATGAAAATGGAAACTTTGGAGATATTTTTATAAGCATTTTGGGAAATCTTGTTCAAAAAAAATTTTCTCACCATTAAGCAATATTATGTTTATGTAAAATAATAAATATTAAATTTTAAAGGGTAAAATATACCCTTTTCAGGGTATCAGAGAGGCCTAGCCTTATTTATGGTCTAAGGAAAGAGGTTAATTTTTAATTTTCTCTTAGAGGAGCTGATAAAGAACTGAATGTAACAGATCTTATGTACTTAGCAAAAGGAATCTTTGTATGGAAAGGCTGGCATGAGGTATGAAGATATTTCAAAAGAATACGGTCATTAAATTGTATTAATTGTAACAGTGAGATTAAGCAAGAATATTCTGGATTCTTTAAAGAAGGCAAGGGGAGAAACCTCGGTCCACATGTGAAAACATCATCAGGAGAACTCTTGTCAGAGTAGAACGTCTATTCTTTTAGGAGGAAAAACAGTTTAATGATATGAGCTAACACCATGTAGTCTTTTCTTATTTAAGACATCTAAATATTAGTGTACAAGTCTATTGTCTGTTTGCTCGTTATTATGAGAGAGACAGAGAGGGGCCACCCTTGGCGAGAGTCCTTGGTGCTTCAGCTAGTATATATGTTGGGATAGGTATGCATATAAGTAGATATGCGTGTATGGTTGCTGTTGTGTCATTTCAGTTGTGTCCTACTCTTTGTGATCTCATCTGGGGTTTTCTTGGCAAAGATGCTGGAGTGGTTTGCCATTTCCTTCTCCAGCTCATTTTACAGATGGGGAAACTGAGGCAAAGAGGGCTAAGTGACTTGCCCAGGGTAGCACAGTAAGTGTCAGAGGCCAGATCTGGACTCAGAAAGATGAGTTTTTCTGAATCCAGTCCTGCCACTCTATCCTACCCATGTGTTTGTGTATACATATGTGCATATATGTATTTATAAACATACGTACTAAGAGAGATAGGGTATATTCTGCTACATCTGTGAGGAATATTCTTATTAACTAAATAGTATCTAGCATGAATAACAAATATCCAGCATTTATATCAGGATTTACAAAGCACTTTATGTGTTATCTCATTTGGTCCTCACTACAGTCCTGTGAGAGAAATGCTATCAGGTGTTTAAACTGAGACTCATAGATGTTAAGTGACTTGCCCAGGTTCATACAGTCAGTGTTTGAGGCAGTTTGAACTTGACTCTTTCTGACTCTAAGTCTTTTAGCTGTCTAGAATATTCTGCTTGCTTTTCCAAAAAAAAAAAAAATAGCTTATATACTTATATGCTTATCATTAGGAAGTTCAAATTGAGGCAGTTCTTAATTTTTATCTTAATACATAACAAACTACATCAGATAGTAGAATGGTAGGAAAATGGACCTTCTAAACATTACTCTAAAATTTAAAAATTTTTAAAAATTACTCTAAAAATTTACTCTAAAAAATTGCTTACAGTTACTAGATTTATGCCACAAGATGGCACTTGGTGTGTGGATAAGGCAGAGCACTAAAGCTTACTAAATTAGCTGTTATTAAAGACCAACAGACACTGATATGAAATGAATTAAAGAGTGAAACATAAGTAGAGTTTTTTTTTTTTAACACTATCAGATTCCTTTAAAAGATCTATCTGACAAAATCCACAGTACTAAAACTGTTTTGAAAATAGTTTACTGTCTGATCCTGAAGTTTCCTAATGGAAGGACTTGGCAATTATAATTAAGAGCGTCAGATCTGGAATGTCACACCCGTGAAAGACCATTTGATGCAAAGCTGATCTTGACATTTTTGAAGAGAAAATGTAACAAATATTTAACAGAAATGAACACATTATTAGCATAATGTATTATATGAAATGCTTAAAATCCTGCCTTGGAGTTCCAAGTATCAGTTGTTTAGAGTTTGGTCTTTTCAGATTCAGATGAGAACTGGTTCTAACCCCCAAATACATGTTTTGTGTCTTAAGTAGGAGAATAGTTGTGACCTTTTTGAAGCTGTGCAGTGACCTCATTTCAGAGGAGAATATCTCAATTGTTTTAGCCTTCATGGTAGCAATAATAGATATTTCACCTTTCTGTACTATAATTCTTCAATTACAGACAACCATGGCGATATAAATTTTCAGTTAATGAAGTATTCTCATTGGAAGAGTTCTACATAGTAGAAAATTCACTATTTCAGACGTGAAAATATTGAAGATAAAAAGGAAAATTCCAAAAGAGAGGTCCATAAAAGAGTATTAGCCCTAATCATTACATCTTTTTCAAGCTAAAAGAAGAAAAATAATGACAATGGAAGTCATCGAATTTATTATAGATTGTGAATCCAAACTTTTTATGACTGAAAGTGAATTCCTTGTCCAGGACTGGTTATTATGTTTAGAAACTCTTTGAAAATACTTAGACTATTAATCCAAATATTTAGAAAATGTATATTTTTAAAATTCCTTTTTTTGTTTGTTTTTAAAGCTCTAGCATTTATCTTTTTCCTGTTTCACTGCTCATGATTTCACATTTTCCCGTACTGTGGCTACTTTAGATAATATCCCGTTTTGGAGCTTTGGCAGTATGACATTTTCACTTTTAAGAATCTCTTGCTCAATTGGAAACATACGTATATATTTTGATCACCTTATTTACTATATCATTATGGTAAAATGACAACTACCAAACTAAAGAAAGATTCTTTCGATTTTAGGGGTTTAGTCTTTGAATAACTATTACAGAAAATCTTTTGAGATTTAAAATAGTCAAATTGTGAGCTATGAAGGTTTTCTTGTAGCAATGATGTTCATTGTCTTGGACTGTATTTTGAAAAGGGGGTACCATAGATGTTTAAATCACCTGCTTTTATTAATTTCATTAAAATTTTTATGGCTTTTTGTTTAAACATGTTAATTTTTGAAAATCATTTTAAGATTTTTGAGTTTTCACATTATAGTTTATTTTCCCATTTTAAAATAAAATTACAACGTAATCTATTCAGGTTTTCTTGCAGGAAACAATGTCTGCTTTGGGTACTTTTTGGAAATCTGTGGGCTTGTGTGTTTTTCCTTCTGGATATTTTTGCCTAAATTTAATGGCATTGAATAACTTTTTGTAGGTCAAGAAATTTTATGCTTTAGTATCACATTTTCCTGTTATAATTTTTTTTGTTTCTTTATGAATTTACTTTAAAATCCATTAATTTATAGTAAGTGAGAATGTATAACTATTGTAATTTCTTTATCTGCATTTTTTCAATTTATTTATTTGTTTTTAGTTTTCACATTCACTTTTATAATATTTTGAATTCTAAATTTTCCCCCTACCTCCCATCCCCACTCCCCAAGATGGCATACAATCTGATATAGACTATACATGTACAATCTATTAAACATATTTCCACGTTAGTCATGTGAAAGAAGAATCAGAACAAAAGGGAAAAACCATGAGAAAGACAAAACAAAAAAAGAGAAAACAGTATGATTCAATCTGCATTCAGATTCCATAGTTCTTTATTTGGATGTGGATAGCATTCTCCATCATGGGCCTTTTGGAATTATCTTAGATCCTTATATTGCTGAGAAGAGCTAAGTCTATCAAAGTTATTCTTCACACAATATTGCTATTACTGTGTATTACTATGTATTACTGTGTTCTCCTGGTTCTGCTCACTTCACTCAGCATCAGCTCACATAAGTCTTTCCAGGATTTTTTTTAAGTCTGCTCATCATTTCTTATGGAACAATAGTATTCCATTACATTCATATACCACAGCTTCTTCAGCCATTCCCCAATTGATGGGCATCCCCTCAATTTTCTATTCTTGGCCACCACAGAAAGAGCTGCTATAAATGTTTTTGTACATGTGGGTCCTTTTTCCTTTTTTATGATCTCTTTGGGATACAGATGTCATGGTGGTATTGCTGGATTAAAGGGTGTGCACAGTTTAATTGCCCTTTGGGTTCCAAATTGCTCTCCAGAATGGTTGGATCAGCTTACAACTCCACCAACAATGCATTAGTGTTCCAATTTTCCCACATCTTCTCCAACATTTATCATTTTTCTGTTTTGTCGTGTTAGCCAATATGATGCTTGTGATGTAGTACCTCAGAGTTATTTTAATTTGCATTTCTCTAATTCTTTATTTGTATGTTGATTTAATTTTACTTATAAGTGCTTTATAAAAAGAATTAAATGGTTTGTATTTCATTGAGAAAATATTTTTAAGTGAATAAAATATCTCAAATAGATACACAGTATTTATCTTTATTGTTGCTTTCAGAAGTGTATCATTTTATATTATTAGAATTACATTAGGATTCCAGGATTCCAGAATAATAGATGTAGGATGAGAAGGGTCCTACAGAGAGGTTATCTGATACTACTCTCTCCTCTTCCCATTTTATAATCAAGGAAACTAAGATGTAGAGAGATGAAATGATGTACCCAGGATTACAAAGGAAGTAAGTGGCATTCTGGATTTAATCTTAACATTTTACAATTCCAAGTTCAGCACACTCTTCGCTGTATCATGCTGCCTCCCTACTGTCTAAGGCAGTGCGACCACAGTTATCTGGAATGTTTAGAGAATTATCTGTTTATATAACAGGTTTTTCTTTAAATATTAAAACTTCTATTTTTAATGTTTTTGATGGAGAAGTTCCTAAAAATGTTTTAAAACTTTCCATAGTTTAATATAATATTTTAAATATTTTTAAGATAATTTAAAATTTTCATTGTCTGTTAGCTTGTGCTAGTTTTAAATAAATATGCAACACTCTTAAAAGTTCTAAGACAATTGTTTTTCTACTAGGCTATTTTTTTTAGTAGATCAATGAACTCATGATTATAAGCATTCCTTCTGCCGTTGCAGAATGCAAACCATCCAGGTTTTTTCATACTGTATACTTTCTGTTCATGTCCTTCCATAAATCTTTGATAGAGGATCTACCCAACGCAACTTCTTCTAGTTCTTTTAAAGTCTTGTTGATATTAACGTAGCTCTTGACTGTTATCGGTCACTTTTAGCAAAGGATTAATTGAAACCCCCTCCACCTCCTGTTCTGGTCCAGCCTAGGATCACAAAAGAAGAGCAAGAATCTCTTGAGCATGCCCAACAAGAATTTTTCCAGTTGTCTCTTAAAGACATATCTTTGAGGATGCTCTTTGCTACCACTTCTCACATGCAAATCAGTTTTATTGATGTTTTGCAGCCATGCCCATTATATGTGTATGGTCGTTTTTTCCCTTTGCCCTTTAAGTCAGTCTTCAATCTGTATTCTCAGATTCCATGATTCTTATCCATATGACATCAGTGAGAGAATATTAATGTTAAGAAGATGGAATTTTGCAGCAGAAATAATTAAAAGCACTGCATGTTCCCAGGTGCGCCTGATCTTCCTCATCTATTTGGTTTTGATCCCAACTTATCAATCTGCAGTGCCTCTTAAGGTACATCTACTGTTGGACTAACTCCAATATGTACTCGTCATCTACTTTACTTGCATTGAGTTTTGGGCTTATTATTTGAGCGATCTTATTGAGAAGCAACATGGTGTTCTTGGCTTTGATACAAATCAGCATAATGTCAGCAAAAAAGGAAAAGAAGCATCTGGAGAATGTCTTCCATTTGGACCTTGCTAAAGATAGCAAGTGACTCTGTTAAATGACTGGCAGACTTCTAATCTCCCTATTTTGTGCTTACAGTATATACTCAGTCATTTAGTTGAGACCCTAGAGAAAGTTCAGAAATTGCCTCAACCAGACACTATTTGGGGGCACATCCAAATGGCACAGTGGATAGAGCACTGCTGCTGGAGTCAGGAGAAACTAAGTTCAAATCCAGCCTCACACTTGCTAGCTGCTTGACACTGGGCACTTAACCCCAATTGCCTCCAAGAAAGAAAGAAAATACTTTTTAAAAAATTACCAAAGGTTTTATTTTATGGGTGACTGTAGCATTATTATAAGTAAAAGCAGCACACCTATGCTTATTCTTCTTAAACATGGAAATCTTTAATTGATTAGAGCATGTTGTGGTGGAATTTGACATTCATTACAAAGCAGACCAGCATTTTATCAGCACCGTAGACATTTTCAGGATAGATTTATGTCCAAACAAGTTCTCTGAGTTTTTTTAAACTGCTATGTAGCTTAATGCCTTATTGTTTTCATTCCATTGGCTATATCAAGCCACTTAATGTCATACCTAACTTTGAAGTGCCAATCATCCCTCAGAAGATATACATGCTCAGCTTGAATGTACCTGCCCATCAATATAGTTTGCTTCTTCGTTTAGCATCAGATCAGAAATAGGGGAACCAACAGGCTTCATTGTCACTTTTCTGATTTAATTGTCTTCATGGTATCAACGCACAATAAATATATGTTGATTTTTCCAAAGATTTTGACTAGCAGTCCTTTCTAAACTTGGATATCATAACATACCTAAGTTATCACATTGATTCATCAAATTTATTCTTGCCTTCAAGTTATACACAGATCTCAGATTTCTCTTTTAAAGTTATCACAACTTTTTTCTTTGTCTTTCACTAGAATTTTGTAGTCCTTATCTTAGGTTGTGTTTTGATACTTTTATATATAAATGTCCTGAAGACTATTTAGTGCATTACAGTTTAGACTGCTTCAGTGGTAAATGGCCCACGACAGCTGTGCTGAATTGAATAAGGTAGCTTTGTGTGGTAAAGTAATGCTTTGAAAGGCTTTTGAAACAAGCAGAAATTGGTTCACTCTTTCACTAAATGCCCTGTACATTGGCACAGTTGTCATCAATCTTTTTCAGGTAGTAAAGCACTAACTGGACACTACTTGTCATGAAGGGTGGACTTCAGACTACTGTACTAAACTGCTTGTTGTATGGTACCATAGTAAAGGAAAGCCCTTTACTCCATAGGGCTTTTTATCCAATGATGAATGCTCTCATACTGCTGTGTTGGACTGATTGGTTTTCCTTTTCATGGCAAAGTTTGGTAGTTGTATTCAAATTGTTCTTGTGTGTATCTTGATAGATTCCCAATTATTTTTAATACATTTTGAAATTTTTAAAAAAATAATTTCTCTTGCTAGCCCTTCCTTCTAGACTTTACTGATATTATAAAGAAATGCAGAAGATTTGTGTGAATTTATTTCACGTCTTGTGCCTTTGGTTGCCAGAGTTACTGTTTCAATTAAGTTTTTGACTGATCCTTTAAAGTTTTTTTAAGTACACCGTCATATCATCTGCCAAAAGTAATAATTTTGTTTCTTCTTTGCTTTTACTCATATTTCCTCATTTTTTCATTGTCTTACTGATATAACTAGCATTTCTAGTACTCTATCAAATGGAAGAGATGACAGTGAACAGCCTTACTTCATCTTGATTTTATTGGAAAGAATTCCAGTTTATCCCCATTTATATATAATGCTGGCTCTTGGTTTTGGTTGTATGTTATTTATCATGTTAAGGAAAATCATTCTATTCCTACATTTTCTAGTTTGTTTGTTTTAGCAGAAATGGATATTGTATTTTAGATTTTTCTGCATTTATTTGATATAATCATATGATTTTTGTTGTTATTTAATATGGTCAGTTATCTTTGTACTTTTTCCCCTAATACTGAACCAACCCTGCATTCACGGTATATATCCAAACTAATCATAGTATATAATCTTTATGCTGATACGGCTGTAGCCTTCTTGATGCAATGTTCATTAGGGATATTGATCTTTAGATTTTTTTTTCCTGGTTCAGGTATCAGAAATTTATGTCACAGGAGTAATTTGGTAGAATTCCTTCTTTTCCTGTTTTTGCAGATAGTTTGTATAATAACGGAGCTAACTATTCTTTGAATACTTGAATCCATACAGTCCTCCTTCTTGTTGCTTTTTCCTTTGGAAGTTTATTTAGAGTTTGTTTCATTTCTTTTTTTGACATTTTAAAGTTGTTTAATCTCTCTATTTCTTGTTTTGTTCATCTGAATATTATTTTTTGATAAATATTCATTTTATTTTGATTATTTTATTGGCAGATAGTTGGGCAAAATAGTTTCTCATAATCTCTATTTTGTTCGTTGTGAATTCCCTTTTTCATTTTTATACTGGTAATTTGGTTTTCCTCTGTTAGTAGCCGGAATATTTAGCACTACTGAAATATTCCTCCTAGAAAGTCTTTTAGTAATGAAGGTACTGTTCTTTCCCAAAATAATAATAGCAGTGGCTATGCTTCTTTAACGTATATTATGTCAGCAAACTAGTCATTGTCGAGCAACTTGCCAACCAAAGACAAGGTCTTCTACAAAGCTGTCACTATCTGGCTATTGACTTTTGTTATATTGTTTCTCCTTGCTCTTCAATGTGTCTTTGAAATGTGTGTGTGTGTGTGTGTGTGTGTGTGTGTGTGTGTGTCTAACTTGTGAAGTTGCCCGGTTTCAGCTTAAAGTACGTCAACTACATTCTCCCCCTCCATTTTCCTCACATGACTAGCCTAATATTACTTATTCCCACAATGATTTTCTGCAGGTAAATAGTATATGAAAAACATTTAGGAGAACTCCCTAGAGAGTCAGCTAAGAATAAATTGAAATAATTTAACAACTTCAGTAATGTATAGGATATAAAGTAAATCCCCATGAATCTTAAGCATTTCTGTACATCGTATTTTGTCATGACTTTGTAACATTTTTATTCCCACTGAATAAATACAGAAAGTATAAAGTACTTGGGAGTGTAATTGCCAAAACACACATAGGAACTATATGAATATAACTATAAAACACTCTTTACCCCAAATAAAGACAGAGTTAAATAATTGCAGAAATACTCATTTTCACTTCTCATCGATCAAGCCAATATAATAAAAATGACAATACCACCTAAATTAATTTAATGATTCAGTGCCATATTAAACTACTAGTTACTTTATAAAGCTAGAAAAAAATTATAATGCATCTAGAAAAACAAAAGGTCAAGAATCTCAAGGGAAACTTAGTGAAAAAAGTGGGAAAGAAGGGGTCCAAGCAGTATTATATCTCAAAATATATTATGAAGCAATAATCAATCAAAATTATTTGATGCTGGTTAAGAAATAGAGAAGTTAATCTGTGGATAGATTAGAATGCAGTATACAAAAGCCAAATGAGCTCAGCAGCCTAGTGTTTGATAAACCTAAAGATCCCAGCTATGGCAAGAACTCACTCTGACAAAAATGTTGGGAAACCTGGAAAACAGTCTGGCAGAAAGAAACCCACATTTCATACTGTATACCAAGATAATTTCAAAATGGACACATTACTTAAACATAAAGGATAACAGTAAACAATTTAAGCAGAAGAAATTACCTGACAGGTTTATGGAGAGGGAAAAAAATTATGACCGAAGAAGAGATGGAGAGGGGATTATAGAAAGTAAAATACACAATTTTGATTACACAAAATTTAAAAGTTTTTGTATAAACCAAAACAATACAGGTAAAATTAGAAAAGAAACAGGTAAACAGGGAAAACTTTTGCAGCAAGTTTCTCTGATAAATATCTCATTTCTAAAAAATATTTTTGTTGTTCAGTTGTGTCCAACTGTTTGCGTCCCCTTTGGGTTTTTTTGGCAGATACTAGAATGATTTGCTATTTCCTTTTCCAGCTTATTTTACAGACTAGAAACTGAGGCAAACTGGGTTAAGTGACTTGCCCAGGGTCACACAACTAGTAAATGTCTGAGACCAGATTTTAATTCAGAAAGATGAGTCTTGACTCTAGCATTCTATCCACAAGCCACTTAGCTGCCCCTTTGATATATAGGGAACATTCAAATTTATAAGAGTCATCCCCCAATTGATAAAAGAGTCAAAAGGATATGAACAGGAAGTTTTCAGAAGAAGAAATTCAAGAATCAATAGCCATATGAAAAAATGCTTTAAACCATCAGTGATTAGGGAAATGCAAATTTAAGCAAATCTGAGGTACCCCCTCACACTGCCATATTAGCTAAATTGACAAAAATGGCAAATGACAAAGCAGGGAACAGGTACTTTAATGTACTTTTGGTGGGGTTTTGAACTGGCCCAGCTACTCTTTAAAGCATTTTGTAACTGCCCCCAAAGCTATTGAACCGCATAACTCGTAAACCAGCAATATCACTACCAGGTTAATATCTCAAAGAGATCAAAGAAATGCATATACAAAAATATTTATAGCAATGCTTTTTGTTGTGGCAAAGAATTGAAAATGGAGGGGGTGCCCCAAAATTGAGGAATATCTTATCGAGTTGTAATATATGAGCTGTAAGAAATGACAAGGGTGGGGCAGCTAGGTGGGGCAGCTAGGTGGCGCAGTGGATAGAGCACCAGCCCTCTGGTCTAAAGGACCTGAGTTTAAATGTGGCCTCAGACACTTGACTTTTACTAGCTGTGTGACCCTGGGCAAGTCACTTAGCCAAAATAACTTCACCAAAAAAAAAAGATAAGGGAGATGATTTCAGAAAAACCTGGGAATACTTGTGCTGATACAGAGTGAACTCACTAGAACAACGTATGCAATAACAGTATTGTAAAGTCAAACAACTTTGAGAAACTTAGAAACTCTGATGGACTCGGGATGAAGCATGCTGCTCATGGACTCAAGTTCAGATTAAGACAGATTTGGGGTGGGGGGGAAGGGCAGAGGGACACAGCCAACTCAGGGACTTATTTTGCTTAATTATACACGTTTGTTAATAGTGGTTTGTTTTTCTTTCTCAATTGGGGAACCTGGAGGTACAAAGGAAAAAAGGCAAATTTTCCTTGATTTAAAAACAATTTAGTTAAAAAACCCAAATTAGAGCAAAAACAGTTTGCTCCCATATACTAGCAAATAAATTGAATGTTTGTGATATATCTGGGCTGCTATAGTGGAGATGACTTTCAAATTCTGTGGTTCTGAATACTGTGGTAGGACTCCCAGTAGATACTGTATTAGTTACCATGAGGTAATAACTATTGATCAGAATCATTTGAAGCACTTTCCTTCCAATGGAAGTGGAAACCAAGGAAAAACTATCTTCCACCCAAGGCTGACACTCTAAGGTGAATGTGATTCCATGGATGTGTGATGCCCTTTGGGATGCCAACCTACCAATGCCTTCATATCCTATATGATTCTTGAGCCTGTCATTCTGTAATCTTTCCTGAAGTGTCTCCCTAACATGCTAATGTTCTTCCTCTAGGCCTCTTTACGTTTTGTAGCTGCTAATGCAAACTATGTACCTCTTGTTCTTGTTCAGTGAGGTACACACACACACACACACACACACACATTTAATCTGGATTTGGGATCTCATTGGTGAAGGAAACTCCCAGAGTGCAAATTCTACTTGTACAGATCTGACTGATACCTGACTGAATAAAACTATGTTATGACAGCTAATAAAGATACATACAAAAAAATCTATGTAATAACTGCATTAGTGCATTCAAACAAATTGATCATGAGAACTGGAAATTGGTTAGTATTACTGCCTGGGGAAGAATTCCTGGAGGAGGTGGACCTCAAGCTCTAGCTTAAAAGGTAAGGGTTTGGTTTGGCAGATAGAAAATATATTTTTCCTTAAATGTTACATTGTGAAGTGGTAGATAATTTTTTGGAGAGTTCGGTTAAATTAAGTGCCTGTTATGTGCAAGACACCATGCTGGCTGCTGATAAGGTTAGGGTTAGCAGCAGTGCAACAGTACCTGCTCTCACCAGACTTAACATTCAGTGGGACACAATATGAACAAAGAGAAATGTAATGCAGATTGAGGAGTGAAGGGGGACTGAGAGAGAGAGAGTGGGAGAGATCCAAAGAGCTGTAGGATTTTTGAGGAGGAAGAGGTCACTAACAACAGGGAGAATCTGGGAAGGCTTAATGGGATGTGGCACCAGCAAGAGACAAAAGAGGACTATCCTAAAGCATCTGAAAGGCAAAGATGGTCAAACTCATCCCTGGCCTGGGGAAAAGAGGCAGGAGGTGACATTGTGAGTTGGGGAATCAACTGTTTGGAACAGCATGGAGTTGGTGGGTCAGGTGAGGTGCAGGGGATGGTGAAGAGAGGGGAATAATGTGAAATAAGACTGTAAAGCATAGAGCTGAGTAGACCATAGACTGGGTCAATGAAATGGCTTAGGACAAGGGCAAATGGAAATACTTTCCCTGGGTGTGCCTGGCACACCTTGTCCTTGTTCTATGGTGTAAAGGTAAAGTTGGACACAAATTGCAGAGGATCCAGAAAACATTTAAGGATACCAAGAAAGCTCAATTAACTGGAGTAAGAGATATGAGATGGAATATAGCTAAAAGAACATTAAGGTCAATAACATATAGGTCAAAAATGATCTTTATATGTTTTTGTTAAAGAATGTTTAGCACAAAGAGTATAAAGCATGTAGATCCCTACAATAATAGATAGCTAGCATTTATATAGCTTTTACATATATTATTTGATCCTCACCAAAAAAAGTGCTATTATTCCCATTTTATAGATGAAAAGACAGGCTGAAAGAAGTTGTGACTTGCCCAGGATGACACAGGATTCCAGCTCAGTTCTCTCTGACTTCAGGACACTACAGTGGACAGTACTCTTGTACCAAAAAGGAGAGAGCAGACCTGCCAGGCAAAGGTCCCAGTGTCTAGCTCCTAGAAAAGAAGACAAAGAATGTCATAATATCTCTAGCCTGTTGTTTAATGGTACATCCTTCAAAAACGTATGAAAACATGAAGACTATTTTTAAAGTAAACTTGTTATGGATAGAAAATTTGACTAATCCTTCTATAAGACAAATAGCTTTCAGAGTTAAGATTGAAGATAGGGACATGCAACTGGAAAGTCTTCACATGGGAAGCATCTTTGCAATCATTTTACTTAAAAAGTGCTTTGTAAATGTTAACTAAGGATGTTTGCTAACAGTCTTTCAACAATCCTTGCCTGAGGTCACTCCTCTGTTCCTAGATCCATTTGGTCTTAAGCCACAGGGGAAGGCAATTCACCATAGGAGAGGAGGTAACATCTCTTAAGCTTCAGGCAGCATCAGAAAAGCATGGGAATTGTCTTTGCCATATGCTTTTGACACAGCTGACTGATTTTGGTGTTATGAACCATAGGCTGAGAAACAAATCTAAGTTGATGCCAAGACATTTTCAGAATAGAATCATCTTAGCTCACTTATCAGTATGTGGCTTTGTGTGGGTAGAACAGGCCCTCATCATAATGCAAGTGTGGGAAAACAGCCTACCCACCCCAAAATAGCTTCCATACTGGGCATGCAAGGAATTTTACCATTAGGTTCTTGTTTTGAATTTCATATAATTACAAGTTGGAGATCATTTAGTCCTGGGGCCTTGTCTTCAACACTTCTATTTTTAAAATGCAATTGCTACAATAGGGATAGCATATTTAGTTTTTATTAGTCATGAACACGTTCAAAGGAGTGCATATGTTAGATTGCTTTCTTAGATAGCCAAAAAGGAACAGGACACAGAACAGGTGGGTTTTGGTGGAGAGAGGGGAAGTGGGGAAGATGGAGGCACATGTCTGAAACATGAAGTATTGCTAAGATCCTGCAAAGACCACCGAAAGTGGGGACTTTTTTTTTAGTTTTAAACTTTTTTTTTTAAGATTTTGAATTCCAAATTTTTCCCCTCCCTAAGACGGTGTGCAATCTGATAGAGGTAATACATGTGCAATCATGTTAAATATATTTCCACATTAGTCATGTTGTGAAAGAAGAAACAGAACATAAGGGGAAAAAACCCATGAAAAACAAAAAAAGTCAAAGCAGTATGGTTGCTCTGCATTCAGGCTCCACAGTTCCTTCTCTGGATGTGGATAGCTTTTTTCATCATGAGTCTTTTGGAATTATCTTAGATCATTGTATTGCTGAGAAAAGCTAAGTCTGTCATAGTTGATCACTGCACAATGTTGCTGTTACTGTGCACAATGTTCTCCTGGTTCTCCTCACTTCACTTAGCATCAGTTCATGTGAGTCAAGGTTTTTTGGAAATCTACCTGCCCATTATTTCTTATAGCACAATAGTGTTCCATTACATTCACATATCACAACTTGGTTAACCATTCCTCAACTGATGGGTAGCCCCTCAATTTCCAATTCTTTACAACCACAAAAAGTTGCTATAAATATTTTTGTACATGTGGGTCCTTTTCCCTTTTTATAATGGTCTCTTTAGGATACAGATCTAGTAGTGCTATTGCTGGATCAAAGGGTATGCACACTTTAATTGCCTTTGGGCTTAGTTCCAAATTGTTCTCCAGAATGGCTAGATTAAAACTAGGAACTCTCAAGTAGTCACATACAATCTAGAACACTGAGTAACAGATAGAAGGAAAGTCAAATGGGAGCCAAAAACAAGCTTTGTCTACTTCACAATATCACCTAGGATTAGCCCTCTCTCTTACCTTTCCAGGAATGGAAAATTTTAGGAAAAAAGTATAAAACGATGAATATTCTGCCATTAATGAACAATACATGTTTGGGAAATTTTTTAAATATATTCGTATAGTTGTAGACAGTGTTTGAAGCAGAAAAGGGTAAGGTGGGATGCTACTCAACTTTTTTGAGAGAGATTTTTAAAGCACTTCCCCTTTTAGAACTAGGTTATGACTTATAGAGTAAACTCCCTGTTTGCTCATTTCCAAATGAAATAATATGGAAAGTATTTCCTTTTTTAAATCAAGTTGATCAAAGTTTTATCAATTTTACTGGTTGCTCTTAGTTTTATTAGTTCAATAGTTTTCTTAATTTCAATTTTACTAATCTCTCCTTTGGGTTTCAGTATTTCTAATTTGGTATTTACTTGGGGATTTTCAATTTGTTCTTTTTTTCTAGCTTTTTCTGCTGCGTGCCCAATTCATTGATCTCGTCTTTCTCTATTTTACTCATGTAGGCATTCAAAGATATAAAACTTCCCCTAAGAACTGCTTTTGCAGTATCCCATAAGATTTGGTAGGTTGTCTCATTATTGTCATTCTCTTGAATGAAGTTGTTGATTGTTTCTGTGATTTGTTGTTTAACTCACTCATTCTTTAGGATTAGATTGTTTAGTTTCCAATTAATTTTTGGTTTATCCTTCCATGGCCTTTGATTACATATAATTTTTAATTGCATTATGATCTGAGAAGAATGCATTGACTATCTCTACCTTTCTGCACTGGATTGTGAGGTTTTTATGCTCTAGTCCATGGTTAATTTTTGTATATGTGCTATGTACCACTGAGAAAAAGGTATATTCCTTTCTATCCCCATTCAATTTTCTCCAAAGATCTATCATATCTACCTTATCCAGAGTTTTATTCACCTCCTTAATTCTTGTTTATTTTGAGGTTATATTTATCAAGTTCAAAGAGGGGGAGATTGAGGTCCCTCACTAGTACAGTTTTGCTGTCTATTTCTTCCTGTAACTCCCTCAACTTCTCTAAGAATTTGGATGCTGTACCATTTGGAGTGTATATGTTTACTAATGATATTGCTTCATTGTCTATGGTGCCTTTTAGCAGGATATAGTTTCCTTCCTTATCTCTTTTGATTAGATCTATTTCTGCTTTTGTTTTGTCTGAGATTAGGATTGCTACCCCTGCTTTTTTTTTTACATCAGCTGAAGCACAATATATTCTGCTCCAAATTTTTACCTTTACCTTATTTGTATGCCCCCATTTCAAATGTGTTTCTTGGATTATGGTTTTTAATCCATTCTGCTATCTGTCTCCATTTTATGGGAGAGTTCATCCCATTCACATTCACAGTTATGATTACTATCTGTGTCTTGCCCTCCATCTTCTTTCCCCTGTTTATGCTTTTAGTTCTCCCTTCCCCTCCACAATAGTTTCAATTTTTGACCAGCACCTCCCTCAGTCTTCCCTCCCTTCTTTTAGCCCCCCTTCCTTTTACTCCCCTTTCTCCTTACTGCTTCTTCCCTCCCTTTTAGCCTCCCCTCCCTTTTCTTTTCCTCTTCCCCTCCTACTGCCTAGTTGTTTTTCTGTACTTAACTGAATTTGTTGTTCGCTTCTTGAATCCAATCAGATGAGAATACCTTTCAAACAATGCTCGTCTTCCTCCCCTCTTTCCCTCTACTGTAATATGTTTTTGTGCCTCTTCCCATGATGTAATTTACCTTTTTCTGCCTCCTCCTTTTCACATCTCCTGTTACAATTCCTTCACACTCTTAAATCTCATTTTTATCATCACATCATTTCTCTTATACCTGCTTCCTCTACCTATATATGTCCCTTTTATATATGATGATAAATATACAATTCTCAAGATTAACAAGTATCATCTTCTCTTATAAGCATGTAAACAGTTTGCCCATATTGAATAAAAAGCTTTTCCCCCATTTACCTTTTTATGTCTCTCTTGAGACCTATGTTTGAAGATCAAATTTTCTATTGAGCACTGGCTTTTTCATCAGGAAAGTCTGGAAATCCTTTATTTCATTGAATGTCCATCTCCTTGCCAACTTTGCTGGGTAATTGATCCTTGGTTGTAGTCCCAGCTCCTTTGCCTTCCAAATTTAATATTTCAACCCCTTCGATCTTTTAATGTAGAAGCTGCCAGGTCCTGTGTGATCCTGACTATAACTCCTTGATATTTGAATTGTTTCTTTTTGGCTGATTGCAGTATTTTCTCCTTCACTTGATAGTTCTGGAATTTGGCAATGATATTCCTTGGTGTTTTTGTTTGGGATACCTTTCAGGAGGCGAATTGTGGATTCTTTCAATGATGATTTTGCCCTCTGGATCTAGGACTTCTGGGCAGTTTTCCTTGATAATTTCTTGGAAGATATTGTCCAGTCTCTTTTTTTCATCATGGCTTTCTGGTAGACCAATAATTCTTAGATTTTTTCTCTCCTGGATCTGTTTTCCAGGTCAGTTGTTTTTCCAATGGAATATTTTACATTTTCTTCTATCTTTTCATTCTTTAGATTCTGTTTGAGTGATTCTTGATGTCTCATAGAGTCATTAGCTTCTACTTGCCTGATTCTAATTTTTATCAAATTGTTTTCTTCAGTTAACTTTTACACCTCCTTTTCCAACTGTCCAATTATTCCTTTTAAGGAGTTATTTTCTCCTGTTAGTATTTGTACTTTCTTTTCCATTTGTCCAGTTTTCCCATTTAGGTTTTGTGTTTCCTTTTCCATTTGTCCAATTTTTCTTTTTAAGGAGCTGTTCTCTTCAGTGAATTCTTTTTTCATATTTTTAAAATCATTGGCCAGTTTTTCTTCTATTTTCTCTAATTTGGCTTTTAAAATCCTTCCAGAGCTCTTCCAAGAATGCTCTTTGTGCTTGAGACCAGTTTATATTCCCTTCTGAAGTTTCAGATGGGAGTACAGTCTCAATGTTGACCTCTTTGGTATTCTTGTTTTGTTCTTAATATTTTCTTTTCTTTACTTCAAGCACTAGTTATGGAGTCAATCTGGTGCAGTAGGAAGCACTCAGAAGAATTCCCAGTCTTGTCATTTAATAACTTTGTGATATTTGATATTTTCCCTCAATTTTCTGAAATGCAAAATGCCTACTAAATTATAGTAGTTGTTGGAGCAATTTTCATGTACTGAGTTTGGCCAGATCCAACATAGATGACTGAATTGAGGGCCAACTAAAATAGTTTTGTTAGGGGAAAGAAGGGAGAGAGAGAGAGAGAGAGAGAGAGAGAGAGAGAGAGAGAGAGAGAGACAGAGAGAGACAGAGAGAGACAGAGAGAGAGAGACAGAGAGAGACAGAGAGGGAGAGAGAGACAGAGAGAGAGACAGAGAGAGAGACAGAGAGAGAGACAGAGAGACAGAGAGACAGAGACAGAGAGAGAGACAGAGAGAGAGAGACAGAGAGAGACAGATATGGATATGAGGAGAATGATAGTAAAACCCTGAGTAGGGTATCAAAATCCAATCCCCTCATTACCCTCTGCCTCCCACTAACCCAAAAACACTAGAAAGAATTCTGCAGAGGAGAGGCTCTCCAGGAAAAGGATAGAGAAATTAGGTTTTTCACTCAGAGGGAGTGACACAAAGACATTGCCATGATTAATTTCCTAGTGAATATGGAGAGAGCTTTTTTCAAATTATGCCCTGTTCTTCGTGGTCCTCCAAGTCAGTGAATAC
Organism: Notamacropus eugenii; assembly: GCF_028372415.1. Lineage (NCBI taxonomy): Eukaryota > Metazoa > Chordata > Mammalia > Diprotodontia > Macropodidae > Notamacropus > Notamacropus eugenii. Next base: position 406,514,463 of record NC_092876.1, on the reverse strand, counting down.
TATCCAGAATGCAGAACTAGAGGACAATAATAAAGCAACTACTAGAACCATAGAACAATCGCCATTGAGAAAAAGGAAAAGGAAGAGGAGGAGGACACCTCAGAGATCATCATTATAGAAAGAAGCACATCCAACGTGAGGAAGACGCCAGCAACTTTGAACAATTAATGAGGGGAGTAGCAGATGAGAGTGCGTAATAAAAGCGAAATGCTACCTTTTAAAATCAAATTAGCTAAACGTTTAGTAAGCACCTACTCTATGTAAGCCATTTTTTGTTCACTGCCCTGGGGGAGTCCAGTTGAGAAGTTGGTATCAGCTTTTTGGTCTGTCCTCTGAAGAAATTTTCTCAGATTTCTGGGTAGAGGCTAAAGCTGTGGGAAGTAGAAGCACCCCTAAGAAAGAACAAGGGGGAGAGGAAACCCAAGTTGTTGTGCTACAGGCAATCCTGAAAGCATTTTATAAATGTAAGCTACTGCTCTCACTATTTTAATACAATTCTTTTATTAAGACACATCATTGATTAGAGAAATGCTGATGAAAACAACCTTGAGATACTGCACACCTATCAAATTGGCTAAAATGGCTGAAGGGGAAAGCAACAAATGTTGGAAGAGATGTGGAAAAACTGGGACACTAACTCACTATTGGTGGAACTGTGAACTGATCTAACTATTCTGGAGAGCATTCTGGAATTATGCTCAAAGAGTTATTAAACTGTCTATACCTTTTAACCCAACAATACCACTTTTAGGTCTGTTTCCTAAGATGATAAGAAAAAAGGAAAAGAACCTATATGTTCTAAAATATTTATAGCAGACCTCTTTGTGGTAGCAAAGAATTGGAAATGGCAGGGATACCCATCAATTAGGAAATGGCTGAACAAGTTGTGATATGATTGTGATGGAATTCTACCGTGCTATAAGAAATGATGAGCTCAATGATCTTAGAAAAATATGGCTAGACTTACATGAAATAATGAATGAAATGAGCAGAACCAAGAGAACTTTGTGTATAGTAACAGCAATATTGTTTTAAGAATGATTTTGAGTGACTAAGTCATTCTGACTATTATAAATTAACCACAAAGGACAATATGAAGGAAGACACCATCTGCATCACAAAAAAGAACTAATAAATAAAAATATGAATATAATGTTTTTACATATATGTGTGTATATATATACATATGTACACATATATATATGTGTGTATATACATACACACACATATATATATGTGTGTGTATATATATACATACATATTTGTGTCTAATGATAGCCATCTCTAGAATGGGGGGAGGCAAGAAAAAAATAAAATTGCATAATAACTTTATATATTTAAAATGAATAACAAGTTGTACATGATAAAATTGCAGGTTCATGTGCAATCATGTTTTTTTCTATTCTGCGTTATGGGAATGCTTATTTTATTAAGTTAAGAAGAGAATAAATAATTCTTTTAAAAGACCATCACAACTTTTCACAGGATGGAAGAATGACTGCTTTTGCATAATTTTATATGCCCAGCACTGCTGCTACATGAGACAGTTTTCTTAAGCTTCAATCAAGTTGCATCTATAGCTAGGGAGCAAGATGAGCAGTAAAGTTCCATCCAAATGATAAACCTGCACTGGAATGGGTATCTAGAAACAAAGCAGTGTTCTCATTGGCAGAGATGATCATGACTTCCATTTATTCTCCCACGTTTGTTCTTACTTCTAAATTCGTCAGCCTAAAGACTTTTTAAAAGATTAGCTGTTTCAAAGCCACATTTTCAAGGGGAGCTATGTGGGTCAGCACATAAAACTAGATGTTTATTTGTCATTTCTCCACTTGGGAGCCAAATGCTAGGGTTTTTTTTTTCTTTTTAAACATATTTTTCCCCTTTTCATCATAATTAAAGATTTTGCTTTTCTCAACTAAAAAAATTCTACTTAAATAGAATTCAAAACTGTTGTATTAAATTCCCTAAGATGCAATATTATCCAGGTTTCTGACCAAATTTTGAGTTTGAGTTTTTCCCCACTGCTTTTGGACAGTCAGGTGAAGATTATTCCTTTTTTCTTCAGGTAAAATCATAATCTGGACGACAAGTTGAGAAAAAAAAAGCCAGATTCTTTCTAGGAAGTGATGTTCTTAGTTTAACAAACAAGAAAGAACTATGGGATTTTTTTGGAGAGGGGAGAGCCAGAGGCAGAGACAGACAGACAGATAAACAGACAGACAGAGACAGATCCAAATTTGACTAAAAGGGACCCCAGAAGAGAAAATGAAGGGGAAAAAAGAATCTATAATTGAGTCCGTGTATAAAACAGGAACAGGTAATGACTACTAAGGATAATGGGTTACCAAAAGCTACTATCCTGCCCAATATTTAAATGGTTACCAAAATTTTAAATTATCCTTGTTTAGCATCTATCAGAAGTTTTCTGTGGGTGTTGAGTGTTTGTGTATGGGGAGAATTGGTCAATATTCTGCATTCATTCAGAACCATTTCAGTGAAATTTTGTTAACTGAACCTACAAACCAAGGGTATGATAAAGCTAATTAATTAATGAACATAGTTCTACTGATCATGGGTTCTTGATCCTTTTCATCTCACAGATCCCTTTGGCAGTCTGATGAATCCTATGATCCTTTCTCAGAATAAAGTTTATTTTATTTTATTTTTAGTTTTCAACATTCACATTTATAAGATTTTGAGTTTTAAAGTTTCTCCCTTCCCCCCCTTTTTGCCATGACAGCAGGCAATCTGATACAGGCTATAATGTACAAACATGTTTCCACACTAGCTGCATTATGAAAGAAAAATCTAAACAAAAGGGAAAAATCACAAGAAAGAAAAAAAGGACAAAAACAAAGTGAAAATAGTATGCTTCTATCTGCATTCAGATTCCATAGTTCTTTCTCTGGATGTGGATAGCATTTTCCATCATGAGTTTTTTGGAGTTGTCTTATATCATCGCATTGCTGAGAAGAACCAAGTCTATCCAAGGTGCTCATTCTACAGTGTTGCTGTTACAGTGTAAAATGTTCTCAGGGTTCTGCTCATTCAGCAACAGTTCATATAAGTCTTTTCAGGTTTTTTAAAATCTGCCTGCTTATCATTTCTTATGGAACAATAGTATTCCATTGTATTCATATTCCACAACTTGTTCAGCCGTTCCCCAACTGATGGGCACCCCTCAATTTCTAATTCTTTGCCACCGCAGAAAGAGCTGCTATAAATATTTTTGTGTGTGTGAGTCTTTCCCCCTTCTTTATGATTTCTTTTGAATACAGATGTGGTGGCGGTATTGCTGGATCAAAGGGTATGAACAGTTTTATAGCCCTTTGGTCAGAGTTCCAAATTGCTCTCCAGAATGGTTAGATCATTTTACAACTCCACCAACAATGCATTAGTGTTCCAATTTTCCCACTTGTCCAACATTTATCATTTAACTGTTTTGTCATGTTAGCCAATCTGATAAGTGTGATATGGTACCTCAGAGTTGTTTTAATTTGCATTTCTCTAATCAAAAGTGATTTAGAGCATTTTTTTCATATGACTATAGCTAGTTTTGATTTCTTCATCCCTAAACTGCCTGTTCAGATCCTTTGACCATTTACTAACTGAGGAATAACTTGTATTTTTACGAAATGACTCAGTTCTCCATATATTTTAGAAATTAGGACTTTATCCAGAGATACTCTTTGTAAAATTTGTTTCCCAGCTTTCTGCTTCTTTTCTAATCTTGGTTGCATTGACTTTGTGCAAAAACTTTTTAATTTAATGTAATCACAATTATTCCTTTTGCATTTCATAATGTTCTCTATCTCTTTTTGGATCAGAATAAAGTTTTTAAATGCAGAAAATAAGATATAAAAGATTACAAAGAAGTAGTTGTCAAAATATTTTTAAAATGACTCACAAAGGGTTAAGAACCCTCTCTATAGAGGTTATAGATAGGTACAGATGTTTTAAAATGTGTATCACATTTTGTTCTCAGACCTGAGTCTTTCAATGAAAAACACTTTAAAATTCCCTTGAATTAAAGGCTAAATGCTGAAGTAGGCTTCAATAATGCAGTCCCAACAGAGGGTCAGAAACATCTGGACGTTGACCTTGTAATTTGGATAGAGACATTAAAAAAGTAATTTCATTTAATGAACATAACATGATATGTCTTTATTGCCTTGTGTGCAAAGGTATCCCTATTTTGAAGAAAATTCAATTCTCTGCAGAAAGAGTTAGAGTGATAGCTTGAGGGTTTTTTCCATTAACAAGAAATCAACATTCACTAGTGAGATACCATTGATGAGCATTGCTTAAGTACTGATGCCTTCCTCTAGCCAGGGCCCTTTCTTTACTCCTTGGGAATCAGTCCTTATGTATATAGCAGGCTCTGAATATACAGATAGTTGTTACTTTATGTAAATTCACATTATGCAAATCCAGCTTTACATAAAGAATTCTGAAAGGCATGGGAGGATGTAACAGAAACATATATGAAGGGAGTTTGGGGAAAAGTGTGCCTACAGTTCATTCTTGATTTTTATGGATTTGACAAAGATGAAATGTTTGAAAAAGGAAGTAACAAGATTGTGGAATTAGAACAAGAATTGGAGGTAGAGCTTTTAGTGGTGGTCAAGAACTGGAAATTGAAGAGATGCCCATCAGTTGGGAAATGGCTAAACAAGTTGTGGTATTTAACTGTAAGGGAATACTTTTTGTGCTATAAGAAATGATGAGCATATGGATTTCAGAAAAACCTTGAAAGACTCACATGAACTGATGCTGAGTGACATTGTGTAGTGATCAACTATGATAGACTTAGCTCTTCTCAGTAATTCCAAAAGACTCATGATGGAAAATGTATCCACTATGGAGGAAGAGCTATGTAGTCTGAATGCAGATCAAAGCATACAATTTTTACTTATTTTTTAATTTTTTCTTTCTTGTGGTTTTTCCCTTTTGTTCAGATTTTTTTCACAACATGACTAATGTGAAAATATGTTTAACTTGATTATACATGTTTAAACTATATCAGATTACTTGCTGTCTTGGAGAGTGGGGAGAAAGGGAGAAAAATTTGGAACCAAAAATCTTACAAAAATGAATGTTGAAAACTATCCCTATATGTAATTGGAAAAAATAAAATAGTATTAAATGCCAAAAAAAAAAAAAAAAAAGGATTGGAGTTAGAAGTAGATGAGAATGATGCAGAAGAGTGGATTGAGTTTCATGGAGAAGAACTATGGAATGAGGATGTGATTGAGCTGCTGGATGCAGAGATTGCAGAAGAAGAAAGGGAAGCTTTGGAACCCTAGGTCAAACCAAAAAGGTTCACAACTGGCAGAAGCATTTCATCATTTAGTTGAATGTTTTCTTGTATTAAAAAGATCCAAATACTTCAAGATCTTTAAGAAATCAGTAACGAGTTGAGCATAATATTGCTTGCCATCATCAGGTATATGAGGCAAAAAACAGTCACGTCCAAATATCTCTCCATAGCTTTGTAAAAAGTTGTGTAGACAATACCAGGGATAAAAGCTAGATGCAGTGAGTAGGAAAGGGACAACATACCAAACACCTCTGTTAACTTTATTGTACAGTATTATGTACATTTTGTCATTAAATGTACCTTTCATTTCATAATTCTGTTTATTATCATGGGACAGTATTTAATATGTCTATGTTTTATGATGTGTAAAAGTATCATTTTGTGTATAACTTTGTTATATAGGCTAAATGAAGTAGGTGAGGAGGGCAAATTTGCATTACATAAAAATTTCTTTATATAGAGGTCTGCAGACCATTCCACTTATGTAAAGCAAGAATTGTCTGCACCATCTCATTGGCCTTGCTTGCAGATACAATACTTAAGGGATGAGCCTAAATGACTTAATAGAGAGTCTTTTATGGCTATGCCATTTTATTACCTCGAGCCCATATTTAGTCTTAGTCTCTCAGGTGATAAGAGAAAGAGAGGCTAAAGTTAGAATCCTAATGATTCCCCCTCTAGACACTCTAATTAAATATGCGTTCGCTTGCACAAATAGACAGTTACTTTATTTTTAACACCTTAGAAATTAGTAAACATGTTAAGGCTGAAGATTAAATAGTAGCTACAGCAGGGAAGAAAAATAAAGAAAACCTGTGAAATGGAATTTATTTTCAAAGTTCTCTAGTTCTATTGTAAAGAAGGTTTTTTTTAATCTGAGAGACATCATGCCATGATTAGTATCAATAATCAGTATGTGAAAGAACTGACTAAGCCTGAGACCCTGTTATGATCATTTAAAAACATGTGTTCATGTTGAAATCCAAACATATTTGTGAGCATTTGTGAGCATTCAATATTTATTAATAATTGCTAATGATTCCAATGGAGGCAATGAAAGTCTCTCCAAAAAGTTTTTATTAAATAATGAAATTTAATAGTACACCTGTAAACAGTAATATAATTTGATAATTTTCTTTCTTTCCCTAGATATTTGTTTTTAAATTGTGATTATATGTAATAGTGGATATTTTACCTTGAATATAACCTTAATGTCAAAAACTTGAATATTGATGAACCAATAGCAAATTTGAACATGTCAAAATACCACCATATTACAATTATAATATAAGTTCTGACAGCAACAAAAGAAAACTCTTTATGTATAAGAGGTTAACCAGAATGGCAACCAGTGTTGTTTGGAATACTCCTTTCCTTTTCCTCTCCATGGAAACATCTCTTGCCTGAGGTATTTCTTCTACCCTGAACAGATTCTCATTTTTATCCTGACTCCAATCTGTGCCTGGGGAAGGTAGGGGTCTGCAGATGGCAGGACTGTCAGTGGGGGGCGGGGTGGGGGCAGGAAAAGAATAAATTCCCACACCTGTTCCTCCATACCCATGCTTCCTACTTCATTCAGGGCTCCAACACTGGTCTCCATTGCAGCATTTCCTCTTCACACCTCTCTCTCACCTTCTAATTCCTAAGTATCTATATTCCCCACATTCTTGTTCTTGTTCTCTCTCTCTCTCTCTCTCTCTCTCTCTCTCTCTCTCTCTCTCTCTCTCTCTGTCTTTCTCTCTCTCTTTCTTCTCTCTCCTCTCTCTCTTTCTCTCTCAGCTATTGCATACACTATTTTTTAAAGTTAATTGACTTATTTTTAGTTTTCAACATTCGCTTCCATAAGTTTTGAATTTTCTCTCCCTCCCCTCCCCCCTTTATACATTCCTTATAGCTTAATGATCATGTCTGTGTTCAACAAACACCTGTTAAAGTACCTAGCATGTCCCACTTACTATGTCTGGAGATACAAATACAAAAGCAAGACATTCCCTATCCTCTAGGAACTTACATTATATTGTAATGCTTTCCAGTACTATATTTCCAGCCTAAACTTCCCCCTCATGCTGAAGTTGCTCATTTTAAACGGCTGGTTGGACATTTCCACCTGGATGTTGGAAAGTTGGAAGCACATAATTAGGGAATGTATCAAGGGACAACTCAATCTTATGATGCTGTGCAATGTCTTCTGGTAATATCATCATGTTGCTCTCAATCAGCCTGATTCCTGTTGGATTAGTTCCTGCCCAGGCACATTGTTCCACTGATCTTGTAGTACCCCACTCTAAATTACAGCAAATTTTCATACTTTTTGCTATAGGCCAAATCTAGGGGATAGTGTAAAGAATACATGATTTAGAACCAGAGAATCTGGGTTTAATTCTTACCTCTGCTACTTACTCTCTGCTGAGGCCTTGGAAAATCACTTAACCTCAATTGCCTTATCTGAAAATTAGGGAATTCATCTCTAGATTACCTCTAATATCTCTTTTTTTTTGTTTGAAATCTGTGATCTTACTATTAGGAGAAAATGAGCTTTCTCACTGGCCAAAATGGATCAAAGCAACAAATTGGGGTTCTACTGTTGACAAATATGAATAATAAAGACAGGAATAGTGGCTAGGTAAATGGAGAACTAATACCTTGGCGCCTTTGTTTACCTTTTTTCCAAGCTCAAATCCATTGTTGTGCTAAACCAGAGAAAAGCTTGGGAATGTCTAACCTTAAGTGGGATACTTGTCTAGAGCAAAAAACTGTAATCTCCATACAGACAGAAGGCTCCAAAAATATTTAACCTTGTTGTGGGGCATTCTGCCTTGCTATTTTAGCTAGATGTGTCAGCTATGTAAAGAGATCTCAATTTGCCCTTATTAGATCCCAACATACTGGAGTTGAGATTCCTGGTAGGAGATGCTTAAGTGATGAAGCCCAGAAGTTAGTATCAAGCAACGTGTGGCCAGCACTATGGGGTCAGGAAGACTTGCCTTCTAATCTGGCCTCAGACACTTACTAGTTGTGTGACCCTGGACAAATCACTTAACCCTGTTTGCCTCAGTTTCCTTATCTATAAAATGAGCTGGAGAAGGAAATATCAAACCATTTCAGTATCTTTCCCAAGAAAATCATAAATGAGGTCACAGTCAAATATGACTAACATGACTCAACCACCACAACAAAAGATTTAGGCCAATATTTTAATCTACTAAAGCCTGTTATCCAACATATTATCTATCCTCATCAGCTTGAAATTCATGCTTTAATCCATGTTATTGATAAAATATGTTGAATAGCATATGGCCAAGGACATTCTCCTAGTCCTCCATTATTGACCTCTCTCCACATGTCTAGTGAATCATTAGAAACTACACTTTGGTTTTGAATTCGCCTTACTGGATTCACCTAGTACGCTTCACTCCATCTTGTCCATGAAGATAGTATGAGATATTTTGTCAAGTGCTTTTCTGAAATTCAAGCGCACCCTATCTCTAGCATCCTATTAATCTATGAGGTTCATCTGGCATAACTCAGTTCTTGATGAAGCCCCACTAGCTCTTAGTGATCAATTACCACAACATTTTTCTGAAGGCTCACAAGGCACTTTTCTAATAAAATGTCTTCTAGAATTTTGGCGGAATCAGTCTCGTTGATCTATAGTGTGAAGATTTTAACTACTTTTCTTTTTAAAAAATTCAGAACATATGCCCCACTCAAGTCCAAGAGTACCTCTCCCATTCTCCATATTTTTATTGAATTTTTAATTGAAACAATTTATGTTATATATTGAAATAAATTTATATTTATTATCTTTTTTACATCACCAAAATTTCCCCCAGTATTCCTACCCAATCCCTATTATGGAGTCATCCCCTATAACAACTAATATTTCTCCTTACTTCTTCAATCAGATCCCTGACAGTAATCACAGACAGTGCTTTTTTTAGCATCCCAGTTCACCTAGGTCTACTGATAAAGTCATTGTAAACAACTATGTGCTTTCTCTCTTTTTAAAAATTCTGAACTTAAACACAAATGGGCATTTTCATATCTATGGATGTATATATATAAATACATGTATCTATGTGTAGATATGTATATACATATATGTATATACGTACGTGTACATATACATATATGTACGTGTACATATACATATATTATATGTATGTGTATATACATATATTATATGTATGTATGTGTACATATACATATATTATGTGTATGTGTGTGTACATATACATATATTATATGTATGTATGTGTATATATACGTATATTAGAAAGGATTAGATCTCCAAGATGTACAGCTTACTTTCCCTGTGAATTATATAATAAATTCAACTTATACTAGCTTTCAAAGTTGATCAGCTTATCTGTACTTCTTTTCCTTTGGTTCTCTTCTCTACATTCTTAAAAAGTGATGCTTCAATGACCCTCTTTTCTTTATTTTCTCTCCTTTTCTTTTCCCTACCCTATCTGTATCCCTCTTCATTCTCAACTAGCACTATCTTTTAAAAATTTTCCAATTTTATTAGAACTAAAATATAGAATGAAAAACAGTGGGAGATAAAACTGGAAAGACTGTTCAAAGCCAGGTCTTATGAGGACAGGTAAAATATAAAGCTTGAATTTCCTGCCTAGGAGTTCAAACTTTGTCATACAGGTAATGGGGAGCTAGTAAACTTTTCTGCACAAAATAAGGACATGACTAGTTATTTAGGAAGGTTACAGAATTGTGCAGTCTATATTCCAGTTAAGGATAATCTGGAGACCAGAAGACTCATTCTGAAGATATTGCAAAGGTTGGTTGTTGTCCTTCATCTTCGAAGAGGACAAAAATGACATCACCATTGTGAAGTGAAATTTCAGTGTGTCCAATTGTGGTTGATCAGACCAATATGAGCTCAGAATGCTCTACCACAGGTTGGGCACAGATAGTCCATTTGAATATTTGGGGTGGATATCCCAAATTTGCACATCCTGCATTTGCTTTGTGCGTCTCAGTTCTGCTTTGCTCAAAGAGCACAGTACCTTTTCTTATGGAGGCACGCCATGCTGAGTGGTCCTGTGCCAGTGTCTCCCATGTTGCACAGTCAAATCCAAAGTTCTTGAGAGAGACCTTGAGAGTGTCCTTGTATCATTTCTTCTGGCCACCATGTGATCACCTGCCCCATGCAAGTTCTCCTAAAATAGTCTTTTTGGCAAGGATACATTTTGCATTCGAACAACGTGCCAGGCAATCAGAGTTGTGCACTCTGAAGCATAGTTTGAATACTTGCCAATTCAGTTCAAGCAATTACTTCAGTGTCTGGTACCTTATCCCACCAGGTGATCCTCAGAAACTTTCTATGACAATTCAAATGGAAGCAATTCAGTCTCTTGGCATGGCACTGGTAGACTGTCCATATTTCACAAGCATATAATGATGAGGTCAGCACAACGGCTCTGTAGACCTTCTGTTTGGTAGTCAGTCTAATACCTCTTCTCTCTCAAACCTTTCTTTGGAGCCTCTCAAACACTGAGCTAGTTCTGGCAATGCATGCATCAACCTCATTGTCAATGTGTACATCCCTGGAAAGTACACTACCACGGTAAGTGAACTTATCCACAGCATTCAAAACCTCTCCATTTGTTGTAACCAATGGTTCCACATACGGATGGTGTGGTGGAGGCTGATGGAGCACCTGTGTTTTTTTGGTGTTAATTATTAGGCCAAAATTAGCACAGGCAGCAGAGAATTGATCAATACTTTGTTGCATCTCAGCTTCAGAAGCTGCATTGAGTGCACAATCCTGCAAACAGAAAATCATGCACCAACACTCCTTGCACTTTGATCTTGGCTTGTAACCTTTTCAAATTGAAGAACTTACCATCAGTATGGTAGTTGACCTTGATGCTATGTTCATCCTCATTGAAAGCATTTGTCAACATGGCTGAAAACATCATGATAAAAAGCTTGGGAGCAAGCACACAGCCCTGTTTCACTCCATTGGTGACTGGGAAGGCATGAGAGCTTGGAGCTTTGTCCATTATCCAGAACATGGGCAAACATGCCATCATGAAATTGACATACAATATTGATAAACTTCTCCATGCAACCAAATTGTGACATAATTATCCATAAGCCCTCATGACTGGTCAGATCCACAAACGTGTACAGACCTCTGTTCTGCTCCTGGCATTTCTCCTGGAGTTGTCAGGCAGCAAATACCATATCAACTGTTCCTCGGCCCTTTCTGAAGCCACACTGGCTCTCAGGTATATGCCCATCTTCCAGGTGAAGGATCACCCTATTAAGGAGGACTCTAGCAAGAACTTTGCCAGCATTGACTAAGAGAGAGATCCCCCTGTGATTGTCGCAGGACAATCTATTCCCTTTACCCTTATAGAGATGGACAATGGAGGAGTCAAAACAGAGAAAGAAAATTATAAACTCACTTCTCTAATAAATATAGATGCAAAAATTTTAAATAAGATTTTAGCAAAAAGAATATAACAACTTATCACGAGAATAATACATTATGATCAGGTAGGATTTATACCAGGAATGCAGGGCTGGTTCAATAATTGGGAAAACTATCAGCATTGTTGATCATATCAACAACAAAACTAACAGAAACCATATGATTATCTCAATAGATGTAGAAAAAGCTTTTGACAAAATACATCAATTCCTACTGGAAACATTGGAGAACATAAGAATAAATGGAGCCATCCATAAAATAATAAGCAGTATCTACCTAAAACCATCAGCAAGCATTATATGCAATGGGGTGAATCTAGATGCATTTTCAATAAGATCAGGGGTGAAACAAGGATGTTCATTATCACCATTGTTATTAAATGTGGTACTAGAAATATTAGCTTTAGCAATAAGAGAAGAAAAAGAAATAGAAGGAACTAGAATAGGCAACAAAGAAACTAAGTTATCACTCTTTGCAAATGATATGATGATATAGTTAGAGAATCCTAGAGTATCAAGTAAAAAACTACTTGAAATAATAAACAACTCTGGTAAAGTTACAGGTTACAAAATAAACCCACATAAATCATCTGCATTTCTATATATCACTAACAAAGTCCAACAGCAAGAGATAAAAAGAGAAATCTTATTTAAAGTTATGGTAGACACTATAAAATATCTGGGAGTCTACCTGCCAAAACAAACCCAGGTACTCTATGAACACAATTACAAAACACTTTTCGCACAAATAAAGTCAGATCTAAGTAACTGGAAAAATTGCTCATGGGTAGACTGAGTTAATATAATAAGAATGACAATTCTAATTTACTTATTAATTAATTAATTCTAATTTTCTCTAATTCTGATTTACTTATTCAGTGCCATATCAAACTACTAGGAAATTATTTTCTAGAGCTAGAAAAAATAATATCAAAATTCATCTGGAAGAACAAAAGGTCCAGAATACCTGGGGAATTAATGAAAAGAAATGCTCAGGAAGGTGGTCTAGCCCTACCAGATCTCAAATTGTATCATAAAGCAGAAATCCTCAAAAACACTTGGTACTGGCTAAGAAATAGAGGGGTAGACCAGTGGAATAGGTTAGGTACTCAAACGCAATAGTCAATAACTATAGTAGTCTACTGTTTGATAAACCCAAGGACCCCAGCTTCTGGGATAAGAATCCTACCAGCAATATTGCAAAAAAGAAAAAACAAAGATCTTGTAGTAAATATGCACAATCAAACAAAACAAACTCTGACATTCGTTGTACCCGAAAATGTAAATTAAAAAGAATTAAAACAATAATTGTGGCATATTTAAAAATATAGTGGATTTGGAAATTCCAGTTCTGCTTCTTTCTATGTAAATTTGGACAATTTATTTTCTCTCAATTTCTTCATTTGAAAAATGAGGAGTAAAGCCTAGAAGATCCTCAGGTTCCTTCCAGCTCAAATTTCTGCGATCCTCTGCACAGGTCAAAAATTGTTGGCTCCATTCTTGGATACTGTGCCCTGTAAATTCTTAGTCTTCTCTTATGCTTTCTATGTTATATCTACTATTCTTTATGACACCTGGCTTGGCCTTGGTAGCTATATAAATTTTTTTCTACCTCCATTTTCTGTTTAAAGACTTTTTAGTATATTGGGCTGCCATGGGCAGCATCCTGCCCCCAGGGAGAAAAAAATAATTCTAGGGTAGCTGGTAACAAAAATGATGGGAGAATCATAGAACCAGATAAGCCTTTGTGAAGGACTGATCATAGTGCACAGAAGGCTGAGCTACTTAGAAGTAGTTCCAACACAATACTTTATAACCTTTAACCTCATAAGAGATATGGAGAATAAAAGGAACAAATAAAGATATAACCCACAAAGTGGAAAATAAAATTTTGAATAGACTGGAAGGCAAGAGAAATCATAAAAAGAATAAATCAAAGACAAGTTTCTTAGAAAATTGTTGAGAAAAATAAATATAAATAAAAGGAAGGAAGGGAAGATTTTGAACTAATCACTTGAAGAGTTGAGGAAAGTGATGGTTGTTGTTCATCCTTCTTTCTTGAAGAGGACCGATGACATCAGGAGGATGACATCTTGACTTGAAAGTGAATTGGATTTAAGTGAGGCAGAGCTGCGCAAATTTATTAGCCTCACTCTCTCCTCTAGAGTCATGAGAGTTCAATGACAAGAGATAGGTCAGGACAATTGGTGATGGTCCCTGAAGAAAGAGAAGTGACAAAAAGGAGGAAAATAGATAACAAAAGATGTAAAAGAAACCTAAACATCAGGTAAGTTCTTGAGCAAGTTCATCCTATATTACTATGATTGTGCTACTATAATAACTCTACATGTGCAATTTAAGTACTCCAGATATACTAATGGAATCTCTATGGCAGTCCTAGCACTTTTTCCTCTAGAAGCTAGGTTTTACCCACACTTCTCAGACTGAAGTGGTTATCAGCATTTCTTTGTGATGCACTACTTTCTGGATCACTGTCTTAAAAAAAAATTTAACAAAAGGGAAAGAAAATAAGACTAGCTTTTGAATTGGGATATAGGTATCTCTGCAAGGCTTATGACTGATAATGCGTAAGTCCTCTTTCTACCTTCATGACTTTGTATCTTTGGCTCTCTGTGTTTCCACCCCCAGTTCATTTCTGCTGAGCAAAAAAGGAAAAAGTCCGTCTCTGAAAGGCAAAGTTATTCTTCTTTTCTTATCTCAATCTGTGAATTAAATAAGTACAACAAATAGCTGTCTAGTTTTGTAAGACAATAAACTTTATTACTGGCTAATGATTTAAGACTGAAAGCAAACACTTAGAAAGGGCAACTAGGTGATGTAGTGGATGCAGTACTGGGCTTGGGTCAGGAAGATTCATCTTCCTGAGTTCAAATCTGGCCTCAAACACTTACTAGCTTTGTGATCCTGATCAAGTCATTTAACTTTGTTTGCCTCAGTTTCCTCATTTGTAAAATAAACTGGAGAAGGGCGTGGCAAACCATTCCAGTCTAAGAAAACTCAAGTGGGGTCACAAAGGGTAGGACACAACTGAATGACAACAAACATTTAGGAAAAAGAACCAAGCTTCCTAAATCTGATTGCCACTCAAACTTCCAGTATGAGAGAAACAGCTCTTCTTTCAACTCTATTCTCTCCTTGGAGAACAGAGTTGAAGGCAAGTCCTGTAGCCTGCTGTTTTCAGGTGTGCCTTATCAGCCTCCACTTTTACGTCTTATCATAATACTGTCCCCTCTTCATACAAATGCTCATAGGTTTGCCACAGCTATGTAGTCCTGATCTACAACCCTGGAGAGCAATTTGTCTTGATCTCCTTTTCCAGTGCATCACAACTTTTCCTGCAGCCACCCATGATATCCTTCTTCTTTCCAGAAACCCATTTCACCTCAAGGTCAGAGCAAGACTCCCAGAAGCGAGGGAATGCTGAGTAAACCCTTCTGGCCACAATGTAGCCTCACCTCACCTCACCTCACCTCACCTCACCTCACCTCACCTCAGTCATTTCTCACTGTGTGTTACAAGCAGATTACAAAGCAATGGTAGCAAAGGGAAGGTTAGCAGAGTGCTGGATCTGAAGTCAGGAAGATTCATCATTCTGAGTTCATAATCCTGCCTCAGATACTTACTAGGTATGTGACCCTGGGCAAGTCACCTCACTCTATTTGCCTCAATTTTCTTATCTGTTAAATGAACTAGAGAAGGAAATGGCAAACCACCCCAGTATCTTTTCCAAGAAAACCCCAAAT
Source organism: Notamacropus eugenii (assembly GCF_028372415.1). Taxonomy (NCBI): domain Eukaryota; kingdom Metazoa; phylum Chordata; class Mammalia; order Diprotodontia; family Macropodidae; genus Notamacropus; species Notamacropus eugenii. The sequence continues at coordinate 406,498,917 of NC_092876.1, read as the reverse complement.
GGGGTCATGAAGAATCAGATTCAACTGAACAGCAGCAGCAGCAGCAGCATCTTCTGGTAGGAGTATGCCTACCTACTGCTCCTTTTAGCTAGGTTTAACAGGGTACATGAGAGAAGGTGTATCCAGTACTGGAAAGATGGCCAAGGATGCAGAGAGTTCTAGGGGAAAGCCAGTCCTACATGAATGCCAGAAGATGAATAATAACTAGCATTTTTATAGTGCTTCAAGGCTTGCAAAGTACTTTACAAGTTTGATCTCAACTTATTATCACAATGAGGTAGGTGTCATTATCTCCCTTTTTACAGATGAGGAAAGTAAGGCAGATAAAGTTTAAGTGACTTGATGGTCCACAGTAAGTGTTTGAAGTCAGAGTTGAACTCATGTCTCCCTACCTTCAGGTTCAATGCTCTACTCACTGTATCACCCTACTACCATGAAAAGAATGGAGGAAGAAAAGGTCTTTGATAAAGGGAAACCTGTTAACAGTTGAACAGGGTTCCAAAGGGCAAAAAGGAAGATCAGGGTAGAGCTGGGCTCCACTTCCACCTAGCCCTATTTTCTTGTTTATACAGTATCTCCACAAACAGGTCTATATATAGCTTTCCTGCACCAAGGGTAGAAAGGTCTTCTCTAGACTGAGTCACCATATAAACTGAACCCAGAGTCAAAACCAGGCTGAGGCAAGATTTGCCTCAAGATACCAATATTTGGGGGCTGTCATGTACTCTTCCTGCAGAAATGGCTATTTCCTCTTTTTTTCCTAGTATTTTCTTAGTATGTGCTGTTCTAAAGACTAAGCAATCACATGCCATAACCTACAGGGTCCTTTTTCTCATGGCACTCCTCTTCCAGGGCTCACTTTTTCCCAACTCCTGGGAGTTGAAGGTTTGACTACCTCCCTCCCCTGAACCAACTGCCCCTGCAGTAGGTCTGTTCACCACCCCACCATTCCACTACCTTTCTCTTTTGCCATAAGTAGAAAAAATTTCTTGTAATGGCTCCATGGGGACCATGTCTAACTACCATAATGCCACTCTTTTTCAGAAACACAATTTCAGGAAGCATTCCATTAGAAGACTTACACTTTTTCTGAATCATTCTGAATCCTCTGAATTATACCACCCCAGTGCACCGTGCCTTATTAATTGCTGGTGCTTCCTTCCCTTTGCCCTCCTCTCATCTTCCTCTCCATATGTAATTGCTAGCATCTGTTCCTTTTCAAATCACAATAATCCCTTTCAGTCCATGTTCATTAATCACTCATTAATTCCAGGCTCTGATCTGTTCCTATTTTCTAGCCCCAAAGATGCTAAAAGATTCTTAGACTCAGGAAAGTTCCACCGTGTTACAATATTTGCAGCATCTTCTTTTCCCCAAAAAACTCAAAGCATTTTAATGTAAATTTTGTCTCTGGTTCCTGATTACTTCCAGATGAGGTAGGAAAGCATAGTTGTTATTTGCCTCATTCTACAAGAAGTAAAATTCATAAAACTCTTGGCTCTGGAAGAGATGCAACCCATCCATCCACCTCTTGTCCATTTACTAGATTTGTGATTTAAGCTACTTAAGGGAAGGTGAAAGGAACAGGCATCTATAGATTACCTACTGTGGGCCAGGCACTGTGATATGCATACTTACAAATATTGTCTCATTTGATCCTCAACCTCTCAGGGTCTCTGGTTTCTCTTCTGTAAGGGGCAGCAAGGTGGTGCAGTGGATAGAGCACAAGTGCAGGATTCAGGAGGACATGAGTTCCAATCTCACCTCAGATACTTGACACTCACTAGTTGTGTGACCTTGGGCAAGTCACCTAACCCCAATTGCCTCATCCTGGGTCATCTCCAGTCATCCTGATGAATATCTGGTCACTGGATTCACTGGCTCTGGAGGAGAAGTGAGGCTGGTGACCTGCACAGCCCTCCCTCACTCAAAACAAAGTCAAGTGCAAGTCATGTCTTTATTTCTCTGATGGCATGGTTTTCTTTGGCAATGAAGGACGAACACACACACACCTGGTTTCTCTTTTGTAAAGAGGAGCTGGTAGTAACTAATCTGTCCATTTACAGATAAGGAAAATGTGACTCCAAGTCAAATTCTCATAGCTCCTAGAGCGTTCAACCCAACTCCCCAGATTCAAGGCTCTTTGTATTACATCATGCTAACTCTCTCTCTCTCTCTCTCTCATTCTCTCTCTCTCTCTCTCTCTCTCTCTCTCTCTTTCTCTCTCTCTCTGTGTGTGTGTGTGTGTGTGTGTGTGTGTGTGTGTGTATGTCTCTAAGGTCCGTCCTAGCTCTATTCCCCATGACTTCCAATAATTTAGTTTTATACCTTCTTTTGTGAGGAAGTCAAGGATCAGATAAATGAAGTTACTTACTTGGGGTTACACAGCTAACTAGTGGCAGAGGTGGAACCAGTCCTTAGCTCTAGTTGTCCAGATTTTTGTTCTTTCCCCAAGAATTACTTCCCTCTCGCTCTTCCCTCCCAAAATTAGTAATACTTTATTGCAAACATCCAGGCATGAGCTTTGGAACTCCAGGGCAAATACTACAAATATGATTAATATTAATTATGCCTCACAAAATAAAATGTAAATATGTCACCTCCATAGAAAGTGATTTTTAAAAAATCCTGCCTGGTTACAAAGTGTCCTGGCTTATGTAATTGTTATTTTTTTTAACATAAAAGAACTCTGGAAAGAATATGGAAATCTGAATATAAAACTAAAGTGCCACGATCTTTCTTCTAGGGATACTATAAGGTTTAATGAAAAACATTTCTTAACTCTTGGCAAAGAAGGGATTGTGTGTTCCAAATACAAAGCCCTGTGATTGCTACAGTTTCCTTGAAAACAGCTAATCAGTAGTGAGAGCAAACAGGCACCTAGCTCCAACCCCTTTCCAGTCTGTGAAAACAATGAGATTTGGTAAAGTGTCTGCTGCCTGGGTGCTATGGTGATGGATGCTATTTAAATAATAGTAAAAGGAAGTTGGAAAAAAATAAAGCTGAACAGAAGGTTAAGTACACAGGAGTTGAATACCTGTTTAAAAGTGAATATGATTTCTTAGATACAGAACAAAAGGCCAACATGAAAAGATGACAGGGGAAAACTCATTTGTTGGTCTTAATCCATTCAAACAAAAATGGTTTCCTCACATCCTTTGTCTCATTCCCAACTCTAAACTTAATAAAATAGACAGGTCATTAGACAATCAGTTTAAAAAATTAAGGAAAAATAAGCTGCCAATTTTAAAAGGCAAAAAAAGGAAAACAACAATTGAAGAGGAAAAGGAGAAAGTATAAGAAACTTGTGTCAATTATATGCCAGAAAAATAAGTTAAACAAAGTAAAGGAATACTTATGAAAATATAACTTACTCAAATTTGCAGAGCACGAAAGAGAGAACTAATCTCAGAATACAAAATTGAATAACCCATAAATTAACTTCTGAAGAAAAAAATAAGGATCAGATGGATTTAGAAGTGAATTCTAATTAGAGAGCAATAGCTGGAGGAATATTAAGTGCTCATGGCAAGGTTGTGCCAATATAATTTTTTAAAATGACAATACAACCAAAATTAATTTATACTTGAATGTGATGCCAACCAAATTACTAAGAGAATGCTCTACAGAGTTTAATAAAATAATAACAAAATTAATTTTAAAAAACCCCAAAAGATCTGGGATATCAAGAGAAATTATTTAAAAAAGTAAAGATGAAGAGAGAAAGCTCTTCCAGATCTCAAATTATATTATCAAAAGCAACTGGTATTGGTTAAAGAATAGAGAGATAAATCAATGGAACATACTAGATAAAAGAGAGTCAGAAACAGTAGAATTCAACAATATAGTGTTTAATAAAGTGAAAAACGTAAGTTACGTAGGGAAAAACTCCCTATTTCATAAAACCTGATGGGAAAATTGGAAAACAGTCTGGCAGAAAGTAGGCTTAGATGAACACCTCACACCACACTCCACATTACATTCTAAATGGATACCTGAACTTAATCATATGATTTTTTAAAAGATCACATGATTTTTTTAAAAATTAGAAGAGAAACAGATTAGATACTTCTAACAGTAGGGGTAAGAGATACATTCTTTTTTTTTTTAAATTAATTTATTTAAGTTTTCAACATTCATTTCCACAAAATTTTGAGCCCCAAATTTTCTCCCCATTTCTCCCCTCCCCCACCCCAAAATGCCAAGCATTCTAATTACCCCTATCACCAATCTGCCCTCCCTTCTAACATCCCTCCCTTCCCTTGTCCCCATCTTCTCTTTTGTCCTGTAGGGCAAGATAACTTTCTATACCCCATTACCTGTATTTCTTATTTCCTAGTTGTATGCAAGAACAATACTCAACAGTTGTTCCTAAAACTTTGAATTCCAACTTCTCTTCCTTCCTCCCTCCCCTCCCATCCTCATTGGGAAGGCAAGCAATTCAATATAGGCCATATCTGTGTAGTTTTGTAAATGACTTCCATAATAGTTGTGTTGTGTAAGATTAACTATATTTCCCTCCATCCTATCCTGACCCCCATTGCTTCTATTCTCTCTTTTGATCCTGTCCCTCCCCAAGAGTGTTGACTTCAAATTGTTCCTTCCTCCCATTGCCCTCCCTTCCATCATCCCCCCCACCCTGCTTATCCCCTTCTCCCCCACTTTCCTGTATTGTAAGATAGGTTTTCATACCAAAATGAGTATGCATTGTATTCCTTCCTTGAGTTGAATGTGATGAGAGTAAGCTTCGTGTTTTCTCTCTCACCTCCCCCCTTTTTCCCTCCACTGAAAAGTCTTTTACTTGCCTCTTTTATGAGAGATAATTTGCCCCATTCCATTTCTCCTTTTCTCTTCCCAATATATTCCTCTCTCACCCCTTAATTTCATTTTTTTTAGATATGATCCCATCCTACTCAACTTACCCTGTGCTGTGTGTGTGTGTGTGTGTGTGTGTGTGTGTGTGTGTAACCCCACTAACTACCCAGATACTGAAAAAAGTTTCAAGAGTTACAAATATTGTCTTTCCATGTAGGAATGTAAACAGTTCAACTTTAGTAAGTCCCTTATGACTTCTCTTTGCTGTTTACCTTTTCATGGTTCTCTTCATTCTTGTGTTTGAAAGTCAAATTTTTTTTTCACCTCTGGTCTTTTCATCAAGAATGCTTGAAAGTCCTCTATTTCATTGAATGACAATTTTTTCCCCCTGAAGTATTATACTCAGTTTTGCTGGATAGGTGATTCTTGGTTTTAGTTTTAGTTCCTTTGACTTCTGGAATATCCTATTCCAAGACCTTCTATCCTTTAATGTAGAAGCTGGTAGATCTTGTGTTATCCTGATTGTATTTCCACAATACTCAAATTGTTTCTTTCTACCTGCTTGCAATGTTTTCTCCTTGATCTGGGAACTCTGGAATTTGGCCACAATGTTCCTAGGAGTTTCTCTTTTTGGATCTCTTTTAGGAGGTGATCAGTGGATTCTTTCAATATTTATTTCACCCTCTGGTTCTAGAATATCAGGGCAGTTTTCCTTGATAATTTCATGAAAGATGATGTCTAGGCTCTTTTTTTGATCCTGGCTTTCAGGTAGTCCCATAATTTTTAAATTGTCTCTCCTGGATCTATTTTCCAGGTCAGTTGTTTTTCCAATGAGATATTTCACATTATCTTCCATTTTTTCATTCTTTTGGTTTTGTTTTATGATTTCTTGGTTTCTCATAAAGTCATTAGCCTCCATCTGTTCCATTCTAATTTTGAAAGAACTATTTTCTTCAGTGAGCTTTTGAACCTCTTTTTCCATTTGGCTAATTCTGCTTTTGAAAGCATTCTTCTCTTCATTGGCTTTTTGAACCTCTTTTGCCAATTGAGTTAGCCTATTTTTCAAGGTGTTATTTCCTTCAGCATTTTTTGGGTCTGCTTTAGCAAGTGGTTGACCCACTTTTCATGATTTTTTTTGCATCTCTCTCATTTCTCTTCCCAATTTTTCCTCCACCTCTCTTACTTGATTTTCTTAATCATTTTTGAGCTCTTCCATGGCCTGAGACCATTGAATATTTATTTTGGATGTTTGGGATACAAAAGCCTTGACTTTTATGTCTTTCCCTGATGGTAAGCATTGTTCTTCCTCATCTGAAAGGATGGGAGAAGATATCTGTTCACCAAGAAAGTAACTTTCTATAGTCTTATTTTTTTCCCTTTTTTGGGCATTTCCCCAACCAGTTACTTGACTTTTGGGTCCTTTGTCAGGAGTAGGGTCTACTCTGGGGATCCATAAGATCTCAGTTCCTCCAAGGTGGCACAATCAAGCATGTACACTGATCTGGGAGCAAGAAGAAATTTTTGTGCCCAGAATCGGAGTAGTAGAGTTTCCTCTTCACAACTACCTCACCTCCAGTACCACCAACCCAGCACTGGGGGCTGAGATTCAGATAAGCTGTGGGGGCAAGGCTGACATTCAGTGTGAGATAAAGATCAGCTGCTCAGATCCCCCAGAAGTATTAGGTGGGGGCAGGGCCGCTACACAGGGCTGAGGTAAGAATCAGCTGCTCAGTGCTCCCAGGGGTTTTGAGATCCAACAATAGATGCGGGCTGCTGTAGGAGCTGCTGTGAAAGCTGCTGTGGCTCTTCTGCCCATGAGGTCTCTGGGGCCATTGCCTGAGACTGGAGCTACTGGAAGGCCCTTCTCCCTTCTCAGCCAGCTGAAAAAACCCTGTCACTGACCTTTGGAGCCTGTGCATTGAGGGATCTGCTAACCACTGCTACTGCAACTGGGGATTCCACCCCTGAGGCCTACTCTCATACTCCTCCCAGAGCCATGCCACGTGGCCAAGGCTGTGTTAGGCTCCACTCCACATCCAGTGCAACAGACGTTTCCTGTCAGTCTTTCAGGTCACCCTGGGCTGAAAATCTCCTTCACTCTGTTGTTCTGTGGCTTCAGCTGCTCTAGAATTTGTTGAGAGTCTTTCTTTACAGGTATTTTATGGGTTTTGGGGGAAGAGCTAGTATATGTGCATCTTTCTACTCCGCCATCTTGGCTCCATACCCCCAAGAGATACATTCTTCACCAAACAAGACATAGAGGCAATTACAAGAGATCAAATAGATAACTGACTGAAACTGAAAAGTCTCTGCACAGACAACATTAGTGCATTTAGGATAAGAAGGGAAGTGGTCTAAAGGGAAAAAAATCTTTGTATCAAATTTCTCTGATAAAGGTTTGGCATTTCATAGATAGATAGATAAATGTATACATAAAATAACCATTCCCCAATAGATAAAGGGTGAAAGGATATGAACAGTTCTTAAAAGAACTGCAAAGTATTCACAATCACATGAAAAAATGCTCTAAATCACAAATAATAAGAGAAATCTATATCAAAAATTCTATTACATCAGTAATTTTTTTAAAAAACAAATTAAATCATACACCAAAAGAGCAATTAACATATTTTGTAAACTGCAAAAATTAGGGAAGAAGACATCCTATCATTTTCCAACTCTGAAACAAATATGGTCCTGATATATAAACTAGAGAAGGACAAGTATACACCAGGAGTTCTTAAACTTTTCACGTCATGGACTATTTTGGTATTCATATGCCCTTTCTTAGGAGTCCTTATGCCCTTTGTGCCATTGACCCCTTCCCAGAATATTGTTTTTAAGTGTATAAAATTAAACACATAAGATTACAAAGGAAAACCAAGCTGAGTCAAAGAAAGTTGTAATTTTTTTCCCATCCAAGTTGACAAATCCCCTGAAAACTATCCACAGATCCCAGGTTAAGAACCTCTACTATAGAGTCATAACTAAGGACTATGGATGCAGGGAAAAAATGAGTAAATTATTAGCAAAGAGACTAATGCAATATATTAAAACTATTATAGACTAGATCAGGTTGGATTTATACCAAGAAGGCAAGGTTGGTTCAATGTTAAGAAAAAATTAATATAACAGACCAAATTAATGATAAAAACAATAAAATCACATAATTTTATCAATAGATACAGAAAAATATTTTGTACAAACATATAGAATTATCTGTATGAAGAAACATTAGAGTTTTTTCTAATAAAATCAAAGGTAAAGCAAGGATGTTCATTGTTACCACTATTATGGGAAAAAATTCTGGAAATATGTAATAACTATAATAATATAACTGTAATAATAAAACAAGAAAAGTAAGCTGAGGGAATAAATACGCAAAGAAAAAAATTTATATTGCTTTTTTGCAGATGATATATTTTCTTTAAAGAACCCTAGAGATTTAACGAAAATTAATTGAAATAATAGCTTCAGTAAAGCAGTAGGATATAAAATAAATTCATAAAAATTATCAAACATCCTATACGTTATTGACACAACCTAAAAAAAAAAGAGATAGAAAAATAAATCACATTGAAAATAACTTTAGGATCCTTTGACCCAGCAATGCTGCTTCTAGGACCATATCCCCAAGAGATCATAAAAATGGGAAAGGGTCCCACATGTACAAAAATATTTATAGCAGTTCTCCTTGTGGTGGCCAAAAACTGGAAATTAAAGGGATGCCCATCAATTAGGGAATGTCTGAATAAGTTGTGGTCTATGAATGTAATGGAATACTATTGAGCTATAAGAAATGATGAACAGGAAGACTTCAGAGAGGCCTGGAAAGACTTATATGAACTGATGCTGAGTGAAAGGAGCAGAACGAGGAGAACTTTGTACATAGCAACAACCACAGTGTGTTAGGATTTTTTCTGGTAGACTTAGAACTTCATTGCAATGCAAGGACTTAAAAAATTTCAAGTGATCTTTTAAGGTAAAATGCCTTCTACATCCAGAGAAAAAACTATGGAATTCAATCACAGAATGTAGCAGATCATTTTCTTTTGTATTACGTTTTGGTTTGTTTTATGATTTCTCCCATTCATTTTAATTCTTCTACACAACATGACTAAGGTGAAAATGTATTTAATAGGAATGTATGTGTAAAACCTATATAAAAGTGTATTCTGTCTCAGGAAGGGAGGGAAAAGATAGGGGGAAAAGAAGGGGAGGGAGGGGAAAAAATTTAAGTTATATAGAAGTGATTGTAGAACACTGAAAACAAATAAAATAATAATAATAACCCCAATGACAAACCTCTTTCCCATAAAAAAATAACTTTAGGAGCAGCTAGGTGGCTCAGTGAATAGAGCACTGGTCCTGGAGTCAGGACAACTTGAGTTCAAATCCAGCCTTAGACTCTTGACACTTTCTAGCTGTGTGACCTTGGGCAAGTAACTTAACCCCAGTTGCCTTGCTCTCCCTCCAAAAATAAAAAAAAAAAAACACTTTAAAATTGTATAAAATATCTGGGGGTCCACTTACCAAGACTGACACAGGAATTTTATTAATAAAACTATGAAATGCTTTTTACAGAAATATCAATTGCTCATGGTTAGGCTATGCCAATATAATAAAAATGACAATATTACCTAAATTAATTTACATATTCAATGTCATACCAAACTACCAAAGGGCAGCTAAAATGCAGGATAACAGAAATTGGATGATCACTCTTTTGTTCTCCTATCTCTAAGAGGGATATTAGACTAGAGTTATCTATTTTTACTACACATCAGACATGAATAATCTAGGGGTATGATGGTCTTTTAAGAGTTCAGAATAAAAGCCCCTTTCTCAAGTTACTCCCAAGGGGAGGGTGATAATTATCTTACTCTTGACTAACCTAGCTCCTTCCTACATAAAACTTAAACACAGAGAGCTAGTAAACACACTTATCTAAGCAAATAGTAACAGACATTGAGGAAGTCATACAGGTCAGAGTGCACAACAAAGTACAGAAGAATTCATAAGTTTTTAGACTTGGAAGCAACATAAAATCTCAACTTGACCAAAGAGAGAACATTCTCACCATAGAAATTTGCTCTTAGCAGATTCTGGGGGTACCAGATATTAGGAGTCAAGAGCCATGTTGGTGGGCTGGCTTTACTCACATTCTTAAAGCTCTGGGGATTCCTATTATCCATTCAAAGATCCCTTCTCTTTCAAACTCTTCTTTGCTCAAATCACTGTGTCACTATACACAGTATCACAGGCTCTCAGAGGTCTTTCAGCCAATCAGGAGTCTCTTTATCCTCTTCATACACAGAGAGCATATGCAACAACATAGAGCTGTCCTGCCTGTTATGGGAGTGGGGTTACATGTATAAAACCAGGAGCCAACCCCAATAGACAAGTGCTCAAAGGATATGAATAGGTAGTTCATAAAAGAAATATCAACAATCATCTGAAAAATGCTCCAAATCAGCAAGAAGAAAAGAGCAAATTAAAATCACTTGGAATTTCCACTTTATAACTTCAGGTTCACAAAAATGACACAAAGGGGAAAAAAAAAGATAACTGTTGGAAGGGTTATGGGACACCAGGAACACTAATACACTGTTGTTGAAGCTGTGACATAGTACAATCATTCTGGAAAGAAGTTTGGAACTATACTGTACCCTCCACCCCCCATAAATCACTAAACTGTGCATATCCCTTGACCCAGCAATATCACTAGGTAAACACAAAGGATATACATGTATGCACATATGTATGCATATATATGTGTGTATATATGTATATATACACATAATATACATGCATACATACTTTATATGTGTGTCTATAGATACCTATGTACAGACAAACATTGTATATTGTATTTTATTATAATATATTATTATATTTCTCCTCTCTTCCTGTCTTTTGTAAAACTGTGGAAGGCAGCACCATTCATCTAATAATCAAGGCTTGCAATATGGGTGTCATCCTCAACTTCTCACACTCTCTTAGCCCCCTTATACAATCTGTTGACAAGGTCTGACAATTTTACCTTCATTGTGTCTTTTGTATATATACTCCATTCTCTCCTTAGACACTACCACTAGCCTGATACAGGGCTTCATCACCTTACATCTGGACTGTTGCAACAGATTGCTGGTTGGTCTCTCTGCCTCACTCCCCACTCTAGTTATCTCATCCACCTTTGGTATCCACCTTTTACCCAACTCTCTACTATGACTCCAAGAAGCTGTAGCATGCACAGTAGCCACATGCTGGTAAAACCATCTCAGTAGATGGACTAAGCCAGGTTGAGGTTAACTCACCAGAATGCCTACCCCAAACATGTGAAGACATCCCCTGCAGAATGGGCAGATGAAAACAATTTGTTCCAACAGCCATGAAGGCAACTGAAGTAGGCATTGTGGAGCGCTTAGAGCTTAATAAGACATCAAAGAAGCCAAAATCATCCACTGCATCCCCAGTCATAGTCAGTTGTCCTGACTTTCTTCTCACCACTGGACTTGTATTACTTTCAAAGAGAAAGTGAGTCTGACAACTTTGTGCAGCTCTGCCTCACTTAAACACAATTGATGCACAAGTCAAGACATTACCTGTGATATCATTGGTCCAGTGACAATGAAGGATGAACAACAAATCTGTCTTTCACCTGGCTGCCAGAGGGATCTTCCTAAAGCGCAGGTCTGATCATTTTACATGCTTCTCAGTTCCCAAATCAATGAATTCCAGTGGCAACCTGGTCCAGGATAAAAATATAAAATACTCTATTTGGCATTCCAAGTCTTTCATACTCTACCTCCTCCCCAGCCATACACCTTTCCAGATTCTTGCATCTTCCATTCCATCCCCCTCCATCCCCTCCACCAGCTTACACTACAATCCAGTGACACTGGCCTCTTGGTTGGTCCTCCGACAAAGCACCCTCTTTTCTCTTTCGAGGCATTTTCTGGAATTCTGTTCTTCCTTTTCTTGTCTCTTGGCTTCCCTATCTTCCTGCAAGTCCCAGCTAAAATTCCACTTTCTACAAGCTTTTCTGATCTTCCTTAATTTTAGTGCCTTTCTTTTGTTATCTCAACTTATCCGGTAAAGACCTTGCTAGTTGTTGTTTGCATAGTTGTTTGCATAGTCTGTCCACCCTCCTCCATTAGACTATGAGCTCTTAGAGATCAGGGACTATCTTATGCCTTTTGTTCTATCTCCAGTACTTTGCATAGTCTCTGACAAGTAGAAGGCATTTAATAAAGACTTGTTGACTTGATTCTCATGGACCGAAACACAAAAATATTTAAGTTCTTTTGGTTTTTCAATAGAACTGAAAACAAAATAGGTGTCCATCAGTTGAGAAATTGCTGAACAAATTATGATATATGAATGGAAGGAAGGAAACATTAATTAAGCACCTACTGTGTACCAGGCACTGTGCTAAATGCTTTACAAATACTCCGTCATTTGATCCTCACAACCCTGGGAGGTAGGTGCTATACAGACTTGCTCATGTCAATAAAAAGATATTATTGTACCATAAGATATGATTAATAGAATGGATCTAAAGACACTTGGGAATCCTTATGTGAACTGATAATGAATGAAGTGAGCAGAACCAGGAGACGATAACAAATTTACAATGATCATAATTGTGTAAGGGGAAACAATTTTGAAAGATGTAATAGCTCTGATTAATGCAATGACCAATTGTGATTCAGATGACTTTCTCCCACCTTTTGGTGAAGAAGTGATAAAGTAGGCACAGAAAGAGACATACATTGTCAGAGAATACAATGCAAATTTCTTTTGCCTGACTTTAGTTATTTATTAAAAGAGAAAGATTTCATTTGGAGGAGAGGAGAGGGAAATGGTAATATTCATAGTGATACAAAATCAAGAAAAAAAATCAACAATGAAACATTTAAAAATACAAGACAGCAGAAGGTAGTTTGGGACAAGACACAATCAAGAAGGGCAATGTGGGGAATAATATGTTAAATGTAAACATATATTTTTAAAACTTAGCCATATGGAATAGATTCATGATTTCATACACCATCATTTTTACAGCCTTCTTTAAAAGTTGGAATGTTTGTGTATATTAATGACTTTTAGTTTATATTTTAATTTAGTTTTTAGTTTTAATGATTTTTTTTAAAAAATATGTCATTTGTGGCAAGTCATATTACATCTTCCCCATTCCCACAGACTGTGATCAGTTCTACTATAACCACTTTCCCAGAGACCCTGGGCTCATAGTTCCAGTTATCTAAGGTCCAGAAGATAAGTGAGTTGTGAGATTGTGATTACATATGAAATATTTTATGCTATTTGTCATTGGATGTCTTCTTGATATCACAATATGCCCTATTTAAGTAAGTTGCTCTTGTAACTAAGAAAAAAAAGATGTGGATGGACTACAAGATGTGCCATTGGAATGATTATCCACTGTTAAAAAACCTTCTAGAACATAAAATGGGTACTTCACAGAGATGTAAGAATTTATGAGATTCTAACCCTATATGATCAGACAGAAGCAAAGGCCTGATATATGCCAAAATATCCCTTGTAGATGAATACTATCTTTTTGAAAGCAAAGAATTGGATATTATATGGATGCCCATCAAATACAGTTATGACTAAAAACAGTTGTGTATAAATATGATGAAATATTATCTTGCATGAAGAAATAATGAACAGAAGGAATTCAGAAAAGCATGAGAACATTAGAATGCATTACTTAAAACAAGAAGAAAAATATTAACAATATTTATATAAATAAACATTATATAAATAAAATTTTTAAAAAGAACAGTATAGGTACTCTACTCCAATGTAAATGAAAATGACAAAAGTTGAACTCTAAATAATTTACAAGCTAATAATTGTCCCCAAAAACAGACAATAAGATATATTATCCTCCTCCTAGAAGAGAGGCAGAGGACCAGAAGAGTAAAACATTGCATAAATTGTCAAGTGCTATCGCTATAATCAGGTGTTTTGGTTTAATTGTTGTCACTGTTGCAAGGTAAGATTCCATCTTGAATTGATGAGGGGAAGGTATTTCTGGAAACCACTGTGATATAAGCATAAATATAATTTATTTGAGGGAGGGAACGTACTTAAGTTCTTCAAAGGATAATACTTTTTTTTTAACAATTTTATTTTTTATTGGGGATCTATTATCAGGTCATGATCTTTGACAAAACAAAGGAAAAAACCCCAACAACCCACAAACAGTCCATTTAGAAGCATTGGTGGTGGACAGTGGAGAGTCCAGATTCATAATATCCCTGCTTGCTGATCCACATCTATTGGAAGGTAAAGAGAGAGACAGTATGGAGCCTCCAAAGCATCCAGGGTATTTGTGATCAGGTGGGGCAACGATCTTGATTTCATTGTGCTAGGGGCTAGGGCTGTAATCTCTACATCCTATCACCAATGCCTGGATACATGGTGGTACCACCAGATAATATGGCATTGGCATACAAATCCTTACAGGTGTCAACATCACACTTCATGATTGAGTTGATGGTAACTTTGTGGATTCCACAGGATTCCATACCTAAGAAGAATGGTTGGAAAAGAGCAAAGGATAATATTTCTAAGAAAGATTTTTCAACCTCTCTCTTTAAGTACAGTGAAAAACCTTAATGGAAACATTTTAATAACTACCATAGTGCCTCTATCACTCTGCCAAGCCAAAAAAAGGCAAGTCTTAAAAACTGCCATTTCCAGTACCTCGAATTCAAGTGGCAGTGGGAAACAAGGAATATTCTGACTACCCCTCCAGAACCAATGAGTCAGGGATTTAAGAGAAAGTGCAATTAGTCCTGGAAAGGAGAGCGAGAGATGTGATATCATTTTAGGGGAGCCAGGTTTCAGTGAGTACCAGAAGAAGAAAAAAGCAAGAGTGAAATAAGTAGCAGTATTTTATAAAAATGAAAGGGAGTTTGTTAATTAAGAAACAGGAATCCTAGAGGATACAGTGGAAGGGCTGGGCACATCTGTATGGGGATACTGGTATAAAAAAGATTATAGGGATTGGAATGAAGGAATGGAGAGCAGGGTTTGGGGGAGGAAGGGATTGATTTTTCAGCTGTTAGGGATTCAGAATGAGGAGACCAAGAAGGGATGGGAGTATGTCAAGCACTGTAGAATGAGGACAGGTAGAGAAGAATGGATGGAAGGAACTCTATTGATGAAGGCAGTTTATTAGGAGGTTCAAGCAGAGCTTGGTGGCATTGTACCCCAAGGGTTCCAGAAGCACAATCTTGAGGTATACAATATTATCTTGCAGCAGTACAAAGGCAGCAAGAAGGCAGCTTCTTTTGCCAACAGGTCCAAGTAGGATACCAGCCTTCCTCCCATCAGAAGGCTAATCATAGCCAGCAGATTGAAGCAAGGAGATTCTGAGTCTCTGGGCTAGCCCATTTTAAAGGCAATTGGTTTCAATGTTTGGAATAGGAGAAAAAAGGTGAGCCAGGTGATACTTTTTTTTCCTTTGCATGATGCACCTCTGATATGTTTTGTTACCTGGGATTGATTTCCCTGGTTTATCTATGTTTCTATGTTTTAAATTCCTTGCATGTGTGTCCCAAGATCTCGTGTATCAAGTTGACTAGTTAAGTATTTAAGGTCTTAGGTAAAGTGTGCATCAAAAGGATCAGGTGATAATTCTGTGTTACAAAGTAAGCAACAGCTCCAACTTTAAAAATGCTTTTTGAATCCTTTACTCTTAATAAAGTATTACTCTTATCTATCATTACTCTTATCTAAGGTGTTCCTCTGTCAGAGGCTGAAACTTTTACAGTCAGTCAGTGGTGATGGGATACTGTCATTTAGACATTTTTCCTCGTAGGGTATGAAGAGTAGAAAGAGCCCTTAGAGATTGTTCCAATCATCAACGACAGAGTTAAGTTTATTGTTTCCTACTGAATTGTATGTTAGTTCAACTCAACTCAAAAACATTGGTTACAAATAGAAGTATATATCATGGAACTACAGAAATGTTAGAACTAAAAAAGGACCTCACAGAAACTCTAGCTCTCCCTCCTCATTCTACCTATCAGGAAACTGGACCCTAGTAGTGGTTTGCCAAACAAGATTGTGAGTTAATGTCAAAATACAAATTAGAATTCAGATCCCTTGACTACCCAGTCCAGGCTTCTTTCCAATATACCATAATGCCTCTTAAAATAAGACACCAAAGGGCTGCTCTTTCTTTGGGTAAAAGAACATATGCATATGAAATATAAATATATATGTAGTACATTTATATATAGATTGAATCAAGAAGTCATCAGGCTTGCAAAAACTCTCTGCAGACCACTGAATTTGCATATGGTAGCTATGCCAAAATTTGTCAAAATTACTGCTTCTTCCTTAGCCACCTGTACTTTCTTTCACTTAATGTTTTTTAGAATATCTAAGCATATGCTTTTGACATATAAGATGATCTGTATATTTCAGGCAGACATGTG
Source organism: Notamacropus eugenii (assembly GCF_028372415.1). Taxonomy (NCBI): domain Eukaryota; kingdom Metazoa; phylum Chordata; class Mammalia; order Diprotodontia; family Macropodidae; genus Notamacropus; species Notamacropus eugenii. The sequence goes on along the minus strand of NC_092876.1, from coordinate 406,482,622 downwards.
ACCACATCTGGTGCATTATATTCTATTTTTTAGAGTATTGAAGCATATGCCTTTGACATATAAGATAATTTGTATATTTCAAGCAGACATGTAACTACATCTGGTGCATTATATTCTATTCTGGGCATATTTTAGGAAGGATAGTGAGAGATCCATGAAATAAGAAGGAACTGATGATATCTGTTACTGAGAAAGAAAGACTTCTTGGGAGCCAGGGAAAGGTAGTATGTAATAACCTGCTTTCCACTAGAGTATCTTAAAGGAGGGAATGTAGAATGTAGAAGCAGGATTTGTTCTGCTTTGTCTTAGTGAGTAGAAGTAGAGGACCTGGGTAGAAGATGCAGAAAAGCAAATTTCAGTAGAAGGAAAGACTTCTTAGCAATTAGAGCTGACCAATAGGTATGGGTTGCCTTAGGTAGTAGTGTATTCCTTATCACTGGAGGTTTTCAGGCAGAGGTTAGGTGACTTCTGATTTGGGGATATGAAAGAGGAGATTTCTATTCTCAAACAATTTACATTATGTGACTTATTTGTTTCTTTCCAACTGTAAGATGGTGGGATTCTGGGATCATACAACATTAACTCAGTATTCCACAAAGTAGTGGTTTTTTAACTTTATTTGGAAAATTGTCTCTGTTAATTTTATGTGATTAGACAGCCTTTGAACTACCTTACAAACAGGCAGTGTGATGGAATTAAAAGACCACTGGACTTGGGGTCAGGAGTTACCAAGGTCTGAATCCTATTTTAGACACTTGCTTACTATGTGACTTTGGTAAGTCACTTAACTTATCTGAGATACAGTTTCTTGGGAATAATAATAATACCACTAATATCTATCTTATAAGATCAAGATGAGGAACAAAATAGATAATTCATACAGTGAGATAATGGGTAAGAATGTATATAATGCACTTTATTAAAGGTAAATCATCACATTATCCTCCTCCTCCAAGTTTTATTCTCTTAAAAGAAAGAATAAAAAATAGAGGTAGAATATATTCAACTTAGAGGACCAGGTGAGGAACCAAGAGACATAGCTTAGTACCTTAGACCTTGTTATGTGACCTTGTGTGTCTCTTATTTCTCTGTACCTCAGTTTTCTAATCTGTAAAATAAAGGGATTAAACTTGATGATTAACAAAATTACTTCCAACTCAAAAATCATTCTATTTTCTGTAAAGCACTGGATTTAGAGTTGAGAGACCTGAGTTCAAATCCAATCTCATATTTACTACTTGTGCAACCTTAGATATATCACTGCACCTCTCTATGAGATCTCAGTTTCCTCTTCTGTAAAATGGGTAGTTTGGTCTACACAATGTGTAAGACCCCTTCCAGATCAAATTCTGCAATCTAATTTATCTTTTTATTATCCTTACCTGGTTTCTTATCTAAACTACACAACAAAGCAAAAACCAAACAAAAACCCCAACTTTTTTTTTATCAAAGTCCCACATCCCCATTTGTAATCTTTTGGTTTTATAGAATTACTGAGAGAGCTATACTCTGAATCTTATCCAGAATGTCATCCAAATATAGAATGTTTGTTCCTTCCTCTGCACGTTGACATTTTTTTCCCTGCCTAGAATTCTCTAACCCTTATTCTAGGTATACAATGTCTATTACTTTCTTTAAGACTCACTCTCTCTGGGGGAAGTGGCGGGAAATCATTTACAGTTTCTTGGTTCAAGGCCTCATATCTGAAATATACAGAGAACTGAGTCAAATTTATAAGAATACAAGTCATTCCCCAACTATTTAGTGGCCAAAGGATATGAACACGTAGTTTTTTGATGAAGAAATCAAAATCATATATAGTCATATGAAAAAATGTTTAAATCATTATTGATTGGAGAAATACAGATTAAAATAGCTTTGAGGAATCATCTCACACCTATCAGATCAGCTAAAATGAAGAAGATAAAAATGACAAATGCTAGAGGGAATGTGGAAAAATTGGAAACAAACACAGTGTTGTGGAACTATGAACTGATCCAGTCATTTTGGAGAGCAATCTGAAACTATGCCCAAAGAGTTAGTAAATTATATGTACCCTTTGACCCAGCAACACCGCTATTAGACCTGTTTCCCAAGATGATAAGGGAAAAATGAAAAGAACTTATATGTTCTAAAATATTTGTAGCAACTCTCTTTGTGGTGGCAAGGAACTAGAAATTGAGAGGATACCCATCAACTGGGGAGTGGCTGAATAAGTTATGTTACATGATTGCAGTGGAATAATACTACCGTGCTATAAGAAATAATGAGCAGGCTGATTTTAGAAAAACATGGAAAGACTTTCATGAAATAATGAAAAGTGAAATGAGTAAAATCAAAAGCACATTTTATATAGTAACAGCAACATTTTTCAAAGAGTAACTGTGAATGACTAGGCTATTCAGAGTAATATGAATATTCAAATCAACTACAAAGGACTTATGAAGAAAGATGCTATCCACTTCCAGAAAAAGTACTGATAAATGGAAATATGTATTGTATGGTTTTACATATATATCTGTGTCAAATGTTGACTTTCTCTAGTGTGGGGTTGGGAAGGAGTGAGGAAAACAGCTCAGAACTCAAAATGTAGCAAAAATAAAATGATTTTTTTTTTAAAAGAAAAAGAATCACCTCCTCAAAGAGTCTTTCTTGACTGACTTCATGGTTCTCTGATTAGCCCTTAATTCTGTGCTTTCATGAAGGAGGTTTAGAAGAAGACATGGTCAAATAAAACAGCTTTGAAATTGTGTTGTGTTGGGGGTGGAGCCAAGATGGTGGAATAGAAGCAGGGACCTGTGAGAGCTCTCCCCCTAAACCCCTCAAAAAAACCTGTAAAAATGATTCTAAACAGATTCTAGAAAAGCAGAAGCCACAAAATGACAGACTGAAGCAAATTTCCAGCCTAAGACAATCTGGACAGTCAACAGGAAGAGTCTATCGCAGAGGACTGGGAGCAGAATGTAGTTTGGTGTGGGCCACACCAATGCAGACAGAGTTGGAGTAAGCCTTATGGAACTGAATTGTTGGTGGTAACTGGAATTTGCAGACGTTTCTACCCACAAACACCAGACAGCTTCAAAGGTCAGTGGGAAGGGAATCTCTCCTGGCTGAGAGGGGAGTGTGGTCCTGGCCCCAGCCCCAGCCCCACCAGGCCCTGGTCCCAGGGTGGTGGCAGTCACTGCTGAGGAGGAGGCTGTTTCTCGAGCCCCTCACTTAACAAAGAGCTCAAAAGTCAAGTAATTGACTGGGAAAATGAGCAAATTGGGGGAGGCAGGGAAGGGAACAGATTCTTACTTTCTTAGTGAAGTTATTTTCTTACGTACAACCAGAAGACAATAAAACCAAAGCTTACTGCCTCCAAAACTTCCAAGAAAGATATGAATTGGCCTCAGGTCATGGAAGAGCTCAAAAAAGATTTTGAAAATAAAATAAGAGAAGTAGAAGGAAAATTGGGAAGAGAAATGAGAGAGATGCAAGAAAATCATGAAAAATGAGTCAACAGCTTTCTAAAGAAAACCCCCCAAAATGCTGAAGAAAATAACAGAAAATTAGACTAACCTAAATGGCAAAAGAGGTCCAACAAGCCAAAGAGGAGAAGAATGCCTTAAAAAGCAGAATGGACCAAATGGAAAAAGAGGTCCAAAAGCTCACTTAAGAAAACAATTCCTTCAAAATTAGAATGGAACAAATGGAAGCTAATGACTTTATGAGAAATCAAAAAATTATAAACCCAAACCAAAAGAATGAAAAAATAGAAGGCAATGTGAAATATCTCATTGGAAAAACAACTAACCTGGAAAATGGATCCGAGAGATAGTTTAAAAATTATTGGACTACCTGAAAATCATGATCAAAAAAAGAATCTGGACATTACCTTTCAAGAAATTATCAAGGAAAACTGCCCTGATGTTCTAGAAGCAGAGAGTAAAATAGAAATGGAATGAATCTGCTGATCACTTCCTGAAAGAGATCCCAAAAGGAAAACTCCTAGAAATATTGTAGCCAAATTCCAGAGTTTCTAGGTCAAGGAGAAAGATATTGCAAGCAGCCAGAAAGAAACAATTCAAGTATTGTGGAAACACAATCGGATAACACAAGATTTAGCATTTTCTACGTTAAGGGATCAGAGGACTTGGAATATGATATTCCAAAAGTCAAAGGAGATAGGATTAAAACCATGAATCACCTATCCAGCAAAACTGAGTATAATACTTCAGGGGGAAAAAATGGAACTCCAATGAAATAGAAGACTCCCAAGCATTCTTGTTGAAAAGACCAGAGGTGAATAGAAAATTTTGCTTTCAGATACAAGAATCAAGAGAAGCATAAAAAGATAAACAAGAAAGAGAAACCATAAGAGACTTATTAAAGTTGAACTACTTACTTTCCTACGTGGAAAAATGGTATTTGTAACTCATGAGACCTTTCCCAGTATTAGGATAGTTGGAGGGAATATATGTGTGTGTGTGTGTGTACGTGTGTGTGCATGTATAATACATACATACACACACACACACAGAAGGCACAGAGTGAGCTGAATATGAAGGGATGATTTCTAAAACAGAAAATTAAGTGTTGAGAGGAATGTACTAGGAGAAAGAGAAAGGGAGGGGTAGAATATAGTAAATCATCTGACGTAAAAGAGACAAAAAAGAGCTTTTACAATGGAGGGGAAAAAGGAGAAGGCGAGAGGGAATAAGTGAGCCTTCCTTTTATTGGATTTGGCTTCAGGAGGGAATAACATACCCACTCAATTCAATATGGAAGTTTATCTTACCCTACAGGAAAGCAGGGGAGAAGGGGAGAAGGGGGGGGGAATAATAGAAAGAATGGTAAATTGGGGGAAGAGGTTGTTGGAAACAAACACTTTGATAGAGGGACAGGTCAAAGGAGAGAACAGAATAAATAGAGGGTGGGACAGGATGAAGGGAAATATAATTAGTCTTTCACAATATGACTGCTATGGAAGTATTTTGCATGATTATACATGTATGACCTATATCAAGTTGCTTGCCTTCTCAATGGGGGTGGGTGGGGAGGGGGGAAGGGAGAGACTGGAAGTCAAAACTTTAAAAATGAATGTTAAAAATTGTTTTTACATGTAACTAGGAAATCAGATATATAGGCAATGGAATATAGAAATCTATCTTGCCCTACAGGAAAATAGAAGGGAAGGGGATAACGGGTGTGTGTGTGTGATAGAAGGGAGGGCAGATTGGAGGAAAGGATAATCAAAATAAAAACATGTTGTCCTGGGGTGGGGGGGATGGGGGACATGGGAAGAAAATTTGAAATTAAAAATTATGTGTAAGTGAATGTTGAAAACTGAAAATAAATTTTTTTAAAAAAGAAATTATATTGTGTCCATTACTCATTTTTTAAATGAAGGTGCTGGTTGCTCCTTTAGTTTTGGAAGCAAGAGCTGTCCTTGATTCATAGGTGTCAGCAGTTACTTTAGTCTTGTGAGGGCAGTTGCTGTCTTAGTATCTTTTCTTCCTTTTGTGCTTCTTCCCCATTTGTACTTTTATCTCAGATCTAGCCTGGGATAATCACACATCTTTCACTGTGTGAATTAAAATATACTTGCAATAAAGACCCACTATCTTCAGGGGAAAAAAGAAATTAATATGCGGAATTTTTTAAAATTGCAAGCTATACATAATATAGACTCCTGGCTTCATGTACAATCAATGTTTTTTCTTTCTTTCTGAATATAAAGAAATGCTTGTATTTGTTGTGTTTATCAAGTTAAGGATAACAAAAACATTAAAACTAAAACTTAAAAATGTGTTTTCTCAGCAATTCAATAAAATACTTCTTTATTAATTAAAAATTTAATAATAATACTATATTACAATACATAACAATATAGGATAGTAATATAAGTAATAATAATAATATAATTTATTAAATAGTTCTACAATTTGCAAGGTAGAGTTGATGTACTAGGATTGCAAAGAAAAATGACAGTCATGCTCCTTAAGGACCTTATGATCTAATAAGAGATATGATGTACATATATCTAGTTTGAAGTCATATGAGATGAAGACACAGTAAAGATACAGTGTGTTCTAAGAAAATTTGTGGAGGGAAAGAACACTTTTATAGACATGATCAAAGAAGTCTTTATGGAAATGGTGATACTCAATCAGAGTAAGAAGAAGCAGCAAAGTTTTTAAGCAGGAGAGATAAGAAGGGAGTGCATTGCATGTGGGATGACTTTTGTGATTCGAGGAAGGACAACAGGGAATATCCAGAAGATGGTAGCATGCTCAGATCCAGTCTCACTTTACTTCCCAGTCATCTTCATGCCATATTCTTATATGAGTGATCTCCACCTGCCCTCACCTTCTTGCTATCTAAATCTAGCTCCAAAAATAATCAGATCTATAAAAATAATCAGATTAATACTACCATCTCAAACCTTGCTAAAGAGTAGTAATAGTCAAAACAATTTGGATACTAAGTAAGAAGTAGAGAAAATGATCAGTGGAACAGATTTAAGCACACAATATTCAAAAGCAAATCAACACAATAGCCTTGTGTTTGATAAACCCAAAGATTCTAGTTACTGGAGCACAAACTCACGATTAACAAAAACTTTTGGGAAAACTGGAAAGCAATTTGGCAGAAACTATGTATAGACCAACACCTCACAGCACATACTAAGATAAACACCCTTATATTTCAGACATAAGAGGTGACATACAAACAAATCAGAGGAACAAGAAAGAAATTACCTGTCAGATCTGCACAGGGGAAATGTTCATAACCAAACAAGAGGCTGAGAGGTTCACGAGTGGCAAAATTGACAATTTTGGTAACATAAAATTGAAATGTTTCTGCATAAGCAAAACCAATCCTCAAATTAGAAAAAAAAAAGCAGATAAATGGAAAAAAAAATCTTTGTAACAAGTTTCTCTAATCAAGGTCTCATCGCTGGTATACACACACACACACATATACATATACAGGGAACTAGTTCATATACATACATACATATATATACATATGTAGGGAACTAGTTCAAATTTATAAGAATGAACCATTCCCCAAATAATAAATGGTCAAAGGATATGAATAGGCAGTTTTCAAAGAATGAAATTCAAGCTATCAATAGCATTATGAAAAAATGCTCTAGATCATTAATAATTATAAAAATGCAAATTAAAACAACCTTGATGTTCCACCTTACACCTGAAAAAAAAGGAAAATTGTAAATACTGCAAGAGTTGTGGGAAAACAGGTAGATTAATGCACTGTTGGTAGAACTATGAACTTGGTCCAGCTATTCCTAAAAGCAATTTGGAGCTATATCCAAAAAGCCATTAAACTACTCTACACATACTTTGCCCCCCAATACCACTATTTGCTCTATAGACCCAAAGTGATTGAAAAAGGAAGAGAAAGGATATATGTGTATATATATATGTATACATATATACATATATATACACACACATTATATACATATATTATATATATGTGTGTGTATATATACATATATATGTGTGTGTATATATATATAAAACAAAATAATTACAGCAGCAGCTTTTTTTGTAGTGGTAAAAAATTGGACATTGACAGGGCCCCCACCAGTTGAGAATGACTGGACAAGTTATATATGTGAATTTAATGGAATACTATTGTGCTGTGAGAAGTGATAAATTGTGCAGTTTCAGAGAAAACTAGGAAGATTATTTGAATTAATGCAGGATGAAGTAAGCAGAACCAGGAGAATGATTAAAATAATAACAACAATATTATAAAAACAAACAACTTTGAAAGACTTTGGTGGGCACAACAAAAATAATTCCAAAGGACCCATGATAAAATATGTTACCCACCTCCCGAGAGGGAGGTGATGGCCTCAGGTTGAACACTGAGACTTACTTTTTTTTTGAACATGTCCAAGTTATGAATTTATTTTGCTTGACTACATATATATATATATATATACACTTGTATGTGTATATATATATATACACACACACGTATGTATGTACATATATATAAAAAGCAGGGATTTTATTTTTCTTGTTTTTTCAGTGAGTGGGAAGAGGAGACTGGAGGGAGGGAATGCAAATACTGAAAATAAAATAAAATTTAATTTTTAGAAAAATCAACACTTCATTTCTGGAAAGGATATGTTACTAAATTGCCCTATTATTCCATCACTATTCCCTCTTATTTTGCTGTCCAAAACATTCCTAGTTGGCCACCACTCCTCTATAGATGTTATCTTCCCCTGTTAGAACATAAGCTCCATAAGGGCATAAACCATTTTCCTTACTTATACTTGTATTCCTGTAGCCCAATACAGTGCATAGCATAGAGCAAGTGCTTTAAAAATGCCTTGTCATTTATAAAGAATTTTCATTTTTTCTTACAGGTACTAGGGAGCCCCTTGAAGTTTTTGAGCAGAAGAGGGTCACAGTTACACTTGTTCCACAGGAAGATTAATTTGACAGTTAAGTGGGAAATGGATTGAAAAGGTGGGAGACTGGAGGCATAGAGACCAATTAGAAAACTATTATAATAGCCCAAGAAGAGGTGATGAAGAATACTCAGTGGAACAGTTTTTACTATACTAGTCTGTGTTCACTTATATAACTATTGGGTCTGAGGTTTATTTTTGATATAAAGGAGACCGGTTTTAGGAGACCGTGACTTATTGTTCCTAGCTAGATAATCTAGAAACATCATTATCCCTCCTCCTGCCCCATGGGTGGTCATTGTTTTCAATTAAAAGCACAGAGACTCTAAACATGAACAGATGGATTTAGATTTAAAGAGACACCAGAAAGAACTACTGTCAGAGATCATAGAAAATGATGATAGATTTATATCAGGAAGTAAGCTGTCACCCAGAGACCCATAGTCTTTAACAGTATTTTCTACAGTTGGAGTCATAGCAACTCTTTACTAAAGTGACCTTTTCCTCTGTATTCGCATACATGGTCTGGACAAGATTTAGTCTCAGTAGATCCTGGCCTGTAATTAAAGAGGTTAGGTTTCCTTTTCCTGTGCTCTTACGCTTTTTACTGCCCAACCCCCATGCACTAGGGATGGCTTACTTACAACTTAGATATTTATTCATGTCTAGGATACCCCCAAAGGGGGAGGATACTCAATATACAGTATAAATCAGGTATGGGACAGATATTTATTTCCTCTACACAAAAAAAGTGCTAAAACTCAAAAGACTCACAAGTACACACTGACAGGATGACTTATTCAATAACGACATATAATGACTATTATACTCTTTTGGTAGACCATTCCTTTTCATCAGAATATAAAGAAGATTGTGGAGTTACTGAATAGACATTTCCCATTTCACCTCAGCCCTACACTGTCCAAACAATTCTTGGTCCATATCTTCTTCCAAACCAGGCCACAGCTTAGACTCATTCAGCTGCTGCTCTTTTTCTCTGAAGAAGATGAAAGAAACTCTCCTTGCTATCAGTGAGATCCACCAGATGGACCCAAGATATTATGAACTCACAAGGTTGCCTGCATACTCGAGTCACCTACTCCAGAAATAATAAACAGAATGAAAAAGATATTCTCTGGCTTCAATGCAAACTCACCTGGTAGAGTGGGCAGCTAGGTGGTACAGTGGATAGAGCACCAGTACAGGAGACAGAAGGACCTGAGTTCTAAATCTCACCTCGGACACTTGACACTTACTAGCCGTATGATCTTGGTCAAGTCACTTAACCCAATTGCCTCATCCTGGGTCATCTCCATTCATCCTGATGAATATCTGGATTCAGATGGCTCTGAAGGAGAAGTGAGGTTGGTGACCTGCACAGCCTTCCCTCACTCCAAACAAAGTCAAGTGTAAGTCATGTCGTTATTTCTCTGATGGCATGGTCTTCTTCGGCAATGAAGGATGAACGCGCGCGCACACACACACACCTGGTAGAGTCCATTCTCTTCATAGGTGTGATTGAGGGGTGTGAGAAAAGAACACCACATATATCCCCAGCCTTCATGAGAAGTCTAGCAATGGACAGAACTACTTTTGCCACATAAGACAGTTGAAGGATGAGAGGGAGCTGGAAATGTTTCTCCTTTTTCAACTGGCAAAACATTTTGCCCTGCCCCTCTCCTTCTTTTGCGGTATATGGGGAGGAAAACTAAGGGATCGCTCAGGGTTTGCTACATCATAACAAAGCACTAAGTCTTTTCATCAATGAATTCCACATGTCCAGAAGCAGCCAAGGGTTTAAAATCCCCAAAGTACCAAGCCCCTTTAGTGCTGAATCATGAACATATAGTTGACTAGAAGTAGGAATGTCAGCTTTGTGTGCCATATTCAACTCATTATACACACACATCCATATATGTATATATATACGGATAGATACATGGATAGATATCAATACATAGATATACATACATGTATATACGTATACATGAAGCAGTCGTGTGGAGAGCTGTCCTTGGAATCAAGAAGGTCTAGATTCAATCCTGCCTGTGATACATTATAGCTCTGTGACCTTGGGCAAGTCAGCTTCTCAGTGCCCGGGGAAATTTTCAAAGACTAACTTACAAAGAGGAAAGCTGAATTGTCCATCTGACTAATAGAGGTTATTTCCACACTGGGAGTTCCCCATACTGATGAAATTACAGGCCTAAACTCCTTCTGCTCCCTAAAATATGTGCCCAATAGTTCATTCGCAGGAACTTGCTTAATTGCTGATAATGTATGTATATCAGAAAACCCCTGGGATATTTCTTCAGTCAGAAAAGTCTCTTTATTTCTATGTGGTTTCAATAAAATTTTATTACAGTCTTCCTGTTGCCTTTGATCAAAAATGAATCAATTAATTAAATTCACATCACTCTTTAGGACTTAATGATGGTGGGGTTTTTTTTCTTAGAACAAAGCATTTGAAGGGCAGAAACTAGACTTAATTTGAGCGCTTCTGACACATCTAGACATTCAACAGATAACATTTTAAGACAGTGGTGATAATTTGGTGGAGGATAAAATGGATACACAGTCATTGAATATTTCAACGGTCAAAATTTTGGCTATCCCAAAGGACAATTATTCTTGTGGGTTAAGATCATGAGAGAAAGACCAATTCTACTTTCTTTCCTAAGCTAACAAGACTGTTAGATTTGCAGCATTAAAAAAAAATGTATCTTTTTGTTCCTAAATCCTCTTTGACTTTTCATTTTCACTTATCACTGCATGTAAAATCTATTGTCAAATATTGTTCCTACCTTTTCAACATCTCTCAAATGTCCCTTTCTTTGGAGGGCAGAGAATGTCCAGATTTTTTATTTGTATCCCTAAGTGCTCACTTGGGTATTCCATATATTCTGTTCATTCATTCATTGTTGCCACTGAAAGGTTAAAAAATATGCCAAGGGCACACACAGTCAGTATGTCAGAAGTGGGTTGAACCCAGGTCTTTGAGACTCTAAGAGTGCCTTTCTTTCTATTATGATATGAGGCTTCTCATTTAAGCAGGTACAAGAACAAAAATAGGTATGGTTTTGATCAAGGGAAAAAGGCTGAAGTAGAGGAAAAGAAAGGAGAGGGTGATTCAGGGTACTGTCATTGTTTGGTGTCCGCTAGAGGGTTTTTATAAAATAGAGTCATACTTTCAAATGCACTATGTCTAACTTTCATGAGTCAGTCAACCATACTCCAGGATATTAATGCTTTGGGGGCACCTTGGTCTTAATTATAATTCATTCTTTATTAGAGCTCCTTTCTTCCATGCATCTCAAGGAACTTACTTAAAATTTAAAAATGCACTTCTAAATGAATTTCTTGTACAAAAGGGACAATCAATTTTTTAAAAATAAACTTTCCCTTTTTAGCTATATAAAGATATGCTTTAAGTGACTTTCTCCTGCATTTAATTCACCACAAATTCTTTAATTTGGCATCTCCTTCCAAATAGGCCACCTTTCACTCCTTGTATGGTAGAAAGTGTTTCCTTAGTCAATGTGAGAGAAAACAATCCCTTAAATAACCTACCCCTTACATTACTAAGCAACTGCATTGCTGGGTGGAGTGGAAGGCCTACCGTGCCTTGAAGATAGAAGGCCTGATTTTTAGTTCTGGCTTTGCAAGACTTTGCAGTGACTTTAAGCAAACCATTTTACTGTTTTTCAGTGTCTTTTTAAAAAATTCAATTAATTTCAACATGTCCCTATTAAGGACCTACTCTGTGCAAGGCTGCTGGACATAAAAGTTCCCTGTTAGTTCTAGGATTCTATGAACCTACTAGTCACACCTTTCCTTGGAGTGAGCACATTTCATTTTCATCATCACATCATCCCTGTGCACAAGGAATCTTTTAGAAGTTCCCTAAACAGCAATCAAGGCAATTAGATGGAGCAGTGCATAGAATGCTGGGCTTGGAATCAAAACGACTCCTCTCATGAGTTCAGATCTGGCCTCAGACATTTACTAGCTATGTGACCCTGGGAAAGTCACTGTTTGCCTCAGTTTTTTCATCTATAAAATGAGCGGGAGAACGAAATGCAAAACCTCTCCAGTTTCTTTGCCAAGAAAACCCCCAAATAGGGTCGTGGGGAGTGTCTCAAATGACTCAGCAACAACAAACATCGATCAATCATAAGAAAGGCTCCCTGGTATTGTGAAATAACAATGCGTCTGCAGATCAAGGACCCTCTGTTTGAATCCTGCCTCTAAAGCTTATTTGCTCTGTGACCTGGGGCTTGTCCCAAGGCAATCCCAAAGGCCTGTTTCCACTTCGGTAAACTGAGGAGGTTGGATTAGATGTCTGAGGTCCTTTCCAACTCTAGGTCACTAATGCTATGAGAGGAATAAAAATTTATTGAGTGCCTACAACTGAACACAGTATCTTCATGATCATATTATCTTTGCCTAGATATGTTTGATTTCACCCTTCGGAAAAGCTCAAGCAAAAATGACAAGTCAGGATCACTTTCTAGCGTGGAGGCTATCATAACATTTCAAGGAACTTCCGGCGGTCACCTCATACATTCTCCTGTCACGTCCAGACCTGAAGCTAAACTTAGTACGGCAGAGAACTTTCACCATACATACCAGCCTAATAAGAACCTTTAAAAATTAAGCAAATTAAACAATCGCTAGTAGCCCTTCGTCTCCTACTTACCAGTGCTATTAATTTTGATGATTCACGTTGAGGCGCAGAGGGAGAATCATTAGCCTGTAGAAGTAAAGGACCCACACAGATGGATCTGGGTTTTTTTTTGTTTTTTGTTTTTAATGTTTAAAACCAGTCCAGTTCCTTTTGGGCAGGAGCATGTGGGCTTGTACTCCTTTGCATGGCAGATTTAAATCATTCTAGGGAGACTTGAGGTGCCAATCTTATATTTAGACATGCTTGGTCGTGGGAGGTTCTATAATGAGCCTTGGTTAGTGACTAGGGCTGGTGTTAGCTTTGCAGTGGGATGAGAAGCCGACTGGCACTTTATCCACAAGCACCTATGTGGATGAGCATGGAGACTTGTTTTGTCTCCAGATTTGCTCTCATCTGAGTGAACAAGTTGCTCTCATTACTGGTGGGCACTCCCCTTCCTCAGAAAAGTAGCTGGATCTTTGCTGCCTTCCCGGTATTAGCTGTATCTTATTCTTTCTCAGATTCCAAATCGAATCAGCCCCCCTCTTTCTCCCTCCCTGGGCACAGACTCTCCATTTTGATCCCCAAAGAGATAGGTGCAGGGGTAGAGTACAGATGGGAGGAAGGTGGGCGCTCCGGGCTCTTTCAGCACACAGGGAAGGGAAGCAAGAGAATGGGACTGGGGGCTCGGTGCTAGAGCAGTGGTGGGCCAGTGTGAGGGCAGGTAGAGGCTTCCTCACGACTGCAGGCACGTAGTAACGTTCAGTCCACTAAAGTTCGCTCGGTGACTCTTCCTCGGTCTCGGTATTTTTGTGTTTTTTGTTGGGTTTTTGGTTTTGGGGGGTTTTTTTGGTCACCCACTTTCCCCGGGAGCTGGCTGCCCTCCCAGAGTCTCAGAAAATGTGCAGAGCGGAGACAGATTGGGCTGGGGCTGGAAAGAGGAGTGCGGTGGATTCCTCGTTCCCCGTCCACCCCCTCTCCTGGGTCGCCCCTCCCCGGGAGCCGCAGCGCTCCTGCCACGCAGCTCCTCTCCACGCCTCCAGACTCCCCTGGAGCAGCTCCGCTCTCTCCCTTTGCTCTCGCTCATTCCCCACCTGCAGGGGGCCCGCCAAGCTCCAGCTTCTTCCCTGCGGCGCGGGCTGAGGGGAGCTTCGCGCAGCTGCTCCGGCGGTGGCCCGGGCGGCGGCGGTGCGCGCTGCGCGCAGCAACCGACCGCGCGGGAGGCGCTCTGGCCGAGGCAGCTGCAGCGGCACCGGCGGCGGCACCCGCCCCGGCACCGGCAAAGGCACCAGCCTCCTGCGCGATTCCGGCCAGGAGTCCCCGAACGCGGGCAGCGGACAGGTGAGCAAGCAGCCACCTGCGCGGGGCTCCCAGCAGCTCCTGCCCGGGGCAGTCCCTTGGAGCGCACAGCCAGAGCTCGGTGCTGCCTATGGGAGCTCTCCAGAGTGCCAGAGAGTGGCAGGACCCCGAGAGTCTGAGCCAGGGAGGACAAGGTAAGTATCTCTGCGTGGGAGAGGAAGAAGGTGGGTGCGGGTCTCCCATTCCCTCGCTTAACCCAAGTAGTCCTCTCGCGATTTCCCCTTTCTCGTCTAAAGCTCTCCTTCCCCCATTCCGGTCCTCCTCTGCGCCCCTTAAGCTTGGATTCTGGCATCGGCCCATTACTTTGGCCACTAGTAAACGCTTTCCCCAAATGTGTTACCGGAGAGGTGATGGAAAGGTTTGGGTTCCATTAAAGGATTTGGGAGGGAGTGGAGTTGCGTTTCAAATAGTCTTACACCCCTCTTCTCCCTCTGCACCCCTCTCCCCAACCCCATCTTGATATTTCTTGTCGTGGAGAAATTCACTTGGACTCTCAGGTCGAACATGACCCTAGTACCTTCGATGAAAGCAGCTCTAGTTCCTTTGTGGGGCAGGAGAGAGGAAAATGGCCCTGGATTCTATGACTCTTGGGTGTGTGTTTCCCCCTCCCCCCTTCTTGGACTGGACACCTGTTGGATTTCCTCTGGCAGCCAGGTCTTAGGCTTAGTGCCCTGTGCTGCTAAAACCCGCATTAGTGGCTAGAAACCTGAGAAACCTCGATTGTTCTTAGACTGGGGCCTCGAGTTCCTTAGGATGTGTTTAACTCCGCCCTGAGGGGTCCCTAATCTCCTGTCGGCCTCAAGTGGGCGGAATGGTATCTCCAGTGAGTTTAAGAGAAGGCCAGTGCGTAGCATCAACCTTCACACCAAGATTACGTTTTGTTTTCTGCGATCAGTGGAGACAGGATCCGTGGCAGTTTTCTTTCTTTGTACCAACCCCCCCACCTCTCTGATTTACCTGAAACTGCAAGAAATGTCCAACACCGAAGTTTAATTCTTTCCTGCTAAGTCACTGAGCCCTGGGATCTCACCTTTCTTCTAGAGTCCCACAAGCCTCCTATGCCACGGTAAATTGCAAATTGCATGGGATTTTTTTTGGTTGTTTTGGGGTTTGATGGAAGATATCAGTTTCATCCTGAAAGACCATTGCTGTACTCATTCAACACTGTAGAAAGCAGTTGTGGGAATTACTGCTAGGCCAACATTCAGACAAAAAATGTAACATCAGCCTTGAAAACCAGTTGCCTTTTAAAAGATGTGTTTATTAGCACCGCTACAACATGCATGATGTAATGTAGTGAGGTAGCTTGATTATCAGCCATGGTAAATGCTGACTTGCTAGGTGTTGTAACTAACTCCCACTCTTTCCTTTCAAATTTGCAATGGGACAAGCAGTTTGTTTTATATCATACTTCTGGAGGGTAGAGAACAGGACTCAGATTTGCAGGAAGAAAAGTTACAGTTAACAGGGAGAAATGTGATGTAAATAGAATACATGCCAACTTGTTGCCTTTCTCGTCTTTGAAGGAGGGAAGGAAGTCCAGAGGAGAGCCTGCAAAGGTGGAACATGTTGTGGTATGTGGTAGGGAAGCAAGGTTTCCTTTTGCTTGGCCTAGTAGGATTTAATATCTCTTGTGAAAAATGAAAACCTCACTGATTAGTACTCAAAATAACCTTTATCAATAGTTAGCCTTCTTATATGGTTATATTACTGGTATGTTTTAAATTGCTAGTATACGTAATTGTATATGTGTATGTATATAAAATATATATCTACATGCACATGTATTTATATGTGTATATATTATGTGTGTATGTATATTTATACGTTTATATATAACTGTGAGAATCTAATGAGACAATAATTGTGAAGCACTTTGCACAGTGCTTGGCATAGAGTAAGCCCTCTATAAATGTTAGCAACTTTTATTATGGTTATTATATATTCTGGCTGGCTTTTTGTTGTTGTTGTTGTAACTTGTGACTTCATGGATGTATGGAAATCCCTGGGAAAAAATTTTATGGTTTGCAAAATACTTTAGTATACATTATCTCATTTGCTATTATCCCTATTTTATAGATGAGTGAAGACTTTTATAGATGACTTGTCCAGGGTCTTCCATCCAGTAAGTGTTACAGTCAGTCTTTAGACTGCAGTTTTTGGGTTTTGATTGAGGGCCATTAATATAAATTGGCAGTTACTCTGCAGTTTATTGACTTAGAGTTGCCTGGGGTTCTGTGAAGTTGGTTGAGTGACTTGTCCCACAGCCATTATGTATTAGAAGTGAAATAGCAGGACTTCCTAACTTCAGGCCTTTTCTCTGTTTGACTAGGCCACTATAGCTGTGTCTACAATATGGAAAAACAATGGGTAAATTCATAATAATAGCTCACATTTACATCCTCAAAATAACCCTGTGAAATGGATCCTATTATTAGACCCACTTTACAGATGAGGAAACTGAGGTTAAGAAAGGTTTGACCCTTTCTCAGGATCAAAACATAGCTAGCAAACATCAGAGGTGGTATTACCCTTTCTATACACTGCAAGCTAATATTTATTTTGCTTAGGCAACAGATTTTAGGGTTTTGACTATAAGCCAAAGGGAATGGAAATAATAATAAGGGAAACTGAATTTTATAAGTTTCTATATTTCAGTTGATTGAGAAATGCTTTTTGAGCATCTGCTATGTGGTATTTCCCATTGGAGGGATGGGCCAAACAGACCTGTGATCTCTCTGGTAGAGGGAACTCCCAGCTAAGAAAAGCCCTTCTATAAATGCAGATTGACAAGTGCTTTGTGGGTCATATTGAGGCAACTCAACTTAAAGAAGTTAAGTGCCTTACCTGTATGTGTCAAAGGTCAGATTTAAACCCAGGTCTTCATGACTCTGAGGAGGGGCTACTAATCATTCTAGAATGCTGACTCTCACAGTCACAGTGGTACCATTGAAAGAGTACTTGAGAGCAGCTAGTGGTGCCATAGTGCCAGGCCTGGAGTTAGGAAGTCTCTTTCCTGAGTTCAAATCTAGCCTCAGACATTTACTGTGTGTATGACCCTGGGCAAGTCACTTAACCCTGTTTACCTCAATTTCCTAAAAAAAAGAGTACTGTCTCTGGATTCCGAGAACCTCAGTTCAAGTCCTCATTCTAATATTACCTGTGTGACCTTGGACAATTTACCTTCTCAGGAGTTGAACTTGGCTCTCTATGCTTGGTTCTCTCTATCTATGATTTACAAGCACAAAACTTTCCTGTTATCAGAACATAAGTTGTTAAATTAACATTTGGCATTTTAAGTTGATGAATACAAAAAGATAACTTTATTGCTTGGTTAATTGTTCTTTCTGGCATTGTTAATTAGCTGACATTTTGTCCCTAACTAGAAATCCATGCACTCCAGGTTTACATATCAAACAGAAGCAGTGTGATATACTGGAAAGAACTCCAAATTTATAGTTAAGAAACCTCCATTCTAGTTGTCTCTGAGACTTACTGGCTATGTGACCAAGGGCAACCCATTCAACTTTACTCATAGTTTTCTCATCTGTAAAATGTAGATAATAATCGTAGTACTCTTTACCTCATGGAGTTTTTAATGGAGCATTGTTGTCGATGTTCAGTTATTTCGGTTGTGTCCAACTTTACTTGACCCCATTTGAGGTTTTCTTGGCAAAAACACTGGAGTGGTTTGTCATTTCCTTCTCCAGCTCATTTTACAGATGAAGAAACTGAGGCAAACAGAGTCAAGTGACTTACCTAGGGTCTCACCGCTAGTAGGTGTCTGAGGCTGGATCTGAACCCAGGTCTTCCTGACTCCAGACCCAGCACTTTGTCTGCTGTACCACTTAGCTGCCTTTTTAATAGAGATACTACTCTATGAACCTTAAACTGGTAAGTAACTGTGAGTTTTTTAAATTATTAAGCACTAATTGTTGTTGTGGGAATAGGGTCTGGATCTGTTATTTCATTGGGATAATGAGGTTGCAGATGAGAAAATCCCCTCTACCAATCCAGGTTGTCCATCATCTTCAGTGCAATTTATAATATTAGAGAAGTACCTCAAGCCTTGTGAGTTTAAGTGACTTGAACAGGATCATGCAATGTTTGAGCGAGGACTTGAACTCAGGTCTTTCCATCTTCAAGGTCAACTCTCTGTCCCCTACACCACAGTGCCTTATTATCATTCTGTTTTAAAAGTAATTATCATCACCCTAGAAGTCCATGTCAGCCCTGGATTTCTCACGTTATCTGTGCCTTCTTCCTCAGTTTCCTTTCCTTTGATGGTTGGATTCTCCCAGAATCTCCTTTCTAAGGAGGATACCAGCCGTATCTTTGTTTCTCTCGGGTTGCACTCCTGACAGTCTGGACTTTCTCATCTTCCACCAGATACTCTTATCTCTCCCATCCCCCTTTCATTCTTTTTATATGGGATAGAATATAATCCTCCTTGAGGGCAGGGATTTTCTTTCTGTTTTTATTTTTTTTCCCCTGCTTAACCTAGTTCCTGGTGTGTAGTAAATGCTTAACAAACACTTGTTGACTTGATTCTAACTTGAGCTTGTTGATATTTTAAGGACATCACTTCCTTCCTTGACAGGACTCTGTCTTCTGATAATGGCCTCATAAAACCCTAAAGTGATATTTACAGCCTTCCAAACCCAGATTGTCTAATGGTAATATCAGTATGAATGTGATCACATGGAAATGTTTAAGAGGTGAAATAGCCCTCTGCACCAAGAAAGGGCTTGAGCAAGGAAGGGAACAGGATATTTATTTGCTTCTCAAGTCTTCCCTTTTGCTCACTTAAGCTTGTACCTTGATGTACAAAGGAATCAAATGGCTCTAAAGTCAATCATCAAGCATTTTGATGGGTAATTAAATATTTACTGACTGATATGTGTTTCACATTGTGCTAGAAGCTGTGTGGGGGGGGCATAGAAATAGTTATATCATTGTCTGTTATCAAAATACTTGTAACCTAAGAGGGAAGACAAGACTGACTTACACTAATCCATAGAACAATACAAAGTAGTACATAATTAATTACTAAATTATGGATAGACTATATGTGTTATAAGATCCTCTTCACAGAAGGGAAGATCCATGAAACCAGGGTCAAAAGAAAAGGCTTTATGAGGAAATGAAGCACGAAGAACGGATAGGAAGTTTTGGATAGTCAGCTCGTGGAGTTCTGCCTGTAATTTTTTTTCTGTTAACAAAAAATTATTTTCGCTCCCTTTGCACTTAGCACAGTGCCTGGCACATAGCATTTAATAAATGCTTGTTCCTTTCTACCCTTCCCTTCCACCTCCCCCAATTGAAAAGGAAAAACAAAACTCTTTTAAAAATTATTCAATATTTTATTTTTTCCCCAATTACATGTAAAACCAATTATTGACATTTTTTTTTAAATTTTGAGTTCCAAATTATCTCCCTCCCTCCTTCCCCTCCCCCCTCCTTGAGAAGGCAAACAATTTTATATAGGTTATACATGTGCAGTCATACAAAACATATTAGTCATGTAAAAAAAAGAGACCAAAAAACCACCAAGAAAAATGATGAAAGTTTAAAAAAATGCTTTGATCCACATTCAGACTCCATCAGTTCTTTCTCTGGTCATGGATAGCATTTTTCATCATAAGTCCTCCGGAATTGTCTTGGATCATTGTGTTGCTAAGAATAGCTAAGTCATTCACAGTTGATCATCATACAACATTACTGTTATTGTGTGCAGTGTTCTCCTGGTTCTGCTCGTTTCACTTTGCATCAGTTCATATAAGTCTTTCCAGGAAAGACAAAACTCTTGTACCAAATATGTATACTTTTTGCTTGTGATTTGTATGCTTGGCCCTCTGGTTTTTTCTTTTCTGGATTATGAAATGTATATTTTGCATATTCTGCATGAACCAACGATTAATGTCAGCTTTTTATGTTCCTTTTCCCTCTGAAGAGGTATTTGAATAATAATGATGATGATGATAGCATATACATAAATATCACCTCATTTAATCCTCACAGTAACCTGGAGAGCTAAGTGCTTTTATTTTTCTCAGTTCACAGATGAGGAAACTAAGGAAGAGAGAGGTTAAATGACTTGCCCAGGGTTACACAGCTACCAAGTGTCTAAGGCTGGATTTTAATTCAATTCTTCCTGACTCCATGCCTAGTACTCTATACTACATATATGTGTGTGTACATATATATGTATACATACATACATATATATGTATGTATGTATACATATATATACATTATATATAGTACACTGTGCCACCTAGTACAGTAAGAATAGTAGAATCTATTATTTTATCCATCTAAAATAATTTGGTACATTTAGGAAGGTAGGGCTTCATAAATGAGATGAGTCAGTTTGTTATAAAAGATTTGTGATTCTGAGCAGTGATCACAAAATCATTGCTATTATTTTAACAATAAGAACAATTTCTGGGCTAAGGGGATGGCGCATTTGCCCCTCTCTCTTCTCCACTGAGGGGCCTGTATGCTGTGGACCTAGTCATGCAGTCTGGACCAGATTCTGTCCTGGGCGTGCCTGGGTCCCCACTGATAGTGGCTCCCTTTTCTTATGGTTTGTAGTTCTCTGGGAACACATTTTTTAAAGTTTAGGCTTAAGCTCCTTCTATGATTTGCCCAAAATTAGGAGTCCAAAGGTACTCAATATACAATATGAATTAGATATAGGAAGGTATTTATTTCCTATGCACCAAAAAAAAAAAATACCAAAACACAAACCCCATATTGATAGAATGACTTAAAACCACGATTCTGTAACTTAACTTATAACAACAATTACAGTTTTCTGGGAGGCTGAATCAAAATATAAATTTCATGAAAATCTAAATAGTTTGCAGGGCTGCTGATTAGGCATTTTACCTTTCACACCCCTCCCCAAGTTTTCTTCCACCTGATGCAGCATTCTCTCCCCTGTTGTTGCTGCTTTTCACGGGGGAAGGAGAAGAACCAAGGGAACACTCAGGGGCTGATGCATGGTACCAAGATGGCAGGTTCTTTCAGTACTAGGTCATCTGGTCACTGGAAGAAATTGTGGAATTAATCATCTTTTGACATGTACAAATATTGGATCACGTGTGTGGTTGGCCAAAAGTAAGGAAGGAATACTTGTGAAAGGTCTTTGCAACCAACATATATTCTTAATGAACCATTTGTCATTATTTACTGCTCTTGGTACCCTGACCTGTATGAATTCTAATTCATTCCTTCAGGAGCCATTTATTAAAAGCTTGTTATGTGCAGGGTCTAAGTATGGTAGGTAATAAGAAGTTTAACCGATACAGAGTCTTTGCCCTCTATCTTATAAGGGGGTAAGACACAAACATTAAATGTTTATCGATATACTGATTGACTAATTTTATCATGCCCCAGGAAGCTCATCCTCATGTACGATATGTATGTGTATGGATATGTATATGTGATAAAATATATTTGTATATATACATACATATGTATGTGGGTATATTTACATATACACACATATACACATAAGTTGTCTCCCCCATTAGATTGAGGACAAGGACTATCTTTTTCTTCTTTGAATCCCCAGAGCTTAACACAGTGCCTGGCATATAGCTGGTACTTAATAAATATTGATTGATAGATAGCTATGATATAGAATAATATGTGATAAATATCATGCAGGAGTTCAGCTTGGGCTTTAAAACCTACCGTTAGCCCTCGGGACTCCATTCTGCCATTGTAGTTGCGGCCCCAAGAACCAGAAGAGCTATGATATTTCACAATGTAAGCATTTGGTACAGCATTGTTTGCCAAATACTGTATGTGGCTCACCAAGAAGGAAGGTTGGCTGAGGTCCCAAGTCCAACCCAATTTTATAATTAATAACCGGTAGAATTCGCAGAGTACTTTAAGGTTTGTAGACCTTGTTACATACATCTCATTTAATCCTCACAACAAGCCTAGAAGGTAAATACTATGGCTGTTTGCTGCGGTTGTCCAGTGTTGTCTGACTCCATGACCCCATGGACTCTAGGCCCTGGATATTATACCTACAAAAGATGTTATGTCACATCTCAGAGAACTTATGGCTTAAATGACAAAAAAATGACAAATATGTATGTGTGTACATGTTTGTGTGTATGTGTATCAATGTGTATACAAATACTCATATGCGTGTATACACATATGGAACAGCTAAGTGGTGCAGTGGATAGAGTGCCAGGCTTGAAGTTAACCTTCCTGAGTTCAAACATGACCTCAGACACTTTCTAGCTATGTGACCCTGGGCAAATCCCTTACCTTGTTTGCCTCATTTTCCTCATCTGTAAAATGAACTGGAGAAGGAAATGGCAAGCCACTCTAGTACCTTCGTCAAGAAAACTTGTATCAGCAAGGACCCCAGCATACAGAGGAGGGTCTGTACAGGTTCTTAGATCTGCTTTTCTAGGAGGGAAACAGCTTTTGAGGGGTCAACAATGACGTTAATCAAGCACATATATCATTCACTTTAGTTCAGGGGGAAAAAGTCAACACCCTGAACTTCAGGGAAAATACAAACAGAAATTACAGACAGAAAGACCAACAGACAGGGCTTCCAACTGTGTGACCATCCCCAAATGGGATTGAGAAGAGTCAGAAGTGACTGAAATTGACTGAACAATATACATATACGTGTGTGTGTGTGTGTTTGTGGTTTACTGTTCCCTGCTGCTAATTTGGTTCAAGATAAACCCTAACATTCCTGAGAAGAATCAAGGCAGGGAGGTGTTTTCAAATATTTTGCTAATGACTAAGTTATTATTTTAAGAGAAATCTTGAAAGACTCAAAAGAAGAGGAGTGGCAAGTTATTTGGGCCACCTCCTCAGTCTGTTGTGATAGAATTCAAATATATAAAAGAATCAATGCAAGAAACACAGGGGATTATTTTTTTTACAGTTATATATGACCCACAAGCTAAAAATTGTTCCTTCTACTATGTTCTAATAAATGATATAAAGAAGCCTGTAAGCAAGAGACAGGGAGTAATCATGGGATTATACACTTTCAAAGTATTTCATTTTGCAAAAGCTACCAGAAAATATGTATTTAAAATATATAGCTGGTAACTTCTTTCTTGTGCCCTTAAAACTAATTTCATAGACTTAGAAGGGATCTTAGAGACCATTTAGGCAGATCGTCTTGCTTTGAGGTTCTGGGAGTTTGAATAATTTATCCCAGTTCATATAGGTACCCTGTGAAAGATTTGGGATTCAAATCCAGGTCCTCTGACTCCAAATCCAACCTTATTGCCTGCTAGATTTTGTTGTTTCTCCATTTTTTTCTTTTAGAAAATATTGAGAGTTTATTGGGTTTCTCAAATTGAGTCTAGTTTTAAAACAATCCATAGAGTAAGATGATATTAAAAGAAAATGAGGAAAGATATATGTTTGATGTTTTCCATTTTGCTGATTAGGATAATAAAAATAGTAATAATAGCTAATATTTATATAGAGCATTAAGCTTTGCAAAGTCCTTTATGTGTGTTATTATATCATTCTGTTTAAAATAATAGTCTAATTACATTGTTTCCAGTTGTTTTTCAGTCATGTCCAATTCTTTGTGATCTCATTTGGGGTTTTCGTGGCAAAGAGTGGTTTGCCTTTTCCTACTTCAGCTCATTTTACAGACGAAGAAATGGAGGTAAAAAGGGTGAAGTGACTTGCCCAGGGTCACACAACTCGTGTCTGAGGCCAGATTTGAACTCAGGAGGAAGAGGTTTCCTGACTCTAGGTTCTACAGTCTATCCACTGCAAGTCTAATTACATACAACCCTTTAAAATGTTATTCCTGAAAGTATATTTTTACGAGGCATTCTTCAGGATGTCCAGATATGGAAAGAAACTTGAGACATGGACGCCCTCATGGGACCGAAGCAGAGAGACTGAGGTATGGCATCTTCTCACATGCTACCCTTCCCTTTACAAAGTGAGCATCTCCATCAAGCTCAGATACCTCTGTTGGTGGGGTCCATCTAAGATTCCCAGGTAACAGAAATAACCCTGGTTTGATGGTTTCCTAAATAATCCAGTCACATAATATTTCAAAGTAGTTTCACATCTATTATTTCATTTTATCCTGGCAACAGCTCTGTACAATAGGGAGGACTAGTTTTTAATCACTGTTTGATAGATGAGGAAAATTGAGTTGTAGGGAGGTTGTAAATTGCCTGTCACATAGCACAGGAGACTTAAACTCCAGTCTCCTGACTCATAACGTGTACTCTTCCTGCTGGGGCACATTGTCTTCATAAGAAACAAATAGTTCTTTTTTTGTACCCGCCATTATTTTAAATTTAGTTTTCACTTATTTTAAATTTAGTGCCTAACTTTCAAATACAGAGTGAAAAAAATCCTTCCTTTGTATCTCAATAATTAATAATTTTTCAAGGCATGAAAGGAAGCAAAAACTCTTTTTTCTTTCTTTTTTTTCTATTAGTACTTTTGATGTACCTTTGACACTTGAAATTTATGATTTAGAACCTAGGTCATATAAAGAGATAGAGCTCTGGGTTTAGAGTCAGGAAGACTTGAGTTCAAATCCTG
Source organism: Notamacropus eugenii (assembly GCF_028372415.1). Taxonomy (NCBI): domain Eukaryota; kingdom Metazoa; phylum Chordata; class Mammalia; order Diprotodontia; family Macropodidae; genus Notamacropus; species Notamacropus eugenii. The sequence continues at coordinate 406,457,579 of NC_092876.1, read as the reverse complement.
TCCCAGAGACTTGGTAGCTCTATAACCTCGGGAAAGTTACTTAGGCCTTCTTGTCCTTAGTTCCTCATTTATAAAATGAGAATAATAGTCTAGATGGCCTCTAAGGTCAAATCTAACTCTATATTCTTATATTTACTACTAAGTTGATATTCATTACTAAGAGTTGTGAACAGCTTAGGTGGCACAGTAGATGGAATGTTGGGCCTGGAGTCAGGAAGACTTTTCTTCCCAAGTTCAAATCTGGCCTCAGACACTAGCTATGTGACCCTGAACAAGTCACTTCACCCTGCTTGCCTCAGTTTCCCCATCTATAAAATGAACTGGAGAAGGAAATGACAAGCCACTCCAGTATCTCTGCCAAGAAAACCCCAAAGAGAATCACAAAGAGTCAGACACAACTGAAATCAACAGAACAACTAAAGGTTATGAAGTCTTAGTGTAGGGAGTACTCTCACAGAGAGAATTAGCTACCCTCAACAAAGTCAAGAACATGGAGGATGTTAAGTAAGTTTTTATCATTGGTGATCCTTGTGAACAGTGGGATTAATTTAATAGTTTGGACATTGAATGAGTATCAGTTTTGCATCCCACTGCAAATCTTCCTAATCACTTTGTATCAGTGTTTCATTTCCCTTTCCTGGTTGAAGTCAGAGCCTCAGTTAAAGTCTACAAAACTCAGTGGAAATAGAACTCGTTGGTTCTGGTGTTGGAAAATCTGGGTTCAAATCCTAATTCTATCACTACCTGTGTGACATTGGGTGAGTCACAACCTCTCTGGGTTTTTTTACTCATCTGTAAAAGGGAGAGGGAAGAAGGGAAGGAACTAGACTTCTCACTCTAAATCTATGAGCCTATAATCTGCGTAACAAGTTCTGCCTACGCTTAGTCACCACTTCTTTACTTTCATTACCTTCAAAGAAGAAGGAAAGGGTGTCTTTGCTTACATTTATATAGCTCCCCCTTTCAGAGACAGTTGAAATATCATATAAGCTTATTGTCTGAGAAATCATTAAATAAAGGTTATTTTTGTTCCCTGGGAATCCAAAAAGAGCTTCACTGAAAGAAGTGTCAGAGATCCATAGGGACGCTCACTCTGGAGCTGTCCTGGCCTATTATTTCATCAATGTAGGAGAGCTTAGGATGAGAAAATTCCCATTGTTAATGCAGATGAGCAACCATTCTGCAAGTGATAGTCTTAGAAAAAGGTTCTTAACCTAGGGTCTACCAACTTTTTTGTTATGTTTTGATGACTTTATTCAATATAATTGTTTTCCTTCCACTGTGTATTTTATTTTACACATCTAAAAACATTTAAGTTTAAATTTAAAAACAGGAGGAGAGTATGAGAGGATTTCATAGTTCTTTCCCTATACCTGGGTCTCACGAAAGCACCCATGTCTCAAACTTCCTTCCATTTCTTGACATTCTGGAGAAAGGCTCATGAAAATGTACTTTCAGGAATAACATATATAATTAAAGCATGTGTTAAGCTATTATTATTTGCCAAGCACGTTGCCAAATATTGGAAATAAAAATGCAAGGAAAAAAGGCAATCCCCACTCTAACAGATCTTAACATTCTCAAGAGTGAAGACAGCTCATAAAAGGAACCTGGGAAGTAGTGGGGAGCTGTGTGGGTGGAAAAGGGCAAAGTGGAAAAGCCCATGCAGTCAGGAACAGATCCTGAAGAGAGGAGGCATGGATGGCCTGGGCACTTCCTGAAATGGTGGTCCCAAGCAGGGACTTACCAATTAGAAGAAAGAACTTCAGAAGTGGTGGTGTCTCCAGGGCAAGAAGGCTGCTGGTGCAGAATCTGGAAAGGTTAGCAGTGGAGCAGGAAAAGAAGAATAAATAATGTTTGTTAATAGATCATTAGACATTACTAAGGGCCTGGGAGTGTCTCCATTAGGCTGGTTGCATACCAGGATTTAGGCTTGGCCAATCCGCATTTCCTAATAACTTTCTTGCAGGGATTCTAGAGTAACTCCACAAGGCATAGCCTTGTCTTGGAATGGCTTCATGATCTGATGGGGTCTCAGGACAAATTATCCTACATAGTTCATCTCTGTGGCATTCTGCAAAATGAAGGGCTTGCGTTGGATGATTTCTCTGATCAAAGAGATCAGCTCTGTAAAAGTTGGATTCGTTTGGGGTCCCTTTACACTTCTTGTGTATTTCTAAGGAGCCAACTTGGTACACTAGAAAGAGGACTGGATTTGGAGTGAAGAGGTTTGAATCTCCTTTCTACTTCATACCAGATAGGTGACCTGGGGCATGTCATTTAACCAGTATGAGCCTAGTGTCATTTTTTTTAAAGATAAGAATTTTAATATTTGTACTACTTATTTCACAGGGCTAAAGATCAGAGAAAAGAAAAAACATCAAAAAATAAAGAATATACATAAAATACTTTGTACTATGGAATGCTGTAGAAATGTAAGCAATAACACATTACCTAGTCTAGAGGCAGGTAGATGACCCAGCAGATAAAACACTGAGTCTGGTGTCAAGAACACTTGAGTTCAAATTCAACCTCAGACGTTTGTAAGTTGTGTGACCTTGGGCAGGTCACTCAATCTCTGTTTACCTCGGTTTCCTCAGCTGTAAAGTAGGGATAATGAGAGCACCTGCTTCCCAAGGTTGTGAGGATCAAATCGGATAATATTTGTGAAGTACTTAGCATAGTTCTTGACACATTCTATGCATTTGATAAATCCTTGTTTCCTTCCTTCATTTTCTCCTTTTTTTAATGAAAAAAAGGAGAGAACCTTGGGACTTTTTGTCTTGTCTAGGGCAGCTAAGGTGACCAGTGGATAGATTACTGGGCTTGGAGTTGGGAAGACCTGAGTTCATATGTGACTATGTGATCCTGGGCAAGTCACTTAACCCTGTTTGCCTCAGTTTTCTCATCTATAAAATGAGCTGGAAAAGGAAATGGCAAACCACTCCAGTATCTTTGCCAAGAAAATTCCAAATGGGGGTCACAAAGAGTCAGACATGACTGAAAACGACTCATCCACAACAACAAACCCACCAGAAACTAGAGGGTCAGCTTTGGAGTCAAGGAAGGACTCAGGTATGTACCACCTTGGATGTATACTGGCTGTGTGACCATTAACAAGTTGCTGAGCCTCTCAAGTGCTCACAGGCAGTGGTCTAAGATTAGAGTTAAAAACTGATTTTAAGAACTTTGAGGGGAGTCATGAACCCATTTGGCAGTCTGGTGGAATCTATGGATCCCTTCTCAGAATAATGTTTTTAAATTTAAACTTTAATGTTTTTAGATGTGTAAAATAAAATACACAGTGGAAAGAAAACAATTATATTGAATAAAATCATCAAAACTACAAAAATGTTTGTAGATCCTAGATTAAGAACCTTTTTCTAAGACCATCACTTGCTCATCTGCATTAACAATGGGAATTTTCTCATCCTAAACTCTCTCTACACTGATAAAATCATAGGTTAGGACAAAAAAAATACTTCCCTGGGCAGGTTCTGAGGGATGGAGGCAAGGTGCCTCAGTGTCTGCTGGCTGTACTAACCTGTACTAACATGTTCCTAGAGAAGCATAAAGGTGTCATTCTCTTTAGAATGATTCATTAACCTATTATCTGACCTATTTTCCAACTAGTCTTATGGGGACAGGGACTTTTGCTTCCAATCTCCCTCCAAATGATGGCGGTTCGGAAATCAAAGGTTGATTGTGGGGGAATGTGAGGAAGGAAGGTGGTCCCTAGACAGTTTAGGCTAAAAATAGGACCAGAATGCTGATCAAGACGATTTGTAGATAGATTTTAATTACTATAGGATAAGAACTCTGTGTTCTGTAAACTCATCAGTTTCCATACTTTGGCTTCTTTTTGTTTTGTTTTATTTTTATTTTGTGTCACCCATGGTTTCAGGGAAGAGTTCCTGAGGAAAAATTCCAACCTGATAGTAGATGAATTAGCCATACCAGGCCAAGAGAGCTAAGGAAATCAGAACATTCTAAGAGGCTAACTGTGGAAATGGTCATTTCAGCTGCCTAAGCCAAGCAAGTAAGAGATCCTAGGAGACAGACCATGACAACTATGATGGTTGATTCCTTTCTTTCTGGGCCATGCTCCCCCAACACCTATAAGGTTGCCAATTGTCAAAGTGACAGGACAATCAGAATCACAATATTTTAGGACTGGAAAGTACCTTCAGAGATCATTTAGCCAACCCCCTTTTTCTGCAGCAATCAACAATAATAACTTTATTGAGTTTCTGTTAATTTATAGTAAGTTACCCAGGTACCAATCACCTTCACCAGTCATATACATAATTTTTATTCAGGTGGAATTTGAACACTGAAGTACTCCTAAATCCTTCATCTCCATTACTAGGTAGGAAGTGTCTTTCTCCTCTGCATCCTCAATACTGGACACAATTTTGATTAATATTAACCACATTGGATGGTTCAGTCCTGACTCAGGTCAGTCCTTTGTTAGTTTAGGCTAGTAATTGAAAGGGGATGAGATACCTGTAGGACAATCAGTAGTTTAAAAAAAAGGCTTATTTAGCTATAGAATGGAAAAGATATTCAGTAAGGATATTTCTGCACTAAATTTGGGTAAATGTGGCTTCCCTCATTCTCATTTGGAAATGTCTGGTTAATTAGAGAGCAGAGGGTTTTGACTCATATGGCCTCGGTCTAAAAGATCCTTACTACTGTGAATGGGCCTTTGGGTGACCTAGAAATTATGTTGACACATTGAGAGGCTATCAGTAAGCTGCATTCAGGGAGTTGTATTTTGCACCTTACCTCCCTGGGACAATCAAGACTCTGTCCCAGTTTTATCTCTTTTCAGGGAAATACTGGCCTAACCTATATCAGACATCAACCCCTTTATTGTATAGATGAGGAAACTGAGGCCCAGAGATGTCAAGTGTTTTGCCCAGGGTCCACAGCTACTACAAGCTTACATCCTAACATTTATGTTGGTAGACATGGGTAATGCCCCATGAAAGAATGTGGATAAGAAGCTCCTCTCTTAATACAGGCGTAGCTCAGCTAACGCTATTAATTGGATCTGTTACTAGCTGTGAAAACTGTTAGGTGAAACTGTTGAATAGGATAGTTAAGTTGCATAGGAACAACGTTATAAAAGTAAAAATAAAAATGTAGCAGCAACAATTTGCATAATTGAAATTAAAAGAAGTCTTCCTCCAATTCTGGAGTCAGGGGTTCTTGAGAGTGTCTTGGTCAGTGTGGAGGGTGAAAAAATGTGGTAGAAAATGGTCTTTCAGAGGAGGAAGATACAGATAACATGGTGACTCAGGATCAATGAAAGAAGAGGCAGAGTGGATAAAGTGCTGAGTATGAAGTCAGGAAGACCTGACATTAGTCATGTCTGAAAATATATGTCTCCTTCTGCATTTTAAGTGCATCACCTCTCTGTCAAGAGGTGAACGGGGTATTTCATCTTCATTCTTTTGTACTCATGGTTTATCTTTGCATTAATCAGTGTTCTAAAGGCTTTCAAAATTATTTTTCTCTATACTATTGTTATCATTATATAAATTATGCTCCTGGATTTGTTCATTTTACTCAGCATCAGTTCATATAGATTTTCCCAGTTTCCTCTGAATTGTCTATTTCGCCATTTCTTATGGCAAAGTAATATTCCATTATACTCATGTTCTACAATTTGTTTGTTGCTCAGTTCTTTTAGCCGTGTCTGACTCTTCATGACCCCTCTCCCCCCATTTGGGGTTTTCTTGGCAAAGATTACTGGAGTGATTTGCCATTTTCTTCTCCAGATCATTTGACAGAAGATGAAACTGAGGCAAATAGGGTTAAGTGACTTGCCCAGGATCACACAGCTAGTAAGTGTCTGAGGTCCAATTCCAGTTCAGGAAGATGAGTTTTCCTGACTCCAGGTTCAGTGCTCTGTGCACCTGCCCTACAATTAGTTTAGTCGGTCACCAGGAGAGAAGGGGACAGGAATTTATTAAGCTATCTACTATGTGCTAGGCACTGTGCTATTTACAAATATTATGTAATTTAATCATCACAACAGCCCTAGGAGGTAGGTGCTATTATTATCCCCATTTTATAAGTTGAGGAAACTGAGGCAGGTAGAGATTAAGTGATTTGCCCAAAGTCACACAGCTAAAAAAGTACCTGAGGCTGGATTTAAACTCAGATCTTCTTGACTCTAGGCCAAGTTCTCTATCCACTGTACCACCTACTTATCTCAATAGGAGGATACACCTTTTATTTCCAATTTTTGGCTATCATGAAAAGAGTCGTTATGAATAAATAAATGTATGTATGTATGTATATATGTGTGTCTGCGTATGTATGTATAGATCCTTTCCCTCTTTCTTTGAGATATTTGGGGTTTAGATCTAGTAGGACATAGTTGGACCATGTACAGTTTGGTAAATTTCTTGGAAATGACCTATTCTTATCCTATGATCATTTATCTATTGGTGAATGTCTCCGTTTCATAAATTTGAATTAGTTCCTAATGTATCTTAGATATGAGACCTTTATTATAAGAAAAACTTGATAAAAAGTTTTTTCCTTTAACATCTATTTCTCTTCTAATTTTTACCACAATTAGATTTGTTTGTGCAAAACCTTTTAAATTTTATAATAATCAAAGTCTGTACAGTCTTTTCTTTCACTTAAGTCGTGAACTCTTACTCTATCCCTAGTTACAACGGATAATTTCTTCCTTGCTTCTCTAATTTGTTTTTGAGGTAACCTTATGAATTACTATCTATAGCTAGGTAATTTATCCTTTTGGAGATCATCATGATGTATGGTATAAGGTGCTGATCTAAACCTCCCTTCTGCCAGATGACTGTCCAGTTTCCCCTGCAGTTTTTTGTCAAATAAATGAGTGCTTACCCCAGTAGCTAATATCTGGATTTGTGAAACACTATGATGTGTTTTTCGTTTGTACCTAATTTGTTCCATTAATCAACTTCCCTCTTATTTAACTCATCATTTTAATGATTACTACTTTATAGTACTGTACTGTATACTACTGTATACTTTATAATACTGTATACTTTATAGTACAGTTTGACATTTGGTACCGATAGAACCCCTTCTTTGTCAAGTTTTAAATTTTTAACAAAACACTTAATCTTTTGTTTCTCCAACTGGATTTTATTATTTTTTGTAGGTCTATTAAAGTATACTTTTAGGAATTTGGTACAATGCTGAGTTAGTAAGTTTATTTAGTAAATTTACTGTCATTTTATTGGATTTTATTGATCTACCCATGAGCAATTAAAATTTTTCCAATTATTTGTCTCTTTATTTCTGCAAGGAATATATTGCAGTTATATCCATAAAGTCACTTAGTTAATTTTGATAGAGTTCCAAATATTTTATAGCTTTTGTAATTATTTTGCATGAAATTTCTCTTTTTAGTTCTTCTTGTTCAGTTTGATTGATTACATATAGAAATACCGATGATTTATGTGCATTTATTTTACATTCTGCAAACTTATTGAAGTTATTGCTTGTTTCAATTCATTTTTAGTGGACTCTTTAGTGTTTTCTAAGGATGCAATCATGTCATCTGCAAAAAGTGATCATTTTGTTTCTTCTTTACCTGGGTTTGTTTCTTCAATTTCATGTTCTTATCTTAATGCTTTAGTTAGCATTTCGAGTGCTATATTAAATAGCAGTGGTAACAATGGACACCCTTTCTTTACCACTGATGCTTTTGGAAAGGCTTCTAGCTCTTCTCTATTTCATATAATGTTTCTCTAAATCTAATGTTTCTCTAATATAAGTAGAGAAATACTACTTATATTATTAAGAAAAGATCTATTTATTTCTGTTTCCATCCTATATTTCAAAAGTTTTTTTTTTTTGATTATGATTTTTTTTTATTTAGCTTTTAACATTCATTTTCACAAAATTTTGAGTTACAAATTTTTCCCCTTTTCTCCCCTCCCCCCCCAAACGCCAAGCATTCTAATTGCCCCTATGACCAATCTGCTCTCTCTTCTATCATCCCTCTCTGCCCTTGTCTCTGTCTTCTCTTTTGTCCTGTAGGGCCAGATAGCTTTCTATACCCCTTTACCTGTATTTCTTATTTCCTAGTGGTAAGAACATTACAGTTGATCCTAACACTTTGAGTTCCAACTTCTTTAGCTCCCTCCCTCTCCACCCCTTCCCTTTGGAAGGCAAGCAATTCAATATAGGCCAAATCTGTGTAGTTTTGCAAATGACTTCCATAATAGTTGTGTTGTATAGGACTAACTATATTTCCCTCCATCCTATCCTGTCCCCCATTACTTCTATTCTCTTTTGATCCTATCCCTCCCCATGACTGTTGACCTAAAATTGCACTCTCCTCCCCATGCCCTCCCTTCTATCATCCCCCCCCACTCTGCTTATCCCCTTATCCTCCACTTTCCTGTATTGTAAGATAGGTTTTCATACCAAAATGAGTAGGCATTTTATTCTTTCCTTTAGTGGAATGTGATGAGAGTAGACTTCATGTTTTTCTCTCACCTCCCCTCTTTATCCCTCCACTAATGAGTCTTTTGCTTGCCTCTTTTATGAGAGATAATTTGCCCCATTCAATTCTCCCTTTCTCCTCCCAATATCTTTCTCTCTCACTGCTTGATTTCATTTTTTTTTTAAGATATGATCCCATCCTCTTCAATTCACTCTGTGCACTCTGTCTCTATGTGTGTGTGCGTGTGTGCATGTGTGTGTGTGTAATCCCACCCAGTACCCAGATACTGAAATGTTTCAAGAGTTACAAATATTGTCTTTCCATGTAGGAATGTAAACAGTTCAACTTTAGTAAGTCCCTTATGACTTCTCTTTGCTGTTCACCTTTTCATGGTTCTCTTCAGTCTTGTGTTTGGAAGTCAAATTTTCTTTTCAGCTCTGGTCTTTTCATCAAGAATGCTTGAAAATCCTCTATTTCATTGAAAGACCAATTTTTCCCCTGAAGTATTATACTCAGTTTTGCTGGGTAGGTGATTCTTGGTTTTAGTCCTAGTTCCTTTGACTTCTGGAATATCCTATTCCATGCCCTTCGATCCCTTAATGTAGAAGCTGCTAGATCTTGTGTTATCCTGATTGTATTTCCACAATACTTGAATTGTTTCTTTCTAGCTGCTTGCAATATTTTCTCTTTCACCTGGGAGTTCTGGAATTTGGCCACAATGTTCCTAGGAGTTTCTCTTTTTGGATCTCTTTCAGGCGGTGTTCTGTGGATTCCTTGAATATTTATTTTGCCCTCTGGTTCTAGAATCTCAGGGCAGTTTTCCTTGATAATTTCATGAAAGATGATGTCTAGGCTCTTTTTCTGATCATGGCTTTCAGGTAGGCCCATAATTTTTAAATTGTCTCTCCTGGCTCTATTTTCCAGGTCAGTTGTTTTTCCAATGAGATATTTCACATTATCTTATTTCAAAAGTTTTTAATAGAAACAAGTGTTGGATTTTATCAGAAGTCTTTTTAGCATCTAATGATGTAGCCATATATTTTTATTATATTTATAACTTGTCTTTTGCTGAACCAGTCCTTCATTCCTGGCATAAGCCCATCCTATTAATAATGCATACTCTTTCTAATATATTGTCACCTATTGGTAATATTTTATTAAAATTTTTTGTCTATATGCTCATTAGGGATATTGGTCTGCAGTTTTGTTTTTTTTATTTTGTCTTTCCCTAGTTTGGGTATCAAAACCATATCTGTATCATAGAAAGAGTTGTAAGGGTGCATCTTATCAGAAACAGATTGTATAGCTTTGAAATTAATTTTTAATTATTAATTGTTATTGCTAATAATAATAATGATAATACTTAATATTTAGATAGCATTTTAAAGCTTATAAAACTTTGCAAATATCTCATTTTATCCTCTCAATAACCCTGGTAGGTAGGTCCTGTTACTATCACTGCCATTTTATAGATGAGGTAATAAAGACAGACAGAGATTAAGTGACTTTTCCAGAGTCATACAGCTAGTAAGTATCTGGGGCCATGTTTGAATTCAAGTCGTCCTGCCTCCATATCCCACTGTGCTTTATCCACTGTGCTACCTATATAGATAGAATTCATTTATAATTCTATTTGGTCCTGGAATTTTTTTCTTTGGGAGTTCATTTATAATTTGTTCAATTTTTTGACAATAAATTTTTTATTGTCTTTTTTGTTTCTTTTTTGTTATTGTTGCTGTTAATCTTAAGTATTTTATATTTTTATAAGTTTCCTTCTATTTCCTCTAAGTAATCAGTTTTGTTAGCACATAATTAGACAAAATAGTTTCTGATCATTTTCTTTATTTCCTCCATTGTTGTGTTCTGCTTTTCATTTTTGATGTGAACAAGGTAATTTCCCTCTCTTAAAAAATCAGGTTCACTGTTTATCTGTTTTATTAGTTTTTATACATATGCTTATTAAAAAGGAAGTTCTTTTTGGTGAACATTGACTAACCATGAAAGGAATGAAATGGACTACATTTTAATATTCGGTCAACTACTAGCTACTAATACTGGAATTATTTCAGAATCAGCTGTCTGTGCAATCAGATTATTGCTCATTTATCTAAGAGGTCACTATTGACATCAAATTACAAGAAAGGATAAAGGTGAGAAGACATTATATGTAAATATAATGGCTGCAATCTGACCTATTTACCTAAACTTTCCATTCAGAAAAATAAGAAAAGACATTTACTTTGAAAGCTGATCTCTATAAGAGTTTAACTGATATAAAACACTTAATACAAAAAGAACTCAGAAATTACTGGTGCCAACAAACAATTTATTTCCCTGCCAGTTAGAAAAATAAGTCAGGCAAGGGTAGGATTGATTTAGAATATAAACTCATTTACAAAGTAATACAGAGAAAGAAGACTGTATACGAGAAGTGTTATCTCATAAAATGGCAAATAGCAATGGAAAAGAAAACAGACCTGGAGAAAACTAGATGTGAGACTCAGATAAGATCATTAATTAATAATCCCAAGATAATTTATAGAGGAAACATCAAGGAGTAAACAGTGATGTGAAAAGAGGAAGGAAAAAGAATTAGTACTTATTAAACACCTACCATATCCCGGGGTCTATACTAAGCCCTTCAGAACTGTTACCTCATTTGATCTTTACGACAACCCTGGAAGATAGTTGCTACTATTGTCCTCATTTTATAGTAGAGATAATTGAGGCAAACAGAAATGAAGTACTTGTCCATGGTCATATTGTTAAGTAAATACCTAAGGCTGAATTTGTGCTCAAGTCTTCTTAACTGTAGATCAGTGAAGTACCGGCTACATCCCTTAGCTATCTCTGGAATAGATCTCTCCTCATTCAAGACAAGCAACATGGTAGAGTGCAGATGGAGGCACATTTGGATCAAATGGAGCTGGGTTCAAATCCCAACTCTGCCACTTAATACTTACTGATCTTGGGGCAATTTACTTAACTTTTCTGGGCTTCAGTTTCCTCATCTGTAAAATGAAGGAATTAACCATATGACCTTTAATATCTCCTCCAGCTTTAAATCTGTGGTCTTAAACTATGTGCTAGATGCTGTCTGATAATAATAAATACAAAAATAATAATGAAACAGTTCCAGCCTTTAAGGTTTTTTGAGGGGTTTTTTTGGTTTGTTTTTGAGCGATAAAAACTGTGAATGCTTTGTCTAAAATCCATAAACTTTCACTGGCACCCTGTTGGTGGGGTGGTGTCCCTAGGGTTCTCATCTTTTTGAAATGTGTTTGTCATTCCTCTGTTAAGAAATGTAGGATTAGACTTTCATCATGCACCCCTGTGAAGAACTGGAATCAACATTTATAGATCTTATCTACTTTCAATTTTGCAAGGAAGCTGGCATTTCATTCATGTTCTTTGATGTAACTTTTCTGTAATTCACCTTATTAATGGTGCTCACATTTTCTGTTTAGCATTTGATTCTACTTGAATTTTGTGCTGGACTTTTTTCAATGATACAGCTAAATAGAAATTTTCCTTATCCTCTACCTTCAGGGGTTCGCCTTTTCTAATTATCTTTGCTTCTCAAGCCTCCGTAGCAAAGATTTTAATTGATGTAATGTTCGCTCTGTTTTTACTTTTTTGCGTGTGTGTGCTACTTTGACTCTGTATATCACCATAACCTCTCATCTTTTGGTTGTAATTGTTGATTATGGGTATCAAGAATTTCTGGTGTACTATTATTTCTGGTTTCCACTCTATATGTTTCTTTTTCATCTCCTTTAATCAGGAGATAAAGTGTTTACGTTTTCTGCTATGAGAATTGGCTAGATATTGATGTAATTCTTCCAGTTTCTTTTGTCAGATCTTTGAGAGTTGTGTTGAGTTTTCTTTTTTGTGATGGTATCTGATGCCTTCCTTCTTAGATAGTTTCACCTTTCTTTCTCTGGTCCTTATCACTGCATTGGACACAGCATCTACCATTATGGACAGGTCTGGAAATGTTTTTTACTCTCAGTATCAAATATTGTGAGACAATGAATTTGTTCATGATGGTTATACTAAATACCAACTTTTTTCAGTTATTCTTTTCTGGTGATTGATCTTTTAGTTGGATTCATCGAACTCAAAAAAAGTTCTTCAAAATTTCATTCTAAATATGCCCCTTGCCAACGAATAGATTGTTGGGCTTGATATGAGGAAGACCTGGGTTCAGGTGACATCCTCTGACATTACATACCCCCAACCAATTAAGTTATTCAACCTCTTAATGCTCTCTCTCTCTCTCTCTCTCTCTCTCTCTCTCTCTCTCTCTCTCTCTGTCTCTCTCTCTCTCTTGCAACTCTCTAGATCAGGGTGGGGGAACCTGTAGCCTTGAGGTCACATGTGGCCTTCTAGGTCCTTGGGTGCAACCGTTTGACTGAGTCCAAGTTTTACCAAACAGATCCTTTTATTAAGGGGATTTGTTCAGTGAAGTTTGGATTCAGTCAAAGGGCCACACTTGAGGACCTAGAGGGCCACCTGTATCCTCCAGGCCACAGGGTTCTCACCCTTGCTCTGAACTTTAAATTGTCGAGAAGTTTTAGGACTGCACTAATAGAGGGAATTGCCTTATGTAAGATTATAGCGATGAAACCACATGACTAGCCCTTACTGCTACCGTTATTTGACTTGATAGAAAAAATTAGCAGAACATATGTAGAATGCCAGATTTGGTATCGGGAAAAGGTATATTCAAATTCTGCCTTTCAGGATGATTCCAGAAAAACCTAGGAAGACTTATATGAACTGATACAAAGTGAAGTGAATAGACCCAGGAGAACACTGTATGCAGTAATAGTAATGTTGTAACAATGATCAACTGTGAAAGACTCTAAGTATAGATTGAAGCATATTTTCCCCCTCTTTCATTATCTTCTTTTTTTCTTTTTTTCCCCTTCAGTACAGCTAAGGTAAGTGTTAAGATTCATTACGTAAGTAGCAAACATTTATTAGTCACCAATTATATGTTCCAGGCACTGTATGAAGGACTGGAAATATGAAGACAGCCCTCAAAGAGATTTCTTTCTTTGGATTGTTTAAGATTTGCTGATCAATGAAGCCACAGAGGTAGCACTTTTTATGATGATTTGATTGTCAGAATAAAAATCAACAGTGCTTAGCAAAGTATCTGGCACATAGGTGTTTAATAAATGTCTGTTGACAGATTTTTATACTTCTATTTACATATACAGTTTCCCTCTTTGAGGTCAGGGGCTGTTTTTATTTTTGTTTTTGTACCCTCACAGCCTGGCACATAGTAAACATTCAATAAAGGCTTGTTCAAGTGAATTAAATTGCTAATTGAATGAAGGTCTAAAACATGGTATGTTCTCCTCCAGGGAGATCCAGAACCGCTCAAAAAAAGAGACCAGCCTAACGTAAACAAGAAAAAAGGCAAATGGATAAAAAGACACATTTCCCAAGTTATGATATATTGATGTATAAAAACTAATTGAATAATTCTATCAATACCTATACTTTGTATAAGCACTACAGAAAGACGCTGAACAGGGTCCATAACCGAACAGAGGGAAAAGATACTGAATCTCATATGAGAAATTATTCAGCATTTTCAGTGAACCCAAGCAGGTGTTACCTGTAACCAAAGCCCATTTTTCTAAACATCAATAAACTCTCAGTGACAGGCAACGTACTATAGTGTATACTGCTTTGGGTCTGTGTCAGGAAGACTAGATTTCGCATCCTGCCTTTCATTTCTACTAGTTGTGGGACTTTGAACATCAAGCAACTAACTCCCTAGCATTTATCTGTTCATATTGGCAGCTTGGTGGCAAAAGTAGGTAGAGTGCTAAGCCATGAGTTAGGAAGACCCAAGTTCAAATCCAGCCTCAAACATTTAATAGCTGTGACCCTATTTAGGCAAGTCTCTTAACTTCTGTCTGCCTCAATTTACTCAACTATAAAACGAAGATTATAGTAGCACCTACTTCTCCATGTTGTCATGAGGATCAAATGAGATTTATATGCCATTGTCTTGCATGTAGTAGGCACTATATAAATGCTTATTCCCTTCCCCCTATGTAATAAGTCGTATATGAGTTGCAATCTGAATTGGTACAGGAGACCCTAAGCTAGAAGTTCTCCACTATGATGAAATCACAGATATTTTTCACATTTGCATAATCTTCTGGTGAGTCTCTGTGGTTCCAAGACACAGAACACTAAAATCTCAGACAAATCAAAATCATAGGTGACCCCAAATGACAATGAAAAGATATATGGTGGGTCTAAGTAGATTGTGGTATGCTGGCATGCAAAAGTAGTATAAACATCGAAGTCATGTATGACATAGAAAAGACTGGACATGTAGTAAGAGCAAGAGTTAAGTAGCCTGATAACCACAAAAAGTTTTAAGATCCAGAGGAAGGATTCCTCTTACGGAATTCCTTTCCTAATGAAACAATCCAAAATAGATCTATTATAGAAATGGAAGGGGTTTCTTGAGCGAGCAGTGACTTCTCTTTCACTGGACATCTTCAAGCAAAGGCAAGATGAATGACTACTTGTTAGGTTTGTTGATTTTCAGGTACGAGTTGAATTACACGGTCCCTGATATCACTTACAACTATGAAATTTTGTGGTTCTGGAAATTTTATAAGGCCTTAGATAAGAATTTACTTAGGATGAAAAAGCATATATTGGTTACATTCTGTTCTGGTTAAGGAGTATCTCTTCTGGTATCATGGATTCATTAAAGCATTAATGTAAGGTAAGGTTTGCTTATAATGTATTAATAACACAGGGCTAGGTCATTATTGCACAGGATATATATGCCTGAATTGGCTGGTAGGATACGACCTACCTCCAAGACAGATTACGTGTGTTTTGTTTTTATGAAAAACTTGCATTTGTTTTAAGCGAAATCCAAATCAATAAATGATTTATGGTGGGTGAAACTAAGTTTAGAGGAGAAGTATCTGGTTGGTTAATATTGTATCATCCATAACACTTTTAGTTTAACCTGCGATTTCATTGTCATAGGAAATTCAAATGAGAAAACCACTTGTATCAAAGCAGATCAATACTTTCTTTGCATCTCAGGATGTTAGAGAGTTGCCTAGGGCACTGAGAGGTGAAGATTACTATTGAGTCACAGATGTATAGTATGCATATACTATAGATGCATAGTATCTACACTTACATATAGATACAATAGTATATGTCAGAGGTGGAATAGGTCTTCCTGACTCTTAAGTTGACTTTGTCTCCATGCTACCCTTAAGGCAACATAAAAATGTCAAGCAATTTATTCTTCTTACAGTTTTTTTCCCCTCCAAGATCCTTCTTTGGATCTGGCACCCATTGAAGCATTTTTCTACTCAATAAAAATTTTTGCTAGTAAGATATATTTTCTAGAAAACTACTCAGGACCTCAGTCAGAAACTTCACAGGCATCATTTCTATGTCAAGACTGAAGGAATTAATGTTCTCGATCTTCCCAAAGAAGCACATTCTTTGAGAAAAAGATTTCCATTTGCTATTTTCTTGGCTTGCCTACCATTCACTTTTCTTCCTTTGACTAAACCAGCCCCACCTTACTGACCTTGGCCATGAACCTTCCTTCCTGATCATTTCTAGAAACCAACTCTGAGTTTTAATTCATCAAACCCAAGGCTAAATGAAAAAACAAATAATCCACATACAGAGTACTAATTATAGCCTTTAATAAGAAGGTGCCTAGGACTTAAAGGGGAGAAAATGATTATGGATGCCTTAAAAAAATTGAAGCAATGGTACACACTTATTTTCATGATTTGCTTTTTCCCTTGGCAGTTTTACATTAACTTCCAGCTGTCCTCTAGTGATTGGGAATGTATAAAAAAATAGGAGTTTGTTAATATTCTATATTTTTTTCATGAATCAGAATTGATAAGCAATCAACTTTAGGAAAAAATATTTGTCTTTCTGCTGCTGTGAACAGACTTTGTGAATACTTACTGGGAATTCAGGTATTTGGCAAATTCCAAAATGCCAAGCTAAACAGATTACAGTATTTTATGATCAGTAAAGAAAATGTTGTTTAAACAGGATTATGAGAAAGGAAAATGTTTTTACTGATTTAAGGAACAGGCTATGTGACTGTAGCATCAAAATGCTACTACGGTAGTTAAAACTGTTCCTTGGTATCCACAATCACAAGTCTCGATAGTTTTGCATGCTATTTTTCAGGATTAGATTTCTCAGCCAAAGGTTAATACCTAGAACATTGTCAGTATTTAAACAAGTTGTTGAGCCTGTCTACCATTCCTGGAAATAGTGAGAATATAAGGCTGTCAGAAAACAGGACCTTCCTAGCATCCCTCTCAGCTTTGAGTGTAGAGAGCATCTCCTCCCATCTCTCTTGAGAATAAATCTGCAATGAGATAGTGATATATAGTTAGACCATACTTGAAACAAATTCTGATAAAGGACACTCCAAATTGAAAAGGAGGTAGATTAAGGAGTAATTGTTTGCTTTACGAAAGCATCTTTTGCTTTACCAAAAGATTTCTTAGCAGTCTCCCTACTGTTTTTAGAATTTTACTCAGTTTATAAATATTTGAATTATCTGTTTGGAAGGGGCTCTTCTATTTTGTAGAGTGACGCTTACCTGTAATTGTGCTTATGGGAAACAATACTTTTTTCCCTCACCACCCTAACCATACTGGATGAGATTCAGATTCTTTGTCCAGAATAGACATTAGATATTCTAGACCTCTTTAACTTGAAATAAATTTTTTATAATCCCTCACATTTTAAATTACTGTGCTTAGGAGAAAGGTAGAGATTTGCCTTGGAAATACTATTTCTGTACTCTTGTTTAACTTAACACTCCATTAGATGCTCTTATGTCTTCCCCCCACACACACACTATTTCATTGTGTCTATTTTCTTCCTTATGTTTCCTTGTCATTTTTGGCTATTCTTAAATTTTAAGTTGTTAGGATTTTAGATTAAGAATTGGAAAGAGAACTCAGAGGTCATCTCCTCTAACTTCTTCATTTTACAAATGAAGAAACTGAGATTCTGATGTGTAAAATGACCTGCTTTAATGGTCTATAACAATAGGGACCCCAGCATACACAAGAGGGCCTGCTATACAGGTTCTTAGATCTGCTTTTCTAAAAGGAAATGCATCTTTTGAGGGGTCTACAACCACTTTAATCATGCACATAGATCATTCACTTAGTTCAGGGGAAAAAGTCAGTACCCTGAACTTCAGGAAAAATACAGAGGAAGTAAAAACCAACAGACAGAGTTTCCAACTGTCTGACCATAAGCAATATATACATCACAGATCAATATACAGATTCAACATTACATACATACATACATACATGCATGCATACATACATATATGCATACATACATAGTTACCAGAAAGAGAAGCACCACCATCTTGGTTTTCAAAGCCAGGAGAGTTGAGACGCAGAGTCTCATCTGACCGAATGAACACTTCCAATGAGTAATCCCCAAAGTAAAACCTCCCCTCAGAGTATATATACACTTTTGAGAGCTGAAGGGCATGACCCCCTGACCCAGTGCCTTGATAAAAATTAACAAAAGGTACTGAGGCCTATTAATGGGCAGAAAGATCTTTAACTCATCCCCCCGACCATCATTAACCTTACATTAACATTACATGGTTGTACAGCTCAGTCACAGATTGGAGTCCTAGGTCTTCTGACTCAATTCATTGTTCTTTCCAACGTATCACTGTTAAAGGGGTAGGCAGAATATATTTTTAACTTGCCTGATATTATACTCAGTACATATGCTTAATGAATGCTTATAATAATTGTTTCAGGACACAAGCAGAGACAATTAGTACATTATGATAAACAATATTTTATTGAAGAACAATTAGAATTTAATTACTTTTTATTTATTCTGTATTTACATACACACATATATTAATACACACACGTTTTTGTCACCACTATTAAAATGTAAGCTCTTTGTAGGAATTGATTCATTCTTTGTATTTGTATCCCCAGTGTCTAGAATAGTAGCCAATACATAGTCATTAATAAATGCTTATTGTTTGATAGGAATAGCTGATGACATCTTCACAAACCTTTTGAAGATGCAAAAATTTTGGCAAGCTTTTTTGCAGACAAGAAAACTGAGTCATTGAAAAGATGCCTCTCAGCAAATTGCTATTACTTATGTTAAATCCTATTATAGCTTCTAGCTCCAATATAGTAGTACCTTACATGAATAATAAGTCTAATATCTCACTATCCTTTCCCTGGTTCAACAGAGAGATGTAAGATGCAAAGGGAAACATGTCCTGAACATCCCAGCTTACCAACAAAACGAAAATAAGGCATAGGAGAGCCTTGTCAGAGGGCATGAGGTCTTCTCAGATTTTAAGTACCTGCTTTATTCTGGTTCCCTGGAGGCTAGCTTCCATCCTGGATCTTTCATTGCAGTTTTAATAGTACCCGTCTTCAAGTTTCAACCCAGCTTATATCTTGTTCCCATTCTTGTGTTCTCTTTTCCCATTGTGAACCTGGAGAAGACTCAAACCAATTTGGATCCCTTCAAACCATGGGAACATCATCAATTATTCCTTTTCATACTCTAGTAGAAGGGCTTGACTAGAACATTCAGTTCAATAAGGAGATCAAAGCATACCAGTGATAGTTGAATCTGAAGGGTTTTTTTGCACGATGTGTGTATGTGAAAATATCTCAGATTTCTATAATCCTTTAAGGTGTATAGAATGCTTTCCTAATAGCAGCTATATAAGGAAAGTAGTCCAAGTATTATTATTTCCATTTACAGACAGGAAAACTGAGACTGAGAGAGGCTAAGTGATGTGACCATGTTATACAGTTAGTAAGTAAGTGCCAGAGCCAAGATTCCTTCCCAGGTCACTTGATTCCAAGTCAAAGGCTTTTTCTGTTACACTGCATTACCACTCAGTCTCTTATACTTTATATCTTTGGGCTAGAAACCTATGAGTATATTTTTTAA
Organism: Notamacropus eugenii; assembly: GCF_028372415.1. NCBI lineage: Eukaryota > Metazoa > Chordata > Mammalia > Diprotodontia > Macropodidae > Notamacropus > Notamacropus eugenii. The sequence goes on along the minus strand of NC_092876.1, from coordinate 406,438,102 downwards.
ACTGTTCCTATTTGTTCACCATGTGCTACAGAAATTAACTAAAGTATTAAATATTTTCCAAATATCATCTGTTCTTTTTTCTTTCATTTATTAAAGACTTTTTTTCAGCTTTGCAATACTATTAGAATTAGAGTAGTCTAAAGCCATCAGTAAGCATTATCTGTAACGGGGATAAGCTAGAAGCCTTCCCTATAAGATCAGAGGGCGAAGCAATAAGTTCCATTCTTGCCATATTATTCAGTGTTGCACTAGAAATGCTAGCTATGCAATAAAAGAAGAAAAAGAAATGAAAAGAATTATACTAAGCAATGAGGAAACAAAATTATTCTGCTTTGCAGATGATATGATGATATGCTTAGAGAATCCACTAAAAAAACTAGTTGAAATGATTAACAACTTTAGCAAAGTTGTAGAATATAAAATCCCATATAAATCCCATATAAAAACTCACATAAATAATCAGCATTTCTATATATTCCAGCAAAGTCCAGCAGCAAAAAAGACATTCCATTTTAAATAACTGTAGATGACATAAAGTACTTGGCAGGCTGCCAGCAAGACAAATCCAATTTACAAAACATTTTTCCCACAAATAAAATCAGATCTGAAAAATTGGAAAAATATTAATTGTTTATGGGTAGGTTGAACCAATATAGTAAAAATGACAGTTGTACCTAAATTAATTTACACATTCAGTGCCACATTAATCAAAGTATTCAAAATCATTTTATAGTATTGGGAACAAATGATAAATTTAATAATAATATAATAAAATATTATTAACAAATATTCATCTGGAATAACAATATATACTAACAATAACAAATAATAATAATAATAACAAAATTCAACTGGAAGAACAAAAGGTCAAAAACATTAAGGGAATTAATGAAAAAAATGTGAAGAAAGGTAGCCCTGCAGTACCAGATCACAAATTCTATTATAAAGCAGTAATCATCAAAACAATCTGACACTGGCTAAGAGAGAGAATGGTGAATCAGTGGGATAGATTGGGCACACAATACATAGTAGATTGTGTTTGTCCTTCATTTTCGAAGAAGAGCATGATATCAGAAACATGATGACGTGACTTGCACTTGACTGGTTTGAGTGAGGGAGGGCTGTGCAGGTCACCAGCCTCACTTTCTCCTCCTGAGCCATCTGGATCCAGTGGCCAGATATTCATCAGGATAATTGGAGATAGCCTAGGATGCAATGGGAGAACTTGACCTTTTTAGGCTAAGGCCTTTTCAAGTACTCACTTAGAGTGAGGTAATGCCCATTCAGTGAATAGACCTCCTTAAGAAGTAGTCAGGCAATGGCCCCTTGATTGAGCAAAAGAAAAAAATAACTAAATTAAACTGGGAGGGAAAGAGAAACAGTTACTATGGATAACCACTCTAAGCCAGGAGGATCCAAAAAACAGCCTTTAATGGAGCTTGGGCAGGGACCTGTTGTTGTCCAATGTATGAGCTTCAGAGTGCACTGGGTTTAAGGTTTGGGGAAAGACAAGAAAGAAAAAGGAGAGAGAGAGAGAGAGAGAGAGAGAGAGAGAGAGAGAGAGAGAGAGAGAGAGAGAGAGAGAGAGAGAGAGAGAGAGAGACAAAGGAAGGAAGAAGGAAATCTAGCCAGTAAACCCCAAGTTAACTGGGCAGCCTCTGGCCTACCTTCCTTTGGAGAGGAGAAGGAAAGGGAGAGACAGGCAGAAGGGAGAGGATGAGCTGAATTACCCAGCTAACTGGCTCACCATTCTGCTCCCAGGTTGTGTTTCACCTTTGTTTTCAAAGAAGACTGTGACATCAGAGAAATGATGATATGACTTGCACTTGACTTCGTTTTGAGTGAGTTAGGTAAAAAGGATAAAAAAATAGTAGGTAATGATCATATTAATACACTACTTGATAAACACAAAGATAAAAGTTTTGGGACAAAAACTCAGTAACAAAAATTACTAAGAAAACTGGAAAGCAGTTTGGCAGAAACTAGGTATAGACCAACATTTCATATTATATACCAAGATTAGGTCAAAATGGATACATGATTTAGATATAAAATGTGATGCCATAAGCAAATTTGGAGAGCATGGAATAATTTAGCTGTCATATCTATAAGCCAGGAAAGAACTTATAACCAAAGAATAGATAGAAAGCAAGAGAGCATTATGTGATATGAAATGGATAATTTTGATTTCACTGAATTAAAAAAGTTTTTGCACAAAAAAACAATGCAGCCAAGAGTAGAAGGAAAAGTGGAAAGCTGGGAGATAATTTTATAGCTAGTTTCTTTGATAAAAAGTCTTCCTCACATAAAAGAACTGAGCCAAGTTTATAAGAATAAAAATGATTCTCCAACTGACAAATGGACAAAGAATATGAATAGGCAGTTTCAGATGAAGAAATCAAAGCTGTCTGTAGTCATATGAAAAAAATGCTCAATCAAATGCAAGTTAAAACAACTCTGAAGTACCACAACACACTCATCAGATCGGATTATATGACAGAAAAGGAAAATGCTAGATGCTGGAGGGGATGTAGGAAAATTGGGGCACTAATGCACTATTGGTGGAGTTGTGAACTGATCCAATAATTCTGGGGAGCAATTTGGATGCTCCAGTACCCAAAGGGCTATAAAACTGTGCATACCCTTTGACTCAGCTATACCACTATTAGATCTATATCCTTGAGAGATTAAAAAAATGAAAAGGACTTGTATGTACAAAAACACATATAGCAGTTCTTTCTGTGGTGGCAAAGATTGGAAATTGAGGCAATGCCCATCCATTGGGGAATGGCTGAACAAGTTGTAGTATATGATTGTGCTGGAATACTATTATGGTGTAAGAAATGATGAGCCAGATGGTTTCCGAAAAACCTGGAAAGACTTACATGAACTGATGCTAAGTGAAGTGAGCAGAACCAGAAGAACACTTGTGCAGAGTAACAGCGATACTGTACAGTTACCAGCTGTGAGTGACTTAGTCATTCTCAGCAATACAACGATCCAAGACAATTCCTAAGGAGCTTATGACGAAAAAATGCTATCAACCTCCAGACGCAGAACTGATGGAGTCTGAATGTAGATCAAAGCATACTATTTTTTACTTTATCTTTTTTCATGGTTCTCTTGGGTCTGTGTTTTCTTTTACAACATGACTAACATGGAAAAATTTTTTGCATGACTACTCATGTGTAACCTATATCAAATTGCTTGCTGTCTTAGGAAGAGGGGAGAGGTTGGATGAAGGGAGAGAATTTGGAGGTGTCAAAAATTTAAGAAACAAATTTAAAAATTGTTTTTATGTGTAATTGGAAAAAAATAAAATATTAGAAAACATAAAAGAATTAGCATAGTTATCTTTTTTTGATAGAAGATAGGATTACTGACTAATACAGCACTAATGTTCTCTTAGATGGCCAGTCTTCATTCAAACGTAAAATTAATCTCTTTAACTCCAGCCAGTGTGCTGTCCTTTAAAATGTCTAGGAATATGTTTGTAGTCACTGGATTATGTAGGATGAGAAAGTTGGTTTTCTTCAAGTGACCACCTTCCTTACAATTCCAGTAAATGCCACTAGGTGAATGAATGGTGGTGCTTAGAGATCAAATGGTTAAGCTCTTCTCCAGGAGTGAACAACTGAAATGAATGAGTTTTTATTCTTTAGTTATCTCCTTTCTTTTTCCGTCTTGTTTCCTCTGTTCACCCTTTTCACTCCTCTCCTTTCACCTCTGCCCTTGACCCCCTCCACTTCCTTTGCATTCCTTGGATATAAATTTCACTTCTGACTATGTGACCTTGAACAAGTCACTTCAACTCTATGCTTCAGTCACTTGGTGATCTCGTCAGCTTTATGGGTCTAATTATCTTCTCTATGTGAATATTCTCAAGATTTTTATATCCAGCTCTAGTCTCTCTCCTGAGCTCTAGTCTCAGACTAGAGCTGCCTATTTGTAATTTCAAACTGCCTGTACCATAAGCATCTTTAAATCCATGTGTCCAAAACATTATCTGCACTTCCTTATTATTTTCTTATCCAGATTCACAACCTCAGTGAATTTTCAAGTCCTCATTCAAGTCATCCCAGTTGCCAAAGCTCATTTTTTTCTCCACCATGTCTTTTTCATATATGTCCCCTCTCCATGTACACAACCACCATCCTAGTTGAGGTCCTCATAGACTTCCATCCTTAGTATTGTAGTAGCAGAACAGCTTTTGTTTTTTTCTTTGCATTCCCAGAGCTTAACACACTTTGGGGCACTTAGCATGCATTTAATAAGTCATTGTTGATTGATTAAGCAATTTTCTAGGACTCATTTACTTCTTCTGCTTGCTGCTAGGTAATCCTATTATACCTTCCTTATCAACTCACTATCCCACTCTCCCCAGTGACTGTTCCAGATCTTTTCATCCCTCCTCAAACCTTCCATAGTTCCCCTCCCCCACGGTTTTAGCCAAGAATCTTGTCTCATATTTTAAAGTAAAAAATTGAGGCCACTTGCTGTGAGCTACCTATTCTCTTCTCATTTTCATTTCTTATCACTCAGATAGATGACTTCTGCTACTATCTCCTCTTTCATCCATGTCTCACTTGATGAGGTGGCTTTACTCCTTAACAAGGCTAATCCTTCTACCTTTTCAAGAGATCTCATTCCATCCCATCTTTTTGAACAGATTTTCTCCTCTATCCTTCCCATCATATCACTTATTTTCAGTCTCTTTGTTTAAAAGCTCATTCCCCACTGCCTACAAATATGCCCATGTATCCCCTGTCCTCAAAAAAAACCCTCTTCCCCAGTTTTCTCCTTTCTGCTTGTAACTCTAGAGAAAGCATCAAAGTAGGGATTCTTGACAGTTTTTATGTATCATGAACAGTCTGATGAAGCCTAGGAGCCCTTCTTCAGAATGTCTTTTTAAAAAAATCATACTTGAAGAAATTCGTAAATTTCAGTTAGAAGTCAGTGAAAATAAAAATTTTCCCATCCAATTTCATGGACACCCTTAAATCTATCCATTGACCCCAGGTTAAGAACTTCTACATTAAGGGATTTCTGGGTACCCTGATGGTATCTTCTCTTTTTCTCTCTTTGATATCTTTCTATTCTTCCCAAAGGTAATTTGGCACGATAAGAGCAGAAAGTCCCCCCAATATGGAATACATATAGACAATCCTTTGTTTTCCTCATTTCCTTTCCAAACAGGATGTACTGATTTGAATGGCAGCCTTGCTTTCTAGGAGGGCAATTCTATTTCTTCTCTCTAGTGTTAAAAGAATAGGTAAAATACACTGTTCATTCCTAGTGTTAACAGAACACCAAAACTCAAGTAGCAAAAATATAGCCAATTAGCAAAATAAATAAAAATATATTTTAAAAATATTGCTGAAGTTGCACAAGTAAATTCTCCTGTAGTTGTATGCTAACTAGAATTTTTAAGCTACAGAGAACAATTCCCATTACTAATGCTGGTTGATTCATTCTGCCATGAATGAGGAGTGAACTATTTCTTGGGAGACAAATGAGTCTGATTCTGGTCTTGCCTTGACTTCTCTTTTCTAGGGAAGATCCTGGGATGATTCTTCCTATATATTTTTTCCATGTCAAAAAATATATGTATCATTCTGTACCCTGAGTCCTTCATCTCATACTTCATCATCACACTTCTGAAATCAGGGTTGGTCTTTGCAATGATTGAAGTATGGAAGTCTTTCCAAGTTGTCATTACAGTATTCATGTTATTATATAAATTCTCCTGGTTCTACTCACTTCAATTTGTTTCAGTTCCTAAGGGCCTTCCATTAGTTAGCCTGAAACTGCCCCTTTCATCATTTCTTAGAGCATGATACATTTTGTATACAATAATTTGCTCAATCATTCTCCTAATTAATGGGCATGCTCTTAGTTTCCAGTTCTTTGCCACCAAAAGAAGGGATTGCTTATAAATATTTTTATATGCATATGTTTTTTCCCTACTTTTTTGATGTCTTTGGGGTATAGACCTAGTAGTGACATATTATATAATGTAGCCTCTAGACCCCTCCTCCCTCACTTTCCCCAACTTGAGGCTTATGGGTTCATGTCCCTTCTGCTTGATGTGACTGAGCTTTGGAGAACACCTAAAAGGAATTAGTTGTGATGAATCTGTGCTGCAAGGTTGGCAAAAGCTTCTGCCTGGATGGATTTGAGCTATGTTTTCCCTTTTCAAATAAGCTGGTACAGAATAATAATGTCACAGAACACCAGCAATGGGAATTGTACCCCGCTCACTGAGTACGTTCTATGGCTGCAGCTGTCACCAGAAGCACCAAGGGAACAGATCTGCAGCACAACACCTGTTCGTTCCTGCCCTTGTGATTCAACTGCCCTGCTTTCTTTATTGTACTAAATATTAACTCCACACTCCTATAGTTCCCCATTACTATGTTGAAATTCATTGACACTGTTTGAATCTAGCATATATTCACGAGTCCTGGTTTTTCTCCAAGCTGGATTAAAGATCTGCTTTTTTCCTGGAAACTGTCAAGTGACCAAGACTCTCTTGATATGTTTTGTAGAAGCCCTCTAACCCTGTTCTAATGTAAAACTGATAACTGCACATGTGTAAAGGTCATAGAGTGACACAGTGTACAATAAACCAAGAGAAGGTATGGTAGCAAAAACTACATCCTTGAACAGAGAGCAAATCCATAATTTGTGCTTTGTATAGAATAAATGTCTGAACAACCATGGTTTGGGTTTAGGGACTGGGAATTTGATGCTGTTGGTGTCGGTTAGAAAATAAGATTATCTCATTTTCCATTTATTCAGGAAGTCAGAGAAGGCTTTGTATAAATAATAAGACAGCCTAGGAAAATAGGGGCCATACATTATTCCTGTTTATATATCTCCAGCTGCCAAATTCAGTGGTTGTACACAATAGGTGTTTAATAAATGTTGGATTGAGGTGAAGTTATTAATTCAGTACTGATTCTGTATTCCATGCATTTTGACTTATTTCTAGCACTCCACGTTTAAAGAAAGAATGACAGGACTTAGGGTCATTGGGTCTGGCTATTTACTATCCGTGTGACCTTGGGTGAGTCAGTTTCCCTATCTCAGTTTTAGTTTTCTCATTTGTAAAATGGGGACAATAATACTCGTATTTTCTACTTCTTAGGCTTGTTGTGAGAAAGCACTTTGCAAACCCTGAAGTGCTGTGTGAGTGTGAGCTGTTTCTTTAGTCAGGACAACTGGCTTCCTTTGTAGAGTAGTCTGATATTTCGATTGTGAAATCCTTCCCAATACACTCCACCCTCTGACCTCTGGGCATATCTTACACAATATTTTTCTCTTCTAGAGTATCTTGTGTGTGTGTGCTTATGTATTTAAATATCAATTTTATTTTTTTAAATGTTTTTGAAATAATTGTATTAGCTTAGCTTAAAACACCAACAACAAATTAAGCATGCGTTTCCAATGATTTAAAAGAGGAAGGGGAGTATTTCAACCTACAATATGTTTGTAACAACTTATTGGTTATTTCCTTGAATGTTAATATCCCTTTTGCTTGTTGTGTATATGTCTTCCCTTTCACAGAATAGTCCATGTGAATATAACTTGAGTTCTGTTTTCTTTCAGCTGCAGCATTTCATCTTTCTATGTATTTTTCATCCACGTCTGTCTTGTCTCCTAAATTAGATCACTAGCTCCTTGAAGCCAAGACTTGTTTCATCTGCCTCTTTCGGAACTCCCCATGGCACTTAGTACTGTGGTCTGCATGCACATGTTGCTTTTATAAATGTTATTGACAGACTGGTACTTCTGCTTTTAGCAGTGACAACCCCACCCACTGTGATTGCTTATTTTTTCCCTTATGGGTGATGGGAGACATAAATTCATTCTTTCCCTTAAGGTGACTTGGAGTTCAGAAATGGTATACTTTAAAATACTAAAGCAACAGAAGAAACAAAGGTGCTTATTTAGATGTCTCAGAGACATTCTATTTGTAGAGATTTCTTGAAGAGGATTCTAGGGAAGGGGAGTTGAACACATAAGTACCTACTGAGAGCCTCATTCGCACTTCATTCCTGGTTCATAATTAGCAAAGCTAAGGAGAATTGAGGTACTGGGAGGCTCTGTCATACACTGCAGTGAACAAAGTAGACATGTTTTTATTTTTGCAAGCTAATTCTTCTTTCTCCAAGAACTCCTCCTATGTCAGTTGAGACAATAAGGTTCTTGTGCATAGTGAAAGACCTAGGTCTCCTGCCACTGTGTGAATAATAACCTTTGCTGATGGATAACCTTTCTGGTAACTTGAGAGCACCATCTCCAAGCAGGCTAGTAACAAGGCTGATAATCTAGTGTTATGGATCTAAGAACCCCAGTGAAGTTTCCAAGGTCAGACTTTAGCAACTATTTAAAAAAAAAACACACCTCAGCAGATGAAGTCAGAACAAACACTAAGTTACCTGGGCTGTGTTTGACTAATGTAATCTTAGATACACAATGCTAAAGAGATCAGATTCAGCTTATGTAACAGGGGAAAGAGAAGGAACAAGGCAGTTTATGTTGAATTTTCTTTTGGAAGTTCTTCCATGGTATATCCACCCACACACAAAAGCACTGTGAAATGCACCAGCCCACTCATACACGTGTATTAACAGACTGGATGGAGATTAGTGGAGCAATAATTTTGGAAAATACTTTGCAACAATTGTTCAAAAGCAACTCTGGAAATAGCTGGTTGATCATTTCGAAATCTCTAAGAATGCTGATCAAACCTTTTTCAAAGATGCTTATGAAAAAGAACTAGAAGTGGAGTCATGCACAGAAGAGTGGATGAGTTAGGTCTGTGGGGCTCCCAGTCTGTGCCTGGAGATTAGTCTGCCATTAAGCACATAAATATTATGTTGCCACTCACAGCTCAATTTCTATCATTTGTCAAAATGATATTTTCCCTGAACTGAGATTTACCATTTCTTCCTTCAGTTTATAAGTAGTTATGAATGAATTCTAGGTAACTTTAAAAATGTTTTGGGGGCCTTTTATTCCAAACCACAGCACAAGAGCTTTGACTCCAAATCCAGTGCTCTCTCTACTGTATGACATAATTTCTTAGAGGTAGAATTGAATTCCCTCTGAAGATATATTTCAGAGGATGTTTTATTAGGACCAGGCTAATTGTATGCTAGTAAGCTCACACCTGGAATGTCTCAGAGTGACCCATCAAGAGAGTTAGAGTAGCCTTCTGACATAACATTTAGCCTTCATCTTTGTGTGTGATAGGTGACTTGTAGGCATGGGCAAAGCATGATTGAATAACATCTGTTATTCGATGGGTGTCAGTATAATAATGAAACTATGCTAGACTAAACTCAGTGACCCAAGAAATTTCTGAATTGTAACAAGCAAATAAAATTCAATCTCAACTACCATGAGCACACTGAAGGCTAAGATTTGTATCTCTCTCCCTCACTATTCTCATTTTTCAGCCCTGGCTATTCAATACATATTATGCTCAAGAATTTAGGAGCTATAGTAAAGATGTATGTATGTGTATATTGAATAAGAGGCTTAGTAAGAGTTTGATGAAGGGAGAGTTAGGGGCTTCATTTTCAGCTCTAGGGACATTGAATTAGTTTTAAGGGTTGATTTCCCACTGAGTTGTAATACAGGTATGACTGTCAAGAGATTGATTAATTATACAGATTGACATGTTTTCACGTTCATTTGAACAAGCTTGTTTGAAATGTATTTTACTTCTGTGTGGTTACCCTTAGAGACCTTGAACCTGCCATTAGTTTCTGACTGAAAATGGACCTCCATGTGTGTACATAACTGCCCTTCCCACAGTTCCTGCTTCAGGGGTGTCTCAAAAAATCAGTTAAAATATAGTAGTATAGGCTTGTTTAAGATGGCAGGGAGCCCAGAATTAGTTCAGCCATGTTTCAGCAAGGCTCACAAACATGGAGTAGTGGTCAGCTTGCCAAGCTGAAATTTGAGAAAATGGGAAGCTTTGAAGGAGACCTGTATAAAGAGTGGTTCTGGTTTTTAGATGCCAGATCAACCCTTGTGAGTTTCATGGAGATCCTATTTTTTTCTTTCATCTCCTTGAGGAGTCTCCCTTTGTACAAAATGAGCTGGCTCTAAACCAACCTAATGTGGCCCCAAATAAGCAGGCTATACCCCAATCCAGGGTGACCTTGACTGACTTAAGAAAAACATTAAGATAGGACAAGGACTCTCAGATCAAAAAAGAAGAAGAATAGATGTTTGACATGTCTGAGCCCCATGGCACAGACTGGATAAGCCCCAGATTCATGGTTTAACTAGTTCTTACTTACTTACTTGTACTGCGTTCTATCAGGACAAGTGGTCTGTAAATTGACTATAGATGAATTGAGTACTTTGACTCTAATAGTCCCAAGTAATAAAGGCTATGTCTCCACCTCTATTTAGCATTCTTTTATGCTTTATTTTGTGCTATCATCTAAAAAGTGTTTCTGATGGGTGTATTTTAGTATATATTGGGGTTGAAATGGGTTTAATCATGGGAATGACAGTTCTAGAAGATGGAGGGAAATCCACTACTTAGATGTTTAATATGACACAAAAACATCAAGAATTATTTGTTTATTTAATAAGAATCCAGGACTGTATACACAGCCCTGCCCAGGTGCTGGTTCATACAAAAATGAATGAGGTGCTGTTCCTGTTCTTTTTTTTTTTAGTTTTACTTATTTATTTTTAGATTTTGACATTCATTTCCACAAAATTTTGAGTTCCAGTTTTTCTCCCCATCTCCCCCATCCCCCACCCCATAACACCTTGCATTCTGATTACCCCTTTCCTCAGTGTGCCCTCCCTTCTATCACACCCCACCCTTCTCTTATCCCCATTTTCTCTCTTTTTTGTAGGGCAAGATAGATTTCTATACTCCATTACCTGTATTTCTTATTTCCTAGTTATATCCAATAACAATTCTGAACATTTGTTTCTAATACTTTGAATTCCAACTTCTCTCCCTTCCTCCCTCCTGACTCATCCCACTGAGACAGAAAGCAATTCAATACAGGCTATATATGTGTCGTTTTGCAAAAGACTTCCATAATAGTCATGTTGTATAAGACAAACTATATTTCCCTCCATCCTACCCTGTCCCCCATTTATTCTATTCTCTCATTTGACCTTGTTCCTTCCCAAAAGTGTTTACTTCTAATTACTCCCTTCTTCCATTTGCCCTCCCTTCTATCATCCTCCTCACCCCACTTGTCTCCTTCTCCCCTGCTTTGCTGTAGCGTAAGATAGATTTTCATACCAAATTTAGTGAGGATGTTATTCCTCCTTAAGCCATATGTGAAGAGAGTAAGCTTCACTTTTCCCCCCTCACCTCCTCCCTTTTCTCCTCCATTGAAAAAGATTTTTTCTTATCTTTTTTATGAGTGATAATTTGCCCCATTCCATTTCTCCCTTTCTCCTCCCAATATATTCCTCTCTCACCCTTTAATTTATTTTTATAGATATCATCTCTTCTGATTCAACTCAACCTGTGCTCTCTGTCTTTGTGCGTATGTGTGTGTGTGTGTATGTGTGTGTGTGTGTGTAATCCCTCCACCTACCCAAATACTGAGAAAAATCTCAAGAGTTACAAATATTATCTTTCCATGTAAGAAAGTAAACAGTTCAGCTTTAGAAAGTCCTTTATGATTTCTCTTTCCTATCTACTTTCTCATGCTTCTCTTGATTCTTGTGTTTAAAAGTCAAGTTTTCTCTTCAGTTCTGGTCTTTTCATCAAGAATGCTTGAAAGTCCTCTATGTCATTGAATGGCCATTTTTCCCCCTGAAGCATTATACTCAGTTTTGCTGGGTAGGTGATTCTTGGTTTTAATCCCAGTTTCTTTGACTTCTGGAATATCCTATTCCAAGCCTTTGATCCCTTAATGTAGAAGCTGCCAGATCCTGTGTTACCCTGATTGTATTTCCACAATACTCAAATTGTTTCTTTCTAGCTGCTTGCAGTATTTTCTCCTTGACCTGGGAATTCTGAAATTTGGCCACAATATTCCTAGGAGTTTCTCTTTTTGGGTCTCTTTCAGGAGGTGATCAGTGGATTCTTTCAATATTTATCTTGCCCTCTGGCTCCAGAATATCAGGGCAGTTTTCCTTGATAATTTCATGAAAGATAATATCTAGGCTCCTTTTTTGATCATGACTTTCAGGTAGTCCCATAATTTTTAAATTGTCTCTTCTGGATCTATTTTCCAGGTCAGTTGTTTTTCCAATGAGATATTTCACATTATCTTCCATTTTTTCATTCTTTTGGTTTTGTTTTGTAATTTCTTGGTTTATCATAAAGTCATTAGCTTCCCTCAGCCCCACTCTTATTTTTAAAGAACTATTTTCTTCAGTGAGCTTTAGACCCTCCTTTTCCATTTGGCTAATTCTGCTTTTTAAAGCCTTCTTCTCCTCATTGGCTTTTTGGACCTCTTTTTCCAATTGAGTTAGCTTATTTTTAAAGGTGTTATTTTCTTCAGCATTTTTTCTTGGGTCTCCTTTAGCAAGCTGTTGACTCGCTTTTCAGGCTCTTCCATGACCTGACCCCATTTCATATTCGTTTTGGAGGAACTGGATGCAGAAGCCTTGACTTCCTCTGACAGCATGCATTCTTCTTTCTCATCTGAAAGGATGGAAGGAAACACCTGTTCAAAAGAAAGTAATCTTCTATGGTCTTATTTTTTTTTTCCTTTTTTGGGCATTTTCCCAGCCAGTTACTTGACTTCTGAATCCTTTGTCAAGAGGAGGGTCCTAGTGCTCCGCCTCACCCCAGGATTGTGCTCAGGGCTGAGATTCAGATCAACTGCTCAATTCCCCCAAGGGGTTTAGGCTGAGTGCTTCACAAATGGATGCCCACAGCTGCCACCCCCCTTGCTGCCACCCCCACTGCTGCCACTACCACCAATGCTACTGCCGTCACTGCCTGGGGCCAGTGCTGGGGAGGACCCTGCTCCCCTCTTGCCCAGTTGGGAAAGCCCTGTCAATGACCTTTGAAGCTTTCTTTGGTGCTTATGAATTGAGTGATCTGAGACCCTCCCTGACAGGGATTCTGCCCCAGAGGCCTGTTCCAGTCTTTTTCTTCCTGGTGCTGTGTGTCCAGGGCTGGGCTCCTCTTGATGCAGTGTTGCATGGGATAGACTTTTTCTGTCAGCCTTCCAGGTTACCTTTGGCTGGAAATCTCTTTCACTCTGTCCTTCTGTGATTTCTGCTGCTCTAGAATTTGTTGAGAGTCATTTTTACAGGTATTTTATGGACTGTGATGGAAGAGCTAGAGTATGTGTGTCTTTCTACTCCACCATCTTGGCTCCACTCCCCCATTCTTGTTCTTAAGGAACTTGCAGCCTAGTTGAAGAGATAAGACATTTACACAAATAACTCTAAGACAAATTAAAATATGATAGGTGTATAAGAGAAGCATATATGAAATGCCTTCAGAGAACTGAGGAGATGGGGATGGAGAGAGACAGAAAGAGGGAGAAGAGAAGAGAGGAAAAGAAAACAGAGAGAGGGAGGGAGGGAGAGAAGGTAAAGAGAAGGAGGGATAGAAGAAAGACAAGAGTGAGAGAGAGAGACAGAGATTTTGTTTTTGAGGGAAATCAAGGAAAGCTTTCTAGAAAGAAGTGACATTTTAATTTAGACAAGTTAAGTGTTTTATTTTTGTATGTTATCTTGATTCTTATTGTAATTATAATGGCAACTAAGAGGGTAGAGTATATTTCAAGCATAAAATGGTAGGAACAAAGGTACAGATGTGGGGAAGGGCACTGTGTATTTGAAGATTAGTGACTGGGAAGACAGAATGGACTGAAATTGTGCAGCATCTTGAATGCTAAAATTTGGTGATTTTATTCAAGAGGCTTATTTACTGAATGGACATTACCTCACTCTAACTGAGTACCTGAATAGGCCAAGGTCCCCCAGTGCATCCTGGGCCTTCTCTAGTCATCCTGATGAAAATCTAGTCACTGGGTCTGGATGACCCAGGAGGGAAAGCGAGGCTAGTGACCTTGCACAGCTCTCCCTTACTCAAAACAAAATCAAGTACAAGTCATGTCATCATTTATGTGATGTCATGATCTTCTCCAAAATGAAGGACAAATACAAGTATCTGCCCTAATTGGGATCTGACTCTAAAAGTGCTTACTTTGTGTTATACACTGTGTTAAGTACAATATGTTAGTGAGGCAATCTCTGCCCTCAGAGAGCAGGCAGCTGGGGCAGCAACTAGTATGAGTGGGAGAGCTTGTTAGTGATTTGTTTAAGGGAGCTGGGTTTGTGGGAAGCCTAACAGAGGGAAGGCTTGGGGATGATAATGCCCTCTGCATTGTTATTTTGTATGGATTTCCTTGTTGCTGTGATGGATTTGTTTGAATAAATGTTTTGGTTCTGTTTTCCATGTGGAGAGTCTGTTACTTTTTGTGATTCAGAACTGTGTTGACATATTCAGAGCCACTGTAGGCACTGTGAATATCGTGTTGGGGCTACAGCAAGCCACTTAGGTATCAGTTTCCTTACCTGTAAAATAAGACAGTTGGATTGATGGACTTTGAGATGCTTAACAACTTCAAATCTATGATTCTGTCCCTAGAGGTGAGGAAATATTTCAGTCTTTAAATAGGGAAAATGGGATTCTCAACTCCCCACACTTAATCTCCATATGCAATAACTTGTCAAGTCCTATTGATTCTAATTTCATGACACTCTCATATATACCCTTTCTCTCCTCTGATACTAGTACATATTCTCATCACCTCATACCTGGACTATTACAATAGTCTGCTGGTGGACTTTCTCCCCTACCTCAAGCCTCTCCCCCCTCCATTTTATTTTGCACCCAGCTGTCTGGTTGATGTTCCTAAAGTGAAGATCTGACCATGTCATTTTCCTATTCATTAAACTCAGTGACTCCTTATTACCTCTAGGATCAAATACAAAATCATTTGTTTGGCTTTGAAAGCCCTTCTTGGCCTTTTCCTATCTTTCTATACATCTTACTCCCTTCCAAGTACTTTGAAGTCAAGTGACCCTGGCCTCCATATTGTTTCTTACACAAGATCTCCTGATTGTGTCTTTTCATTGTTCAGTGCCCCATGTCTGGAATTCTCTCTCTCCTCATCTGTCTCCTGGCTTCGCTGGCTTCCTTCAAGCCCTAGCTAAAATCCTACTTTCTATAACAGAGCTTTCCTGATCTGCCTTAATGCTACTGCCTTCCCCCTATGATAATCTCCAGTTTATCCTGTGTGTGTGTGTGTGTGTGTATTTATACATATATGTGTGTGTGTATATAATTTTATGTATAATTTTACATATAATTATTTGTGTGTATGTATGTGTATGTATATATATATGCATATATTTTGTATTTACAGCTAAGTCTCAATTAGTGCACATAATCAATCCAATGAAATGATCACATTATTTGAATTTGTACTACAGAGATCCATTGGGATGGAACCAGCTGACACATATATAATTATTATTTTGAAAGTGTAAATTTGATAACATGTGGTGATTTCATAGGATTCATTATTTGTACTAAGTAGGATCAAGCTGTAGTTGTTTGCCTGCTGTTTCCCCATTGAACTGCGAGCATCTTGAGGTTATTTTTTTTTTTGTATTCTCAGTGTTTAACACAGTTCTTAGCACATTTTGTTGTTGCTAGTAGGTACTTAGTAAATGCTTGTTGTTATTCAGTCTTTTTTTTTTAGTCATGTCTGACTCTTTGTGACCCCTTTGGAGTTTTCTTGGCAAAGATACTGGACTGATTTGCCATTTCCTTATTTAGCTGATTTTACAGATGAGGAAACTGAGGCAAACAGAATTAAATGACTTGCCCAGGGTCACATAACTAGTAAGTGTTTAAGACTGAGTTTGAAATCAGGAAGATGAGTCTTCCTGACTTCAGGCCCAGTACGCTATCCACTGTGCCACCTAGATATTCCAAAATGCTTGTTGACTTGACTTCATCCAATAGACAGTGACCCTGACTTGGATTCAAGAAAAAGCTTATTTAAAAAAATTCTTATAGGCATGATTCATGAGCATCTGGGGAAATGGTGGTCATGTATTTTTGCCTTGGGTTCATCAAAAACAAGTCATGCTAGAGTAACCTCATAGATTATTTTTTTGGACAAAGGTATTAGACTACTGATGCAGTGCATAGAGTGCCAGACCTAAAAAACTAACAGAAATCATATGGTTATCTCAATAGATGCAGAAAAATCCTTTGACAAAATACAACACCCTTTCCTATTGAAAACATTGAACAGCATAGTAATAAATGCAGCCTTCCATAAAATCATAAGCAGTATCTACCTAAAACCATCAGCAAGCATTATATGTAATGGGAATAAGCTGGTTACATTTCCAATAAGATCAGGGGTGAAACAAGGATGTTCATTATCACCACTGTTATTGAATATGGTAATAGAAATGTTAGCTTTAGCAATAACAGTGCTAGACCTGCAGTCAGGAAATCCCAAGTTCAAATCTGGTCTCAGACACTGACTAACTGTGTGACCCTGGGCAAGTCACTTAACCCTGTTTGCCTCAATTTCCTCATCTATAAAATGAACTGGAGAAGGAAATGGCAAACCACTCCAGTATGTCTGCCAAGAAAACCCCAAATAGTGTCCCAAAGAGCAACTGAACAGCAGTTAGACTAGTAGCTTAGGCAGGTGGCAGATATAACACATCTGGAGTTCAGTAAAACATTTGACTAAGTCTCTCCTGATATCCTTGTCTTGTGTATAAGGTAAAGAAATGCCAGTTGAATAATAGTATGGTTGATTGAATTTGGAACTGGTTGAAGGGCCACACCCAAAGAATGTTGATTAATGGACTAATGTCAACCCAGAGGAAGGTCTCTAGTGGAGTATTTTAGCTGTTTAACAACTTTATCAGTATGAAGTCACAACTGAAATGTTTATCAAATTTGTGAATGACACAGCTCAAATACTTCAATGCATTTATAACCTCATTGATACTGGTATTTCCTACAAAGATATAGATAGTAAGCCATATATGCCCACCCATTCTGTATGACTTTTGTCCTTATCTTCCCATAAATTCTTCAGAATGAATCCACCCCAGCGTTCTGAGGGCTTTCCTCAGTTCTTAACAAAATGAGGATGCCAGTGAAGTATGTGGACTGGGCATCTGTTATCCCTCTCATCACAAAATAAACTATTTTCAAAAAAAATTACATGTGTAATGAGTACTTTATTCTATTTGGCCTTTGCAATTTCTCATTTGTTATATGCCCCCCACATGCCATTCAGTTGTCCTGAGGTCTTCCTCAACCTCAGCTGGAGATTTAGTGTTCTGTGACTCACCACCATGCAACATCCCTGGAAGGATATTACTATTTAAAAGATGAGTCTTATTATAATTCACTGAAAAAATGTTAACACAGGGTCAAGAAGATTCCTGGGGTACTTTATGGGAGACATCTTTTCACATTAACATAGAAACATGACTGTTGTGAAAGGTCAACCTTCCAACCTTCCAGTTATGAATCCACCTAATTGGTCTATTGTCCAGTCTGTACCTTACCATCTTGTCCACAAGAAGATCGTGACTTTGTCACATGCTTTGCTAAAATCTAGGTAAACTATATTGCTCTGAAGAAGTTGGTGGTAACTTTTTCAAAAAAGATAATGTGATTAGTCTGACACAACCCCTTGTAGGTGAAGCCAGGTTGGCTCTCTGTGGTCACAGCTTCTTTATTTTTGATTGTTACTAATCATTCCTTTAGGGCAGCTAGGTGGCAAAATGGATAGAGCACTGGGCTTGGAATCCTGAGTTCAAATGTGGTCTCAGACATTTACTAGCTGTGTGATGCTAGACAACTTACTTAACCATGTTTGCCTCAGTTTCCTCATCTGTAAAAATGAGCAGAAGAAAGAAGTGGCAGCCCACTCCAGTATCTTTGCCAAAAAACAAAACAAAACAAAACCCAGGTGGGATCCCAAAGAGTCGGACACGAATGAAAAAGACTAAACAACAACAAATCATCCCTTTTACGCTATGCTTCAGCATTTTACTGATTATCAAAGTAAGTCACTGGCCTGAGGTTTGTGGACTCTATTCTCCCCTCTCTCTCCTCTTTCCCTCTCTCTTGCTCTCTCTCTCTCCCTCTGAAAATTAGGACATAGTTTTTACTTCTCTAGTCCTCTTCTCCCATTCTCCACGATCTTACAAAGAAAACTGACCATGATTCAACAGTCCCATCTACTAGTACTACCTGTAAGTATCCTGGGCTATGGTTCACTTGGATCAGACAACTTGAACTCATCAAGAGTAACCAGGTGCCCTCTTACTTTCCCCTTAATAATTATATTGGTAAGTGAGGACCACTTTGCAACAATTAGAATGAGAACTCATTTGAGTTCAATGATTTTAAAAATAAGGCAATTTGATCAGCTTTTCCTATTCATTTAAATTGCTTCATTTGGTTGTAAATGCCTCTTCAAATGAGTGATTATGTACTATCATAATCAAGTGTCTGCACTAGGGAGAGGAATAGGAAACCCATGCACAGGACTTGTATGTCCAAAGGAAATTTATTAAAGGATATTCTTTATAGCCAACTGGAGGCAGGAGTATCATATTGTTTCATCCTTCAGATATGCATCTGGATTCAGGTATGGGAATTCCTTAGACTGGGGTGGTATGACAGTTTCAAATATAGCTTTTCCCAGCTTGTATAGGAAAAATTCCATCTCTGACATGTTAGAGATGCTCTTCATTTTCTGGGGATCCAGGATGGTAATGATGGGAATTAAGGTATAATTTGCTACCTCTAATTCTTCATCTGTGCTTTGGGATCTCTAGTAATTGATGGCAGGGGAGGGGGACGAGAGACTATGGGATGGAATGCTTTTTTTCTTTATTCAAGTTTTAAAAAGAGGACATGGAGAGTCTTATTTATAATGCCAGTGCTTTGGGGCTGTCTAGGCCCAGATGGAAACTTATGATGTTATTTGGAAAAGAGGGCCAGTGAGACCTTCCTCACTGATTTTAGGGGGGAAAGAAAATTTAAGAAAAAAGTAACAACGAAAGATACATACCAGTTATCTGGTAAGTGCCAGGAAAATTGTCTTGGATTTTTTTCTCTCAAGTGATGGATCAAAGACCTTAAAGAAATGCTTCTATTCTCCCACCCACACCCCTCCATCCACAACTCAAAAATTCTACAGATGAAAATCTAACTCAAGTTCCACAAGGAAGAAGGAATAAACTTACACTATACAAAGATCCTAAAAAGGCTTTACTTATAAATAGAGCTACATATCCTATTCTGGGTAATGTTAATTAATTAAATCCATTAATTTATTTCCTTAGAGAAAGGATAACCATTTCAGTTTAAAAATTCTAAGAAACAAAATCATACCCTTGTACATATAGTGAGGAGTCCTAGATACTAAAGCAACCATGAGGAGTGCTAGTGCGGAGTCTTAGAAGCTAAAGCACCCAGATATTATGGAAAGCATGGCAGAAAATAAGATTTTTTGATACCCTGCCACTATAAGGTATCACCTCCCTTTTAACCAATTTTTGTTCATTCCTTGTGAATACAAAGATTTCCTTGGTTAGAATGCAGAAGCAAATTAATACTTGTTCAGTCATCATTGCCTCATCCACTCTGAAAAGCTGTGTATCCCTTTTTTAAAATCTTCTCTTCCTGAATGTAGCTAACATCACCCCTTTTGTTATCATTAGGTCCTCACCAGCCTCAGCTTATGCTGAGATTTAACACTCCTCTCATAGCACTTCTGTATTTATCCTCAGTTGGGGGAAGAGAAAGGAATAAGTATTTTTATAGCACCAACAATGTGCCCAGTACTGCTAAGTGCTTTTAAAAAATATTCATTTGATCCTCACAACCGCCCTTTGAGGTAAGTACTATTACAATTGAGGAAACTGAGGCAGACAGAGGTTAAGACTGGATTTAGGGCCAAATCTTCCTGACTCCAAGTCCAGCATTCTATCCACTGTACCAACCAGCTGCCTCAGTTAATTGCCTTACAATTAACTTACAGTCTTCTTTACACGTGCTTTAAAAGTAGAAATTAGTGAGTTTCCTGTGCATCCACATCAGTTTCTTTAAGACAACTCCCTGTATTTCTTCCTCAGATATTATTCCTCTTTGTGTTTTCAGAATTTCATTCTTAACACTCTTAACCTGACTTTTTCTATGGAATTATAGTCAGTGGGATTCATTCCAGTCCTCTCTGTAAGTGCTTTGAAATTCTCTTTCCTCAGATTTAGGATATCAGACTATTCATAGCTTCCGTTCCTTCCAGATCAACAAATAATTGGATGGAACAATCACTTCCCTCAAGGTTCTTATCATTTGCACTCTAGTAAATAGTTCCTCATTCCTTTGTTAGTGTTCCTGAATAGAAATGACCATCACTGGTTGGTTCCCCCACATTTTTAAAGATGAAATTGTTATTGAGGAAAAATTTGCTTTCCGCAGAGTGCTCCTGCAGATGTCCAGGCAATTAAAGTCTCTCCACTACTACTAGAAATAGGAGCAATGTGAAGTTGCCAAGGCAAATTTAAACTTGATCTAAGGAAAAATTTTCCTAGCACTCATAGCTTTTGAAAAGTGGAATGGACTGCCTTGGTAGATAGTATATTCCTCCCCACCTCACATTGAGTTATTTAGGGCTTTTGTCTCTTTAGCAGAAAAATTGGTTGACATTCTGGAGAGCAATTTGGAACTATGCCCAAAGGGCTACAAAAAGGTGCGTATCCTTTGACCCAGCAATATTGCTTCTGGGACTCTATCCCAAAGAGATCATAGAAATGGGAAAGGGTCCCACATGTACAAAAATATTTACAGCAGCTCTCTTTGTGGTGGCCAAAAACTGGAAATCAAGGGGATGCCCATCAACTGGGGAATGGCTGAACAAGTTGTGGTATATGAATGTAATGGAATACTATTGTGCTATGAGAAATGATGAACAGGAAGACTTCAGGGAACCCTGGAAAGACTTTTATGAACTGATACTGAATGAAAGGAGCAGAACCAGGAGAACTTTGTACATTGCAATAACCACAGTGTGCGAGGATTTTTTCTGGTAGACTTGGTACTTCATTGAAATGCATGGGCTTAAAAAATTTCCAATGGACTCTTGAGTCAAAACACCTTCCACATCCAGAGAAAGAACTATGGGACTGGATCTCAGATAAAAACAGACCATTTTCTTTTGTATTATGTTTTGTTTTGTTTTATGGTTTCTCCCATTCATTTTAATTCTTCTATGCAACATACATTTAATAGGAATGTACATGTAGAACCTATTTAAGGAAGAGAGTGAGGAGAGAGGAGGAAATGAAGGGGAGGGAGTGGAAAAAAATCAAAGATATATGGAAGTGATTGTCAAACACTGAAAACAAATAAAACAATTCAATTGAAAAAATAAATCAAGTGTAAGAAATTTTTTAAAAATGGTTGACCATTTATCAGAATGTTATAAAACTTCTCAAAATAAAAAAAGAAGCTTTTAACCACCACATAAAAATGTTCTAAATGGCTAATAATAAGAGAAATGGAAATTAAAATAGCCTTGAAGTTTTATTTTACATACATCAGATTGGCAAAGATGACCCAAAAAAGGGAAAGTGACAGTTGTTGGAGGGGATATGAGAGGGTGGCCACTCAAATGTGCTGTTGATAGAACTGTGAATTGGTCCAGCTATTCTGGAAAGCAAATATGAACTACAAAAAAGGTTACTTAATTACCATACCCTTTGAAACTGTGATAGAAATGTCTATAAGAGATCAAAGAAAATAGAAGGATTGATACATACAAAACTATTCATAGCAGCTATTTTTGTTGAAAAACTGGAAACTAAGGCAATGTCCATCATTTGGGGAATGGTATATTAATATAATGTAATGTATTTGTACTGTAAGAAATGATGAAAGGAAAAGATTCAGGGAAACCTAGAATTTATCAGTCAGTTGGTAAATATTATTTAAGCTCTTAGTATATGGACTAAGCACTGGGAATATAAATAAAGGCAAAAGGCAGTCCCTGTTCTCAAGTAGCTCACTGTCTAAAGGTGAAGATAATGTTTAAACAATTGTGTACAAACAAGCTACATACAGGATAAATTAGAGTAACCCACAGAGGGAAAGCACTAGCAGGGAGGAAAGCCCTAAGGGAGACTGACAAAGGCTCCTTATAGAATATAGGATTTTTGTGTTCATCCTTCTTTGTTGAAGAAGACCATGCCATCAGAGAAATGATGACATGACTTGCCCTTGACTTTGTTTTGAGTGAGGAAGGGCTGTGCAAGGTCACCAGCCTCACTTTTCCTCCAGAGCCCTCTGAATCCAGTGAATCCATTCATCAGGATGACTGGAGATGACCCAAGATGCACTGGGAGACTTTGGCCCCTTGAGGACAAGGTCTATTCAGGTACTCACTTAGGGTGAGGTAATACCCATTCTTTGAATAGACCTGTTTAAGAAGTAGCCAGGACGCGGCCCCTTTAATGAGGCAAAGAAAAGAAAGACATTTAAAAGAAGTCAGAGAAGCTGGGGGGCAGAGAAGAGCAGGGGGAGAATTCCAGAATGACAGAGAAGGGGAAGGAGATAACCAGTGAAAATGCATAGAACCTATTTTATTTCTTTTTTCATAAAACCAATTCCTAGTTTTTATTAATCTAAAAATTATGGAAGAAAAAAGAAATTTTACATCATAACTTTATTATATATTTAAAAGAATTAGCAAGTTGTACATAATAGATTTGCAGTTGCATGTGCAATCATCTTTTTTTTATTATACTGTTGTGGAATTGCTTGTTTTATTCCATAAATTAAACATAAACTTTTAAAATTAACAAAAAAGAAATCTGGGAAAAAAAAGAAAATGCATAGAGTCTGGAGGAAAGTCTTGTAGGATGAACAGTAAAGGGGCTGGTGTCAATGGATCACAGAGTATGTGGGAGGCTGCAAGATGGAAAAAAACTAGAAATGTAGGAGAGTATCTGGTTACAAAGGGCCTTGAAGGCAAGCCAAACAGAGAAAACCAGGATAACTATTTAGACCATGACTACAACTTTTTAAAGAAAACAATTCTGAAAGACTAAAAACTCTGATCAATCCCACGGCCATTCAGCTCCAGAGGATCCAAGATAAAGCACGTTACCCACATCCTGTCACATGTGATCAACACAAGATACAAAATGAGAGGCACAAGTTTTAGGTTTGGTCAATGTTTTCATTTGCTCTTCTTGACAATGCTTATTTGTGACAAGAGAGTGCTTGTGTTTTATTTTGTTTGTTTGGTAGAGGGCAAAAATTAGGGAAGAAGAGAAGAGCTGTGGGTTAGTAATGCCAAAAAGAAAGAAAGAAAGGGTGTCAATGAACCTTTTTTTAAAACGCCCACAAAAAAGTCCTGAGGGAACCACAAGCCACAGCTTTGAAATTGATGTGTTGAAGACTGAAGTTTCATATTCAATCCTTTTCTTCATTATATATGGAAATGTTGATGTTTATTTGTATTTGTCAAGTTCAGAATAACAAAATAAAAACTGCTAAAGAGAAGCTTTTCAGCTCTAGGTAGACCAGATGGCTGCTTCTAACTCTGAAATTGTGCATGATTCATTACTTTCAAACATAGATGGTATGAGCACACAATTGTATTCACTTGTTTTTTTGGAGGGACAGAGATTATATAAAATATGGTCACTACCTTCAGGGAGTAGACAGTCTTTACTGTCTTTGACATATGAAATGTGGAACAATATGTAAAATAAGTAAAAACTAGGTGGCAAAGAAGCCAGGAAAGAACACACACTTATTAAATGCCTATTTTTTGCCAGGCACTGGGTTAAACACTTTACGAATATTATCTCATCTGATTGTCACAGCAACCCTATCTAGTAGGTACCACTACAATTCTTATTTTGCATTTGAAAAAATGAAGCAGGCAGTGGTTGAGTGACTTGCCCAGGGTTACAGACATAGTGAGTGCGGGCTGGGCATTTGTTACCCCTCTCACCACAAAAAAAAACTATTTTTAAAAAATTTATACGTGTAATGAGCACTTCATTCTATTTGGCCTTTGCAGTTTCTCATTTGTAATATGCCCGCCACATGCCATTCAGTTGTCCTGAGCTCTTCCTCAGCCTCAGTTGGAGACTTGAGTGTTCTGTGACTCACCACCATGCAACGTCACTGGAAGGATAGTATTATTTATAAGATGAGTCTTATTATAATTCACTGATGAAAATGTTAGCACAGGGCTGGATTTGAACTCAGGTCTCTCTGACTCCAGGCCCAACACTATGCTCTGTGCCACCTAGCTACATGGTAGTCACATAGTTATAGAGTCTATTGAGAATACAGGGAAAGTAGAGAACAAGAGGAGTAAGGTAGGACAGTGAGATTACTTTACAGCTAGACCCTGATTAGTGTGAGCGATGAATCCCATGAAGTGGTTGTGCTGTTTTAACTCAACCTCCTTATTTTCTTTGGGCTGGGAACAATGACAATATTTCATATAATTATGACTGCAAATAGTACATATCCCAATACATATGACCGTTTCTGGGGGTTCATTGTTAATACTAATTGTGACCTAACTGTAGTCAAACTGTAGAAGCCATGGGAAGAGTGCTGGACTTGGAATCAGAGGACATGAGTTCAAATCCAGCTGTTACTGGGTCTTAGTTTCCTCAGTTGTGAAGTGAAGAACATAAGCTAGGAGATATCTAAAGTCCTTTTCAGTTCTAAATCTGATAATGTGAAAGAGACCTGCATGTCCTAGACAGTAAATAAATCTTATCACCAGAAAAGAAAAATTCGGTTTGATGTTAAATAAAAAAGGGCACTTTTGATATCACTGTGATAGACATATAGAGA
The DNA here is from genome assembly GCF_028372415.1 of Notamacropus eugenii. NCBI lineage: Eukaryota > Metazoa > Chordata > Mammalia > Diprotodontia > Macropodidae > Notamacropus > Notamacropus eugenii. The sequence continues at coordinate 406,413,186 of NC_092876.1, read as the reverse complement.
TAGGGATTCTCTCAGTAACCCTGGTTCTGTAAAAGCTTGGGGTATTTTCATGGAGGAGTACCAACTCAGAAGGAGACCTGAATCCTGAATGGCTGGATGCTTAGTATTAATCTGTATGTCCGCATTTTGGATTTACTTGAATTTGCTGGTCAGACTTCACAAGATAGGAACTTCCAAGGAGGCAGTTGAAGAAAGAATTTTGAAAAAATAGAATGGAGCTCTTGAGTACTGGACATGCATGGAAGCAGTTCCCACCATGTTCCTTGATCTCCAAGGCTCTTGGAGTCAGACATCCAAAAAGTTTCTATTAGTTGCCTTCTTTGAGGTTCAACTTATGGTGTGTCTCCAAAGTCTCCCCCTGAAGTCTCTGCAACAAATTAAACTACGCAGGCATGCAGTTTCACACAGCATTCTCTCAACCAACCAGACATAAACTCTCCCTCCATACTTGCAGGGATCCCAAGGCATGGATTAAAGAACCGAATTTAAAACATTAAGATGTGATAATATTTAATATCCTGTGTAATTTTCAGATCTGTTTATAATACGGGAAATAAAAATACATCCTTTTCCAGCTTAGGAGAATTAGAAGAACTCCTAAGAGCATGAGACAAGGAATCAGGCACCACATTATGAAGAAGGGTAGTGTTACCACTTAAAAGATATTATCACAACCAGGTTTCATTTCTCATGAGTGGCTGATAACTGTGTCTGATCAAATGTGTCAGATTCCTACTTCACACTAAACTAAATTAGTCCTTCTAGAAGACTGCCCTGAGCCCCACCCCCCCGCCCCTTTTTTTTTAACGCTGTAATGCTTTTTCATTATTCTTTGACCAGATCAGTCACAGATCTGTTGGCCCCTTGTGAACAAAAAAACGACCTGTACTGCCACACCCTATTAATTAGTTGGATGTTTCAGTAGAGGCTTGGTGAGTGAATTGGAATAGGACGATTTCTCCTGGCTGAAGATAGTGGGGAGAGGAACATGGGAAATGATCAAGGGAATTCAGGAGCCTCAGCGGATGTCAGGGTTTGGGGGTTTTGGGTTGTTTTTTTTGTTTGTTTGTTTGGGTTTTTTTTTTGTGCCAGCCCTCTAGGAGGGTTGATTAAATCTGGGCATTGGATTTCACTACGTCTTTGGAGCAGGCATATCAATGACAGGAATGTATAGAGCAGAAGGAATTCTGAATTACCTGAGGAATGCTTGTTCACATGCCACTTGCTCGTTATCTATCCAATTAGTTTACAGGTGTAGGTTTTTATGAAAGATTATTTGGTGAAAGCAACTCCAGTACACATTTCTTGGGAAATGTTCACAGTTCCTCAAGTGTCCTGTATCTCAAAATTAGTGACTAATTTTCAGAAATTTAACAGGAATTTCTCTCATTGCTGTTCCACTTCTGCTCATGAGTTATAGCAATTACCTGGCACAGATGTTAACTATAATCTAAAGGAAATTGAAATAAAATGACAAGAACAGAAGACCATCATTTAATGAATGTTACGAACCTCTTGAGAAACATGGGGAAGCTCAGACATCTCCAAAGAATGACAGCAGGACATACAAGGAATAATTAAGAATTTGCTATCATGGTCTGGTGTATTAAAAATATTAATATAATTATTTTCAGCATAGTCCTATTGTTTTGTTCCAGTGTTTAGGGAAATATAAGGGTGGCCTTTTATATTAGAATTATCTGATTCTTCTCTCCATTTCCCCCACCTCATATGTTTATCAGTGAATGTCCTCAGTAAATTCCCATGGGGAAATATTTTGAAATATTGATTCAGTGTATAAAGCCCATTGTTGGAAGCATTTACAATGAAATAATCCAGGCAGGAAGTGATGAGAAACTGAAAGTGGGAATGGAAATTGGCAATCAATAAATTAATCAATAAGCATTAATTAGGCATCTACTTGGTACTAGAGTAACAAAGACACCTTTACCCTTAAGGAACTTATATTTGTGTGTGTATATGAGTGTATGTATACTTAAGACACATACACACATATATGTACATAGACACATATATACATATATTTATATCAAATACATATATTATATATGTATATTATTTTGGTAGTGAAAATTTTTTTTCACTACCAGCAGTTGCCAGCCGTATACTGGGATGTCTATAAAAGAAGTTCCAAGGAGAAAAAAAAGAGGCATACTATAATACATATTTCATTGAATTGTTCAAGTAGTTCTGCAGAAAGTATTCCAATTCTGTCCAGTCCTATGGCTTCAGGATTTAAAACTATTTCCATGGTAAAAATATGAGCCTGGTAGCATGGGCCTTACTTGGTCAGTGGAGGGGCTAATGCACACACAGCGTACAACACTACAAACTTACTTCTCTTTTAATTAAATAAGAATTACAGACAGCACAGGAAATTGGTTCACTGAACAAGAAGATGATATGGGTATAAAAACAGGGGTAAATCAAAATAAAGATTTGTTTGTTCTAAATTCTGCTCTTTTATTAGTTTCTAAATGTATCATATCACTATTTCATATGTCAAATTGTATCATAAATATGTCTATATGTATCATATACATGTATGTATAAATATAGTATAAAATATCACAAATATGTATATATCTATCTTATATTTTAAATGTATATGACGTGTATATGAAGGAATATAATTATCTTGTATTAGATAGATAGATAAATAAAATAAATACAAGGTAATTTTGGATGAAAGCTCTGGTACCTGGGGTTAATCAGGAAAGGCTTCATGGAGGAAGCAAGTCTTTTTTGAAATAGCATTTTTTTTTCCAATTACATGTAAAGGCAATTTTTAACATTCATTTTAAAGAAAATTTTGAGTTCCTAATTTTCTCCCTCCCTCGTTTCCCTCCTCTCTCCCTAAGATGGCAGGCAATTTTATATAGGTTATATATGTACAATCGTGTAAAACCCATTTTCATATTAGTCATGTTGTGAAAGAAGAAACAGTTTGCAAAAAAAAAATTAATTTGCAATAGGAAAAAAATCACAAAAAACTTAAGTGAAAATAGGATGCTTCGATCTGCATTCAGACTTCATCAGTTCTTTCTCTGGATGTGAATGGCATTTTCCATCATGAGTCTTTTGCATTGTCTTGATCATTACATTGCTGAGAAGAGCTGGGTCAATCATATTGATCATTGCACAGTGTTGCTGTTACCATGTACAATGTTCTGGTTTTGCTCAGTTCATGTAAATCTTTCCAGATTTTTCTGAAATCTGCCTGTTCATCATTTCTTATAGCATTTATATGCCATAACTTGTTCAGTCATTCCCCAGTTGATGGGCATCCCCTTGATTTCCAGTTCTTGGCCACTACAAAGAGAGCTGCTGTAAATATTTTTGTACATGTGGGACCTTTTCTTATTTTTATGATCTCTTGGGGATATAGTCCTAGAAGCGATATTGCTGGGTCAAAGGGTATGCCCATTTTTGTAGCCCTTTGGGTATAGTTCCAAATTGCTCTCCAGAATGGCTGGATCAGCTCACAGCTCCACCAACAATGAATTAGTTTTCCAGCTCTCCCATATCTTCTCCCAACATTTAGCCTTTTCCTACTTTTGTCACGTTAGCCAATCTAATAGTTGTGATGTAGTACCTCAGAGTTGTTTTGATTTGCATCACTCTAATCAATAGTGATTTAGAGCATTTTTTCTTATGACTGTACATAGCTTTAATTTCTTCCTGTGAAAACTGCTAAAGGCCTCATTTCTAAAATATATAGAGAACAGAGTCAAATATACAAGAATACAAGTCATTCCCAATTGAAAAATGTTCAAAGGATATGAACGAGCAGTTTTCAAAGGAAGAAATTAAAGCTATTTATTTATAGTCATATGAAAAAATGCTCTAAAACACTATTGATTAGAGAGATGCAAATCAAAGCAACTCTGAGATATCACATCACAACTATCAGATTGGCTAACATGACAACATAGGAAAATGATAAATGTTGGGAGAAGATGTAAGAGTTGAGACACTAATTCACTGCTGGTGGAGTTGTGAAGTGATCCAACTATTCTGCAGAGCAATTCAGAACTATGCCCAAAGGGCTATTAAAAAACATGCATACCCTTTGACCCAGCAATACCACTTGTAGGGTTGTAACCCAAAGTGATCATGAAAATGGGAAAAGGACTCACATGTACAAAAATATTTATAGCAGCTCTTTTTGTGATGGCCAAGAACTGGAAACTGAGAAGATGCACATCAGTTGTGGAATGGCTGAAAAAGTTGTGGTATATGAAGTAATGAAATACTGTTGTGCTATAAGAAATGACAAAAAGGAGGACTTCAGAAAAACCTGGAAAGACTTATATGAATGAGCAGAACCAGGAGAACACTGTACACAGTAACAACCATAGTGTGGGATGACTGACTGATTGACTTAGCCCTTCTCAGTAATGCAAGGACTTAAAACAATACCAAAGGACTTATGGTGGAAAATGCCATCCACATTCAGAGAAAGAACAATGTGGAGTCTGAATACAGAGCAAAGCAGACTATTTTCTTTTTTGTTTTGTTTTCTTTCTCGTGGTTCCTGTATTTGTTCTAATTCTTCTATACAACATAACTAATGTGAAAATATGTTTAATAGGAATGTATATGTAGATCCTGTATCGAATTGCATGCCACCTTGGAGAAGAGGGGAGGAAAGGGAATGGGAGAAAATTTAAAACTTATCGAAATGATTGTTGAAAACTAAATATAAATAAATTTTTTAAAAAAGGAAAAAAAGAGTCTCTTTCCTTCCAATCTATTTTGGCATAATCTGGCATCCTCTTCCCCCTTTTCCCTCCTGGATAGTCACAAAACCCCCTTTGCCTCATTCCTGCCTCTGCCATAGATAATCCAAAAGTTCCTCTCCACTCAGACCCTTAGGTCCATTATTCCCCTACCCCTTCCCATTAATGTGGTCTGCTCTTATAGGGCAGATGCACCCTAAGGACTCTTGGGTGTCCCTATCGGCCCTACAACCACTCCCTTAAGCTCTCTGAGCCTTTCCATAGACCCTTCAGTTGAACTTTTGTGCACAGATTTCTTCTTCACTTAGCATGGGAGCTCCATGAGAGCAAGGTTTTGGGTTTTTTTGTTTGTTTGTTTGCATCTTTAGTGCTCAGCACAAAGCAACTACTTAATAAATGCCCTTTCCTTCTTTCATTCCTAAGAGGCCTGGCAAATTGGTATTTCTGTATGCACAGCATTGCAGCTTCCCAGATCAGTTTTGCAAATTAGCAAGGGGCTCCAGGAGTTCCAGTCCTAAAAATCAATCAATCTAGGCCTAAGTGAAATTGGGATGCAGCCAAATAAGAATTTTAATGAAGATGGAATCATCCTCAGCATGAATTTTTTTTTTTTTTTTTTTGGACTGTGATATTGGTGAATGTGGGAAGAGCTGGAGAAAATCTGTGGGCTGCTAAACCATCCTGAAAATAGCCTCTAGCCTGTTTGTCCCAGGCTGGTTTCATTTACTTTGCATCTCTGGGACCCCTTACTGGGAATCTGAGCTGGTGAGTTGAGTTGTTTATCTCTTTTGGATGGGCTAATAAATTCTTTGTACTTATTCAAAATCTGTTAGGTTAAAAGATTTGTAAGACTATACCCAGGCTACTAAAACAGATCTGTATGCATATATTTAGCCAACTCAAAAAATATTCTTTATACCTCCTTGCTTTAATTAAAATTTGGCTCTCCCTCAAGAACTTTACATGTCCTAAAGTCCTTTTTTCTGTTCTTTTCATCTCAAGGCTTGGTAGTAGAGTTTGGTGATTCCTCTGCTGTCCACTGCCACTGTCATCCCACAGCTTCACCTTTAAAGTTCATTCTGTCTGACTGATTTTCCTTGTTGCAATCATCTACTGGTTGCCTAGGGATTTGCCTGCCTTTCTCCATGACTTTGATACTTAGCTTACAGTCTTTTCCACCTCTTCCCCCATCCCCATGCTCAAACTTCAGGATTCACATTGACCACCCTCTTGAACTACCCTTATCCATAGTTCCTTATATCCTTCCATTCCTTTGGCCTTCATTTTTATTCTGCTAGTCATTTATCCAGAACCAGAGTTTTGCAAAGTACCACTGAGTAAGGAGAGGTGTGGCTGTGTTATCAGCACATGGAAGAAATCGGACATACACACACACTAATGTTTTGGGGCATCAGTGGCTGAAGTTTTGGGGAGGCAGGTCAGATCAGACACATGGCTTGCGAACACTGCCTGTATCTTGCTTCCTGATCCAGTATGGAACCTCACAATCCTCCCTGCTCTCCCCAATCTGATTTGAAACCTCGTTCAGGCACCTAGTTTCCTCCTTTCATCTCAAATCCTTGGGTTCTGGTGTTCTGAAGACTCCCAGTCTGCCCTGGCCTTTGCTTATGCTCTTTTGGATCAGTATTTGACATGTTCTGTTTTTACATTACAAACATTTATGGGTTACACCAACTTCATGAGAGTTCTCTTGTAACAAAGTAAAACAGTTAAATAAAACTAAAAAATAGTTAGATAATACAGTGAACTCATCTGAAAGGGCAAGAAATATAAACTAGAATCCTTTCCATTAAAATCAGAGATGAAACAAAAGTGGCCATTGTCATCACTTCTTTTAACATAGCATTAGAAATGTTGGCTATAACAATAAGACAAGAAAAAGAAATTGAAAGAAAAGTCATAGATGAATAGGAAATAAAATTATGACTTTTTTGCTGATGACATGATGATATACGTAAAGACCTGAAAGAGTCAACTAAAAAAAATCTGAAACAATACTTCAAAAACTTACAGAATATAAAATAAATCCACAAAACTCATGAGTGTTTCTGTATAATACCAATAAAAGCCAGCAGGAAGAGATAAAGAGAGAAATTCCACTTAGAATTACTGCAAAATGTACAAAATATTTGGGAGTCTAATTTCCAGGGACACTCCAAAACTCTATAAATACAAATACAGACGACTATTTGCAGAAATAAGGACAGACCTGAAAACTGAAAAAAATTCTAATTTAGCTCATGGGCAGAACTAGCCAACGTAACAAAAATGACAGTGCTTCCTAAATTATTTACCTTTTCAATGACAAACTAATCAAAACATCAAAGGATTACTTTTTAGAACTAGAAAAAACAATAATGAATTCATATGAAAGGGGCAAAAAGGTCAAGTATCTCAGGAGAAATAACAAACAAAAATGGCAATGAAGAGGATTTTGCAGCGCTAGATATCTCAACTATGATAGAAAATAGTAATTATTAAACAATTTGGTACTAGTTAAAGAAAAGAGAGATGGGTCAATGAGTAGATCCGATTAAATGCACAACATAAGCAAATGTATCTTGTATTCTAGTATTCAGTGAACCAAAAGACACTGTTTACTAGATAAGGATTTGCTATTTGATAAAATTGAGAAAATTGGATTACAATATGGAAGAAAATAGATTTAGTTGTCAAGGATTATTGATTCTACATCTGGCATATATTTCTTGCTTGTGTTTTTAGGACAGTCTGATAGGATGTTTATTCAAAGTGTGGATTTTAAGTCAAAGAAGGAATCTACATTTATCAAGGCTCTGTATTGATAAAGATAGGGATCTGAAACAGGACCTTTGATTGAACTGGCATAAGAGCTCCTGAGGTAATTTTTTGTAATTTTAGTTGCTTGTAGTCCTAAGAGTTGAGTCTACAATTCAAGTCAACAAGCATTTGTTAAGCACCAAGTATGTGCCAGGCATTGTGCTAATTGCTGAAAATAAAAAGAAATGCCCAAAAAAGTTTGTTTTCAATGTAAAGTAACTTGCCAACACTATCAATCTTCCATGAAGCGATGGCTAATGTGGTGTTAATAGGGCTAGGCATTGTTGTAATTCTTGGGATTTATAGCCCACAACAGTATGACAGCTTATAACTCTAGGCTATGTCACAGCTCAGTTTAGCATTCCTTGGCAGATTGTAGAAGACTTCAAAAGCCCAACAGAGAAGTTAGTATTTTATCCGACAGGCCAGATGGAGGTAATCTAGACAGTTTGGGAATATTTCTCATGCCTTGATCTGTTTTGGAAACCTATGTGTCCAAAGCTTTGTGAGCTAGCTGAGTGTGGGGTTTTGATAAAGTTTACAGAAGCATGTAACATCCAAAGTTATAACCTTGAATCAGTTGGTTCCCATTATAATCCTCTTCCTAAGCAAAGCATTATAGAGCATTTCGTTAAAATCATAAGCATTAAGGCAGCTAGTTGGCTGAGTGACAGAGCATGGATGGAGTGGCCGGAAGTCAGGAAGACCTGAGTACAAATCCAGGCTCAGACACTTAGCAGCTGTATGACACCAGAAAAGTGACTTAACCTCTGTTTACCTTAATCCACTGGAGAAAGAAATGGCAAACCTCTTCAGTATCTTTGCCAAAACATCTCTATGAATTATATTGATGTGCTATGGTCCAGGGGGTCATGAAGAGTCTTGCACAACTGAACAACAAACATGAAAGAATTTTCCCATGGGACCTGTCATATAAGGATATGTACTTGCAACAAAATGACATACAAGCCACTTTGGGCATGTAGCACACCTCTGCTAAGCACTGTCAAGCACCATTTGCCTTGGAGTGGAGGGCTTTTATATTGACCAGAGATGGAGTACAAACATAAAGGAACAACTCCAGGAAATAGTAGGACTGCTGTCCATGAGTTGGGAGTGGGAGAAGTAGATTAGATCATGAAGCAGGATTGTCATAAGTATGTTACAGAGGTCTCCAATGGCCAGGTCTCCTGGGAAGTATCTTTTTCAGTTCCATTTCCACTATAATTCCTCTAGTTCAGGCTCTCACTTGTTTTTCTTAAACCAGGAGTAGGCAAATTTTAACCTGAGTGTCAAATCTAGTCAGATGACTGGTCTGAGAGCTGAGAATGGTTTTTACATTTTTAAATACAATAAAATTTTATTTAGAAACGTAAAAGCCATTCCTTACTTGACCACAGACAGTAGTTTTCTGTCTCCTTCTTAGATTCCAGGTCTTCTAATGTACGTTGGTGCCTTCATAATCTCCTATAGTCATATTATTTCAATCATATCAGTTCTCTATTTTAAAAAAATCAAAAGTTCTCCCTTGCCTAATGAACAAAGTAGGCAGTTCAAGGCACCCCATGTGTCCTTCCTCTTCATCTGCAGTTCTCCAAATGTGTGTGGTTGGGGAGCCTCTGAAGGTCCAGAGATCCTTTCAGGGTGTCCATGAGGTCAAAACTGTTTTCATAGTAATATGAAGATGTTTTAACTTGTAACATGGTAAATATGGATTGATTGATAGATAAACAAAAGCTCTTTGGGGGGTTCTCAATAATTTTTAAGTGTAAAGGGTTCCTGAGACAACATTTGAAAACTACTCATCTTTACAACGAACTTCACTGGTTCTTCACTGAATGAAGTAAGTATTCAAGGGACTCCATGTCTCCATCTTCCCTTTCCAGCCTTTTCTGATACAATGTATGCTCTTAATCCCCAGTTTTTGCCCTGCTCCCTTCTCTCTTTGCTTTGCTCACACCATTTCTTAACCTTATTAGACCTTAACTTTTTTCCTGCTCCCAAATACCTACCATATCAACGTTTGTTGAAGCTCCTGTTTTTCTGTTGAATTCTAATTCACCTTCTCCACAAAACTTTCTCTGACCCCTCCTCTTAGCTGAGAGTGATATTCTCCTTTCCAGAAAAGTGCTTTGCTTGGACTTTTCTCTTATACTTAAAACATTCACTCTTGTATTGTAGATATTCAGTTCAGTGTCTTTGATTTGGATACTTTTGCTTCATTTGTTATTATCATTCCATCTACCTCAAGCACTGGTCCTATCATCTTGGTCTTCTTATCCCCAAACTAGTTTTTTAAAAGCCTTTTGTTTTTGCCCTGTTCTCTTCACTTTTTTTCAAACCATTCCTCATCCCTACACCTTACCTCTTTTTTCCTTCTCCCAAATACCTACCATATCAACATTTGTTGAAATCCCACATAACTAATGTGGAAATATGTTTAATATAATGTAAATGTATAGCTTATATCAGATTGCATGCCATCTTGGGATGGCATAGGAAGGGGGGGGAGGGAAATTTAGAATTCAAAATCTTATAAAAGTGAATATTGAAAACTAATAATAATTAATTTTTTAAACATCTCAGTCCCGCAGTAAGTTCCCTATGTAGCTACATCAGTCTTTTTAGACAGCCTCCTTTTTCTTCTTTATTACAATCATTCACATCTGTGTCTTCAGAATTTACTTGTTAACGGTCATTCCATCACTTCTGAGACACCTTACCCCATGAAATCTTAGGCTCTGGGAATCTTTCTTAATCTTTCTCTAAACTTTTGAAGTTTTGAAGTACATGTCAGACTATGTTATCTGTAACGGTCTGTAATGATGTGGTCACTCCCCCGCCCTGCCCCACAAAAGTGCCTATTTTGATATCATTAGATACTACCAGTATCTATTTTGATACTACCTATTTGGTATTATCTAGTATCTGTTCTGATACTAAGTTCCTCCTTATTGGCCAGAACTAGAGTATAGTTCCCTTTCCCCTCTGCATCCTATTGGTTCCTCCCCAGGTTTGTACATATCTAATAGGTATTAGTTTGAGATAAGCGTGAGAAGGAGTCTAAACCTATGATTTCATTGATGTAGGATATTTCCACAGAAATCAAGAGAGTTGCTCATCAATTCAGGCATGGTTGAACAAAATGTGGTACAGGAATGTAATGGAGTGCTATTAAGAAATGATGAAAGAATTGATTCAGCAAAAGACTTGTGTGAACTGATACAAAGTGAAGGGAGCAAAACTAGAAGAACAATTTATTCAATAATTGTTGTAATATAAAATAAAACAACTTTGAAAGACTTAATAATTGTGATCAATGTAATGACTAGTTAGGGGAAATCACAATGCAAGAGGACTGATGCTAAAGCATGTACTTGCCCCCTCTTGGCAGAGATGTAGGAATATAGTTACAAAATGAAACACACATTTTCAGTCATAGCTAGTGTATGAATTTGGTCTTGTTCACCAATTCTTATTTGTTGCAAGGAAAGGCTTTTATTTGGGGGGAGTGAAATTGTTGGGGAGATCAAAGAGTAGTGATAGAGCTGCAAACAAGAGAAGAAAGAAAAAGAGTACTGATGAAACATTAAAAATATAGTAAGGGCAAGTCAGGATGGAACACAGACAAACCGGGCAGTATGAAGCTATTGTATCAAGTTTCATGGATACTTTAAAAAACAAACTGCATGTAAGAGAGATTCATGATTTCATATACATTCTTCTTTTTCTATTCTTTGTATATGGAACATTAATACCTATTGGTCATTGTCAAACTGCTAATTTTAAAAAAGGAATGTTGCCTATAAGGTAGCATGTTAAGGTTGTGGAACCAAAAGATGACAGCTGAGTGCCACATATTTGAATGGACAGAAGGGTAACTGCTTCACATTGGGTAAAAGCTCAGTTCTGTTCTTCCTATTGTCAGATGTTTTTACATTCATATCAGGAGGGGAGAGAAAAATAGTAAACATTCTTCTCAGAGGAGAAGTTAGCCTGTCCCTGTCTAGAAAGTTTAGCCAGTTCATGCTTCCTAGAGCAGAACATGGTGTCATCAGTGGAGATCCTGAGCCAACTGAGCTATCAGATAGCAGATGTCCTCATTATGGAAAAAAACGAGAAACAAATTATTCTAATGAACAAAAGGACTCATGATACCTGCTGTAGATACAACGACTTTGAGAGGACTTAGAATGGCCAGATGAGTGCCAATGCCTGCCACTTCATGGAAATAGACATTTAGCGACACTGTGAAGAAGTTTGGGGCATTATAGTTAAAATAATTGTAGTAGCTTGAATAAAGACTATTAAAACTTTATCTAGATTTCTTGCAAGTTATGATGCTTGCCCAATAGGAAAAAAGTCTCTTGTTGGAGTCCACCTAAAATAGTAATCACAACAGCTATCTTTTTAAGGTTTGCAAAGTGCTTAAATGTTATAATATTTTATCCTTATGGCAGCCCTGTAAGGTAGGATGCTATTATTATCCTCATTTTATAGATGAGAAATCATATGGCTTACCAAGCAAGGGTCACATATCTAAATGTCCATAGCAGGATTTGAACTCAGGTCTTCTTAACTCTAAATCCAGCACTCTGGATTTTTTCTATTTAGTCATCCAGTTGTATCCGACTTTTTGTGATCCTGTGGACCCTACTGTTCATGGAGTTTTCTTGGTCAAGATATTGGAGTGGTTTGCCATTCTGTTTTCCAATAGACTAAGGCTAATCCCATTTGGGGATTTTCTTGGCCAATATACTGGAGTGGTTTGCCATTTCCTTCTCCAGTTCATTTTACAGATGAGGAAACTGTGGCAAACATAGTTTAACAACTTGCCCAGGGTCACACATCTAGTATGTGCTAAGGCCAGATTTGGACTCTTCCTGACTCCAGACCCAATGCTCTGTCCACTGAGCCATCTAGCCATCTCTATTATTTTTAGATTATGTTCAACTTTTTGACCTTGGAGAGATTGTAGTCAAAGTAATAAAGATAGTATGTCTCTTCTTATAGGGCTGAAGCTATCTTCCATAGATGTAAGAATACAGAGTTTGTTTTTCTAATTCAGGGGTTCTTAACCTAGGGTTCATGATCTTGTTTTTTAAATATTTTGATAATTGTATTTCAGCATAATTGGCTTCCTTCATAACTATGTATTACATTTTATGCGTTTAAAAACATTTTGAGAAGGGGCTTATAGGTTTCAACAGACTACCAAAGTAAGCCAAGGGGAAAAAAAGAATTAGTTGAAAGAAAATGCAGGCAGACTGATATAATGTAAAGATTATTGGTATGACATGGCCAGTATCTTGATTTTGTTTGCTTGATTATACATATTTGTTACACGAAAACAATTCTACTTGAGTGAAGGAGAGGCGGTTTGGTGTGCAGTGATAGATTCGGGGGCAAAGTGTCACTAAAGCATTTTAAAACTTGCACAGAGAAAAGGGATTGGACTTGCAGAAGGGGTCAAATATTGAGGAATTTCTTACTACAGAGTTGTGTGTGTGTGTGTGTGTGTGTGTGTGTGTGTGTGTGTGTGTGTGTGTAGAAAATGTTATAAGTGGTAAAAGTTCATAGTTTCTTATAGGATCTCGATGCATGTTGACTTCACAATTTAAAAAATGGGGAAAAAATGGCAGTACAGAGACCTGAGTTCTAACCTTCCCATGTCTATGACTTCTATGGTATTGAGCAACTCATTTAACTTTTCTCTTTCTTAGTTTTCTCAAGTGTAAGACTGTGAAGTTCAACTAAATGGTCTCTGATGTGCTTTACTAAAATTTGGTGATTCTGGGAGGAAAAGAAATGTTAGTTCAGCTGTCTTATTCTTTCTACTCCTTCCACTTTTGCCAGTAGTAATTTAAAAACTAGAAGATAATTTTAAAATGTGTTTAATAAGAACTTAGGAGTGCCAAAAGCATGATTTCAGAATGCTTGTGTATGTATGCATGCATAGGCACTCAAACAGATGGTTATTAGCATTTTGAATAAATCACCAGGGAAAGAGATGGAGTGGGAAGGAAGGAGATGATACTATAATAAGTTTTGAAAATAAACTTCTCTTAGTTTATCTTGAATCCTTATCTATGAACCCTTAAAATTAAAAAAAGTTCTTTTTCCTAGTGGATATTCTAGGTGCAGAAGGTGATTTTTCTCTGTGATAGCCACACATCTGTTTCAGTGAGAGTTAGACCCTTGAGTGGCCAATATCTAATCCAGAAGGAGGATGGTTGGGAGCTAGTTCAACTGTGTGTGTGGGATGGAAATATTGGGCTGTAATCTGAAGGGTAGACATGGTTATGTTAGAGATAATGATTGGCCATTTTTGGGAGGGTAGAAGTCTTGCTATCTTTCCACTCTCTGATGGCTCACCCCCCAACCCCCAAATCAGGCCACAGTCCTTCAGGGGTGCCTTGGTCCTACTAGGAAAATTACTATTCTAGACAGTTAGAACATTGAAAGTAGTTCTAAACCTGCCTTCGTTCAAATACTATTTCCTCTACAGAATAAAGCTTCCCAATATTCCCTGAACCAGAAGTAATCAGTCTTTCCTTGGAACTCACCTAAAACTTCGTATTGCTGATTTCAAATCTCTCCACAGCATTCTTGGAACTCTAATTTGAATAGCAGCTTTATCTTCTCTGCTAGACTATAAGCTCCCTGAAGATAGGGTTGTGTCTTATACCGTTTTGTATCCCCCAAATTCCACATCTTGCATACAACAGATGCTAAATAAATGTGTCCAAAGGAGAAAATTGGGTAAGGAAATTGAAATCACCCTTTTCAAGGATGTGAGGAAAAGGATAATAACAATATACTTAACTTTGCATTCAGTCCTGATTATCTTAAAATATGCTTCTCTATTTTCACTGTTTTTTAAAAATGTCCTTTGACTAAGCATTTCTAAAATATATCAAAAACTAGTGCTGTCACACAGAGCAGGCCACAGAAAGAAGAGATACATAAAAAGTAATCAATACCTTTTAATAGGAAGATTATAAATCTTGTTTTACTTGAGTTGTCATCTTTTTTTTTTATTTTGCAGATGTCAGTTGAGGTGCATTGTGGTTAAGACATGCCAATTTTTTTTTTAAAAGTTCATTATCTGAATCAAAATAAGGAGAATCAAAACTTTTGATTCCCAGACCAACTCCTTAAACAGCAAGACATCTCTCAGCCCATATCAGGTATATGAGTATGCACATTGGGGGATATTGTTGGAAAAATTATTGCTTTCTGATATTTGGCAGCATATCTGAAGGAGAAATTAGGACTGATATGTAACTAATATACAAATAATTATGGGAAAGGGTACATTCTGAATATTTAGAGGGCTCTCAAAGTTAAACTGAATCATTTATGACTGAATATGATCTTAAAAGTTTTAAATATTAATAATTTCTACTCTTTAAAAATCAGCTTTTATTTACCTTTTAAAATAACTCCTTCAGGTAGACTCAGTAAAATTACTGATTTGATACCTTTTGCTCATATGAAATCATTTTGTGAAGTTTTAGACCAGAAAAATACAGACACAGAGACAAAGGGGTATAGGATTTCTGCTCAGATGATTTGTGATCCACAACAGGAAATAATTGGAGAATAGCTCAAGGAAATCAAAGATAGAAACAAAGGTCCAAATTATTTGTAGCAGAACTTTTTGTAGAAGCAAAAACCTCTAAACAAAAATTTTTAAAGAATTAACTCAATACTCTATTCTGGAGACTTAATCAAGTCATTCTTGATTACTTGTAGCTGTGAAGGCAAAAGCATTTCATGAAGCACCATAAATGAGTCCCTCTCTGAGTTAGAGCAAGGCTGAATTCTACAACTTTTTGAGAATATTAAAAAAAATCAAATGAGGGTAGAAAAGGGAGATACAAAATTAGGTAACTGATAACTATAAATGAAGTAGGAATATAAATGAAAGTATACAAAATAGTCATTAATGCTGAGCAGCTAAGGGAGGGTATTAGAATATTCTGAGAAAAAAATTACATATTAATGGATAATTAATTATAATAAGTTGAGTAGGTACTTTACATTTTTATGCCTAGAGACTACAAGATTTCCTAATTCCCTCATGGTAGCAATATCTTATCTATCCAGAGCAACTCACAGCAATGCCAAGCTCTTTAGAGGAAGCGAAGTGTTGCTGTGGACAGAGCACTGCAGTCAAGGAGACTTAAGTTCAAATCTGAACTCACACACTTACTGGCTATGTGACTCTGGGGAAGTCTTTTAACTTCTGCCTCAATTTCTTTATCTATGAAATGGGGATCATAATAGCACCTTCCTCCCAGGGTTTTTGTGAGGATAAAATGAGATTATATTTGTATATTTTTTTACAAACCATAAAGTGTTGTATGCACACTAGCTCTTATTATTAAATATGATGGGTCCAGAGCCCTTTTCTCACCCCATTAGTTAGGGAATGGCTGAAAATACTATAATATGTGAATATAATGGGATATTATAGTGCATTAAGAAATGACAAATATGAGCAGTTAAAAGAAACCTGGGAAAGATCTTTAATGAACTCATGCAAAATGAAATTAGCATAACCTTGGGAAGTCAATTCTGTCATGTCAGTTTTAAACAGCTATCTAGCATTTATTAAATATCTACTACGTACAGTGTGCTAATGCTGAAAATACAAAGAAAAGCAAATGACAATCCATTCTCTCAAGAAGCTTACAGTCACTTTAAGATTTGCAAAATACTTCATAAGTATTCTCTCCCTTTATCCTCACAACAACCATGGGAGGTAGAGATACTATTATTATTCCTATTTTAAAGGTAAGGACTCTGAAGCAGGCAACAATTAAGTGACTTTCCCAGAGACACACAGCTGATAAGTGTCCAGAACTATATAGAACAGAACTGTAGAGGTAGATAGATAGAGAGAGAGAGAGAGAGAGAGAGAGAGAGAGAGAGAGAGAGAGAGAGAGAGAGAGAGAGATAGAGATATAACAGTAATGTAAATGAAAAAATAGCCAAAGGTGGTGCATTGGAAGGAATGTTGAATTTGGAGTCAGAGATTCTGTGTTTAAAATCTCAGCCACTTGCCTACTAACTGTGTGACTTTGAACAAGTCAGTTCACCTTAACTGTAAGTTAAGATTCCTCAACTAAACAGGGGGAATTGGACTAGGTAGCCTCAAAGATCTTATCTGTCTCTAAATCTCTAAGTCAAACTCCAAGTAATTGAGAAACGAATGAAGGTCCTGGAGAACTGATAAGAAAACACTTTGATTCGCATGGCAGAGAGGTGGACAACTACTAGAAAAGAATATGGTACATGTTGTAATGTAGTCACTGTATCAGATATTTCTGGTTTGTTGTTCAGTCCTTCTAGTAGTCTTTGATTCTTTGTGACCCCACTTCTGACCCCGTTTTCCTGGCAAAGATACCAAAGTGGTTTGTCATTTTCTTCTTCAACTCATTTTCCAGATGAAGAAACTGAGGAAAACAGAGGTAAGTGACTTGCCCAAGATCATCCAATTATTGAGTGTCTGAGGCCAGATTTGAACTCAGGAAGATGAGTCTTCCTGACTTCACACTTGGAACTCCATTCACTATGCCATCTAGCTGTTCCCTGTTTCTGGGTACTGTTATGTTTTGTTGCAAGGGAGGATTTAGTCTAGAGAGGAGGAGATTAAAAGATTGTGATATAAAGATACAGGACATCAATGAAACGTGTTTTTATTTCTCAGAAGGAAATAGAAGACTCTCCTAGGAGTTACAGCATTGAAAGCAAGTTCAAGGAAAACAAAATCAGTTTTTCCACAGAACTGATCCACACAATCAGTGGGACTTCTAAAAGCCAGTTCTGCCTGGATATTGGCTTTGCCAGGTTTTAAGAATCCTAATATAGGATTCCAGAGCAAAACCTAGAGAGACCTAAATAAAAACTCAGCCATTGAAGGACTCTTGGCTTCCATGCTCTTTTCTTGCCTTTTGCTCCTCAGAGATGATTTCTAATCATCTCTGCCTTCTCTCCTCACTTTCTTGCCTTATAGCTAGTTAGAATGTGACCGTGTCCATAGAGCATGGAAGGGAAGATGTGACAATAATCTCCTTATAACCTAAGGATATTTTATTGTATCTCTGCAACCTGTACTTAATTTGTTTTTATATTCCTGGCTATTGTGGGCAAGTTAGCCAGAAACAAAATAAGCACCCTGTAGGCTCTGAATTATTAGGATGACATTCCTCAGGTAAAAGACAGTTTTGACCCCTGCCTATGGGACCTTGTGTGTACCATTCTCCTTTGAGATTTTTTTTAGGTAGGCAAGGTTGCAGTTAAGTACCACTTCTCAATCCAGTAAAACAAGGAACCCAGAATGGTTTGTTAGTCATTCATTCAACAAACACTTGTAGTATCCTCTATGTGCTAGATATTCAGGAAAATACAAAGTTTAAATGATACGTTGTTCTTGCCCTTATGGAGTTCATTGTTAGTAGAGAGAGAAGATGAAAGCACATTTTTATTGTTGCAATTGTATCAACTATATATGTGTGTGTATGTGTGTACATATATACACATATGTATGTGTATGTATACATATATATTTGTAGCAACTACATCAACATCCAAGTAATACTTTGCAATTGGGTTGTTAGAAAGTTCAATTCACCCTGCCAGGCAGTTCCTGAAGCTGTTGAATATCCTGGGATAGACTTATCAAGGCTGTCATTAATACTGAGAAGATTAGTAAATGAGCATGTAACCAACAGAGAAAGTAATTGTAATATTAGGAGGTAAATGCTGTACCATAGACCAGGAGGTGTGATGTGGGGTCCTAGAATAAACCAATGAATCGGATTTTGTCAGTGTTTATTCAGTACTATTCATAGGTGTTGCAATGAGCATCTGGCCTGTTTGTTAGATATGACCCTTGATGTGGTGATGGGATATCAGATCACCTCGGCTTGTTAGAACTAGCAATTTAGTTCATTTGGTTTCCCTTCCTTAGACACTGGGAACCCCAAGCAACTTTCTATTATTAGTTTGCTTTTCTGTGTAGATTTTTCTACTGGTAGGAGAAGATGCTAAACTAACTCCATTGTTTAGTCCAAAGGTATCAAACACATGTGATCCACAATACTCCCAAGTGCAGCTCAAGCCAGATTAAAATATAATTGGGAAATAGTCACCAAAATAAATAAAATACAGCGAAACATAATGTTAATATGTGGTTTTCTAAGTCAAGATGAAGCCCACAGGGATCCTTCTTTCTATTTGAGTTCAACATCACTGATCTAGCCTTCTCACCAGTTGAATTTCTTTCATTGTGAGTTAATAAATTGCTATCTTGGGTTTTTCAACAACATATATTAAGTGGTTTTTTTACATGGCACTTTGCTAGGTACTGAGGGAATAGGGAAGTGAGGGAAGAAGATGAATCAGCAAAGAAAATAAAGACTTTTTGGAGATGTGGAGAAGCAGGAGCTTTTGGTGTATCTGAAGCCAAGGGAGGAAAGAATGTGTTTCAACAGAGCCAGAAGCTGTAGGTTAGCAGGTCATTACTAACTCTTGAGAGAGCAGTTTCACTAACATAGTGTAGATGTAAAGAAGTCTCAAGAAGTTTAGGAGTAAATGGGAGGAGAGAAAAGGAATAGGAGTGATATTGACTAGAAGGATCCAGAAGTCTTTTTTCTTTGTTTTAAGCCTGGGGAACTTTAAGCATGTTTGTAGCAAAACTGGAAATAGTCATGTAATGGGAGAGACTGAAAATGCTGAAGAGAAAGTGGATCATTCCTGGAATGAGATCCTAGAAAAAGCAGAAGGGAACTGAGCAAAAGATCCTCATTAGTGAGAAGTAGGGGTACTTTTCTTGTTAGGCAGAAGTACTAGAATTTAAGAGACGGTGCTGAAACATTAAGATGAAATAGAGAAGAGAAGCTCAGTTTGGATGATTTCAGTCTTTTCACTCAAAGAGGAGGATGTTTTTAATGTTGTACCTGTTGCCCCAGAACCTGCTGCATAATATGTGTATAATAAATGGTTGTTGGATTTTCTCAGATTGGAAAGGATTAGTCAAGGCAGGGAAACCTCCAGCCTCAAGGCTACATGTGACCCTCTTGGTCCTCAAGTGTGGCCCTTTGACTGAATCCAAACTTCACAGAACAAATCCCTTTAACAAAAGAATTTGTTCTGTAAAACTTGGACTCAGTCAAAGACCAAACCCAAGGACCTAGAAGGCCACATGTGACCTCAAAGTCAGGACCCATGAGAAGGGATGTGTGTGAGTTGAGAGAGGAGAGGAAAAGTTTTGAACAGTTGTCCTCAGGAATGAGACTAGGGAATCAGTAAATGTAGAGGAGAAAAATTCTTAAGCAGCAACAGGGGCTGCTTAAGTGAAATCTACTCAATTTCATGCCTATCTAGTTGGGTTTAGCAGCTTCTGAGCAGGAACGGAATAAGCAATGGTAGAAGTCCTCTAAAGATGAGGATTTATAGGTCACAAATGGTAGAAGATCAGAGATTCTACAATAGTAGCTAGTCAGATATTAAAGAGCCAAGTATAGAGGTGAATAAAGCCAGAGTAGAAGAGATGGGATGTAGTTAAGGATGGGTCCAGGGAATGTGATGAGGGTAAAGAATATATACAGTGTGAATGAGAGGCTAGAAGGACAAGAGGTTGTGGTCTGAGAGTAGAATTTTAAAGTTCCAGATCTTGGAGGTAGTGATATTTAATGAAATGGCAAGGCTTGAGGTAATAGTGTGTTTTCAGGTGTGTATCTTCAGTAGAATGAAAAAGAAAAATAACGAGTTGAAGAGTTTAAGGACTTTTGTAATTGGTAGTAAAAGGCTTCTTAACATGTGTACCATAGTTCTCAGGGATAATGGAAGATGGAGGTGACAAACAATCCTGAGACTGGTGCAGAGGTTAGGAAAGTTGAGGTCTATAGGAAGTAGCATAAGAAGAATGTAAAGACCTCGAAAGAGTTCTGGGATGGTGATTGGGCTGTGATTTTAGTTAGTATGTTTCAGGCTTCCTCTAAACAGATCACTGGCAGAACTGAACTCCTGACCTGTCAAAACTCGAACCAGATCCTGAGTCTGTGATGATTTCAGTTACTGATATCCTTCAACCCAAAGAGGCCAAGCCTGAGCATCCAGCCTGTCTTTCTTTGACCCCATATTTTAGATGCAACAGGATACATCAGCACACTTAGCCCCACTTGTGAGGTTACTCTCCTTTTCTCAGTAACAAGGGATCTGGCAAGTCTAACTAGTAATCAGCGTGTTATTTGGTGAGCCATGACTCCAAATGCAAAAGGAGTGGGAAGTCTATAAGGGATATTTTCATCAAGCTATCCCAGCCTGATGAGTCACCCACCTCCTACCACACAGAAAGGGATAGTCTCAAAGAGTCTACAGCTCTAAGAAACTTCTTTCTCAGACAGTGATGGAAATAAATCAACCAAATCTTCCCCTCCCCCAACATGTTCTCATTTTTCTAGACTTCAAGATGTCTTCTCCTGTTTCTTAATTTGTCTTAACTTAATCTCCTTCATTACAACTCACTTTTCATTGACTACAAATCAGCTATACCTTGATCTAAATCACTAAAGTGATATCAAATTTACATTCTAGGATTGGCTACTTCTGGAGAAGATACCTATAGATCACTGGTTCCCATCCTGAGTGCTGAGGTCCCATGAAGTTACTGCATATCCATAGGTGCATGAAGCCTTTGCCATTTTATTTAGATCCAAAAAAATATACAGTATGACTCAGTATAATAAGTCAGCCAGCTCAATTCCATGAGATGGTAAGGCCTAAACTAAGGAAGCTGAAATGGGATGGAAGAGGGAGATATTGGGGTGAAGGAAGTTGAATCATATGATTGTAACCTCCACCCATTGCTCTGAAGTCAAGCAGTACCAGACTACTCCCTCTTCCCCATGACAACCCTTCATTGTCCTGGATAAAATTTATTCTGTCTGTCCCAAGTAAATAAGCATTTAAGCACCTACTATGTGTCAGTCATTTTGCTAGTTCTAGATACACAAAGAAAGTCTCTTCTCCAGGCTAATAGTCCCCAGCTTCACATAGCATTGCTTCTAGACCCACCATTCCAGTCAACCTCTTCTAAGTGTACTGAAGCTTATGAATGCCCTTCCTAAAATATAATGCCCAGCACTGAGCACGATGGTCCTTTAGCATTTATTTCCTGTACTACTATATTGCTCTAATGATACTTGCTTATACACTATTTTAGATGGTTTGCTAACATTTCAAGAGTTCCTTTCTTTTGTCTTGAAGTCTTAAGCATTTTTGTGCCTTGGATCTTTATGACAGCCTGATAAAATCTGTGGATCCCTTCTCAGAATAATATTTTAAAATAATTGAAGGAAATGCTAAATTCCATTTAGAGGTTATTGAATATAAATGCATAATATTTTTCTCATTCAAGTTAATGGATCCTCTGAAATTTATCCAGGGACCCTTTACTAGTCTGTGGCCTCCAGGCAAGCAATTTTTTTTTCTTATGAACTGAATAAACATCAACAAATACAAACATTTCATAAAAACAGAAAAGAGAATTGTATATTAAATTATTTACTTCTTTGACGTCAAGTTTTTGGTTTTTTAAAAGCATATTAAATTTAATCTTGTAGTAAAAAAAATAGAAAAGAAAAACAAAACTGTCCTTATTTGTGTCCCTTTGAACTTCTTTCTGCTTTCTTTTGTTTATGTTTTTAAAGAAATGTTTCATGGAAACACTTTTTTCTTTGCTAGGTCTTTTTTCCCCTCTCCAAATAGATTTTAAGCTCCTCAGTGGTGGAGATCATTTTGTAGTCCCCCAGAGGGGTCAGCACGATGATTTGGGCTTAGCAGTACTCAAAAGTTTTGCTCAAACAACTGAGGAATCCTTTAGCACAGTGAAGTGGTAATGCAATCAGGAGTGCCCTCTTTACTCAAAGCCTAAGCCTTGTTGCACTATTTATAAAAATGCTTCGTACGTGTCCAAATAAGCCTGCACAAAGGAGAATTTTACACACAGTTAATACATTAAGCCTAGCGTAAGTGCCTTCTGATCTCAACGAATCTTAGCTTCCTTTATATAAATGCTCAATGCTCCTAAGTTTGTAAACAAAGGCAGTGAAGTAAGTGGTCTCCACCACTTATTCAGCGCCTCTTAAATATCTTCATTGCTCTAGACTATATGAAAATATCACCAATGATGAAAGTAAGATGATAGCCCAAGTACTTCATCAACTTAAATTCCTCTCTCAGGTTACTGTAGTGAGGATTATATCTAATAAACATATCAGGGCACCAAACACAGTGTGCACTGTGAGAAGGAAGATTAAATTCTGCTCTAGCCTAACATACTCACACTGTTTACAAAGCATAACAGGAAGGAAATTTATCTGGTTCATGTGACATAAATATCAGTGTCCCTAGCAGTTCTCTAAGACTGTAAGTTGCATCAGTGGGTCTATACTGATGGGCTCTGCATCAGTGGAGAGGCTTTCCATGCTGGGAATTCCCTAGCAGTGAAATCACAAATCTGGACTATAACACCATCCAATCCTGGTCTCCTGCTCTGCAAAATTACATCAGTAAAGACAACCAAACTAAATAATTTAGACAAAAAATAGACTAAATTATACAAATGATATTTACCATTTAACTTTTTCAGAGTTTCACTAGTGATAAGGTTTGAGTTACTTATTTGGGTTGAAGCATGAATATATATATACCCTACATACATATACCATTTTATTTAATATATACATGTATATATTATGTACATATGTGTGTATACACATATACACCCTCTATACATACCTTACCAAACATTCAGATTTGTACAGATTTGTCTGCCAATCAGAAAGCACACAGAAGGGAGGTTCCCAGGCAGAATTCTAGTGCTCTTATAACAATTCAATATCCCTGAAGTCACTTATGAAAACAATAGCCCAAAAGCTGAGGTCTGTCCTCCTGTAGAGTTCAGACAGCTCTTGCACTGTCCTCTGTGATGGAGAAGTAAGCAAGTAGGGCAGCACAGGGCTCGAGTCTAGGGACAAGGTCAGTAAGGGCAATTCATCCACAGATACAGTCAGTACATACTGTGTGCATGGCACTGTCCTAGGTATTATACAGAAGAGAAGAAGTATGGCTTCCAGATCCATATATCCAGTCCCACCTACTCCCATCAATCTTCTAAGCATTACTGTCTAATGGACATTTATAACTAAATGTCCTATTGATATCTCAAACTCAACATGTTCAAAACAGAATTAATTTTCTGCCCTTCCCTCTAACCCCCTCACAAAATATATCCTCCTAACTTGTCAATTTTCCTTAAGGGCACCACTCAATTTTTTATGTGAGCATTTACGCCACAGAAATGGCAAATCCTACAAATTAGGGATTGATTGATTGTTTTGTTGATTGTCTAGACTCAAAGAATTGATGGAGAAAATAATAATGCAGAAAACTTAAAAGTGTGTCTTGTGTACATTTTTTTCCAGAGAGACAACTGCTAAATTTTTACCAGCACACTTCTGGCTACAGGGGTCAAGTCACAAAAAAAATAAGAATTAACATACTTGGGATGGAATTCATTTTTGATATCACTTATGTATTTATATTATTGGTGTCTGTTAGTTGAGGAAAATACATAATAAAATCTATGGCTAGTTGTTTAAATATGTTAATTGTTTAAAATTATTTTTTCAAAATAGCATTTAAACACTTAACATAGTTTTATATATGTGTGTATGTGTATACCTACATACATATATATACACACACATCATTCATTCTACACAAGGAATATTTAAATCCTATAAATATCATTTGTCTGGAACATAGAGTACTTGTAGGGAAATAGTATGAAATAGTTTTGGAAATGTAGGGTAGTAAGAGATTGACAAGGGCCTTGACTTCCAAGGTAAGTTGTTTAAATGATCTTTTATGGCTTTTACTTATATAAATTGCATGATCCTATAAACACTATTCTATAGACAAGAGGTGGCCATGGAATATTTTTGAGCAGAGGAAGTATGTGACTAGAGATCAGTTTTGTGTACATGTTCTCATGATATACTAAACATGTTTCAAATACCAGTCTCTTCAACAACCTTAACAAAATCATCTCTTAATCTTTCCATCTTGACTATCATCCTACATCTTCCCTGCCCTTCTTGGCTAAATGTATGGAGAAAGCAGACTAAACTAGGTACCTCTATTCTCTTCTAAACCCTTACCATTTGACTTCTGAGCTCATCATTCAACGGAAACTACTTCTGTCTCCAAAGTTACCAATGAGTTCTTAATTGCCAGTTCTAATAACTTTTTTACAATCCTCGTTTTTCTTGACCACTCTAGTGCTTGGCACTGTTGATCATTGTCTCCGACTGGATATTTTTGCCTTCTAGATTTTCATGACGTTGTATTCTAGTTCTCCTGTCTGATTTTTCCTTCTCAGTCTCTTTTGCTGGCTCTTTCTGTCCTGTCCACTACCAATGGGTGTCCCACAAGTCCTGGGCCCTCTTTTCTTCTCCCTCTTTACTTCATCACTTGGTGATCTCATCAGCCCCTGTGGGTTCAGTTATCATCTCCATGCAAATGATTGCTACATTTCTATATCCATCCTTTATCTCTGGTCCTACATCACCAATTGCCTTTTGGACATCTCAAACTAGACTCTCAAATTCAATCATATTTAAAAGAGGGCTCATTATCTTTCCTCCCCTTTTCAGAACTTCCCTGCTTTTGTTAAAAGCACTACTATTTTCCCAGTCACCCAGGTTTACAACCTTAATTTCATTCTGGGCTCCTCTTGCTCACTCTACATATCTAATCCATGGCCAAATATTGTCTCTGTATCACAACATCTCTTAGATGTTCCTCCTCTCCACTCGTACAGCCACTGTCCTAATTAAGGTGATAACATTTACTTCTTGCTTGGACCATTACAGTAGCCTAAGAATTGGTCTGGAGCAACTAAGTGGCACCATAGTGCACATAGTGTCAGACCTGATGTCAGGAAGACTCATCTTCATGTGGCCTACAATACTTACTAGCTGTGTTACCCTGGCCAAGTCATTTAACCATGTTTGCCTCAGTTTCCTTATCTATAAAGTGAACTGGAGAAGGAAATGGCAAATCACTCCAAGAAAAGCCCAAATGGGGTCACAAAGAGTCAGACATGACTGAAACAACCGAAACCCAGCAACTAATTGGTCTCTTTGCTTTTAACCTCTTCCCACTGAAATCTATCCTTTACCAAGATGGCAGAGTGATTTGCCTAAAGCATAGGTTGGACCATGTTGAACTCTATAAATTTTAGTGGCTCCCTATTGCCTCTAAGATCAAGTATAAAGTTCTCTGATTGCTAAAGCTCTTCTTTTTCCTACTTCTTTAGCATTGTGACATTGTACTCTGCTACACAAATTCTGTAATTTGTTTACAGATCTTACTTGCCATTTCCCAAATGATGCCCCATCTCTCATTTGGGTGGCTTTGCACTGAATGTTCCCACCTCCATGCCCAGGACACTCTCCGTCATTTCCTCCAACTCTTCCTTGCTTTTTTTGAGACTCAATTTGTACATCCCACCCTCTCCAGGATGCCTTTTCCTGGTCCCACCAGCTGGTAGTTAGTTACTTTCTCTCTGACGTTGCCTTCCATTGGTACACTATGTAACTAGTACAGATATATGGCTCCTTACATGTTGTTTCCTCCTTTAGAATGTGAGCTTGAGGTTGGAACTCTGCTTGTCTTTGTATCCCCATTGTTTGGTATGCTGCCTGGCATATAATATGCGCTTAATAAAAGCTTATTGACTAACAGACTAAGTGACACAAAACATCTCCTATATAGGTAATGACTGTCAGCTGACCCAAAATGAGTTTAATTAGAGCTATGTGGGCATCTCAGCTTTTTGGGGGAAATCTAAACAGTAGATTTGCAGTTCTCAATTATATGTGTTGATTGTCTAGTTTGTTGAGTATATGTGTTGAATTTAAAACCCCTGGTTGGTTTCCTCCTACAGCCCAGCATGCTTCTGGGCTGCCTGCCTCTATTGACAGCTGGTGTATGATCAGGGAACAAAAACTAATTTTAATATGAACCTAAGCAAGACCAAAATTAGGAAATCTAAATGTGCTGCAAAAGAATAACAAAATGCATCGAAAAACCAAATAGAAATGATTTTTAGATTTTCCATTATCTTGGTTTATTTACCTTCAGGGCAGAAATTGTTTCTCATGTTTTCTGACTCCTATAATGCCTAATGTAGAACTATACACATAAATTCTTAATAAATATTTATTTAATGAACTGAAGGATGAAGGTGTTGGACTAGATGAACATTAAAACTGACCCCTTTGGGTCATCAGTTTTGGCATTTGTTTTCACACTTTTTGGTGTCAGGACTCCTTTACACACTGTAATGAGGGTTAAAGATCTTTCCTGCCCGTTAATAGACCTCAGTGGAGCCCATTAAGGGAAGCTTGATTAGGGGAGGCTTGTTTTGTGGGAAGGCCCACACCTTTTGTTAATTTCTAATGAGGCACTGGTTGGGGCTCAATCTTTGGAAGAAGGTTCATGTACCAGATGAGACTCTGGGTAGCTGTTAAGGAGCACCCCCTACTCTTCCCTTCCCCCCCAACTCCTCCACCCCTGCTTTGAAAACTCAAATGTTGCTGCCTCTCTCTCTGGTAACAATGTATGTATATAATGGTCAGACATTTGGACCTGCTGTTGATCTGTGATGTATGTATTGCTTATGGTCAGTTAGAAGCCCTGTCTGTTGGTCTTTATTTCTCTGTATTTTCTCTGTTGATATATGTGATTAAAGAAGATTATTGACCCCTCAAAAAAAAGTTGTGCTAGCAGGACATCTTGGATGTGTCAGGGTGCTTGCTGCTATACATGCTTAAAAATTATTGAGGACTACCACAAACAGCTCTCATTTATGTGGGTTATATCTATCAATATTTACCATGTTAGAAATTAAAATCTCTTAGTATTATCATGAAAATAGTTTTGACTTCATGGGCCCTTTGAAAGTGTCTTGAGGATACTCTGAAAGGGTCTCAGAGACCCACCCCTTTCATGGTACCTGGTCCACAGTTTAAGAGCTGCTGGGTTAGTAGAAACACAGAAAAGAACAAGCATTTAAGTCCCCACTATATCCCAGGAACTGTCCTTTACAAATATTATCTTATTTGATCCTTACAACAGCTCTGTGAAGGAGGTGCTATAATTATCCTCATTTTACAGTCAAGGAAACTGAGGTAGACCGAGATTAAGTATCTTGCCCAGTTTCAAATAGTTAGTATCTGAGGCTAAGTGTCTGAGATTTGAATTCAGGTTTTCCTGACCCTAGCCCCAGTACATTGTACAGCTTAACTGTTAGTAGATAACTAACATACTAGAAGACAGTCAGGATCTCTAAACATATCAACAGGACTAGAACATTTGGATGAACTGCATAAGATGCAATTAAATAGGGGTAAATGTCAAGTCTTACACTAAATGGCATGTGGTTAGATAGCAGTTTGCCTGAGAAGTATCTTGGGATTTAGTAGAATGCAAACTCAATATGAGTTAATAGAGAAGTATTACAATCAAAGAAGTTGGATGGCATCCCAAAAGAGGTGATAATGCTGTATCCATGTCTGACCTTGTCTAGAGTATTATTTTTATTTCCGGTTACTACAGTTTCGCAAAGACATAGTTAAGGAGGGGAGGGTCAGAAGAGAGTCCAGGCCTTGGGTCTATGTCACATAAGAATCACTTGAGAACTGTGGATGTATAGCCTGGGCAAGAGAAGGGAGGGAGAGAGAAAGGGGGAGGGGAAGAGCACGCCTGGGTTGGACATGATACATTAGGTATTTGAAGGGCTGTCATGTCATTCATTAACTGGATTTTTTCTCTTTGGCTTCTGTGATTTACCACTGTTTCCCTGACACAGTTTGGTAAATAGAGCATTTGGCTTTGAGTTAGAAAGACCAAATTATAAATCCAACCTCAGATACTGGTTTGCGGGGTGACCCTGGGCAAGTCATTTAATTGCTATTTGCCTCCATTTCCTCTGAAACTTCTATCTAACTATGTGTCATTTAACTTATCAGTCTTGTGAAATTGATTTTTCAGGACATAGATATAAGACTTGACATTATCCCTGTTAAATTGAATTTTAAGCAATTCGTCCAAATGTTCTGTCAATATCTTTATAGTTCTTGATTGTCATCAAGCATGTTAGTTTCCACTAACAGCTAGGTGGTACATTGAATATAGTACTGGGCCCAGAGTTAGGAAGATCTGAGCTCAAATCTAGCCTCAGACACTACTAGCTGTGTGATTCAGGCAAGTCTGCCTCAGTTTCCTTGACTATTAGTGGGGATAATTATAACACCGACCTCACAGGATTGTTGTGAGGATCTCATAAGATAATATTTGTAAAGTACTTAGCATATTAACTAGCATACGGTAGACACTTAACAAATGCTTGTTTCCTTCTTTCCTTTTGTCACAACTCATAACTTAGACCCCTCCTTCATCCACAAACCTTAGCAAACAGCTTTCCCAAAAAGGAGACAAAACTGTCTCTGGGTCCTGATTAATAATAGCAATAACAAAAATAATAGGTAAAAATTATATAGTGCTTTAGGGTTTGCAGAATACAAATCTGGCCTCAGATACTTAATAACTGTGTAACCCTTAACCTCTGTTTGCCCCAGTTCCCTTAACTGTAAAATGGGAATAATAGTAGCACCTACTTTGCAGTGTAATTGTCAGGATAAAATGAGATAATATTTGTAAAAAGTGCTTAGCACAGTTCTTGGTACATAATAGGTGTCATATAAATGTTTATTCCCTCTCCTCCTTTCAAAAATATTACCTCTTTTTACCCTCACAACAACCCTGGAAGGTATGTGCTATTATTATCATCCCATTTTACAGATGAGGAAACTGAGGCAGGCAGCGATTAACTGACTTTCCCTAAGGCACACAGCCAATGTGTCTGAGGCCAGATTTGAATTCAGGTTTTCTTGACCCCAGGTCCAGTGCTCTTTCCCTTGTTTCACTTAATTCATTGGCCCTGGCTTCCATGACCTAACCATTGGACCTGACCTTCCGTGACAGCTTCTTGGTGACCTAAAATCATAAAGAAAAATCATTAAAAAAAAAAGTCCCAGGAATTGGCACTAAGAGCCTTTGAGGTTTGATGGGTAACAACATAATACTAACGTTTATATAGTGCTTGTTATGTGCCAACACTTTAGTTATCTCGTTTGAGCCTTGCAACAACCCTGGGAGGTAGGTGCTATTGTTATCCCTATTTTACACACGAGGAAATTGAGGCAGAGTTATGTGACTTGCCCAGGGTTAAACAGCATATAAGTGTCTGAAGCTATATTTGAACTCAGATATTCTTGACCCCAGATTCAGTACTCCATTTGCTGTATCAATTAATTGATTGGCTATGACTTCCCTGATGCAACTTTTTGGTGACCCAAAATCTTAAAAAGTCCTACGATATGGGCTTCAGGGACTCTGAGATTTGGTAGCAGGCCCAAATCCAGAAAAGCTAAACGTCATTGTATCCTGTGGTAGGTGTATTGATCGAAATGACTGAGGAAACAAAGGTTCGAACTTCTAAGCAAATTGATTTATTAAGCAATTTAATAAATTTAAATAAAATTTAAAACCTTATTATGTCAATTGCATAACAAATCGGGAGCAGGTCTCTTCAGGTTGGCACTGGACCCTGAATACAGGGAGAGGTAGATTTTTATACATTAAAAGAAAACAATTAACAGGGTATAATTGGGTTGCAAGTAATTGGAGGAAAGATTAGGGACTTTGCAAGTTGGGAGGGGAAAAGCAAATAAGTCCATTTCCCTGAAATCGAAAAAGAGGTGTCTGTATTCAATAAAAGAAACAAGGAAACAGTAACTAAGTAACCAGTATGGGACCAGTCCCCAGATAAGACATAAGGGTTGCTTGAGATGTGTAATTGTGAGGAAACCCCTTCCCTAAGTTTTTGGATCTGACCAAGTTTCTGGTCAGCATAACCTAGGTCCTTAGTAAAGATCTCTAAGTAACAGGTGGAGGTAGTACAGCTTCCTATCCAAGAAGGGCTAAATTCAAACAATTCAATAAAGTTTTCTCACAATTTCCATAATTGAATAAAAATTTCTCACAAGACAAAAATTGGATTAGACCCTTAATTGAATAGAGAGGGAACTGAGCTAGATCCAGAACTGAGTCACAAGATGGAATTAGTGTGGCTCACTCAATTCCCACAATTCCCTCAGTCCCTGTTACATATCCTTGCTGTATAAAGGGGAAAGTAAACTGTTTTTGTTAACTATTGAATGACTTGTGAGTTCCTTATCTTATAGAAACTGAACTAAGCAAGCACTGGTGTTAGTATCACCTCCAGCAGCCCCAGAGGTGAAAGCTAGGATCAATGGGTAAAAGTCCCAAAGAAGTAAATAGGCTAGCTGTAAGGAAAATTTTCCAGATAAATAGGCTAGCTATAAGGAAAACTTTCCTGACAATTAGAGGGATCCAAAACTCGAATCTGGAGCAGCCAGGTGGCACAATGGCTTATCTTCCTGAGTTCAAATCTGGTCTCAGACACTTACTAACTGTGTGATTCTAGCAAAGTCACTTAACCCTGTTTGCCTCACTTTCCTTCTCTGTAAAATGACCTACAGAAGGAAATGGCAAACCACTCGAGAATCTTTTCCTAGAAAACCCCAAATAGGGTTATGAAGAGTTGGGCATGACTGAACAACAACCAAACTAGAGTGGTTTGCTTCTGAGGTAGAAGACTTTCATTGGAGATCTTCAGACAGAGCTGGATGGATGTGCCATAGTGAGATTTCTTCATATGAGTTTTAGTTAGGCTAGGTGACCCCTGAGACGTCTTCTATTACTCAGCTTCTGTAATGTGTTCTTTTGCCTAATGGTCCATGTTTTAATAAATGAATTTGTACCCTGGTTCTACTTGGTCAGATTTGGATGGAAAATAAAGTAGAAATAACTGAAGCTTGGTTATATCCCCTAATAAGATTTCCAGATAATTAATACAAGGGTTAATAATGCTTTTTTCTCTTATTAATAATCCTGCATCTTTGTAAATGAGCAACACTCTACTTTTAGGGTAAATAATTTTCATAGTCAGTTAACAAGCATTTTAAAAATATGTATTATGTGCCACACATGTGCTAAGTGCTATGGATACAAATACTAGCTAAAAGAAAGACAGCCCGTTTTTAAGGAGCTTATATTCTATTTAAAAGGGGTCTAAAGGAGGAAAGGAGGGCATGGTGGTGACCCCAAATTATATAGCTGAAAGAGGCCTGAGAAATTCTCTTGTCCAGCCTTCTTATATTACAAAGGTGCTTGGGCCTGAGAGAGATGTAGTCAACTCCCCAGACTTGTAGAATCTTAGGATTTGGAGCTGAAAGGAACACTAAAAATAATCTAGTGTTAATACTTAAATTATGGGAAATTGGGGCCCCAAGATTTTAGGTGATTTACTCACAGTAAATATTGGATCCCAGATAAAAGATCCAGGTCTTTGACTTCAAATCCAATTTAGTTCAACAGACATTTATGGGATCATCCCGTCTAGAGTTAGAAGTGACTATCTACTTCAGCCTCCTCAATTAAGCATGGTACAAAGTACAGTGCTGGATGCTGGAATTACCTAGGCAAGGAGCCCTCAAGGAGCTTTTATTCAAATGGAGGGATGCAACATTTTGCCCACTAAGTACATACAGAGTATATACAAAGTAATCATTTGTATATTCATATTTACTTTAGCAAAGTAATTGAGAGACAAAGAATCAATAACTAAGGGGTCTTGGGACAGGACTCTCTTAGGAAGTAGCATCTGTTTTGATGAGGCTAAGAAGTACATTCCAGGTATGGGGGACTTCTTGTGCTCTGTACTTATTGAGCTGGGATGCAGGGCCCATGCATTCATTATTCATGATGCAGAGAGATAGCTGTGACTCCTATGCAAGAAGAAATTCAAATCGAAAGGGCAAGAAAAGTATAACTGTAACTGATGTCATTTGTTGTTTTGTGATGTTTGATATCAGGAAGGTGACTGATTTAAGAACCAAATTAAGTAATCACTGGAAAATGGACTGAGGTCCCTATACTTCGGAAACAGCTAACTCTATATGCCAAAGCCCAGGAATGTCCTGCTTTGTCTTGAACTTAACTTCTTTCAAAGTCATGGAGTAGCTGATGGTTTTCAGGGCACTCTGAATACCTGGATCTTAGCTGTCCTTACCATGAAGTAATTAGACTAACCAAGGCTAGTAATTCTATCTTCCTTTCCCTTCCCTTTCCATTGGTTACATGAATTATTTATTATGGGACAGTGTAAGATATTAACCACTTTAGTTTTGCAAAACATTTTTCAACAAGCAAAAGAAAATATTTACTGCCAACCAGGTTTAGGATTTTTTAAAGGTGGGCAGTCATCAAATATGGCTAAATTTGGGGTTCAGTGGCTGGTCTTTATGCAGCACCAGAATGGTGGAATTCTTTAATTAGGTTCCACCACCTCTGACAATCTTTTTGAACTGTTCTTCTGGTGACTTAGAAAGGTTATTTTTGTTAAATCTGAATAACAATTGACTGAAATGAAAATGGCAGGGTTGCTTAGTTACTGTGATTCATCACTGTGAATCAGTGTTTTACTTAGTTCCTTCTAGGTCTGAGCAGACTGGGGGCGGAGGAGGCTGGCATTGGGAGTCAGTGTGAGCAGAGTGTGCCCACTGGAGGGGCAGGGAGGGAGGAATTACTATTTTTATGGAGTATGTAGGACTGTGATTGATTTGCTTGATTGTTTTAAATATATCCCCTGAGTTGAATGTCTGAATGTATTTGACCCTTGAAAAGTAGGGCAATGGTTTTTAGTGAGTCTGAATCTTTTTTTGCCTTTCCCACTGTTTATTTGCTCAGTGCTTAAAAAAACCATTTTGGTCATAAATGACAAATTTAGAACATCCATATATTTTTAATTATTTAGACTTGTGTCTCTAAAATATTTATATCTATAAGGATATATGACATGCATCCCTGAAGAACTCCAGATCATTCAAGCAGATTCTTATCTCCCATGTCCTTTGCACAAAGATTGCAGAGATAAAACATGGTCCCTGCCCTCATGGACTTTATAGTCTAGCTGGGGAGATGAAATTGACACACAGCAAGAAAAAACAAAGAAAAAAAGTTAAATTTTGATACTGATTTCAAATGCAGTAAACATTCACAAAAGAATAGTTAAGTCTGGTCTACTTGGAGAAGGCTTCATTGAGAAAGTAGGGTTTGAACTTAGCATTGAAGGAAAACTATGTAATATAGTTATGGATTATATATCCAGCAAAGAGCAATTGACCCTACTGTAGCATGAACAGATATAATATGAGATCTGTCACTGTCGCTGAGGACTCTGATTACCATCATTGTAGAGAGTAGAAAGAGGTCTTGGTTGCACCAAAGTAGCCTGTGGAAGGTGGGCAGGTAAGAAACAGGACAGTTTTTGTGAACACTAACCCTCTCCTATCTACCACATTTTAAATATATTTGTAATCCAGGGATATATTACTCTCTTTTAGGGTTTTGAAATAAAAATCACTTTCCCTAATTACTCTAAAGGAGAGAGTAACAGTTAATTTGCCAGCTTAATTCCCTCCCACTAAACTGTCAAAAAGTTATGCAGATTAGAGTAGACAATAGAATTCACAAAAGTAAATGAGCTGTTAGAATCAGGAGCTAAATAGAATCTCATCTCAATCAAAGAGGGAACCATCTCCCCTGGAAAATCTGTTCTTAGCAGTCTCTGGAAATCAAAGGACATGTTGGAAGAACAGCTTTAGCACATGAGACTAAGGCTTAGAGAAAATCTCCCATCCACTATTCAAAAGTTTATACCTCTTGTTGGTGAAGTTGTGAACTTATCCATTCATTCTGGAAAGCAATTTGGAACTATGCCCAAAGGTCTATAAAACTGTACATACCCTTTGTCCCAGCAATACCACTTCTAGGTCTGTTTCCCAAAGAGTTCATAAAAAAGAAAGAAAAGGACCTATATGTACGAAAATATTTATAGCAGCTCTTTTGGTGGTAGCCACGAATTGAAAATTGAAGGGATATCCCATCAGTTGTGGAATGGCTGAACAAGTTGTGGAATATAAATATAATGAAATACTATTGTGTTATAAGAAATGATGATCAGGTAGATTTCAGGAAGTCCTGAAAAGACTTACATGAACTGATGCTGAATGAAGTGAGCAGAACCAGGAGAACATTGTACACAATAAGAGCAATATTGTGTGATAATCAACTTTAATAGACTGGGCTCATTTCAGCAATACAGTAATATAAGACAATTCCAAAAGACTCATGATGGAAAATGCTATCCATATCCAGAGAAAGAACTGTGGAGTCTGAATGCAGATCAAAGCATAATATTTTCGCATCTTGTTTTTTCTTTCTCGAGGTTTTTCCCTTTTGTTCTGATTCTTCTTTTACTACATGACTAACATGGAAATAAGTTTAATATGATTGTACATGTATAACTTATACCAGATTGTTTGCTGTGTTAGGGAGGGTGAAGGGAGGGAGGGAGAAAAAAATTTGGAACTTAAAATTTTATAAAAGTGAATTTTGAAAACTTATATATGTAATTTAAAAAATAAAATACTATTAAGTGGGAAAATAATATGCTAGCATTATTAATAAAATTATTAATTACCCAGGGAAAAAAGTTTATTCTCCACTCTTCAGTGCCCATGTCTCTGAAATCCCTCACTTAAACAGAAGGGCTCAGAAATCTCCCAATCAAATGATGGCTCTTCCCAAGTATATACACAGCATCAAAGGGCTCTCTTTCAGGGAACCACCTCAAGCTATCTTTGATCAGTTATTACAGGTACAATTTAAGTAGTTACAAAGGTATGTGGAGGGCATTATAGACAGATGAAATAGTGTAAGAATGAGCATGGAATGTTGGGGAAGACAATGAAGAAGAGTGGAAGGTATTTATAGTAAAGCAGTAAGAAGTGAGATTGTCGAGGTAGTGGGGAGCCAGATTATAGTGAGTCCTGACAACCAAGAAGAGGAATTTGAAATACTATAGATGTCCACTATCTACTCATCTTCCTTTATGTCAACAGATCAAATACCATGCTCAGAAATTCTGCCCTCTTTGGTGAATGCCTTCTGTGGTCATGTCATCATTTCTCTGATGGCATAGTCTTCTTCAGAAATGAAGGATGAACACAACAACCCTGTGAAAAGGAGGCTCATTGAACATCTGTGAAGGCATTCAAATGGCACATCAACTTCAGCTTC
This sequence comes from Notamacropus eugenii, assembly GCF_028372415.1. Classification (NCBI taxonomy): domain Eukaryota; kingdom Metazoa; phylum Chordata; class Mammalia; order Diprotodontia; family Macropodidae; genus Notamacropus; species Notamacropus eugenii. The sequence continues at coordinate 406,377,232 of NC_092876.1, read as the reverse complement.
TTATTTTTGTCTCAATCTTCTTGGGAAAGCTTAAAAATAGTTAAAAGGAGTGGAACCTTGTAAACTTGAAAGGTCCAGAGGCTTCCATGATATGTCATCATTCCAGACTTCCAGAGTTCTGCAGTCATCTCAGCCTCTGTGCCTTGAGGGACAAGGATCAACCTCCAGGAGTGACCTTTGGATCTCTAGCCCAAGGACAGCTAAGATAAGAGTTTATTCATAGTGATGTCTCTGGTTGGAAATCTAGTGGGACCAGTACTCTAAAGGAACTGAGCTAAATTTTGAGCATAATCCCCCAGAGACTAAAGGACAGAGTTATGAATCTAGAGTATTGATAAAGGACGGGGGAAACATTTGGATGTTTGTTCTTGCTGTAACTTTATAAGAGCTAGCCAATGGCAAGTGGTTAAATTGAGCTGAGGTGCTAGTCTGTGGCCCCCTAACATGGGGGAGGAGGGAACACAGCTAGTAGCAGATCCTTTGGGGTACCCTGAAACACCTAGGGGGAACATGTAACCTGTGACTCTGGGAAAGAAAGCCAGAAGGTCCATGCCACAATCTACATTATGGAGCTGCTATGCGTTCTTGATCAGGAGAAGAAGAGTTGGCATTTATATAGCATTGTAAAATTTGCTTTATATATATTATCAGATTTAATCCTTACAGTGGGGTGGATGCTATTATTACCTCTGTTTTTATAAATGAAGAAATAGATCAGAGAGGCTAATGATTTGTCCAGGATCACACCGCTAATGAATGTCTAAGGCAGGATCTGAATACAGATTTTTTCTCCATCCAAATTTGGTACATCATGCTCTGCACTAGTGATCTTTTTTATCTTTATTCCATCTGTCAGTTAAAAAAACTTTTTGAGCAAATACCCTCAGTATATATAGATTTACCTGGTTATAAATTATATATGTGTATTGCTATGCTATCAATTATATACATTATAAAACTTATACATAATAAATGAAAAAGGATGAGATAATGGTTGAATAATATTTCATCAAGAACCACTGGAGTTTATGGAAGAGGGAACTGATATGGTTAGACCTGTGCTTTACAAAAAATACTTTGTTGTATGACTAGAGAATAGATTGAAAAAGGGAGAGACCTGAGGCAAGAAGAGCAATGGGGGTGGGGGGTGTTGCAATAGTCTAAATGAGAAGTGATGAGGACCAGAATTTGGGTGGAAGCTATATAGAGAAAGGTGGACAAATGTGAGATAAGGATAAATTAGAGATGTGGCAACTGATTGGGTATGAGATAGAATGAGGAGTCAAAGATAATATTGATTGCATTGTGAGAATCTACATAACTGATAAAAAATATTGGTGCCCGTGAAGTGATCTGGGGGTATTGAGAAAAGGGTAGGGGCAAAATTTTAGTACCTGAACAGCTGTTGGTGTGGGTGCCTGGGAGCATTGAGCTGACACTTGGTTCATAAGAGGGTGGGTTGGGAGCTCTCATGGGAGAAGGAGGTTGCAGATCTGGGGAGTAGTGTTGAGGGATAAGAGGACAAGCCCCATAATTGACTGTCTCAGCAAAAATGCAAGGCTGCCTATCCTCCCACCTTCTGATTGGTTGATCATTTACGTCATGGGATCAGTACATAAATTCAACCTCATAACCTTGTTATATATTACAGATGAAGATGGCGTTTGGGGAAGATTAGTCTAGCAGTGGTATGTAGGATAGATCAAAGTATCCAGGGATAATAGCTAGGAGGTGTCTGCATTAATTGAGTCATGAATATAGACTACAGCAAGAAAAATTGCTCAGGAGAGGCAAATCTTAGAGATATTTGGAAAGGAGATGACAGATAGTATATAGAAGATGACAGAGAAGCAAACTTCCTTATTCCTTACCCTCTTTGTATTTTGTGAACAAAGATAAGGGGATGATAGAATCACACAATCTAGAGAGGAAAGGAACCCTATAGATCATCTAGTTTAACATTCTCATTTTAGAGAAAAGGAAACTGATCACCAAAGTAATGAAGTGAATTATCCAGTGTTGCAAAAGCAAAGAGCTAGAATTCGAATCCAGGTTTTCAGACTTCAAATTCAGTGTTCTTTTTGTTTCATCACGTTGTTTCATGTTTCCTCATTTGAGATCCCTAGTTGAGGATAGCTAGGTAGGAGGAAAGGGAGTTATATAACAGATTGTGACTTTAACAAATGAAAGTAATTTTAGGGCATGTTAACTATGTAAAGGAACTCAAATGCTAAATTACATTAATAATGATCTTTAAGCCAGTTTTCACAGAAAGTCTTTCCAGTTAATTCTTTCTTCCACCAATTAATTTTTTTCTATCTAATTGAAATATTTTAAAGTTGGCTCTCTGACCCTCCTCCAGTTAGCTAACATATTGCCTAGAATATATTAAATGCCTCTCCCTGCTTCCTCTTTATACCTTCCTTCTCATACTAAAAGCATCACTGCTTATGGTCTGTCTAGGAGAGCCAGTCCTCTATCTCTAACTTGTGCCCCTTTGAATACAACCTGGAATAACATAATTGTTAAATTTTCAAACTGCTCCAGTCCTTTAAAGATCTCTAATTTTTGATTCATGCCTTAGTAAACAGTTTCGTGAAGTGCTGTGACCAAAATATATAAATTTATTTCCTGGGATCTAATGGTGATCTTTTCCATACTTTGCTAGGATGGTCCCTGGATAATAGGCAGACAATCCATAATTAATCCCATATTGAAATTCTCCCAGCTTGTTAAAGCATGACAGAGTTTTCACTTCCCTGGAATTGGCTTCAAGAACCCAAGATTACCTCCATGTCATTATGAAGCATAGGAGAGAGGTAGAGGTAAACTTTCATGTCTCAGACAAATTCACATTTTCAAGTATTTTAAGTATCAATCTACTTTTACAGGCTTATGATACATTCGTCTGTTTGATGTACTCCATGGTCCAGCCAAGCTTATTCTTATTCTTCCTCTCTTATTCTTTCCTCAGAAACCATATTCCATCTCTCATTTTTGTGTGTTTGTACAAGCTGTCTCTCCACATTTGGATTGTACTTCCTCCTCACCTCCAACTCTTAAAACTCCTAGCTTCTTTTGTGTGTGTTCGCCCTTCGTTGCTGAAGAAGACCATGCCATCAGAGATATGATGACATGACTTGCACTTGACTTTGTTTTTGAGTGAGACAGGGCTGTGCAGGTCACCAGTCTCACTTGTCCTCCAGAGCCATCTGAATCCAGTGACCAGATATTCATCAGGATGACTGGAGATGACCCAGGAGGAGGAAATTGGGGTTAAGTGACTTGCCCAAGGTCACACAGCTACTGAGTGTCAAATGTCTGAGGTGAGATTTAAACTCAGGTCCTCCTGACTCCTGCACTGGTGCTCTATCCACTGCACCACCTAACTGCCCATTGAAAGTGATTGATGTAAGTGCTAGATAAGAAAGTGTCAGAGGTGAGATTTGAACCCAGGTCCTGTGATTCTATGTCCAGCATTTTTTCCGCTGTACCATGCTGCACTTGTCTGTTACAGAATGCTTGTGCCTTCTTTTAGATCTTAGCTCAAGCACCATTTCCAGACCTTTCTTGAAACATCCAGGAAAGCAATTTCATCCTATGCCCAAAGGGCATGAAGTTATGCAGTACCCTTTGAACTAGAGATACCACTCCTAGGCCTTTATCCCAAGGAAGTAAAAGCAAGAGGAAAAGAATTCATTCTCCAAGATATTTAAGCAACTCTTTTCATAGTAGCAAAACCCTGGAGAATAAGTATATGCTCATTAGTTGGGGAATGGCTGGACAAATCTGTATATAGATATAATGGAATGTTATTGTGCCATGAGAAATAATATAAAGAATGACTTCTGATAAACTGGTCTATCAAGGATCAAACCAATAATCTTCCATTCAACAAATCCATTGTTATTGTTTTTCCCAGTCATCATCGTTAATTGACCTTTCTGGTTTTTGACATAGTTTACCTTTGACTTCATAGTAACTACAACCCCTCTTCCTCCTTTTCCCATTCTAACCTTTGTTTCTCTAGCTTATTTATTGACTCCTGAGATAAATGGAATGTTTTAGCTAAACTTGTTTCCCAGTACCTAATATAATGAACACAGTAGGTACATATAAATGTTTGTCACATTAATGTATGAATGAATTTTAAGTTTTTAATTAATTCATTAGACATGATAACCATTTATGATACATACAGCCCCTAAACCATGTGTCTGGATTTCTGTCACCAGGTATATAAACTCTATTTTTAGTCTTTTTTTTTAAATTTGCTGTCAGAATAGTCCTTTTTTTAGTGCGTAGATAACATCATGATCTGAGCTACAATCAACCTAAGTATTCAGTTAAAATTTTTACAGCAATTGTCACTTCTTAACAATTTTCAACCCCGTTCCCTTTGTCACATTTATGCCATAGTCACAGCTACCTTCCCTTCAGTTTTCAACCAGCCATGTTCCTTTTTTTCCACTGAATTTCCCTACCCACCATTCTACTCTGTTTTCTTAACCCTATAATTGTTCCTTTTACCACCTTTTTTTATCTTGCCTCTTTTTTGCCAGCTACTTGCTTTTTGTTTCATTTCAGTCTACTCCTTATCTATTTTGTACTCTTTCATCTTCTTTTTTCTTCTTCATCCTCCCTAATACTTAAGTGTTCTCCATAATAGACATTGACAATGAAGAAAATCCATGATCATTTGCTTTTCTCCTTCACCGTGAGGTCTCCTAGGTCTTCTCACACTTGACATGAAGTAATTGTTTCAGTTTTGGCCAGAAACTCTGAGGATCTTCCCCTCCCAAACTGATTTTTTTTAATTAAGTAAAAGAGTCCTGTCTTTGGCTTATTTCTTACCTGTCCTTAAGAGCAACTAGGTGGTGCAGTGGATAGAGCACCAGTGCAGGAGTCAGGAGGACCTGAGTTCAAATCTCACCTCAGACACCTGACACTCAGTAGCTATGTGACCTTGGGCAAGTCACTTAACCCCAATTTCCTCCTCCTGGGTCATCTCCAGTCATCCTGATGAATATCTGGTCACTGGATTCAGATGGCTCTGGAGGACAAGTGAGACTGGTGACCTGCACAGCCCTGTCTCACTCAAAAACAAAGTCAAGTGCGAGTCATGTCATCATTTCTCTGATGACATGGTCTTCAGCAACGAAGGATGAACACACGCAGATTTGGCTTTATCACCCAAAACTCAAAACTTGAAAAGGCAAATTTTTTGCCTAATATTCATGCCCTCCTCAGTCTGGCACCACTCTATCTTTCCAACTTTACGTCATTACTCTCCTCTCTGTACTCTGAAGTCTAGCTACATTGACTTCCTCTCCCCACCCTCCACCCCACAACATACCCTGTGTTTTCTCATTTCTCTACCTCTGCTCATGTTGTTTCCTCTTCCTGAACTGTCCCTACTCCCTGTTTGCCTCTTGACTTCCGTTCAATAAACATTTCATTTCAACGCACATTAAGTACAAAATGAAATAGTCTTGGCTTTCAAGGAACTTAGTTTCCACTAGGGCAGGGAGAAGCTTAATTCTGCCTACCCTTTAAAGCTCAGCTCAAATGCCACCTCTACTAGAAGCTTCCCTCTTCAGACTTCAGATAGTCTTTTGTGTTTCTTTTTGTGCCTGTCATAAATGGTTGTGTGTCTTGGTTACCTGTTTGTGACAGCCCTCTGTAATACCAAAAGCTGTATCAGGCCCTGGGTATGTTTTAGCTAAACTTTTATCTCCCCAGCATCCCAGGACATTACTCTGAACACTGTAGGCAAATATAAATGTTTGTCACATTAATGAACGAATATTAGGTTTTTAATAAATTCGTTAAATATGATGACTATTTATGATATATACAACCCCTAAACCATGGGTCTGGCATTCCTTCACTTGGTATATAAACTCTGTTTTTACAATATCTTTACTTTTTTTAAGTTTGTTTTTCTAAAAATTGAGAGAAAGTGATTGTGACAACATAGAATATTAAAACGTAAGGCCTCCTTACAGTGCATAATTAAAAATAACCTAGGAACTGCTATATCTCTCCTGGATTAGTTTTGGCTTGTGCTTTTGCTGTAAAATTAAAATCTCATTGGAAGTTTTGGTCTTAGTATAATACTAGATTAATGGAAAGCATTGGACTTGAGTTCTGATCCTAGCCCTGCCTCAAACTGTTTGTCTAGGGGCAAGTCACATAAGGGGCTGGAGGAGGGGGATATATGACGTGATCTCCATTCCAGCTCTAGCTCAATGATCTACATGAAAGAGTATCTTAGAGGACAAAACTAGTAACAAGGGGAGAAGTTTCCAATTTAGCTTTGATGTAAAGAAAAATTTCCCAACAAAGAGCTATTGAAAAGTCGAATGAAATTCATTAGAAGGTAGTAGTTCTTTGTCACTGGAGATCTTCAAATAAAAGCTTAAGGACCACTGGTCTGGGATGTTCCTGGAAGGATTACTGTTCAGGTATGGGGATGAAGTAGGTGAGGAATTATGGTATAGTAGAAAAAGGCCTGACTCATGAGTCATAGGTTGTTGTTGTTCAGTCTTTTCAGGTCTCTCTGACTCTTCAGGACCCCATTTGGGGTTTCTTAGCAAAGATACCAGAGTGGTTTCCATTTCCTTCTTCTGCTCACTTTACAGATGAAGAAACTGAAGCAGGGAGGGTTAAGTGACTTGTCCAGGGTAAGTGTCAAAGGCTGGATTTGAACTTGGAAAGATGAGTCTTCCTGACTCTAGGCCCAGCACTCTGCTCACTGTGCCACCTAGGTCATACAGATACTACCTCTGATGCCTACTATCTATGTCACACCAGTCAAGTCACTTTGCATGGGCTTCTGACAAAGTGAGGGGATTGGATTAGGTCAGAGATTTTTAATCTGAGGTCCATGAATTAACTTACTAACATACTCTCTTTTTCTTTCTCTCTATCTCCGTGTGTGTGTGTGTGTGTGTGTGTGTGTGTGTGTGTGTAGGTAAGGACTCCTTGACATTCTCTGATTCCCACTTTCAAAACCCCTGGTTTATGCAAAGAAAATTAATCAGTATTTCAAAAGATCTGAGATTTCGACAGTGCTGCAACATTTTTTCACCTGAGCCACTTCTCCCAGCTTTAGCCTAGACAGTTTCTTAAGTTGCTATCACTAAAAAAAAATAATTTATCACCTGGCAGACTAGTTGTCTGGTGACAAATTTCTCTCTACACTTAAGCATGTTGGTCATTGTATGACAAAAGCGGGTTGCCCTGAGTCTGTAGGAGGAGCCTTTTCTGGCTTGGTAGAGAAGACTGCCCAGTTCTGCCATCCCTTTTACTTCCTTTGCTTCCACTGGCTTCAGAAAAGTGGGAACATAGCCAGGATGATTTTGCTAATACCTTGTTAAATTTATTATCCATTTAAAATAGCGCAAACTATATGTAATAAAAAGATAGCAATTTTGTAACTTCATTGTTGCATTTAATATGTATTTAAAATAACAAATTATATGTAACAGACCGCATACCAAACAGCAGTGATTTTGTTACCTTTGTTTGGTTTAATATATACTTTTTAAAAACCAGGTATATAACAAAAGCTGATAATTTCATACACAATCCTTTCCAACATTTTATGTTGAAATATTTGTATTTGTTGAGGATTAATTTTATAATAACAAAGAAAAGGAAAATTAAATTTGATTTATCAGATATAGAGGGAATTGAAAGAAATATATTGGACCAAGAAATACTCTCCAGTAGATAAGTGATCAAAGGTTATAAGCAGTTTTCAAAACAGTAATTAAAAACCATTAATAGCCATATAAAAATATGTTCCAAGTCCCTAGTAGAAGAAATGCAAATTAAAGCAACTTTGAGGTTTCACCACATATCCTGCCATGCTAAAGTGCTACTTCCTATAGGGAGCCTGTTCTGATGCCTCATTCAACCACACAAATTGTTGGTGTCTTTCCCTAAGTAAATACTTTGTGCTTAATTTTCGGTGCTGCCTGTTATTTCTCTCAATAGTATGTACACTCCTTGAGGGCAGGCACTGTTTCTTTTTTGTCTTTATATATTAAGCATCTAGCTTTATATTCTTGGGTCCGAAGATCATACAGATGGCAAAACCTGTGGTCCTTGGAAGGAAAGGTATGGCAAATCAGGACATCATACTGAAAAGCAGAGACCTCACCTTGCTGACAATCAAAGTTATAGTTATTTTAGTAGCAGTGTATGGCTGTGAGAGTTGAATTGTAAGCAAAGCTGAATTGGTGCTTTCAAACTGTGGTTCTGACTTTTGAGAGTCCTTTGAACAGCAAAGACATTACATCAGTCAATACTTAAAGGAATTAATTCATAGTATTCACTGGAAGATTAAATACTGAAACTGAAGCTTAAATAAACACTTCATCCACATAATAATAAGACAGGACACATTAGAAAAGATCCTGATGTTGGGAAAGATTGAAAGCAAAAAGGGAAAGAGGACAGTAGAGGATGAGACAGAAAGCAGTGAACATGAACATGGACAAACTTCAAGAGATATTGGAGGATAGAAGGGCCTGGCATGCTATGGTCCATGGCATCTCAAAAAGTCAGACGCAACTGAATGATTAAACAACAATGTTTGTTATTTAGGATAGGATATAAAATACTGGATGTTTTATAAATTTTTGTTGCTGTCTAATGACATAACCAAGGCTAACGTGCCTCTAGTCTAAGTAATACATCTCCAAGTCTTTTTGTGAGTCAGGACCACACCTCTTCATTGTCCCTAGATGGGCCCATTAGGCAACTTCTCTGAAGACCTGCTAGTTAACATGTCTGCATAAACCAAAGGTACCTAATCATTAATTCTAACTGAGTTAGGACAATTGAATTCTCTGCACTGCTTCTCTACCATAGGTGTGACCACTGTGTTCCTATATGGTCAGCATTTACCAAAAGCCTTTTTTTTTTTTTTTTGAGACTGGGGAAAAATGCCCATTCCTTTACATTTACCTTTTCATCTCCCACGATTCCCTCTTCCCTCTCCCTTTGGGCCATACAAATTACCGCCCAAGGGTCAAAGAACATTCTAAAAACATCACAGAAGGAAGAAGCAAAGGTAGTAGCTCTTCCCAGCATTCCTGCTACATCTCTGATATACCTTAAATTTACTTATAAACCATTTTTTTATATATTAGAAATAGACAACATAGTGAAAAGGGCAGTAGACTGAATCAGAAAACCTAGGGTTCCAATAATAACTCTGCCATTATCACCCTGTGTGATCTTTGCCAAATAACTTTATTTCTCAAAGATTTAGTTTCTTTGACATAAGGTGGAAGGGGGTTAATTACTTGAAGAAAAAAAGCTAACGCAAGGATAATTAAGAACAATTAAGACAAGTTTGAGGAACAGAACCACCTCGCCCCCACAAAAATTGACAAAAATAATTGAAAATCACAAAATTCCATGTTTACAGGATTATGGAGAACCAAGTACATTCATTCATTGCTGATGGAACAATAAATCGAGAGTATATTTTTGAGGAATAGACTTGAAATACACAACAAAAGTGAGAAAAAAATTAATAAAAGGTATCTGTGCTGATTAACCTACTTACAAGTCAAGATGTTTTCATTCATTGGATTTGTATCCCCATAGCCTAGAGGAATGACTGACACAGTCAGCATTACTGTCATTTGCTATCAATTACAGGCAATTATGATGTCAGTAGTTGATGTATACTCAACTAATAAATACTTATTGATTGAGTTTACTTCCTATATCATAAGCATAAGCCACAGCCTTTCAAACTTTCCTAACCTTTTCTATATGTAACCTTTGCTTTGTTTTCTTGTGAGATGAAGCAGAAGCCACAATCCATCACTTGTTTCTAAGATTCAAGTTAGGAAGAATGAAGGATGAAGTTGGATGCCACTTATTTTTTCGAAGCCTAAAATTATCCCACCTTATGTTAGTGTGCTAATAACAGCTTGTAGTTATTCAACATGTCCCAAAAGTCTTAGTGTGGCAATTAAAGCTTAAAACTACACCAAGATTTCTGGAACACCCTGAACAGTCTTTTAACATTTACAAAGAAAGTGCTTTCTTTTATTGGAACAGGAGGCAAAGGGATTTCTTTTCTCTTTCTTCCCTCATGTTCTCTGATCTGCAAGTCACTTTAAGGGACTGGATTAAGTGCTAGAGTTAAGGATGAATAGATGGGGGTTAGGATAATTACATTGGAGATGGAAGCTAGCTCTTGTCCAAAGCATCTTTTTTCCCTTTTAGCCTTCTTTCTTCTTTTAAACTCTTAGAGGGCTGGGAGTATCTTGCTTTTCTGTTTGTTTCCCCAGTACTAAGCATAGTTGTTTGCCCATAGTAAGTACTCAATAAATGCTTATGAAATCAATATTGCTTCTTAACCCAGTGCTTGTAGGAGCAGTTGTAGCGTGTCCCCTCTGTTCATTATTCCTCTCTCCAGGCTAGCTCCTGCAGAGGATGACAGAGGTATCAGCCAAGGAAGCATGAGCAGAATATTGCCCCACAGGCTACAAAGTGCTGGGCATGTTTTATATGCCACTGACACCATACATTCAGAGACCCTTCTGTCAGGCCCTGGATTCTGATCTGTCAACTCTAGTTTCCTGTTCTCTGGTTCTCTGTTATCAGACATCAGCCCAATTTTCACTGTAAATCCCTCCCCCAATCCTGTATCCTTAGCTATAATTCATAGGCTCATAGGATTTCAAGCTGGGAGGCACCTTCAAGACCATCCAATCCAGCATTCTTATTTTATAGATGACAAGATGAGACTCACGAAGGTCAAGTGTTTATGTGAGATCGTCTGTGTAGGTAGTTATAATCACAGTCAGAATTTGAGCCAATTTCTAACTTATTCTAGTATTCTTTCTTATAATAGATTTCATGCTATTTTCATTCTCTGCCTTTTAGATCATCCCCATTGGACTCCCCACATCTACCTTTCCCACTGGACAAGTTTCTCAGTATGGTGAAAAACTCCAAAAATGCCTTCTACTTCCTTGTAGTTGTACCTATTTGCTATAAGCAGAATGTTGCTTATAATAATCAACAAAATCTTGCCTGTTCCCAATGATTATAGTTCCTGTAATTCCTTTTATGGGACTAATCCCAGTGATAAATCAGGAAATCTCCATAGGGAGCCAGAGTCATTTAGAAGTTTCTCTGGTCATATCCCACATAATGAGGTAGTCTCTTCTTTGGATAATCAGAGACAGCATGATATAGATGAAAGAGAACTGGGCTTAGATTCCAGAATCCTCTCCAACACTTAACCAGCTGTGTAACTATGGTTTTATTTAATCTCTGAGTCTTTTCCCTAATCTAGAGGGTTGAACCAGAACAGTGCTCACAAGTACGATAAGAAAAATTATCCACTTCCACTAACATACACCATTATCCCTTCCACACCACAGGGTTTAGGGGCACAGTGGCCCCACGACTTAGAAAATCCACATAAAAGTTTTTGACCCTTCCTTCATACCAGAGAAGTCTGAATTTTTCTTTTTCTTTTATGGGGTGTTTACAGTACCTTACTGTAAAATTTGGATGAAGTTTTTGGTAATAGGCTATATGCAGGTCAGTGTTAAGTAAAAATACTCTTTCTCTGTCATCTGGTGGCCTTTGCATGTCATCAGCAACTTCCTCAAAATTCCCCCCAAATGCACATTTAACCTCTCATGCCAACCCACAATATAGCACAACCTTGATGGGGAAAGTCACTATGTGGAAGGAATAACTGTACACTAGATCACCTTATGGTTTCTGTAAATGTCCTCATGCCAAGTTCTGTGCTCTGGTACAATGACTGATCAAAGTCATGCCCCACTTTTTTTTTTTTGGTGGAACAAGAGATCACATAGAATGAGCAGGCATGAATGGGTTATGGTCTGCTTTGCAGATCACATTACATTCCTTTTTCCTCTAAACTTCCATGTTGCTGTCAAGAGCACAACCCCCTTCCCAGTCATCCAGGTTCTCCACCTTGGTGTCATCTGTAACTCCTTACTCTTTCTCTCAGTGCACTTATACAATCAGTAGCCAAAATTGTCATTTCTTTTTGTTTCAATCATTTCTGATTCTCTGTGACCCTATTTGGGTTTTTCTGGGCAAAAATACTGTAGTGGTTTTGCCATTTCCTTCTCCAGCTCATTTTACAGATGAGGAAACTGAGGGAAACAGGGTTAAGTAACTTGCCCCAGAGGGTCACACAGCTAGTAAGTATCTGAGGCTGGATTTGAATTCCAGTCTTCCTGACCCAGGTCCAGTGCTCTAGCCATTGTGCCACCAAGCTGCCTCAGCTCTGCTAACTACTATGTGGCCTCTGAATTCCAGTTTCTTCATCTATAAAATAAGTGGGATAATACTTGGTTATGGGGGAAGGAAGAAGGGAATTTTCCCAATGATACCTATACAGCTGCTGTTATTTGGTGCCCAGTTTTCATTGTTGTTCAGTCATTCGGTCAAGTCCAACTCTTCCTGACTCCATGGACCATATCATACCTTTCTATCCTCCATTATCTCTTCAAGTCTGTTCAAGTTCATATTCATTGTTTTGATGACACTATCCATCTCATCCTCTTCCATCCCCTTCTCCTTTTGCCTTCAGTCTTTTCCAACATCAGGGTATTTTCCAATGAATGAATCCTTGTCTCCAGTCATGGTTAGATTATAACCACCCTGAGGGTTTTTGCCTGGATCAGAAGGAAGATGATTGGAAAGTTCCTCGCTGGAAAAAAGGGTTAGAGTGAGCTCAGGAAGGATGATAAGGTTGGGTATGGTTGTGTTGGAGATAAACCCCATGGCTGGCTGTCATGGGAGGTAGTGCAATATCTACTTCACAGAATTTTGAGGAAAACTCTCTGTAAAAAAGCATTGTACAAATGTAAATGGTTTGGGTCATTATAATGAAAGAGAGCCCCCTGCTGGATGACTTAGGACATTTTTGCTTCAGAACTGAGATCTTTTAGAAAGGAACCAGGCCATTACAGCTCTTTAGACAGAAACGGAGTGTTGTCAAATGCAGGATTCCTATATAAGTCACCCTAATAATACTTTGACAACTGGTTTCTTCTAATAAATTCTTCAAAACTCAACTTAGATGTTACCTCCTCTAAGCGTTCCTTGATCCACCCAGTTATTAGAGGCTCTCTCCTCAATTATACATATTTGTATACGTGGCATGTGCCCCAAGGAGGGCCAGAGCTGTTTTGTTTTTGTCTTGGAATCTCCCAGAACCCAGCAGAGTACCTAGCCTATAGTAAGTGGTTAATATATATTTGGCGGATTGAATTTGATAACCTCACGTCTCCTTTTTATTGTTGTCTGAACTGGGGGATCCAGAGGCTGGCAATTTTAGACTGAAGGAGGAGCTCCTGAAGCCATCACTTCTGTTATCCATTATGGGGCTGTTTCCCATGTCTTCCCAGTAGTGTCTTTCACATCAAATAGAGCCACATTGAGTTCTCTGCCCACCTAGTGAAATAGTAATAACACAAATTTTTTAAAGCGCTTTCATATTTATAAAGCAAGAGGGAAAAATGGAAGCGGGAGAAGGCAATTTTGCTGATTAAAAAAATAATATTTAGTCTTCAAAATGTTTATCTAATTCACTTTCCTCATAGTAGTCCCATAGGCTCTCAGGATTCAGAATTGAAAAGAAGCTCAGAGGTCATCTTGTACAACTTAATCATTTTATAGGTAAAGAAATGGAAGGAGGCAGTGTGATTCCCTTGGAAAGAACACTGGGTTTAATATCAGAAGCAGCTTTTTAACTTCGTACTTGTGTGACCTTCAGCAAGGTACTTAACATTTCCCAGCTTGGGTTTCCTTATCTATAAGATGAAGGAATTGACTTGTGGCCTCTTTGGTCCTTTCCAGGTCTGGATTTATGATCCTAAGAGACCCAGAGAAAAGCCAGTGACTTGCTTACAGTCTCTTCAAAAAATAAGTTGCACAGGCAAGTGACCTATACAGTAAGCAAGTATTATCAGTTCCATTTTACGGATGAAGAAACTAAAGGTCAGAAAGGTGTCTTTCTGTAGGTCACACAGCTAATTAGCATTAGAGCAAGGATTTGAACCTATATTTGAACCCACATCAGCCCTCTGTCCATTACACCACAGCTGCTTCTTGAAAAAACAATGAGAAAAAATATCATGTTGCTAGGAGATGGAGAAGCTACTATGCCTGCTTCCAGAACTAATTACTTCTTTGCTTCTACAAAGCCAGAAAATTCCTAGAATGTAATCAGACCTTTTGTGGCAGTCTGACTGTTGCTAGTGACTTGGTAATGCATCACATAATTACAATATCATCTAAGCCAGACTTGGGAGATTTGTTTCTTTCCTGATGTGAGTCAAAGATAATAAAATCCCTTCCTAAGGGTAATTAATATGCTATAAAAAAAGAGGGAGCATACCTAGATGAAAAAGGATAAAGTCCAAGGCATTATATGAAGTATTTCCCCTTCAGGTACTCTAGAGTCATATACAGGCACTCACTGTATTTTGTAAATATTTCCCTAAACTCACTTTCTTACCTCCATTGCTAACACAATTCCTCATGGATGGAATACTCTTGCTCTGACCTTTTTTCTGCCTTTTAAAATTTACTCATCTTTCAAAAGCTAGCTCAAAACTTTACTACTACAAGGGTCTTCCCCTCCCAGATTGATTTTTTTGTGAAAGCAAAACAAATCTTTTGCCTCATTTCTTACCTAGTCTTAAATCATTGAATGGGTGTTGCCTCAGTCATACTGGGACCTGGGAAAGACTTTAGCTTAAAAGGGCCAGTGTCTCCCACTGCCTTTGCTAGTCATCCTGACCTATGTCTTGCCACTGGATTCAGATAACTCTGGAGGAAAGAGTGAGGTTGATGACTTTGCACAGCTCTGCCTCACTTTAATTCTGTTTACTTGCAAGTAGAGACATCATCTTCCTGATGCTACTCCTGCTGTAAATCTTTTTTGATTGTGTTTTCCACTCCTAATCAGAAAATAACTTTCTGTCCTTTACACACAGAACTTTGCACCTCTACTATATACAAGGTTCTGGTTTATTTCATTGTTCTCTCTTTTTCTATACAATTCAGAAGAGCAGGGATCATATGGATTCATATTTGGATTTTTCCTATTCTTAGTTCTCTGTGCTAAGAAACACTAATCAAGTGTTGAATGAATGCTTTTTACACAATTAACATCTGGTTCTCTTAATATGCAGAAATAGAAAAAGAGACCATGGGATCATGGATTTAGAACTCAGGGGACTCAGAGGTCACCTAGACCAACCTCCTCATTTTACAGATGAGGAAACAGGCCAAGAAAGGTTAAGTAAACTTGCCAAATGTTATAGAAGTAGTAAGTACTGAGATTCACTATACCACACTGCCTTCCTACCCATTATACCTCCAGTATGACCAGACTTTTGCCTATAGCTTTTCCAAACCAAACCTCTCCTTGTACTCCATCCTCAGTTCAATTTCTGCTCCCTTACTGATGAAGCAAGCACAGAGGCTTTGTGATTCCCTGTTGGTCACTGGAAAGTGTCCCTCCTCTCCTCTTAGGCACAGAGCTGGCTTTAGACTGAGTTCCTCCTCCTGACTTTTACTTCTCCTTTATCTTCCCAGTTGTCAATATAAATCTTTAATTTTTCCACCCTGTGAGCTCCCCCTTTCCCCAGTAACTTAGCAACCCTCTTTTTTCCTCCTGACCAGAGCCTCCTTTGCAACCCTAGGTATGTTAAGTTTGTTTTGTAACTGGTACCTCTTCACCCCAGGTGGGGGAGGCAGGAACTTCTTTAGAGGAAGCAGCTCTAGGGCCTTGCACTGCCAAGTTCATTGCCTGGGGGCAATGACATCAAAGTAATGCCAAGAAAGCCAAAGGGGTGGAGGATGAGATAGAATATTGCAAATTTAGATTGGTGCTCTAGGGGATAAGTCTCCCTACACTGTCTCAACTTTCATGGCTAGTTTTCTGATGTGATAGTGAGATCAACTGAGTTAATATTTGTAAAACACTTAGCACAGTGCCTGGCACATAGTAGGCTTGAAGAAATGGGTGTCCCCTTCCTCCCTCCCCATACTCCCTCTTCTATTGCAGACAAGTGACCCCCATGATTCTGACTCCTGCTGACTCTGGGTATAATTAGACATGTGCATTTATACAGTAAACTCTTTTGTCATAGAGTATGATACTTCAAAAGTTTGAGAGATAATTTCTGGGTAATTTAATCAGCTGCTTTGGGATCTATCTTTTTCTCATAGTACATATATATAGCAGTGTGAACTGTACTCAGTACTTGGATCAGTCTGTTGTCAATAAGAACACTACTCAGCATGTCTCCTTTCCAGTAAGAATACTGACAGCTGCAAAATCAGGAATACACTGCATTTCTTTTGAATTATATTACTATTTATTGAGTTCAACTTGCTTAAATAGTTAACTGTCACAACAGTCAGACATACTTTGGTACCAGGAAGACTTTCTCCAACCTATCTGCCTTCTTGTGGAGGATAGAGTGACTTGGTGTCTATCAATCATTTATCCCAGCAATTCTGTGTCGTCTTTCTCTGCAGTCCCTTGGCACTCAGACAGAAATTAGACTGGGACAGAGATATGGAAAAGAAACTCCTACTCCCTTAGAGGCTTGTCATGTTGATCTGTGCTGTGTAATACTGCCACCTGTCTCACATCCTAGAAGACTGGAAATTACTTTATCACTCAAGGGATCAGGCTTCACTAATAACCAAGGCATACGGATGGATTGCTTTAATGCATTTTATGAAATTTCAATAAGCTATTTCTTGTTTTCAGCCTTTCTACTAAGCACTCTTGCTATTATATAAAATTAAAACTATTCTTAAAGTTTAAAATTTTAATTTTAGTATATCATTTCATATGAAAATTTAATTTTTTAAAATAAGCCTTTAGATCTCCTTCCCAATTTCTCTTCCCCTGCCCAAGTGAACAATAACAAAAACCCAACACTTTCATAAGAAATATGCATAGCCCAGGAAAACAAATTCTTACACTGACCATGTGTAAAATGTATGTCTCATTCTGCACCCTGAGCCTATCGCCTCTCTAGAAGAAGGTAAATAGAGTGTTTCGTCTTTTCCCCTCTGAATTACAGTTCATCATTGCAGTAATTCTAAAATCTTTCAAAGTTGTTTATCTTATAATAATGTTGCCATTGTATAAATTGTTCTCCTAGTTCTGCTGACTTTACTCTGTATCAGTTCAGAGGTTTTCCCAGTTTTCTCTGAAACTTTCGATTTGGTCATTTCTTACAGTACAATAATATTCCATTTTACTAATATACTTTAATTTGGTTAGCCCTTTCCAAGTAGGTGCATATTCCCCCCATTTTCCTTTTTTTTCTATTAGGAAAGGAAGCATCATAATCTTTATGTTATTTTATGTTTTATAATGGTTATATAATTTTTATACTTATGAGTCCTTTTCCTCCCTCTCTCTTCTTCTTTTTTAATAGCTTTAGGGGAGAGATCTAGTAGTGGTATTGCTGTGTCAAATGATTTAGGAGGCATACAGTTCTTTTTTAAACATATATTAACCAGTATGTTGTCATATTGACATCCTTTCTATTTGGATCATTATGGTCTGCTTTAGGTAGCAAACTCAAAAAAAAAAAAAAAACTAGGCAAAGGTTGCTGAGAAGGCAAAGTTAGAACAAATTCTGTGGTGTCTGGCTTAGTAAAATACACAGTTAGGTGCTGAGGATGCTGAAGTTTTTAGACATCCTTTCTCATATCTTCATTTGGCTTGTAATACAGTTTAGTTTAACAAACATTTATTAAATGAGTACCATGTATGAGGTTTTGTGCTAGGTTCTAGGGATACAATGAAGATGAAACAATTCTTGCTTTCAAGGAGTTTAAGATATCAGTGCTAGCCCTGGAGTCAGGAGGATCTAAGTTCAAATCTAGCCTCAGATACTTACTAGCTGTGTGATCCAGGACAAGTCACTTAATCTTATGTGCCTCAGTTTCCTCATCTGTGAAATGAGCTGGAGGAGGAAATGGCAAATCACTCCAGTGTCTTTGCAGGAAACCCCAAATAGGGTCATGAAGAATCAGACATGGATTGAAAATGATTGAACATACATTCTCTTAATTTTAGGACCAGCAGGCAGCCAGTTTGGATTAAATCCTATTCAGAATGCTTCTGTCATCAATACTTATATATTCAGTTTGTTCTATACTGTGCTGTTCAACAACTAAAGAAAAATTTATTAAGAATTTTCTATGTGATAAAGGGGTAGATCAGTGGAATATATTAGGTACACCAGATATAGTGATCAAATGATTAAAGCAATCTACTGTTTGATAAACCCAAAGACTCCAGCTTCTGGGATAAGAACTCATCATCTGAGAAAAATTGCTGGGAAAACTGGAAAATAGTATGGCAGAAACTGGATGTAGGTCAACATCTGACATCATATACCAAAATAAAGTCCAAATGAGTATACAACTTAGGTATAAAGGCTGATACTATAAACAGATTAGGAGAGCGGGGAATAGTTTATCTGTCAGATTTCTGAAGAAGAGAGGAATTTATGACCAAACAAGAGACAGAGAATATTATGAAATACAAATGGATAATTTTGATTACATTAAATTGAAAAGTTTTTGTACAAAGAAACCCCATGTAACCAAGATTAGGAGGGAAGCAGAAAACTGGGAAAGAATTTTTATAACTAGTGTCTCTGATAAAGGCCTAATTTTTAAAATATATAGATAACTGAGTCAAATTTACAAGAATACAAGTCATTCTCAAACTGATAAATGGTCAAAGAAGTTTTCAGAGGAAGCAATTAAAGCTATCTATAGTCATGTGAAAAAAATGCTCTAAATCATTATTGATTAGAGAGATGCAAATCAAAACAACTCCAAGGTACCATATCACACCATCAGATTGACTAACATGACAAAACAGGAAAATGATAAATGTTGGAGAAGATTTGGGAGAGTTAGAACACTAATTCATTGTTGGTAGAACTGTGAACTGATCCAACCATTCTGGAGAGCAATTTGGAACTATGCCCAAAGGGCTACAAAAATAGACATACCCTTTGACTCAGCAATGTCACTTCTAGGACTGTATTCTAAAGAGATCTTTAAAAAGGGAAAAGACCCCACATGTACAAAAATATTTATAGCAGCTCTTTTTGTGTTGGCCAAGAACTGGAATTGAGGGGATGCCCATTAATTGGGGAATGACTGAACAAGTTGTGGCACATGAATGCAATGGAATATTATTGTGCCATAAGAAATAATGAGCAGGCAGACTTCAGAAAAACCTGTAAAGACTCGAATGAACTGATGCTAAGTGAAGTGAGCAGAACCAGAAGAACACTGTACACAGTAAAAGCCACAGTCTGCGGTGACTGATTTTGATAGACATCCCTTCTCAGCAATGCAAGGACCTAAATCAGTTCCAAAAGATTCCTGATGGAAAATGCTTCCACATCCAGAGAAAGAACTATGGAGTTTGAATGCAGAGCAAAGTACAATATTTTCTTTTTTTTTTCTGTTTTGTTTTGTTTTGTCTTTTCTTTCTCATGGTTTTTTCCATTTGATATAGTTCATCTATTCAACATGACTTATGTGAAAAATATAGGAATGTATATGTAAAGCTTATTATCAGATTGCAGGCCATCTTGAGGAGGAAGTGGCAGGAAGAGGAAAAAAAATAAAACTTATAGAAGCGAATATTGAAAAATAAAAGTGAACTTTAAAAAAAGAATTTTCTATTTGAGCTCAGCTGGAATTCTATCACTTCCATTAATTTAATTGTAATCAGTGCTTCCTAAGGCCCATTTGATTTCATTCTCTAGGATGTCTGGCTCTAGATCAGTATCCATACTATTATGGTTATTGGTGATGTTTACATCTTTCTTGTATAGTTCCTCTGTATATTCTCAAATAGAACAATAGGGTAGTTCATTTTGCCTTTTGTGGAGGCAATGATAATGTGGATTCTGTGAGCCTGAGGAAAAAAGGAATGTGACCATATTGGCAAGGATATAGATGATGGAAGGGTGGATAAAGAGGCTAAAAAGGCATGGACCCATGGAGTGCTGACCCAAGACGCTTAATTCATCTTGGGTGTGGCAGCTAGTAGTCTAATTTGTTCAGATGAAGATGAAGACATATGGGTCCAGGAAGTGAAGAGCCAAGTGGCTTAGCTCTTCCTAGGCTTACAATACATACATAAAGTATAGAAACAGAAGGAAAAAATGTTCTTCATAATAGAACCATTTTATTTAATTGCCTTATAGCTTGTTATGCTTTAGAGTTGATTATGTGGATATTTTGTGTTATAAATGAATTTTTCTTAACTGTAAAATGCTTCATTAGGAAAAAAATTGCAATCAAACATGATTTCTTGATTATTGTCAAACCAAGTTACTTAAATTGAAATTGTTTTTCTTTTTCTGTAAATAAATGAATGGCTTTTTTTAAAAAAAAAAAAGTTTTCTATTTGTCTAGCACCTTGCTAGACCCTATGGTATGCAGAACCACATCACAGTTGTGATAACACTGTTCCCAAAATGTCTCTTGAGAATGGACACAGAAAACTTAGAAATGTACCCTATAACATAATAATAAATTAACACTTTGAGGTTTGCTAAATATTTTACATATATTTTCACATTTGAGCCTCATAAACTTTTCTAGGTCACTTAATTATTTCTGAGACAAACTCATCAGAATTTACCTCCCCAAGCAATCTGACCTACTTCATATAGTTCTTGGTGCTTTCCCACTGCTTATAGACTGGCAAAGAGGAGTGGTGTAGAGCCCCTACCCAGGGGATCTCTGATCTTCCAGAAACACATACAACACTCATCAGACTTGACTGGAACCTGAAAGAAACAAACAAATTCATACAGCTGTATAACAAGAAGCCAGATCCTTGATCCCCCAGTAAAAAAAAATAATTCCCATGACTTTCCTTAAGCTTTATGCCTGCAAAATTATATAACTTTCATACTGTAGTCATTTACCCTAGCTATATACTGAGACACATGCAACCAGATCAGTCAGTCCAGTTCACCCACACAAAAGCATCCTTGATGACTTCTCTAGACAACTTGTGAACAGCTTCCAAAAAGAGAGACCCGTGAGATGTTCCAACTGTTCTACCTGAGTACTTGCTTCCATGACTTGTGTTGTTCATATCTCTCTATGTTTGACAAAAATATTTACTCTTTATGATTGCCTGGTGGCACTGGCTTCCACCCAATACATGTGGCTTGGTTAGCTTTTCTCTGGCTTGTGTATACCAGTTCTTTGGGACTTAAGCCTCTGACAGAAGTAGAACAGGGACAGTCTTTTCCCAAAAAGAAAATACAGTAGATGGTTGATAGGGTACTTTGAGTTTTATCTGAGAAGCAATGTTATTTCTCCTCTCTGATCCTCAGTTTCCTTGACATAAAATGGCAGTAAGATCTAAATCTTAGAGTCTCTGATCACAGTTGTTGTCATATAGTGCCAACCAACAAGTATTTATCAAATACTTACTGTTTACTCATTGCTATGTTAAATTCTTTTGGGAAACAAAATATAGGCTTTGCATCAAGAAGTTTACAATCTAGCTAGGAAGAAGAGGAAACAATGTGCATTAAACAATGTCAGTTTCAAGACAGAATAAACTGAAGTCTACATTATGTAGTTGAATTAGTAAAAGTTTGGGAAGAGCCTAACATACATTGTTTCCTTTGAGTCTTCTAAGAATCCTTTGAAATAGTTACTCCAGATCTTATCATATCTATTTTACAGTGGAGGAAACTGAGTTTCCAAGAGATTAAAAAGGTTTTAGGGGATATTTTTATATTACCCTCCCCTCAAGAATTAATATTATTAGAAATTTGGAAACCTTTTGGATTATGATACTGATTTTAGAATAACTTAGAAACTGGACGTAAGATTTCGTTGATTTAGGGAACTCTCAGACCCTCCTACCAATGAAAGTCAGCACTTTCAACTTAAAATCTTAGAGAGTTTACCCAGAGCACTGAGAAATTAGGTTGTTGTTCACCCTTCCTTGTCAAAGATGGCCAGTGACATCACATAGGGATGTCTTGACTTCATTGTGAATCGGAATGAAATGAGGCAGAGTTACTGAGTCATTGTGGTCCAGGCAAGAGTATGACTTGAACCCAGGCCAACTTTCACTACAATACATTGCATCTTGTTTAAGAATGCTGAATAAAATGTTTAAGGTAAGGTGTTCCTTTATTGCTACCCAGTCTTTACTCTTGCAAAATAATTTCTGAAGATTATGCGTTAGGAAGATGTTTATGTAAACCTACTATAATGAGTAAATCAGAATTAGTGATTTATTGAAAATTCCTTACCAAGTTACCTAGATAAAAATCAGCTGACTTGTGAGTATCGAAGTGTAGTTTTGCTTATATGTACAAAACGAAGTATTGTGAAAGGCTTTTTTAAAAAAACAACAACACAGAAAGCACTTTATCTTCTGACAATATTTTTACAAATCCTTTAGAAACAAATTTAAAAGGTAGGGATATAGAACTCATAGCAATACTGCCACATTTTATTGGATCCCCAAATGAGTGGCACATTTAGGACTTGATGTTAGAAAGGTACTTTAAAATGTAAAATATACAACATCTTTAGGTGTTTGGTTCAGAATGATTGTGCCTCCTCCAGCTTGTGCCTCTTGAATCTTTTTGCCTTTTGACTCTTTCAGGTTCCTCCATCTACATGTTTTGAGAGACATTGATGGATGTTTAAAAACAATATACATTGTGACCAAAATCAAGACTTAACTAACATGAAAAAAACAGGGAAACTACTCTCAAATGAGGCAAAGTTTCTGTTTACCAAGCACAGTAAAAGTGAACCATCAGGGAAAACAGAAGTTGCTAACAGTGACAACCCAGAAAGTAAAACTGATTAGACAAAATGCCATGTGACTAAGGCTGAGGGAGTTTTTCAGTGTTTTTTTTCTTAAGCTTATCCCCTTTTCTGAAAATCTCTACTTTCTTCATTTCGCTGATGCCCTGAAGTAAAACTAAGTATAAGAAACTTGACAACTTTGTTGTCAACTGCAATTTTCAGAATTTTTTCTTTTCTCAAGTTTTTGCCTACTCACAAGTTGGTTCAAAGTAAGGAACTCTGAGGTTTTTTTAAAATTCAATAATGTAACTCCATTTGGAACAAATTATTTAAAAACACTAATAAATTAATAAATTGTTACATAATTAAATATATTGAGTATAATATTTAATTAAATTATTTGCTAATTGTTAAATTATGAAAGTTAATATATTTATAATCATTGCCTAAATAAACTACACTTTCAAATGTAATGCACTGAACATAGTTTTATTTTTTAAAATAAATAAAAATAAAGTTTTATTTATTTTAAAACCATGGTTAAACACATATACCCACATATATGTATGTATGTGTATATATACCATCTCCTCTGGGGCTGCTTTTCAGCAGTTACCACTCATGCTGGAAGCTTGGATCCCAACAGGATGGCTGATTACTTCTTACCTCATATTTATAGGGATAACCCTGAGGAAGAGGGATTTCCTAGTACTATTGTTCACCAACTGCTATCTGATATGTTCCTTATTATCAAATAGCTAGCCAGGATTAATTAGGTTTTAGAAGGGGGTATTTACTGGAGAAATATAACAAGGACAATTGTTATAGGAACTCTCTCCTCCCCCAAATAAGTGTGGGATACACTCTCTCAAGTACTTACATGTCCAGGGGAAAGTGGGCTCAAGCTTTAAAAGATCATGTGACAAAAGGTAACTGATAGCTCCTGATTGGATGGAAATCCATTTTTCTCTTTCCTCATCAAGTTCTCCTTAAGGGAGTAGCTTTCTACTGAACTCTCATAGTTGGTGGCCTTGGAAAGACCTGAAACTGCTTTCTTTGGTATATCTAGTTTGCCAGTGGTGTCTTCTCCAGTTCCTGTTCTTCTCAGCCAGTGCTTCTCCAGGGATACCAATACTGAGGTCCAAGTCTTCTGGCCTTTCACAGTTCACAAATTCATCAAGTCTTCCTCTGGTTAGAGTGGAGGGACTGAGGAAGAAGAATACTCAAGTTTCTCATTCCCCTTCCCTCAACTTCATGCCCTCTCGTTATAGTTACAAGCAACCTTTAGTCTTTTAAAAGAGGTTTTTTGGCTTGCTTTAACAAAAAGAGAAAAATATCAAGGGACATCTTTTGCAAAAATTAATTATAAAATTCATGAGAAAACTGAATTTTGGCTGAAATGCAACATTATACTTTATTTTTTCTTTTTTTAAAAAAACACACACCAACACAATACATCACAAAAGGAAATACTATGAATATGTCAGGCAAAGCACTTTGGCAATGTACCAGGTACGCTGCATGCTGGGAAAATATAGCTGGACATACCAAGGATCATGAAATCATCTTAATCCCCTAAGCTTAACTAGATACCCTCTGGAATCCCTTGTCTGATACACTGCAGGTCCAGAGTTGTCCAAATCTTTCAAAAAAAATCCCATTACATTTCCTTTGTATCATCATCTGATTTTATCCATTGCCTCTATAAGCTTCTTTCCTCCCAAACTAAGGATTTGTTCACACCCAGCTTATACTTTCGATTGATTAACTGAATTCAGTTGAGATGACTAGGACTTGTTCACACCTAGTGTGGTATGTATGTGTATATGTGTGTGTATGTATACATACACATATATTTATATATATCAAAAGTATAAACCTTTGATTCAAATAAATCAACCAAAAAAGGCATTCCTTCCTGATAAAGAATTAGGACGTAGAGCATCTTGTTAGTTTCATTCATTGGGATTATAGTTTAAATTTTTCAACATTTCCCATTTTAAAAGAATACACAAACATCCACATTCCACTACGACACCCATTCCATTACCTTAGGTTTTCTGGAAATAAAATATCTTAAATCACCTCAGCCATGTTTTAATTGCTTTATTAAAGAGGCTACAAAGCCCTTGTATTACAGTGTTAAACACACAGTAGATAGTCAACAAATATATGTTAAAGCTTGGATTGATAGGGGGTTATTTGTGCTTCTTTGTATTACACATACACACATACATGTATACCTCACTTTATGGAAACAGAAGATCATAAATCTAGAGCTGAGATGAACCTCAGAGGTGAAACAGTTAATATTCCCGTTTTATAGATGAGAAAGGTGAGGCCCAGGGAAGTTAAGTGACTAACCCAAGGTTATATGGGTAGTGAGCATTAGAGGTAGGTCAGTCTCCAGAGCTAGTAATCTTTCCACTATACCATATTAGAAAAATTCTAGTTGGAGAAATGTACAAATTAGGAAATAATCACATTATAAAATAATTTTGATTCCCCTGAATTTTTCACTATAGATTTCTTTCCCTCAATTCTCCTAGTGTATTTAAAAATCTTCAATTTAATGTGCAGTTTTTTACAGGAGCCTACCCATGGTGGTAAAGTGAGTTATACTTGTATTGTTCTTTTCCTCTTCAAATTGACTGCATCTGTGTTCTTAAGGTGCTTTGCTTACCTCTCTGCCTCCTATATCCCTTTGGGGAACCTAGGCCTTCCCAGTAACATCAAACTGAAATAAGAATTCAGGTCAGGATCTCCCTTCTTGTTTTCTAGCAACTCTAGGATAGTGGTGTTTTCTCCTATTGAATTGTTCAGTGAAAGATTGCAGGATCACTTGGTATAGGACTCAGGGAAATGTTAATAACTTTCACTTGAAAAGACTAATGGTGGTGATGGTGATGATGGTGGTAGAGGAGCTTGTTGGAAGAGGGAGCTCAGAGCTATGACAGTTCTTTCTGAGGGACTCAAAATTAACTTGAAAGTATTTCATTTGTTTGACTTGATGTTTCCACTGGTGGACTTTCCTTGTAGGTATGAGATGGACCTTTGAAACCCACTGGAACCCTCTGCTAGGTTGGTGCTTGTTTTGCCAAATCTGCTCATAGATGAGCAAGCTGAAAGGTTCTCTTTGATCTGTCTAGAGATTCCCTGTCTGTGCAAAGACAATGTTGGGAATTATTTAATGAGTACTGTTAAAGAATCACTTAAGTTTTCCTGATTTGAAAATAAGGATGGGATAAAGGGAAGGTGACTAAAAATGAGGTGAAAAATTGTAAGAAACTGTTTCTTTTTTCTCCTTGCTTTTATAAATATCCTTTCTTCCCTACAGGTTACTCTATTTTAAGAAACAACTAGTGAGAAATTTGTACATTTCTTGGGGAAACAGACGAGCAAAGGTGCTATTGTTGTGCAGCCATTTTCAGTCATATCTGACTCTTCATGACCCCATTTAGGGTTTTCTTGGCAAAGATACTGAAGTGGTTTGCCATTTCTTTCTCCAGCTGGTTTTACAGATGAGGAACTGAGGCAAACAGGGTTAAGCGACTTGCCCAGAGTCATATAGCTAAGTGTCTGTGGCTACATTTGAAGTTAAGTCTTCCTGACTTCAGATTTGACATTCTATCCACCTAGCTGCCCCTAAGCAAAGATGGTGTAAGGCAACTGTTTGCACACAGGAGTGTGTGCAAAGGGTACAAAAAGTATCCCTGGGCACATACTGCTGTTCCCTTTCAAAGGCCAGATGATTGGCTACTTGTACCCCCACCAATGTAATCAGAATTCTTTCTTGCCAAAGTGGAGGTGTTTGGGTAACTCCCTAGTGACTGGTTTGTGGTATTTATTGTTTATACATATTTAACGCTTGTTCTTTGTTATTTCTTTCCTGCTCTAAACATTTCAGCTCCAAGGGCTTCAACCTCACTGAAATTAGGGTGGGGGTGGTGGAGCAGGGTGAGCATGAGCATGCTCACACACACATGTGCATACTTGTATGCAGAGTAAGATATATTCCAACTATGTGTATTTTTCTGAATGTAGTTATCAGAGGAAAATACATTTAGAAGTGGAAAGGATTGTAGAGGTTATTCCCTTCGCTTTACAGATGAGGAAACAGGTCAAGAAAGGTTAAATAACTTGTCCAGAGTCACACATGTAGTGTCAGAGTGAAGATTTGAACCCAGGCCCTCTGACTTCAAATCCAACACTCTATCCATTACATTGGGTTTGTACTGTTTTCCTTATTGGTGTGAGCATACCTTTCAAAAGACTGGTGATGGCAGGTTCTACTCCTTTTACAGAGTTCAGAATGCAGAGGAGATTATTGTCAATGCCTTGCACATGGTGTCCACTTAATAAATGTGATGGGAGATGGGAATTGCACTGAACCCCTAAGAGAAAAAGGCTAGGTCTTTGGGACCTGAACCCCAAAGCCCCTAAAATCAGATGTCTGGCCTTTGCCTGAGGCACCTGGCCCTTCTCAGTCAATAATCCTTTCAACTGCCCTTTCACTGCGGCTCTCCAGCCACTTAACTCCTTCCATTGTCTGCATCTGGCCCCTCACAGTGGCTACTTGCCACTCTTTAATCCCATCCTGATCTTTCCACTGTCTTTCTATATAAAATATCAATCTGGCTCACTTGTATTGGCATTACAAATAGTGCAGACTCACTAGGGATCTCACGCACCCCAACCAGTGTTTTAATAAACCACTTGGACTAAAAGAAGGTTTGAGTGGTCGAATTCTTTCAAGACAGACCCACACCCTTTACCCTTGCATTTCAGGGTTCCCAAGATCCTTAGACCAGAATAAATATTTATTAAATTCAATTAACTTTCTGAGATTAACCAACTGGCGTAGACTTGAAAATTTTGAGCATTAACCTTAAAATACCCAAACATGTATGTTACGCATTTCTGAGTTTCTAAACTTTTTCTGTGTCATCTACTGGCCTTTGTGTGTTGCCTTTGGCTTACTTACTTTATTTCACTAGGATTTATATGAAAAATGAAGGGATAGAACAAAATCTCAGTGTGAGTATTTGCAACTTAGAAATCTTCAGGGCTTAAGATGGTTCAGACGTAGGAAAGTGATGGGGAAAATGTTAATAATGAAGTTTAAAAGTGTGTCATGAGTGTTTTCTACAGGTTGTTAAGCATTCACCAGCACACCTCTACTAAGTTTCTATTTAATTTTAAAACTCTATGAGTGATAAATGTGAACTTGGAATCCTTTTTTAACCAATACTAATGAAATAAATGCTCTAAAGACAGTTGTTTAGCCACTAAACATTACAGGAAGATGGGCTAAGTAGTAGCTCAGCCTCTATGAATGGGTATGTTTTTTGTTTCAAATCTTAGGTTATGTTAGGAACTCCCAGTTTCAGTACAGCTGCTAAGAGCCTTACACTGGTGTAGATGGGTTCCTTGAATTGTTTTTTTTTTTTTTTAACAGGTAGAGTTCAAGTAGAGCAGTATTTTAGTACTTAAATATATTGATGAGAAATAAGAGAACTTAGTATCTTAGTGTCTGATGTGCAGAGTCCATGATGAACTATCTACATTTTGATCAAAGGAAAACATTAAATGAAATAATAACATTAATAACCTTCTCATCCTAGAAGATTCCTCCACTTCCTCCAAATGGTGAATTCCTCCTTATGACTTCCATTTGAGCACAGGAATTTGATCTGCCTAGACCAAGTCATGATTGTTCCTTTACTTCCTCCTGGCTCTACTCTTGACTCTCAGGACTTTTCCACTTTGCCCTAATTAGGTAACTTCTCCCCTCCCCTCCATTCTCCAGCTCCTCACTTGGCAGCTTCCTTTAATTTATTGTCTTCCCCCATTAGAATGTAAGCTGCTAGAGGACCGGGACTGTCTTTATTTTTGCTTCTACTTGTATGCCCAGCACTTAGCACAGTGTCTGGTGCATAGTTAAGGGTTAATAAGTACTCTATCATCCGGGGATTATGGGGTGTAAAGGGAGGACTAGTACCTCTGTTTTCAGGTGTTCACCTGTCACCCAACTCTCACCTGTGGCTCCATTGGTCCTCTTCAAAAATGAAAGATGAACAACAATCTATTATTTATCTATCAATCCTATCTTATTTACTTAGAGTTTCCCTCTGATCTCATTTGCATCAATAGACTTAGAAGACTTTATTGCTATTATCTCAAAGGGACATAATGCATGTGTAATTTTAAGGCTGTTCTCTTCAGTTTTCACCACTTTACATAAATCTTTCCATATTTCTTTGTGTTCTTAATATTCACCATTTTATAATTTAACAAGATTCCATTACATCCCACAGTTTACCCAGCCATTCATTGCTAAATGACTTTTTCCAGTTTTTCCTGTTTTGCATTATTATAAGTAAGGCAGTAATGAATATTTTCACATGAAAGAGAAAAACCTCATTATCCTTTTAAATACTTTGTTAGGATATAGTTATAGTAGTGGATCACAGAATCAAAGAGTATGAGTTATATAACTCCTATTTTATCTTGCAGGATTGTTCTACAGAGAGATTGCCCAAATTTATAGTTCCACCAATAATGTAATAGCATGCCTGTTTCCCAACACCAGAAAATTAATTCTTTCATTTTTAACTAATTTTTGTCAATGTAATGGATTTCAAGAGGTACCTCAAAATTATTATTTACATTTTCCTGATATTCAGGTCCTGTTGACCTGAAAGTTGGTTAAAGAGGCAAACAGACTAGGTAATATATAAATTCATATTGTTTATTCCCTTAAAGCTAGCAAATACATGATCATGGAGCCAGAAGGAAACTTCTGACTGACTGGTACAAGAATGAGAAGATTTAAATACAATTTAAAACAATTTCAACTCAAATTTATGGTGTGCATATTTTTTTTAATCTATACCATGAGAAAGGAATTTTCTTAGTTATATAAGTTGTAAACACAGTAAGACAAGACAATTGACAAAGTAGAGTCAGTTGGAAATTATGATCCCAGGATGTCTGTTTTTTCTGTCTCTGTATATCAGGATAAGATAAGTTCCACCATTCTGGTCATAAACAGGTCTTTGAAGTTGCTTACACAGGAAAGGACATTTTTAGAGCAAAACAAAGCAGTCTGATTGATTAGTTCAGGCTTTGGCCCCTATTAAAGTCCAAAAATGATATTAAATGATTATGAGTCCAAATGAATAATTTTTAGGTGATGTCACTTTCCTTCTTCAAAATTTCTCTGATCATATGCTTTCATTTAACCAGTGGGGTCAATGGATATTATCACTCTTGTTTGTTAGTTCCTGATAGATTTTTGACATGACAACACATTTTTCAGAGGATAAATAAGCTGTTGATCTGAATTGAAATGACTTTGGCACGAGGAAATCATAGCCAAAGCTGTGATGTTTTACAGAAATTCCTGATCTCCGTAGTAAAAGTCAGAGGAAATACACTTGACCAAACAAATGAAGCTGTGCTCTTTCTGAGTTAATTTTATTGGAAGCCACATCAACCATTGGTTTCAGTAACTTGAATTGCTTTTGTACTTCTGAGGAACCGAAAACCACTTTACAGATTTTTAAAAGAATTTATCTTCATTTAATGAACCAAGTAGAGCTGGGCAAATACAAAGCTTTACTTTTTACTGACAATGTCAGGCCACCCCAAGCACTGAGAGTAAGTGACTTACCAAAGTGTTATATTTATAACAGGTCTAATTCCCAGTGTAGGTATCAGCTCCCTACATCAGTTTTTCCTTCCCCAATTTTTTTTTAACATGAACTATTTTTTCATGTTTTGCTTACCAAATATCAAGGGAAGAGGACAATTTCATAGAATAGTTGATTTAGAACTACACAGAATCTTAGAGGTCATTTGATGCAATCACTTCATTTTATAAGTGAGGAAACTAAAGCCCAGAGGTAGTGGATGACTTACCTACAGTCACATAAGTAGTGCCAAATACTAATAACATGCTTAGGACATGACCTAAATAGCTAAAAAAAAAAAAAAAAAAAAAAAGCCTGGCATACAGTAAGGGCTCAATAAATGTTAGCTGATAGTTCAACTAATTCAAAATCTAATACTCTCCTCATATATCTAACTGCCTCTGTGTTTGACTTATTTGATCTACACAGATTGGGGATCTAAGTAATTTAGACTCTGAAGTGGGCTTTTTCACCCAGAATAAATTTACTTTGTTTTGTCATGCAACTTAAATGAACTTCTCATTTGGGAACTCATCCCTTTATTTGGTGCAGTGTATAGACAGCCTGAGTTCAAAATATCTTTTAAGATGAACCATTTTTTGTTCTTTAGTCATTTTAATTGTGTAACTCTTCCTGACCTCATTTGGGGTTTTCTTGGCAAAAATACTGGGGACTGGTTTGCCATTTCCTTCTTCAGCTCATTTTACAGAAGAGGAAACTGAGGCAAACAGGGGTAAGTGACTTGTCCAGGATCATGTAGAAAGTGTCTAGGCTCAGCACTCTCTGCACTCTGGTGCCACTTGATGGTCAAAATAAGCCATGTCAGCATCTTAAGAATCCCAGATCAGAATATGGGCAAGACTCTACAGGTAATGGAGGAAAGAAATATTATATATCCTACCAGATTCTATCCCACTAGTTCAAATATACCTCTAAATGCCTCTAATTCAAGACATATTCCTTTTTTTAAGATCACAGCATAATTTCTGTGCTGTAAAAACGTATAGTTTTTGAAAAAAGAGATCGGGTTAAAAACTATGTGGTTGGCTAGAGAACATGGTGTAATAGAAAGAGTTCTAGATTTAGAGTCAAAGGTCCCTTTGAATTCTGATATTTTGTGATTCTGTGGCTTTGGAACTTTCTTAAGTCCCTTTTAATTCTAAGAGATGGTATCATATAAAAGAGAAGAGTAGTGAAGAATTGCAGAGTAACAGGATGCCTAAAGCAGAGGTTCCAATACTTTCATAAAATATCTTGATCACTGTATTTCAGTATACTTGGTTTCCTTTATAGTACTATGAATATCTGTGCATTTGAAAACATTTTTCTAGGGGCAGCTAGGTGTTGTAGAAGATAGAGCACCAGCCCTGGAGTCAGGAGGACTTGAGTTCAAATGCAGTCTCATATACTTAGTAGCTGTGTGACCCTGGGCAAGTCATTTAACCCTGATTGCCTCCAAAATAAATAAATAAATACATTTTCCTGAGAAAGTATCCACATATTTACCAGCCTGCCAAAGGAGCCCAGGACACACACACACACATTACATGGAGTGAATTGAGTCTTGCACAAAGATCCAAGAATAAAAACAATAATAATTTTTTTAAAAAATCAAGCCAGGGCTTTTTAGCCAAGAGCAAGAAAAAGGTCAAGAAAAAGTTTAAGATAGGCTAGTGTTTTAAGGGGCTAGCTAGGTAGCACAGTGGATAGGATAGTCTCTAGGGTCATGCCTAGAGACAAGACGACTCATCCTTGTGAATTCAAATCTAACCTCAGATACTAACTAGCTGTGTGACCCTGGCCGAGTCACTTAACCCTAGCCTCAGTTTCCTCATCTATAAAATGAGCTGGAGAGGAAATGGCAAACCAGTCCAGTACTGCCTAGAAAACCCCAAATGTGGGATCATGAAGAGTTGGGCATGATTGAAACAACTGAAAAACAATAACAAATGGAGAATATAAACTCTTTTACGGAAGGAATTGCTTTTCATCTTGTCTATATCCCCAATATCTACAACAGTGCCTAGCACAGATTAGCTGCTTAATAAAAGCTCAATTTCTGTTGGAATTAAAGCCTGATAGGAGTGAGGAAATAATAAGACAGTTACAGAAACACATCTTAAATGATATACCATATAAATATGGGCTCACCAAAGGTGTTCATCACTCTCCTAGAGGGAATACGTTGTAGAGTTCAAGTTGAAGGATTTGCTATATTTGATGAAGTCTTCCAGAGGCTTTCATTCCCAGATGATACTGTGCTAATTGTATCAACGCTCTGGACATTATACAGCTTCCTAAATGAGAGTTTTTCCTAAATATGTTTTGCATGACTGCGCAGATATAAAACCTTTATCAAACTGCTTCCCTTCTCAATGAGAGGAGAGTGGAGGGATGAGGAGAATTTGGAAGTCAAAATTTTGAAAGAATGAATATTAAAAACTTTTTACATAAAATTGGAAAAAATGAAATATTTGAGAAAAAAAGTTTAAGGAGTTTTACCTAACTGGACAGTGAAACTGGATGTGTGAAAAAATCAAGTAGATGAAGAATACCTATTGTCTACTAGACTATGATACGAAGTTGGACAGACAGTCCAAAAGCTGATGCATCAGTGCGTATATCTTGGACAGATATTGCTCACAGGCAATAGTGAAAGAAACAAATAAACTTAGTGGACTGAAATATGGATTCAATTTGAGACAGTAGCCAAAAAAGCTAACATGGTGTCAAACCAGGAGACGATATCCTGAAAGGTATGGGGCCAATCAGATCCTAGGGACAGCTTTCGGGAAAGTAAACCATGTTGGAGAAGAGGGTGGTAGGGGGGAACACTGGTAGATATGGATCTTTTCATACCATTTCATATCAAGAGAGCTAAAAAATCCCTGCCTCCCTCCCTCCAGTACTTTGGGTGAACTGCCTGTGGATGATTTATAAGAGAACATAGATAAGAATCACATAGGATGTGAAGGTATGATTTGCACCACTGAATAAAGTACCCACATCAACAAGACCACAGATCTATTAAGCAATAAGTCACATTTATATGGCACTTTAACCTTTTAAAAATGTTTTATTTATATTTTCTCATTTGATCTTTGCAGTAACTCTAGGTACTATGGTTTTGCCCATTTTACCAACCAAGTAAGACAAAAGTTAAGTGACTTGCCCTGGCCACACACCTTATAAGTGCCTGGGAGAGAATTGGAACTCAGGTCTTCTTGACTCCAAGTCCATTTTGCTATCCACCATGCTACCAAGCCACCTCCAATTAGATTGTGAAGTAGGTATTCCAAGTATTATTATCCCCTTATCCCAGATCCAACAGTAAGTATTACACACCTACCACGTGAAAGACACTGGAGATATGAAGACAAAATGAAAAATGGTGCCTGTCTTCAAGGAACTTTCTTGTGAGGAGATACCACATGTAGACATCAAAGTACTTGAGCTAAAGCTACAGAGCTAAAAGCAAATTGTTGTCCTCATCTTTTCAAAAGGTGATTCCGCGAAATAATAGAACTGTAAGCTCGATCTGAATCCACTTCAGTTTCAGAAGGGCGTGAGCTTGGACTGCTTCTATTCAGCAGAAGTAAATTCTCAAGCTTCTAGGAAATATGGAATAGTCTACAATAATCATAATGATAGCTAGAATTTATGTAGCATTGTAGGGTTTACAGACTGCTTCTTTTATATGTTATTTCATTTGATCTTTGCAACAACTCTTTGAGATAGGTACTAATTTTCCCTGTTTTACAGATATGGAAACAGGAGCACAGAGAGATTAAATTACTTCCCCAGGGTCACACAGCTAGTATGAGACTAAGGAAGAATTTGAATTGTCTTCCTGACTCCAAGTTCAGTTTTCATTTTTTTGGTCATTTTTCAGTCGTACAACTCTTCATGATCCCTTTTGGGGTTTTCTTGGCAAAGATAGTAAAGTGGTTTACTGTTTCCTTCTCCAGCTCATTTGACAGATGAGGAAATTGAGGCATCAGGGTTGAGTGAGTTGCCCAGGGTCACACACTAAGTATCTGAGGCCGAATTTCAACTCACTTCTCCTTAATTGCACATTTGGCACTCTATCCAGTGCACCACCTAGCTGCCCTCATTCAGTACTCTGATGCCTGACATGGAGTCACTAAAGGTATGTAATTATAAACATGGTGACAGCTCATCTAAATAGTGCTCTCTTCCCTCCTGGTCTCTTAAAAAGTGTAAGCTACCCTATAAACTCCAGGGCAAATGACCAACATCATCTTTCATCCTTAAAATGTCCTGTCTCTGTGAGGTAGAACCAATGATTACTTTCTTCAATTTACAGATGGGACCCTTGAGGCACAGACAGGTTAGATTTGCCTAAGACAAATCTTGACCTTCTTCACTTCTTTCTGTATACTTTCTCTTGGTGACCTCATCTGTTGCTAATTGTTCACTTTTTTACCCAGAAACCCTAAGGGTCTTCCCCTCCCAGTTTGATTTTTTTTTTTTTTTGATTAAAGGGACCATCCTTTGAGTAACTTAAAGAAGCCTATTCATTGAATGGGTGTGTCTCACTCAAAGTAAGATTGTGATAAGACCTAAGGCTGAAAGGGCCAGGATCTCACATAGCATCCTGGGCCATCTTCAGTGGTCTTGATGAATATCATGCCTCTGGACCCAGATGGCTCAGGAGAAGAAGGTGAGGTTAGCGACCTTGCACAACCCTCCCTCACTCAAAACAAAGTCAACTACAAGTTATATCATCATCTTGATGTCATGGTCCTCTTTGAGAATGAAGGACAAACACAAGCTGTA
The DNA here is from genome assembly GCF_028372415.1 of Notamacropus eugenii. Classification (NCBI taxonomy): domain Eukaryota; kingdom Metazoa; phylum Chordata; class Mammalia; order Diprotodontia; family Macropodidae; genus Notamacropus; species Notamacropus eugenii. The sequence goes on along the minus strand of NC_092876.1, from coordinate 406,341,842 downwards.
TGTATGACTTCCAGTCTACACATCTATCCATAATTCCTCCTCTAAATTTTGTAACACCAAATTTGTGCTCAGCATCTCCACTGGGAATGTCCTATATAGCTCAGTATTCCTGAAATGCAACTTATCATATTCTTACTCTAAATTTACCTCATTTTCCAAATTTTCTATTTCTATTGATTCTACTACCATCCTTCCAACCTAATTTTGAATCTCAGCTGGATGGTGCAGTAGATAGAGCACTAGGCTTGGAACCAGTTCAAATTCAGCTTCAGATACTTACTACCATGTGACCCTGGGTAAGTCATTTAAATATGTTTGCCTCAGTTTGCTCATCTGTAAAATAAGCTGAAGAAGGAAATGGCAAACCACTCCAATATCTCTGCCAAGAAAATCCTAAATCGAGTCACGAAGAATTGAACATGACTGAGAAAACCTGAACAACAACAACCTGTTATTATTCCCTCTATGGAAAAAGGATAAAACTACTCCCATTGAAAGGGAATATTGTACTAATCAATACAGCTAGGTAGCACAGTGGAGAGTACTGGACCCAGAATCAGAAAGACTCATCTTCCTGAGTTCAAATCTGACCTCAGACACTTACCAGCTGTGTGACTCTGGGCAAGTCACTGAGCCCTTTCTACCTTCGTTCCTAATCTTTAAAATTACCTGGAGATGGAAATTGCAAACCACTCCAGTGTTTTGACCAAGAAAATGCCAAATGGAGTCATGAAGAGTTAGACATGACTAAAATGACTGAGGAACAACAGGCTTAAAATATTAAAATTATCTTTGACTCATTCTCCCTCTTCAACAGCCCCATATCTTATCACTTGTCAAGTCCATACAGTAGCTGTTATATCTCTCTACTCACTGTAGCTACTCTGGTCCAAGCCCTTCCTGACTTATTCTTGGACTATTATAGTCTACTGTCATCCTTGCAGCAGATCTTACTGCTTCCTCTCTCTCCCTTCTCCTTCAAATAATTGCCCAAATAACCTTCCTAATGTATACATCCGACCTGTCTCCCTTTCTTACTGAAATATCTTGAGGCCAGTAATTATTCATATTTAATTGGTCATATTTGGGGGGTTTTGATACTAATAAATTTAAAGCTTCCCCAGTCCTCCCCCCACCAAATCTTTGGTATCCTTCCCCTTTCAAATGCCATCTTAATTAAATCATCTGTGTCATGTCTGTGTTATCTCTTGCTTAGATCTGTCTCCTCTGTGAATACTTGTCCAACTTTTCATCCTATTTTTGTTTTTCTATCTTTTCCCAGGATAGTCAGAAACAAAAGAGAAAACTACTTCACTTGAGTCAAAAAGACCCAAGTTCCAATCGTGACTGTCCGTTTCCTCAGTTTTCTCACCTGTAAAATTGAAATGGAAACATTAGAAAGGAACACATGTGATAAGATATAGCTGAAGCACGCTGTTGCTGAAAAGTACACAGTAGAAGAGTGAGTCACCATTATGTTTTTATGATATTAAGAATTACCCATTTAATTAGGACCCTGCATTTATCCATAAAAATGAAAACACTTGGCATAGAAATAGAAAATCAAAATTTGTTTTCTAATCCCACGTAAAAAAAATTAATTCTCACTTCTTTAATCCTTGATTGTAATAATTGTTTTAAAAAACTGATTGTCTGAAGCTTCCTTTCAGCACTACACATGCTCCTTAGAAACTCAATGACTGTACCTTATGGACAGGCATTAGACTTTGGACAGGATTGAAGTGATGCAGCATTCAGGAACCTGGGCCATAGAAGTTTTATTCTTTTGAAATGACAGGCGCAGTTAACACATGGAGGCCCTACTGACCATAGAGTTCTCTTATATTTGAACTAATCTGGCTATTTATGGAGCAAGTGGGATAGATAAATGAATCAGACTAAAAATGGTTATCTGCTTTGAACGAGGATTCTCTATCTACTACATGAAACGTCAGGCAAAGATGGGAGTAATTACGGTGTTGGAGGAGAGCCCTGGAGAAAGAGGGTGAGATAAAACTACTGCCCTAATGGCTGGAATTAACAAGGGTCAGAAAAAGAGGAGCAAACTGGAAGGTTTTAAGAAGCATTAACAGAAAGCCTGATAGTGTTCATAGGATTATTGTGGAAAACTAGGGGTAGGATATGGGGTCAGCTATGTAGTGCCATAGTGCAGAGTGTTGGGCCTGGGGGCAGGACGACTCATCTTCCTGAGTTCAAATCTGGCCTCAGACTCTCATTAGGGACGTGACGCTGGTTAAGTCACTTCATCCTGTTTGCTTCTTTTTCCTCTTATGTAAAATGAGCTGGAGAAGGAAATGGCAAACTACTCCAGTATCTTTACCAAGAGCACCCCAAATGGGATCGTGAACAATCAGACATGATTGAAATGACTAATAAGAAATCAAAGCTAGAGAGGGAAATTACTGCAGCAGAATTGGAAGAAAAAAATTTTTGATCCTGTATTTTTACCAACCTAATTAGATCAAGATTGAAGCTTATAGTGAAGAGAGGTGGCAATTTGTGTTGTCTCTGGTAAATATGAATGAGGAGGCAGCAGGAGTGGGTAGAACAGGCTTTGGGGTGTGTGCCCTTTTCCTCTTTTGGATCTCCATAGACATTAGTTCTTATTTCTTATTGGGATTAGCCCTAGATCAGACCTGGAATGTGACCTCACCCATCACTGCCTTTCCCCCTTACCTGCAGTGAGTACAATAAAACAAAGCCTATGTTTGTTATATTTCGTGAATGGTAACTATGCCAATCAGACGAGCCCAATGCTTAAAACAAGGAACCAGCTGCCTGGAGAGCCACTCTCTTTGGGGCTTTGAGAGAAATCAGGAAGTGTGGAATATGTTTACCAGGTAGATACTGTTGCCAACACTCCTTGCCCAGGAGATCTCACTAGGCTGGTCAAAAGCCTCATGGGCTGGGCTTGGCTGGGTTTGGCAGAGTCCACACTTCCTCGAGAGTGCTTGCAACCTGTTGGCAATGCTGGGCCTGGCTGCTGAGCTTTCTGGAGGAGCAACACGGAAGGAGGGCTGTCGATAAGCATGGCCTGCAGTATACCAGGAGCCTTCCTTGACTGCTCTGGGGAAAGACATAAAGAGATTCCCCCTTCTCCCTGCTGCTGGTCTCTAGAAGGATGAAAGAATTGAAGGCTTGGTCTGCAGTCAGGAAGATGGCTACTTTTTACCAGTGCATCCGAGCTGACTCCAGGTTAGAGTTTGAGCACTTGGGAGCTTTGGGGGTGACCTTGTCAAAACAAAAGAGCTTGTGGAGAGGGAGGGACTGAGGAGGTGGCGTCGGAGAGACAGAGACAGAGAGAGGGGAGAGAGAGAGACAGAGAGAAAGAGAGATGCCTCAGGAGTCTGAGTGAGTAGCTACAGAAGATTTACTTTGTCACATAAGCAGACCCAGTGATTTGTTAAATAGCTAGCTTCAGGCATTCCTTGCTGTCTGTGTTTCAGGTATGGCTGACCACACTATAGAAGCCTCATCTAAGCCTTGGTGGTCCCTAGATACATTCCCTTTCATGTACCCTCCATGAATTTAATCCCTTACTGTGGTGAAATTCTGGACAAAAATAATGAGATTTTTTACCTTTTTTGTATCTTTTTACCTTATTTTTATAGGACAGATATATTGGCTAATCACTCAGCTATTTCCAAAATGGAATCTGTTTTACAGTAGTTTGGATACAAAGACCTTTTCTGTAAATAATGATTCATAGCTCTAATATGTTTTGTTTTTTGTAGTACATAAGCTTATAATCTTTAGAATGAAAGGTATTGCGCATAAGGTCATATGCCCTACCATAGGACCATGTGAGTTCTTAGTTCACTTTGATTGTGTGTACCCTACGTAAAGTGAAATGAAGTTCTTGCAGGTTTCCAGTGGATCTGATTAATGTAGACAGTCAAAAAGTATATTTGAGCCCCCAAAGTGGAAAATATTTAACCTGACAAGATGGTTATATAGCAATTGTAGTATTAAATATAGTAGCTATGTTTTGTTGTTCAGTCTTTGTGACACCATTTTGGGATTTTCTTGGCAAAGATACTGTAATGATTTGCCATATCATTCTCCAACACATTTTACTGGTGAGGAAACTGAGGTAAATAGGGTTAAGTGAGTTGAACAGAGTCACAGATTTGAACTCAGGAAGATGAATGTTCCTATCTCCAGGCCTGGCACTCTATCACTATGCCACCTAGCTACCCATTTTGAACATTAACCTAGCCATTTCCTTCTCCAGGTCATTTTACAGATGAGGAAACTGAGGCAAACAAGATTAAGTGACTTTGCCCCCTTGGGTCACACAGCTAATAAGTGTCTGAGGCCAGATTTGAACTCAGAAAGATGAGTCTTCCTGACTTCAGGTTCAGCACTCTATTCACTGCACTACCTAGCTGCCCTAGTAGCTATAATAATAGATTTTTAAAAATTAATTAATTTTATTTATTTTCAGTGTTCTACAATAGCTACCATATAACTTAGATTATTATTTTCTCCTCCCTCCCCCCTGCCTTCCCCCTGTCTCCCTGAGGCATACAATTTTGTATAGGTTCTACACATACATTCTTCTTAAATACATTTTCACTGTAGTCATGCTGTGCTGAAGAATTAAAATGAGTGGGAGAAAACCAAAACACAATACACACACACACACACACACACACACACACAAGATCTGCTACATTCTGCAATTGAATTCCATAGTTCTTTCTCTGGATGTGGAACGCACTTTGCCTTAGAAGACCATTGGGAATTTTTTTTTTTTAAGTCCTTGCATTGCAATGAAGTTCCAAGTCTACCAGAAAAAACTCTCACACACTGTGGTTGTTGCTGTGCACAAAATTCTCCTGGTTCTGCTCCTTTCACTCAGCATCAGATCATATAAGTCCTTCCAGGCCTCTTTGAAGTCTTCCTGTTCATCATTTCTTATAGCACAATAGTATTCCATTACATTCATATACCATAATTTATTCAGCCATTCCCCAATTGATGGGCATCCCCTTGATTTCCAGTTTTTGGCCACCACAAAGAGTACATGTGGAACCCTTTCCCATTTTTATGATCTCTTGGGGATACAGTCCTAGAAGCGCTATTGCTGGGTCAAAGGGTGTGCATATTTTTGTAGCCCTTTGGGCATAGTTCCAAATTGCTCTCCAGAATGGCTGGATCAGCTCACAGCTCCACCAACAGTGTATTAGTGTTCCAACTCTCCCACATCCTCTCCAACATAATAATAGATCTTAATTGATGTTACCACATCTACAAGTGGGGTGGAATGAAAAGCTTTTAAAATCAGAAGCCAAACAGAAGAAACTAAAATTACCTGGGTAATAAGATGAGGTATGTAACATCCCCATCATACTATCTGGTGCCAGAGTTGTACCAGGAATGCTTTTAGTGAACTGAGAGGAGAGAGCTTATGATCCTAATTTTTTTATTCAACTACAAAAAATAGCTATTTTATTCATCTGGGCAGTTGTCCACAGAACATCAGATATAAAAGAATCAGAGCAGGATTTTCCAGTATCTTTTCTATCTGAACTCTATTAAATAAGAAGAATGATTTTTTTTCTGAGTATTAACAACAATAATAATTTTTAAATTTATTGATTATTAATTTAATAACTTATCTTATTTATGTAGCTCATCACTTTACAAAGAGTTTTCCTTAAGATACCATTGTAAGGTCAGAAGCGTAAGTATTATTGTCCTCATTGTACAGATGAGAAAACTGAGGCACAGAGAGGTTAAGCAGTTTGCCCAAAGTCACACAGCTAGCAAATGACAGAATCAGGACTTGATCCCAGGAGTCCAAGTTCATTACTCTTCCTACTGCACCATGGCCCATGTCAGTTTCTTACGATCATAATATAATATATAGATTAAGAGCTAGAAGTAACCATTAGAGATTATCTAGTCTAACCTCCTTATTTAATGGATAAGGAGAATTTATATTTGGTAGACCTGGTTTTAAGATGTTATTGTTCTTTTGCTATGAGAGCATAGACACAAAAATCCTAAATAAGGGGAAAATCTATTTCAAGACATACAAAATATTACCTTTTTTTAAAGGATGGACATTTCCTTTTTTTTTTTCCTTTGGAGGCAGTTGGGGTTAAATGACTTGCCAAGGATCACTCAGCTAGTAAGTGTCTGAGGTCAGATTCAAACTTAGGTCCTCCTGGCTCCAGTGCTAGTACTCTACACATAGTGTTACCTAGCTACCCCTTAATAAAGGATTTTTTCTAAGAGCATACTATGTGTAGAGTTGTGTGCTGGATGCTGAGGAAAATATAAATAAAACATAACCCCTGTCCTTGTAGAATTTTAAAATATATTCTAGCAATGAAATGATGTATGGTGACGTAGAAGGCAATGAACTATGTTCAAATTCTGCCTCTGTTACTTGCTAACTATGTGTCCCTGGGAAAGTCATTTCACCATTTGGAACCTCAATTTCCTCCTCTGTACAATGGGAAAAATATTACTTATGCTACCAACCTTACACTTATGGTGTCAGGTGCTGGAAGAAATCCTTGGAGGGGTAGACGATCACAGAAGGACTGCATGGAGTATACATGGATTGAACTATCTACCTGATTGAGTAGAATTTCAGTCATCTAAGACAGGAATTTGGTGGAGAGAGAAGAGTTCATTATCTAAATTTCAGATATATTTTGAATCTCTGAGTGTACAGGCTAGCAGTGCTATGTATTTTTATTAATAGATTTTGGAGTATGCCATCAGCCTACTGAAGAGAACAGAATTTGCATCTGGTGTGATGTGGAAATGTCAAATTGTGTAGCATTCCAGATAAATTAAGCCTCCAGGATTTGAAGTCATTTTTATGACATGCATGCAGAGCCTATTTTTAATGATAGTTTATCACCTTCTCATTTATATCAGGAGAAAAAATTGTTAAAAGCCCCACCAGTACACAAATTCACTTGCACTACATATCAGACAATTCCCTTAATGTGCATAATAATTTAAATGAACATGTAGTCTTATAGTGAGATGGCCACTAAAGTGTTTGTTATCTTTATCACCCCACAAAAGAATTCTAATGAAGCTCATTTTAAAAAATATTCTGTAAATTCTACTCCCAAATTAGTTCTCTAATGTTTCAAGCTTTGGTGTTTATTTTTGATTTAATAATTCTGTATGTCTGTAATAGATTTCTTCACTAGTTTTTCCACACTCCAGTAAGTTGCAAATGTCTGAATCAATGCTTCTCAAACATCAGCTACACAATAAAACCAAACCAGAAATTTAATAAAATAAAATAAACAGTCTTTGAGTGAGTAAAAACTGATATGCAAATTTTTTTTAAAATAAGGTTGCGTTCCAGACTTAATGTGAGATGACTATGAAATTATCAGTGTATTTGTGCATATTTATACTAATTTGCACACCCTTATTTATGTACAGGATCCACAAAACAAAAACGTTCTTAACCTGAAAACTTATATACCTAAACCACTTCTCACTGGCTTCAAATGTTAATGTGGTTCTTGAGTAAATATCTTTTTTTTTTTTTACCCTTGAGGATGAAGGAAAAATGGGACAGACCTATCATTTGACTTATAAGAAATCCCTATTCTGGAAAATCCATCCACTAACACAGTTTTTTATTTCACCTGTAATTTACAGTCTTAGAACTCTAAGAACTTAAGTGATTTACACAATGCTGCACATGTAGTATGTCAGTCTAGATTTAAACTTCAGTTTGCATTCTGTTTTTTTTTAATTTATTTGTTTTCAGTTTTCTACAATCACTTCAAAAGTCTTAGATTTTCTCCTCCTCCTTTCCCACTCCCTCCCTGAGATGGCATGCAATCTTATATGGTTTCTATACATACACTCTTATTAAGTACGTTTTCACATTAGTCATGCGGCATAGAGGAATTAAACCTAGTCTCTATTCTAAAGCCAGCCCTCTATGCAGTCTGCCATGCTGACTTTCATTTGGACTAAATCGGTCCAAACAGAGGCTGTACTTTTTCTTTCCAAATGTGGACAAACCATATGTGGTTTTTATAATTTTTTTTAAATTACATACTAACATATTTGTTTTTCTTTTCAAAGAATTCTCATTGTAGGGGCACTTGGAAAACTGAACTATTTGCCATTACAAGCACAGACCCTACACTTCCCCAAGTTTGTACCTTTCTCATTTGCTTCCCTCTGCTTTGATTACCCTCTCATCCAGCCTTTGCAATTCTCACCCATCCTTTCAAGCCAAACTCAAAAGCTACTTCTCCAAGAAACTTTTCCCTTCTCTTTCACCTTTCCTTTCCCCCCACTGTTAGTAAGGACATTTTCCTCCTTCAGGTTTTCCATAGCCCTTTACTCAGATTTTCTATCAAATGCTTACCATAGAATCTATATAGTATGGTTATTTCTGTGGACATGAGATCCTCCCCTGGTTTATATATTCTAGGAAGAGGAGACTCAAGGTCTTATCTAAATTTTCCAATCACTCTCTCTCTCACATAAAAGGCATTTAATCAATGAATTGAATTGAATTTGAGTGTGACCTCTTCAGAGTAATTTTAAGGAAATTATTGGATCATAGATTTGGAATTGGAAAAGATCTCAGAGGTCCTTTAGTCCAACAGTCTCACTTTAAAGATGGGGTACAGTAGAGGCCCAGAAAAGTTGTGACTTGCCTAAGGTCACAAAAAGTAAATGACGGAGCTGGAATTCATATCCAGGCCTTCTAATTAGAAAGCCAGCGATAATTCCACAACACTGTACTGCCTTTAAAGTTTATTTTATGGGTGGCTGAAATTATTTGAATAGAATTTTATTTTTATTTTTACTATCATCTTACGTCTTTTTGCTTCTCTTTAAAAGGAGAATATATATATATAGTCTCTACAGCACTTCATAGAAATCTAGTCTCTTGTATTTGTGTCTATCTGTCTATCTGTCTTCTGGAGAAGGAATAATATTGTGGTAGTCTGACTTTCAGATAGAGTGTGTTCACTGTTGGCAAAGAAGACTGGTGCAAGCTTGGAATGTTTGCCACTATTCTAGCTACCAACTACAGGTAAAAATACAGAATCACCTGCAGGACTCTTTTCTACGCAATGATCAGCTATGCTCTCTTGAGTACAGGCCAGCATAGTCTCTGAAAGAAAAACAGATTTTACCTGTTTATTCATGGATAGGTCTGGTGGATCAGGAACTGTAAGGACTGAGCGCTAACTAGAAAGGTTTTTTCTACATGAAACAAAACCACTCTCTCTGCAGAGGCAAGAGGAAACTTTTCACTGAGTCTTCAGTGGGGCATGATATTATCAAAATGGGGCATTGGTAGGGATGGCCACACCTTGCTAAAGGTATGAGCAGTGCAGCTATGGTCATCAGCGTAAGAGCAGAGAAGAACGGGGACATTTATCTGGAGGTTGGTAATAGGCGAAAAAAATGTTTTTTCTGAAAGCAATAATGAAGTCAAAAAGTTCATAATTCTACTTAGGTAGACAGATTTGGCAAGGTGAGCAATCTGGCACGAACACAGAGAGGGAGTGAAGAGATAACAGAGAGATCCAAGCCCCTAGGAATGAGTTAAGCTAGCAAGAATAGTAACTTCTGGGAAGGAGTCAGAAGCAGTAGCACCTGTGCTGAGCCTAGGGACACAGAAAGGCAGAGATGAGTAAGAAGTGTTTTTCAGGCAGGGCAGATGGCTTGTGGGAATTGAGTCATACCGTCTCAGTTTTGTCAAGAACAATATGTAAAGGTTGCAAAGAGACCAGTGTTGGTTTGATGCAAGAAAGAATTTCCTGTCGATTAGAGCTGTGCTAAAGTGTAAGCCACAAAAAAGGGATGTGGAATGCTGAGGTTGGGGGAGAGAGTCCAATTTGGCTAGAACACAGAGTAAAAAAAAAAAAAAAGAAAAGAAAAGGGAGTATGTGAAAAGGGTTAATTGTTACTGACTTTTTGTATGTACATACCTTGTCTGCCAAACTAGACTATAAACTTTTGAGCTCATGTTTTATACTTCTCTGTTTCCCCGACAAAAAATTAAGGCAGTGTTAAACTTGTAGCCAGTGCTCAACAAATAAATAATAAATAAAAACCTTTAAAATCAGTTAATTAAACAATAAACAACTGTTCATTCAACTGAGGCTATTAAACAATGTGGTGATATGGGGGCATACTCCCTAAATTCTGTCTGTTACAGAAAGGCAATCATTGATCACCAGAAGACCATGTGGGTTCATTAAGAATAAATCAGTCTAATGATGCAAGATGCCATCCACATCCAGAGAAAGAACTATGGAGTCGGAATGCAAAATGAAGCAGACTGTTTTCTCTTTTATTACGTTTTGTTTTGTTTTTCTCCTGGTTTTCCCATTCGTTATAATTCGTCTATGCAACATGACTAATGTAAAAATGTGTATAATGGGGATGTAGGCGTAGAGCCCATATAAGATTTCATGAAGAAAATTTAAAACTTATGGAAATGAATGTTGACAACTGAAAACAAATAAATTAATAAATGTGGAAGAAAAAATAGCAAAACCAAAAGAATAAATCAGTGAAAACTAACTTCTAGTTATACTAGTGTAATAGCGAAATGCTACAGATATTTGTAATTAAATAAGGCTGTCAACAGAACCTCTCGTAACTTTATGATTAGTGGATCAGAGTCAATTTAGAGGAAGATCTATAGTGCTGCAGTCCAGAACTCTGTCCTCACCCCTATTCTGTTCATAAATTTTTATCAATGACTTAAAACCATAGAAGACATAATTATCAGATATGCAGATGACATAGGCTAGGGGGAAAATGGCTAGGTTAGATTAAAAACATCAATGAAAAATAGACAATATTGAAAAGAATTCAACCAGCTAGAGAGAACAGAACTAACCAAGAAGCAATGTTGTATGGTAGAAAGAATGCATGATTAATCATTGCCCTAACCACTATTGGGATGCCACTGAGAGGATAGTCGTCTTTCCCCCCCCATTCCTTTCAGCCTCCTTTTGCTGCCTCATCCCATTAGAATGTAAACTCCTTCTAGGCAAGGACTTATATTTTCTTTTTGTATTTGTATTCCCAGGGCTTACCCCAGTGCCTTAGCCTAGTAAGCACTTCATACTCTTTCTGTCTGTCTGTCTGTCTATCTTTTTGTCTATCTGTCTCTGTCCATGTATCTGGGTTCTAATCCTGGCTAAGCCATTACTGGATATGTGCCATTGCCCAAGTCCCCTGACTGATCTGAGTCTCAGTCTCCTAATCTGCAATAGGTTATCACTAAGATTCCTTCCAGCTTTAAGATTCTATGAGTTTATAATTCTCTCAAGATGAAAATTAATGCGATTAAGTATAAATTTTATACTTGGGCTTAAAGAATCAAATTACAAGTTAGAGGAAATTTAGTTTAAAAATTCATTTGAAAAAGACATTCGTCGACTCTCAAACTCAATATGAGTCATTGGTGTTTCATGGCTATCCAAAACGCTTAATTAGGCTAACAACAGAAATATGGAGAAGCTAGGTGGCACAGTGGGTAAAGTGACAGACCTGAAGTCAGGAGGACTTGAGTTCAAATCTGTCCTCAGGCACTTATTAGCTATGTGACCCTATTTGAAGGAAATAGTAGTTTAGGTAGGAAAAGAGAAGATTTAGGAAGCACTACAATCTTTATTTGAAGAAACAACATCTGGAAAAGGGATAGAACTTTTTCCTAGGTTTTGGTTTTCTGTGCTTTGATTCCCTCCTCCATAAAATGAGAGATTTGGACAAAAGGAAAAGGAAGAAGGGGAAAGAAATAAACTTTTATATGTTGTGGTTCAGTCATTTAGTTGTGTCCAGTTCTTCCTGACTTGATATGGGGTTGTCTTGGCAAAGATATTTAAGTGGTTTGCCATTTCCTTCTCCAGGGGATAAAGGGAGGCAGAAGTTAAGTGACTTGTCCAGGTTACACAGGTAGTGTGTGTCTGAGGTCAGATTTGAATTTAGGTCTTCTTGACTCCACTTACCTCATTTATATAGCACCCAACTAAAAGCCAGACACTGGGCTTTTCGAATGTTATCTCATTTGATCCACACAATAACCCTGGGAGACAGGGGCTATTGTCATCCTCATTTTACAGTTGAAGGAACTGAGGCAGACAAATTAAGTGACTTGCCCACAGCCACTCAGCTACTAAATGTGTGAGACTAGATTTGAACTCGGGCATCAACTACCTGTCTCTTCTATCCTCTGAGATCACTGTTAGATCTAAATCAGTGATTCTGTGACATTCCAAGTGAGTGAAGTGGGATGAATATTATTAAAAAATGTGTTTGAAGAGTGACTGCTGGCCCTCAGGCTGTCCTGAGTGGAGTACCCCAGGTTTTTGGAGTTCTGTACATGGACTTGTATGAAGGTAAAAGCGTAGGGAGAACATGTTTCTTTTCTTTGTAAGAAGCTCTAATGAAGATTGATAGCTCTTCACCTGAAGCCCTAGACCGTTGCCTGGGGCACTGAGAAGTTAATTGGTTTTCCCAGGGTCATAAAACTATTACTGTTGGAAAGAATACTTAACCCAGTAAGTAAGTACTGGGCAGCTAGATAGTGCAGTGGATAGAGCACCAGTGCAGGAGTCAGGAGGAGCTGAGCTCAAATCTCACCTCAGACACTTGACACTCACTAGCTGTGTGACCTTGGGCAAGTCACTTAACTCCAGTTGCCTCATCCTGGGTCATCTCAAGTCATCCTGATGAATATCTGGTCACTGGATTCAGATGGCTCTGGAGGAGAAGTGAGGCTGGTGACGTGCGCAGCCCTCCCTCACTCAAAACAAAGTCAAGTGCAAGTCATATCATCATTTCTCTGATGACATGGTCTTCTTCAGCAACGAAGGACGAACACACTTACCCCAAGTCTTTCTTACATGCTGTCTATCCATCCATTACTGTACTCTACTATGCCAAGTGCTACTCCTCTTCACGGTTTTCATGGAATCGGAAATTTTCTCTCCTTAACCTGGTTTACAGGTCATTTGTTTTTGACAAGTCAAGGAGGGATAATTTAAGATTCAACAGATAATTGGTTTTGATATTCTTTTTTAATTTTTTTATTTCATTCTAAAATGTCTTTTTTTTTCTCCTGAAGTCATTGGGATCTGTTTGCTCCATTCAAATATTGAGGGAGTCTGTTAGTAGGGTCCAGGTACTGTCCTTCTAGTTGCTTTTCAGACATCTCCAACTGGATGTTCAATAAGCTATGTTAAACTCAGCATGTCCAAAACTGAACTTAATCCTCCAAAGCTCATATTTCATTTATTAATCTTTTGCCTCATTTCTTCCAGAGAATCTTGTAATCTTTGTATTTTTCTTTGTGGCTCTGATTATAGCTGTAGAGTTATTTTATTCTCCCAAGTGTACCCCTTGGGCATCTCTTGATCCATAATATTTCTTTATAATATCTGGTTACCTTCTTCTATTAATTAGCTCATGACTCAAAGCTCATTTCTTAATGTACCAGTTTATGCCAGGACCTGGCTTCATCCCCTCCCACATTTTTTAATAGTCAGTCAGTCAATAAGAATTTAGTAAGCAGCCACTGTGTGATAAGTGGTGGGGATAAGAACCATGAAAGATAGTCTCTGTCTCAAGAAACTCACAATCTACTGGGGAAAACAGCAAGTACACAAATATGAACAAATACACTAAGTACTAGAATTCAAAGGAATTAAAAAAAGGCTTCGTGTAGAAGACAGAATTTTAGTTGAGATTTGAAGGAAGTCGCAGGAGATGAAGAGAGAGAACATTCCAGGCATAGAGGAAAACAAGAGAAAATTTCTGGAGCCTAGATAGAGATGGAGTGTCTTGTTCAAGATAACAAGGAGGCCGGTGTCACTGGATCAAAGAATATATAAGGAGTGTAAAGTTGAAGAAGACTAGAAAGGTTTTGAAAGATTTTAAATATGTCAACCTAAAAGTTTGGTTAAAAGGGGCAAACCAGCTACGTGATATATAAATTCAAATTGTTTTATTCCCGTAAAGCTAGCAGATACATGATCATGGATCCAAAAGAAATATTCTGGCTGCCTGATAAAAGAATAACCAGTCTTAAATACATTTTAGAACAATCCCGACTCAGGATGTCTGTGTCCCTCAGATTTATGATCTCCATACGTGTTTAACCAGAACATGAGAAAGGAAGTTTCTTGATTGAATAAGTCGTAAATACAATAAGACAAGACAATTGACAAAGTATCAGTTGAAATTATGTTCTCAGGATATCTGTGTTTCCTCCATGTAGTATATGTCCACAGGATATTATTCAAGTCAATATCTGGTTGCCAGTATCCTGTCCTTAATGGTCACAAACAGGAAGAATGCTCCTGGTCAGCCTCATCTGGTCCTATAGTTGCCTAGAGGTCATTTTTATTTCACTCAGAAAGCATATCTGGTTGATTATTTCAGACTTTGGCCCTTATTGGGGTTCAAATGACTTAAGGGATCATCAGATACTAAACAGAAGGTTTTATATTTTGATCCTGAGAGTGATAGGGCACCACTGGAGATTGTCAAGTCGGGGAGGTGACATGTTCACACTTGCATTTTAGGTACATCACTTTGGAAGCTGAATAGAGGACAGACTGAAGTAGGCAAAGATTTGTGGCAAGCATAGCAATTGCTGAGCTATTTAAATAGTACAGATGTGAGGTGACAAGAGCCTGATCAAAGTGGTGGCAATAGATGCCCAGATGAAATCAATAGGCCTTAGCTACAGATTGGAAAGAGGAAAGGTGAGAGATAGTCAGTTCAGGATGTTGCTTAGTTTGCAAGTCTGGGTGATTGGGAGGGCAGTAATAGAGAAGTTGGGAAGTGGGGAGAATTTAGGAGGAAGAATAATTAGTTCAGTTTTGGACATGTTGAATTTAAGATGTCTTCTTAGACATCTAGTTGGAGATGTCTGAAAGGCAATTGCAGATGTGATAGTGGAGGTGTGCAGAGTGGTTAGGGCAGGATAGGTAAATTTGAGAATCATCAGGGGCAGCTAGGTGGTATGGGGGATAGAGCACCCAGCCTTGGAGTCAGGAGGATCTGAGTTCAAATCTAGCCTTAGACAGTTACTAACTGTGTGACTTTGGACAAGTCACTTAACCCCAATTGCCTCGAAAGAACAAAAGAAAGGAAAAGAAAAAGGAAAGAGAATCACTAGCATACACCAAGATCACCAAGTGAAATAGTATAGAAGAAGAGCAGAGGGCCCAGAACAGAAAAATCTTGTGGGATACTTACTGTTAGAGAACTTAATGTGAATGAAGAGCCACCAAAGGAAACTGGCAGGAGAACGAATAGAGAATGGTGTCCCAAAAAGCTACTGACTGGAAAATATAAAGGAGATGAGGGTAATGAAAGCTCAAAGGCTATAGAGTTACCAAGAAGAAAAAAGATTGAGAAAAGACCATTGGATTTTGAAATTAGAAAATCACTGGTAAATTTGGAGACAGTGGTTTTGGTGCAGCCATGAGGTCAAGCTTGATTGTAAGGGGTTAAGAAGAGAATGAGAAAAGAGAAAGTGGAGTATCTGTTGTAGATGGCCTTCTCCAGGAGTTTAGCCACAAAGGGCAGAAGAGATCTAGAATGATAATGGGAGGGGTTGTTCTTTGTCTTTCATTCTTAAAGAAGACCATGAGCTCAGGAAAGTAATGGCATGACTTGCAAGTAAATTGGATTTAAGTGAGGGAGAACTGTGCAAAGGCACTAGCCTCACTTTCACTCTGGAGCCATCTGGGTCCAATGGCAATCAGGATGATTGGAGATGGCCAAGGAGGCAATAGGGGACCTTGATCTTTTTAAGTTAAAGTCTTTCCCGGGTCTCAGTTAGACTGAGGTAACACCCCTTCAGTGATTAGGCAAGAAATGAGGCGAAGAATGCATTCTATTACCTAGTAAAAAAAAACACAAAACAGTCTGGGAGGGGAAGACCCTCATGGTTTCTGGCCAAAAGTGAAGCAATTCTTATTTACACTCACTCTGAGCCAGTCAGGGCCCAATCAGTGACCAAGTAGGGCTTGGCTTGGGACCTATTGTTGACCAATCAAGGAAAGCCAGAGTGATTTGGATTTAAGGCATGGTCTTTAAGAAAGAAATCCAGCCAGTAAACCCCAAGATATCTTGTGAGGTTTCAAGGCGATCAAAATTTATTTGGACACAGCACCTGCAGGTAAGGATGTGCTACCCTTTGTGGACAGAGAGAGAGGAGGGAAGTGAAGGAAGTGAAGGAAGAAAGTGAAGGAAGGAAGGAAAGAAGGAAGGAAGGAGTTAGCTGAGATGGAAGGATCAAATGAGGTGGGTTTTTGTGGTTTTTGAGAATGGGGAACATGTTAATAAGAAGTAGAAAAGAAATTAGTAGATAGGAAAAGACTGAAGATCAGTGAGAGATTGAGAATGATAGTGGGTAGTGGATTGGCACCACTTGGGCAGGTAGAGGGATTGGCTTTGGCAAGGAGTAAGGTCACCTTTCCTGTTAGACAGGGGTAAAGGAGGAGATAGAATACAAAGCCCTATTTGGTCCTGCCCTCAGTTACTTCGGCTGTTACCATTGCTTTCCTCCTTTGGTGCTCTGTGCTCCAGGTGTCAGGCCTCCTGGATTGTCTAGGTTCAAAGTGTGAAAGTGTCCAAGGACCTCTGGAGCATCTCAAGTGAGATTGTCATAGATTTTGGCTTCCCTAGGATTTCTTGGTCGCAGCACCGATGGAACCAAATCCTTTCTCAAGGTTTCTAACCCTCCCTCTCCCTATTTGAGAACCTTGGGCTTTCTGCCTCCTGGCACAGAGTCCTACAGGCTTCCAGGCCACCTGAAACATCTCAGGTCAGTGCTGCAATCTTGATGCTTCCTGGAACCTCATACTCAGTGGAGTGCTATAGGTTTCTGAGCCCCCTGGAATTTCTCTGTCTGCTAATTTGGGGCCGCCTATTCTCCAGGTAAGGAGCACTCCAGGACTCAGCTACCCCTGAAGTGTCTCTGAACCATATGCTGATAGGCTTCCAATTTATATATGTGTGCTCACATTGGCTTCCCCTGGTAGAGGGCTCCTATAAGCTTGTTCAGTTGTTTCAGTCATATCCGATGCTTTGTGGCTCCATTTGGGGTTTTCTTGGCAAAGATACTGCAGTGGTTTGCTATTTCCTACTCCAGCTCATTTTACAGATGAGGAAACTAAGGCAAACAGGGTTAAGGGACTTTGTCCAGGGTCACACAGATCTGAACTCAGGAAAATGAGTCTTCCTGACTCCAGACCCAGCACTCTATCCACCATATCACCTAGCTGCCCCTTTTTTGGAAGTCTTAGACAGACAAAGGTACTTAGTGTAATGTCACTTTGGATTTCTTGGTTAGGTACTGTTTTTTTTATTTTTGCTGAAGTACTTGTGGTAGAGCTGTGTCTTATGACTGACATCAGAGCTTGGAGCAATGGAATATCCTTTGGAATGGAAAGGAGAACATTGACCTAAAGGCAACTTTAGCTTATTCTGTGTCTGTCTATTTGGAAAAGTAATTGAATTATTTCATTTTTTCTTTTCACACTTGGCACCTTTATTCTTCTGCCTTTTTGGGTAGTGTCTGCCATTTTCTCTTTCTTAGGGTGTGAGGTACAGCCTTCATTTCTTCTAAAAGGATGTGATCTGTACTTTTGGAAGACATAGTTGGCATTAATATTCCCTCTGGCATATTATGTTGATCAACAAAGTTTTACTGGGCATGAACTATGTGCAAACCTGTGGTAGGTTTTGTATGGGTTAATAATTAAACTTTGCCAGCAATAAAATGGGAAGACTCCACCCAGCCAATAAACTTGGGGGGTTTTGAAGTGTAAAGTATTGTTCATGTGTGTTATTTTCAGAAGTCTACAGAATGCAGATAACCAGGCTTTTCTTATTGCGACAAGTTAGTCAAAGTCTCTTGAGATGCTTCCTTGAACTCAAAGATAATGATGGCCATTTGACCAAAGAAGAAAGATTAGCTCTGAGATCTCTTCTTTGTCAATTTAAATTTCTTCTATTTTCTCTGCCACTCATTCCTGAGACTTGGGTTCAAGATGAGGTAGACAGTCTAGTGATTAAATAATAAAATAGATTAATATCCTCTGTTATTCTGTAGAAGACAATAACCCTCTTCTATATTCTACTGATATGGTAGATGATTTTTTTTCAAGTGAAGAAAGCTTCATGTAGATAACACAGAATGTTATGATTTGTTTTTTTTCTTTTTTCTTGTTTTTTTTTTCCTGCTTCAGACCTGTGGCTTCATTGGTGTAAGGGGTATCCATGATGAAACTCCTACTACTGGTGAAGTTGGCCAATCATTCTGAAATGATTAGACTTAGAAATTTGTTCCGTGGAGAAATGAAATTGATTTGTCCAGGGTCACACAGAAGTATCAGAATTGAGACTTGAACCCAAATTCTTGGCTTTGAGGCCAGCCCTCTATCCATTCTGCCTCTATACTAAGATATTTAATTGTCATCATGAAATAATGTGATTTCAGGCAGAGCAACACAGGTCAAGCTAGTAGAATGGATAGGACTAGTCAGGAGACCTATATCTTATTTCTCTGTTGTTATTTCTCTGTTGTCAGTCATGAGAAACTCTCTGTAACCTAATTTGGGGTTTTCTTGACCAAGACTAGAGTGATTTTCCATTTCCTTCTCCAGCGGATTAAGGCAAACAGGTTAAGTGGCTTGTCCAGGGTTACACAGTTATTAAGTGTCTGAGGCCATATTTGAACTCGGGTCTTCCTGACTCCAAGCCCACTGCTCTATCCACAGAACCATCTAGCTGCCTTCATCTTTATTTCTAGTTTTGCTTTTACACTGACTCTGTGACCTTTTGTTAGTCACTTCATTTTGGGGGGACTCAGTTTTCTCATCTAAAAAGTAAAGGAGGGGTACAAGTTGTCCTGTCTATGATTCGCATGGTTAATGAAAAACCATGTTTCAGTGAAAGGAGTACATTTATATTTGACCACATTGAGACCTCATAACTAAAACAGAATATTTCCTCTGATTTTGACCTTCTCATAAATCATGTTCTCTGTTTTTTTAAGGCGTTTTCTTTAGCTCTTGGCTACATTTGGAAAATTTGATCAAAGGTGGTCTTTTTTTTAGGCAGTACATTATTACACTTTAATAACTCTGCTTGGTTTTTCACACATAATTTTTAAATTGATGTCAATCTTTGTTGGTCTTTAAGTAGGAAATGGATGTGAGCCTTAATGAGGTTTTTCCAAAAATGCTTTGCAATTGCTAATACATTCCTTAAAATTGGAGTTGTTTCTCCAATACAAATCTTAAATAATAAGTTGTTTCTGTGGATCAGAGCTTCCAAGAAATTCAATTTACCTTTGCAGTTTTTAACTTGATTAACTTTTCTATTCAAATCTCTTCAGATTGCTTTTATCAATACAATGTATATAATAAAAGGTGAGGAAATGTTCTGTAGTAATCTGCCTGGCCAGATGAGTCATGACAATGCTAAGTTTCTTCCTGTAACTCTGCCTTCCCTAATCATATGTAAGTGTTGTTATACTGTCTGCCCTCCACTTATCTAAAATGCTTAGATCAATTAGAGGTTTTCTAAAAACTGCTTCTGCTGCGAATGAATGACAAATATTAACCAGACAGACATAGGAGGAGCCAAAGATTCTTTATTCCTCTTGATGATTTCCTCTTCACAAATTCCAGAGTTTGGCTTACTAAATACCTATCGATGAATTGATTGGAATTGTAGCATATCAGTTTGTAGTTATCAATCAGCCCCAAATCAACAAGCATTTATTAAGCACTTAGTCTGTTCCAGGCATTGGACTAAGCAATGGAGATGCAAAAACAAAACCTTTGTTCAATCTGTATCTAACTGAATATGCAAATCCATTTTTCCTTTGAGCCTCCTATTCCTTCCTTTATAGAGGGCTCAGAAATTTGCATTTTTTCAATCAGCTGCTATGCTTGGTTTCCAGGAAACATCACTTCTCTCCCAGGATAATCTGATCACCTGAAATCTTATCACTATGCAGATTGACTCCGTCTTTGGTACTTAGCTATATCTCAACTTCCTCAGTTGCCTTTCGCCTTTGTTTGGAGGGCTGGAGCAAGAAACTTCTTTGAAAGCCTTCCTTTATATAGGGCATTTGTTTTTCAGTCATTTCAGTCATGTCTGACTCTTCATTTGAGGTTTTCTTGGAAAAGTTACTGGAGTGGTTTGCCATTTCCTTCTCCAACTCACTTTGCAAATGAGGAAACTGAGGCAAACAGGGTTAAATGACTTGCCCAGGGTCACAGAGCTAGTAAGTTTCTGAGACCAGATTCGAACTCCAGACTTGGCAAAACCCCTTAACTGTCCTTATCATCATCACAGGGCTAGAGTAAAACTAATATAATTGTCTACTTTGACTGTGTCACCTTATCACCATTTCCCAGGAAGCTCATTATTGGGAAAAATTCATTATCCTGTAAGATCTCATCTGCCTCAGTACTAGTCCACCTCATCCCTAACCTGGGGTCCCTCTGATTGAAGCGTGGAGCCATTAATTCTATAACCTCTCTTTAAGCCAGGATTTCAGCTCAGAGCTTCATTTCTTACCTGGCTGCACAGCTCTGGGATATCCCGACTTCTCCACCATTTATGTCAGGTACCTACCCCAACCCTTTTCAGTTTCCTTTTGTATTGTCTTCAACATTAGATTGTAAATTTCTTGAGGTCCCCGATTGTCTTGTGCCTAGCAAATGGTAGGCACTTAATAAATGTTGACTATCTCCACTGTTACCAAGGGAGCAGGCATTTCTACTGACAATGACTCCAAGTCATTAGAAACAGTCCCTGTCCTCAAACTTTGTCCACTTGGTTAAAAAGAAGAGACAAAGAGAAGGTGGGGTTTGTAAAGACTGATTGAAAGTGAGATGCCAGTAGTGGTTGACAGTAGGCAGGGCAGGAATGTTAAGAATGCCCTATTCCAAAGGCCATTCATCAGGGACACTCCTCACTGGTGGAGAGTAGTGCCCCAAGCCCACAAGAGAGTAGGGTGCTCAGACTTGGCAAGAACCTTAGGAGAGATTTGCTTTCAGGACTTTCTTAAGACACCCTCTTTGGGTTCTATGA
Source organism: Notamacropus eugenii (assembly GCF_028372415.1). Lineage (NCBI taxonomy): Eukaryota > Metazoa > Chordata > Mammalia > Diprotodontia > Macropodidae > Notamacropus > Notamacropus eugenii. Next base: position 406,320,716 of record NC_092876.1, on the reverse strand, counting down.
TGTCTTCAGCAACTTTTGGCTTCCACCTAGGAGAGAGAAGATGAAAGGTATCATTTCCACTTGGGTTGCTGAAGAAAGAGTCTAGGAAGAAGCCACCATTGGAGAAACAAGCAGTCTCCTTCATGTCCGTATCTCTAGTTCACTACACTAGAGAACTGAGGCAACTTCCTCTTGGTTGAGATCTGGGACTGTCTCTTGATTGAGCTGTTATCTAGTTCCCAAAGGGGGAGAGCTCCTTCACTCTGTATTCTCTGGTTCATATTGCATTTATACTTTCTCTGATTTCTCTTCTACTATTGACTCGGGTAAATGGGTTTCTTTGCTACCCGCTGTGTGTTCATTTTAGAACTGGTATCTGGTGGGGAATCAAGCCTTATATATAAAGTCTGGGATCCTGCTTCCCCTATTTAAGAAACAGCAATTAGAAGTTTAGCTTGAACCTGAAAACTACACCCGTTAGACTCACAATAATTTAAGGGAGCAGATATAATTCTAGCCTGTTAGCCCTGTATATGAGGAGAGCAGAGTAGACAAGCTTCAGGCCCTAACCTTCTGCTTTCCCTGCTGGCAAGAAGTAGTGTCACTTGGACAAGGGTGAGGGTAGAGGAGGCTAGAGGTGTCTGTTTTATCTCCCTTCAAGCCACATGATTACCCCCCCCCCCCCCCATCCTACTTGTGGGGGAAAGCCTCAGTACATAAAAAAGTTCCTTCAAAGAGACCAAGACTAGACATTTTTCCAGTGAAAGTGCCCAATGTGGCAGTCTCAGAACCTTTTCTTCTAGTCTCAGACATAGTTTTGAAATGGTACTTGCAAGCAGGGAAGACAAAGACCCTTGTCTCAAGTTTTCTCCTACTGAAATTCAACTCCATGAATGGGTAGTGTGAAATTCTGGAAAATGCATGGGAGGGGAGGAAAGTAATCCTTCCATTGTGAGGGATAATGGTCCAAGGGGTAGAGTGCTCACCAGGTGATGACTCGTAATCATAAAGGGCTCATAAACTTTCTAGATATAAAGTGTTATTGTGGAATGAGTGGCAAGATAACAGTGGAAAGTATCCTGGGTCTAGAGACAGGACATGGGCTCAAACCCTAACTATACCATCTTCTACTTAGTATGACCTTGGGCTAGTCACCTAACCTCTGTGAGCTCTAATTTCCTTATCTGTCAAATTGAAGGGTTTGAGTTTTAGGACCTCCGGGGTCCCTCCCTCTCTACTCTACATCTATAAGTTCATGAACCTATGAGCTAGACTTGGAGTGCAGCAATGAAATGGTATACTCATAAATGCAGGAAACACATTTGTCAGGGTATTCATCCAAATAATTTTTTTAAAGGAGAATATTTATTTGGGACATTTTTATTCATCAAGCTAAAGAAACTAAAACTTGATTAAAATACTTCTGCTTAATATAACAATTCATACTTTAAATGGCTTGTCGTGAGAATAAATTAAAAACACAAGGGCACGTTAGAGAGGAGATCTGGCCTAAGTATATCTGAGTATACTGTTAGAAGTCCCAAAAGCTGGTCCTAGGAGAACCTGGTTAATAAACTTTCCTTATGGCTGTAGGGTATAATGTCTGAAAGGTTAGAAAGTTGACCCTGGGTGCTAATTGAGTTTTCCTTCTTGCTGCAGAGCAGAAGAGAGTAGAACAGAGAGATGGTTTCAGAACATATATAGACAGCACAAGCCTCCAGACACATGAAGTCCATGACGCCAGTAAGATAAATGCCCCAAACATGGCACCTGGCAGCTTCCTTAGTCAGTTACTTCTGGCTTGAGTGGGAGCAGTAAATGCAAAGAGTAAGGAGGGCTCAAGACTGATGCCTGGTTGTGGGAGGAGCTTAAACCTTTAGAGAGATAATGTTTTTTTCTTTTTTTTCAAAAATATTATTTATTTTAAACATTCTTTTTGAATTTTGAGTTCCAAATTCTCTCTCCCTCTTATCTCTCTCCCATCTACCCACTGAGGAAGCAGCAAAATTAGATCAATTATACATATGAACATGCAAAACATTTCCATAGCCACAGTATAGAAGGAAGGGAGGAGGGAGGGAGGGAAGGAAGGAGAGAAGAAAGGAAGGAAGATTACATACTTCAATTTGCACTCAGAGTTCATCAGTTCTCTCTCTGGTAATAGATAGCATTTTCCATCATGAATCCTTTGAAGTTGTCTTAGATCATTGTATCACTCAGAGTAACCAAATCTTTCCTAGTTGATCATCATTACAACATCGTTGTTCCTATGATTTCTCAGTTCTTCTCACTTCACTTTGCATCAGTTCAAATAGATATCATTTTTTTCTGAACCCACTGCCCGCATCATTTCTTTTTTTGTGTGAATCTTTTTTTAAATTTTAAATTGTTTTATTTGTTTTCAGTTTCCTACAATCACTTCCATATATCTTAGATTTTTTTCCTCTTCCTCCCCCTCCTTCCCCCCTCCTTCTCCACTCCTTCCCTGAGATGGCAAGCAATCTTATTTAGGTTCTATACGTACCTTCCTATTAAATACATTTTCACCTTAGTCATGTTGCATAGAAGAATTAAAATGAATGGGAGAAACCATAAAACAAAACAAAACATAACGCAAGAGAAAATGATCTGTTTCATTCTGCACTCCAATTCCATAGTTCTTTCTCTGGATATGGAAGGCGTTTTGCCTCGAGTCCATTGGGAAATTTTTTAGGTCCTTGCATTGCTGTGAAGCACTAAGTCTACCAGAAAAATTCCTCACATACTATGGTTGTTGATGTGTACAATGTTCTCCTGGTTCTGCTCCTTTCACTCAGCATCAGTTCATATAAGTCCTTCTAGGCCTCTCTGAAGTCTTCCTGTTCATCATTTCTTATAGCACAATAGTATTCCATTACATTCATATACCACCTAACTGATGGGCATCCCCTTGATTTTCAGTTTTTAGCCACCACAAAGGGAGCTGCTATTTTTGCACATGTGAGACCCTTTCCCATTTTTATGATCTCTTTGTGATACAGTCCTAGAAGCGATATGACTGAGTCGAAGGGTATGTACATTTCTGTAGTCTTTTGGGCATAGTTCCAAACCGCTCTCCAGAATGGTTGGATCAGCTCACAGCTCCATCAATAATGAAGTAGTGCACATCATTTCTAATAGCACAATAGTACTCCATTACACTCATGCTACAAATTGTTCAGCCACTTCCCAGTTGATGAGCATTAATTTCCGATTCTTTGTCACCACATAAGAGCAGCTATATTTTTGTACGGATAGGTCTTTTTCCTTTTTCTTTGATCTCTTTGGGCTACTTTGTTCAGTCAAAGGATATGTAAAGTTTGATAGCCCTTTGGGCATACTTCCAAATTATTCTACAGAATGGTTGGGCCAGTTCACCAACAGTTTGTTAGTGTCCTTATTTTTCCTCATTCCGTCCCCCCAGCATTTGTCATATCTGATAGATGTGAGGTGGTATCTCAGTTCTTTTAATTTGCAGTTTAATTTAAACTGCCAGTTTTTGGAGAAGAAATCAAAGTTATATATAGCCATATGAAAAAAAATGCTCTAAATCACTTGATTAGAGAAACACAAGGTAGAACAACTCAAGTATCATTTCACACCTATCTGATCAGCTAAAATGATAGAATAGGGAAATAACAAACCTTGGAGAGGATTTAGAAAAACTGTATACCCTTTGACCAGCAATACCACTATTAGGTCTGTCTCCCAAGATGATTAGGGAAAAAGGAGAAGAACCTATATATTCTAAAATATTTATAGCAGGTCTCTGTGGTGGTGAAGAACTGGAAATTGAGAGGATGCCCATCAGTTGGGAAGTGGCTGAATAAGTATTGGCATATGATTGTGATGGAGCACTACTGTGCTATATGAAATGATAATCAGGTTGATTATTATTAGAAAAACATGGAAGGATTTGCATGAAATAATGAAGAGCAAAATGAATAGAACTGAGAGAACATTGTATACAGTAACTGCAGTATTAGTTTGAATGTGAATCACCAAGCTATTCTGAGTTATATGAATATTCAAATCAACTACAAAGGACTTCTGAAGGAGGATGCTATTTGCCTCCAGAGAAAGAACTGATATATGGAAGTATGTAAATAATGTCTGTGTCAAATGTTGGTCTTCTCTAGTCTGGGGTTGGGAGGGAGCAAGGAAAACAGCTTAGCACTAAAAATATAACCAGAAAAAAATAAATATTAAAAATTAGTAAAAATAAAACTACCTGTTTGTATCCTTTGACCATTTATTAATTGGGGAATGACTCTTATTTTTATAAATTTGAATCAATATGAGAAATGAGGCCTTTATCAGAGAAATTTGCTGTAAACTTTATTGATATCACTCCATTGTTTTTGGTTTGTTTTTCAGTCTAATTGTGTTGTTTAATTGTGATCCCATTTGGAATTTTCTTGTCAAAGATACTGGAGTGTTTTGCCATTTCGTTCTCGATCTTATTTTTACAACTGAGGAAACTGAGGCAAATAGGATTAAGTGACTTACCCAGGTTTACACCACTAGTGAGGCCAAATTTGAACTCAGGAAACTGAGTCTTCCTGACTCCAGGCCCACTGTACCACCTACATTATCTTGTAATCTAAATTATCTAGATTATCTGTTTTAATTAGATCTCTTTTTGCTTCTGCTTTATCTGAGATAATTACTTCAGCTGAAACATAATACTACACTTTAACTCTTTATTTTAACTTTGTGTATGTGTGTTTCTGTTTCAAGTGTGTCTTTTATAAACAGCATATTGTTGGAGTCTAGTTTCTAATCCATTCTGCTATCTACTTCTGTTTACGGGTGAGTTCATCCCATTCACATTCACAGTTATGATTACTGTGTATTTTCCTCCATCCCATTATCTTCTGTTTCTTCCCCCCCAAATCTTTTTTGCTTCTGACCACTGCCTTTCTTAATCTCTCTTTCCTTCTATCATCCTCCCCTACCCAATGCTTCTTATGCCCTTCCCCTCCTATTACCCTATTGAGAAAAGTAGATTCTATACCCAGCCACACACACACATTTATTTATTTCTCCCCTCTTTGAATCAATTCCAGTGAGAGTAAGGTTCAAGCATTACCTGCACTACCACTCCCATTTCCCCTCCACTCTCTTTTTTTGCACACTTTTTTTATGTGAGAAAATTTTCACCATACTATGTCTCCCTTTTTTTTTCTCCCAGTACTTTCCACTTTCTCACCTTTTTTTTTTTGGAGATCATCCCATCATGATGGACTCATTCATGCCTCTGTCTACAAAGATTAACCATCCTAACAATGACATGTATCATCTTCCCATATAGCAGTGCAAACAGTTTAACTTTATTGAGTCTCTAATGATTTCTCTTTTGTATTTATCTTTTCAATGTATCTCTTGAGTATTGTGTTTGAATGTCAAATTTTCCATTCAACTCTGATCTCTTCATCAGGAACTCTTGAAAGTCCTTTATTTTATTAAATATCCATTTTTTTTTTCCCTGAAGGATTATACTTAATTTTGGTAATTGATTCTTGGTTTTAATCTTAACTCCTTTGCCTTCCAAAATATCCAAGCCCTCCACTACTTTAACATGGAAGTTACTAAATCTTGTGTGATCCTGACTGTATCTCCATGATATTCTTTCTGGTTGCTTGCGATATTTTCTCCTTGACTTAGGAGCTCTAGAATTTGGCTATAATATATTTTGGTAGTTCTCATTTTAAGATTTAAGATTTCTGTTTTACCCTCAAGCTAAAATATGGAGGCAATTTCCCTTTATAATATCTAAGCATTTTTTGATCATGGCTTTCAGGTAGTCCAATAATTCTAAAATTAGGTCTCCTTGATCTGTTTTCTAGGTCAGTTTTTCCAATGAAATATTTTACATGTTCTTCTATTTTTTCATTCTTTTGACTTTGTTTTATTGTTTCTTTCTTAATGTCTCATGATGTCACTAGGTTCCACTTGCCCAATAATAATGTTTAAGGAATTATTTTCTTCATTGAGCTTTTGTGCCTCTTTCTCCACTTGGCCAATTATGCTTTTTTTGGAGTTCTTTTCTTCAATGAGTTTTTTGTGGTACTTTTAACATTAAGCCAGTTCTGGGTTTTTTAAGGTATTATTTTCTTTAGATATTTTTAGTGTTTTCCTCCCCCCACCAAGTTATTAATTCTCTTTTCATAATTTTCTTACATTTCTCCCATTTCTTTTCTCAATTTTTCTTCTACCACTCATTTCTTTCTTTAACATTCCAGGAATTCTTGTTGGGTTTGGTTCCAATGAGTATTTTTCTTTGCTTGAGGCTTTGCTTATGGCTTTTTTCACATTGTTGTCTTCTGAGTTTTCTTCTTTGTCTTCCTGGCCACTGTATTAAGATTTTATGGTCAAATTCTTATTGTTTGCTCATTTTTCCTGCCTTTTTTTTTTTTTTTACTTTGAACCTCGTGTTAAAGTTATATTTTACCCACCTAGGGGTAGGGATGCACTGTCCCAGGCTTTTTTCCTGCTATTATTTTCAGAGCCAATTCAGGGAGTCAATGTTTCCAGGTGGTGTGATCTTGGGAGAAGTGTGAAGTTACTGCTTTCCATATCTGTCCTTTGATCTTTGCTCAGGAAGGGCCGCTGTCCCCACAGCAAGCACTTAGCACTCTTGTTGACCTTGGAACTGGGACTAAGTCATCTTCTCTCCTACAGCCACAAGTGCTAGCATTCCTGTCTGCCTTGTAACTGCCACCAAGGTCTCTGCTCCCTTGGGACTGATCAAAGTGCTCATCTCCACACTGGCCCTACAACCCAGAACTGCTTATGGGCAATGAAGTTAGCAGTCAGTGCCACCAAGTACCAACAAAACGTCCACTGTCATCTCTTTCTGACCAGAAGAGTCCCCTGTAATCTCTTTCTGAGGAGGTGTTGAACTCTTTTACTTTCCTTGGGCTAAGGACTCCCTGACCATGCTGCTGATTCTGTCATAGCCACCACCAAGGTTCCCTTCTGGTGATGCTGCTGAATTCCAGGTTCGCTCCCCTCCAATGACATGAACCTCTCCTGCAGACCTCCTAAGTTGTCATAGGCTGGAAAAATATGTCACCCCAACATTTTGTTGGCTCTGCCACTCAAAATTTTATTTGAGGAATTATTTTGAAGTTGTTGGGAGAGTTCGGCTATGTGACTGCTGGTATTCCATCATCTTGATTGTACTTTTCCAGCCCTTTTCTATGACTGGATAATTAAGAACTGAATTTCGGTGAGTAGGTATGTAGGAGCTGAATGACCTCCTCCCTTCATCCCCACCCATCCATACATATGCTTCAGGGATCTTGGCAAGAAGTCCAGGAACTGAATTTTGGGGGTGTGGCTACTTGTCCTGGAATTGAGAGAAACAAAAGGAAGCAGGATGTAATGACAAAATAAGATCATGTGTTCAGTCTTTTGAGGAAAGTCCATTGGACAGTAGCTGTAGGGTATTAAGTCACCTTGAGGAGACAGATATATTATATCAGTCTTTTCATTATAGATCCTTGTTCTAGTCTCACCTTGCAACTAATTGCTACTCATCAGTGTCAGTGAACTTTGCAGGGACTCACTATGCTATATTATATGCATAAAATAAAATCAGAAAATCCCAAATGTATAGGAACATCTCATCCTGGCCCTTAAAATAACTCATATCATAAAGCAAATACCTAGAATCAATTTTGCATTTCTTGTGAGTGTATTTGTTACAGATCTATATGGAGGAAGGAATCAGCACCTCAAGGGAGAGATTTAGTGTGAATTATTGCAAAAGAAACCACAAGTAGAGGTTTATTTGGGGGGTCATTTTTAAAAGAAAAACAAAAACCAGAGTGCTGGAAAGATGACATTAAGACTAGAATAAATTGTGGGTTCATCTGTCCTTGTGAATGCCTTACCACATAGCCACCCACAAGTATTCTCAGGACCTCAGATAGCTTTAGGCTGCTGTAGGTACTTAGCCACCATACTTTTATCTTCCCGAATGTTTGAGAGGTTCAGGACCCCAAAAAGCTACTTGGAATAATAACACTAGTCACAATCGACAGACATTTGTAGAACATTTTAATATTTACAAAAATGCATTATCTCATTTGATCCTTATACCAATGCTGTGAGATAAATGCTGTTGGAACTTACTGTTCCTTGAACACGGCATTCTGTCTCCCATTTAATTTCTTCCTTTTTGAATATTTGATTTCCTTCAAAACTCAGCTCCAGTGCTATCTTCTGCATGAAGTCCTTCCTGAGATCCCCAGCGACTAGTATCCAGTCTTCCCCAGCCACCTTTTATTTATTTTGTATGTGTATTTGCAAGTATAATTTAAAAAAATTATATTTAATTATACTTAATTTGGAGGGAGAGGTCAATACCACCCATCTAATTTTTGCCTTTATATATTAACTAGAATTATTATTAATATTAATTAATTAATAACAATATTAGAATATATTAATCCTCATTTTACAGAAAAGGAAAATGAGATGGAGTGAAATTAAGGCACTTGCTCAGGTTCGCATAACTACTACGTGTTTCAGGAGATTCAAACCCAAGTCTTCTTGACTCCCAAGTCTACCACTCTGCATGCTCTTCCTCCTGAATCCTTGGAGAGACACACTTACATGTACACTCATGTGCCAGATCAGGGATCTGTTTAGGTATAGACAATAGAAGTGGAATGCCATAGTGCTGTGGAGCTGAAGCTGTCCCCAAAATGGGACATACAAAGAAGGGAAACATTTAATATCTGCCCTCATTTAAATATATTTCATGCCAATGTGAAAGAAATTATGGTAGGAGGGTGCTAGAAAGAAGTTGGGGTATTTTCTGAGGTGTTTGTGGTATGTCATCCTTTCTGACTGATCGTTAATTTCAGTTTGTAGTACTGGGAAGGGTCTGGATGAGGAAAGCTTATATAACTAAGCAAGTAAGATTTTATATCATACCCTGAATGAAGTTTTTGCCATTTTTGGAATAAATAGAATCATTAGAATGAATGAATGGAAGAAAGCAGTTAAGATGTTCTTTATTTACTGGTCATCAAGATATTATAGACATTTTCTGTGCCCTTTTTCCTGCAAATTCCTACCCATCCTTTAAAGTTCAGTCTTAAGATGGCCAGAGAATATTTATATGGAAATGACTGGGATGAAAAGGTATCAGTAAGACTTTGTTTCTTGAGAAGAAGGAAGGAAGGGAGGGAGGGAGGGAGGGAGGAAGGAAGGAAAAGGTGGCTGCTAAGGCTGATGACTGAAAGTTTCTCTTTTCTTGGAGGAAATAAGATAACTGGTGGTCAGGACATATTATTTGAAATTGTTATTTGAAGAATATCTAGAAGACCTGCACATCAGACTGATTTCTGTCACTAGCTCTATCACTTTTTTCCCATCTGTCTTGCCCTATGAGATGGGCATGATGTTTCCTGCATACTTACTCCACAGAATTAATTAAATTAACTTATAAGCTTCTTCAAAGCAAGGGTTCTGTCTATTTCTTATCTATCCATCTCCCCGTTATCACTTAAGTGTTGTCTACAAGTGCCACTAGAGGTATATTATTGATCCAGCTATTAATTTGTATTGATTCTTCTCAGTCCATCCTTTATGGAGGAAGTACTCCATTCAAAGCAGTTCTCATTAAGGAACTGTTTTTGATGGGGAGAGAAAGAGAGAGAGAGAGAGAGAGAGAGAGAGAGAGAGAGAGAGAGAGAGAGAGAGAGAGAAGTGTGTATGTATGTGTGTGTGTTATTTTAAGTTTAGTACTGAAGCATATAAGCTGCTGCCAGGTTGGCACACTACCTACTAGGGTGTGTTTGCATCATAAATGCCAACCAGTAACCGTGTAAATGACTTCCATGAAGGTACAAAGGATTCTTTCATTTAAAAAATAAAAAGGAACCAGATCTGACTTGTATAGTTGGTAGTATGGCTGACTATTTTTTACCTTGGCTACTGCTATTTATTGTTCATGGTCAGTGATCAAATGAATTTTTTAAATGATTGCCAAGCTTAGGGGCGTGGACACATTTTCTTCTATAGAACTTTGCCCTGTGATCCTATCTACGCCTAGGTAGGTGTGTGCACGTAACTAGAGTTATCGGCAAAAAGCAACAATCTAGTTGACTTGTATTTTTAACTGAAGATGTTCCCTGAACTAAAACTCATTTCTCTTTGGTTTCTAGGGAACTGGAAATGAGCTCTACAAGAATAATGGATATTAAGATGCGGGAAGCAGCAGAAGGACTTGGTGAAGACGGCTCAGGTAAGGTCTTTGCTCCTCCTGCTTCATAAAGGGATTTTGTTGGCAGACACATAACTTGTGGGTCACAGGATCATTTCTGTATGTGAAGAGAAAGGAGTTAGCTGTGCAGTCATACCTCAGACCTGCTTCAAGTAAATGGGTACAACGCACATAGGTGATTTGATGGTAGGAAGGGAGAGGATTCCAGATAATTTCTATTGCTCTCCACATCTTTTTACTCCGTTGTAAAACAGGTATCATTTTTTGAGAGGGTTTTTTCATGTTCTTTATAATAAACATTGCTTCGTCTTTAAGTAGCCTGAAAAGAGAAAGAAGGAAGAATAGAACCATTTAGCATCCCAGATTATCCAAGGAGTTAGTAAGAAACTGATCCTTGTCTAAGAAAGTCAAAATTCCTCAGAAGCAATCATTCTTTCTTAGCAAGAGCTTCTCACTTTTCATTTAATTGCTCCTTCCTTTCCTTTCCTTTTTAGGAACCTTTTGTCATACTTTTTATTTGTTTAATGGAACTCAGTCAACAAATTTTATCCCATTTTTCAACAATTTTCAATGAATATGATTGCTTTGTGCTTTATCTAGACATCTCTATATTGATTTTCTGAAATTAAGTTATAAACCTGACATTAGAAACAATTCCTTTCCCTGTAACATACCTTATGACTGAATTAGCCTTTTCCCCTTACATTTGGTATTAACCTTATATTTGGTGACAAAGCTGTTCTTATCTTTAGCGTTTAATGTGTTGGGCACAGAAGGTGAGTTTCCCAAATATAGCCTCTGTGTCATGATAAGCTTTTCCATTTAGGAAGAAAGAACACTAATTACATTAAGGCTGAACTTAAAGTTCAGATACTCCTTCGAGTTGGGATTACATTTCATAGAGTGTAGGCATTTTCCTCCTTGATACATCGTTAACATGACTGCTGCTTCTTCTGGCAAACATTACTCGATCATAGTAATAATTTATATAAATGACTTTAATAATGATTTGGGAATATTACTACAGGATATGTTACTGAAAATTACTTTGAGTGTTTTCCTTGAGGCAAGTATTTCTGTGATGAAGGAAGACATAAAGTAAGACATTTACAGGGAAAGTAGTAAGGGAAATAGCAGAAAGATTTACTCATTGCTTTATTTATTGTTTGAAGAATTATACTGATAATTAGAAAAATTATATTCATAATTAGAAAATTGCCTGTGACCACATAGGACACTTCCTTACATTGAAGAAGACTGCTACAATCATTCAGGAGACATTTCTTGCCCATATACTTGCCAGAGTTCTTTTGAACTGTTTACTCTGTGACACAGTCAACTTTAGAGCATAGGGTAGTGTGAGTTTATAGATTTTAAAACTGAAAGAAGACTTGATGGGAGTAGATCATCCAAAACAGTCCCTTCATTTTATTCCTTAAATTTTGTCTTTTTCAATAAACAAAAATCTATTTTTCTCTCTCTCTCTCTCATATATTGGGGTGGAAGAAGGGACGAAACCCTTGAAGTATGCATAGTTGAGCAGAATAAAATTCCCTCATTAGCCACATCGGAAAAATGTCTTGTTCTATATCCTGAATATATTACCCTCTGTCTGGGGGTAAAAGCAGACTTCAGCATCAGTCCTCTGGAATGACTGTTGGTCACTACGTTGATCAGAACTCTTAAGTCTTTCACAGAGTTATTAGTTTTTATACTATTGTTGTAACTAAATAAATTGTTCTATTGCTTCTGCTGACTCCACTCTGCATCAGTTCATACAGTTCCTCTAAAGCTTCTTTGAACCCATCCCTTTCATCCTTTTTTACATGATAATAGTACTCCCTTATGTTCGCATACCATAATTTGTTTGGAAATTCCCCAGTTGACGTGATGGACACCTCCTTAATTTCCAGTTCTTTATTACTAAAAAAAAAAAAAAAAAAAAAAAAAAAGGCCTGATACATGTGTTTGGAAATATGGGTCTTTTTCCTCTTTTTGTGATCTCTAAGGAGTATCTATATAGACTTTATGCACTATCAGGGTTTCTTAAACTTTTGTCACTCACAATCCCTTCAGTGCTTCTTAAACTGTGGGTCATGACCCCATGCCCATATCATGATACATACATATATATACATATATGTGTGTGTGTGTGTGTGTGTGTGTATATAATGTATATGTATATCTATGGTAACCCAAAAGACTTGATGAGGTTTCAATCTTTAATCTTCAAACTTAAAACTACATTAAGAGTTTTATAACACCGTGTGCATATGTATGTATACATATGTACATGCATGTGTATGTTACATGCATGTGTATGTTACATACATGCATTGCATGTGTATATATGTGCCTATTAATAGGATGCTGCAAAAGTGTCCTGCATTTTTGTGCACACATATCCGTGCATGTGTATGTATCATTTAGCATTCAGTCATGTGTGACTCCTCATGATCCCATGAACCCTAGCACACCAGGCCCTTCTATCCTCCACTATCTCTCAAAGTCTATCCAAGATCATATTTATTTTTCCATACCACTATCTATCCACTCATCCTGTGCCATCTCCTTTTCCTTCAATCTTTCCCAACATCAGGGTCTTTTTCAGTGAGTCCAGTCTTCTCATTATGTAGCCCAAGTATTTAAACTTCAGCTTCAAAATTGGACCTTCTAGTGAATAGCCTGAATTAATTTCTTTAAGCATTGACTGATTTGATCTCCTTGCTGTCCAACTCTCAAAAGTCTTTTCTAGCGCCATAATTTGAAAGCATCGATTCTGCAGTGCTCAGCTTTCCTTATAGTCCAGCTCTGACAGACATACGTTACTACTATGGGAAAAACTGTAGTTTTGACGATATGGGCCTCTGTCAGCAAGGTGATATCTCTGTATTTTAGTATGCTGTTCAGATTTGCCGTAGCTTTCCTTCCAAGGATCAAGCATCTTTTAATTTCATGGTTGCGTATACATATGTGTATATACCTATATGCAAATAACACATCTTATATATAGGGTACTGTGAAAGTCTTTTCTATCCATGTCCACAATACATGTATGTATTATTTGTGTATAATATATTTTTATGCATGTACATGTATATGTCTATATAATATAACTGTAAAGCTGTTAAAAATACATCCAGGTGACACAGTAGATAGAGCACTAGCTCTAGAGTCAGGAGGATCTAAATTCAAATCTGAACTCAGAGACTTACTAGATGAGTGACCCTGAGCAAGTCACTTAACACTGTTTACTTCAGTTTCCTTACCTGCAAAATGAGTTGAAGAAGAAAATGGCAAACCATTCTAGTATTTCTGTGAAGAAAAGCCTGAATGGGGTGATGAAGAGTCAGACACAACCGAAATAACTCAACAGCAATAAATACAAGGTGAATAGGGAGGACAGTCCAGTCACTTACTTAATTTGCCTGGACCAACAGTTTTTTCATCTGTAAAATGAGGAGTTTGAACTAGATGACCTCTAAACTCTCTTGCAATTCTAGAGTTATACGATCCATGTTGTAATCTATGAGAACTTTCTGAGGACAGGTGTTACCTCATTTTTGTGTTCTGTACCCCCATTGCCTGTGCAGTGCCTGGCTCACAGGGTGTAGAGATAGAGGCTTGGACCTCTGATTTCATTGGTATAAGGAACTTTTGGGTGAGAAAGCTACTTCCATTAATGCAAGATGGCACCTTCTCTATCACTTAATAGTCTTAAAGTATTGCCTCACTCTAAGACTTAGAGCTCTGAGAGTATAAATGACTTGTCTGGTAACTTCCCATAGTTACTATGTGTAGGAGGTGGGAGCTGTACCCAGGTCTTTTTGGCTTTGAAGCCAGCTCCGCACATTTTGCCATGTTGTTTACTAAGTTGATACTCTGGGTTATTGGCATGTCTTACTTTTCATCCCACCAGCCAGGCAGTGTGCTAAATTCTAGAAATACAAAAAGAGGCAAAAAATAGCCCCTGCCCTCAAGGAGATTACAATCAGATGGGAGAGACAACAAACAAATGTGAATAGACAAGCTATGTACTATCTAAATAGGCAATAATTAACAGAGAGAAGGCACTGAAATTAAGAGAGGTTGGGAAAGACTTCATATAGAAATTGACATTTTAGTTGGGACTTCCAGGAAATATGTAAGGCAGTTAGGTGGTGCAGTGGATAGAGTGCTCAGCCTAGAGTCAAAAAGACTCAGATCTTCCTGAGTTCAAATCTGGCCCCAGACACTTATTAGCTATGTGACCATGGTCAAGTCAAGAGGTTGGTCCTCCACAAAAAAACAACTGAACAACCACAAAGGAACTGAAGAAAGTCAGGAGAATGAGATAAGAAGAGAGGTCATTCCAGGCAAGGACAGCCAGAGAAAATGCCTAGAGCCAAGAGCATTGTCTTGTTCTTAGTATAGCAAGGAGGCCAGTATCTGGATTGAAGACCACATGACAGGGAATGAGGTGTAAAAAGGACTGAAAAGGGACACCAGGGTTATAAAGGGCCTTGAGGGCCAAAGAGAGGATTTTGTATTTGACATTTTGTATAAACATCAACACTTCTGAAAAGGAATGGCTAAATGTTGAAAGAGTTGTGTTGCCTTGAGCTCTGAGGACATCTCTGACCAGCACAGATAACAAGATAAGCTGGAGGGACATCTTTCAATTTGAAAAATATTATATATATCCATATATCCATAAATTGCAGATAGACTTGCAAATGGGCTAGATATGGATTTATTCAAAGGTGGACCCACTTAAGAGTCATTCAAAGCCATATAAAGTAGAATCTGTTAAAACGGATTATCTGAAATAAAAAGGAAACTGAGGACAGTTACCCAGCCTTCTATGATTTTATCTGCAAAACTAACATTTGCATATCAAACCAGGTCACTGAACTCCTCAGAGGTCAGAGACAAGGAGATGGTTCATGGAGGTGGTTTTTATAACAAAAAAGAAAAATTGGAAAAATGACAGAAACTTGTTTTGAGCAGAATTCAATTAGACAAGGCAGGTAACCTGACTAAGTTAGCTTTAGCAGAAATCCTGTCCTCCAGCTGGCACTTTTTGTAACCAGAAAGTGTACTGGGAAAGAAGAACTTGCAGTTGATGGTTAGCGGTCCTTCCACCTCACTCCCAACTTCCTTAAAATAGTCTCTTGCTCAGCTTTTCTCTAGCTCAAGAAAGAAAAAAAGTGGGGGAGCTTAATTTAATCTCTGGTTACCCTTTCTCCAGCTGCCAGAAAGGGGAGCTTAGCATTTGATCAATCCAGCTTTCTGCTAGAAAGGGAAATTTAGCCTTTTGAAAAACCTTATAAACTTGCAATTATTTTATTCTTCTAAATTATCTGTTACTCAGTGATAGTGTCTTCTAAGCTATCTATTCATTAAATCTATAGGTAACCTAGACTTAAGAGACCATCTATGTTATTCTGACTTAGCTTAGGGCTAGCTCTTCCTAAAGAAGGGAGCCTAATTCTGTAATCAAAACTAAAAATAAATTAAAAATAACTGATTATCTTTTTCAAATCTTAGAATCTCAAAGTTGGAAAGAATCTCAGAGCTCATCCAGTCTAGACTCTTCTTGAAACATGAAATCCTTCTTCAGTGTCCTAGACAGGGTGTTATCCACCAGTCACTTGGGTACCTCTTACGATGTAAAATCCTTTACCTCTCGAGACCATATTTTCATTTTGGGACATTTCTCATATTGAAAGGCTATGAACCAAAATCTACTTTATGTGCTCTAAGGAAGAAGTGAGAAGGGGCTATTGGTAGTAGAAACCTTACGATCAGAAAATTATGATCCGGAAAGTAGGTAAAGCAATCAATTAGATAGTTGTGAGACCAGATGGTTTGATTTTGAGAACCTTATTTGATAACTTTGAATATCATAACAGAAGTGGTTTTCTTGTGGTTGGCAGAGGTTTGTTTAAGGTAAAAATAACCTCAGTGGTTTTGAATGGCCTTAAATGGACTAGATAACATTTCCCATATAATTGTAGGTTTCCTTCATTTTAAGGAGAGAATTCCCTTAATTAACCAAGGGAATTAATTGTTTTAAGTAGTATTTTTTTACATGTAGACAATTTTTAGCATTCATTTTTTTATAAAATTTTGAATTCCAAATTTTCTCCCTAAGATAGTAAGCAATGATATAGGTTATATATGTCCAACCATGTAAAACATATTTCTGTATTGGTTGTGGTCCTTCATTCTTGAAGAGGACCAAAATGACATCACTATGCTAGAGTCAAGTTTCAATGTGTCTGACTGTGGCTGATCAGATCAATACGAGCTCAGAATGTTGAACCACAGACTGGGCACGGACAGTCCATATGAACATCTGGAGTGGATACTTCAAATTTGTGCATCCTGCATTTCCTTTGAACTGTCTCAATTCTGCTTTGCTCATAGAGCACAGCACCTTCTCTGGTGGGGGCACACCATGCTGAGTGGTCCTGTGCCACGGACTCCTATGTCACACAGTCAATTCCAAAGTTCTTAAGAGAGACCTTGAGAGAGTCCTTGTATCGCTTCTTCTGACCAACCACCATGTGAATGCTTGCCCTGTGTGAGTTCTCCATAAAACAGTCTTTTTGGCAAGCATATGTTTTGCATTCAAACAACGTGGCCAGTCCATCGGAGTTGCACTGTCTGCAGTAGAGTTTGAATGCTTGGCATTTTAGTTCAAGTAAGGACCTCAGTGTCTGGTACCTCATCCTGCCATGTGATCTTCAGAATCTACCTAAGACAATTCAAATGGAAGTGATTCAGTTTCCTGTCATGGTGCTGGTATGCTGTCCAGGTTTTACAGGCATACAACAATGAGGACAGCACAATAGCTCTGTAGACCTTCAGTTTGGTAGTCAGTCTAATACCTCTTCTCTCAATCTCATATAGGTGATACATGTGCAGTTATGTAAAACATATTTCCATATTAGTCACGTGGTGAAAGAAGAAACAGAACAAAAGGAAGAAAATACAAAAAAAAGTGAAAATAGTATACCTTGATTTGCGTTCAAACTCCATCAGTTCTTTCCCTGGACATCAATAGCATTTTCCACCATGAGTCTTTTGGAATTATCTTGGATCATTGTCTTTCTGACAAGAGCTAAATCTATTGTAGTTGATCATCACACAGAGTTGCTGTTATTGTGTACAATGTTCTCCTGGCTCTGCTCACTTCACTTTGCATCAGTTCATGTAAGCCTTTCCAAGTTTTTCTGAAATCTGCCTACCCATCATTTCTTATAGCATAATAATAGGGAATTATTTTAAAGAATTTAAGTTACAGAAGGTGAGGCAAGGTGAAGCTCCCATGTTAAGTTCGTATAAGGTTCCTTGATAGATAGAGCCACTAAGATTTAGTTCAAATTAGGGAGATAAATATTTGCTAAAGGTGTTTGATAGTGTTGTAAGTGATATTTAAAATCCAAATTAAAAAGGAGTTCCCTACAGAGCAGAAGTTCTTAACCTGGGGTCCGTGAACTTATTTCTTTAAAAAGTATTTTTCTCCAATTCCATTTTCTCTTAGTATTCTGACATATGAACTATTATAAGTGTTAGAATCCAAATGTGACAATTCCACCATCACTGATGATGGAAATAGACCATCTTGGGGATGTGGCAGATCTGTTCCTTTTCACCCATATTTGTTTGACTCCTTTCAGTTCCAACTCTTAGTGTTCTTAGGATGGTACAACTTAATTTCTACCACTGCTTTTCCATGTTTTAAAAAACAACAACACTGCCCTTAATGCGTATTCATCTTCCTTGTTATTTTGCGAACAAGCCTGTATTCTGAGTTGGTATTATCCTTGGCAGTCATATCTTTTTGCTTGACAAAGGGATCGTGTTTGTTGGCTGAAACGGTTTCTGAACTCTTGGTCTCTTCTTTGTAGTAATTGTCAAACTCTTTAAGAAACTCTTTAAGAGTCGATGAATCAACTTTTAAGTTTTTTCTTTACTTTTTTTCTTTAACTTTTAAGTTCTTTTTCCATTTATCACAGGTTTGGTTAGAGTTAGATTAGGTAATTTGATCTGCATTTTCTCCACTTTACCTTTCTGTGAGCTCTTTGAGAGCAGAGACAGTTTTTTGTTTTGCCACTTTTTTCTTTTTTATTCCCAGAGCTTAGCACCTGAGCAAGTCACTTAACCCTGTTTGCCTCAGTTTCTGCATCTGGAAAATGTGCTGGAGAAGGAAATGACAAACCACTCCCAATATCTTTGTCAAGAAAACCCTAAATGGGGTTACAAAGAGTCAGACATGACTAAAAATAACTCAACAACAACCACAAACTAAGCAGTTAATGATCTGAATTTATATAGACAGAAGATTCAGAAATGAATGTCACATTGGTAATGAGTAATTTCTTGACAGTGAAGATGGAGTTGATTTCATTTTGAGTGGGTTGATGTTTCCCACTTGTTATGTTAGTACCCTAACACTTTCTATTTGAACCAAGTCAGAATATCTCATTATATGAAATTATGAAACTTATGAATAAATTTATAAACCTTTAGCCTCTTTCATTTCATAATTCAGAACCATATTTTCCAACATATCTTTTACCCTTTAATCATCTTCCCATTAAAATCCCCAAGTATATATTGACTTAACTTTGGAAAAATTTTGTCAAGTTCTTCATATAATTTCTCTCCTTCCTCTGTAACCTATGGCACATATAGAGTACATAGACTGAAATTATGGTGATCTTTTGCTTACACTCAAAGATCACCCTGTAGGTCAAATGATCAAATCATATTTCCTAGAAGTGACCCTTGGTAGCAGAATGAAATCCACTGTACCCGTTCCTTTATTTGTTTCTATGAAAAAAAATTATGGACCATTTTGCACCTTGTCTTTCTGGTTTCATTTACAGTGAGCATGTTTATTGAAAATAGTTCAGTTCATCCACTAGTCCCTCTTTTTAGTCATTAGATAAAGATCCCATGTTTAGAGTACCAAAATATAAATTAGTTGTAGACAAAAGTAAAATAAGAAAGGTGGTCCCCAAATTCTATTCATGCTCTGCTTGTGCTGTTTTCCAGTTGTCCCTTAGGTGTGTTGAAGCATATAGAAGCAAAAGAATACTAACTTTTTCTGTGCACATACATTTATCTGTTTGTCTTTCTCATTTATTTAGGAAAGAAGAAGTCCAAGTTCAAAACTTTAAAAAAATTCTTTGGGAAAAAGAAAAGAAAAGAGACCTCACCATCTGCAAGTAGCAGCAGCTGGAAGCCGAGCCCATCAGAGAGTGATGTCATTGCCCCAATATCTCTGCCTGTTGGCTATGACTCAGAGGATGAACTTGAGTAAGTTACAGGGACTGCACTCTGCCTCTAATTGGACAGTCGGTTCATAAATGTTTGTTAAGCACTTACTAGATGTCAGAGAGTTTGCTAAGGCTGGGCATGACATTAGTCAGGTAGGTAGTATAATCAGCAACTCGGTAATGCAGTGGATAGAGAGAGCACTGAGCCTGCAGTCAGAAGGATTCATTTTCCTGAGTTCAAATCTGGGCTCAGATATTTACTAGCTGTATGACCCTGGGCAAGTCACTTAACCCTATTCACCTCAATTTCCTCCTCTGGAAAATGAGCTGGAGAAGGAAATGGCAAACATACCAGTATCTTTGCCAAGAAAACCCCACAAGGGGCCACGAAGAGTTAGGCATCACTAAAATGACAAAGCAACATCAAAAGTTCAGAGGTAGTACAATGAATAGATTGTTGGACCAGAAATCAAGAAGACTGGTGTTCAAATCTGGCTTCAGATACTTATTAGCTGTGTGACCCTGAGCAAGTCATTTAACCTCTGTGCGCCTCCATTTTCTCATCTATAAAATGAGGATAATAACAGCACCTACCTCTTAGGGTTGTTGTAAGGGTTAAATGAAATAATACTTCTAAAGTGCTTTGCAAACCTTTAAGTACTACATAAGTGCTATAATAGTTATGATTATTATTGTTGGGACCCCATGATCTGCAGGGAATTTCTAGACAGGTAACCCAGGTTTTCCTCTTACTTTGTCACCCTGACCTTTCCTGGTTTGGGATTCAAGAAGCCTAGAAGGGAGTACTGTATTTACTATCTGTGTGACTTTGGTAAAGTTACTCAATTTGCTCTCAGGGCTTCAGAAACTCCACCTATAAATCAGAGTTAGGTTAGTTGCTTTCTTTTATTTTTTTCAAATTAGCTGCTTTCTTTTTTCTTAGTTTTTTTTAGTTTAGTTTCTTTTTTCTTTCATTTTTTGAGGTTTTTTTTTTTATTAGTTACTTTCTAAGATCTCTTCCAGTTCTCACCTTTTTATGATCTTAAGATTCTTCTGAATAATTCTGTTCTTCCATAGAATGTCTTTCCATATTCTCCGGTGCTGAGAATCTTTACCTGAAAGTCTTCTTAGATCTTGTCAAACTTTGAACTCTTAGGAAGAGAGAAGTCATTTGGGGAAAGACATTCATTTAAAAGAGAGTTCTTGAATAAATGAAAAGTATTGATTAAGTGATTACTACGTGCATAGCACTGAGAATAGGATGGACATAGGGACAGAGATGGGTAGTAGTGCTATGATTTCACCGGTATAGGGAACATCAGGGAATTTTCTCTGTAAATGAAAGTGAACTACTTATGTAGTTTTAAAGAGTTGGCCAGAGCACTTAGAGGTTAAGAGAGCTGTCCAGAGTTACACAGACATTATATGTCAGAGCCGTGATCGAAATTATAGCTTCTCAGGTCCAGAGTCAGCTCTTTATCCATGATACCATGCTCATTCTCTTGCTGTTAAAAAAAAAAAATCTCCCAAATAACTATACCCTGAAAGAAATAAAAACTTTATAAAAATGGCTTAAAAAATAATCATCTTCTTAAATTTAGCCAACAATTTTCAAGAAAGATAGCAGTTCCCCAGAATTAGAAAATTAACAGAAGCCTAGTAAACTTCATGGTTCCCCCTTTTGCCAGTGCTGGATGTACTGGTACCCTAATAAACGCTCAATTGAATTGTTCACCAAAATCTGTTTCACTTACCGAAGAATGACCACTTGGTGGCAGCAAACAACTAAAATATCTTTGGGGAAATTTGAATTATTTTTTTCATTGTTTTTGCTTCTTTTTTTCTTTTTTCCTTCCTTCTTACCTTCCAACTTCCTCTCTTTCCTTTCTTCTCATTCTTTCTTTTTATGTGTATGACATCAAGTAGCACGTCATCCATTATTCTGAGATCTAGAATCTACAATTGGCATTCAAACATTTTCCCTCCTGTCAGCATTTTGGAAATAGAATGCTATTAATTGTGTATTTCCTTATTGAAAAAACCCATAAGGATATCGCTGTCCTACTTCAAAGAAACTGGCTGGGGCTGTGTCTACTGGCTATTGGGGCAACTGGTGTGTAAGTAAAAAATACCTGAAGTTGTGTCCCAAACAATGCAATAGTTTGCATCCAGTTTGATCAAAAGTATTCCGTTTGACTACTGCCATTTCCTGTTATGCTTATTTTAGATTGTCAGGGAATATAAACTTTCACATTTATGTAACTAGGAAACCCTAGCAATAAAACTAAATGTAATTTCATTATTATATATAAATATGTTACATACATTTATGTAGAATCATAGATTTAGAACTGGAAAAGACCTAAGAAGTCATCCAATCCAGTCCCCTAATTTTACAGATTAGGAAATGAGGCCCAGGAAAGCTGATCACACAGGTAATAAGCGATCAGAGGTGGGATTTGAATCTTGAGCCTCAGACTCCAAAGCTCAGTTCTTTCCACAAGACCAAAGAAGCAGTACTACATAGCAGATAGACAGCAGACCTCCAAGTCAGAAAGACCCGAGTTCAGATTTCACCTCTGCTCTACCTCAGGCTCTATGAATAGAAGCATGTGTGTGTGCTCATCCTTCATTGCCAAAGAAGACCATGCCCTCAGAGAAATAACAACATGACTTGCACTTGACTTTGCTTCTTTTTTTGAGTGAGGAGGGGCTGTGCAGGTCACCAGCCTCACTTCTCCTCCAGAGCCATCAGAATCCAGTGACCAGATATTCATCAGGATGACTGGAGATGACCTAGGATGAGGCAATTGGGGTTAAGTGAATTGCCCAAGGTCACACAGCTAGTGAGTGTCTGAGGTGAGATTTGATCTCAGGTCTTCCTGACTCCTGCACTGGTGCTCTATCCACTGCACCACCTAGCTGCCCCTGGATGACTAAAGTAGTGTTAAACAAAAAGCAACTCGGGTATGAGGACATACAGGTAAAGTCCCTCATGATCTAAGAGACTATAAAATATTTTTCTCCCATTGTCTTCCTGCTTGTTTGACAGGGGATGTATTAACATTCTAGGAATTACCAGTGATTCAGGTACAAGGGAAGAAAAAAGAAAGGAAAAAATTATGAAAGCTCCAGAGTACATGGTGTCTAATACTAGGAAGGTTTTGGTCCCACTGTGCTCTGCTCTAGTTGAGTCATAGCTGCAATATCATGTTCAATTAAAGGTAATATGCCTAAGGAATAAAATCATGTCCTGAAAAAGGCAACTAAGATGCTGAGGAGATTCGAAATGGGGGAATTTATGCATTTATTTCTTAAGAAAAAAAATGTTGATAACTATTTCAATATAATTGGTCTCCTTTTCTATCCTATTTTGTCTGTTCTGTTCTATCCTTCTAATGGATCCTCAACACACAAAAAAACTTTAAGAGCCTTAATTCCAAACCATGCCATGTGGGGACAGGCTGAACAAACCATACATGTTTACCAGGAAGAAAAGACTTCAAAAGGGGACATGATCTCTATATTCATATATATATTCACTTTTTTCTTTTCATTACCTTTTTTTTTTTTTTTTTGAGATTGGGTCTTCCTATCTCTGAACAGGCTGAAAGTACAATAGCCAACCATGGGCCAGATCTCATTGCTGATAGATGGACATGGAAGCTTTGACCTGCTCTACTTCTGACTTAAGCCCGTTCACTCATCCTTAGTCAGTCTGGTGGACCCCTGCACCCAGGACCTCCTCTTATTGGTACTACACTCAGGGAAAGAAACCAATCAGCATAGTGCACTGTAGCTCAGAACTCCTGAGCTCAAGTAATCCACCAGCCTCAGCCTCCCTGTCATAGTAGGGATGGCCTCATTAGGCCATGGTTGTATTCAAGTATCAGAAGCTTGATGTGGGAAAGAGATTTAATTAAAGTTTGTTTTGTATGGCCCTCGCAAGCAAAACTAGAACAAATGCAGGGAGGCAGCTACTACCTCAGATGAGGAAATATGGCCTAATAATTAGAGCTGGGCAAAAGTAAGATAGACTACCCCAGTAGATCGTGTGACCTCCAACACTATAGACCCTCATGCTGAAGCTGAACCTTCTATATACCACATATTTTATATTGTTTTATATATATGTGTGTGTGATATGTATATGCATGTATATATACATATATACACATATATGTTATATACACACACACACTCACATATACAGACCATGTACTGAAGATGTAGAGGAAATTCACACTTAAGGTAAAGGTTGGATTAGATGACCTCCAAGCTTCCTTCTGGTTTAGACTCCGTGATTCTGTGCCTAGGGGTTGTTTACCATTTCAATGCTATTAGAAGTTTGGAAGAATGTGACTTCCTCAGGGTGGTATTCATTTTGCAAACGGTGCTTCACAAAATAGCCTTCCAGGCTGTCGGTAGCTTACTAAGGTCAAACCTTCACATGCACAAATGTAACAAATTTGGCAGCATCTTCATTCAGTTTAATGACACAAGCTTTCCTTCCTTCGTTGTCAGGTGTCTAAAATAGACCCTTTTCCACCTATTGTTTGACTGGCCATCATTGCTAGGAAAATGTGACTATTAATTTCTACATCCTTTATTGAAAAGACATCCTCCATTTATTCCTCATGAAATCCTGTTCCAAACTAAGGTCTTGATTAATCTAGTTCCTGGGTGAGGGGAGTCATGGGGTGTCAGAATTAAGATTAGAGGCCGGGATAGTGAGGAAAGAATGATATAAAAAATTAGTCAGTATTCCCACATTACATTTCAGAGTGTACCACATGTTCCTATATTACATGAAGTAGTAAAAAGGGGCCATGGATTTACAAATTTGAAATTTCTTTTCAAATATGCCATTTGCTAAACCCAGATGCCAAGACATGGGTAGATATTTTGTATAATCTTGTGACCAGACTATCAGCCAGCCAGTTCACCCAGCCTGCTGTGCAAACAGTCTCCAGAATAGTTCCTTTACTTGGGAGCCAGAACGTCTGCTTGCTTACATACAAGAAATGACTTCATTCTCTCCAGATTTTCCATAGAACCTACAGAATGGAGAAGAATCAGAACTGAGATTGGTAACGAGTTGTTCTTTTTCACTCTGCTTCCTTGGGATCATCATTTCTGTCCTTTTTTTAAAATAAAATAAAGGTTGCATTTTTCCCATCTCTGCCATGAGAATTCGTGTCTCTGAAGTACCTGATGTATAGAAAGTGTTTCTTAAAGACTGCTTGACTGACTGCCCAGCTCCTAGTGGTCCTGAGGGTTGGTCTTTGACAATACAAAGATGGTGTCCCAATATTGTTCTTTTTGTATTGTCAGGCCACAATTACATTTTCTGTGGTTCTTATCGCTAAGGCATAGAGGGATTAGGCAGAAATGAAAACATGCATAGTGTGAACCTATCTCTTCTGTTCTAGGGATCACAAGGGTACCCTGGGCAGCCGAGCCCTTTCACACGACAGCATTTTCATTCCTGAGACAAGTCAAGACCCACCCAGGCCAGCTCGGGTGTTTTCTCAGGAAAATGTGTCTGAGAGGATCAGAGCTTTACAGGTAATACTCCAAACAGTGACATGAGATGTGGAATTTGAAGTAATTCTTTATATTTTACTATGGATGATTTGGGTCATTATCTGGGTGCTACCCTATCACTAAGAAGGTTATGATTTCATCTCTGAAGCTGATCTTTTGTCACCACAGATCACAGCCTCTCCACTTCTTAGTATATGGTTTCAAGAGTTGTTGTGACCCCCTAATAGTTTTCATTTGGTGTGGGTGCCTGATCTTCTAGAAATTCAGTTCAATCCAATTAACATTTCTTAGGTAACTGCTCTGTGTAAGATTCAAGGGCTACAAAGACAAAAGTGAAAAATGGTTCCTGTTTCAAGGGGTTTGCCTTCTACTGAACTCTCCAAATTTAAGTCATCTGCTCCCCAGTTTACAAGTGGCATCCATTGCTCAGCTCATACTTTCCATCTTGGGTTGAACTCACAGGTAATTGGGATACCACTGCCATAGTTTTTAAGGACCCACACCAAACAGGTATAACTGAGCAAGACTTCATTCATTGAAAGGTTCTCTACTATGAATACCTTTCTGTTTATTGTTAGTCAAATAATTTATTCTCAAAAAATTCTATCCTTGTCCATTCTATATTACAGTTACATTTCTGAGACACTATGATGAAGGAGCATAAGTTTTGCAGAGTGGGTTTCTTAGTTCAGTCTTTTAGAACCTAGCATGGTGCCTCAGCACAAAGAAGACATTTAGTAACATTATTAATTGTATAGATTTTTTTTTAAAATAAGTTATTATCAGTTATATCAACTCTCCTCCCCAAAAAATCCTGTTAATAAATGTTAGGTATCCACTTAAGAGAATATTTTTTTTCATTACAGATGAAAATTCAGTATAATGTGAAATTGGGACCCCCTCCTCCATGTGGGATTCCCACTAAACGGGGAGATGATGCCGGCATGAGTTCTGAAGATGATGGGTTACCCAGAAGTCCTCCAGAAATATCTTTATTACATGATATAAATGCTGGCACAGCAACAAAGGCAAGTATGAGCATCAGCATCCTGTGCTTTTGACTCATTTCTATCACAAAGGGCAGCTAGATGTTTCTTGAGAGACCTGCTCTCCTTCCTTTTCAGATAATTCCCAGGAAGTGATAGCAGATTTCATTGATTAGATCAATCCTTCTATGGATTGGAAGTATGGGGGCCATGGGTTATACTTGGTTTTTATCCTTTGATCTGAAAGCTGGCCCTTCTTTAAAGATATGGTTCAGATACCATGGTATAGGATGCTATTAATGGGTAGGGGTTGGGTATCACGACATTCCTTGAAACGCATTTAAGAAAAACACCCTGATTCAACCACCTCCTCTGCCAGTATAGGCAACAATCCATCTTTTTAGTCCTCTGGTTCTCCAGTGGAGAGAGGGAAGTACTTTTCCTCATCTCTGCCCAGGGCTAACCTTGGTCATTATAATCACATAGCATTCAGCTTTCTCCTGTTGTTCTTTCCATTGGCATTGTTATAACCATTGTGTATTTTTTTCTTGATTCTCACTTCATTTTGCATCTCTTTCTTTCTGTATTAGTTACTTCTTGTGCAACCATGAGCAAATCACTTAAACTGCCTGGATTGACTCAACTGTAAAAGAAGGGGGTTTAATCTAGATGGCCTCTAAAATCCTTCCATCTTTAAACCTATGATTACATGATCTATCTGGTCATAAATTGGTTAGATCAAGTGGCTAGCTTCATTGAAATGAAACAAATTCTGACTCTTTTTTTTCTAGTATACGTTTGTGAATAATTTGTGTTTCTGGGTAAGCACTGAATGTACATGGCTATACGTTCCTGTTTAGGACAGGAGCGTTTTAGGGTGCTGGACAGAAATATGATAGGGTCAGGATGCCAGAGGTTCAAAAACTGGCATGGGTAAAAATGGGTAGGACTACTTAACATTTAATAATAGATTTTTAAAATATTTATGGGCTCATTATGTACCCACACATACAATAGTAGCTATATATGTTTATGGGACAGCTAGGTAGTATAGCAGATAGAGCACCACATCTGAATTCAGAAAAATCTGAGTTCAAATCTGACCTCGGACACTTGCTGACTGTGTGACCTTGGGCAAATCACTTAACCCCTATTTGCCCCAGTTCCTCGTCTGTAAAATGGGGACACACTGGAGAAGGAAATGGCAAACCACTCCAGTATCTTTGCCAAAAAAATTCCATGGACAAGTCCATGGGGTCATGAAGAGTCAGACAGGACTGACCAACAATCTATGTTTCTAGAGGCAGCCTTAGCTGGTGCAGTAGATAGAAAGATGGGTCTGGAGTTAGGAAGACTTCAGTTACCAGCTGAGTGAACTTATCTACCTCAGTGTCCTTAACTGAAAAATAGGGATAATAATAGTACCTATCTCTCACAGTTGTTACATGAATTAAATGTGATAATATTTGTAAAGCACTTAGTATAATTCCTGGTACATAGAAGATGCTTAATAAATACTGCTTGCTTCCTTCCATGATAGACAACCATATTTTGATATGTGGATGGGAGAATTTACCTTTAGTGTTGTCCATTGGAGCCAGAGAAAATAAATTCAATAAGTAAGGCCCACATGATACAGTTTATTCACTTAATAGCCCAACTTTCCAAGATAACATTCAAATTTATTCCTACAGCTTTTTGTATATGCAGGTTTTCCAGTGATCGCATGATTGGGATGGGTAGGATTATTACCCCAAACTACATGCAAGTCAGAAAAGCCTTGTAGTTAAAGATATTAACACGAATATTAGGCTAAAGCTTTTTTTTAAGATACTGGAATATATAATCTGATAAATGTTTTACTGTTACATACATTGAGTGGATGTTATTTGCATCCATACAGCATTAGGACACACACAGATAGATGTAGTTTTAGAGAGGGAGTTGTTTTCAGCTGATTCTGTTATTTATTGCCATATAGTTTCCTTTCAGAAAAGCACCCTGGTATAATAGCTTGAGGACCAGTCTTGAAGCCAGACTTCCTGTATGTGCTAACCATAGTACCCCAAACAAATCTCTCAAGTTATAACCTGAAGAAAGGTGCAGATCTGCTTAGGTAAATGGAATGAAAGAAATTTCTTCTGGCACTTTATGACACAGATAACATGAGGTGACCACAAGTTAAGGGGGAGAAAAATTCAGCTTCCATATTCTGCCAGATTACATATGCAATAGAAACTGAGATTGGAACCACCCCTGTACAGTGAAGCGAGGAGGGGAAGGAATATTCTTCTAGTAATGACTAACAGTGGTGTCCCCAGTGTATCATTAGGATTTTGTTGTGCCTAAGCAAGAGGAGATAGAAGACTGTTTCATGCCAAAACTAGGTCCAGGATGTCCATTTCTAGTTTACTGTTTCAGTTCTCTTTTTAGTTGAAGTCCTATCATCCCATTTCTCTTCTTTTAAAAGAGAAGGGAAAAAGAAAGAAAAACAACAGTGTTGAAAAATTCTGGTCTGGGAGACCCTGGTTCAGGTCCAAGTTCTGGCACTAACTAGATTTTGTGACTTTTTGAAAATCACTTAACCTCTGTGGTCCTAATTACTTCATCGGTGAAATGTGGGAATTGAATTAGATAACTTCTGAACTCTCCTTTCCAGCTTTCCCATCTTGTGATTTGTATAAAGTTGGTCTAATTTTTCCTGGTTCCTATATCCATAGTAAACTTTCCATCTTAAATGCCGTGACTCTATGATACAGAAGGAATACTGTTAGTACTTCAATTGTAATCTGATAATATCAAAATAATAACAGCATGTTACTTGAAAAGCAAAATATTTAGATTAAACCTTCATTCTTTTTCTGTACCTTTTAATTTTTTTATGTTCAAGTTTGGCTTCGAATGCTGTGAGTATTTTATGTTATTTTTGTATTGTATCTAGGTGTGTTATCTGTCTGTAATCCACCTCATTGTTCATCTTTGACTGAATCTCTCCCTCATTCCATTCTACAGTTCTCTGACCCTCACAAGCATCTTAGCTCTTTGAGTTTAGCTGGAACAGGCAGTGAAGAAGAAGAACAGGTAATTTCTAACTATTCATTAAGAAGAATGCAAAAATCTAGACCCACAAAAGCTTTAGACATAAAGATCACATGAACAAAATCAGGATTTTGCAAAGCAGCAACAAGATTGATGCCGGAATTAACCTTTCCAGAGTTTACATTGATTTATAATTCCTACCCTTCTCCCTTTATCCACAGTCCTCTCATGTCAGTTCTTTTGTTTTTTGTAAATAGATTTCTTTTTGACATTATCGAAATTTCCCAGAAACACCTGAACCGCCTCCCCCAAATTATATTTCCCTGAAACAGTTCAGCAAAACCACCTAAGAGCGTAATTCACCTTTCACTTCTGTAGTTTGTCCATAGATAACAGAAAGGAAGGATGTGTGGTTGGACTCTAACAATACGGTACAGACATTGTCTGTATTTAAATGTCACGCTATTACAAACACCCCCAGAATTATTTGACTTCATTCAGTTGAGCTTAATACCAACAATACACATGGCAAGGCACAATGCCAGACTTTATGACACTAAATAAAAAAGTGAAAATAGATATTTAAAATTTATAAATAACAATAAATGACAGTGTGGTTCAAGGTAACGAAGAGGAGGAAACGGCATTTTTTCTCCCTTTCGTTATGAGGACCAAATTCTGGTCACTGAAAGGGTTCTCTACGTACAAAACCAAGCTTAAGGAACAAAATGAATTCAGCTATTCAAACTTGTGATCAAAACAGACACTAGCTGATGTCATTGTGCTTTAAGTCTCAGATGAATGGGGTTGTATTCTTAGTTTGTGCCATATGACACTTAGGATGGCCTCATGTACATGTAGATACTTAACAAGTCTGAGTATGATGGTTTTATGTTATCAAGGGGCTGTTGTGCTTTTTAAAAAATCCATTATCTGAGAATAATTCCATGGTATCACTTCCCTCTTGAATAGACCATTTTGGGTTTTTTCTTTTTTTGAATAATATTTTTTCCCAGTTACATGTAAACACAATTTTTAACATTCACTTCCTTAAAATTTTGAGTTCCAAGTTTTCTCCCTCCCTAAGATAGTAAGAAATTAATGTAGATTATATATGTGTAATCATGTAAAAAAAATTGAATAGGTTATTTTGTAAACAAATTTTATTTTAAAATGTAATTACTAAATGTAAAGATCCAGATTTATGAGACTATTATTTATGAAATTTTCAAAGGATGTTATTTGGTACAGGGGCAACTAGGTGGCATAGTGGATAGCATGCTAAGCCTGGAGTGAGGAAGACCTGAGTTCAAATCTAGTCTCAGACACTCACTAGCTGTGTGACCCTGGGCAAGTCACTTCACTATTTGCCTCAGTTTCCTCATCTGTAAAATGAACTGGAGAAGGAAATGGCCAACCAGTATCTTTACCAAGCAAGCCACAAATGACATCATGAAGAGTCAGACATGACTGAAAAATGCCTGAACAACGACAGTTTGGTACAATGGGAAGAATACTGGCTGTGGAGTCAGGGAATCTGGTTTCAAATCCAACTTCTGATAGCTTATTACTTGTGTGCCCTCAGTCAAATTGCTGAACATCCCTAGACCTTGGTCTCCTCATCTGTAAAATGGGAGGGTTGGATTAGATGGCTTCTGAAGACCCATCTAGTTTTAGAGTTTACGATGTGAAACCAGCTGACAGTTTGATTCAATTCAACAGGCATTTATTAAGTCACAAATATGTGCAAAGCTCAATGCTAGGCACTGGAGTCAGGGTAAGAATTTTTTTTTTGTACATGGTATTTTATTTCATCCAATTACATGTAAAGATAGTTTTCTACATTCTTTTTTTATAACAGTGTGCGTTTCAATTTTTTCTTCCTCCTCCCCTCAAGGAAAGTAATAATTTATAATTTACAAAATTAATTAATTTTTTTGTCATTTATACATGCGCAATCATGTCAGATACTTTTTTACATTGGTCACGTTGTGAAAGAAGAAACAGCAAAAGGAAGAAAACCCCAAAACAAAAAAAATAGTGAATAGTCAAATAATGGCTTAAGGAATTAAATGGAAATTCTGAGGAATTTTGCAGAAGCCACAGATCACACTCTAGGATATGAAAAACATTTAGAAACTCAGAAATGCATAAAATACATGTATAGTATTACATAATATCAATATAGTTTTTCTTTTAATAGCATAAATATACACAATTTTATTTGGATCTTCTAGGTTACAGTGGGGGGTCATGATTGTGCCCCTAAAACCCCCTTCTTCCCCTCTCCCCCCAGGGGAAGGGATAATTGTAACGGGCTGCTATACCAGTGGCTGCATTTTTGGCCACACTGTGAGAGAGAGAGAGAGACCCTCTAGAAGAATACTGAAAAATAGCCCCTGGGTCCTGATAACAACTGGAGATTTCAGACAGTGTTAACACACCTGTGGTCAATAGCAGCTACACCCTGCCAGCTGTGCTTACCAAGGTATTCAACAGTGAGCAGCTAAAAAGTGAAGGCTTTCTTTCTTCCAGGAAACAAAAGCTAAAATAATCCCTGTTTAGAGATCATCCCTAGATATAGAGGAAATCAGGAAGATCCCTAAACTGTAGCTGCTTAATTGCTTCATTCTTTTTTTTTCAGGGTCAAAGCAATAAATTTAGTGAACAGCAGTCTTTCTTTTAAAAAATAAGTATACACAGGATGGTCTCGTGAGATGCCTGCATTGTCTGTAATACAGTAAAATGCTTATTTAAAAATTTTTATATTTATTTTATTTAATTTATTTTTCATTTTCATCATTCACTTTTATAAAATTTTGAGTTCTAAATTTTTCCCCCTCCCCAAGGCAGGCAATCTGATAAGAGGCTTGCTTCTTCATTCTAGTAGCATTTAGGTGAATTTACAAAGGTAGGACTTCAGAATTCCATGCAGGGGAGGAGGGTTGCTTTACCCTTGACTCCAATAAGACCTCTCAGAGTCACAATAACTAATACAAGGCCAGGAGGAGGAGTTTCAGAGATATCAGGTGAAAAACTTCCTCCCTCTTAGTCCACCCACAAGTCACTTCTCCAAAAAATAAATTATTGACTACAGGATTAAAATGGGGACTTGCCCTCAGGGGTTATCCACTCCTGCCTAAAACTGAACATAGATAGGTATCTTGATCGCCCCAGGCCTCAAAAACTGTCATAATAGCCTAGTTAGAAAACAAAGCCAAGACTGAGATTTAGAGGTCTAAGACAAGGTGAAAAGAGAAATTGATTTCCTTCCAATTTCTTTATATAATTTCCCAGAGGAGTAGAGGTTGGAGGAGTTATAAGCAGAGACAAGGGGAGGCAAGGGAAGCAGGAACTATTCATGCTTCCTGAGACCTCTTGGTATTGTATTTTCAGTTTTTTAAAAAGAGATTTTAATATTTTTTTAATATTAAAAAAAATTGAAATGTCTCTGAGCTTACCAGGCCCTTCTGAGGATCCACCGTGTTTGAGTTGTTTGTATCACACAGTCTTAATTTCTAAACAATAAGAAAGAGATGCTACAACTCCCTTTAGTGAACAACAGTCCTTTTTTTCCATTTTTTTAAAATAAGTATACACATGATAGTTTCATTGTGAGATGCTTGCATTCTGCCTCTGATACAGTAAAATGCTTATTGACTGACTGATAACTCAAGACAGGAATTTTTTCTTTTTTTCTACCATTTTTATTATTTTAAGTCAGATAGCAGCCTTGTTCCAGAAAGGCTGGGTTTGCCTCCGTGTGAGATTAACCACGTTATCAATTTCCTGAATCTAGATCATAACTACTTGTGAGACGAGCTAGCAGTTATTGGAGCTTTTTGTCTTTATTTTGGTTTTGTTTTCAGGGGTTTTTTTAATTATTATTTTATTCCCCCATAAACTGAAACAAAAATAGAACCTAGATACTCTTTTCTGCAATTTTTAATTATTTTCCTTCCCTAGCTGATGTAACTAAAATTTCTTTTCATTAGGCGAGAGCAGCATCATATAGGCTAATGTGAAAAATAAATGACTTGTTGACGTAATTTGCCTGCAGGGGACAGCAGCCCCCAAGCCAGTGTCTCAGGTCTCACATTCAGGAGAGTATTGTCACCTAGGTTTTGCCAGATTCACTGTGCAGAAATGAAATTATTGTCTTTTTTATTAGTTCAACCACAAAATTGAACATTGCTGATTTTCAACATTGCACAGACTAAAATTTGGTGCTGGGATTTTTGAGGGGGTTTTGAATCCAGGGCTGACAGTAAACAGATTTTTTTTTTATCTATACCACAATCTTCCACTATAGATTGTTGTCTGAATTTTGGTGATAATCATTGCCTTTCTCTTTGCTCCCGTTACTTTATATTGATGAATATCTCTGCTAGAGGATCCATTTAGACGTCATTCAATTAAGGAGCCCTCCCAAAGAAGATATTTCATGATGCTGAAAAAGAAAAAGTTTCCAAAGGAAGTTCAAAACTGAACTAACATCCCTTCCCTGAACAAAGTGTCCTCTGTCAGATAGATACACCCAAGTCAGCGAGTGTTTGAATCTAAATATTTATTTAGAAAACACATCAACCAGCCTGGTACCATCAAAACCATCAACACATTTAAAGCTAAGAAACTAAGTATTTGTCTTTTGAATTTACTGTGCTTAGTCAGTCACACCTAAACAAACTTAAGAAATTAGCACTCAGAATTTGTCTTTAGTGACTTCCAACCTTCTGTACCGTGATATGGTATTTGTCCCTGGTAAAGAATTAAAAACCTTCGTAAGGACTTAAGTGAGCACAGAAGGATTTTGACCTTCAAAATCTGAGAGAATGAAACCTTTGACATGGAATCATATGTGATGAAATAGATGTACACCACATAGAGGAGCCACTGGGACTGTCAACCACTAGTTCAGCTCCATATACAGGGAGAAGATTTATCCGTCATATCTAAGTATTACAAGTGGGCAAGCCCCTTCATGCAAGGGTTTTGGAACAAGCAATTGGCACAATTCCTGGCTCTAAAGTCTTTACAGTTCACTGGAAACCAGAAGAGAAGTGTTCTCCTTAATTGAGCACTTCAGATTTTCTTAGAAATGTATGACATATTTTCATGTGTTTATCCAGCATTTTGGCTTCCATTTAACATAGTCACAAGATCTGAAATCAAGAAATGTGGGTTCCATTCCTAGGCCAAGTTGTTTGACTTTGGGCAAATTAATTGCTTTATCTCCCTGAACCCCAGATTCTTAAGTAGCTAGGTGGCAAGGTGGATTGAATGCTGTGCTTGGAGCCAGGAAGACCAGAGTTCAAATCTTGCCTCAGATTCTTGCTAGCAATGTTACTCTGGTCAAGTTACTCAAATTCTTTTTAGCCTCCATTTCCTCCTCTTTAACTAGAAATAATAGCAGCAGCTATCTGCAAAGACAAAGTAAAATAAAATATGTGATGCTTTCCGAGCTAAATATTACTCATTAGCTATGATTTTGATATTTCGCATCTATAAAACAGGGTTAATGAGACCTATCCTACCTACCTCTGGCACAGGTGAGAAACTCAAAAAAGGAAATTTAGATAAAGCAGTTGGTAAACACTGCTATGAATGAATATGAATTTTATCCCTTATTTGTTATTATTTTCTACTAAGGTACCACAGAATTCTTCCTGTCAAATGCCAAATTTAGACTATTTAGAATAAATATTTAGATATAACAAATAAAAATAAAAAAATAAAAAAACTTAAAGACCTTTTGGATGTGATAAACAAATAGAATAACTAAATGTTTAGAAAATTTAGAATTCCTCAAAAGAAAGATCTTGGGACAGTATAAAAATTAAACACATTAAGAGTAGAGAATTAAATATTTGGAATCTGATTCTTTTGCTTTTTTAGGCTAATGCTCTGAATGTCTTTCCTTTATTTTCCAAAGGTCCCTTTAGGATCTTCTTCCAGACCCCTCTCTCCAGACCAGCTTTTCTCCAGACATACCAGTGACACCATGGCCTCTCCACGGACATCTGACAGTAGCCTCTCACCTCTAGCAGATTTTGATTATCCTCCTGAGTTCTCTTCCTGCCTTGATAACTCTGCGGCAAAACACAAACTCCTAGTTAAACCTCGAAACCAACGGTCCAGCAAAATGAGAAGGTTATGTTCGGTAAGTCAAGTCTCATCCAATAGAAGTGGGACTTGATACTCTCTCCATATGCCTCCAGGGGTGGTTCTTTGATCACTGGAGTAAGATCAGATGTCCCTACTCATTTTCCGTGTGCCTACGGTGCTGATGTTGGTGATTGTCACCCTTGAAGAATGAACCTAGACATTTCTGGCTGTGGAGATGATGGTTCCAGGAGAAAGAACGGACATTGGCAGAAAATAGTGAGGCTGCTTTCTGAAGCTTTGACTGAGCTGACCTTTGATTAGTGAGTTTGTAGCCAATTTAGTTCTCCTGGGTGGAAAGTTGTTTGTTTTTCCCTAACTTAAGGGAAAACAGACTCCTTTCCTCACATCAATTTCATGTCACTGTAGTTGGATACAGGTTAAACTCCCACAGCGTTCGAAGTCCAACAATGTTGACTTTCAGGAGAGTCAGGAGGCTGAGGCATTTCATTATTGTAAGCATTCTTTTTAGAGGACAAAGTAGTTTTTTTTCCCCTTTAAAAGTGCTACCTATCAGGCAGCATGCTTTTTCAGGGAGTAATGTCAACCTAAGTCTTCTTCCAGTAAATGTAACCCTGTGCAATGTGGAGACAAGAAAAAAAATTTATTCCAACTTCTTACTCATTGCCACAGACATATGTTTACTGAGCAAACATGAGACCTTTTAGGTACTTTACAAAGCATCTAGTTGACACAGTTGTTCCTGTTCCCATACTCTTGAATGGTTTACAATCTTAGAAAAGCAAAATTGGATTGATGAACAGCGCAGCATGTATACCTCTTTTGGAATGGGTAGAGCTAGAGGAAGAAGATAGAAAGTGTCAGCTGGTTCCTCATTATTCTTTATCTGGGGAGTTTTTGTGTCACTTTGAAGTGTACCTCCAAAGGACGAAAAGGATTTGGCTCAGTAACATAACAGAATAGCTCTTCCAGATGTGAAGTTGCCAAGGGCTAGAGAATGATAGTGGCAGGTGAGAATGCTTTGAGATGGAGTGGGGGAAGGAAAAGGAAAGGAAGGGAATGTGCCAGGCACTGGGCTAAGTACCTTCTTTTTTTTTTTTTTACAATCATTATCTCATTTGATCCTGACAATAAAAGCTGAGAGGTAAGTGCTATTTTTATCCCCATTTTACAGTTGAGTCAAACAGAAATTAAGTGACTAGCCCAGGGTCACAGCCATTGTCTGAGACCAGATTTGAACTCAAAACTTCCTCACTCCACATCCAGCACTCTGTTATCCATTGTAATATCAACTGCCCCCTTAAGGAGTGGACCCTGGAATTTCCAAGAACTGAGTTCCTTCCTCTAGTATACAGTGGAGGACAATGGCTCATCTTCCCTTCTTTTGCCACTTTGAAGGCCAATATTCAGCTTTAGATGCCATCTTTGGAAATGTTCATCCCAGCCCCAACACTGCTCAGACACTGGGCAACCTTTGTACAGCTGAATTCCTGTACTGTCTTGAATCAAACGCTAGGTCTTTTTTGAGGTAGGCAAAAACTGTTACTGGAATGTTTATTTCTCTCCTTGAATTTTATTTTTATTTTATCACTTTTGACTACAGGTTTCTTGAGTCTAAAAATTTCTGGATGTAACTTTGAAGCACTGTATAGATATTCTTATGCATTATTACTTACTCTTTAAAAAAATACCAGACTCATGTCAAAATGCATTTATTATTGATAATTCTTTCCAAGTAATTAGGAATGTGGGACTGTTTTGAAAAGTTCACGTCCTAGCTTCTTCTGCCAGCT
Source organism: Notamacropus eugenii (assembly GCF_028372415.1). Classification (NCBI taxonomy): domain Eukaryota; kingdom Metazoa; phylum Chordata; class Mammalia; order Diprotodontia; family Macropodidae; genus Notamacropus; species Notamacropus eugenii. The sequence goes on along the minus strand of NC_092876.1, from coordinate 406,283,716 downwards.
TCTCCTCTTAGAAAATTACTGATTTTAGATTCAGAGCTAAAAGGAACCTTATGGGTCACTTTATCTAACACCCTCATTATACAGATGAGAAAACAGGTCCAAAGAGAAATGACTTGTCACAGGTAGTAACAGGGCTGGGATTTGGACCCAATTGTCTTTTCACAGTGCTATGATTTAGACCTCTGGATCTGAGATGTTCTAGGAGACTAGAAAGTATGGGAACTATTTCAAATACCTCCTAGCAATCAACGCCAATCAACAAATATGTAGTAAGTACCAGCTGTGTGCAAGGTACTATAGGGAATAACAAAATATATAAGATATTGTTCCTTCCCTTAGGGAGTTTAGCTGAAGAGACAGGGCAAATGAACAGAGAGCAAATATAGATCCCTCTACTATTATTTCAGCCTTCCACTAAAGTAATGAAGTAAGTGATGTCTCATGATGTAAAGATGACCCTGAGTTCTCAAAGACAAGTAGAGTTCAAGCTGTGTCAGATTGAAAAGATTTCAAATACAGACCAGGGGGTGGATTGGGTGTCTGTTGTCTGCAAACAAGCCTTGCTCAATTCAGAGAAATTCATCCCCATGTTGACAGCTGGGGTTTGGGGCCACAACAAGTCTTGGAGACAGTTTCCTAAAAGGTAGAATGATCGTGATCTATGTTGGCAGAGGGAGTACCCACATCAACAAAATGACATATCCTTGTAGTGTAATTTTAGCAAGATGACATTGTGTGACCCAAAGGAGAAGACCTGTGTAAGTTAGTTTTTGCTTACATACGTTATTCTATTTCATGACTTGTTTCTCAATCATGCTGTATCTATTGATTAACGAGGTGAAAATTCAGAAATAATGAAATGAATGTTCTAAATGCATGACAGGAGGAAAAAACTAAGACTAGAAGAAATAGTCTGAATGTCTTAGAGAAAAAGATTCTACTAGCCGGGCACTCCTTTAATGTGAGTGAGGCTGAAGGCAGTATTTCTCACAAGTTGAAGAATTGTGAGCTGCAGTACACTGTGCCAATTAGGCATACACACTAGGTTCAGCATCAATATGGTGACTGACCTCTTCCCCCCGGTGAGAAGGAGTCTGCTAGGTTGCCTAAATAGGGACCATTTGGCCCAGGTTAGAAACAGAGCGGGTCAAAATCTCATTAGTGGAATCAGTTCTTATAAATAGATCCTGCACTGTCAGCCTGGGCAATAAAAGGAGACCCAGTCTTTTCAAAAGACTTTAAAAAAGAAAGACAAAGGAAGGAAAAAAAGAAAAAAGGATCCTATTGATGCTACTGGAGAAGAAATCATCTGTTACATACCAGGAAATTATTAAAATGAAAGCTCCTCAAACGGCTTTTGATCATATTTGGTTGAATTCTTTTAACTGTGTGATCTTGGAGAATATTTTTTTTAATCTCTTTGAGCCTCAGTTTCCTTATCAGGAGAAGTAGAGAGTTAGGCTACATGATTACTGAAATCCGCTATTTTTATATATATGTGCAATCATGTAAAGCATATTTCCATTTTAGTCATGTTGTGAAAGAAGAAACAGAACAAAAAAAAACATGAAAAAAATAAAGTGAAAATAATATTCTTCAGCCTGCATTCAGACTCCATCAGTTCTTTCTCTGGATGTAGACAGCATTCTCCATCAGGAGTACTTTGGAGTTGTCTTGAATCAAACAAAAAGATATCTTAATGACTTTATTGAATTATCTTTCTTTCCTCAAATTTTTTAGTAGCATTTTGGAGCTATATAATACAAACAAGCATTTATATTCTTACAGTTTTTATTACATTTATTTTATATTACATAGTTTTACATATGTAATTACTTCCAGAATGTAAAGTCCATGAGAACAGGGACAGTGTTTTAACAATCTTCGTATCTCCCCCGATACCTAGCCCAGGGCTTTGCACGTATTAGATGCTTAATCAGTGATTGTTGAAGAGATGAATGAACAAATAAATTCAGAAGAGAAAGGGATCATGATCATCAACTAGGAATCTTTCACCAAGTAGATAAAACTTTGGCTGAGATTTGTAGGATTTGGATGGATCAAGAGATGGGCATTCTGGGAACAAAAATGTGTAAGGTAGCAAAGAGCACATCCTGACTTATGTGAAGAAATTATAGTAGGGAGGGAGATCACTAGAGATAGGGAGAACAGTTAAGAGCCAGGCCTGTGACTCACCTTTAAAAAAAAAAATCCACAGATGTCTGTAGGGCACTGTTATACAGTTTCACTGGAAATTAGTTTATTTGAGATGGCAAATAGGTTAATTATATAGCAGATTGAAAAAAAGATGCTTTAATTTGTTTGCTTAGCATTTTCATTTATAATTTTATCTGCTTGTGCGTACCGTTTTCTAAAATATCATGAGTAGTGAGAGGAGCGTTTTTTGACAAGGCATGGGAATTAGAGGAGGAAATCCAAATAAAAAAAAAAATAGCTCCATAAATGTTTGAAGTAGTGATGACATCTAATACATCCTGTATTTCTTGCAGCGTGCACAGTCAGAGTCTCTAAGTGATCTGACTTGTACCCCAGAGGAAGAGGAGGAAGATGGGAAACAAATGATCGGAGACCATAAAGATGAGAATTCCATTTACAGTCAGGAGGAAATGATGGAGAAGGAGACTGTAGCAAATAGCCCAGAGATTTTGAGACCAGAGATGCCTGAGGAGCCTTCCCAGAGCCAAGAGAACCAAGATGAAAAGCCTGGGGTGCTTGAGTTTCCTGATTTATTTGCCAGCACAGGGGAGTTGTCATCACTAGTAAATAACCCTGAGACTGCAATGGAAGTCAGTGGTTCAGAGTCAGATCATTTACTTTCTTTAGATTCCCCTTCTCTTCCAGAAAACTCCTCACCTCCTACTCTAGATGAAGAACAAAGCAAAGACGCTTCTCCCACACCAGTGTCTTCTCCTACAAGGAGCATATGTGAGGAGTTGATTTGTACACTTCATGAAGTCCAAAATCAGTCTTCTGACAGCCCTCTAGATATGCCCTCTCCAAAGGATATTTCCAGCCCTACTGCAATTTCATCCAGTTTAGATTGTTCAGAAGAAAATATACAGGAGTCAAAAGACAGCCTGGAAATGGCTGATGCTGGGGAATCAGTGAAAGAATCCACAATAATGCCTGACCTGGGCACCCAGTTACCAAAGAGTTGTTTGAAAAACAAAAACTCTTCAGTCACCTCAAGTCCCAGCGTTTCTCCCATTTCTCCAGGTGCAGTGTCACCACAGCTGGGATCTGCCCCCTGGCACTTAGAGAAAAAAACCACACCTGAAGAGGTCCCCAAGTCTGAGCAGCAAGGCTCTCCTCCCACAACTCCCACGGCAGGGCTGTCAGAAGGTAAACTGGAAAGGGGAGCCAGTGAAGTGAGGAGCTCGAGAAAGTTCTCTGTGTCTTCCTCCTGGGAGAGACCAAAGGCTAGCCCCCTCTATCTGAAAGACCATTCAGGCAGCGAAATTCCATCAAACACAAAATTGTCCTTGCTGAAGACAAATCTGGCCTCAAGAAATGAGGTGACCAGGGATAATCTTCAGATGAACGCTGAACAACAGGAAAGGAAATTGGGCATTATAAAACAGGCACTCCCGGTTGAGAGTGCCTCTCAGAACTCTGTAGGAAGAGAGGGTGACCACACTGGGCCAAGCTGTATGTCCCCAGCTTCTAGTGCTGTATCACCAAAGGCAGATCCTTGTTCACAGTTACCGAGTCAGCCTGTCATTGAAGACAAAAACCCCTTTCAAGTCAAACTCCGGTCCACCTCGCGCTCTTTCAAATATAGAGATGGATCTTTCCCAGAATCAAAAGGAATGAAGCGATACAGTGCAGAGATCAGGGTGGAGAAAGGAGGGCTGACTTTGCTTTCAAAAGAAGAAAAAACTCAAATCAAAAGACTATCGGATATAAGTGCGACTAGTACTTTAAATGATAAGGTGAAGGGTAAAGCCAAGTCCTCGGAGCAGCTTAGTCACAAGCCTCCATTACCCAAGAAACCTGTTTTGCAAACTATAACTACTTCCCATTCACACACACTCCCTCCTGGAAACCTTGAAAAACTCGACAAATTAATCAAGTCTCCAGAATCCAGAAATGAAACTAAGGCCTTGGAGAAAAAGTTGTCTCTACACAAAATAGCTGGTAAGAATGCTGATCATGTGTGAGTCTGCTGTAGGATGGAGATTATTCGGAAGTCTTCCACTGTGAGCCCTTTGAAATTACTTCTTTGAGTTAGAGCATACATGTGTGTAAACAGGAACGTTTCAGGAATATTTGAAGAGTAAATAAAAAATTCTTTTCAACTTCACAGAGAAATGTTTGTTGGCTTAAGGGAGCTGGGAGACAGGGAGAAGTGGGGAAAGAGGTCAAGAAAGTAAAAGTAGAAAAAAAATTCATACTCTATTTTTTCCCAAATAAGGCAGCAATGAAAATGTAAAGGCTTCGAAGAAGAACAAATCCCTTGTCAGGAGAAGGGGCACTAGTAAGTGAATGTTCTACTATGTATCAGTTCATAACTTCCAGTTTGGTACCTTTTAAGATGTCAGCAAGGTCTAGGTTCCCTAGATAAATGATTTCCTGTAAAATTATTTCAATGATCCGGTTCATCTTCTTGTTGTATATCTGTTCACATCATACCTTTCTCCTTAAAAATCTTCAATAGCTCCCCATCACCTTTTCTAATAAAGTATAATCTGATCCCCATGCAAAGGCTTTCACAGTTTCTGAGACCTCCCTTTCAGTCTTACCCAACACTGTTGCCCTTCATTTCATCCAAATTGCTTTATTCACTAGCTGGTATTCTACTCCTGACTTGTCTGGTTTCCATACCTTGGTTCGTTCTGTCAAAAACCAAATTTAGGGACCTGCAATTGAGACTTTTCCCTTGGGTGCTTCTTCCCCCAAAGGCATGTTATTTACCCCTTCACATCTTCTTCATCATTGTCCACTGCACGGATGAAAGTCCTTTTACTTTACTGGTTACTAATCCTAGAGGTCCCATAGTTGGGTCACTTTTCCCTAGAACTCACCTTCCTCATCAAAGCCATTCAGAGGCATCAGAGGATTCTCTGTGAAGTGGTTTACATGTCTCTCTCTCTCTCTCTCTCTCTCTCTCTCTCTCTCTCTCTCTCTCTCTCCCTCCCTCCTCCCCCTCCCTTTCTGTCTTTCTCTCTTCTCTGCTCCCCCCAAAATGCGAGCACATATACACACACATATGCACCATCACTCAGTAAAAAAAATTCTAGTTATGGTTCTGATTTTGTAATCCATGCCTGGAAGGGACCTCCTACTCCCCCTCTTCCATACCTCTGCTTATGAAAAAACTCTGCCTTCAGGGTCCAATTCAGGTGTTATATCCTTCATGAAGCCTAACCTGATCCTTCCCAAATAAAAAGGTTTTCCCTCTTCAAATTTCGCATGACTGTACCTATGTCCTTGCCTTTTCCAAATTGTCCTTTCTGTCATAGTTATTTGTACGTATGCCTTAATCCTCTTATTAGAATGTGAGTAATGTCAGAAGACTGTTTTGTTTCAACTTTGTTTCCCCAGTTCTTAGTATGATGTCTTGAACATAGAAGGTGCTTAATAAATGTTTGTTGAATCCTTTCTATGACCTAAGCCGCTTCCTGATAATAAATTAAGTACTTTTAAAACATGGCACCAGTTTCCTGAGTCAGGTTCTTTGATCTTCTCTCCTCAAGAAAGGACTCTTTCAGATTATTATACTAAATTTATTTAGTATATTATATATATAATATATATAGTATTTATTTAGTATTTTATACTAAATATACTCTTTAGTAATTTGTTACCCTAGTTGCCTAGAAGAATTAATTCAGGGCCAAATTGTCCTTCATTGCATAGCTGTTTTGCAGTGTGTTGGATCACAACTATCTTAATGAAATTGTATTAAAAGCATACATTATGCAGTAGAAGAAAAGTTGAATCCATCCCCATAAAGGAAAATGTTAAGGATGTATGTGGAATGCAAGAATTTGTCAAAAGTAGCCTTCTTCAAAAAATAAAAGAATTGAACTAGGTTACTTTTCTCTTTCCCCTCCAATCCAAGCTTCCCACAGCTATCAGATTGATCTCCTTAAAGCACAACTCTTCTTGTGCCATTTGCCTACTCAAAACCCTTCCAAGGCTTCCTCATCGTCTACAGGATTAAACCAAAACTACTCCATTAAGCATTTTCAAGGTCTTCCATGTTCTGGTCCCGACTACCTTTCTGGCCCTATCTTCCATTATACCATTACATTTCAAACACTGAGTTATTGATGCTTCCTAAATACACCCCATGATACCCTACCTTAGGATGTGTGATCTCACTGCCACACCTATTGAAACCTACCCATCCTTCAATGACAAGCTCAGATGCCAATTCTATCATCTCACCTTCGCTGATTATACTTAATCAGATGTGATCTACTCCATCTCTGAATTCAAGTAGTGTTCTATCTGTCTCATGGAATTTATTCTTTTTCTGCCTTGCTTTATAGTTATTTGTATTCTTTCCTTATTTTCTTTTCCTCTCAGTTACAAGCCCCTTGAGGTCAGAAGAATGCGTTTTCTTTATCTTTGTGCCTAGCACAATATGTTGCTTCAAAGGAGGAGCTACATAAGTGTTCCTCAAATTGGATTGTATGTGTTTGACAAGGCTGATTAAGTTTTATTTGCAGTGATTCAGATAACAAAGAATTCTGTTGGATATGTGCATTTGATTCTGCCACTGCTAGCTTCTTATTAGAAGCAAAGATTCCAGACAGTAAAATTATAATCGTTTCAGTTCATCATTGCCAAAGGACTTGTGTGAATGGTGTTTGTGTGTTTTTGATGTGAAAGAGATATGATGTTGTCTGTGGTGTAAGAGAGAGACAGAAATAATCAATAAAAATTTATTAAGTGCCTACTATGTGGTGTTACTAATGAAACAACACCCCCCAATATATGCACATACAAACCACCCCCCTACACACACACTGTACTGCATACTCAACCCCAAAATCCTCATAGGCTTCTAGGTTTATGATAATCACTCGAAGGGCTTAGACTCCCCCCATCAAAGGAAATGAATTTAGGGTTGCTAGAGAAACAATGGCCCAATATCCCAAATGAGTCCCTAATGTGTAACTCTCAGACCAACACCCCAAGGCTCTGGGTTTCAAAAACCAGGTTCACTTGGGGAGGGGCCTTTGCCCTAAATCTTTTCCCTTTGGTTGGTTTTGCCCTCAAACTTTTGAACTTCAAAATATAGGTCATGTCCAGTTCTCCATGAATGTGAGTATGTATAGGACAGCCTTCTTGTATCCCACAGACAACACAGGGAAAGGGAAGGGAATAAGTGTTTTTGCTTGTTCCAGGCACCATGCTAAAAAGCTTTATAAATATTATCTCATTAGATCCTCACAACAAACCTGAGAGGTAGGTGCTTTTGTAGATTCCAATTTTACAATGGAGGAAACTGAGGCAGATAGCAGTTAAGTGACTTGCACAGGGTCATACAGTAAGTGTCCAATGCGAGATTAGAACTGAGATCTTCATGACTCCAGGTCCAGCATTCTATCCATTGTATCACCTAACTGCCTCCGAACAGCAAGCATAAAGAGCATACATACATACTATATCTAAACATATATAGTATGTATATGTATGTGTAGATAGAACGATAAATTCTTCCTCTACTGATTTCTATCTTGTTCCCAAGGACTCGCATATATTTCTCTAGGCTTACAGCACCATTTTGTGATATGTGGACTCCCCTTGTAAGGAAATAAACATGAGATTTCTAGAAAAGCAAATCTTCAATATCTCTGAAATCCCAAGATATAATATATGACCTGTGACCACAGTCAGTTGCATCTTAGAGATGACTACAGATTGCCGAACAATATATAAAGATATGCTCCACTACCTGGGAAACCTGCATGCTTTCCCACTGGAGATGAAGGAAGCTTGATTTGTTGAGGGGACGGGTTTTCATTTTTTTTTTTTACTGCTGCAAATAGTTTTTTGTTTTGTTTTTTAACTTTTTTCCTATTTGTTTTTGGGGGCTTGGGATACTCAAAAGCAACAAGGCAGATGAGAACCTACAAGAAATTTGTATGTTGAGAATAAGGATAAAATTAGGCCCAGGAAGCTATGGAAGGTCTGGGCACGTAAATTTGATGAGTATCTCAGAATTGCACATTATGGACATTGCACTGGGGATGGCATTCAGTGGGCTAAACTTCCTGGAGAAAGACTTCTGCTATCTCCACTTCCTCTCCTCTCACTCTCTTCTGATCTCTCTGTAGTCTAGCTTTCCTCTAGCTGAAACTATTTCTGGAAAGTTACCAGCGATCTCTTCATTGATTCTCAAACTTTATCCATCTTAACCTCTCTGCAACCTTTGACCCTCTGATCAAATGCTTATCTCTTTCCATGATAATATTCTATCCTGATTCTCCTCTTGCTTATGTTGACTTGTGCCTTCACAGTCTTTTTTCTTGGTTTTTTTTCTTAGATCATACCCACCAACCTTGGGTATCCCCCAGATTCTGCCCTAAGACATCTATACTATTCACTAGGTGAATTTAGTTATCATCTGTATGCAGATGATTCTCAGATTTATTTATTTAATACTAACCACTCTCCTGAGGGACAACTCGGTGGTACAGTGGATAAAGCACTGAGCTTTGATTTGGTAAGACTCATCTTCCTGAATCCAAATCTGGCCTCAGACACTTACTAGCTGTATGACCCTGGGCAAGTCACTTAACCCTGTTTGGCTTAGTTTCCTCATCTATAAAATGAGTTGGAAAAGGAAATGGCAAACCACTCTAGGATCTTTGCCAAGAAAAGCTCAAATAGGGTCATGGAGAGTCTGACATGACTGAAACGACTGAACAACAACAATCTCTCTGCTGACCTCCAGTTTCGTATCTCCAGACACCTTTCGGACATATTCAAAACTGAACCCAGCGTCTTTTTCCCCAACCTTTTCCTTGTCCTAACTTCCTTAATATTATTGATGGCACCACCAACCTCCTAGTCACTCCAGCTCAAAATTTAGGTGTCATCCTTAACTGCTCAAATTCTCTTATCCAATCTATTACCAAGAACTGCCAATTCTTTTGCAATATCTTTGTGGTATCTCTCGTATATGCCTTCTTCTCCTTCTGACACTGGTACTAACCTGGTACAGATTTTCTTCACTTCATGTCTGAACTATTTTCAAAGTCTTCTGGTTGGTCTCTGCTCCGTTCTCTAGCTGTCAAAGGGATCTCCCTAAAGTATAGATCTGGTTTTTTTAACAAGCTCCGTTCCATCCAGGATCAAATATAAAATCCTCTGTTTGGCTCTTAAAGCCCCTTGTAACAGCCTTTTCCTACATTCCAAGTCTTCTCACACTTTTACCCCCTTTCACATATTGTATGATCCAGTGACACTGGCCTTTTTGTCATTTATCACACAAGACAATCCATCTCCCAACTCTGAATTTCTGCTAGCTATTGCCTTTGCCTGAAATACTCTCCCTATACCTAGGGAAAGAGAATTGGGCGTAGATCAGAGGGAACCTGAACAACATGATGGTTTACACGGAAGAAAGTTTTTGTTAAGGACTTTGTATCTTTCTCTAGAGGGTGCCTTGCTGAAGGACTTAAAGGAGACCTGCAAGGTATTTATTTGTTAGCCCATTTGCTTATCATGGAGACTTGTGTGTCATAGCTGACCTTTTTCATGGGGCCCATAAATGGGAGCCTGCAGACCTATGGCAAACTTTTCTGAGAGAGTCAGAGGAGAGAGAGAGAGAGAGAGAGAGAGAGAGAGAGAGAGAGAGAGAGAGAGAGAGAGAGAGAGAGAGAGAGAGCGCTCAGTATAGGTCAAAACCTAGAAGCCAAAGGTTGGACCTGGGTCCTTGCAGGAAAAATGTCAGTGTATCTGCGCACCTTACCCAGTGAAACCTACTGATGCCAGGCTTGAGATGGAGGCACCTCATAATCATATTTGCCCTGATCTATATAGTAGTAAGATGCATCAAAAGACCCTTTGGTCTTTCAGTTATATACCTCAGCTGACATAACTTTTTCTTTGCAAAAAATTAATTTTTCTGACTCTTCAGGGCCAAACTGATCCATATAAAAGAATAGTACCTTAAATAGTGGGACAGTTAGGTAGTTCACTGGATAGAGCACTGGGCTTGGAATCAGGAAGACTTATCTTCCTGAGTTCAAATCTGGCCTCAAGATACTAGCTATATGACCCTGGGCAAGTCACTTAACCCCTTTTGCCTTGGTTTCCTAATCTGCAAAATGAGCTATAGAAAGGAATGGCAAACTATTCCAGTATCTTTGCCAAGAAAACCCCATGAGCAGTATGGTCCATGGAGTCACAAAGTGTCAGGCATGGCTAAATTGACTGAACCTTACACAGTACATGAAGGCAGAGAGCATAATCTTGCAAACCTGAGGTTTCCCTGAGCAATTCTAGACATACCCTTGATGACAGGTCATTAGGTAGGAACTTCTAATGACAGAGTTGTTGGTTTGTAGTAAACCCCCAGTTTACTGGTAAATATTTGCCTATGGATTCATTATTTAAAGGGAAAATTTTCTGAAAACTGGGATGCTCCATCCGTGGGAAATCAGTGGGGCTAGGAATAATAATTTAGCATAATAGAAAGAGCTGTGGTGAGATAGGTATCCCAGGCCTACCACTGACATGGCCAAGACATTTCCTCTCTTTGGGCCTCAGTTTCCTCATCTGTAAAATGGGGGTAATGATAATACCTATCTCCCAGGGCTTTTAAGAAGATGAAAGGCCTTGATAACTGTAAAGCATTTAGCCCAGTAACTGGCTCATAGTAAATGCTATATAAATGTTAGCTATTATTATTATCTCTAAAGGGGGTTAGACTAAATAAATGATCTTTGTGTTCCTTTCCATCTTCTGACATTCTGTTATGACTCTGGTTAGAGGAGAAGACTTCTTCCCTGTTACTGTTGTTTCCCTACACCTCTCCCCCCCCCACCCTCTCATGCACAAAGCGTAGCAGATCACTGAATTACCTTACTTCTCCCTGGACTTGTCCATTGCCTTTGGAATCTGCTCTTAATAAGGCACTGACTGTACTTAGGCAAAGCAATTTCTCCCATAATTCTGATTAATTGATCATTCATTTGCATCTGTCATTTCTTGGCACAATGTAGGGACAGCAGCTTAGAGTAATAGAAAGAATACTTGATTTGAATTAAAAAGGGAGAAAGGAAATAAGCATTTATTAGGCACCTACTATGTGCTAGGTACCTTACAAATAATATTTCATTTGATCTTCACATAAACCCTGGGAGGTAGGTGTTATTATTATCATCTCCGTTTTACCACTGAGGAAACTGAGGCAGACAGATAGTAAATGTCTTCTTGTCCAGTATCAGTTCTTGACTTCAGGCTCAGCCTTCTAACAGCTTCACCAGCTAGCTATCTCTAGGGTTCAAATCCTTGCTTTGCTACTTAGTACCTAGGTGACCTTGGACAAGTCACTTCCCTCAGTCCTCTGGACCTCAATTTCTTCATGTATAGAATGAAGATTTTCTAGGCTTTCTCTAACTCTCAATCCTTTGTAGAAGGTTTCAACAGATTTTCTGAATGCCCAGACCAAATATACAGTACTAGTTGTTTCCATCTCTAACCAAAAAGTCTGTCTTTCTTAATTCTATAGGGTGGTTTTGGGAATGAACAAGTTAACATTTGTAAAACGCTGAGTTTCTGGGATGCTGCCTAGAGGGCAATCCTCTTTTCATAAGCATGAACACCTGAGATTGTCTAAAGACAGCAGCACACAGCAAGCTAGGCTTAAAATCACTGTCTGTTTGGTACTATGATGCCTTTTTGCATGTGGCTACATTGATATTAACAAGCTTTGCTTTTAGGGATGCATAAGCAGTAGCTAATGAAATTCTCTGCAGCATTTCATAGCAGTTATGGTGAGTAATTCTAAAAGCAGGTTGAGCTGGGGGAGGGGGTAATCACTCAGTATGAATATAATCTTAGCATTGGCATTCATCTCTGCATGAACTAAAATTGAAAGCGACCTCTTAGACATCTAGAATGTACCCATATGAGGATATCCTTGCTTTGACTGTGACACCAAGAAAGAGACTTTGCAGAACCCTAAGATGTTTGACATTTATTTCTTTCTCCATGACCTCTTTATAAGGCTTTAATCATTATGATAACAAGAACGGTCGATTTGTGGATCAAAAACCCATTGTTTTGTGTGGTAGACCAAGAACTATATTTAAATATTGATGGGAGAACAGTGGATAATGAACAGCTAAGCTAAGAAACACAGAAAAAAAAAGGCACTCTTTCTATCAGTTCTTTGGTAGCACTGAGACCAGAGGAAAGAGGAGAATTAGAAGAATCCCCAGATAAAGGTGTGTGCTAAATCAAAAGCTTTGGACTTGCAAGGTGATTTTCATTTTGATATGAAAAGCCTGCATGTAGGAGATCTCCCTTCTTTCCTATTCACCGTTGTGCTTACTGCCCAGGAATACCAACTTAGGGGCTAGGACAGATGGTCACTCCGTGTGTGGTATCTGCTATTTTTGGCCCTTTTGCAACCCACTGCCCACAAACCTGAGCAAATGGATTTGGACCAGTTGAACTCTGGGTAATTCAGTCCAACATAGGTGACCCAGCTGTCATTCTCCCCCCCACCCTTCCCTTAAAGTGATGGTAATTCATACATAGCACCTTCCCTAGAGGCAGGATTAGTCCTTGTAGCTGGGGACAATTCAGATAGTAAAAGTTTAATAACGGCATTATTCATTTTTTTATTTTTTCCCTAGAAAGTTCTAATTATTGCTGTTTATTATCCTGTATAGCATTGGTCCCTTACAGAGTGCTACATTAGACATAATGATCTCAGTCCTCTTATCCCTCTTCTGGTGGGGGAGTGGGGTCTGCACTCTGTGGGGGGATGGAAGAGAGACGGTTCTGTATTTTAAAGTTAGATGTCTAAGCTCAGTGCCTCAGACAGGTAACCTCTCAAGTTATTTCATCTGTTTCCACTCATTTTATTGTTGTTAGGTCTTTTTCACTCTTGTCCTATTCTTTCCGACTCCATCTGGGGTTTTCTTAAAGATAACGGAGGGCTTTGCCATTTCCTTCTTCAGATTATTTTACAGATAAAGAAATTGAGGCAAATAGGGTTAAATGAGTTGCCCAAGATCACACAGCTAGTAAGTGTCTGAGACCGGATTTAAAGTCATGACAATGTTCCAAACACTGATTCCAAACTCAGTGCTCTATCCACCATGTCACCTACCTGCCCCATTCCCACTCTGCATCCCCCCCTCCAAATAAACCTCTTTCTTTTTTTTCTTTTCTTTTTCTTTCTACTCTTGCATCTTTCCTTAAACAAAGGGAAAAAACTTTTAGCAAGGAGTGAAATGCAGAGGCAAGAAGTGTTTAGGAGGTAAGGAGTGGAATGAAATATATGGGGTAATTACTATAAAGACTATGCCAGAAAAAAAATTTCTAAGAGAAAATTTTAATATAAGGGAGTGTTAGCATGCAGAATTTGGGAAATTGGACAATGGCCCAAGAAAATGAAGGGAACTATCCAGGGCCTTAACTAGGAACTCTAGCACTTGGAGTAAAGAGAGAGGAAGCCTGAGCTAAGATCATGAGTCCAGAGAGGGATTCACCTGGAGTGCTGTAACTCCTCAGGACCCCTCTTCTGAGGCACACCACCCTTCAAATTCATTTCACCTATGCTATGTATGGCTTGTCTGTGAGTTCTTATTCATAGCTGGCTTTGCTAGAAAAGGAGAAAACTTGTCCCCTCAGGAATTTTGGCCTACATCCCCACTCTTACCCCCAGTTCTATCTGCAACATCAGGGGTCCCAGGTGGCAGACATGGTGAGTGGACATGCAGGCCTGCAAGCCATTGGTCTGAGGACCCAGAAGGGGTCCAGCCTATAGGGATGGAGGCCAAGCCTGAAGAAGAGACTGGAGTTACTGGGGTAGTTGCCATGAATGAGTGTGTCGTTCCTGCAGTTGGGAAGATAGCTACTTCCCTGTTTCTTCTCTAAATCCTGACCACCATCACCCCACCCCACCCCCCTTTCATTTTTTCAGACTCTTCTGACTTCCCTCTGGTTGCTATGGCAACCCCTCTCCTGTCTGAGGTATCTTAGGCAGATAGATGTTACTGAAGCTTTTGAACAATTCTGGACATCTCTTCCACTAGCCTTGAATGCTGGGAGGTGGGTAACTGGAAGGAATGGATTTCGCTTGTTGACCTGAAAGTTTGGTTAAAGTAGAGGCAACAGGTTAAATGCATACATTTGTATTATTCATTCCCCTAAAGTAACCGTTACATAGTAGTATGGTGCCAGATATTATCTGACTGCTGATACAAAAATTGGCCAGGCTTAAATCTTGTTTTAGGACGAAGAAGGTGTTCTGTGTCCTTCAGATTTATGGTCTCCATGAGTGATTAACTAGATCATTAAAAAGGAATTTCTTAATTTCATAAATTGTAAATACAATAAGATAACAGAGTTTGACAAAGTTTCAATTGAAATTATGACCCAAGATGTCTGTTTTCTTTACCATTAACATAACATAGTATATGTCCACAAAAATATTAAGATATGGAAAATGTCCCATTATTCAGAAAAAAGTGTCTTAGGTTAAAGGTCTCATAAGGAATGCTTCCAGCCCCATTTGCTCTGTTGACATAGCAAGAGGCATTCTCTGAGTTTGCTTCAGAGAACAAAGAGATTATTCCAAAATTTATATTAAATATTACCACAGTGCAGAAGCCAGTGCCATTGCCTAGGGCGTGCTGGGAGCTAAAACAAAGTACTTTATGATGATAATGGTTCTTATACCTTAGGTTGGTGCCCTCAACAGTCCTGTTTGCTTGTAGAAGCCTCCCCGATAAGATTTAACAGACTATAAACTTTAGAGCAGTTAATTACCTGCAGTATAAAAGTGAATTACTATTACCAGAAAATAAACTTTACTGAGATTATGGCTCCAAAAAACTGTACGTGGTGAAATATATGTGCAAAAAAGGAATATTTTTTGAATTGTGCAGCTTGAAGAGAAATGGAGAAAAGTAACTGTAAGAGTATTTAAGAGTAGACCTTAAGCTTGGCAGGGAAAAAACTTCAGGCATAGTGTTTGAGAAACAAAATGACTGTGCTCTTTGAGGTCTGGCTGTTTTTGCATCTGGTGCCAGTATCTAAATTATCTCTGATTACCAGCTAGCTAGTAATAGTGATAACTGGCTACTATAAATTTCAGTAATTGGGACAAGACCCCACTTGCCTCTGTTCTAATTCTAATTCTAGAACTGGCAACAAGCTGGAGATTTTATCAGGAACTAAGCAGTGGGGGATAGGCTTTGCATCAGTCAGGACTGGGAAAGCCCGACCAGATGGGAGTCTTGGGAAAATGAATGTGAAACAGGACCAAGGTCCAAGTGTCTGTGCTACTTTAAAGACCAGGGTGACCAGTTCAGTTGCCTAGATTTGAAGACAGTTGACTATCTCTTGAAATCTCATGTTCTGATGGAGCCCTCAACAGGAAACACCTGTTGAAACAGAAAACACAAGCTGCTTTGCTTTAGGACTGTTAACTAGTAGTCCCATCGTCTACACCAAATAGCACCCTTCACTCTTTTGACCTTCTCCCTCTCAGAAGGATAAGGGAGCAGAAAGAAGGGAAAGTAGATAGGGACAAAAAGGAAAAGGAAGGAATAATGCTAGGGATTTTTAAAATGGATTTCAATGGTAGATGTGACAAGATCCAGATGGCAACATGATGGGTAACGTGGTACTGTGGGAAAAGCACTGGATCCCGCTTCTGACACTACCCATGTGAACTTGGACAGCTCACTTGACCTACATACAGTGATAGGTAAAATAAAGATATTGAACAGAATAGGCTCTGAGGTACCTTTGAGTCCTAGATAAATGGTCCCATGACCTTCTGACTGAAAATGGATTAAATTGCCAAGAGGGACGGGAAGAGGTAGAACAATCAGAATAGTGGAGACATGGTGGGGAAAGAACAGAATAGGAAGGAAATAAGCATTAATTAAGCACCTAATATGTGTCAGGTATTGCACTAAGCATATTACAAATATTATCTCTCTTGATCCTCGTAACAAGAGTAGGAGCTATTGTTAACTTCATTTTACAGATGTGGAAACAGAGGTTAAGTGACTTACCCAAAATCAAACAGCTAAGTCCTACAATTTGAAAATGTTCCACTGTTTCTTCTTTCTTCTTCTATATGACTTGCCCAAGGTCCCAGGGCTGGTTAGTAAGTAGCAGAACCAGGATTAGGTCTTTAGGCACCTGGTCTAATGGTCTAAGTCATTCTTTTTCATGGGTCTGAGGGTATCTATCATGAAGCTTGGACGATACTCAATAATTGCTATTGTTTTTGGTGGTATTGTGTCATTTCAGTCATATCTGACTCTTCATGACCCCATTTGAGGTTTTCTTGGCAAAGATACTAGAGTGGTTTGCCATGTTGTTCCCTAGCTCATTTTACAAATGGGGAAACTGAGGCAAACAGGGTTAAGTGACTTGCTCAATCAGTATCTGAGGCTGGATTTGAACTCAGGAAGATGAGTCTTCCTGACTTCAGGCCCAGTATGCTGTCTACTGAGCCACCTAGCTTCACATGTACACACACACTTTTTTAAAAAAATATATGCATGTATATATATAAAATATTATATGATATATACATAATATGTGCATATGTGTGTACATATGCATACATATTCATGCATGTACATATTATATCAACCTTTCTCATAGCATTTCTTTGACACTTCTACACTAAATTACTTTCACTGATGGAAACTATTACTGGCAAAAGTTGAGTTGACCAGCTTTGATAAGCTTAAAGCATTCTCCTTTATTTTACATATTCACCAAAATAAACCATACATTTTTAGGTTTTAATCAACAACAAAAAATTCATTAAATTTCATCTCACCTAAAAATAAAAATAAAAAACCTTTGGCTTTTCATATATTATGCCATAATTATTTTATAATAATTTTTCTAAATAGAAAACTGATTAAAATATCTCTTCCTTCTGGTTCATTTTAGATCTATTGAATAAGAAATGAACCAATCAGATCAATACATACACAAACACAAACATACACAAACAATAACAAAATCTAAAGGAATTTAATCTACACTTGGACCTTTTCAGTTCAGTTGTTTTTCAGTCTTATCCAACTCTTCCTGACCCTATTTGGGAATTTCTTGGCAAAGATACCGCATTGATTTGCCATTTCTTCCTCCAGATCATTTTACAGATAAGCAAACTGAGGCAACCAGGGTGAAGTGACTTACTAGGTTCACATAGCTACTAAGTGTCTGAAGCTGGATTTGAATTCAGGTCTTCCTGACTCCAGACCTGGGACTCTATCCACTACCACCTAGCCGCCACGTGCATGGCTTTTAATTTTTTCCCATGAATTGTATGAAGTCACTTTTCCCATGTCACAAAACTAGTAAGTATAAGAGGTTAGATTTCAACTCAAGAAAATGAATCTTCCTGACTCAAGGCCCAGGGCTCTCTTTGCTGCACCACCTAGCCACCCCACATGGGAGTTAAATAAGTACGTTTACACAAGAAATAGACAAATTGGAGAAATATTAATTGCTTATGTGTAATACAAGCAAATATAACACTCATGATAATACTGCCTAAGTCAACTTACTTATTTAATGTCATGCCAAACTACCAAAACATTACAGAACAGGAAAAAAATTATTAAAACTTACCTGGAGAAACTAACAGTCAGAAATCTCAAGGGAAGTCATGAGAGAAAGAAGGTACTAAAGTACTAAAGTCCTAAATCTCAAACTATCCTACAAACCAGGAATCAATCCTGCCTCCAACACCTGTGGGACATATCACCTACTATCTCTGGACCTCAGTTTCCCCATCTGAAAAACAAAGGATAGTGTCAGATGGTCTCTTAGGTCCCTTCCAATACTATAATCTATGATTTTAGGAGTCTGTGTTGGGGTAGAAAAAGAAGTATGAAGAAAACAGGCATAAATTATTTCCAGTTTATGATTAGAAAAATAAATTATCTTACATGTATCCCCCCAAAAAGAAAGATTAATTATGACCTACAGTACAGCTTGGTAATAGAGCTTATTAGAATGGCTCAATGTACAGTTAGACGATCACTGTCCATACTGGCTTGAGGAACTCTTTAAGATGGGAAATAGACACATCAGGGGAACACAGGAAGTTACAGAGCTTCAGAGGTATGAGTGAGAAGATAAATTGGGTTGAGACATGGGAGGAAGAACAGTAATTAGAAAAGGCAAGTAGGTCAAGGGATACTAGAGCTTATTCCATCACTGAGGGGGAAGTGAAACAGATGAGAGAGTGAGGCTGATAATGAACGAAATTAACTCCCTTTAGCTGGTGTTCACTCCCCCACTGGCAACAACCTTATTCAAAAATATGATGTAGAAAATGCAGTTCCTTGAAACATAACCTTTCATTTCTAAATGGAACAGAAAAGATATTCATTGGCATCAAAGTTCTAACTTGATACTCTGAATTATCCATGATTTCATCTTTGTAGACACTTTTCACAGGTACAGACTTCAACTCCTTTTTTCTTTCTTTTGAAATAAGTTATTGTTCAGTCGTTTTCAATCGTGTCTTACCCTTCATGACTTTATTTGGGGTTTTCTTGGCAAACACTGAAGTAGTTTGCCATTTCCTTCTCCAGCTCATTTTACAGACGAGGAAACTGAGTCAAACAGAGTTAGATGAGTGGTCCAGAGTTACACAGCAAGTGTCTGTGGCTGGATTTGAACTCAAGAAGATGAGTTTTCCTGATTCTAAGTCTGGCATTCTATCTATTGTGCCACCTAGCTGAAATAAATAACAGCCTAAAATCATCTCTGTGTTTTGCTAGCCTGGTCTTAAGATCACACACACACACACACACACACACACACACACACACACGAACTGCTACCAGCTCTATTCTCAAAGCCTTTCCAACATAGTAAGACAGAGCAAAATTCACATTCTTTTAGTGTAGCCTTCAAGAGCTTAGAATCAACTGAACACCACAATGAGACATTATATTAGGACGACTTAGGAGGCAGAACACTAAATTAGACCTAAATTTCAAAACAGTATTAAAAAGACTTAAAAATAAAAATCAAGACAAATTCAAGTCTCTGGATCTTCAGCAGTATTTTAAAATCCGTGTAGCTGAGTTGTGGTAAACTAATATAATGTTATCATAGTGGACTTTTGTGATTGACATGTAGATAGACTGAATTTGCCACTGGCAAAATAACAGCACCAAAGCACTCTGGTTTTATTGTGCATATGTATTCCTAATAAAGGGGCAGCTAGGTGGCACAGTGGCTAGAGTGCTGAGCCTCAGGTCAGGAAGATTTCCTGAGTTCAAATCTGGCCTCAGACACTTACTAGCTGTGTGGCCTTGAGCAAGTCCCTTTACCCAGTTTGCCTCAGTTTCCTCATTTGTAAAATGAGCTGGAGAAGGAAATGGCAAACTGCTCCAGTATCTTTGCCACAAAAAAAAAACCAAACCCAAATGGGGTCATGAAGAGTTGGCCATGACTGAAAAGGATTAGATAACAACTTAGGAACTGAAGTGCCAGAAGAGCTGGGACGTAGCTTTTTCATTCTTTTAAGAGATGCATCACATAAGAAAAATCACAAATACTTTCTACTTCATCATAATACTTTACAGAATTAGGAGAACAATCCCTATATTAGTCCAAAGTTAGTTTAAAAAAATGTATGCAAGAAATTTAAAGATATTTTTCCTAAATGCAGCCTAGATTTTTTTATTACACTCCAGTCTGCAATAACTTTATCAAATGTTTTATGTAATTCCATTTATAAAAACTGAAACAAAAAAAGCCTCTTATCATTTATCCATTTTTAACCATCAGCTTGTCATGTGACCAAGTTTACCCCACAAATAAAAAGGATAGTCACTAGATCTGTGTTTTTAATGATATAGTTAATTTCTGGATGAGAAAACTCTCTCTACCAATGGAATTATTCTGAGCAATGAATTTTGAGATACCATTAATTGAAATTAGATAAAAAATTATCTTCTCCCCCCCAAAATTTTGAAATATTAAGAGTGGGCTCCTAGTTGGTGACAGTGCCAATAGTCATCACATTATTAGTGGGTTTCTCTCTCATGTGCCAGCTTAGAGAAAAGAGATCTTCTTAAAAATCCTATTTTCTTAGCTATGGCAAAGGAAATGATCATGATTTACAGGGGAAAATAGATTACCATTCAATCAGAATCATAGCACTGTCTTGCTTACCAAGTATTGGGTATATTCCACTGAAAGATCTTCGTCTTGCAAAGTAACAAAGCCTAGTCTTCTCACTTATTCATTGTGAAAGAAGAAGCCACAGCTTGCAAATGAATTCCGAGGGGTGCCAAGAATTGAAATCTGAAATAACTGTCATCAACCAAAAGGTCAGAACTACAGTTAGATGGATTCAGACCGCAGGAAGACAACTGAATGCCTTTAAAAATATTTCACTTTGAGGACTGCCCACACTGTCTTCAGTTCTTGTGAGAAACCAGTTTGGTCAGAATGGAAATGGTGCCATTGAACATCTGTGTCTATAGACTTATGCTGGATTTTGTGTACTGCAGTCAAAGTTTTACTTGTGTTTATTTTTTTAATTACATGCAAAATGGATTAGTCAAACAGATAGATGGAAGCTGCTTCTTGAAAAAAAAAGTGTGCTTAAAGCTCTCCAGTTTTTATATACTTGTGAGGTACAAAATGTCAGTGCTTGTTAGCAACTTTGGTATATATTCCAAAATAGGCATCAGTTTGGACAAGCAGAAAAAGGAAAAGACTCTCTATAAATGTATTTGTGGTTGAATTGAGGAGAGATGAGATTTTGACCTACCTTGTACCTAGTTCCATGGGTCCGTGAAGTGGCAGGATAGAAGGGAGCCTCATCTAAACCAAAATATACATTTTAGCCAGGGACATTGTAAATAGAATTGTACTAGAACTCTTGCTAATTGTTGTTCAGTCACGTCAGGCTGTGACCACGTTCAGGGTTTTCTTGGTAAAGATACTGGCGTGGTTTATTATTTCCTTTTCCAGCTCATTGTACAGATGAGGAAAGTGAAGCAAACAGAGTTAAGTGACTTGCCTGGGGTTACACATCTGGTTAAGCGGATTTGAAGTCTTCCTGACTGCAGGCCTGACACTATCCAGAGCACCACCAGTGCACATAAAATCATCCTCCTATTAATGAAGCAACAATACATAAGGACATATAGTATATCTATACAGATGCATCTTGTACACCAGAGGTGACAAACTTACAACCTGAAGACTAGTGTAGCCCACACTAAATTAAAGTGTAATTGGGAAATGTTTAACAAAATAAGTAAAAGTACAATACAATATAGATGATGTTCATTTGAAGTTTTCTAAGTCAACATATAGCTACAGGGATCCATTTTTATTTGAGTCTGACAACACTGTTGCAATATACATACATGTATACATACGTACATGTATGTATATTACTTTGTGTGTGTATGAGTGTGTGTATATACGTACCAGTTAGGTGGTACAGTGGTTGAGAACACTGGATTTTGAGTCAACAAGACCTGATTTCAAATCCCACCTCAAGGACTTTGCTAGCTATAGACCCTGAGCAAGTCACTTAACCTCTGTTTGCCTCAGTTTCCTCATCTATAAAACTGGAATAATAGTAGCAACTATGTCATGGGGCAACTTTAAAAACACTATATAAGTATGCTTGCTTTCTCTTTCCATATATGAACATGTATATGGAGAAAGAAATCTACATTACATATGTGTATTATGGAATATGTTATATGTGGAGAGCAAAATATATACATGTTTGGAAATTTCTATCTATATCTTTTTATATACACACATACATATATATGTGCATACATGTATATATACATTTACATATACAAGTTGAAAGAGTACATGCACATAATTAGATCTTTAAAGTTGCAATGCACTGTATATGTTTTCTCATTGCTCCTCACAGCTCCCTGAGATAGGTAGGTGCTAATATATGTGTGTATATGTGTGTGTGTATCTTCATTTTATACACACACAGAAGGAGAGAAAGCAACACACATACATATCCAGATACTTCTTTTCATTTCAGCAAGACTATTTTAAGCTATCTGAGTCTTCTTTGCTTTGTTAAAATTTTCTTCCAGTGAAGGCATTTGTTCAATACTGTCAACTTGTAAACTTGTAGACTCTTGTCTTGTACAGCTACATCTGGCACCTTGCGTCAATCTTTAAAAAAAAGTTTGAGAAATATACGCCATCAGATAAATCCACAGGAAATTGAAGGTAATTTTAGTGAGGGTTTCTAGGCAACAATAGGTAAAGAATAAAATATTTTCCACCTGCAAAAGAAAATGGTGTTGTATGAATTAATGCAAGCGTAATGCACCATATGAAAGTTTTTCAAATACTTGAAAACAGTTATGTTCCCCTGATACCTGTTCTCTAGGCTTAAAATTGCCACTTTCTTCAATTAATCTTTATGTGTTTCAAGGCCTCTGACCCTTCTAAACATTGTTTTCTGGGCAAGTTCCTCAATGTTCTCCCAAAAATGTGACCCTAAGAACTATGGGAAATATCCCAGTTATGACCCACCTAGGGCAGATGAGAGCAGGACAGTATCACTTTTCTCCTTCTATATACTATACCAACTAATAGAGCCAAAGATTGCATTGTCTCTCTTGTCTGCTACATCACACTTGTTGACTTAAACTAAGATAGCAATCTAATTAAAACTCCCAGATTTTCTTCACTTCATTTGGTGTAATGCCATATCTTCCTTACTCTGTACTTCTATGACTGAGTATTTTTAACTTAAGTATAGGACTTTCAAGGAGGCAGCTAAGTGGCTCAGTGGTTAGAGTGCTAAACCTGGACGTCAGAAAGACCTGAGCTCAAATTTGGCCTCAGACACTTACTAGCTGAATGACACTGAATGACTCTGCCTCAGTTTCCTCATTTGTAAAATGAGCTGGAGAAGGAAATAACAAACCCCTCCAGTGTCTTTGCCAAGAAAACTCCAAGGACAGTATGGCCCATGAGGTCACAAAGAGTCAGAGATGTCTGAACAACAACAGATAGGACTTTCAGTTTATTTCTACTTAATTATATTAGATATGACCTATTGTTCTGCCTTACTGATCTTTTTAGATGCCAGTTCTTCCATCTAATATATTAGCTGCCTATCTGTCTCAGCTTCACATCATATGTAAATGCAGTAAGCAAGCCATCTAATACTTCATCCAGTCATCAATAAAAATGTTAAGCATAACAAGGCCAAGGAGAGAGCAAATACTGTATTCTGCCATTGACTTATATGTTCCCCTAGATTGACTCTGAGCCATTAATTGATACTCTTTGGGTCTGGTTGGTCAATCAGTTCAGAATTCACTTAATTGTACATGGAACAAACAGTTCTCCATTCAGTCTAAAAGAATATCATAGAGAATCTCCCCAAATTCCTTGCTGAAATTCAGATATACTTTGTCTTTGGAATTCCCCTAATGTATCAGTCTAGTAGACACACTCCCCCAAGAACGGAGATTAGTCTACCACTACCATAATTTGTTCTTGATGAACCCATGCTAGTTCCTAATGGTTAGTACTTCCTTTAAAAAAAAAAAAAAAGACTTACAAATCATCCCCTGTGATAATGCATTTTAAAATTTTACCAGGAATTATGATCAAGCTTACCTTCCCATGGTTGGTAGAATTCACCTCCTCTCCCCATTGGAAAATCGCGGCAATGTTTGCCTTTTCTCCCCAGCATTTATCTTATCCTTTCCATTAATCTTTCTCTCAGTCCAATATAGCCAAGACTAGCCCTTCTTATTCTCCTTATCACTGATTGCAAGCCTCAGCTCATTTTGCCTAGCTCATTCTGGGCTATATTTCTCATAGAATCATGCCAAGTTTTTATAACTGTCTTCAGTGATCTGCTCTTGCTTCCATCTTCTGTTCATTTCTTTCCTTAACCTGAGGGGAAGGAACAAGCATTTATTATGGGACTACTGTGTGCTAAGCACTGTGCAAATATAATCTCATTTAATCTGCACAACAACCCTGGGAGGTAGATACTATTATTATCCCCACATTATGCATGAGGAAACTGAGGCAGACAGAGATTAAGTGATTTGCCCAGAGCCACACACAGCAAAATGTCTGAGGCTGAATTTGAACTCAGGTTTCTTTATTCTAGGCCCATTGTCTATTCAGTAGGCCCCATCTCCAATTTGTCCTGGACTTCAGTAACTCCGGAAGGGAAGTGAGGTGGACTTTGTGCAATTCTGCCTCACTAAAATCCAACTCACAAGCAAACCAAGACATCACCTGTGATGTCACTGCAATGCTTTGAAATCAAAGGACAAACAAAGCTACCTCTGGTGGATTTGAGCAAATCCTCCCTAACTGTTCTGATTTCTGTAGCCTGCTCCCCCTTGTTTTCTTCAGAAGACTCACTGATGTTTTTAGGTTTCTAGAGCACACCCCACCCAATCCCACAGCTGAGTAGGAAGCCTGGGTTTTATAACTCCCCAATCCAGCACTTGTCCCATTCTATTTTACTATCCCCAGAGAAGAAGATGATCCAAGGTAAACCTACCTGAGCTAAACCTAGAAAAAATTGCAACATGAATGTTTGATCGCTGGTACTCTCAGACACCTGTTTCTGCTCCCTTTTCTTGTTTCACCCCCCACACTCCTAACACTCTTCCCTCCTTTCCCCTGCTCTCAGGAGAGTTTCTTATGAGCTTATTCATGTTGATGAGAGGTTATGTTGCTTCTTCTCAAGAAGATCTGAATTCAAATCCCATTTCTGACATATACTGTGCCACCATACACAAGTAAGTCACTGAACTTTTCAACGCCTTATGTGTTGAACTCCTAGACACTACAAGTTGTAGGTCAGCTACCAATTTGCCTCTTTTCCTCATCATCAGTTTCCTGTAATAAAGACATCACAGATAGAAGAAACCTTAAAGGTCATTTGCTATAACCCCTTTATTTTACAGATAAGGAAACTAAGGTCCAAAAAGCTTAAGTGAATGATAGGATTATAGGTCTGTAACTGGAAGGGATCTTAAGGGTCATGTAGTCCAATCCCTTCATTTTACACAGGAGAAAACCAAGACCCAAAGAGGTTAAATTGCTTGCCTAAAGTCTCATAAGTAGTAAGTGTCACAAACAGGATCTGAACCTAGTTCCTTATCTGTGAAATCAAGTGGAGAAGGAAATGACAAACCACTCCAGTATCTTTGCCAAGAAAATGAGTTGATCACAATTACAGCAACTGAAAAACCACAACAAGAGTTCTTAACCTAGGGTCCATGAATCTGTTTTGGTAGTGGATACAGTGCTGAACCTGAAGTCAGAAAGACTCATCTGCAAATCTGGCCTCAGACACTTAGTAGACTTGAGTCAGGGAGACCAATTAAGCCTTTAATTTAAGATCAATTGACCCTTCGCAAGTCTCTTACTTTTGTTTGCCTCAGTTTTCCTTCTATGTAAAATGAGCTGGAGAAGGACATGGCAAACCACTCTAGCATCTTTGTCAAGAAAACCCCAAATGGGGTCATGAAGAATTGTACATGACTGAAACAGCTGAACAGTAACTATGTGTCAGGCACTATACTAAGTACTTTATATATATCAAAAATCTATACAAAGATCTTCCTTCACTATGGTACCTAGTATCTCTATATGTTTTTGTTGTTGACTCATTTTTTCAGTCATTTTCAACTCTTTTTGACCCCATTTTGGGCTTTCCTTGGCAAAGACACTGACATGGTTTTCTTATTTTCTTCCTTCCTAAGACTGATGCCTCTTCTCCTATAGTTTCTATGCTGCCTTCTCTATGGAATAATCAAAATGTGAATGTTATAAAGAAGGAACTGTACGAGCTACCAAGTACTACCTTCATCCTGGCTTTCGTCACTTCTCTCCTAAATTATTGCAAAGGCTTAATGGGTCTCTCTGCCTCAAGTCCCTCCCAATTCTGATTCATCCTCCACCCTGTTGCTGAAGTAATTTTTCTTAAGTCCTGATTTGACAGGGTGGCTAGGTGAACAATTGGATAGAGCACTGGGCCTGGATTCAGGAAGATCTGAGTTCAATATGGCCTCAGACACTTACTAGCTATTTGACCCTGGTCAAGTCACTTAACCCTGTTTGCTTCAGTTTCTTCATCTGTGAAATGAGCTAGAGAAGGAAATGGCAAACTACTCCAGTATCTCTGCCAAGGAAACCCCAAATGGGATCACGAAGAGTTGGACACGACTGAAAAATGACCAAATGACAACATGTTAAAGCAAATATATGGTCCACAAAGCCCTGGTTTCAAGTCACAGGTTATTTTTTCAAGCTGTTGTTTCCTTACTACTTAGTTAAAGGAACTAAATATGTCAACATTGTCATGAAGAAATTCTTTTTACTTAAAAAGATATACAATGCTTATTAATTTTAAAAGGAAAAGGAATTTGGTGTGTACCTTAGGAGTGGTAGGTACTTAAAATACTTGCTTAATGAATGAATGGTCTGTTAAATACTAAAAACCAGGAACCAAGTGGTATGCTCTGAGCAAAATATGTCAAGTGCTCAATAAAGATTTACTGTCCCAGGAGAAACAGTATGGCGTAATCAGCAGGAGTGGGGAACCTGTGATCTTGAGGCCACATGTAGCCTTCTAGGTCCTTTAGTGGGACCTTTTGACTGAGTCCAAGTTTTACAGAACAGATCCTTTTATTAAAGGGATTTGTTCTATGAAGCTTGGATTCAGTCAAAGGACCACACTTGAGGACCTAGAGGGCCACATGTGACCTCAAGGCTGCAGGTTCTTCACCCCTGGTGTGGTGGATCAAAACGCACTTTGAAGTCAAGAAGACCTGGGTTTAAAACCTTCCTCTGAGATTTACTGTGTAATCATGGACAAGTCGCTCAAACTCTTATTGACCCTAGACAATCCTTTAAGACTGTAAGTTACTGACAAGTTGTCAGTCTGTGTCAGGAGTTTATAAACCATGGCATGATAGATAGTAGAAGGAGACCTAAGTTCAAATCCAGTCCCAGAAATTTACTAGCTACATGACTCTAAGAAAGTCACATAACCACTATGTCTTAGTTTCCTCAAGTATAAAATGAGGATAATGATAGGTTGTTATGAGACTCAAATGACAATATTTATAAAGAGAATGCTTATTTCCTCTTTCTTTCCCTCTTGCCTTTTTTTCTTTCTTTTTTCCTTCCTCCCTTCCTTCCTGACAAAATCAGGAAAAAAAAAATCCGTCCCCCAAAAAAGTCAGACAGATTTAAATTTTGTGTGCTGATCATAGATCTCTCCCTCTCTGTCTCTGTCTCTGTCTCTGTCTCTGTCTCTCTCTCTCTCTCTCTTTCTCTCTCTCTTTCTCTCTCTTTCTCTCTCTCTCTCCTTTTTTCTGGCCATTCCAAATAGGCTAGCATATCTTTGTTGTACTTGATGTCTTTGCATCTTAGAATGAAACCAAAAGCTACCTAAAATAAATTCATAAAGGTCTCACCCTAAAGTCTCTCAAATCTTCCCAAAGCAATGTGTGTAATGATACAGAGCATACTGATGAAGCAGTGCAGCTCACTACAAAAGGTCAAATTGAAAAGAGTAGAGGACTTCTATCAAATAACCTTATGAATCTGCCCACAGAGAAAAACCTGCCATCCCCATCACCAGCCACTGGAGCCTCAGAGGGCCACTCACTGCCACCCTGGATTACTCTAGCCAGGCAGAAGCGTCGGGGCTCACGGGAACAGCAGCTACTGAGCAAGGAAGAAAAGCCAGCAACACCAGCCACAAAGTCAGACACAGAAAAGCCAAGAGAAAACCTGGACAGAAAAGAGGTGCTTACAAACATAACTTATTCTTTTCTTTCAGCATTATAGAAAAGCAGTGTGTATACCAGAAGCACCATAGCAAAGGCATAGAGTGATGGCTTCTGGTGCCCCGGTGACTCTGTGGGCACAAAAGGATAATATAGCACTCGTCTGGATTGAAAAAACAAAACTCAACTCCCCTGGCTCTGTGGGAGATGCGCACTGAAACTGCAATTTGGCAACCAAGTTAGCAAATTGGAGCAATCATTCTGATTAAAAAAAAAAAACTCATAAAAATAAAACCAACCCAGTGGCTCTGTGGGAAAGTATACATTCACTGAATGCACAATTTGTAACTATGGTATATTTGGGGGGAAAACCCACAAAACTGCCCCCTTTCTCTAAATTAGTCAGAGATCTGAGAATGATTCACTTAGGCAAAGGAGAGCCCAATCTCTCACTGTCTCCCTGTTGCCTAGGCAACGACGCTTGGCATCTGGAGAAATGAAACAAGGTTAAAAATAACTTCTCAGTTTGACGCCTGGTGACAATGTCAACAGCTCCATTCTGGCTCCTTGCACGGTGATAAATGAGACCTGAATGCTCCTGGTGGCACAGGCTTCATGCTGGGGCCTCCGCTGAGAAGAGCTTCTGATTGGCTGCTGATAATTCCTCACACAGACTCCTGGGTGAGGAATTAGAGGTTCATCTTTGCATTCTGGAATGGAAGCTGTACTTTCCAACCCAAGCAGCTGGGTTTGTAAGGGCTGATTTCCCTCTAATAGTCTCAAATTCATTTCTGGGTTGGCACATTGGGATAAGACGCATTAGAAATTTTGTGTTAATGATGAGGTTGACAGATTCAGCAGGACCTGATTCTACGTTTCCACTTAAAATCTCAGATTAAGAAGTTACATGTAACCCAAAAGCACAGTTATGAGGGCATTTCAAAAATAAACATGTAGACTATATGGACAAGCATCTGTGATTTCTTAGCTTACTTTTGCAATAGCTGGGGTTGTAACCAAATTGTTCCATTCAGTAGAATGTGTTAGAAAAAGTACAGGATTTGAGATCAGAATCTCCTGGAGTCTGTTCCTTATCACCTGTGTTACCTTGGACAAATCACTTACCTTCTTGGGGTTTCAGTTTCTCATCTTTAAAATGAGGGAGCTGGATTAGATGACCTCTAAAATCCCTTACTGCTATAAACTGACGACACTAAGTATCCCGTATTTCTTCCAAAACTTCTAACTTTAAAATGAAGTATCTGCCACTGGAGTAGGGCATGATGTGGGAAAAAGTCGATGAATAGTGATAGGATGTCATGAAAAAGGTGTAAGTCATTAACCTAAGCACTAAGTTCTGAGGGTCAGTGAAACAAAAGCACAGTCAGAACAAATGAGACTTTGTCACCCCTCACTGACTGTGTGACCTTGGGAAAGTCACTTCTCTCCTAAAATGAAGGGAACTGGATTAGGTAAGTGATCTCTAAGAGCTGAAGAGCCAATTTTTAAGTACCAGCTATCTAGGGAAAGCTATAGAAGGTTTGTTTTATCCTGAGGAGGGGAACAGCATGTTTCCTATAATGATTCTGTCAGATTTGCTTGGGTGGTGTAGGGGAGGGTGGAGAAGAGAGAAAGAGACAGACAGGAAAATTATTTAACCTCTCTGTGCCTGAGGCAGAGCCCTGAAATTTATCTCTGAAGAAATAAATGGGTTGCCAGTCGTGTAAAGTAGAAAGAGTTCCTAAAAATAGTGTCTCCCTTTCACAGGGTCCTTGTATGTGGGTCCTTATGTCCGTGTATATTTAGTTGCTCCATCTCTGGATCACAAGTGACATTATTAATATTTGCCCTTTTTTAATCTCTCCATAGGAGCGCATTAAGCAACAAGCCGACTTTGTTCGTAGCAAATCTTTTCTGGTGCAGCCAGCTAAAACTGCTGAAGGACAAAAGCTAAGAGCAAAGCTGAACCTCAAAGAGGGACTTCATCGAGGCATTTCACTTTCCCATCAGAACCTGGGTATAAAAAAATCTCCCTAACATTATGAGAAAGGGCTGAGGGCCAGTTCTTGTCCACAGTTTTTTTCAAGCAGCTTTATCATTTTAGCAAACTGACTTGCATCCAGGCATTCATACATGCATCCTCCCCTCCAACCCCCCCAAACAAAATTAATTGTTTACACCATCTGTTTGAAGTTCTTCACAATGATTTCTCGATAAAAATAAAATTTATCTGAAGGAATACGGTCCTTGCAAGGACCTCCCTGGCCATTGTTAAAGTAATAGAAGTGGTTTGCAATAGAGTGGCAAGTTCCCCATTCAAGTATTTTTCCTTTTCTTTTCCAGCAGCTCAATCTCAGGTGATGACTGAGAAAGAACTGAACCAGCTAAAGAGGGCCAGTTATTCCAGCGCGGATCAGCCATCCTGGATGGAACTTGCCAAAAAGAAGTCTCAAGCCTGGAGTGACATGCCCCAGATTATAAAATAGGGTGACTCATAGCTGATTTAAAAAAAAAATCACTGCTTTGACAAGTTAATAACCCACTTGATGAAACTGCTAGTTTGTCATGGCACAGGATCTATGAAACTTGAGAATAATTTTATCATCAAGTTAGGAGTGGAAGAAAAGGAAGGTGAATGAAATGACTCTAATCTTGGGCCAGAGTTTACCAAAAACTTTGAAGTGATAAATGCTTGGAATAGGACACCTGGGAAGTCATCCAGATCTTATGGGCCAGTAGGAACAAATGTGGATTTTTTTCCCCCTTAAATTCCTTTTGTATTATAGATGCTGCTGCTTGAGGGGAAGGCAGGCTGTCTCGAGTGAAATGTGGGCTAGGAAATTAGACTTCTTTGCAAGACTGAAGTAGAAATAGTTTCATGAATATCATGAATATATCCTTCAGTCTGAGGACAAGCCATTGCCTTTAGATACCCCTGGATCCATGGGTCACATCTTCTCTATTCATGTTTATGACAAAGACTGACTGACTTTGGAACCAAGAGTGTTCTTTTCAAAAGCAGAGGATGTGAACTAATTTATTTTCATGAAGATAAATCCACATGGCGATTAAAGGGGCAGAAAAAAGAAAAAGAGAGAGAGAGGGGGAGGGAGAGGCAGAGAGAGAGACAGAGAGAGAGAGAGAGAGAGAGAGAGAGAGAGAGAGAGAGAGAAACTCAAAAAATGTCATCAATTCAGAAAGCACATCCAAAAAGAATTTTTAAAGACATTACTGTCCTTAGCCACTGCAGGACTAAAAAACAGTCCACTTAATAAAGGAATAAAAACAAAGCCTCTGTTAAATGATAAATGTTCTGGTTTTCAATAGTGACTGGGATAACTGTAAATAGAGGTCAATTTAATCTATAAACCAGATACTCATATTATTTTTTTTTGGAGGGACAATCAAGAAAATAACCTAATCAATTTGAGTTGGCATTGAAAAGATGTTTTTTCTATATGAGAGAGAGGGAGGGAGAGAGAGAAAGAGAGATAGAGACAGAGACAGAGAGACAGAGACAGAGATAGAGAGAGAGAGACAGAGAGAGACAGAGACAGAGAGACAGAGAGAGACAGAGAAAGAGACAGAGAGACAGAGAAAGAGACAGAGAGACAGAGACAGAGACAGAGAGAGAGAGAAGATTAACTTCTAATTCATCCTTATATGTGAACATTTCCACCAAAACCCAGGTCATAAATACCCAGGATGAGCTATAGCTGTTTCTACTTCATTTGGTTAATAGAGTACATCATGAACCAAGGAAAGAGAGAACAAATAGCATTAGTCTCAGAATCGTGTCTTGTAATCTATATGTATATATGCCTGTTTTTCAAGGAACATTTCCAAAGCCTTTCCTTTGAACCTGACGATCTCCATGGGAATATGTACATATAGGCAGTCAGGGACACCCTGCCATTGGGATCAGAACAATCTCTTCATGTATTACAGTTTGAATTTATTTGTGCCCTAAGGCTGACTACCTTTATTGTATTTGAATTCTCATGAATAATTCTTCCCCCCTACCCCAGCCCCGGAGATTACAAAGTAAAATTAAACAGGTCTGCCTTAAATAAGCTCAGAATAAGAAATACCTGATACTATAATGAGATGTGACTCTTGGGAATGCTTCACAAATGATTATGCAAAGCCCTAAGATACACACTTTTTTTTAACCTGAGAAAACCATAGTCCATTAACACTTGCATCCAAGATTCCTCCTATTAGCAGAACATCAAGTTATTGGCAATGTAAAAGGCAGAACACACCCTATTCTGAGGCTGCTAATAATTTTTGAGTATCAGTACTGAACTTCATTCTTCCTGTTATCTAAC
Organism: Notamacropus eugenii; assembly: GCF_028372415.1. NCBI lineage: Eukaryota > Metazoa > Chordata > Mammalia > Diprotodontia > Macropodidae > Notamacropus > Notamacropus eugenii. The sequence continues at coordinate 406,251,375 of NC_092876.1, read as the reverse complement.
TCCTTTTCTGAACCTAAATTGGGAGGTTAGGGAAGGTGCGTTAACCCTTCAGGCTACCAGAAGAATTAAATGTCACTACCTAAAGCCTTTTCCTTATAGTTAATATACCAGGCTAGGTTTGGGCAAGAGTCACTATGGTGTGGTGGCCCCTGCTACTGTAGCTTAGTATATCAATGGTTGCAAGGTATATAGTGAGATGACAGTGTTACATAATGGAAACAGGCTAGACTATGGAGTCAGAGCTCCTTGGTTCAAATCCCAGCTCTGCTTCTTTTAGAACTTATAAGATCTTAGGAAAGTCATTTAACCTGGATCTCTCTGAGTCTGTTTCATTATCCATAAATAAGTGAGTAAACCAGAGGTTCACTAAAGTCCCTTTCAACTTCAAAAGCCCTTCTGCTTACTTGTGAGAAGCCTAGGATCTTGCCTAGTCCCTGGAGAGGATAGTGGAGGATTTAAAGTAGCAACAGGCACCTGAGTGTCCCACACGTAAATGACACAAAAGTTATGTTCCTCCAACTGGAAGATGACAGTACATTAAATGACAGAACTGAGTCTTAATGGAGTCTTAAGAGGCTGGAACAGTTAGTAAACCAAAGACTGCCCATAAGATAAAATTCACCAAGGTCAAAGATAAAAGTCTGATACTTGGGTTGAAGAAATCAGTTGAATTTTCAGCGTGAGGAGAATATGGCTAGGAAGCAGCAGTTTATGTGAAAGATAAAAAAAAGACCTGGGAATTTGGTGAGCTGAATACTGAACATGAAGCCACTGTGGCCGTACCCAAAATGCCTGTTTTATAATATGACTGCCTCAGTGCACTACTGTGGTCCGTAGCCACAGTCCCTGGCCCAGATGATCCCCTACTGACCACGAGCATATTTGAGTAACTTGGAGAAATCAGTCGCTTAATAATGTTGCTTAGGCCAGTTTTGTCTGCATCAGGGCTTCTTAGAAATATTCAGTAGCGTGTAGACAATTGACATCAGACTTCTGAGCACCTAGTGTACCGCATGTGGTTTTAATGATTCTGCCCATTCTCACCGTTGAAATGCTCACCCCTGTGTAGAGTACCCATTGATTCAAAGACCTAACATCATGGAACTGGGCTCCAATTGCTAAGGTCACATCACATCTGAATCACTGCTAAGTAGGTTCAACTTCTCATGCATGCCTTAGCCAAGTGTGAATGCTGTACATGGTTTTTCTTTAGCTTGGTTTGTATATTATCACTGTTGTTTTCTATTAGGAGATGAAGCTATATGCAGTATTATTTTGAGGCAGTACTGATCTCCCTCAAAATACCAGTGCAGTCCCTGTGACATCAAGTAAGTGTCTAGCACCTCCTTTAATTTGTATCTGAAGCTATTGCCAACAAGGCCTATGGTTCCCCATCTTAACTGCACTGAACAGTTACAGTATCTCACCTGGAAGAGCCTTTTTTTTTTTTTTCAAAAGATTCTATTAATGAAAACGGAAATTGGAATAACTTTCAACTGTTCTTTCCCTCTCTGCCCACCCCCTTTTACTAGCACTTGAATACTGGAAACAGCAGGTAGCATTGGATCCAGACTCCAGCCTGTACTTCTCCTTTAGCCATGGCTTTGCAGGATGGTGACCCTCAGTGCTTTCTCTTTCCTCATCTGTCTCATATTGGGCAAGCTGAGGTGACCTACTTCATGAGAGGAGCTGAGTAATCAGGATGATTGTTAAGTACTTCATAAGTGCTTTATGCTTTCAGAAAGAGGAGGCCTTATTGATGTGGATATAGCAGGAGCTCTCAGCTGAGGCCAGGTTTTTTTTAAAGAGTCATGTTCAAAAAGATGGAAGAGAGGGCACATAGCCAAGGATGAATGTGAAAGCATCATAGGCTTGCCTGCAGAAATAGTGTCCAGAAAACTAAAGGCCATTTGTGAATTGAGGTTATCAAAAAATGCTAAGGGCTAACAAAAGGAGCTTTTAAAAATGTGTAAGTTGGAGATAGGGGAAAGAAGAAACAAGAAAGAGATAGACCAGTGATCTGAGATAAAGAGAAAGATTGAAACCGATGAAGAAAAAAAATTAAACTTCCACTTCTTTCTTTATAAAGAAGTTGTTGTTTAGTCATTTCTGACTCTTTGTGACCCCATTTGGCATTTTCTTGGCAAGGACACTGGAGTGGTTTGCCATTTCCTCCTCTGGCTCATTTTCCACATGAGGAAACTGAGGCAAACATGGTTAAGTGACTTGCCTAGGGTCACATAGCTGGTAAGTGTCCAAGGCCAGATTTGAACTCAGGAAGATGGTCCTGACTCCAGGCTCAGCACTCTATCAATTGCATCACCTACCTGCCTTCTATAGAGAAGAAGGATTCTCAAACTAGAGAGTGGGTGAAAAAAAAAGTTAAGAGGAAATTGAAAATCCAGATAAATGAAGAGATAATAAGAGAAGTTTAAGTCATTAATCCCAAACTAATTACATTCCATGGTACCAACCAAGTTTGAATGTGTGATGGCAATACTATGTAGACTAAAGCAGATAACGAAAGTCTAGAGACAGGCAAATGTCATGGTTTCCAAAAGGGCAAGGGATGGAGTATATTGAACTATACGTAAATTCATTCAATGTCTGTTCATGGCAATAGTTAGCATTTATACAGTACTTGAAGGTTTGCGAAATGCCCTGCAAATATTTGGTCCTCACAAGTTAGATGCCATTCTTGTCCCCATTTTACAGATAAGGAAACTAAGGCTGAGAGAGGTCAAATGACTTGTCCAGGGTCACACATCTAATAAGCGTCTGAGGTTAGGTTTGAACTCAAGTTTTCCTGACTCCAGATCTAGCACTGACACATTGTGCCACCTAGAAAGGGAAGCAGTAAACACCAAGGATCAGTGGGTTTTTCAATAACAATTTATGTCTAACCTCGTTTCATTATCCATTAGTCAACAAGCATTTCATTGAGTAGCATCGGTGTTCAAGGAACTGTGCTGGTGATACAAAGACAAAAATGAAAGCCTCTCTACCCTCAATGAGTTTACATTATTGTAAACAGGGTAGAACAGGGAATGGTCAACTAGGTGACTCAACAGATGGAGAACAGCCGTGGAGTCAGGAGGACCTGAGTTCAAAATCAGTCACGAACACTAGCTGTATGACCATGAGCAAGTCACTTAACTTTGCCTCAGGTTCCTCATCTGTAAAATGAGCTGGAAAAGGATATAGCAAACCACTCTAGTATCTTTGTCAAGAAAACCCTAAATGGGGTCATGAAGAGTTAGACATGACTGAAACAACTGAACAACCACAAAAGAACAAGGAAATATCATAGATGTGATGTGGGCTTAAGCAAATCATTCTAAAATGGGCTTGGAAAATGAGTTAAGTGCTCTCTGAACTAGTGTTAGAGTTAGCGCATTACTCAGGAATAGGGTCATTAGTGGAGACCTCATGGAGATTAGTGGAGTGGAATCTGGTGAGTTCAACAATTTTTTTCCCTTGTGGTATAGCCTAGAAAAGGTCCTTTTTGTGATAGCACATGTTTCAGCTTTGCTGATTAAAGCTAAAAGGGCTAGTTATATGTTCAATGACATGATTCTCATCCAAAAAGATCCTGAAAGAACACTAAGCTGATGCTAATAAAATGAAATTGAATAAAGATAGATTTCATTTTTTTACCTGGATGGAAGGGGAAAAAAAGAATTGTACAAAAGTTCAGAAGAGCTGGGGTGACATGATTGATAGCCTATTGGAACCAAAGTCAGAAAGATGTGAGTTCATGTCGTGCTGGCCAGGGTCCTGATGACCCTAGAGAAGCTACCTAATCTCTTAGTGTCACAGGAAGATATCTGCCTTAGATATTTGTTTAGTTCTTGAGACAAAAAGATAGTAATCTGCATGAGCAGAGGGAATTTTCTCACTGGGGAGTTCCCCGTTGCAACAAAATCAAAGGTCAAAATTTTTTCAAATATAGTTGGAAAGCAGTTCACATTAAAAGCACATGTCGGCCACAACTTCAAGATGAGTCAACAGTATGACGTGATGTCCCCAGATGTATCCTGTCCAGGGTAAGGCAGATGCTAACTTCCCTAAAGTCTGTCTTTTTGAGATGACATCTTTCCTGATCAATTCTAGCTACCATATTTTTGAAGGGAGATTCACAAACTGGAACCCCTCATCCAATGGAAGGGAATTGGAAGAATGATGGGATTTAAAATCATGAACTGGATGAATCAACTGGAAGAACTACAGATGTCCAGCCTGAGGAAAGAAGATATGGCACATGAGACTGGGTGAAAGAAGAGAAGTATCTTCAAATATATAAAAGGACTTTCATGTTAAAAAGTTCCAATGTATTTTCAGACTAACTCTCCTTGAGCAGAACTAGGAGCAATGTGGATCAAAGTTGTTGAAAAGGGAATGTTGGAGTAATGTAAGGAGACAGTTGCTAAAAATTAGAGTTCTTCAGAAATGGAATGGGCATCTTGGATTTGTTCTGAACTTTAGCTCTTGCAATTTGGGGGATTGTTTAAAATAATTCTCAACTTGCTGATTCCCTGAACATTTCTACTTTTCCTCTTTGGTTTCAAATGGCTTGTTTACCTCACAGGTCATTACAGGTTATCTTGTTCTGTTGATATTACATGATTCAAATCCATGGGGATCAGCAAACTTTTAGCCATAAAGACTTCTACCATCATTGATGCCATCTTCCTTTACTGGATGCTTTAAGAATTCTTCAGGACTGGGCACATGCTGTGCACGTCTTCAAATGGAGCTTTAAAAAAAAAAAAAGCAGTCTTTCCAGTTAAATCACAACCCCCTTATACTCCCATCCTTTGTCTTGTTTACTGTAGTCTAACTTGGTATTTTTTTCTTCCCAGACTTTTATCATACAGAAGGACTAAGATCTATTATTAAGAGAGACTGCTAGGGAGGAATGAATAGAGAAAATTATTTTAATGGCCTGCTGATGGGGCTGCCTGCTACAAGTCTGTCCCTGATCCAATCCATCTTCCATTCAGTCACTAAGTGATTTTTCTAAAATGCAGGGCTAATCATGTCACCTCCCTTACTCCATAATCTCCAGTGGCTCCCTATTGCCTGCAGGAGCAAATACAGAATGCTCTGTTTGGCATTCAAAGTCCTGCACAATCTAGCCCCCTTCTACCTTACCAGTCTTCTTACACCTTACTCTCAAATATATAGTCTTTGATCCAGTGACGCTGATCTCCTGAGTGTTCTGCAAACGATATTCCATCTCTCCTCTCTGGGCATTTTCTCTAGTTGTCCCCCATCCCTGGAACACTGTCCCTCCTCTGACCTGACTACTGACCATCCTGGCTTCCTTCAAGTCCCATGTAAAGTTCCCACCTCCTAAAGGAAGCCATAATTCCTGTAGAAATTAACCCTTCTTAATTCCCAGGTTTCCCCTCTTTTCATTATTTCCTGTTTATTCTGTCTATAGCTTTGTTCAGATATATTTGGTTGCACGTTGTTACTCCCATTAAACTATAAGCTCCTTCAGGGCAGCGACTGTCTTTTGCCTCTTTTTGTGTCCTCTGCACTTAGTACAGTGCCTGGCACATAGTAGGCGCTTAATAAATGTTTATTGGTTGATATTCACTTAGATTGTAAGTCAAATGGCATATTATGTGCAGACCTGTTTAAAGTTGCAACCACTTTCTGGTACCTGGATTGTTAATATTTCTGTTATTAAGGAGGATAATAGATTTAGAGTTTGAAGGGACCATGAAAATCATCTAGTTCAACTCTTCTACCTTATAGTAGAGGAAACTGAGCCATTATTGCTTAAGGTTTACAGCACCTGCAATGGTTCTAACCCATGATTGTGCTGCTAAAGGGGAAGCTTCCTCTGTCAGTGAAAAATTGTCTTGGACACCAAGAAGTTAAGTGACTTGCCTAAGGGTCATACAGCCAGTATGTGTTCAAGGCAGAATTTCAAACTAGGTCTTCCTGAATTTTAGACCAACTCTCTATATTACACCAAAATGCCTTTCAAGTAGAAAGGACCAAAAAAAAAATTCAGACCTCAGAGTTGGTGAGATGATTCTGTCCTCGCTTCCATGTAGGTGAGTATACAATATACACCATAGCTTTTTAAAAATCTCTCAGCTTCGAAACTTCAAAAATGGCTTTGACAGTTTAAAAGGTCCTTCTCCAGGGTATATTAATGTCTCATGACTGTACCCTCAAGCACTCTTTCTTAACCATTATTCTATATCTCAACCACTAGGGTCATTTTCTCATAGTAAATTTAAACTCCAGTCAATAAACATTATTTATATTCCATACTTTCCCCCATTCCCAGTTTGGAGTGTTTTGTTCTGTAAATCCTACCATTTCTCATACTCGCTATTTTATTGTAGAACTGTTATTTACAATTTCTGTTTTCTCAGGCCTATCTCAGTTCTTTTATTTTAAAATATTTTCTCATATTTATTGTGCAAGATATAAAATAAAAGCTTTTTATCATTGTGTCTTGTCAAGGAAAACTGGACTGTAGGCTGAAAAAAATTACTCTGGATACACTATGACCCAAAAGACAAACCAAGAGATCCTCTTTCTCTAAATCGCATTGGGAAATATGAGTGAAAATCATTTTAGCAGCCAAAAAAAAAGTAAGTTGAGATTTGCAAGAATGAAAGATCTCTTGCCCTTAGCCCAGAGTTCAAGGTTAAAGCCATTTGGACTACATATTGAGATATGCAAAAGTCTGGGCTTGTTTTTGTTTCTTTTTCTGTACATATTGAAATAATGATCAATAGTTGACACAAGCAGGTTCCCTAAGCTTCGGAGCAAGTGTATTTTTGCCCATTGATCCACAAGATGATTTTGACTATAATGTAACCCTAAGCCAAAACAAATGTTTCCGCTCAAGCCTAGAACAAAGAACCTAGGATATTAACATGTAAGCACCAGCTGGTTTGCACACATAACCTCTCCTGTAGCCCATAAAATGGATGGAGAAGAAGTAGAAAAAGGGCAGAGAAAAACCCAAATGCTCTCTAATCCCACTCCTTACTTCTAGATACTTCTGCATTGATGCAATGGAAAGAATGCTGCATTTAGAGTCAAATGGGCTTGTGTGGAAATCTCTTCTCTGACATTACCTGTGTTACCTGGGAGAAGGCATTTAACCACCCTGGGCCCCACTTTGTTCACCTATAAAATGAAAAGGTTGGCTTCTAAGTGCCCTTCTGATTTTTGATCTCTTCCCCATAGCAGTTGTGTGTGTGTGTGTGTGTGTGTGTGTGTGTGTGTGTGTGAAAGTAGTGTTGTATATGTTATTTTGTTTCCTTTGGTTTTTAAAGAGAACTTATCTTTTTTAAGAGGCAGTCAAAGGCAGTAGAGTTATCAATGGACTATGTCTTTTAAAAATTGAGTGTCTTCTAAACTACACCTTCCCCTCCCCTTACAGGTATTTTTGGTTGCTTTTTTTAAAGTTCTACCTGTGTTTCATTGGTCTCAAGAACCCTTGGTGAGGAAATTACCTCTTTCTATGCAGATTGACGTCCTTTCTGCAACCTGCAACTTTAGAGGGTTTTTCCACTTGGTTTCTAAACTTAATTGTTCATACCCTAGATTCAAAGGAATATTGTTAACTTATTCAGCATCAATGGGTTTTTTCTTCTTTGTGAATTTGTATAGTAGATTATTTTTTATGCTTAGGAAGCAAAAAAAGGGGACACGAAAATATAATGTTTCACTATATAAGGAAGAAGTGTAGTCACTCTACAGAGTGCCTTTGTGTTCAAAGACATGATTAGGTCACATTACCTTGTAGCTAATTTTAAGCTATATAGTTTAGACCAAGCCGATGGAATAGTCTCCAGTTTCGACACAACAGATTTTGATTGCTTGATTAGGCATTTTTAGAGCCAGATTTTCCCAAGTTCCTCTCTTGGGAGCAAGATGAAGTTTGCAAAATCCTTTTATCTCTTACTAGCTTTCCATTTAGTACTATAAAGGAGTACTATAAAGGTGTTCCTGCTGAACTGGGAAAATCTGGCTGACTGTCACAGGGGGCTAAGCTAAATATAATATGCTCATAAAGTTATTGATTTAGTACTCAAAGGGACCTTAGAATCCATTTAATCCAATGTCTTCATTTTATGGTTGAGGAAACTGAGACCCAGGGGAAAATGAATGAACTTTAAGTGCCTTCTGTGTGCCTAGGCACTGTGCTAAACACTTTATAAATATTATCTTATTTGATGAACCTCACAACAGCCCTACGAGGTAGGTGCTATTATTGTTCCCCATTTTACAGATGAGGAAACTGAGGCAAACAGTTTAAATGACTTGCCCAGGGTCTCTTGAGAGATCAAACTTGAGATCAAACTTGAACTCTAGTCTTCCCGATTTGGGGCCCAGGACTCTCTACAATGTGCCCCTGGGGAGGTTCAGTGATTTGGCCAAGATCACATGGGCAGTAAGTAACCAAGATAAGATTTGAACCCAGGTCTTTTCTCTAAAAAAAAAAAAATATTTAGAATTTTATTTTTTCCCCAATTACATGCAAAAAACAGTTTTCAACATTTGTTTTTAGAATTTTGAGTTACAAGAACCCAAGTCTTTCTAAATCCAAATCAATAGAAGACCCAAAAGTAGAAATCATATGCATGATGCAAAAGATGATTTTACAGCCTCCCATGATCACCACTGCTTAGATAAAGGTAGAACCAAAAGAGTTTCTTGCCACTAACAATTTTTTTAATTGTGAAAAAACAGCATAATTTTGTCTTCTTTGTTTTCTTTGTGTGCTAAGAATTTCTCTCTTGGCACCTGCAGCTTCTCTTGGTGTTCCAAATGTTGTGGTCACAGCCATGTTTTTGGTCTGATGCACACGAAAACCTTGATGCCCAGTGTCCCGTGAGTCCCACTTTAAGCTGTGGAGTTCTGTTGATTTTTTTTTTTTTTTTGTAATTTACATTGCAAACACTACTGTGGTGGAATAGAAACGATGTGAGTGGTTTCTCAGAAGAAAAAAATGAATAAATTGGAGCTGTCTCCCTCCGTCATCTGCCTATGTTTGTTCATTGTTTTCCAAAATCCCATCCCTTTTTGTGTTTGCTTAAAGGAGGATGCAAAACCCCACACTGACAATCAAGGTTCCTAACCCTTCCTGTGGGCTCTATACCAGCACTTCTCAAGCTGCACTCCATGCATCTCTGGTGTCTTCATGATGGATACTATGAGAAAATTCCTGTTTTCCTTCTAAAATATGAAAATGTATCAAAATACTGCTGTATTTGCTTGTTACCTGTTACCTGAGACAAAGCTCTAGACAGCTAGGTAGACCTGGAGTCAGGAAGATTCCTCTTCCTGAGTTCAAATCCTGCCTCAGACACTTCCTAGCTGCGTAAGCCTGGGCAAGTCATTTAAATCCTTTTTTACTTCACTTTCCTCCTCTGTAAAATGAACTAGAGAAGGAAATGGCAAACCACTCGACTAATGAGCATTTGTTCTATGAAAATGGAATCAACTCTAATTTTCTCCCAGTTTCTTTGATACACACACATATTTTTCTTCCTCAGGGTAGGTATTCTCTGCCCCTAGGTCCCCAGACCAGTTGTGTAACATTTTGCAATATATTTCAAGCTATTAGAATGTAAACTCCTTAAGAGCAGAATTCTTCCTTTTTCTCTTCCTTCCTTCTTTTCTTCATTCTCTTCTTCTTCCCTTCTTTTCTTCCTTCCTATCATTTTTCCTTCTCTCCTTCCTCCTCTTCTCCCTCCTTTCTTCTATCCATTCTTTCCTTTTCTTTCTCTTTGTATCTCCAGTGCTTAACACAGCTCCTGGCACACAGTTCTCCCTGAAATAAGGCATTCCAAAGTTTCCCATGGCTAAATTAGTTTGGCAAAGTCTGCTCTCTGCAAACATACCCAAGCTATGATCTCTCTGTTCCAAGACTTGCATTAGAAATCACATTCCTTATGAACACCCTAATGCAGTATAATGGAAAGCTTCCTTCGATTAATTGAATTCCTTCATAAATCCAGAGGTAAATTAAAGATATGAATCATCTAAAGCCTTTGATTTGTATTTCACATTTCCTGTAGGTAAAGTCTGACTGTAGATTTATTACGCCATTTGTCAAGCAACATAATTGATTAAATGGCCCCTTTCAGTCTCAGCCGGCTGTAGTGGTTATTGTTGTAAAGACGGATTTTTCACCGCAGTGTTTATTTGTGGCCTCTGTACGTACAGCATAAAGATGTCACTGAGAATGTTACTTAAATTATAGGAGAGGAGAAAATAAATAGGTAATGGGGCATTTTATTCTTTTTCTACAAAGCATAGCTTCTATGTCTTGGCTAAATTGCCTCTCCTTTGCTTTTATGTTTAATGACAAAATTAAAGTTCTGAAACTGAGCTCACTATCTAGTGCTAACTTATATAAGTAGCAGATTGTGAAATATGTTTTTAGGATGCTAAAGAGTGTGAGTGGTTGAGATGCAGTGTGCACTGTTTTGCTCATGTATTTGTAAGACTGTAAAATAGCTCCTTCATCTCTACTTTGGATTCTCTGAAAAGGACAAGCCTACAACTTAATGATTTTTACTGTTGTACAGAAGAAAATAATAAATATTTCATGTACTTTGTTTACAAGTTTTATTCAAAAATGACACCGCTGGGTGATCCTTTCCCACCATTTCAGAATCAGATTTATGAAATGGAGGTGACAATAATGAATGTTCTCAGGGTAGGTGCTAGGATTGGGGGGAAGGTATTCAAACCGGACAAATTCTGGGGATCTGATGCAATGACTTCCACTTGAAAAAGCAGTTGCACAGACAAACTCGTCTTCATGCTTTGACCTAGAAATAATTTCCATTTGTTCAAAGAAAGCCTTGGAGTGAAGAAAAAGGATAAAAGCTCCCATTTGCCTATTGGAGGGAAACACTGCAATGCATCCTGTGGGGCACTTTTTGCAATGCTGGTATCTGTGGATAAGACTAATACCTACATTTTAGGTCATGCATATTTTATCTGGATAAAGCTATATTGAATTATGTTTCCAGGGGTCTGATTTAACCCACAGCATACACAAATCCATGTAACAATGAGCCAGGCTTCTAATGAGATATGCCTGTATTTTAATAGCACCTTCATTAAAAGCAGGCCAAAAATGCACAGGGAGGCTGGAGGGAGCCAGCTGTTTACACAGAAGTGAGGAGAAAATAATTGCATCCTCCTTTGCAGGCCTGAACAGGAGGAGGCAATGTGGCAGTTAAGCTGGTCCGCTTCCCAGCTGTGCACTAGCCCACCCCGGGCTCTTCCCAACCCTGCAATCTCCCAACCTCAGAGGACAGTGGAAAGATAATGCACATAACCAGAAATCCTTCCAATCAGGTTTGGCTGTCCCTGTGTGACTGTTGCAGTGGGGTCTTGAGATCAATTTGTCATAGCTACATGAGCAGCTTGTCTCAGGGAATGAATTTAGGAAAGGGGAGAACTGTTTTTCTTCCATCCATGTTGGAGATGGTACATGGCTCTCCTGGAGTAAAGCAGAAATAAAAGGGGAAAATTACTTATTTTCATCACATATGACTTCTCTGAGAATGTCTGTTTCTAATAAAACTTCTTGCTACTGATCCTCAGACTAAAAGTTTCTGTTGTTTTCCCGATCTAATTTAAGCCTTGGCAGTAAATTAGGGATAAAAGGAGGCTCTTTCTTGCCCCTGGAGAACCAGGCTTTTTACTGTTTACAGGTTCATTTACTGAGTCTTTTTCAAGTACTGTGTACAGTGCAAAGTGATCCATCACTGTTCCTGTACTGTTGTGCCTTTAGAAGACCATAATCAAAAGTTGACAGTGCTGACAATGGAGAGCTAGATGGCTTAAAGATATGCAGGGAAGTCACCAAATTCTGAACAAATATGCATTTTAAAAAATACTGAAGTGCACAAGAGGAAAATGTATTTAGCATGGTGGGAATGGAAAAGGAAACTGGGAGCTACATATTTACACAAGGTGGAGCTGGAAGGTTTGGGGAAGGTGATAGGATTTCACAGGCTGTTTGAATGATGGCAGGAAAGGAGGTTGGACAGCTTTGGGAGCAGAAAGTGTTCCAGGCATGAATGAATGATACCTTGGCAAGCCCTTGAAAGCCTTATTGTGCCTCCCTGAGCACCTAAGTTCATACTATCCAGGAGTAATAAGGGAGAAATTTAGCTAGGTGGGACAAAGGATCCAATATACTCTATTTTTAGCCTCTGTACATAAAACCATTTGTTGGAGATATTAAGAGTACAGGGTTCTGTGTTGGTGGTGGGTCATATAACCTCTGAGATTTTCCCAAATCTGAAATTCTGTGAGACTGTAGACTTCAGAAAACAGCAACTTGAAAAAATTCATCTTGCTTTGAGGTAGCAGAGTCAAAGGGAAGGAGGAAAAGGAGGGAGTGACAATTAGATTGCCATGGCAATCAAGTGGTCCTTTCCTTTTTTCTAGAGGTCAAACTGGCTACAAGATTTACCTGCCACAGAAGTCAGTCTTTGTTTAAATGAGCAGAATCTTTGGTCTCAATGTCAGATAAGGAAAACCCTATGCCAGGGGAATCTTCATTGTTCTGAGACCCCAAGACAACTACAAATCAAATGAAAGTAAAGTTCAAGACAGATCAACATTTTTTGATATAAAATTCTCAGTAGACATCTTGTCACTATTTAAACCCTGCAGCCAATCAGACAGGAACATACAAATGAGCTGGCCCAGATATCATTAGCTCATGCTTTAAAATCATGCCTTCTGATTGATTTTTTCAGCAAAATCTCATTTTCTTATTTTATATCAAGTCCCCTTCATTGAAATCTTCATCTGATGCCCGGATGTTCTCAAAGGACATGCCCACAGACCACAAACTCTGAAAATCGTAGTTCCTACTAAACTGGAAAGCCTTTGCACCTGGGACTGATGGTTGTGGCTGCTGAGGAGGGAAGGGAAAGAGGGAGCATTTTTTAAACATTTACTTTGTGTCAAGCAGAATGCTGGAGGACACAAGTTGAAAAGGCAATACAGTCCCTACCTAAGTGGAACTTATACTCTAATTGGTAAAGACAATAAATAAAAGAAAACTCTGCTGCAGGGTGTTTGGTGTGTTTGCCCTTCATTCTCAGAGGACCATGACATCAAGATGATGACATGACTTGCAGTTGACTTTGATTTGAGCGAGGGAGGACTGTGCAAGGTCACCAGATGGAAAGGGACAGATGCCCATAGGGTGTTAACAGGGAATGGGATGGATAGCTTAGCTGAGTCAGAACCTTCAGAATGCCAACCACCAAATGATTGCTTTTTAAATCACAAATCATGAAGACCACTCACTACTGAATCAATAAATCAACAAGAATTTTCTACGTACCTAGCATTGGTGTAGGTACTAGAAATACAAAGACAAAAATGAAATAGGTGAGCTTACAAATGGAGGGACTGAAATTTCTATAGGGTAGAGAGTACCTGCACATGTAAAATCATGGATCTTTTGAAGAAATTATGTCCTTTTGAAGTATATCAAGGTATAGGACCTGACGGTTGAGTGGCTTAGGAAATACACAACTGTCCATGATTACCAGTCATTAAAAATGAGGAAAGCTTTTAGTGCTTTCAAAACGAAACAAAACAAAAAGATCTTCCTCCCTTATCAGAAGGGATTTTCTGACTTCTGTAGAATAATTTTTTTAAGAGAAAATGAAAGGAGTCTTAGAATAGAATTTTAGTATGTTACAGTAAGAATAAGACTTAGGGATCTTCGAATTCAAACCCCTCATTTTATAGACAAGGAGATTTGGGTTGTTAACCTGAAAAAAAAGACTATGAAAGGAGCAAAAATTAAGGTTTTTATCAAGGAAAAGATACCACACAACACCAAAGTACTAGAGGACCCAGGATGAGAAGAGGAGATAAGGTTTAAATATACTTCAATAGGGAGGGAATCTCATGGAAGGCATCTCTTGGTGAATCTGTTACGTAAGTTGTTTTGTATAAGAACCAGCAGTCTATTGGGGGGAGCCCTTTGGGAAGTTGTGAAATCTGGTCAGAACTTCATGTTCTAGGTGTAGCAACAGGGAGTTTCCAGAGATAACTATCACCAGCCTGGCTCCAATTCGTTTAAATCTGCTCCAACCATGGTGTCAGTGGGGTCTGGGTCAGGTGACAGTCCCTTCTGATGACTTCATTCAACATTCCACACTTTTGGTCAAAAAATCATTGACCAAGAGAAGCACTGAGGTGTTCTATGCACCACTGACCCTTGGTCTTGAAGGCAGAGGATAACCTAAAACAACACTCATTACGGTTGGAGCTGACACGTCATAGGGTGAGAAAATGCAATTTGCCAAAAAAACCATGATAGTGACATAGTTAAGACAACATTTTAAAAGGTAAACTGATACTAAGTTGTTAAAAAAAAAACTGCAAAAGCTAAAAATAGAACACAGATTACCAGAGTTTGGAAATCTGACAATGAAACAAAATAATATTAATGAAAGGAAAAAAGGTTAAAATAGTATAAACAAGCTTTAAAATAAAAACACCAGATAAACAAAACAAATTCTAGTTGAATATCTTATTATGAAACAAAACCATCTTCCTACACATTTTTCTAACATTCTAAGAACCTAGCATACTTAATTTGTAATATTTATCTGTGACTATTACTTCAAAAATGTGTTTTAAATTAATTTGTTTTCAGTTAATAAAAGATATTACATTTTACCAAAGTGCTTGATCAAACACATATCAATGAAAAAAGTATCAAATTGACAGTCATCATAATATTTGAATGCTAAGAGCATGAAAACTTGAAATGTTTGTAAAGTTTGCAAAAAAAAAGGACAGCAATAAACTTTGTTTTTAAATACCACACCATTATTAGTGAATATAATACTTCAACAGCATGTAATAAGTTGAAAAGATACTATTCCCTAATTTTGTTATAAAATCACTTGATTCAGTTCAATAAAATTCAAAGTATGCTTTAAAATGTTTCCAATTCTAAACCAGCTCAGTAGTCCCACTTGACTGAAAATAGGTCACACAATAAAGTTCCAGATGATTATTAGAAAGATGTTGACACTCAAGATGATGAACACCAGTGGGAAAAGTTAGAGAAAAAGCAAAAGACAGTTTATGCAGAATTCCTTTAAACATATCAACGCATTTAAATTTCTAGGGTATTAACCTTACAGCAATAAACTACAGGTGAAATTCTTTTATTGAGAACCCTTATTTGCTGATTTCCTCAGGTGATCAACTCTTTGCATATATTTAATAAAACTCTTTTGTTTCCACACTCAGTTCCTTATCTTCATAGTATGGTGATTGGTTAAGGTAATCCCTGTACACAGTTTGACTCTTCCAGCAAATACAGCCTTCCTGGGAGTGTTTCATTTAATCCAGTTAATCCGCTACGCTATCTCTGGGTCATAGAAGTCTCTTCACTCGATGGCTCTGCCATCATTCCTGGCCAGAACTTATAGCAAAAATAGATGAGTATTAATATTGGTATTGGATACCTCAACAATTTCATCCTCATTGGTATATAGAGATGGTGCCAATTTGCAAAGTAACTCCCAAATGTTACTGCTGCAGAAGTCAAATCACACAAATGTGATGTTCAAAGATACTCCATTCTCATGGTACTAAAGGCCAAAGATCCAAACAGAATAGAGTACATCAAGTTGTAGGCTGCTCCAGGCTTCAGTACCACTGTGCATTTTCCCTTATTATCCATGGGCTACACGTTAATAGAATCAATGTGTTCCAAACAGCTACTATCACCATAATGGAAAAAACAAATACGTTTGCAGAAAAAAGAGTAAAGAATGTGACACTTTTTCAAGTGTATTAAAGGGTAGGAAACTCAAACCTCCTTCACATAGATACAAATTTGCACCAAAACCTCTTGTTGTTCCAAACCCAAACTTTGCCTTCAGAAATTTAAATATGTGTCCATCTGACTTTAAAAAATTGCTTAATAAAGGTATTGAGAAAAACTGTCAAATATAGCACAGGGGCTAAGTGAAACAAAAGTTTCCCAGGCCTATTAAGGAAACCTCCAGTTTTCAGGTTTTCTGCATTTTTTTTCTTCTTAACACTGAGAGGTTAAAACTTACAAGCAATAACACAAGGATCATGGAATTAAAGAACTGGAGGATATAGGCCAAGAATTAACTTGCCACCTATATAACATATAGCTATGTAACCTTTGTTGTGGGAAACATGTTCAGACAGTATGAATATAAAAACTAATGCTTGCCTCAGCATCATAAATCGATTAAATTGCCATGTCAGAACACTGCAAAAAGAGTTAGCCTTTCACAAAGAGACTACAAGTGTGATCTGAGTAAATATGTAATTGCTGCTACCTGACTTTCAAAGAAAAGTAGCATCCAGTTCTCTCTCAAAGAAATAGTGAACTCTACTCTAGTGGTATCTATTCTATTTAATAATATACCAAAAAGTTGCTAATAGCCCTGACAACTATGTTCTACTAAGGCAAAGGTTCCCAAACTTATTTATCCTATGCCCCCTTTTCCAAAAAATTGAAATTTGCATAATTTTAAAAAAATATAAAATATATATTTTAAAATGGACACATCTTAAATTTAATAATTTATTGTAAATTTATGGCTTTTTCCTGCTTTGAAATTTTGATGACACAATATTGTGCCATGTGACCATATGGTATCATATTGTAAACAAGTCATCACATGCATATATTCCTGCTGATACTTGCTGACCTTCCCTAAAATGCATGACACACTCACCTGCCAACACTTGCTAGTTAAGACCTGTCAGTGAACTTGACCACTGATCAGTAATAACATGCATTTTGTGAGTTTATTTGGAAAATAATGGTAGTCACCACTTTAACTGTTACACAACAGAAGAAACCTATATGAATGATGTTTCAAAACTTTCTTCTCTTCTTTCCTTATGCTTCCACCACCCTCTTATTTTTATTCTATGCCCCCCAATTGCATCTGAGGCTACTACTGTACCCCCAGGTCATTCCAGTGCCCCCCAGGGAGTGGTATCACTCACTTTGGGAACCTCTGCAGAGGCCAGCTAGTTAAATAAAGTGCTGTGATATATAGTGCTTCAGGTTCAAATGAAATGTAAATATAAGAATAAACCGACTCTAAATATATCTGTATAAGTGGCACTTTACATAAAATACTGAGAAAAATCTCCCGGAAAATGTTCATTCATTTAAGAATATAAATTGTTCTCATTGACTCAGTTTTATGATCATATATCAATCCATGGAAACCTTCGGTGATAGTGGGAACCTATAGCATTTGTTTGTAATAAGAGTGATATAATACACACTTTGTTCTGAACAATATTTCTCACTCTACTTTCTTAACGTTAGAAAACTATAAATCATTTTCATATAAAGTAGCAAAGTAGATGGAAGTAAGAAATCCAATGTAAAGTCCAATGGTTCCACTAACCATATAGGATGGAAGTTTCTAAAATTCTCTCCCTCTATAAACAGTTAACAATGATCTTTCCAATTCCTCTTCATCCCACTGTGATACATTATGCTCTTAAACCTCTGCGACTTTTCTTTCTCTCCTTAACCTAATAGTTGTCACGATGTAAGACTTTCATGCATTTTTCTTCAAACCAATACCTTTCAGCCATTGGTGGGAAGCAACAGCTACAGGCATTCGTGGGAGATGGCTATGGTATTCTTAGACTTGGCAGGTCCTCCTTGGAAGCTCAGCATTGCCAGGGGGTGAGAAGGGAAAGGGCAAGTGAGGGCAAACATGTACACACACACACACACACACACACACACACGTATACAGAGCTGCATAAACCTGGTGAGATACCCAAAGAAACACCACTGAGAAAGAGGTTGCCACTTATGCTTCCAAACTCAGCCTTTCCTTCTCTCCTCACAAGCTTCATGCCTTTTACCTCACTATGCCTCCAGTTCCCTCTTGTTAAATGCTGCCAATTATCCAAGTACTTGCAAGTACAGAGTCCATAGTTTGAGGACATATACCCAGCAACCATTCCCTTAGAGGGAATTGTCAGAGTGGACCCAAAAGTGTCCATCAGTCTTTTAACAAACTCTCAATGAACCAAGAACCTTTCTGAAAGAGAGGGAGTTCAGAGATTCCAAGGATCAATTATCCAGGCTGAACTGCTGAGTCCATGCTGGTACTGCACATCTAAGGCCTAAAATGGTGACTGTCCAGGGAAATCCCATTTCTGACACCAGAAATGTCAATCCAAAGTAAAGAGGACTGACAAAGGGACAACAACAAGAATGTCTAATCAAGGAAAAGGAATTGCAATTCTAGATACCTTGCATCCCCAAAGTGCTGGAGGGCTCAGGAGGGGCAAAGGGGGCAGGATTTAAATATACTTCAGCAGGGAAGGAATCTCATGGAAGGCACAACTTGGTGAATCTGTTACAAATAAGTTGTTTTGCCTAACAAACAAAAGTCCATAGAGAAGGCTGAAGAGGCTTGGGAAGTAGTGACATCTGGTCGTAACAGCAGACTGCAGGTGTAGCCACAGGGAGTTTCCACTTGTCCTAACCATGGGATCGGGGTGAGGTAGCCCCATTTGATGACTGTTTTCAACAGGGTCCAGAAAGTTAAATGACTTGACCAATATCACACAGGTAGTTACCAGCAGAGCCAAACGATCCCAAGACTCTTAACTCTTAGACTAGCGTTCTTTCTGCTCCATTCTTGGCACAGTGTCCAACACGCAGTAAGTGCTTAATACATGTTTACTGATTGATTGATTAATTCTCAATGTCAGCTATATTACCCCTACCTCCTTCTAGTCACACTAGAAGCCTTTGGTTACACTAGCATAGGTTATTTTATTGATAAATGCAATGAATGTCAGAGTACACTGGAAATATTTTTTCTTTCTTCAGTTTCCCTTTGACATAAGGATAGTTTTGGTTTGTACCTATTTATTAATATAATTATTTATTCATCATAGATTAAATTAGTTATAATTTAATGCATTAATATTTCTCAATGGGTTTCTTATATTAGATTTAGAATTTACACAAGGGAGACTATTATGTGGAACTTTTTTGCATTTTGCAGTTTTAGATTAATGTTACACTCAGGAAGATGTTCAGCAGGGGCAGAGAAACTCATAACCAAGTTTCACCACTTCCCATTTCAATGTTGCTCTTTGTTCTTGAGCATCTAAGCACCATGAAAGCCATAACCTGCATAGTTTTGGTATTCTTACCAATGATGAAAAATGAAAAATAATCATTAAATGAACAAATTGAGTTAGACTTCCTTTACTTCCCATACCCCCAGACCTATTCCTCAGCTACAGAGAAAATATTCTCTGCTGCTACATTTCTCTTTGCTGAGACTGAGTGTAAACTTAATGCAAGACAGAGAGGATCATTGATTGGAGCCAGTGGTTCAATTTGTGGTTCTTGGCTGCAAGTGCTTCTGGCTTCTAGCACTCTTGGGTATTCTCAAAAAGTACTCAGAGACAGGATGTATGAAACAGTGAGAAGTCCACTGTTCCATTTTCCCAGAATATTCTTGGGAAGGTACACATAGTCCTCTGTGCTATCCAAAAAAAAAGTCTAGATTTGGTGGTGCTGGACTTTGAGATCCACAAAGTTCATGCTGGACAGGATGCTTCTGTTCCAGGTATGTTCCTCCTGCCTGTCATTTGCCCTTCTATATCCTATCCCTTTTTTGAAATGATTTCTACTGAAATCTTTCAAGGAAGAAACTTCCAGTCTCATAATTACTCAACGTACCCCCTTAGCAGCTCCCTACCTGTGATATCAGAGATGGGGAACCAATCAGATGTGCCTATGAGAATCTCCCCTTCTGTAGACTGCTGATAGCTCCCAACCTTGTTACTGAATAGTGGAGGAAGAGGGGGGCACATGGAATATGGGCTTTATTGAATCCAATTAGGAGGAATGAGAAGAAAAATGAGGGTGGACTCATTTAGGACCATTATGAACTCATTTCCTCTTCATCATCATCATTCTTGAAACCTGGTTACCATTTCCACCCTGGTGACTGATAACTTGATTTGTAATGGAAAGAAGAACATTGTTTTTTATATAAGAGGAATTGGGTTCAGATCTTTGTTCTTCCTCTTAAATTATGTGACTTTTATTTTGAGCACTGTCATTTAACTTCCCTGGGTCTTAATTTCCTCCTTTGTAAAATTAACAGGGTAGGGGTTGGATTAGGTCATTTCAAAGATCCCTTTCCAGCACTAAGCATATGATTCTGTGGTTGTGATGAAAGGACTCTGGGAAACTTTAGAGATGCTATAAAAGTGGAAGATTCTGTGTTTAATAACCAATACCCTTCCTTCGTTTATTGTAATAATAATATAAATGAGAATACCGAGAAATCTGGAAAGTTTTAAGTAACTTATCACACAGCTAGTAAGGAGATCTCAGCCCAGGTCTTCAGTCTCCAAATCCAGGATTCTTCCCCATAAAGGATCCCCATGAAAAGGCCATAAGTGTCATCAGTTGTTCCCCTCGCTGATAGAGATTGAGAAGAAAAACAGAGCCCCTCTGCCCTAGGTAAACGAACCGGTCAGTGAGATGATGAGATTCAAGTAGGCTAGCCAACGAAATACTGAAACAGGGGCCCTTCTGCCTTGGGCATTTGGGCTGAATGATAGGATTATGATCTGCCTCGGTATGTGCAAAGCTCTGACCTACCACCCGTTGTCTATGTGTCCCTGATTACCTCATATCCCTGCCCAAGGTAGGTTTTCTTCTATAAAATCCCTAGCTTATCCTGGCTGAGATAAGCTCCTTTAAGGAGGAGCCTTCTTGGTGTGTTTTCTGGAATAAATGCCTTTACTTGATTTGGAGACAGCCTGAGCTAATTCTTTCAAGACGACAAAACAACACATATACACCTTGCTACCCTTCTGTGCCTTCATGGCTGTCAGAAGACAGGCTAATAAGTTTCTGTGGCCAAGGAAATTAATCACCAGAATCAAGCAGTCCTCTGGGGATGGGTCACTCTGAGCTTTGTCAGTAAGATCATCCATTGGCCACAAATAGGTATTATTTCTATCACAGGCGCTGTAATCAAAGCCCTTTCAATGAGGCAGGTGATTGGCCTGACCTTGTGCTCCACTGGGAAGCATTTATATAATGCCTACTGTGTGTTAAGCACTTTACAAATATTATCTCATTTGCTCCTCACAACAATCCTGTGAAGTGTTGCCATGATCTCCATCTTCCAGTTTTTTCCAGTTGAGAAAACTCAGGCAAATTAGAGGGTAAGTGACTTGCCCAAGGTAACACAGCTGGTCTAAGGCAAGATTTTGAACTCAGGTCTTCCCAACTCCAGGCCCAATACTCTTATCTACTATAGCACCCAGCTACCATTGGCAGAGTCTTAGAGAACCCCTGTACCACAGTGAGGATTCAGGGGAGGAATCTGGCTGAGGATCATTGTTACCACCATGTATATATGACTGCCAGGAGCATAGATCGAGACCCCTAGGAGATAGATGGCAGAGAATGCCTTCCCTTACTGAAGCAGTCAAATCCAGTGGAGCTAAGAATGAATTTTATATTTTCAAATACAATAAAATTTTATTTAAAAATTTAAAAACCAGGGTACCCCAGCACTTGCTGCTGCATGGTGCCCCAATTTGCAACTCTCTTGCCTATATTAAGGATCAAAATTTTGGCTTAAAAAAAAAGTAAAAATCATTCTTAGTTCATGTCCCTACAAAAAGAGATGATTGACTGGATTTGCTTGACGGGCTGTAGTTTGCCCATATCTGTGTAACACAGTCAGAGGGAGGGGAACTAGACCCATGAACACAAGCTGGAAAAATGGGCATAAAGTACAACATTGAGGAAACTCCTCCCACCGGTAGAGGCCAGCCTAGAGGACTTGAGAGGTTAAGTGACTTGCCAGGATGATAGACCCAGTTGCCGGGAAGAACTCAGGTCTTTCTACCTTGAAGGCAGTTCTGAATACTCTATGCCTCTGTGGACAGCCAGATTCCTAAGTGCACTTACCTAGATTAAAATGTAATCAGGAAATAGTTTTTAAAATAAAAACACAATACAACTTTGATAATGCTAATTTGTGGTTTTCTAAGTCAATACATGGCCAGCAGGGTTTCTATTTTAGATCAACACCACTGATTTACACTTCTTCTCAAGGAAGTTGGCAACACTCACAATGGTGGAAAAATAAAAGCATCCAAAAGAAAGCCAAAAATATCATTTTATATGTACCTTTTTATCTTATTTTGTGTGTTTGTCCTTTGTTGCCGAAAAAGACCATGCCATGAGAGAAATGATGACATGACTTGCACTTGACTTTTGTTTTGAGTGAGGGAGGGCTGTGCAGCTCACCAGCCTCACTTCTCCTCCAGAGCCATCTGAATCCAGTGACCAGATACTCATTAGGATGACTGGAGATGACCCAGGATGAGACAATTGGGGTGAAGTGACTTGCCCAAGGTCACACAACTAGTGAGTGTCAAGTGTCTGAGGTGAGATTTGAACTCAGGTCCTATTGACTCCTGCACTGGTGCTCTATTCACTGCACCACCTAGCTGCCCCCTTATCTTATTTTTTTAATCTTATTTTTTATCTTATTTTCATACTTTGATGAATCTATGATCCTAGTTTGCAGTGTTGTAGGAACTCCCTCTAATAATGCAGACTGCAATGACTGCCCATGCTATTACAGTACTAATCCATATCCTCCCATACATTAATCCTAAAGGTGAGGTTAGGGAGCCTAATATGCTACAGGCCTTAAGACCTCTAATTTTCTTGATGCTGTATGGTTACCAACAGACTGGCCATTGATTAATCCTTGACTTTGCTAGGTCCATCTTTGTCTTCTGTCTGCAGATTTCTCTGAAGACATCTATCATGCTATATAACCTCTGCAATTCATATTTATATAGCATGAAAAACATATGTGGCTTATGCATTTTAAAAAAATGAACCCACCTAAAACTGCTTAGAAAAAAAATGATCATTTTTGAGTGATAGAATCTAGACAACCATGAAAGGAAGAGAAAGAACCTCAAAGGGAATCCTTACAATATCTGAGAGGAGCCCAGAATGTTTTACTATCAGGAATAAATTCCTTCTGATGTAGCTAATGGAGGTCATTCTCTTTGTTCTAGGTTGCACAGTGGATAAAGTACTGGAATTGGAGTCAAGAAGACCTGAGTGCAAATCCCATCTCACATGCTTATTAAACTGGGCAAGTCACTTAACCTCCGTATGGCTCAGTTTTCTCATCTGTAAAATGGGGATAATAATAGGATCTGCTCACAGGACTGTTGAGAGGATCAAATGAGATAATACATGTAAAAGTGCATTACAAAACTTTAAAACCTTATAAATGTTAGCAATTATCATTATAAGTCTTAATATTATTCTAGAATGCTGAAGACAACAGCATACTGTCAGTTCCACTCCAGAGACCTTCTTTCTAGAGCAAGTGGGAGCCGGAAAAGTAGCATAGAGGAAGTGCTACCCACAATAGAAGTCAATATATGTCAAAGATAAGACCTGAACCTTGGTCTTCTTGGTTCCAACATCAGGTCTCTAACTACTATACCTATCCTTCATCTAGGAGAGATTATCAAGTAGCTTAGTACTGAAAGCACGGAAAAAAGACAAAGCACTCAGGTGTAAAATGGCCAAAACCAAAAGTCAGGAGAAGTCAAAAGAAGATATAGATTGAGGCAGTTAGTGTTGATGCTGGGGTGAAATAAAATTATGTAAGGTATAGAAATGGCAAGGCAATCAGTATTCAAGCTTTGTATTCAAGCTTTGTTTTACAGGTAAATAGAGTAATTAGCTACAGGGCATGATTTTTAAAAATTCATAATAACTAACATTTTTATATTTAATTTTTAATTTTATTTTTCTCAATTGCATGTCCAAAAAATTTTTAACATTCATTTTAAAAAAAATTTTGAGTTCTGGATTCTCTCCCTTCCTTCCTCACCTCATCCTCATTAAGAAGGCAAGCAAATTGATGTAGATTATACATGTTCAGTCATGCAAAACATTTCCATGTCAGCCAAATTCAAAAGAAAATGCAGACCAAATAATAATGATAATAAAGTTTTTAAAAATATGATTTGATCTGCGTTCAGTTCTTTCTCTGAAAATTGTTAGTATTTTCATCATAAGTTCTTTGAAATTGTCTTGGATCACTGTATTGCTGAGAAGAGCTAAATCGTTCACAGTTATTTTTCAAACAATATTGCTGTTCCTGTGCACACTGTTCTCCTGGTTCTTCTCATTTCACTTTGCATCAGTTCATATAAGACTTCCCAGATTTTTCTGAAAGCATCCTGCTAGTATTCCATCACAATCATATACCATAACTTGTTCAACCATTCCCCAGTTTATGGGAATGCCCTCAATTTCTAATCCTTTGCTGTCACAAAAAGAAATGCTATCAATATTTTTGCACACATAGGTCCTTTCTCTTTTTCTTTGATTACCTTGAGAAACAGATCTAATAATAGCATTGCTGGGTCAAAGGGTATGAACAGTTTTTTATGCCTACAGGCATAATCACACAGCACAAGAGTAGGAAGAATGAAAATGAGACACAACTCTAAAAGCACATAAATAAGCCCATTTTGAATGCAGTTTTTCTTATGTTAAAGTGTCTTCCTACTTTCCAAATATTACTCCATTTGTAGTGTGTTCCTGATTACAGAACAGCAAATCTTTTTATCTAAATAAAATCCAGTAACCCAGCACTTTGACATTTGTGAAGTGTTTTTCCCCATGATAACCCTGTGAAGTGCTATCTCCATGTTATAAAGGAGAAAACTGAAGTTCAGGAAAGGAATCAGAGAATCTCAGAAAAAATCTTAGCCAATCTATAACTGAAGAAAGATCTCCTCTTACAATATTTGACAAAAATGTTCACCATAAAGACTTCCAGTCTTCAATGAAACATCTGTCAGTTACTCCCACCACCTCTGAGATATCCCATTTCACTTTTGGACAGTTCCCATTGATTAGCAAGCTTTTCCTTACATCTAACTAAAAATCTCCCTCAACAACTTCCCCTCATCCTTCTTTTGTCCACTGAACAGAACCCTTTAAAACAATGATTCGTATATTTGAAGATAGCTATCATGTCTTCATGAATGAGTGTTTCCTATAAGTGAATGTTCTAGAAACTTAACACTTTAAGTGTCAGAGCCTTTTTTTTACTTATAAAATTTTATGGTAATAAAATCCTTTTAAAATCATACACTTTCCTGCCTTATTAAACAGACTATAGAGAATATAGTTTAATCATTTTTGTTTACTCAGTCTAATAACTTCAGTGGATCTATGATCCACTGTGATGGATCCCTGTGATGGTGCCAGTTGCAACCCATTAATGACTTTTTTTTTCCTGCGCAGTTCTGCTTCATGTCTTCCCAGACTTAGGAGATCTAGCAAACATGCTGTGGATTTATCATTCATCATATTATTCCTCACTTTTGCTATATAACAAGCTCATCTCTTTGATGATATCTTTGACACTACTTCTTTGTAATCTCTGTTGGCAAAATGTTATAACCTAATTATCCCCACCATGTATTCTCCATTGCCCTTTGGATGACCTTCAACATTAATTCTTCAAAGGTTGTGGTATTCCATGATCTATTCTAGAGCATACAACATTCCTGGAAACATTTGATATTTAAAAGATGAACTTTCATTTTTGGTAGAAACTTTGGGTCACTGAAAACTTGCTAGGTAATTTCCCTATCACATATATATATATATATATATATATGTATATATGTATATATATATATATGTATATATGTGTATATGTGTATATGTATGTATATGTATGTATTTTTTTTTCCATCAGAGCAGGGTTTATGAAAGCATCAGTTGAGGTGGGTGCGATTTTAAGAATCCGTGCTATTGACTAGATTCTTAAGGAATCTGAGCCACCATCCTATTAATAAGAAAAAAATTTTTTTGCGCTTAAGTGAGAAAGGGGATAAAGGAGGTAAGGGAATGGGAGAAGGGACATTTATAAGGAATTCACTTGATTGCAGGGCCATCTCTCATTAAATCTTTGACCTGGTCTTATGATTAATCCATATGTCTGCATTATTTTTTGCCTTTAGTGGCTGTCCCTTTTTGTTTAGAAAAATAGAAGTCCCAGGATTCCAACAATCCATGTCTCCTTCCAGTCTCTTATCCACCCCCACCCAACCCTGTTCTAAAGGGCATGGAAATAATAGCATCGAAAATATCCTCCCTGAGAACTACAAGATTTTAGTTATCCCATGGGAAGGAATATAGGGAAGGTAACATTCCTGAATTTGATTAGATCCTATGCTGACAGGCAAGAGCTACATTACCAAGACAATCCTGGCAGGGTATGACTTCAGCCACATATATGGCAAGAAACTGGCTGATCCTGAGACTCCCACCAGGGAAGGCAGAGTTGAATCGCTAAAGCAGAGTTGAATTGCTAGCTGGCACTGTGATCTTAGCCAATCCCATATATGGGAAAGAAATGTATTTAAGTCACCCTTAGGCAGATTATAAATAGGGCTTCATTGCAAGAAAAAAGAATAAGAAGCAGGAAAAAAAGTAGACAACTGAGTATCACCCTCTCTGTCTCTATCTTCAGCTTTGAGTGAAGATGTAATTCAGCATGCAGGGGGATGGTGAGCCACATCTTCCTGTTTTCTAAATGGGTGGGATCCCACATACACACAGCAATGCAATATTTGCTCTCAAGAAAAATTGTAAATGAAATTGCTAAATGAATATATTCCTTCAAACCAAATCAATCTCAATCATTATACTGATAATTTATAATTCTCCCTTTCCCCCAAAGCAGGCTATCCTTTAAAATATTTTTAATAAGAATAATCAGCCTTGATATAATATTAAGAGAAAATCTATATTATATAGAGAAGTCTTTCTGGGAACTTATCAACTCTCTCTATTTGATAAGCAATGAATCTTACCTTCTATTGTACAAGCTACCATTTCCTAGCTCTAGAATTGATTCATATGCTGAATACCACAATCTTGTACCCTTGAAAACTAAGAAATAGCAAAGAACTGGAAATTGTGTACCCTGTGCAAGTCACTTAATCCTGTTTACCTCAGTTTCTTCATCTGTAAAATGAGCTGGAGAAGGAAATGGCAAATCAATCCAGTATCTCTGACAAGTGCACCCAGGAAAAGAAGTCGTGAAGAGTCTGAAATGACTAAACAAGTTGTGATGTATGATTGTGATAGAATACTACTGTGTTATCAGAAATGACAGGTAGGTTGATTTAGAAAAATATGGACAAAAGACTTGTTTGATGAAGAGTGAAATAGCAGAACCAAGAGAATATTGTACATAGTAACAGAAATATTGTTTGAAAAATAACTGTGAATGACTAAATTATTTTGAGTATTATAAACATTCAAATCTATTACAAGAACCTATGAAGAAAGATGCTATTACACTTTCAGAGAACTGTGTAATGTTAATGTAAGGTTAATGGTGGGTGGGGGGAAGAGTTCCCCATCCATTAATAGGACTCAATACCTTTTGTTAATTTCTATTGAGGCACTAGGTCAGAGGGTTGTGCCCTCCAGCTCTGAAAAATGTATAAATACTCTGAGGTGAGATTTTGTTTTGGGACTCACTCATTGGAAGAGGGTTATTTGGCCAGATGAGACTCTGGATAGCTGTTAAGGACTCTCTGGCTTTGAAAACCCAGATGTTGGTGCTTCTCTCTCTGGTAACTCTGTAAGCATGTAATGGTCAGATAGCTGGATCTGTCCATTCGTCTGTGATGTAAATGTTGCTTATGGTTAGACAGTAGGAAGCCCTGTCTGTTGGGTTTTTATTTTTCTGCTTGTATTTTCTCTGTTGGTAAATGTAGTTAAAGTAGATTGTTAACCCCTCAAAAGTTGCTTTCCTTTTAGAAAAACAGATCTAAGAACCTATACAGCAGGTTCTTTTGTGTATGCCAGGGTTCTTGCCTTTACAAACCAATACATAAAAGTATGCATAGTATGGGTTTATACACACACACACACACACACACACACACACGCATATCTGTGTCGGAGGTGTTTTTCTGTACTGCAGGGTAGGGAGAGAGAACGTATGGAAATTAAAATGTAACCAAAAAATTAAATTAAACTAAATTTTAAAAAATACAAAAAAGCATTTTTGAGCTTCCCCAAAATTTTGGGTTCTATAATTCCCTCACACTTTCTTGGATGTTTCCAAAGTTATTTGATTCACCATCCTCCCTGTTTTTCATGTAAGCAAAGAATGAAGATATTGCCTTCACCCTTAATGGTATCATCATGAGCTGGAAGAGAATCTTTCAAAAACACATCTAGTTCTCTAGGTCCATGGAGGAGACCAGTTCATTGTTCATCAACACTTGCAAGCTTCTCTCAACTAAGCTCTCTTGCATTCTTTAAAGGAAAAAAACTTTTTAGAGAGAGTTAATCTGTGCCAGCAATGTAATTTCTGAAATATTTGATTTTTAAAATCATGTCTTGTTTAAAAAATCTAAAAGATAAAATGGGGGCAGGAGGAGAAGAAATTTCATATTTGAAAGCTATCTTCTTGGTGGGTAAAGCACCAGCCCTGGAGTCAGGAGGACCCAAGTTTGAATCCAGTCTCAGACACTTACTTGCTTTGTGACCCTGAACAAGTCACTTAACCCTGTTTGTCCCAGTTCCTCATCTGTAAAACATGCTGAATAAGGAAATGGCAAACCACTCTAGTATCTCTGCCCAGAAAACCCCAAATGAGGTTACAAAGAGTTGGATACAACTGAAACAACTCAACAAAAACTCTTTCAGGGTCTTCCCCTTCGGCAGTACTATGAAGCTACCTTTTGTTGTTCCTCTCTTATCTCCCTTTTTTGTCACATCTATGCTATTTTTTAGCTTTTTACAGCTCAAGTCCCTTACCTCCCCCAAGTATCCTCACCAATGTCTGATCATCATCATTGCCATCTGATCTGTGGACCCTGCTACCATCCCATCTTCCTCCCTCAGAAAATCTTGGTTTATCCCTTTTCTTTACAGCTTCCACTAGGACCTGGATTCCTCCTGAAGAATCAGTTTCCCATACATACACACTGGGCACAGATGGAACAAAGATGCTATATATTCAAAATAATGGCATAAGAGTTTTCCAAAATCTTCAAGCTATATATGTACATATCAAAAACTTAGCACAAGATTGCATGGCAATAGAATGTGTTTGAACATATGGGAAAAAAATTTGAACTAAAATGGAGATAAAGATATTTACAGTATTTCTTGCAAGGGCCATTGCGAACAAAGTCCTTTGTGATGAACCTTAAAGAAAAATATGAGTTGTTATAGGATGATCGTGCATGATTAAAGATATATTTTTTATTGAAATCTTATTGATTGTATCTTTAAATTCAATAATTCTTATGGAATATCTGTTTGGGTGGATCCTCCAGTCTTTTTTGATATTTTAACAGATAAATCTAATTCTATCTTACACAGAAGAAGAACAGACCCCTCTGGCATTAGTGTCTGTCTCACCAAATAGCAAGCTATTTGGTGGGAGCATGACTGAACTTAATAAGGATAAAATACACTCCTATCAATGAGGCTCCAATTGTGATATATTCCTAACATGAAAACACAATTTTTTCTCATTTCAGCAAAACATTTAACAATTGAGTACTCTGATAAGATCTCATTCTTTTTAAGAGGACTCCGTTATATTTGAAAATAAATGCCCTGTAAGGACATTTACTTGCTAGAATAAGCAATTAAAATCAAATTAAAAATCAAACGCTAATGTATGATCTAAATAGTTTTTGTTGATGAGTATCTGAGAAATCTTCATCATATTAACAGACAGAGGAAGGGAGATGACAATAGAAGTTGGTGTGCATGGTGGATGGGATGCTGTATTAATGAAATAAATGTATGTTACTCTAGCTTTGCCAATACTAAAAGTACTTATATAAAGATTCAGTCATTATTATGACCTAGAAAAATAGGAACTGAGCTCAAATCTTGGCTTTGCAACGCTTCAACCTGTGTGTTTAATAAATACATAACTCTCTGTGCCTCAATTTTCTCATCTATCAAATAAAGCAACTAGATATAGCCCTTTATAAAACGGCTCTTTCACCTCTTAAAAGTATGATCCCAGGATCTATGTCCCTATATTAACCATACCCTGGGAACACATAAACTGTAACAATGGCTAACAGATAAATTTGGGAACACTGGAGTATTTGCTCATGGAATATCATTGAAACAGAAAGCTGAAAAGGGATTTCAGAGGCTATTTAGTCAACCCCCCCTTCCCCCATTAACATGAGAAAACCGAGACCCAGGAAAGGAAAGGAAAGGAAAGGAGAAGAAAGGAGAGGAACTTTAGAAGGTATCATGCATGTAGTGATTGTCAACTGGACTTGTGACTTTAAAAGTTCAGTACTCTTAATACCATTGCTAGATCTGTATCCCAAAGACATCCAAAGAAAAAAGGAAAGGACCTATTTAAAAAAAAAAAAAATTTATAGCAACTCTTTTTGTGGTGACTAAGAACTGGAAATCAAAGGGATGCCCATCAATTGGGGAATGACTAAACAAGCTGTGGTATGTGATTGTAATGGAATATTATTATACTATAAGAGATGACAAGCAAGATGACTTCAGAAAAACCTGGACTTACATGAACTGATGCGTAGTGAAATGAGCAGAACCAGGAGAACATTTTACAAAGCAACAGCAACGTTATTTGATGAAGTACTGTGAATGACTTCACTATTCTCAACAATAAAATCATTCAAGACAATCCCAAAGGACAAATGATGAAGCATACTGTCTACCTCCAGAGAAAGAACTGATAGTGATTGAATACAGACTGATGCATGCTGTTTTTCATTTTCTTTCTTTCTTTTTTTCCTTTGATTTTGAGTCTTCTTGTACAGAATGACTAATATGCAAATATTTTACATAATTGCACATATATAACCAATATCTGATATATAACCAATATATAACCAAATACTGTCTCAGGGAGAGGGAGGGAGGAGATGGAGGGAAAGAATTTGGACCTCAAAACATTAAATAAAAAATGTTAAAAAAAAAAAAAAGTTCACTGCTCTTTCCATACAGTTAAACACCAGAGGGGATATACCCCAAACTCCGCCTGGTACAGCTACTTTACCAATGTATGAATAAACATTGAAGGAGTCAAGATTTGGATTCTACCAACAGATCCCATCAGTCCTGTGTGACCTGGGAGTTCCTTGAGGACAGGGACTTTCTTTTGCCTTTCTTTCTATCCCTAGTCCTTCAGGCACAGTGTTCCCTTAATAAATGTTCCCTTAATAAACGCCTACTGACTGAAGGTCTCTGGGTATTTTGTATTGTCTGCAAAATGGGGTAAATAGTTACTGCACATAAATAATCCCACTTTACCAGGATTGTTGTTAAGGAGAGAGTGGTTTTGTACCCTATAAATTGTTAAATAAATGTAAGCTAATTGTCTACATACCCAGAAAAATCTCATTCTCTGCGAAAGGCACCTTGGACTAGGTCGTGGTGCTACAAAGATGAAAACCAAACAACAGTCTCTGACTTCAGAGGTGAAAGTGAAAGACAATATGGTCTCTGACTTCAAGGAGACACCTGCTCACCTCCTCTACTTCCTCTCACTCTCATCTAGACCTTGTGCAGGCTGGCTTCTGATCCGATTATTGAACTGAAAACAGGTCTTTCCAAAAATTAATGATAATCTTTTATTTGCCAAATTGAATAGCCTTTTCACTTGACCTCTTTGAAATCTCTGATACTTCTCTCTGGGTTTTCATATCTGCTCTTTCTTTATCAGTCTCTTGCTGAATCTCTGCCCACGGCATATCTACTGACTGTGAGTATCCCCTACAGCTCTATCCTGGGGCCCTGTTCTCTTTTCTTACATAACCAGGACTGGTGGACACCCCGATTTGTTGTTAAGTCATTCAGTTGTGTCCTACTCTCTGTGACCTCATTTGGGGTTTTCTTGGCAGAGATACTTGAGTGATTTGCCACTTCCTTCTCCAGTTCATTTTACAGATGAGGAACTAAGGCAAATGGGGTTAAGTGACTTGCCCAGCGTCTCTCAGCTAGTAAGTGTCTGCAGTCAGATATGAATTCACAAAAGATGAGTCTTCTTGACTCTAGGTCAAGTACTCTAACTACTGTACCACCTACCTGAATAGGTCTGAGTTTGTTTCCTGTCTGGGTATTTGTTCCTTTGCTTTTAAATGAAAGGGGAGCAAGTGTCCCAGCATCCTAAGAACTGGATTTTGCAAGATGCTCAGTATTGATAGACCCAGGAGTGCTAGGAGTGACTTCTTGAAGTGATTTTCAGGACCCATTCCAGGGATGAGAGGCAGAAAAGGAACAAGCGTCAAGTGTTCCTGCACTGTGCTTAGTGCTTTTACAGATATCACATTTGACAGCTGAAACAAGAACTCTACATCAGTGGTAATGCAGCATTTAGACATAAACTCAGTAGGACTCATGTTATCTAGGTAGCAACTGAGCTAATTGTGAACCCACTTTCTCCAAATATCCAAGTGGTATAGGGGAGCACATACCCAAAGTATTGGGGGGAAGTGTTTACAATTTTGTTATTGCTATAGTTGTGAAGTGAATATCCCTTTCTAAATGCTAACTGACATTAAATCTTAAGTAGAGCTCTTTTTTCTGGCTGGAATCATGGTGGGCACAGAAGAAAAGAAGCTACCATCCCTTCCAGAAACCCTTCTGAAACAGCAAAAGACTTTCCCGATACTGAAGGCCAAACACTTGAAGAAGATATCCATAAAAAAGCTCCGTAAAATACGAAGAAAAGTTATCTACAAAAAAGCTAAAGCTTATCATAAGGAGTGCAGACAGATGTACAGAAGTTAAATCCGACTGGCTAGAATGGCATGAAAAGCTGCTGAATCCAAGTTAGCTTTTGTGATCAGAGTCAGAGGTATCACTGGCGTTAGTCCAAAGGTCCGAAAAGTATTGCAGCATATTCATCTTCACCAAGTCTTCAAAGTCACTTTTGTTAAGCTTAACAAGGCTTCCATTCCTTGCTGAGGATTGTGGAATCATACATTGCATAGGGTTACCCAAACCTGAAGTCTGTGAATGACTTGATTTATAAACGTGGTTATGGCAAGATCAAAAAACAGAGAATTGCCCTGATGGATAATGCCCTTATTGCAAAATCTCTTGGTAAATATGGAATTATCTGCATGGAGGACTTGATCCATGAGACCTACACTGTTGGCAAGCACTTCAAAGCTGCCAGCAACTTCCTGTGGCCCTTCAAATTATCTTCTCCAAGAGACGGAATGAAGAAAAAGACTACACATTTTGTGGAAGGTGGAGATGCTAGTAACAAGGAAGACCAGATCAACAGGCTTATTAGAAGAATGAACTTAAGGTCTCTGCCAAGATTATTTTTCTAATGGTCTGTTAAATAAAATGCCTATGACAAAATTGAAAAAAAATCTTAAGTAGAATTGATGTTAAGTGTTATCATGATTGAAATTAAGGTAAACAGGCACAAAGTTCTAAGTACATTCAATTTATTGGTAAGGCTGGCAATTACCAATAAAAGGGGACTCTAGACTCTTCAGTCAGTCAAAAGACCACAAGGTGGGGCTTCCTAGCCTTCATATGGTTTGGGGATGTATAAGAGACAAAACAGGAAGCATCACATGATGGAAAAAGAATACGATTAGTTACAAGGTCTGAGTAACATAGATGATGGAAAATAATATGATTGAATGTGATTCAGGAATGCTGGGCCAGCAGCAACCTCTCCTTTCATTTCATTCTGTTGCTAGGAAAAGCTAATAGATGGTGTCCACCTGCATAGTCAGTTAGAATCACAGTGATAACATCCAGACATTCTTGAAGGACAGCCAGTGTTGCAGAGATAAGAGACTTCCTGGAACACACCTGCATTGTATAAGGCTTGTTAGAGAGATAACAGGTCTCTCTTAATTGTACATGGGCAGTAAGATGTATGGAGACAATATATGTCTGAATTAAGGAGATTTATGGGACAACTTAACTCAGAGAGGGAAGCTGAACTTCTGAACTTAAGTCAGAGACAAAGAAACATGGCTTTGGCAATTTTACAACGTATTAAAGATGAGATATAGAGTAGAATCAATTATAAAATGGAATCAATCAATTTGATTTTCTCAGTGTTAAGATGTCAACTGATTGAATGGGACTGAGGTGCTAGTAATTTGCATTGAATAATGGTGAGGAGGAGGAGTTGAGTTTTAGTGGCTCAAGATGATGGTAGTAGAAAAAAAATACCCCACATCCCCAGGGTACCCTAGAACCTTAAAGAAAAGATGTACTTACCCTGGTTCTGGGCATAGAGTTAGAGTAATATTCTCTCTCACAGTCTCTAAGATACTTTCTCCATACTATCTTACATGTGATCTCACCAAGTCCCATGAGTTATTTTATCATCTGCATAGGCATGATAAAATAACTCATATCATGCCTATGCAGATGAATCTCAGATCTATTTATCCAGGGTCTTTTTCCTAAGGCCAGTTGGCATTGAAACTTCCTTCTTATCAAACATTCCAAACTGGACGTGTATGAATGTGTCAATTCAAACCCAATTTGTCCAAAAAATCTCATCATTATCTTTTCCCCCAAAATTGTCACTTTTTTTGAATTTTTCTATTACTCTATGTCACCTTTGATTCCTCTCTCTCACTCACAGCACATATGCACATAGTTTTTGCCAAATCTTGTCATTTTTTTCCTTGCAACATTTTTTGCATATGTTCCCTTCTCTCCATGCCCATAGTCACCACCTTAGTTCTGGCCTCTTCATCGTTTGTCATCTACGTTATTGTAAGCACAGTGCAATTGTTCCTCCTTCCTCAAGCCTCCTCCACTGGGCTGCCAAAGTAAGGTGGGCCTTCCTACTCAATAGACTTCACTGGCTTCTTTTACTCTAGAGAATAAAATATAAACTCCTTTGTCATTTAAAGCTCTTTGTCACAGTTCTTTCTTACCTTTCCAATCTTCTTACATTCTACTCTCCACTCAATACTATAAAATCCAGCTACATATTGACCTATTTTCTAGGTTCCTCTCACAAAACACTTATTTCCCATCTCTGTGGCAAAATTCCCCAGGCTTAGAATATTTTTCCTTCCAAACTGACTTAGAATCCTTGATTTCTCTAAGATTCACAGAGAGTACCATCTCTTCCAGGAGGCCTTTCCTGGTCTCTCCAGCTGCTAGTACTACTCCATCTAAGGTTACCTTTGAAGCATCTATACTCTGCATTTATCTTATATGTTTTGACTTTTGTATGTTACAGAAGAGTAATCAGTGTTAAATATAGTTGAATTCCATTCAGTAATTGGTTATTTTTGGTTTAAATTTTAGCTCACATTTTTACAAGTGCCAGTTATTCTCCACATAACTCTATGGGAGTAGGCAGTACAGGCATTATTATCAACTCTTTTTTTAACGATAAAATTTTAATTAAAGTATTATGTACTACTATTGCATTCTTTATAGACTATAGGATAGTGTAAACATAACTTTTTATATGCATTGGAAAACCAAAAAATTCTAATGACTTGTTTTTGTGGTATTTCCTTTTTTGCACTGGCCTGGAACTGAATTCACCAATATCTCTGAGGCATGCTGAGAGAGAGAGAGAGAGAGAGAGAGAGAGAGAGAGAGAGAGAGAGAGAGAGAGAGAGAGAGAGACAGAGAGACAGAGAGAGACAGAGACAGAGAGACAGAGAGACAGAGAGACAGAGAGAGAGACAGAGAGACAGAGAGAGAGACAGAGAGACAGAGAGAGACAGAGGAGAGAGAGAATAAATAAATAATAGCTATTTTCAAGGAAGTCCTAATTTAATGGGAAAGATGTCATGTCAATAATGATGTACACATAAGATACAAGAGCATCCACTGGTACATATGGTATATTAAAAGATAATGACAAAGACCTTCAGCATGTTCAGTGGATCCTATGCAGGATTTATAGGAGAAGGTGGAACATACAAAGAATGAGAAGGTATGGATGGGATATAGCCTATGCTTCCTAGCACATAATAAACACTTAATAAATGCTTGTTGATCAATTGGGTACCTACAATGATGGGATCACTGATTTATCAAATTTGGGGGAGAGGGGTTGCACACAGGTAATGTGTTCTAGAGATGAGTCAAATCTATGTCTTCCCCAGGGCAATGTCAGGGACCCTCAAGCCAGATGTCCCCGAGGCATCCTGTTTTACGTTACTGAACTCTGCATTTGGGGAGCACCTCCTCTCCATCAGTGACACTTTCCTTCTTCAAAACGTGAAGCTTTAGTACCAAATTATTAGAAAGCATCAGGATTTCCAGTGTCCTCAAGTAGATTTTATCGGATTTCAGAACATGTAGCACGAACTCTGAAGGATACTACTATATGTTTGATATATAAATAATGACTGTTTACAATATAGATTTTAATATTGGCTATTTAGAGAACCATCGTTACTTTGAAAACTAGTGATTTGCTTATTTAATTAGTGCATTAGGTTGATGTGAGTAAAATACGAAGACAGCCAGTTCAGCCAATTTGCAGAAGCTGTTCCATCAAGCTGGTTTTTTCTGCATCATTTTATAAAGTAGATGTGTTATGGCAGAAATGAACAGAGAGTCCAAATGCAGAATTTAATTCTTAACTGACTTGTTTGTATTAGTAAAGTTTGCCATATTCCATGGCAAGGATGGAATAACTTCTTGATTATGGTTAAATTTGTTTTCTCCTACCATTTGAGAAAAAGTTGTAAGGTATGAGCCAGGTCCCAAATAAAAGCAATAATTAATTCTTTTTAGATGTCTTTGTTACTCCTCTTCTCCGTCTGAATTCTGAATGTGGTAACACTTGCTTTGCCATCTAGAACCTATTTATTTCACGTATACAAATTAGATTTCATTTGGAAGTGATTTAGAAGTCTGGGGAGGCTGTTCACTGAGGTGGTATTGAACACATGGTTTAAAACTTATATAAGTGGGAAAAGCTAGTTTACTTATAAGGACTAATTAATGACACCTTGTGTTGTATTCAATTTGGCATAATTCAAGGGTTGGAGGAGGAAAAGATTTCTGTTTAAAACTGGATGTATCTTTTTAAGAGAAAAAAATGCATCACCCCTTTACAGGTTAAATGGTTGGTTTTTATGGGTAGTGTGTTTAAAACTTGATTATCTTTACAGCTTTTTGACCATTGAAAATATATCCATCTCTGTCCTATTGTTTCTCAAGTAGCTGTGAAATCAACTGTTCTTAGAATCTTACTGAAATAAAAATGGCTAGAGTTTACTATCATAAGAAAAAAAGAGTCAAATCCACATTTTGGAGGTCTTTCTATTACCAACTTTTTAACAATGACAAAGCAGGCTCAGAGATGTTAAGTGACTTAACTAACTAATTAGCTAATGACTTAACTAATCTTAGTTGGAGCTAGGGCTCATTATATACATGATCATTATATACACATAATGTTTTATTTTTTCCCAATTACATGTTAAAACAATTTTTTAGCATATTTTTAAAGTTTTGAGTTAAAAATTCAATCCCTCCCTCCCTTGCCTCTCCCTCTTTGAGATGGTAAGCAATCAAAAAGAGGTTATACATATTCAATCACGTAAAACATTTCCATAGCAGCCATTTTATATAAGAAGACAAATTTTTAAAAAGAATGAAAGTGAAAAATAGCATGCTTTAGTGTATATTCAGACAATATCAGTTCTTTCTCTGGAAGCAGATAGTATGCTTCATCAAGTTATTTAAGATTGTCTTGGATAATTGTATTGCTGAGAATAACTTAGTCATTCACAATTTTTCATTGAACAATATTGCTATTACTGTGCAAAATGTTATCCTGGTTCAGCTCACTTCACTTTGCAGCAGTTCCTATAAGTCTTTCCAGGTTTTTCTGAGAGCATTCTGATTGACATTTCTTACAGCACATTATAATATTTCAT
Organism: Notamacropus eugenii; assembly: GCF_028372415.1. Taxonomy (NCBI): domain Eukaryota; kingdom Metazoa; phylum Chordata; class Mammalia; order Diprotodontia; family Macropodidae; genus Notamacropus; species Notamacropus eugenii. The sequence continues at coordinate 406,213,296 of NC_092876.1, read as the reverse complement.
CACCATCATATATAACAGCTTGTTTGGTTATTCCCCATTTGATAGACATCCTTTTGATTTCCATTTCTTAGCCACCAAAAAAAAAGTGCTATTATAGTTTTTTGTACAAATAGATCCTTCTCCCTTTTTTTATGTCTTTGGTATATAAACCTAGCAGTGGTATTGCTAGATCAGAGGGTATGCACAGTTTTATAGCCCTTTGAGCATAGCTCCAAGTTACTCTCCAGAATGGTTGGATCAGTTCACAACTCCACCAAAAGTGTATTGGTGTCCCACTTTTGCCACATACTCTTCAACATTTATCATTTTCCCTTTTTGTCATGTTGACCAGTCTGATAGATGTGAGGTTTGCACCTCAGAGACTCACCATCTTTTGATTCTCTACTTTCCAAATAGCCTGTTTGACATTTTTTTTACCCACTCACATTTTAACTTTGTTTGGTAGTATATTGCACCCATAGGTTGGTTACCGTAGTCAGGAAAGGAAGCCAAACAAACTCCTTTCCTGTTGTTGCTCTTGTAGAAAATTTTACCCTCCCCCAAACTGAAAGTTCTATATTCTCATGAAAACAGATTCACAAACAGGGGTGAAGCTACATTACTTTTACTTAGATCTGGATGATGCAGTAGATATGGTGCCAGATTTGAGTTCAATTTCAGCCTCAGACACTTACTAGCTGTGTGACCCTGTACATGTCACTTAACCCTGTTTGCCTCAGTTTCTTCATTTGTAAAATGAGCTGGAGAAGGAAATGACAAATCAATCCAACATCTCTGACAAGGACATCCAGGAAAAGGGGTCATGAAGAGTCTGAAATGATTAAACAACAACTTTCCTCCAGAATCACAGCAGAAAGTCAAGCTTGTTTGCCTTCTTACTCCTGCAGGGCATAAGATTTATCATTGTGGTTGACTAGAACTAGACAATTTTCTGCCATAATTACTATGATCTACTTCTCAAGAAAGAATATAAAGAGAATATAATTCCTATAAAATGCTTCAAAGCCCTAAGATGAAAAGTGGATTTTTAAAATTAGTGTTTTTGAGATATCCAGCCACATTTATTGGATTTGTAGTCTTAAGTATCTAGTTGCCTCTGGCCCAAGCATTCTGTGAAGGTTCTTCTGTTTGGAAAAGATGAATCTCTCTCTTTGTTGCACTCTTGATTCTTCCATCGCTGGAAGCAAAAGAAGATGATCCCCTTTGTGGATGATTGCTGTAGAAGCCTCATCAGCTTCACAGCATCTGCTAAGTACATAGTGATACAGAGTAAGACCATCTACCCTGTCTTCAGAATGACTGAAAGCCGATATACACTCTGGAACTGAATCTGCCCTGGATATTCCACATTTAGTAATGCAAAGTCACTTGATAAGCCTTAAAATGTCAATACATCATACATTTGGCTTACATATTTTGGGGACATACTTAGACACTCAGTGTTTTATTGGTTGGGGCCTCCTTTGTCTTTTGCATTCCATTTTGGAGATTATATAGTCTCAGGGAACATATTTCATATTTGAGGAGTTTATTCTATACTCATTATACAGATTTTACTTTGCAGTGTGCTATGGTACCCTTATAGTTTGTAATTTGTAATTTATCCAGTCCCCTCTGGTGAATTATTTTAGGATATATTCCATCCATGTCTTATGTCTTATACTTGGCGGGTCACCTTTGTATTCCATAAGTATGATTTGAGAGTACACTCATATTAATCCTTTATATTTAGGGATACAACATGATATATACAGGGTACATATACTGTGGGATTCTAGTTAGCTATTTCAAACAGCACAATCTTACCATATATCCTGGAGTATAATCCACCATTTAGCATCTTTCCCTGTGGATAGTGGAGTTAAAGTGAATTGTATGTTTTGAAGTACCTGATGTAATGTGGAAAAACTGGGTTAAGGAAGGTGGCCTAGCCCTACAAGATCTCAAAATGTATTGTAAAGAAGCAATCATCAAAACCACTTGGTACTGGCTAAGAAATAGAGGAGTAGACCAGTGGAATAAGTTAGGTACTCAAGACACAGTAGTAAATGAATATAGCAATCTATTGTTAGATAAACCCAAAGACCCCAGTTTCTGGGATAAGAACTCACTGTTTAACCAAAAACTGCTGGGAAAACTGGATAACAGTGTGGCAGAAACTGGGCATAGACCAATGCCTGACACCATACACAAGAATAAAGTCCCAATGTATACATGATCTAGGTATAAAGGCTGATAGCTTTAAACAAATAAAGGGAACAAAGAAAAGTGCATTTGTCAGATTTATGGAGGATGGAGAAATTTATGACCAAATGAGATAGAGAACATTGTGAAGTGTAAAATGGATAATTTTGATTACATTAAATTGAAAAGTTTTTGCACAGACAAACCCAATGCAACCAAGATTAGAAGAGAAACAGAAAACTGGGAAAGAATTTTTGCAACTAGTGTCTGTGATAAAGGCCTCATTTCTAGAATATATAGAGAACTGAGTTAAATGTACAAGAATACAAGTCATTCCCCAATTGATAAATGATCAAAGGACATGAACAGGCAGTTTTCAGAGGAAGAAATTAAAGCTATCTATAGCCAAATGAAAAAATGTTCTAAATCACTATTGATTAGAGACATGCAAATCAAAATAACTCTGAGATACCACATCACACCTATCAGATTGGCTAACATGACAAAACAGGAAGATGATAAATGTTGGAGAAGATGTAGGAGAGTTGGAACACTAATTCACTGTTGGTAGAGCTGTGAGCTAATCCAACCATTCTGGAGAGCAATTTGGAACTACACCCAAAGGGCTACAAAAATGTGCATACCCTTTGACCCAGCAATATTTCTTCCAGGACTATATCCCAAAGAGCTCACAAAAATGGGAAAGGGTCCCACATGCGCAAAAATATTTACAGCAGCTCTCTTTGTGGTGGCCAAGAACTGGAAATTGAGGGGATGCCCATCAATTGGGGAATGACTAAACAAGTTGTGGTATATGAATGTAATGGAATACTATTGTGCTATAAGAAAGGATGAACAGGAAGACTTCAGAGAGGCCTGGAAGGACTTATGTGAACTAATACTGAGTGAAAGGAGCAGAACCAGAAGAACATTGTACATAGCTACAACCACAGTGTGCAAGGAATTTTTCTGGTAGACTTAGCCCTTCAGCAATGCAAGGACTTAAAAAATTCCCAGTGGACTCTTGAGGCAAAACACCTTCCACACCCAGAGAAAGAACTATGAAACTGGATCACAGAATGAAGCAGACCATTTTCTCTTGTGTTATGTTGTGTTTTGTTTTTTCATGGTTTTTCCCACTAATTTTGATTCTTCTACACAACATGACTAAGATGAAAATGTATTTAATAAGAATGTATGTGATTGTAGCACACTGAAAACAAATAAAATAATTTAAAATGAATAAATAAATAACAAAGAATGTATGTGTAGAATCTATATAAAATTGCATGCTGTCTTGAGGAGGGAGGGGGAGAGGAAAAGGGAAAGGTAGGGGAAGGAGGGAGAAAAATCTAAGATATATGGAAGTGACTGTAGAAAATTGAAAACAAATAAATTAATTAATTTTAAAAAAGAAAAATTGGTACATATACACTGTTGGTGGAGATGTGAACTGATCCAGCTACTTTGGAGAGCAATCTGGAATTATGCCCAAAGAGTTATAAATCTGTGTATATCCTTTGATCCAACAATGCTACTATTAGGTCTGTCCCAAGGTGATCAGGGAAAAAGGAAAAGAACCTAGATGTTCTAAAATATTTATAGTAGCTCTCTTTATGATGACAAAGAACTGGAAATTGAGGGGAAGTCCATCAATTTGGGAATGGCTGAATAAGCTGTGGTATATGATTGTGATGGATCACTACTGTGCTGTAAGAGATGATGAGCAGGATTGAGGTTCTAGGGGTGGAGCCAAGATGGCTGAGACTCACTTGAGCTTATCCCCATACCCCTCCAAATACCTTTTAAAAATGACTCTAAACAAATATCAGAGCAGCAGAACCCACAACATGATGGAGTGAAACAAATTTCCACCCCAAGACAATTTGGAAAGTTGGCAGGGAATGTCTGCTTGCACTAGGGTAAGAGAGAAGTTCAATTCAAAACAAGCCATGCCACCATAGTCTGGGCTGGCAAACCCAGAGCAGGTCTCAGGGCAGCTAAATCACTGGCAGTGGTGGCATTTTCCAGATCTCTCAATCCACAGATGCCAAAGACAATTTAGAAGATCAGTAGGAAGGGTTTGTCATTCCTGGGTGAGAGTGGAGCACAATCCAGCACAGGTTATGCCAACACAGCCCCAGCCACTGGAAACTAGGAACAGACCTTGAGAGTGATTGAATCAGGAGTAGTGGCAGCAGCTGCTTCTGGAGCTCTTAGCCCATAGGCAGTAAGGGAGTCGAACAACTAGTTAGAAGGGCATTACAGGGAAATTTTTGTTAGCACTGAGGCAGGATTTTGTTGCTTTGCCCATACTCAGATCTGGGTCACAGACCTGGGTGGCAGTCCCAGGGCAAGGAGGAGCACTAGCATAGCAGAGCTTGCTGTTGGGTTGGGAGGGACCCTTCTGATAGTTCCAGGGTGGAAAAGAGTGCTTGTGGTTCCACAGACCAGGAGAGTAATAAACACTTCTCCTTAGATCATACCACCTTGGAAGTACTGAAAATTTACCAGTCCCTAGAAGTATCTCTGAAAACAACTGCACAAAATCCCTGAAGCTTGGGACAGTGTACCTTCCACCCTGGAAGTAGAGCTATATTTTAATAGAGTTAAAAGTCAAGTAATAGGCCAAGAAAATGAACAAAAAACAGAAAAAAGCTCTGCTATAAAAAGTTACTATGGTGATGAGGAAGATCAAAATACATTCAGAAGTACACAGCAAAGTCAAAGTTCTTAACATCCAAAGCCTCCAAGAAAAATATGAATTGGTCTCGGGCCATGGAAAAGCTCAAAAAACATTTTGAAAATCAAGTAAGAGAGGTAGTAGAAAACTGGGAAGAGAAATGAAGATTCTGAAAGAAAATCTTTAAAAATAAGCCAACACTGGAGGGCAGAGCCAAGATGGTGGACTAGAAAGACACACTTATGCAGGGTCTCCCCACACAGCCCACAAAATACCTGTAGAGAGGGACTCTCAACAAGTTCTGGAGCAGCAGAGGTGAAGAGCAGCAGAGTGGAAGAGATTTCCAGCCCAGGGTGACCTGAAAGGCCCACGGGAAACGTCGGTTGCACTGGACGCAGAGCAGAGAGTGGAGCCCAGCCCAACCTTGGCCATGTTGCCCAGCATGATGAGACTCTGGGAGGAAGACACCTCAGTGGCGGAATCTCCAGTCGCAGCAGCAAGTCCTTGGATCCCTCAATCCACAGGCGCCAGAGGTCAGTGACAGCGTTTTTCAGCTGGCCAGGAAGGGAGAAGGGCCTTCCCATGGCTCTGGCAGCTGGCAGTGGCCACAGAGGCTGCACAGCAGCCCATACTGACCACTCCTTTGTTGGAGCATGAAAACCCCTGGGGGCACTGAAGAGCTGAGTCTTACCTCAGCCCTGCATGGAGGCCCTGAGGTAGCTGGTCTTTGTCTCACACTGAATGGCAGCCCTGCCCATTCAGCTTATCTGAAAATCAGCCCCCACTGCTGACTTGGCAGAACTGGAGGCTAGGTGGCTGTGGAGAGGTATCTGCTAAGATTATGGACATAAAAATCCTTCTCTGCATCCAGAGCAGTACACGCTTGATTGTGCCACCTTGGAGGAACTGAGACCTCACAGATTCCCAGAGTATATCCTACTCTTGACAAAGGACCCAAAAGTCAAGTAACTGGTTGGGAAAAAAAAAATAAGCCAACACCTTGGTAAGGAGACACCAAAAAATACTGAAGAAATAACACCTTAAAAAATGGAGTAGGCCAAATAGTAAAAGAGATCCAAAAAGCCAATGAGAAGAAAAATGCCTTAAAAAGCAAAACTGGGCAAATAGAAAAGGAGGTCCGAAAGCTCACTGAAGAAAATAAATCCTTAAAAATCAGAATGGAGCAAATGGAAGCTGATGATTTTATGAAAAATCAAGAAACAATAAAACAAAACCAAAAGAATGAAAAAAATGAAAGGCAATGTCAAATATCTCTGAAAAAAACTTATCTAAAAATAGATCTAGGGGGAGATAATTTAAAAATTACTGGATTACCTCAAAGCCATGATTAGAAACAGTCTAGGCATCATCCTTTAAGAAATTATGAAGGAAAAATGCCCTGATATTTTAGAACCACAGGTAAAATAGAAATGGAAAGAACCCACTGATCATTTCCAAAAATCAAAACTGCCAGGAATATTATAGCTAAATTCCGGAGTTCCCAGGTCATGGAGAAAATATTATAAGCAGCCAGAAAGAAACAATTCAAGTATCATTCAGTCACAGTCAGAATAACACAAGATTTAGCAGCTTCTATATTAAAGTATTGGAGGGCTTGGAGTATGATATTCCAGAGGACCTAGGATCTAGGATTACAACCAAGAATCACCTACCCAGCAAAATTGAGTATAATCCTTCAGGGGAAAAATTTAACATTCAACTTGATAGTGGACTTTCAAGCATTCTTGGTGAAAGAACCAGAGCTGAATAGTAAGTTTGACTTTCAAATACAAGACTCAAGGTAAGCATGAAAAGGTAAACAAGAAAGGAAACCAAAAGGGACTTATTAAAGTTAAATTATTTACATTTCTACATGGGAAGATGGTATTTGTAACTCATAAGACCTTTCTCATTATTAGGGCAGTTAGAAGGAATATATATAGACAAAGGGCAGAGGTGTGAGTCAAATATGAAGAGATGATATTTGAAAAATAAAATTAAGGGGTGAAAGATGAATTTACTGGGTGAAAGATAAAGGGATTGGTAGAATGGGTTAAATTATCTCACATAAAATAGGCAAGAAGAAGCTTTTAGAGTGGAGGGGAAGAGTGGGGAGGTGAGGGGGAATGAGTAAACCTTGCTGTCATTACCATTGGCTCAAAGGGGTAACAACATACACACTCAATTGGGTATAGAAATCTATCTTACCTTAAAGGAAAGTAGGAGGGACAGAAGATAGGAGAAAAGGGGAGGTGATAAAAGGGAGGGCTGATTGGGGGATGGAGTAGTCAGAAGCAAAACATTTTCGAGGAAGCACAGAATGAAAGGAAAGAGGGGAAAGAATAAACAAGGGGGGGCAATAGGATTCAGGGATTTAAATTTAGCAATAGTAGCTGTGAAAAAATTTTTGAAGCAAGCTTCTCAAACATATAGAGAACTGAGTCAAATTTGTAAAAATAAGCGCCATTCCTCAATTCATAAATGATCGAAAGATATGATCAGTTTTCAGATGAGGTAACCAAAGCTATCTATAGCCATAAGAAAAAATACTCTAACTCACTATTGATTGGAGAAATGCAAATTAAAACAATTCTAAGGTATTGCCTCATTCCTCATAGATTGGCTAATAGGACAGCAAAGGTAAATGACAAGTCTTGGAAGGTATGTGGGAAAAATGAGACATTAATGTGCTTTTGGTGGAGTTGTGAACTAGTTCAACCATTCAGTAGAGCAATTTGGAACTATGCCCAAAGGGCTATAAAATAGTGCCAGTGCTAGGTTGGTATCTCAAAAGAGATCAAAAAGAAAGAGGGAAGGGACCTATATGTATAAGGATATTTACATCAGCTTTTTCCTGGAGTCAAAGAGTTAGAAATTGAGGGAATGCCATCAGCTGGGGAATGGCTGAACAAATTGTGATATGTGATTATGATGGAATGTTGTGCTCTAAAAGGAAGTTAATAGGATGCTCTCAGTAAATCCTGGAATGACTTTTATGAGCTGATATAAGTGAAATGTACTGTGTACAAAGTAACAGCAGTATTGTAGGATGAACATCTGTGAATGACTTAGTTATTCTCATCAATACAGAGATCCAAGGCAACTCTGAAGGACCTATGATAAAAGATACTATCCATCCCCAGACAAGGAACTGATGATGTCTGAATGCAGATTGAAGCATGCTTTTTAAAATTTATTTTCTTAAAGTTTTTGGCCTATGTTTTCTTTCACAACAAGACTATTGTAGAAATGCTTTACATATCTACACCTATATAGCCAATATCTAACTGCTTACCTTCTCAAGGAGTGAGGAATGTGGAGGATGGAAGGAAGAGAACTTGGAACTCAAAGTTTTAAAAATGAATATTAAAAATTGTTTTTGCATGTAACTAAGGGAAAATAAAACAATTTTAAAAAATAAAATAAAATACAAAAAAAAGAAATGATGAGCAGGTTGATTTTAGGAAAACATGGAAAGACTTGCATGAAATAAGGACTAGTGAAATAACACAGATCACAAAATATAGGGGTTCATAAGTGTGTCCCCAGCCATAAAATGTAGACTTTATATATAAACCTTGAGATCATAAAATGGGTGCTGCTGGTCATACCCAGTCATCTTTTGCCTCTGGCTATACACAGTTGCAGACAACATTTTTTATCTTTTTGAAGATAAGTGATTCTCTTTACCACTCAACATTGCAGTAAGAAAGGAGAAAGCAGTCCTTCATATTGAAAGGGAAAAGACATTTATAAAAGCTTCAACATAACCAGATTTCCCTTCAATCTATTTGCCAAAATTGACATTTTCTTTTCCCAAGGTAGATAATGCAATTGGAAAGCCTCAACTTAAGAAAGTCAACCTTTTACGAAAATATTTCTACTGAATTAAGGCAAACAGAAGTTAAGCCATTTGCTCAAAGTCACACAGCTTGTAAGTGTCTGAGGTCAAATTTGAAGTCGGATCTTCCTGACTCTAGGCCTTGGGCTCTATCTGCTGAGCCACCTAGTTGCCTCAGTCAAACAAAAGTCATCACAAAATGATGATTTTTGAGCATCTCAGGTAGAGTGCTCACAGTAGCTTCACACACACACACAGGATTGGAGGTTCTCCCACACATATGCACACACACATATTCATATATTCATCTTCATGATCACTCAATCCTATATGAATTAAAGGAATACAATTATGATGGAATAAAAATGAAAGTGATGGGTTCAGATGCCTAGAAAGACCGGTATGAGGCAGAGTGAAGTCAGCACAACTAAGAGAACAATTCGTACAAGAACAAGCAAAGACAAACAACTTTGACTTTGGGAGTGGTTCCATTATGTCTTGATGATCTTAAAAGAAGAATGGAAAGGAAGGAGAAGAGAAATATTGTGGCGGAGTGGGGAATGAAAGAAGGGAGAGAGCAGGGAGGTTGAGGAAAAATCTCAGAATTGGGATTCCAAGGTAGATGTCTCTCCAAACAAGGAAGAAGTGGTGGAATGACACTTTTTTCTCATCTGAATTGCCCAAAGGAAGAAGCAATGCTCACACCCATTTGGACATAGAAAAACATTTCACTAAACAAATAAATATAAAAAAAAAGGGAAAAGGAAAAGAGGGAAATGTGAGGGAGGGTAGATTAAAGGAGGGGTTAATCCAAAGAAAACAAACTCAAACTAAAGACATATGAAAATATTTCTAGCATCTCTTTTTTGCATTGGCAAAAAAAATTGAAAATTGAAGGAATGTCCATCAATTGTACAATGGCTAAACAAGTTGTGGTATATATAAATACGATGGAATACCATTGTGCTATAAGAAATGGTGAAAGGGATGGTTTTAACACCTGAAAAGACTTGTATGAACTGATACAGAGTGAAATGAGCAGAAGCCAGAAAACAGCTTGTACAACGACAAAAATATTGTAAAGAAAAACAACTTTGAAAGATTTAGAAACTGATCAATGTAACATTCAACCATGATTCCAGTGGACTCATGATAAAAGATGCTATGGTGAAAGAATCAGAGTGCAAAACGAGACAAATGTTTTTGAACATTGCCAATGTGGGTGTTTTTTTTTTTTACTTGACTTGTTTGTAACAGAGAGTTTGTTTTTCTTTTTCTCTCAGTGAGGGGGGGAGTGAAAGGAGGTAGGAGGGAGAGGTGGATTTTTGTTGATTAACAAATACTTAATTTTTTAAAAAGAGTCCCTGTCCTCAAAGAACTTATTTTCTAATGATGGAGATACCATGTACATATAGTCATATATACATGATACATGCAAAATGAATAAAAGATAGTCCTTCATTTCCAAAGAAGACCAATGATATCACAGGGTGATGTCTTGACTTGTGCTTGAATTGGAATTAAGTGTAGCAGAGTTGCACAAAATCAGCCTTACTCTTTCTTACTGGGTCATTGAAGCCCAATGGTAGGACAAAAGTGAAGATGACTGGCAATGACCTGGTTGTAGCTGGTGACCTTGGCATCTTTGATGTCTGACCAAGTACTAAGTGCTCCACAGCAACTGCTTCAACCACATTCATGGTCTTTGGAACAAATTGTTCTTATCTACCCATTATGCCAGGGAAAGTCTTCACACACTTCGGGTAGTCATCCCTCTAAATCACTGGCAGGTTTGACACCTGACAGTTATCCTCAACCTGATTTAACCCACCTATGAGATGATTTACCAGGTGTGGCCACTGTGCATTCTACAGCTTCTTGGAAGAACTAGTGAGAGTTGGGTGAAGGTGGATGGGTAGCTCTGAAAAGGGCTCAGCAAGCCTTCACACCAAAGGTGCTGCTCCTCCCTGAACACCCCATATACCCCAGGAACCACAGCACTAGCAACTAAAAGAATCAGGAAAGGCTGCAAAGAGGGGGTGACTTTTGAGCTGACTATTGAAGAAAACTAGGAGTTCTAAGAGATGGAGGATAAGAGTTAGGACTTTTTTAGGGAATGGGACAGATAGCATAAAGGCACCAGAGAGGGAAGATGGAAGGTTAAATATGTATATTCACAGTGAGAAATGTAAGAAGGCTGGAAAGGTAGAAAGGAGACAGTTTCTGAAGAAATGGTCTCTAAGATCGATGTATTTATTCCCTTAAGACCAGCGTGTTACTGAGCTTAGCACAATGTCTGGCACAAAGGAAGCATTTAATAAATGCTAATTGACTTACGGTTCATACAGTGTGGATTTCTGCCCTTAGGATCTCAGG